>NC_138189.1:92234631-94634631 GCF_964194105.1 Spermophilus citellus
TATGGGCTACTACCAATAAAGACGGATCCTTAAGTTTGTTCTCAAGTAGTTATGGGGTTTCTGTTTTGTTTGTTTTTTACTTCATTTTTACCTTATTAAATAATTGCCATCTACGTAGAACCATGTTCAAACACAGTTCTTACTGTAAACATGGAAAAGGACGGAAGACATCTTAAAATTTGTTATAACTCTGATTTGTCATCATTAGTTTATTATAGGAAATATCTGATTTTTAAGAATTAGATATGTTCTCATGACTTAATATATGTGGAAAATGAAAGGTTAAATTTCTGAAAAATCAGGTAAAAATGATAAAATGGAGATACTCAAATTTCTCACATTGTCTATAACTTATTGTTTTAGTTAGCTTTTTCATCTCTGTGACCTAAAGAGTTGGCAAGAAAGATGTAGATGAGAAAAAAGTATATTTTGGCTCATTGTTTCAGCAGTTCAGTCCATGGTCTGCCAACTCCCTAATTCTCGGCCCCAGCTGAGGCAGAACATCATGGCAGGAGGGCATAGTGGAGGAAGGCTGTTCAGGACATGACACCAGGAAGCAGAGACAGCTCTGCTCACCAGGGACAAAATATAAACCCTAAGGCATGTCCCCAGTCACTTACCTCCTCCAGTCACGCGCTACCTGCCTACAATTACCACAGAATTAATCCACTTCAGTGGATTAATGCACTGATTAGGTTAAGGCTCTGTGCACCTTCTTGCATTATCTCACACATGAGTTTTGAGGGACATCTCAGATTTAAACCATAACAATTTTTAATTTCTTTATTTTATCATTCTCCTTGAATAGGCATAATAGTTAAATTAGTCCTACTTAATGTGAGGTGATCTGGCTACCATGATATTTTAGAATTGAATTAGATTGATAAAATACAACTTTTAAACAATTATACAATTCAATATTTTAAAGTATATATTTTTATATTTCATCTTGTTAGATTACAATTTAGAATGGAAGGTGTTTTTGATGATAAAAGAGTCAGAAGTATATACTTTAATTACAGATTTTGAAAACATTCTTGAAACATGGTAACATTGCCATTTAAACTATGATTGCCACAAGGAAGATTTATTGATAAATCTGTGTATTTTCAGACATCACCTCTCTCAAGGGTCTTCCAAACATTTTAACTATGGGTTTACTAAATATATCATTGAGGTTATGAGGTATTATGTATCTCTTAACAGTTATTACCATAGTGTTTCTTTTTCCCACTGCTGTCTGAAACATTATTCTGAAATATGAAATAAAAGACATGCTACTCAGAATGTTTTTGCCTTTCTATAAATATGCAATGATTTTGATAACTTTGTCATTTGTTTACATTTTTAAGCATCAATTCTTTTCCATTTGGTAAAGTCAGCCATTCAATAAGAGTTTATGAAATAAATGAATATCCAGATAATAATTATGATAAACTTATAAGTTTAATAATTGCTCATTTTTTCTGACCACTTTCTGAGTGAGGAATTTTTAATTCTAAGAAATTTCTAGCTAACACATTAATTAATCTTTATAAGAAATTTGGCTAGATTCAAGTATTGATCCCATTTTAAAAGCTATGGAATTGAGAGGTAAAGGAAAGTCCAAGTGGTCATATTACTACTATATAACAGACCAGGATTCAAGTCCAATGATCCTACAAAGGCTCCAGAGAAAGACTACCTATGATTAAATTCCATCTTAATCTCATACCAACTATTTTACATTGGGCAATACATTCAACTTCTCTGAGCCCCAGTTTCAACAACTTTAAAATTCAGTAAGACTAATTTGCACCCAACTATTGCCAATTAAATTAGCTACTATATGTATCATTCTTAGAACAGTGCATAATAAATGATCAATAGAGGATAGCTTTTTATTACCTATTTATTTATATGGAGGTACAGTCATGCATCACTTAAATGGGGATACATTCTAAGAAATGCATCATTAGGTCACTTCATCATTGTACAAATATTGGAGAGTATACATACACAAATTTAGATGGCATAGGTCAATCCGTGGATGTTAAAAGACACAGAAAACAGGAGACGAATGAGGCTGCTGGCAAGACCCAACAATTATTGCACAGTACACTTTTAAATAAATAGAATAATATACTATAAAATTAAAATTATAGTACACTAAATACATAAAACAGCAACATAGTCATTTATTATTATTAAGTATTATGTAACATGCATAATTGTATATATATTTTATATGATTGTTGCATAGGTTTGTTTCCACCAGAAATGTTAGTAATGCATGTGTTATAATGTTACATGGTTATGATTTCAGTAGGCAACAGGAATTTTTTTTAACTCCCTTATAATCTATGGGACCATGATCATATGTGTGATCTGTCATCAACCAAAATTTCATTTTACTGTGCATGATTGTACAACCTATAGGCACACTGACAAAAAAAAATTGGGCAGATGATTAAATATTTCAATGAGACACATAAATCAAAAATATATATGTAATCTAATTATTTATTAACAAATACACATTAAGCAGTGCAAATCAGAAACACTATTCCACATTTACAATGGGGACACAACATTAAACAAAACAAGCATTTTTTTTTTTTTTTGACCCTGCCTCATGGAGCCTACTTTCTCTTCTCGATCTTTTGTGGTTATGGAAGGAGATAAACAAGATACATGCTTAACCCCAAATTTTGGCCACAAAATGGAGGGAAGGGGAAATCATGCTTTGTTATACAGTTTGATAGATAAAGTTACTCCTCAGAGAAGAACAAGCCAAATTTAAATCTAAGACTTAAAAGAGATTACTTTGCCAGCAAGAGGTACTGTACCACAGGGCAAAACATAACGTGCCATGCACCAGTTTTCTAGGTAAATAGAGGCAGTACCTCAAGATAGTGATGAAGTTTATGAGTAAATTTAAAAAGAAAGCTCTCTGATTTCAAGATTATAGTGAGACCACAAAAGTTCCTCTATCAGCAATGTCACTTTGATGATGTATTTGAGAGCAATGAGGCTTAAAAGCCTGAATTCTAGCACTTATGTTATAAGGCTGCTTTTAATTCTCGCCCAGGGCCCACTTTCTTTTAGAAACAATGTTTTCCCTGAGGCCTTCAATAAGGAGTGAGGTCTGTGCTACTCCAGAGTATCTGCTACCCAGGGAATAGTTAATGGGGTTGCACAGTAAGAGCCATGACCCCCACATCCCTGCACTTTGGGGAATCCATTTTCAGCTTGGATTCTAAACTGGAAATGATTCTTTCCATTAAAACATGTTTTAAAAAGCCTCCATCATACCCACAGCATGCAAGAAAAAGCTGATCTCTAGAAAACTCAGGAGATATAGGATGTTATAGAAAGACAAAGAGATAGTTACAATGTGAAGAAATCATTCTTGCATTTAGAATTCTGAGACCAGTGGACATGACAGGTAAACAGTCAAGGGATAAGAACCACTGGTAGAAATGATTCATCTCCAGGTTCTTTAAGTATAGGAATCCAGTCCAAAGCAGATCAATTCCATTAGTCACACCACTTAAATGTTATCCTCACTGTAGGAAAACCACAGATGACTATCACAACATACTGTATTCACCTGTGTATTATAGACTACACATAATTTCCAGTGTAGGGTACTAGTCCCAACAAATAATTGAATCCTCTTGAAAATATGCAAGTTTAAAAATCTCTAGGACTCTGCAGATATTATTCGTCTGTCAGACCCAAGTTGCTGATGAATGGAGTGAGCAAAAAAAGAACATGTCTTACAAAGTTTTTCCATAGTGAATCACATTTCTCTCTATGTATTAAGCAAGTGCCATTCACTTCAACACAATACCTGCTGGCTCAGGGCTATGAAGAAGTCATTGTGCATGCATTTTTACAAGTGAAATACAAATAAAAATAAATTTCAGTTTCTTCTGCCTGGGGCCTTGCTATCTTGTAGAAAGTTAAGAAAAATCCCATAAAAAATCAATATAAGACTGACTGCACTTATGTAGCTTTTTCTGTGCAATATTTATGCATTCAAATTTAGATTACTTGGACAAAACCTGTGCATGATGGTGTATGCCTGTGGTCCCAGCTACTCTGGAGGTTGAGATGGGAGGATCACTTGATCCCCAGAGTTGAGGACTAGCCTGCAAACCTGAGTGAAACTCCATCTCAAAATACTACTACTAATAATAATAACAATAAGGATAAAAATTTGAAATAAGATATTTGGATAATAACAGGGTAGGTTATTTTCTGCTGTATTGAAAAAAAAATCTGTCACCAAACAATTAAAATGATGACACATTTCACACTCTGATAAGCTGGATTTATGAATTTGGTAATATTACCACTTATTTGACAGATGCATTTTTCTTAGGAATTTAGGAAACATCTCTGTCTTTTCCCTTGTTCCATCTCTTTGATCTCCAAGGATGACAAAATATGCTAAGAGAAGTGGAAAGAAAATTATATGGTAAAAGAATTTCTCTTCTAATAAAGAATCAGGAAAAGTAGTATGGAATATTTGGATTTGCAAGTAGATTAAGAGTAGGATTAGTTGTAATAGAGCTGCAGTGGAAGTGAAAATTCCCCCATAAAAGCAGAGCTTCAAAGTTAGACAAAGAATATTATTTGTTAGTATATAATCAGTCTGAATAATAGAAGAAATATGAGGAGGTTGAAAAAGCATGTGTGGCTCTGTCCCTGGTACCCCTTTACCCCACTAGGTAACCTGCCTCACAGGCACCTGAAGTGCCATTCAATAGAACACCTTGCAACATCATTGATGCTCAAGAGTAAAAGCAAGTGGTTATTTCTTCTAAATGTGACTTTAAAAAAAATTGTCTATAAGGCCACCTATAAACACATGAAAGGAATTCTCCAGAGTCATTTTCTAATTTAGCCTGAATGAAGAGAAGCTCACTGGCAAGTAATTTGAGTTCTCAAATTAAACTCATGGAGAGATGCATACTGAATGAAAATTGGATTTTTAATATTGGCCTGTTTAAGTAACCTAAGGAGTTTGTCGTAATAAAAATGAAGGATGTTTATTGATTCTGGGCTGATCACCTTTTCTGACTGGTACAGGCAGGGACCTGAGTCTGATTACAGAAAGCAAGTGCCTCTAGATCTGAGTTAAAATGTAGAAAACAGAAAAGAGAGGTGAAAATTCAGTTCTCAAAATGCCTCTTGCCTCTTCTATTATTTAAATGTGTCTTTATGATGAAAAGGTGTTCTCAGATACAAAAATATGGAGTTAGACATGAGTGATAACAGTCTAGCATAATAGAAAGATGGACTTAGAAAATCAGGATTCTGATCTCTAGTATGAGCTTTCTATAGAAATTTGAGCTATCTTATGATCACTTCAGTTTCTAATTTTTGTGCATGTGTGCACAAAGAAGATGATTTTCACGGGTTCTTTCATTTATATCTCATATAAATTCCTTAATGTCAGTCTTTTCTGCCCCATTTTAAAGATAGGAACACCAAGGTTTAGAAAGCTCACTTAGTCAATGACTAACTAGTTTCTGCTTTCAATATTTAATTCAGAATCAGTTTAACGCAAAATCAGTTTAAAACAAGATTTTTGCATATCAAAAATTTTAGAGAAATTGTAAAAGATATTTATAAAAATCAAATGCATATTATAGGAAATAAATTTTAAAAATCATTCTAATCAATAATTTAGTTATTGGGAAGTTTATTTTGGAGAATTCAAATAAAGTTCACAGAGAAATGTCAAGATCTTTTAACATCATTTAGTTTCTGATCTTGTTGGGTGGTCTGAATGGAGTAAGTTTAGCAACAAAAATGACTATGTACATTTGTCTAATTTAAATGCATATTCAAGTTAACATTGTGTTTCAATACCAGCATTTAAATATGGTTATGATAAGTCATTTTTTTTTGTGAAAGATATGTGAAAATATTTTCATCTTTCATTATTTCTAATTGAAAACAATAGAGGTAGCAGTTTACTGAAAATGTATCAATACTATAGATTATTATGGATGTAATCTCTTCTTAATTCAAATTAAAATATGCATCAGATATCATTTTAAATAAGTTATATGCAAATTGAGTATTCATAATACCCATAAGAGGTAATACGACAGTTCTGATGACATCCCAGTCTATAATTTAATGGACAGTTTATTACTATAAAACTTCTTCCCTGGTTTAGGCGAAACTAGAAAAACTGAAAAATAATACTTTTTGAGATTCTAGGAGGAAACTGTAAATTAATATTTTGTTCTCTAAATTTATACTGTGATCCCATTTTAGTCATCTATAAAATTACCAATCAGACAGAATTTCAGAGAATTCTTGAAATAACATACCATGAAAAACAAGTAATTCATTCAAGGTTTTTATTTTTTTTCTTTTACTGCTTAAGAAATCTATGGAGATTTGATGGCTTTTTCAATTCATCTGCATTTTCTGGTTAGTTAATCATGAATACCTAGTTAGTCCTTACTTGTTGATTAATTAGCAGAAAAAAATGAAAGCCATTAACTTTCTTTAAGCCCCAGGGGTTGAGCTTTACACAAGCTCAAAATGTTCTTCAAATTGAAATTGTTCTTCAAATTATTCTTCCTATAACTTCTGATTATTAACCGAAAAGGCTCAAATACTTAGCCATATACAACGGTTTCATAACCAGGGGAATGTGGTACATATTTAAAACCTGATTTTCTCCATCAACTGACAGTAACTGCAGCTTCACTGGGGATATCTTCCTCTCGGGATGTGAAACTTGAGCACCTAATTACTAGTATTTGATTTCCACCAGTTCCAGACATTTCTACCTTTCATTCCTTACATATATATTAAGCACTCTATGTTCTAGGTACTACTTTAGCCTTATGGGGTAGATCAGAGCACAAAGAATAGAAAATATCCTCACACTTGTGTCTGGGAGGAAAACAATTAACACATATTATAAGTAAATCATAGTATTAAGTCTTATGGAAGATAAAGAAAATGTACAGCACAGTAAACAGGTGGCTGCATTATTAAATAGGGTGGTCAGGGTTGACCTCTGGAGTGAATGAGACTTCATGAAAGTACTGAAAGGGGTTCAGAGTTAACCATCATCATTACTTCAACAATTAGACACTCTATTTTTCCATGTGAGAATAAGAAAAACATTGTTAGCCAAATAAAAACTATTCAAAATAAACAATTGCATGAAATAAAGGAACATACCTCCCAACACATTTGAAATGTAAATTATTTTAGTTCTCTTGCCATGAGTTTTCTTTCTGGAAAGGAAATTGGGCCACATTCTTTATTTTTAATATCTGCATCAGATCTTTAAAAATACATCCTGTCATGTATTAGAAATTATTATTCTAGAAAAAAATTTTTTTGACATAGCACAAAAGGAGATTTAGCTATAGCTTACTTAGAAACTCCCAACATCAAGGTTTTCATAGTAAAGACTGACTAGGAGCAAGAAAATTTGAAGTAAACCTAAGTAACTTGAATTCATTATGGGAACTAATTTTTTTTCATAAATTCTGGAATCTGCATGGGTTCAGATGAATTCTTTGCCTAATATTAACAATTCTTATTTATTGAAGGTTTATTATGAACATTTAACATTCATGTATATGGCCCTATAGGAGTATATTTTATCATTACTTCCAATAAGAAAAATGTATTATTATATCCTCATTTTAAGAATTAAAAAGTTAAGGAACTGAAGGGATAAGAAGTATTAATGGGAGAATTAATTTCTGAACTCACATGGCTTGATTGCACAGCATGAGATCTTAATACACTGTTCCAATAAGAAATTTGACTGTCACTACCACAATATGGGTCAAATATAAGACAATATTTTGAATACAGAAAAAGGTGTTAGGATGTTTCTTACTGTTCATTTAAAACTAAGAACACTATTGATCCCAAAAAAATATTCAGTTAGGGATGAAGCCTGCTCTGTGCTCCTGTAGGTTCAAACCTGGATAACCACTTCAGATGGTTCTCAGCATCCAGAGGAAGGAAAGAGAGATGGCACTGTTATAGTATACAGGTTGACAGAAGCAACCTCATGGTGTCTTCAGTTATAGTTAATTGCCACATATTATATTTTATTAAACAACCTAAAGTCTTTTAGAGACTTTATAATCTAGTTTGACTAAGTTAATCTTTGCAAAAGAAGCAAGTAGTTTGAGAACACTTCCTGCAAAGAGATTAACAATTAAGCATGGTGCTAATAACTTAAGTACAGCTGAGCATATACCTGTAGCAAACAGTGCAAGAAAATGACACAGCTGAGAGTTTTTCCACTTCCCTAGTGTATACTTTTTCAGGCAAGTCACATTCCAGATTTCAAGTGCAGTTATCTAATCAGATCTGACTCATTCAGTCACATTTCTTTCAGTTAAGATATAATTCTTACAAGCACTAAAAATTTGTTAGGCTTTAATAGAATATTTTAAATAGTTTTCAATTCATTCGTTTGCTTCCATTTTGCATGTTGTGCTCAGTACATAAATAAGCATAGCAGTACAATTATATAATTATAATAGTAAATATTCATTTGCTAGGGAGACATTCACACAATATTTGCTGATATTTGTGAGGCCACAGATATAGATCATCAAAGCAATTAACAGTAAAAATAAGGATGGATTTTTATTATAAAATTGACATTAACTTACTTCTGAATTAATTTAAAAACTAATAGAAAGTAATTCTTATTGTACCTTTAAACAATGTCCCTAAATATCTGAGTAAATTTTATTTTTTTTCAAACTTACTTATAACTGATTGGTTTTATATCCTTCCATTAATGGTTTTCCCTAGCTCATAAATATGCTTTTGTGCATGAACATTATAAGTCTAACTCATTTTAGTTCATTTAAAATATTAAATATTAACTCTTCATTGATGTGGTCATTGCTTTAACTGCAATGTCTTCTTGTCAATAAGCTCCTGATATTATCAGATTTTTAAGCTCAAAGTTTTATAACTCCTCTCTCTCTTGTGGTGTATAAATAAATTGGCAAATCCAGTGTTTCCTTTCTCTCCAAGGCACTTCCATTTATTCCTTCCTTTCCATGAAATAACATCACCATGTACAAGAAAAGTCCAAATAAATATTATTTTAGCAACCTCTTTTTTGCTAGTCTCCCTTGTCATGCCCAACCCCTAAAGAATAGCCATGATTCATCTGTCCATATTTGCCACATTATTCTAATTTTAACATTAATTTTAAAGATTCTAATTTTAAAAACTAGAATATAAATCCTGCTCAAAACAAAAATATCCTCAAGTACATAAATTTTCCTACCTGCCTTATAAAACATGCTGCGTGAATCCTTAACCTTATACCCTTGGTAAGGTCATATTCTATCTAAAGTCTGAGTTCTGGTATCAGGCAAAAATGTGAAACTTCTTTTGAATTTTTATTGTTTTTGTCAATAACATTTTATTGTTTTTGTCATAACATTTTTTCTTTCCATTATATGGCATGTGCATGTTTTCCTTCATATGGTTTACCCATGTAGATAGAAACTGTTTTACACTTAAAATTCTTAGCATATTTGCATGTTTATAAGAACTCAACATTAATATTTAATGAGTAAAAATAATGCCTCGTTTTCTTAGCCATTTAAAATGGACTTAAGCATATTTCTGTGCTTTAGAGACATGAAAATCCTCTGTCATTGACTAGTATATTTGAGAAAACATCAGCTAAGACAAAGTTTCTATACTGGGGGAAACCACTTGGGCACAAACACAAAATGCAGAAACACGACAAGGTACCATTCTGTGAGAAATATGAAAATGAAGGATATTTTATAGCCACATATTTGAATTGTGTGACAGTGATCAAGCTCTTTGCAAAACACAGAAGGAGAAAAAAATACAATTTATAAAATCTTTGATGGTAAATAACTCATTCTTGCATATTCTTTTTCTCCTTTTGTGCACTAGGTCAAACATTCCAGTTTTGGGTTTTTTTAAGATCTGTTTAAAAATCATTCATTTAGGGGCTGGGGATGTTGCTCAAGCTGTAGCGTGCTCGCCTGGCATGTGTGCGGCCCAGGTTCAGTCCTCAGCACCACATACAAACAAAGATGTTGTGTCCGCCTTAAAAAAAAAAAATCATTCATTTACTGAAAACTTCTCTAATCAACATTACACTAACTATTTTTCCCTTAATGTGGATCCCTGAAGTATTTGCATTTACTTGCTTCATTTATATCCTCCCTCCTATTGCTCTCTTTTAGACAGCTTTATTTTCTATTGTTTGTTCAATTGAAAATCACTTCCTTTAAATGTAGGAGCAACTATGTTGTTTATTTTGGAAGACAATTTTCAGTTTCTTACAAAGCCAATCATAGTCTTATCATGCAACCAATGACACACACCTTGTATTTGCTCAAATGACTTGAAAATTTATGTCCACATAAATACTTTCCCATAAATGTTTACAGCAACTTTGTTCAGAATTACCATAACTTGGAAGTAACCTAAGATGTCCTTTCAATAAGTCAATGGATACATAGCAAACCATGATGCACCCAAACAATGGTGTGCTATGCAGTGACAATAAGTGAGCCTGGGAGCCACAGAAAGAGGTAGAGGATACTAAATGAAGACAGCTTTGTGTAATTCCAATTAACTGACATTCTAGAAAGGGAAAAGTTATGAAGACAATGAAAGAGATCCAGTGGTTGTCTGGGGTAAGGAGAAGGAATGGAATGCAGGACATTTTTAGGGAAGCTAATCTAATCTACTTCCTTTTTTTTATTGGTTGTTCAAAACATTACATAGTTGTTGATATATCATATTTCACACTTTGATTCAAGTGGGTTATGAACTCCCATTTTTACCCCGTATACAGATTGCAGAGTCACATCAGTTACACTTCCACTGATTTACATATTGACATACTCATGTCTGTTGTATTCTGCTGCCTTTCCTATCCTCTACTATCCCCCCTCCCCTCCCCTCCCCTCTCCTCTTCTTTCTCTACCCCCTCTACTGTAATTCATTTCTCCCCCTTGTATTATTTTTCCCTTTCCCCTCACTTCCTCTTGTATGTAATTTTGTATAACCCTAAGGGTCTCCTTCCATTTCCAAGCAATTTCCCTTCTCTCTCCCTGTCCCTCCCACCTCTCATCCCTGTTTAATATTAGTCATCTTCTCATGCTCTTCTTCCCTACTCTGTTCTTAGTTACTCTCCTTATATCAAAGAAGACATTTGGCATTTGTTTTTTAGGGATTGGCTACCTTCACTTAGCATAATCTGCTCTAATGCCATCCATTTCCCTCCCAATTCTATAATTTTGTCATTTTTTAATGCAGAGTAATACTCCATTGTGTATAAATGCCACATTTTTTTTATCCATTCGTCTATTGAAGGACATCTAGGTTGATTCCACAGTCTTGCTATTGTGAATTGTACTGCTATGAACATCGATGTAGCAGTGTCCCTGTAGCATGCTGTTTTTAGGTCTTTAGGGAATAGACCCAGAAGGGGAATAGCTAGATCAAATGGTGGTTCCATTCCCAGCTTTCCAAGAAATCTCCATACTGCTTTCCAAATTGGTTGCACCAATTTGCAGTCCCACCAACAATGTACAAGTGTACCCTTTTCCCCACATCCTCGCCAGCACTTGTTGTTGTTTGACTTCATAATGGCTGCCAATCTTACTGGAGTGAGATGATATCTTAGGGTGGTTTTGATTTGCATTTCTCTGACTGCTAGAGATGGTGAGCATTTTTTCATGTACTTGTTGATTGATTGTATGTCCTCCTCTGAGAAGTGTCTGTTTAGGTCCTTGGCCCATTTGTTGATTGGGTTATTTGTTATCTTATTGTCTAATTTTTTGAGTTCTTTATATACTCTGGATATAAAGAACTATCTGAAGTGTGAGGAATAAAGATTTGTTCCCATGATGTAGGCTCCCTATTTACCTCTCTTATTGTTTCTTTTGCTGAGAAAAAACTTTTTAGTTTGAGCAAGTCCCATTTGTTGATTCTAGATATTAATTCTTGTGCTATGGGTGTCCTATTGAGGAATTTGGAGCCCAACCCCACAGTATGTAGGTCGTAGCCAAATTTTTCTTCTATCAGATGCCTTGTCTCTGGTTTGATATCAAGCTCCTTGATCCATTTTGAGTTAAATTTTGTGCATGGCGAGAGAAAGGGATTCAGTTTCATTTTGTTGCATATGGATTTCCAGTTCTCCCAACACCATTTGTTGAAGATGCTATCCTTCCTCCATTGCATGCTTTTAGCCCCTTTATCAAATATAAGAAAGTTGTAGTTTTGTGGGTTGGTTTCTGTGTCCTCTATTCTATACCATTGGTCCACCTGCTTGTTTTGGTACCAATACCATGCTGTTTTTGTTACTATTGCTCTGTAGTATAGTTTGAAGTCTGGTATCGCTATACCACCTGATTCACACTTCCTGCTTAGCATTGTTTTTGCTATTCTGGGTCTTTTATTTTTCCATATGAATTTCATGATTGCTTTCCCTATTTCTACAAGAAATGCCATTGGGATTTTGATTGGCATTGCATTAAACCTATAGAGAACTTTTGGTAATATCGCCATTTTGATGATGTTAGTTCTGCCTATCCATGAACAGGGTATATTTTTCCATCTTCTCAGATCTTCTTCAATTTCTCTCTTTGGGGTTCTGTAGTTTTCATTGTATAAGTCTTTTACCTCTTTTGTTAGGTTGATTCCCAAGTATTTTATTATTTTTGAGGATATTGTGAATGGAGTGGTTGTCCTCATTTCCATTTCAGAGGGTTTGTCGCTGATATACAGGAATGCCTTTGACTTATGCATGTTGATTTTATATCCTGCCACTTTGCTGAATTCATTTATTAGCTCTAATAGTTTCTTTGTAGACCCTTTTGGGTCTGCTAGGTATAGAATCATGTCATCTGCAAATAGTGATAATTTAAGTTCTTCTTTTCCTATTTTTATGCCTTTAATTTCTTTTTTCTGTCTAATTGCTCTGGCCAGTGTTTTGAGAACTATGTTGAACAGAAGTGGTGAGAGAGGGCATCCCGGTCTTGTTCCAGATTTTAGAGGGAATGCCTTCAATTTTTCTCCATTCAGAATGATGCTAGCCTGGGGCTTAGCGTAGATTGCTTTTACAATGTTGAGGTATGTTCCTATTATCCCTATTTTTTCGAGAGTTTTGAACAAAAAGGGATGCTGTACTTTGTCGAATGCTTTTTCCGCATGTATCGAGATGATCATATGGTTCTTATTTTTAAGTCTATTGATGTGGTGAATAACATTTATTGATTTCCGTATATTGAACCAGCCTTGCATCCCAGGGATGAATCCTACTTGATCATGGTGTACAATTTTTTTGATATGATTTTGTATCCGAGTCGCCAGAATTTTATTGAGGATTTTTGCATCTAGGTTCATTAGAGATATAGGTCTGTAGTTTTCTTTCTTTGAAGTGTCTTTGTCTGGTTTAGGAATCAGGGTGATGTTGGCCTCGTAGAATGAATTTGGAAGTTCTCCCTCTTTTTCTATTTCTGAAATAGCTTGAAAAGTATTGGTATTAGTTCCTCTTTAAAGGTTTTGTAAAACTCTGCTGTATACCCATCCGGTCCTGGGCTTTTCTTAGTTGGTAATCTTTTGATGGTTTCTTCTATTTCCTCAATTGATATTGGTCTGTTTAGGTTGTCTATATCCTCCTGTCTCAATCTGGGCAGATCATATGACTTAAGAAATTTATCGATGCCTTCACTATCTTCTATTTTATTGGAGCATAAGGTTTCAAAATAATTTCTGATTATCTTCTGTATTTCTGAAGTGTCTGTTGTGATATTGCCTTTTTCATCCTGTATGCTAGTAATTTGAGTTCTCTCTCTTCTTCTCTTCGTTAGCATGGCTAAGGGTCTGGCGATCTTATTTATTTTTTCAAAGAACCAACTTTTAGTTTTATCAATTTTTTCAATTGTTTCTTTTGTTTTGATTTCATTAATTTCAGATCTGATTTTAATTATTTCTTGCCTTCTACTTCTTTTGCTGTTGTTTTGCTCTTCTTTTTCTAGGATTTTGAGATGAAGTATGAGATCATTTATTTGTTGGTTTTTTCTTTTATTAAGGAATGAACTCCATGCAATGAATTTTCCTCTTAGAACTGCTTTCATTGTGTCCCATAGATTCCAATATGTTGTGTCTGTGTTTTCATTTATCTCTAAGAATTTTTTAATTTCCTCCTTAATGTCTTCTATAACCCATTGATCATTCAGTAACCTATTGTTCATTCTCCAAGTGATGAATGATTTTTCCTTCCTTCTTTTATCATTGATTTTCAGTTTCATTCCATTATGGTCAGATAAGATGCATGGGATTATCTCTACTCCTTTATATTGTCTAAGAGTTGCCCTGTGACATAATATATGATCTATTTTTGAGAAGGATCCATGTGCTGCTGAGAAAAAAGTGTAACTGCTTGATGTTGGGTGGTATATTCTATATATGTCAATTAAGTCTAGGTTATTAATTGTGTTATTGAGTTCTATAGTTTCCTTATTTTACTTTTGTTTGGAGGATCTGTCCAGTGGTGAGAGAGGTGTGTTGAAGTCTCCCATGATTATTGTATGGTGGTCTATTAGACTCTTGAACTTGAGAAGAGTTTGTTTGATGAACATAGCTGCACCATTGTTTGGGGCATATATATTTATGATTGTTATGTCTTGTTGGTGTATGGTTTCCTTGAGCAGTATGTAGTGTCCCTCTTTATCCCTTTTGATTAACTTTGGCTTGAAATCTATTTTATTTGATATGAGTATGGACACTCCTGCTTGTTTCCGAAGTCCATATGAGTGATATGATTTTTCCCAACCTTTCACCTTCAGTCTATGTATGTCTTTTCCTATCAAATGCGTCTCCTGTAGGCAGCATATTGTTGGGTCATGTTTTGTGATCCATTCTACTAGCCTGTGTCTCTTAATTGGTGAGTTTAAGCCATTAACATTTAGGGTTATTATTGAGATATGGGTTATCCTTCCAGCCATATTTGTTTATTTATGTTACTGAATATGGTTTGTTTTCCTCTTTGATTATTTTCCCCCCTTTACTGTCCTACCTCCCACTGTTGGTTTTCAGTGTTATTTTCCATTTCCTCTTCCTATAATGTTTTGCTGAGGATTTTTTAGAGAGATGGTTTTCTAGCTGCAAATTCTTTTAACTTTTGTTTATCATGGAAGGTTTTAATTTCATCTTCCATCTTGAAGCTTAATTTTGCTGGATACACAATTCTTGGTTGGAACCTATTTTCTTTCAGTGCTTGAAATATGTTATTCCAGGATCTTCTAGCTTTCAAAGTCTGTGTTGAGAGATCAGCTGTTATCCTGATTGGTTTACCCCTAAATGTAATCTGCTTCCTTTCTCTTGTACTTTTAAAATTCTCTCCTTATTCTGTATGTTGGGCATCTTCATTATAATGTGTATAGGTGTGGATCTCTTATGATTATGCACATTCGGCGTCCTGTAGGCTTCTAGGATTTGGGATTCTGTCTCGTTCTTCAAGTCTGGGAAGTTTTCTCGAATTATTTCATTGAATAGATTGCTCATTCCTTTGGTTTGGAGCTCTGTGCCTTCCTGTATCCCAATGACTCTTAAGTTTGGTCTTTTAATGTTATCCCATATTTCTTGGATGTTCTGCTCATGGTTTCTTAACAGTCTTGCTGAGCTGTCTATGTTCTTTTCAAGTTGAAATACTTTGTCTTCATTGTCTGATGTTCTATCTTCTAAGTGTTCTACTCTGCTGGTAGTATTCTCAATTGAGTTTTTAAGTTGGTTTATTGCTTCCTGCCTTTCTAGGATTTCTGTTTGTTTGTTTTTTATAACCTCTATCTCCCTGTGTAGTTGATCTTTTGCTTCCTGGATTTGTTTATGTATTTCATTGTTGAAGAGATCTTTCATTGTCTGATTTTGCTGTCTAATGTCTTCCTTGAGACTCCAGATCATCTGAAGCATGTATCTCCTGAATTCTTTATCTGACATTTCATCTGCTGCAGATATTACCTCTTCTAACGTTGAGTTGACCTGCATTGCTTGTGGTCCTTTCTTTCCTTGTCTCTTCATACTGTTTCTTTCTGCTTACTGAGACTGTTGTGTTATTGAATTTTCCCCCTATATATTTGTATTACTCTTGTATAGTTGCAAAGTCTCCCGCGCAGGCGCGGGTAGGGGCTCTGCTCCTCCTCCAATTGGGGCACTGTGCCTACCACATCGGCAGGCCGTTGGGCCTGTTCTGCTGGTTGGTAGCAGGTGTGCCTACCTTGCAGGCGCGTGGGGCGGCTCTGCCACTCCCAGGTTGCTGGGCCTGACCTGCTGGTGGATTGCAGGTCCGGCTACCTTGCAGGCGCGGGGGGAGGGCACACACCTATTTGTATTTAGACAGTTACGCGAAACGGAGGACGTAATGCTTGGGATGAAAGTTGGGGGGAAGGGGAAGGTAGGTGCTCTTGAAAAGAAAGAAGGAGAGGGAGATAGATAGCATAGAGGAGAATGGAAAGAGCAGTAAAACTTGGAAGGGGAGAGAGAGAGGGAAAAGGGACAGAAAAAATTAAAATGAAATAGGAAATAAAATTAGGTCTTAGAGATCCATTTTCTTCTCTTCCCGTAGGCAAAGCTGTGCCCTCCGGGCTGAGTTTTGCCCTCAATGTGTCAACAGCAATCCTTGTAAGGCGGTTCCTGGGAGTCTCTCAATCCTGTTGGTCCAGAGCCGTTTCACTTCTACGGCCCCTCCTCCCCTTCCTCCTGCCAGCCAGCCAGGTCCTGCTCCCCGGAGGCAGTTCCCCAAGGATTTGGTTACACTTTCAGCCCCACCGAGTGCTCTATTTCCCTAACTACTGAGCACTCTCTCTGTCATTCATCTAAGCCCCAGTGCTGTGGAGCTGTGGTCTGGGAGTCAATTGTTTAATTTTTCCGGACCCCTTTGGTGGGCACACCTTCGGAATCTGGCAGTTAAGACCATTGGTGTCGCTGCTGGTGGTAATAGGAGTTGGGGGTCGAGGATCCCCTCTACTTCCCTCAGCCCCTACAGTCACAACCACACTGCTGGCGGTAGGAGGAGTTGGGGGTCTGGAGTGTCCTCTGTTTCCCTCCGCCCTTACCGTCACACCCTCTCAGTTCGCGGTTGGGGGATTTGGGGGTGGGGAGTCTTCTCTGCTTCCCTCTGCCCCTACAGTCACACCCTCGTCACTGGCAGTAGGGGGAATTGGGGGTCGAGAGTCCTTTGGCCCTTACCGTCACGCCCATGGAGAGATTTTGAAGTTTCCCGGTTGTTTGTATCTGGTGTGGGTGGGAGTCACACACCTGCTAAAGTAGATTCCGCTGGGAAGGAATCTCTTTGGCCGAACTTTGGTGACTTCCCCTCTCTGCTATGGCGGGCCCCTGGCTCCTTGCTGGAGTGTCCGAAGGGAGGGGTGGAACTGGCTTGTCTCTGGTCTGACACAATCTCTGGTTTTAGTTCCCAGTTCGCTATTTCGTAAAGGGTTGGTTAGATTCCCTTCACGCTGTCTGGGGGGGGGGGGAGCCGTTCGCTGGGTGGGCGGGGCTGTTAGTAGAGCCGGGAGGGCACGGGCTGTCTGCTGGGCCAGGCGGGGACACTTCTCGCTGCGCCGGGCCGCCGGGGGCTGCCTGTAGAGCCGGGCAGCTGCGGCCGCGTGGCTAAGATCCGGGCGGACGGGGTGGCCGTTCGCTGAGCGAGAGCAGGGCCTCCCGGAACGGCGGGATGGCGGGTGCCGTCTGAGGGTTCATGCGGGCTGCGCCGCTCGGGGCCGCCGGCCGCTTTCTGAAGCAGCTGGCGGCCGCGGGATTGTATGTCTGCACCCGCCAGGGGGCCGCCTGTAGAGCCGGGCAGCTGCGGCCGCGTGGCTACGAGCCTGGCAGGCGTGGTGGCCGTTCGCAGAGCGAGAGCAGGGCCTCCCCGGGACAGCGGGATGGCGGGTGCCGTCTGCGGGTTCGGGCGGGCCGCGCCGCTCTGGGCCGCCGGCCCCTTGCAGAAGCGGCTGGTGGCTGTGGGACTGGACCTCCGCGCCCTCGTGGCCGGCCAAGATCCACTTGTCTGGGACAAACTGACACTTCTAATAAACCTACCAATTCCTGGCAGGTCCCCTCTTAACAGAATTTTGCTAGAAGTTCCTTAGTAGGTAGACTGCCGCTGTTCCAATGGGTCTTTCTGATCCCGTTAATGTGGAGACATTGGAATCGTTGCTTCCTCGCTGGCGGCCATGTTGGATCCCCCCTAATCTACTTCCTTGATATATTCTAGCATTTGTATTTTTAAAAATATTTATTGTAGTTGGACACAATACCTTATTTTATTTATTTATTTTTATGTGGTGCTGAGGATCGAACCCAGATCCTCACACATGTAAAATGAGCCCTCTACTGCTTTGCCACAACCCCAGCCCTCTTGTATTTATATTCTGTATGATACAGTCATGGTGAGCACAGGACATTCTATATTTGTCCAGATTCATATAATGTACAGCACAAATAGGTGAATCCTAATGTAAACCATAGTTATTAGTATTCATCCATAAATGTAACTGTTATGCTGCAATAATGGAAACCATTAACCATGGGGAAGTCTGCACAGGATAGGAAAAGGGGCTTATATGATAACTTCCTACTTTACATTTAATTTTTATGTAAAACTAAAATCGTCTAAAATGTTTCAAAATTAGATCTCACTGCCAAGAAGAGGCATA
Organism: Spermophilus citellus; assembly: GCF_964194105.1. Taxonomy (NCBI): domain Eukaryota; kingdom Metazoa; phylum Chordata; class Mammalia; order Rodentia; family Sciuridae; genus Spermophilus; species Spermophilus citellus. The sequence continues at coordinate 92,253,357 of NC_138189.1, forward strand.
AAAAATAAATGTAATGTGATATACTGATGGGATCCTAGAACAGAAAAAGGAAATTAGGGGAAAACTAAGAAAACAAAGTTTGGACTTCAGCTAATAATCAGTTTTGGTTTATTAATTGTGATAAATGTAACACACTAAATGTGTAATACAATAAGCATTGGATATATAGGAGCTCTGTGTACTGTCTTTCAAAATTTCTGTAGACAGCTTTATTGAAAAGAAAAATATTTACTTATCATATATTCTGTTTAGGAATATCATGAGGAATGTAAAAATGTGCATAATATCTTTCATATTTATAAAATTATTGAAAATAACTTTAAGCATTTATTTAAAATATGTTATTAAATTTTTTTTAAAGAGAAAGTGAGAGAGGAGAGTGAGAGAGAGAGAGAATTTTTAATATTTATTTTTTAGTTCTCGGCGGACACAACATCTTTGTTGGTATGTGGTGCTGAGGATCGAACCCGGGCCGCACGCATGCCGGGCGAGCACACTACCGCTTGAGCCACATCCCCAGCCCCTGTTATTAAATTTTTAGTCTTAATTATAAAAATGTGCAAGAGTCAAATAATCTATATATAGAATTGATATGTCATCAGAGTAAAATAAAAATGTTTTTTTGTTGCTGTTTTTTTAATCCAATCACATTATTTGTTAAGTGTTAACACTGCATTTAATTATTATGCTCAAATTTCTTGATTTCATTTGCAGTGAACGTCAGCTAAGTGTCCTTTCTGTTATGATACGGCTATATCTCACTGAAATTTCACCTTTCTCTTGTGGTTAGCTGTATGTAGCCAGAAAATGCAGATAACAATTGATATTCCTAGGAATGTCACCGTTTTGCAACTCATTTCATCTGAATATACATATTCTTATTGAATTCACATATCTTTTACATTACTAAAAGTAGTTTGCCCAAAATATTGATTTCCCTTTGCTTCACTTTCTATGATAAAACAGTTGAGAATGGTTTTTCTTGGCTCAATTCATATGGCATCTGTTCTCTCCACCCTATAACTCATTCGTCATGCAAAAGAGGAATCTTGCTCTTGCAGTGGTATCGATCCACATGGCCCTTTTGGTTAGGAGTAAAGCCTCTTTAATTACTTTGGCTGACTTTCATTTTTTACAAAGTCTTAGGCACATCAACTATCATTTTGTAGTGTTTTCATTTGTCTTAAATTTAGATGCACTTTGGTCTCCAGAGATTGATTGACTGTCTATATTCTTGAAAAAAATGGCCTATCCCAGTCTATCTTAACTTTGCCTGGCTTCAAAATCTGAAAGAGCTATCTCTCAGCTTCTCCTAGGGTTTGATAACCTCTTCCTTTCCTTCACCAGAGGTGTTTTGACCTTTAATTAAAAGGAAAATTTGTTGTCTTCCTTTCAGAAGACAGCAAATAATGAACTCATTAAAATGAGGTTAGTGTTCAGGCCTTAGAGCAATAAGAGTTGAAGTCTCATTAGCAGCTAACAATGCAGAACACAGCACATAAATAAACCTAATATGGCACAGCAAAATGCCTCGGTGCATTAAATTTGAGCAGAATCAAATGTTTACCATCAATGATGTCTAGGGCATGAAGTTTTAATGCACTTAATAAAGGAAAGCAAATTGCTTCCTATTAACCATGAAATGTTACCACAGAAAGTGCCCCAAAAAGTGTATTATGTAAATGTGGGATATGTTAGTAATTAACAAGGATATTATAGAAAAATATCTGCCTTTCTTAATAGATGTGGTAATTAGGACGAATAAAAGGGACTTGAAATCTCTAAATGTAATTCTAGAGATTAACTAAAATAATGTGGAATGTAAGATTTTTAGAAGAGACTATATCATTCATAGCACAACATGAGAGATATTTGCAATGTCATATTATCGAATCAGTAATATTAACAATCCAGTAGTTGATAACCTTCTGGGTGAGGAATTCCTTAAGAACTTATTTGAAAAGAGTTACTGTACTTCACTTATAGATGCATTAGAAATATTGTTTCTGCAAGTCCTAAAACTTTGTAAGTTTTTTCTAACACTAAATGATCTATGATTAGAAAACGGAGTTTTACGTAACAATATTCACATTAAAATATTGGTAACAATAAGCTTCTAATTTTCCATGGTTTCAAATACCTTAAAGTTGGGTTTTTGTTTCACTATGTTTCTTCTACAGCTAACAAGTATCTAATATATTTCTTAAATTAAAAAAAATCATTTGGGAAATATTTCTCCAAAACACTGTAAGTCTGCTTTCATTCTATACTTCTTGAGCTCTTATGAAATAAAAAAAGAAAAAAAATTGTCGGGGGGGGGCACTTAACACCTGCTTTACATAGATGAAACCCACACATCAAATGATAAGTTGGAGATTTTGAAGAGATACTTTACTCTGAATAAACAAGGCAGCTGGTAATTTTGAAACAATGTTCATCTAATACCCAAGATCTGAACAAAACAGGAGTCAGCACACACCACATTTAACTCTCTCACAACCTGCATTCAATCTGTAATTTATCTTAGAACCCTTATCTTTAAACTATATTCAGATCACTTTCCTCCTACTTTACCACAAACTCCAAGGCACTCATTTCTCAATTAGGCTTTTTCTTCCTTCTAAATGTTTCCTTCCTTCATACTTATCCTCTTCTGACCCAGTCAATCCTTCATACATCAAGCACATACATGTGTGAATTGTAAACATAAAATTTCTGCTCAAAATTCTCTAGTGTCTACCCATTACATTCAACTTATCTACTCACATTAGAAATGTATGTGATTATTGCCAAGCCATTAGAAGGTACACTTGTAGGCAGAAAACTATTTTGTTCAAAGCTGAATCCCCAGTACCTAGCACAACTAAACTACCATTCTCCAAAAAAAATATTTCTTGAATATACAATCAAGGTAATATATTCCACTTGTTTGGAAATCTTAAATTACAGCAAATTCCTTTATGGAAAAATATAAAGTGAAAAGTGTATGTCAAGTAATTACAAAGGATACTGCTCACATAGGAATATTTTGAATGTTGCCTTGCTTTTGCTGGGAAATGAGGTCAGTACCAAAAAACTGAAACCATTCATGCAATTTTGTTGTTTTTCTTTTTCACAAGCATCTCACTAGGTTCCCCTCATCCACAGGGAATCAGAGTTGGTAGACTAGTAGGTGTTTATCAGGTGATGTCAGCCTGTTTTGTTTTAAATGTGAATTGTAATTAGGTTTTAAATAGGGTTGAGCTTGGGGAAGTGACAACAAAATCTCACAGGATATTTTATTTTTGAAACTCCTGAGTTTTTGTCAGATGGAGTGACTTTCTAGAAGTTGACTCATCTACCAAGAACAGGAAAATTCCTCCTTAAAATACTATGCCTTGCCATGGATTTTAATATATTTTGTATGGTTTTTCATAACTTATCATGACTCTACACACATAATAAGGTTTTCTTTGAATTTAGAGAAAAACCTAGAAATGCACATTATCTTTATGCTGGTAGCAGTACAATGAGAAAATTCTATTGTATTTGAGCTTAAACAACAAATAAGCTTTAATGTCTCAAATAATATATGTTGATTCATAATTTGATATTTAGTCTTTGGAAATGCTTCTTGGGATACATATTTAAAGTTGTATATATCTGAATGTGTGCTTGCAAAATATTCAACTTTGAAGACAATGAAATTTTTCAAGAATATATATGTAAAAATTTGAACTAATCCACATTTGTTCAGTTATGGTAAAATGGACATGAAAATATATTATTATGAAAATAAAGCATAGAAATAAAACATAGAAAATAAACAAAAATAATTACACCTGCAGGAGATTATCTATCTATTGATCCATCCATCTGTCTTTTTTAAGGGGCACAGTGTATTAGCGGGACCCAGGAGCTTCCTTGAAAGATAGAAGAGCTTTAATAAATGTTTGGTGAAGTACATTTCCTGAAGGTCATGCAGTGGTATTTACTTACATTCTATTTGGTCCCTACAGGTAAATGTGTTTGCAAATAAGATTTTCTCAACTGAGCTGCTAAACAAATTCATATTTACTAATTACTGAATTTATGCTATTATAGTAACTACATTCAAAATTCTTTAATGATAGTTATATTTTAAATTATATAGTCAATAATGGCTACTTTGTTTTATTTTCTAAGTAATCACAGGGGATTGATTAAAATATTTAATTTGACACTTCTAATTTTTGATCTAAAGTATTTATGCTATTTTAATAAAATGATACTATTGAAAAGCATCATTTATATTTTACTATATCAATGCATTAAATTCTGATAATAATAACAAATTTTCTGAGAGATATCTCCTGTTGGTTCCTCTATTAGTAAAAATATATGTTTAAAAATAGATACCATTCTTATTTAGAAAGTAGAGATATATTCACTGTGGTACATAAAATATATATTTACCACCTATCACATAAGTGTTTTGCAATACATAAATACTGAGCAAGGTCAATGACTTGTTTTGTTCAAATTACTTTTTAATATAATTCAATTGAACTATTTCTGTACACAACTATTAGCACTATCAGAACTATTCCTGTACACAACTATTAGTACTATCAGTAATATATTCTTTGTTGTAGGGCAGGAATCAAAAATACTGATGTGAAAGTATTTTTTTTTCATATTAAAGCAAATGACTATAGTAGATAAAATTTGAAATTAAAATTCTAAACACTTACCATGTACAGAACTCTTCTGCAGTTCTAGGACATTTTCTAATAGAACTATTATAGGAAAAAAATAGCTGCCAAAGCTATGCAAGGAATCTCTAAAGGATGTCTTCATAGCCCAAGACCCTAAAAATCTGTCACAAAATTCAGACATTTCCACGGTGCTTCTATATAACTAGTTATATAAAAGTGAGAATAGAAAGTAAGAACTGTTTTGGAATTGTTATAACATTTAATGAACTAAAATACAATTAATAAGTGAAGACATTGCTATTAAAGATACTCCTCATCAGTATGTGAGCAAGGAGTATTTCTCAAGATGAAATGAGGGAAAGCAATTACCCAACAATTATTGAATATCTCTGTCAGCAAGTATTATTGTAAATCCAACCTGGTCTTGTACTAAGACAGGAAAGACAATAAGAAATGGAGGTGCCATCCATGAACCAAGGCAAAAAGAGTAAACTCAAGGATGGAAGCCAGTGACTTGGTAAGGAGGTGGCTCACTGGGAGGCTTATATTTTCTAAGGCCTAAAAATAAACTAAGAATTATTTTTAAGAATATATTTGTCTTTAAGAAGTAATTTTGTTAATGAAAACAGTTTTGTAATTGTTTTTTAAAAATTTTCACCTGGAAAAGAGGCTCCAAGAAAGGTATCATCATATTTACTTAAAGTTTAATTGTTATTTCTAAATGTATTTTCAGTATTCCATAATATTACAAAATTGATCTTGATCTGAAACTCTTTAGAGAGAGCAAAATCCTGGAATAATGAATTTTGTACAAGTCTCTTACAGACAGCTAATGTGATTATATAAATAAATGCACAAACAAAATCACATTTTATATAAAATCAGGTTACTATATTTTGCTACTTGCATTGTATAATAAATAGGAAACTACATTCAAATAAAGGATGATATGACCCAAGAAAACACCTCTATCCTCACGGTTTAACCAGTCATGCAATGATTTTTTTTCTTAAAAGAGCGTAAATGAAACTTGAGCAAGTAGGGGTAGGTGTAGCTGATTGATAGTTAAAGCTAAGCTAAATCAAGTACAGGATATTTACTACTAAAGGGTGTTAACATGTTAATAAGCACCAAGAACCTCCCAAATGATATATAATAGTGTGTTTCTTAAGCGTGTAGAACATAGAATTATTTTTCCACAGAGTTATCATATTTCACAGATCTAATGATCATAAGCCACACTTTAGAAAACACTCTTCTATGTTAAGAAAGTCTGTTTTACTGACTATTCCCTTATGCAGTCATTTTGTCCATGACTGTCCATGTTGCCCAGTGTAGAATGCACCCCAAACTTCCATAGACCCCAAACCAGTTCTGAAGGTGGTGACTGGATTAGGACCTGCTCTGGAGTATCCACAAACAGTACAAAGATATATCCATCAAGTTGGCCTCCTACCCAGCATCTGAAATTATGCAGAGTGATTCAATTCCACTTTCAAGTTCCAACCTAGCACAAAGAACTTCAATCCAGTACACACTCTTATGAGATTCGCTGGCAATCTTTAGAAATTACTTGGCTCCTACTCTTATCCAATGTAGATTTTGACTTTCTTATTTTCTTATTTGTGTGTGTGTGTGTGTGTGTTGTGTGTGTGTATGTATGTATGTTTCCCTTCCTATTTGATTTCTTATTATTTCTGAAGCTGTCTTTTAGTCATTATGCTTGCAGTAGCTAGTTTCATTTACTGTCCCCACAAAAATCCTAAATACAAACTAGCTTTACCTCACTATTACTCTATCATTAAATACTTTAGTTTAAGGCAAAAGACAATTGGTTTTGTTATTACATTATAACAACTTTAAAGGAAATAGTCACACCAGAGAAACAATGAACTTTGAAGTTGCAATACATGATTCTTTTTACATCTTTTAAAAAATTCTTGGGCTGGGGATGTGGCTCAAGTGGTAGCACACTTGCCTAGCATGTGCAGAGTGCTGGGTTCGATCCTCAGCATCACATAAAAATAAAATAAAGATGTTGTGTCCACTGAAAACTAAAAAATAAATATTAAAAAATTCTCTCTCTCTCTCTCTCTCCCTCCCTCTCTCTCTCTCTCTCTCTCTCTCTCTCTCTCTCTCTCTCTCTCTCTAAAATAAAATACTTATAGTTCATGGTGAAGACTAGGAAACAAAACTTATAGAGAGACTAAATTAAATAACAGAATTGAAGACCAGGGTTAGAGGAATCTATTTATAAAAGAGATACTAGTGGCTTAAATAATACATTTTAAGGGTCATAACGAACTTATATTTAATTCAAATTTACTTAATTGATTTAAAATTTCAATCAACTGGGTTGATGCCATAGTTTGAATCTGGAATGTCCCTCAAAAGCCCATGTGTTAATGTTTTTTCCTAGTTTGGTACTATAAGAAGATGCTAAAACCTTTAAGAGGCAGGGGACTATTGGAAGGAAGTTAGCTCATTGAAGAGGGCCCTTGAGGGGAATATTGAAAGCCTGGCCCCTTCCTAAATCTTTGCTCCTTTGTATCTCTTCGCTTCTTGAGTCCACCAAGTGAATAGGCCTCCTTTGCTAAACCCTCCTACCATGATACACCATGCCACCATAGACTCAAAGCAGGGCTAAATAAGAATGACCTGAAACCTCTGAAACCCTGAGCTAAAATAAAACTTTCTTTCCTATAAGTTGATTATCTTGAGTGTTTTTGTCAAAGGAATGGAAAACTAACACAGATGGGACAGAGGTGCAGAGAACTGGGCACAGTTGTTTAATCAGCTTTTCATTGCTGTGATCCAAAGACCTGAAAAGGACAAAATAGAAGAGGATAGGTGTATCTTGGCTCACAGTTTTAGAGAATCAAGTCATGGTTGGTCCTGCATGGTTCTTCACAGTTCTCAGGCAGAGCATCCTGGCAGAAGGGCATGGCAAAAGAAAGGAGGAGGATATGACAACCAGGACGCAGAGAGATTTCTGCTCAATAGAGACAAAATATAAACCACAAAAGCATGCCCCCCAGTGACCTGATTCCTCCAGCTACATCCTACCTGCCTATAGTTATCACCCAGTTGATCCATATCAGTGAATTAATCCACTGATTAGGTAATATCTCTCATAATCTAACCACTGCACTTACGAAAAATTTTTGCATTGTCTCATGAATGAGCTTTTGTGGGACATCTCATATCTAAAACACAGCAACAATCTTAGTTTGTAATGACGTACATGGATTGAAACCAAGAATACAGTTGAAGGGGAAATTGAGGCTAATAAGATCCAAACAATATCCCACCATTCTTAAGGAAATTCTCTGGTCCCACAGAGAGAATCAGAGTGGTAATCAGAAAATAAACAAAGACCCATTTCACTTTCAGAATGGGCATATATTAGTGACTTAGAATTCTGTACACAGAGGTATACAAGAAACTCTCCTGTAACAAAGTTTAGGGCACAAGACAAATCCATCAAACCACTAGGAAGGGAGAGAAAGACACATGAAATGTTTTGCTGATGGAATCAAAAAAAATTTACAACACTATAAACGCACTTTAAATTTAATGATTTATATAACCTTTCTTGTGTTCTTTGATAATCAAGTAGAAAATGCAAACTCTTCACATACGTGACACGAGTTAATATTATCTTACAAGGTCAAACCAATTTTCAGTTTTTCTCTTCTCTTTGCTCGTATGTTTAATCAGTTTCAATGATTAACCTTCCAGTATGCAAAAAGCATTACTTATTCTATGAGACCACCCCTGGAATGCATAGATACATTACATGGGTAATTAGTTTTTTGAATTTACTCTCTAATCCTGGGTAACAAAGATTTGAAAGCAATGCCATTAAGCTCACTCTTTCCTACTTTAAGTGATGTAGAGGTTTCAACACAGTCATACCACTGTGGGAGAAACTTTTAGAGCAGCAGTGAAAGTACTGATATATTTTTTTCCTTCAAACTCTTCCCAACTCTTCTCCACTGCATTAAATTCCAGAAACCTGAATCATTCATGAAACACATTCCACCTCACTTCCTGCATCACCAACACTCACAACACTTAATTCTTTACATTGCTAATACTATCAATAGAAACCGTGCTTTTAGTAACTTTTACAAAAGCTACTCGGAAGGTCTTCTAAATGAAACCCCTGTTTCTTCTGAGCTAGTACTCAGATGAATCAATTTAAAATGTAAATTATATTTTGTGTGAAATAAAGCAGAGAGTATTGTATTAATAAGATGCCAAGGTCTTCTTCTCACCAAACCTTGTTCTCACTGATCCCTTTATCTGAGGCGGACTCCCAGGTCCCCAGTATGGGCATGGCCAGCCTCTTATTCTTCACATCCCAATAAAATGGCCACTTTTTTAGAGAGGTCTTCATTGATCTCCTTGCATACCCTGTTGAAACTAGGTACTCTGTTTACTTTTCAACAATGTCATATGCTAAAATCATATTTTGCAACACTAATAACAATGTGCAATTAGATATTAATTTGATTGTTTTGCAATGTGTGTTATCTGTGTGCCCCAAAAGACTACAAGCTCCATGAAAAGGGAAAATTTAGCAGTTTTGTTTTGTCAGGCACTTTGCAGTGCCTTATTTTCTGTACTTGTAAAATAAAGTTAATAAAAGGGAAGATTTAAAGAAATAATTCAAGTAGAGTGTTTTTCACTACCTAATATGGTTAAAGCTCAATAATGTCAGATACTGTGGTTACTACCTCCACGGTATCCCTAGTGCTTGGGAAAGTACCACAACATAGCAAGGGTTTAATAATACTGAACCATTAAATGAGTGAATAAATAAAGGAAGAAGGGCATGAAAAGTGAAGAGATCCCAGAGACAGTGACCTTCAGATGCCAGGAGACTTTAACCAGAGAGAAAAGATTGGGCTGGAACACTTAAGGGATGGGTAAAAAGACACATGAACAAATTGCTCTGAAATGCCAAGATAGTATTTGGCACAGCACATTTTTGTTCAGTTGAGCATGATTTCAGCATTTCTCTTCATGAAAGACCTCCACATTTGTTCAGTATGATCATCAAAGCTATTTGTCCATTCTCCATTAATGAATTCATTCATCCCACAATCAAATCTAAATCATTTAATGTGAACTTATGTTAGAAGACCTAGAATGTTGCTATAATCTACCAAATCTAAGTTTTGGTAGATTCATAAACTTATCAGATAATTTCCTCTTTGACTACCAATAACAGTTTAACAGAAGAAGAAGGGGATTGCTTCTAAAGAAAAAAAAAATGAGTAAGAAGGAAGGTGGGGACTTTCAAAGGCAAACTTTAAAAGCTTCATATTTCAGCCTGGGTTGGACCTATTTATCTTTATTTGTACATTGACAAATAATAGTCTCTGAACAAAAATTCATGGACTCCTGACTCCATTTCAAACAGAGTTAATGCATTGGGCCTGAGATTGTTAAGTCTGGACTGAGTGTTGAGGCAAGCATGCTCAATTTTGGCCTCCTCCTTGAGTTAAACCTAGAAAATAAGAATATAACAAATATTATTTTTGATTACCACTTGAAGATTGAGCTACCATAAGATTCAATTTTATTGAGTTATTGAGTAAAATAAATGACTATATAAGACACAAAGCAAATACTATTACCCTGAATATTTTATTTTAAATTTTTGAAAACATAAGGCTATATGAAAGTATGTATATAGGCATCTATGCCTTATTAATTAAATACTCTTAGGGAAAATATTAATACTATCAAGTAACAACATAAAAATGAAAATTAATTAAGAATAAGCAACATACCTTGGAAATAATATAAATAATGCACTAACTCAATATTTCCCCAAGTTCTTCAGGGAAAATAATCTCTAGTTTGAAGTCCTTTGAGCCACTGTTTAAAGACATATTCCTGGGCTGGGATTGTGGCTCAGCGGTAGAGCGCTCCCCCTAGCACGGGTGGGACATGGGTTCTATCCTCAGCACCACATAAAAAATAAAGGCATTGTGTGGTGTCCATCTACACCTAAAAGACAGATTCCTTCCTGTGCTTGCCAATTTGGAATCCCCAGATTATGAGCCTGAGAAGAGGTATTTTACAAGCATTACGGTGACTCATGTCCTATGGGTAACTTCAAAACAATTGCTTGACATTTTTTATAGCCAGTTGGAGTTTATACTGAGATACATATTCCTGGGCCCAATAACAGTATAAATCAATATTTTCAAGTGGGCCTTTAGAATTGACAATTTGAGCAATCTCCTTGAGAAGATTTTCTGCAACATAAAGTTTGACACCATCATCCTCCTTAACAGTGTGTACTTATGTAAGGGCAAAGTTGAGCTTCTTTTATGAAATGCTAAGGGATTCATTATAAGAATGTTGAATGAATGCAATTTATGTTTAGTAAAATAATGATCTGCTTTTATCTTAAGCTAGCTATGTGTTTACTCCCTTAAACATTCAATCAAGTAAGTTCTTCATAAATAATGTAAGAGAAAAATTCAAATTCATTTGTATTATTTTTATGACTTGCAAATTATGAAAGATAATAAATTGTATTTATTTTCCAAGTCTTAATATATTTTATTGTTACATATATCTTCAAAAGTTAGTTAAATATACTCACAAAATATTCAGGCATAGGAAAGCGTATTTACAAATATTTCCTAAGCTTTATCATTTGATTTTTATCTAAAACTGAGACATTATTTCCAGTTCATTAGCAAGATTTTGCAAAAGAAGGGTTTTTTAAGTTTTCTTATGCTTTAGAATTTTTTATTTCGTATTCATATTTTCTTGCTCTGATCTTCTAACATTTTAGCTTTGTATTTCAATACTTTTTTTTTCACCCATTTTCTTTTTTATGTTCATGGTTTAGCATTTTTCTCAAACTTATTTCTGATTTTTATTTTTCAAGATTGGATTGATTTATATTCATTCAATACTATTTGTTTCTCTCTTTATCATTGAAAAACACAGAAAATTTCTTAATCTGATGTCTAAAACTAAGGAACATTTACTGAAATAAGAAAACTTGGAACATTTTAAGAATTAAATTTTTATCCATTTCATCTAATCAAGCTTACTTGTTGGTAGTTTGCAACTACACATTTCTACTTCTTTTAATAATGAAAAAATCCGTCAAATTTTTCATATAACTAATTAGCACCAGTGGAAGAAACTCCATCCAGCCTTGTCTCTTTGAGCTTGTCTTAATAGATCTACAAAATAAAGTTAGAAGACTTCAGTATCATAAAACATGCTGGAAAAAAAGTAATATTTTACCTATATCATTCTGATATCATTTTTGGTATGTCCTATGAATTGTGTTTATCATTTTTACCATTGAAAATGGTAAAAATAAAAATAAATGAAACTATGTTTATAGCTGTGTGTTTAATACATCTTTTTATCATACTTTGAATATCTTTCACATATATAAAAAGTTCACTGAGTAACATGGAATATGTAAAAATGAGTAAGGTTTGATCAACCTGAGGGTGCTTATAGACTAGAGGGAGAAATAAGATACAAAGTATGTGAAACAAACTAGAAAATTATGGAAATCTTAAAAAATGATCTAGAAATTTCCTAAGGGAGACAAGAAAAGGCAATCGTTTGAAGCATTAGCGAAGCTTCATCCAGAAATATGGCATTTGGGCAGAGATTTAAAGAATGGGTGAGGTTTGGGGAAAGGTGATGAAGACCAACAGAGGCTTTCTAGGCAAAGGGAAGAAAGTGAGAAATGGTATGGAGAAATGTGGAGGTGGGGATAATTCAATGTGACCAGAGTATGTGATAGTTTGGGGGAAGAATCAATGTATGTAGTTTAGTTAGAAATGTGGAGACACCAATGATACCTAATCAATAGGGAATGACATATTCAGTGTTCAGTGACAATTCTTATGGAGTTCTTTGTCTGCAGCACATGCTTAGCTAAATACTTGGCTCTATGATATAATCCTCAAAATAATAGTATCAAATAAGTATTTGTTACAGTACCATTTCACAGATAAAGAAAAGGATTAGAGAAGGGAAATGACTGACAAATGTTGAATCTTAAATAAATAGCCTTCCTGAGTGAATGTATTTTGAGAGGTTAGCATGAACCCAGAAAGTGAGATAGCATAGAGGAAACTGTAAATGAAAGATGGAAACACTGTTGAACATGAAAGTATGATGGTATCTTAAAGTCCTAAGAAATAGTAATAAGTTCCTGCCTATGGTAATGGCAAGTTGATCTGGGAAACACAGATTTTTTGATTTATTATATTTCCCCTAAGAAAGCACCAAATATGTAGGCGCACTCCCCAATCTAAGGTCCTCTTTTAACATCTTTCACAGAATTATTGAGATTTGTTTTGTAGCCCTTGTCAAGAATTGCCATTACACATTTGTGTGACTATACTTCATATCTATTTCCCTCTCTGGGTGGTAAGGTTCAGGTTAGACGGGTCATGCTTAAGAAATCCAATACTGTGTCCATCCACAGTTAATATTTATTGCATTTAAGAGTGGATGAAGAATAATGAGAAAGAATGGATGATGGATAAATAAATGTAGAATAAAAAATGACTTCAAGAACTTTGAGTAAAAAATATGAGTGGATAGTATTAGAATACAGGAAGGGAAGGGAGTATAGAACTCTGAGGATGAACATTCATTAAAACAAAAAGTATCTAAAAGCAAAAAAAAGAAGTCATTAAAAGAAAAAATAATGCATGGTCTTATTATTTTAAGGCTATATTCCATAGCATTTACCAATAAGCTCAACTAGTTCCATTCTTTTTATTTTTAACTCCATCCTTTTTTTAACCTTTAGTTTGATCTTTTTGAAAATGTTGTTGAATATTTCATAGAAATTAAACTAATGGGTCTATTTTTCCATTGTCTATATACTTGATAAAATTTTAAAAAGATGGGCCATCATTACATGCAGTATAATTATGGTTTCAAACAATCACTGACTGTGTAGTCTATCAGTCTTTTAATTATTTGGTCATTTCTTTGTTCTTTCTTTAAAATTAAACTAGTTTTCAGGACTAAAGGAATAAATAGTTAGGTTCACAAATTTTTGAAGCAAACACTTATCCACTGTGACTAAAGCAAAAGAAATTGTCTAAACCTCTGGAACTTTATTCACCTTAACAAATGATAGAGGTAACCAAAAGTTAGTATTAGTTTGAAATGACTTTCTCATTTTCATTAGAACAAAGTAAGTCCTCTTTTAAAATCCACTTTAAAAATAGGAAAAGCATTCTGAATCAGTAAGCAGACCAATAAGCCAGCAAAATGCCCTGGGATGTGAGAGTTCTGGATTTTGCTGCATCTATTCACATAGGAATAATAGTACTGGAGAGACTGACAAAAAAATTGCATGACTAATTCTAGCTAATTACTATCAGTGTGTTCTTCACCTGTCTACAAACAAGAAATTCATATAGTACAATCTCAAGTCTAGAAATCAGAGAAATGTTTGTGTTTAGAGAACATTTCTTCATGGAATTGGTAGTATAAGGGTATTTAGACTTATGTGTTCTTTTCATGGATCTAGATTTGAAAGCAATGCCTTATAAAATGTACATTGCTCTTTAGTTTTTAGAGTAAAAACTCAAGTTTTCAACTCAATAATTATGTTTTAAAAATTATGTGAGAGGTAGCACAGTTAAATAAAATACTAAATTGTAGTTCATACAAAAGTTCCCTCCTATCCCTTACTGGCATATATAGGACTTGTCTACATTCAACAATTCTGAAAATTTTTCCTCAAGGAAAAGAAATATAATAATCTGAAATTCAAGAAATGTCTCACACGAAATGAAAAATGATGTCAGTGCTGTGCAGTTTGGAGAATTGCCTTTTAGCAATGCATAATGTACTCAGAACTTCATTGTTTTATAATTTGCTAACCTTCAATAAAAATAATAACCATAACAATTATAAGACCTGAAATATGAATACCACAAAACAGTCTCCATCAAAACCCAAAAACCAACAAAGCTCAAATTGTTTCACTGATACACACATTTACAAAAGAGGCATCCCAAAACTTCATATTTATTTTTCTAAAATCATGTTAATTTCTTATTTATTTCAGGCATTACTAGAGACTCAAAATTTACTGCGCACTCAGGTTGCAAATTTTACCTTCAACCTTGGATTTTCAGGGAAGTTTTACCATACAGGTAAGAAGGAGCTTTGTGTTCTCAGGCAGCTACATATAAATAGGACATAGGATTATAAATGTTCCATAAGTAGGAGAAACAGAATGTCCAGATTGATTATGGGAAAAACTTGGGTGCATTATATGAGAAGCCAAATCCAAAATCAATGAGCTCGTTTACTTTGGTAAATACTATTAAAATCAAGGACAAAAGAGAAAGAGAATTGACTTTTTCAACTCAGTACAAGAAACCATAATTATTGTTTTAAGTATGACTGTGCATCTTGTTTGTCAGCACAGCCCAAGTGAGAGCATACCCCAGTAATGATGATGATGATGATACTAATACTAATAATAGTGGGCAGTATTTTAAAAATTTTGAGTGGTCAAGGTATTGGAGACTTTTGTATATATTATTTACCTTTGAAAAACATCTGGTGATGGGAGAGGAATTTTATAGCCTCAAAGAAATTTATTGATCATCCTTTGTAGGATTTTTACCTTAAAATACTAAGATGAATTTGGCCAAATATCCATTAAAACCTTCACAATCAAGCTTGCATTTTTTTCATAACTATCTAATCACAGTTAAATTTCTGTTCAATCTAAGCCTCTCAACAGGTTCACAAAATGGGACTTGTTCACAATTGGGACTTACTCTGTGCTCTGTTATTTCTCACCTATTTTTACTCTCACCTTCAAATTTTGACTTTCCTTTTCTGAATATTAGGATTGTACTAACTGTAGAGAAAACAATGTGTATGAAATTGTCTTGCAGTGAAGACAAAAATACTACTAAGTAGTGCTGGTATTTGTATTAAAAGAATACCACCATCTACACCTATTTGTGCTTTTATGCAGTGAGTTAAATGCTTTGTTTAGGACTTTGCATTGTTGTTTTACTAGCATCTTAGTGGAAACAATTCACAGTGTTCTCTGTGCATGTATGCAGTTTATTGATTCATTGCAAATATCCCATGCAAGGGTAGTGTTTAATTATCATACATTGAGCTTGTTTACCCAGAGAGACTGTTTAATATAGAAGCCCAGCATGGTTTATTAGAATATTGAAGTCACAATGTCTTATTGGCTTTTCCTTGATGCTTTTTCTCCTGCTTTGTAACATGTAAATCTGTTTAAAGTAATAGAAGGAAAATTAGTATTTAGACCAGTTGATAAATCAGATGATTGCATATTTTAAAAAGACATTTTGTAGCATAGATTTGGGTCATCATATCTGCACAGGCAAAGCAATTTCAGCTTACAATTTTGAAAATAGATATGATTTTGTAAATCTTCTTCAAAAGCACCCTCAAGAAATGAGTTCAGGCCTAAGAAGCTCTGACTATGAAATTATAAAGCAGATAACTGTGCAGGCTGCCTCTACTCATGCAGGAGAAAAATTATGGGATTATTTGGAACTCACATACAAACAATACTATTTTGTCTTAAATAGTGTAAGGAAAACATTCTTTTGGCTGAAATATATCTGGATAATCACCTCCATTTTTATTTACTTTTCCCACTCAGATCTCCTAAACCTGCCAGACATTTGCAGAATTAATGTTGATAGAGGTTATGACGTGTTCCATTTCTTCTTTACAATCCTGAACATGTATACAGTACACATCAAATGAGCAGCATACCAATCAATATTACAGGGATAATTGTTGAAGGAAGACCAAAAAAATAAAAGCAACATTTTAATTTTCTCTCTCTCTCTCTCTCTCTCTCTCTCTCTTTGTTTTTTTGAACTGTGGTTGTAGAGATTGAACCCAGGGCACTCTACACTGAGCTACATCTTCATGCCCTTTTCATTTTTGAGGCAGATTCTCAAGGCTGGCCTTGAACTAGCAAGTTTCCTGCCTCTGCCTCCCTGAGTCGCTGGTATTACACATGTGTGCTACTGAGCTTGGCTTTCATTATATCTCTCAAGGAAACCTTATTGACTCTTTGTATTGAAATTATCCTAAAAAAAAAAAATAATGGAAGAGACACTGTGCTGCTATGCTGTGGTGATAGTGCACTTTAGAGAATAAACACATATATAAAATGGCAAATTCTGGAAGTTTAATAACCTTCATATAATTATGTAACTTTTATTTAACTATTATGCTGTTTTTTCCACAGGAACATTGAAAATCATCCATAACATTTTTTTCAAGGGTGCAATCATGTCATGTTAAAAACTTATTAACACTCATGAGCATATCAAGGTTTCTTTTAGGGCTGAATTACACGTTAGTGATACCCACTGTAAGAAAGGCAATGCCTCACCCTCCTGTAGTCACATTCCTATATACAGATTTAACATTATAGAAAAAGAGATTACAAATCAAGCCAGTGCTGTGCTTTTGTGTGTGCTTGGCTGTGATGTGTAACCATGCAGAGATGGCCTTGTTGCAATGAGGGTTTAGTTCTTCCTCCAGATGATCTGGCTTCCCAGTGCATAAAGATGCTGATTGATGAGCCTCATTGTTTTGAAGACATTTAATCACATATGTCCAGTGTAATAATGATTGATTCTGCATATTTCAGACTGATTCACTTATTTGTATTTCTCATGTATTTTTTCCTGTTCAGTTTCTCTGTCCTTCACATGCTAAAAACAATCTCCACCCAAAAGGGCATATTACTAAGCTTTTCATAAAATTCATTCATCCTCAGGTGCTAAATTGAAAGAGGAAGGACATGGTGTTGATTAAAAGGAAAAAAAATAAAAGTATGGGGTTGAGAGTGAAATATTTTAGTTGAGAAATATTTACAACTTGATTGAAATTGCAAAATGAAAACTCAATTGAAAAATGAAGACATTACAGCATTAAGAAGATGACTTTTAGGCATGGAGGAGCTACAAATTTTATTTTTCATGGAACACAATCATTGCTGTTCTTTGTATTTCATAATAAATTGAAAATGATTCAATAATTAATTCATGAATAATGTTTGCAAATCGGATTAATGTTGGTCTTTTCCATGACAGTCAGTTTTTACAAAAAAAACACACCAATTTATGTAAAGTTATTAACTTTCAAACATGAAAATAAGAAAAACACTACATTCTTTCTCCCTTAATTATTTTTTGTTTTTTACCTTTTCTTATGAAGGGTGGTTTAAAAGACTAGATATTAGAAACAGACTGCTTGTGTTAAAATCCAAGTACTGACATTTTACTAGCTATTTGAACAAAACCACGCTTCTGAACATTTATATGCCTCAGTTTCAACATCTCCCCAATGGGGATAATAATATCTCTTTCATCTGGAATAATGTCTAGTTTTTTGTTAGTATTCTGTTTATTATTAAGATTTTGAGAGTATTTTGTATAAGAATCAAATATTATCAAAAAAACAATAGATAATTTGCACTGCTCTTTTTTCTAATTTTGGAACTTCAGGTAGCTTTTAATCAGTTTTTCATCATATTGCTCATCTTACTTAGTATAATACTTAAAATTAGCTTATTCTACATTATCCTGTATGTAACCATATAGATTCAAGATACAAAGTAAATTAGGAAATATCTTCATACTATTTAAGAATAATACTAAACAAATATTTGTACAAACAAAAGAGATAATACTGACACTGGAATTTTATGTATTTTATTTTAAAGTTACAATTGTGCTTTTAAGGAGGTTGACTTACACTCCAGATCTTGCTAAAGCTTGTCTTATTTTGGTAGACCTAAAAGAACTCTTCTTAGAAGCATATTATCTCATAACACAGATCCTCTAAAAGTGATAGCAAAGAAATTAACTGTTTATATATCGTACTTCTGAATCAAAGTACTTCTTGAACTCTGGGAATCAGGAAAAGTAAAAGAACATAATTTTTAAGTAAGAATAAAATTCACTTTTTTACTAATGATGATCTAGATTTGAATCTAGATCAAGTTAGAAGTAAAAAGGCTCAATTTGACCACAGATATTTAAATGAACTGTAACTTGTGTTACTATGGGAATATATGGAACACAAATTACATTTTCACACATAATTCAAGTACACATTAAGTACTGAAGATGTGTATGTAGGATAAGTCGAAAATATAATATTTTCATTTAGCTGAGTTTGAAAACATTTGGAATTCTGCTGTTCCCTCAGCATGACTTGTATCATATTTTTCATTAAACAATTTTCACTGTCAAGGGTCTGCCTCATGTGGTTTTTAATTGTATGACCAACATAAAATAAGAGAAATGCTGACAGAAAGTAATCCATGATGTTGAAAGAATTTAAAAAGGAGGCTTTAGGCAGATGAAGTCTGGGACGCGCCCTGGATGATCGGCGGCGAGGTTCCAGAGCGGGATTGCAGCGAAGCGGATTCTGGGGCTCCTGCCAGTGGCGCACTGGCCGCGCTGAGTGCTGAGTTCCAGCCTTGAAACAGAGGAGAGAACCGGTCCAGTTCGATACCAGACACCGGTCGGAAAACGGAGGAAGACAGCAGCCGCCAACATGGAGAGCTGATGCAATCATCCCTGTTTTCTACTGATCTCAGCTCATTCAACTACGGAACAGGTGATTCCAGGCTGGTATTTGCCTGCGTCGCGCAGACAGATCGCCCAGGCTCGGGACGGGAATACCTGAGGAGAATACTCTTCAGGCTTCACCCCTGGCAAGGCGGGCACCGGACTTTGAGCGGCCAGATTCTAGTTCCCTGGGTTGCTTTGGTCCAGGGCGGGAGATCCGTCGGGGACTCCGGGCGGAGGCCAGTTACAGGGGGACTGTGCGCTGAGGGGCGGCGTGGCTCGGGCTACCGGAACAGTTTGGCCCGAGGCTAGGGAGCCCGAGGGAACTGTGTCTTTGACCCTGCCCCTGGCTGAGCGTACACTGAGCTGGGAGAGATTGGAGCTGCCAAGCTCGGGCTCCCGGGGCTGCTTGGGCCTGAGGCTGGGGTTCCTCTGTGGAGCCTGCACCTAGCAGAGAGAGGCAGGGATCGGAGAGGCTGGGTTCTGGCTCCCGTGGCGGTTTGAGCCCAGGGCCGCGGAGCCTGCGGGGACCGCGAGCTGAGGCCAGCCTCAAGTGAAACTTGCGATGAGGGGCAGCGAGACTCTGTCTCCTGGAACAGTTTTGGCCTGAAGCTGGGGAACCCGTGGGAAGTGCGTCTTAGACTCTGCCCACAGTGGAGCGTGCACCGAGCAGGGAGAGTCTGGTGCGGCCAGGCCTGGGCACTGAGCAGGGAGAGTCTGGTGCGGCCAGGCTTGGGCTCCCGGGTCTGCTTTGGCCTGGGTTTGGGGAACCCGCGGCGGTTGCTCTGAGGAGCCTACGCCTAGCAGAACGTGGCGGGGATCGGAGAGACCGGCTCCTGGCTCCCGAAGCGGCTCAGGCTCAGGGTTGGAGATCCTACAGCGTCTGCTTCTTGGTCCGGGTCCTGCTGGGTGCTGCGGGGGCCCGGGGGCAGAGTGGAGCTGCCTCCTGCGCCCAGAGCAGGCTAAGGGTCCCGCCGGTGTGGTATCACGACACCCCAACTGCAGCTGGGGCCGAGGAGAGTAGCCGCCCACGCCTGGAACAGGACCAGCGACCAGACGGCAGGGTAGCCAAGTCAACCCACTTGAAGAGCTGCCGTCTGATCCTGCAGGGTAGGCAGTCCTACGTCCCACTGGCAGGACAGGCTCGGCAGCCTGCCAGTGTGGTGGACGAGTAGCATCAAGGCAGTCACGTCACACTGGTTGGAGTGGGGGTTGAACAGAGCCGCCGTCAGCGTCCGGAAGGAGCCCAGAGACCCGTTGGAGAGGCAGTTAGGTACCCCCACTGGGAGTGGGGGTTGAGCAGAACTGCCGCCCAGGCCCGCAGGGTGGGCAGATCTGAGACCCACCGGCGGAACAGGTTTGGAGGCCGACCAGCGTGGTAGACACGTCACATCAATTGGAGTAGGGGTGGAGAAGAGCTGCTGCCCACGTCCGGATCAGGACCAACGATCCGAGGACGTGGTAGGAACGTCACCGCAATTGGAGTGGGAGAAGAGTAGAGCAGCCACCCGTGCCCGCAGGGCGGGCAGACCTACGACCAACCAGCGTAGTGGATAGATCACCCTGATTAGAGGAGGAGCACAACCACTACCCGCCCTACAAGAGAGATATCCCAACTATACAAGAGCAATATAAATAAACAGGGGGAAAAATTTCAAAAACACAACAGTTCCACCAAGCAGAAAGAAACGCAAGCAATATGAAAAGACAAGGAAAGAAAGGACCACAAGCATTGCAGGTCAACTCAACTCTAGAAGAGGTAATAGCTGCAACAGATGGAATGTCAGATAAAGAGTTCAGGATATACATGCTTCAGATGATCTGGACTCTCAAGGAAGACATGAGACAGCAAAATCAGACAATGAAAGATCATATTGACAAGGAACTACAGAAACAAATCCAGGAAGTAAAAGATCAATTTCACAGGGAGTTAGAAGTAATAAAAAACAAACAAATAGAAATCCTAGAAATGCAGGAAGCAATAAACCAACTTAAAACCTCAATTGACAATACTACCAGCAGAATAGATCACTTAGAAGATAGAACATCAGACAATGAAGACAAAGTATTTCAACTTGAGAAGAACATAGACAATTCAGCAAGAATGCTAAGAAACCATGAACAGAACATTCAAGAATTATGGGATAATATTAAAAGACCAAACTTAAGAGTCATTGGGATACAGGAGGGCACAGAGCTCCAAACCAGAGGAATGAACAATCTATTCAATGAAATAATTCGAGAAAACTTCCCAGACTTGAAGAATGAAACAGAATCCCATATCCTAGAAGCCTACAGGACGCCGAAAGTGCAAAATCATAAGAGATCCACACCTAGACACATTATAATGAAGATGCCCAACATACAGAATAAGGAGAGAATTTTAAAAGCTACAAGAGAAAGAAAGCAGATTACATTTAGGGGCAAACCAATCAGGATAACAGCTGATCTCTCAACACAGACTCTGAAAGCTAGAAGATCCTGGAATAACATTTTTCAAACACTGAAAGAAAATGGGCTCCAACCAAGAATCGTGTATCCGGCGAAATTAAGCTTCAGGATGGAAGATGAAATTAAAACCTTTCACGATAAACAAAAGTTAAAAGAATTCGCAGCTAGAAAACCAGCTCTCCAAAAAATCCTTGGCAAAACATTACAGGAAGAGGAAACTGAAAATAACATTGACAACCATCAGTGGGAGGTAGGACAGTAAAGGGGGGAAAGTAATCAAGGAGGAAAACTATCAGGTTTAGTAACATAAATAAACAAATATGACTGGAGGAACAAACCAAATCTCAATAATAACCCTAAATGTTAATGGCTTAAACTCACCAATTAAGAGACACAGGCTAGTCGAATGGATCACAAAACAAGATCCAACAATATGTTGCCTACAGGAGACGCATTTGATAGGAAAAGATATACATAGACTGAAAGTGAAAGGCTGGGAAAAATCATTCCACTCATATGGACTGCGGAAACAAGCAGGAGTGTCCATACTCATATCAAACAAAATAGATTTCAAGCCAAAGTTAATCAAAAAGAATAAAGAGGGACACTGCATACTGCTCAAGGGAACCATACACCAACAAGACATAACAATCATAAATATATATGCCCCAAACAACGGTGCAGCTATGTTCATCAAGCAAACTCTTCTCAAGTACAAGAGTCTAATAGACCACCATACAATAATCATGGGAGACTTCAACACACCTCTCTCACCACTGGACAGATCTTCCAAACAAAAGTTAAATAAGGAAACTATAGAACTCAACAACACAATTAACAACTTAGACCTAATTGACATATATAGAATATACCACCCAACATCAAGTAGTTACACTTTTTTCTCAGCAGCACATGGATCCTTCACAAAAATAGATCATATATTATGTCACAGGGCAACTCTTAGACAATATAAAGGAGTAGAAATAATACCATGCATCTTATCTGATCATAATGGAATGAAACTGAAAATCAACGATAAAAGAAGGAAGGAAAAATCATGCATCACTTGGAGAATGAACAATAGGTTACTGAATGATCAATGGGTTATAGAAGACATTAAAGAGGAAATTAAAAACTTCTTAGAGTTAAATGAAATCACAGACACAACATATCGGAATCTATGGGACACATTGAAAGCAGTTTTAAGAGGAAAATTCATTGCTTGGAGCGCATTCCTTAAAAAAAGAAAAAACCAACAAATAAACGATCTCATATATCATCTCAAAATCCTAGAAAAAGAAGAGCAAAACAACAGCAAAAGAAGTAGAAGGCAAGAAATAATTAAAATCAGAGCTGAAATTAATGAAATCGAAACAAAAGAAACAATTGAAAAAATTGACAAAACCAAAAGCTGGTTCTTTGAAAAAATAAATAAGATCGACAGACCCTTAGCCATGCTAACGAAGAGAAGAAGAGAGAGAACCCAAATTACTAGCATACGGGATGAAAAAGGCAATATCACAACAGACACTTCAGAAATACAGAAGATAATCAGAAATTACTTTGAATCCTTATACTCCAACAAAATAGAAGATAGTGAAGGTATCGATAAATTTCTTAAGTCATATGATCTGCCCAGATTGAGTCAGGAAGATATAGACAGCCTAAACAGACCAATAACAATAGAGGAAATAGAAGAAACCATCAAAAGACTACCAACTAAGAAAAGCCCAGGACCGGACGGGTATACAGCAGAGTTTTACAAAACCTTTAAAGGGGAACTAACACCAATACTTTTCAAGCTATTTCAGGAAATAGAAAAAGAGGGAGAACTTCCAAAGACATTCTACGAGGCCAACATCACCCTGATACCTAAACCAGACAGAGACACTTCAAGGAAAGAAAACTACAGACCAATATCTCTAATGAACCTAGATGCAAAAATCCTCAATAAAATTCTGGCGAATCGGATTCAAAATCGCATCAAAAAAATTATACACCATGATCAAGTAGGATTCATCCCTGGGATGCAAGGCTGGTTCAATATACGAAAATCAATAAATGTTATACACCACATCAATAGACTTAAAAATAAGAACCATATGATCATCTCGATAGATGCAGAAAAAGCATTCGACAAAGTACAGCATCCCTTTATGTTCAAAACTCTAGAAAAATTAGGGATAACAGGATCATACCTCAACATTGTTAAAGCAATCTATGATAAGCCACAGGCCAGCATCATTCTGAATGGAGAAAAATTGAAGGCATTCCCTCTAAGATCTGGTACAAGACAGGGATGCCCTCTCTCACCACTTCTGTTCAACATAGTTCTCAAAACACTGGCCAGAGCAATTAGACAGACGAAAGAAATTAAAGGCATAAAAATAGGAAAAGAAGAACTTAAATTATCACTATTTGCAGATGATATGATTCTATACCTAACAGACCCAAAAGGGTCTACAAAGAAACTATTAGAGTTAATAAATGAATTCAGCAAAGTGGCAGGATATAAAATCAACACACATAAATCAAATGCATTCCTGTATATCAGCGACAAATCCTCTGAAACGGAAATGAGGACAACTACTCCATTCACAATATCCCCCCAAAAAATAAAATACCTGGGAATCAACCTAACAAAAGAGGTGAAAGACCTATACAAGGAAAACTACAGAACCCTAAAAAGAGACATAGAAGAAGACCTCAGAAGATGGAAAAATATACCCTGTTCATGGATAGGCAGAACTAACATCATCAAAATGGTGATATTACCAAAAGTTCTCTATAAGTTCAATGCTATCCCAATCAGAATCCCAACAGCATTTCTTGTAGAAATAGATAAAACAATCAGGAAATTCATATGGAATAATAAAAGACCCAGAATAGCAAAAACAATGCTAAGCAGGAAGTGTGAATCAGGTGGTATAGCGATACCAGACTTCAAACTATACTACAGAGCAATAGTCGCAAAAACAGCATGGTACTGGTACCAAAACAGGCGAGTGGACCAATGGTACAGAATAGAAGACACAGTAACCAATCCACAAAACTACAACTATCTTATATTTGATAAAGGGGCTAAAAGCATGCAATGGAGGAAGGATAGCATCTTCAACAAATGGTGCTGGGAAAACTGGAAATCCATTTGCATCAAAATGAAACTGAATCCCTTTCTCTCGCCATGCACAAAAGTTAACTCAAAATGGATTAAGGAGCTCAATATTAAATCAGAGACACAGCGTCTGATAGAAGAGAAAGTTGGCTATGATCTACATACTGTGGGGTCAGGCTCCAAATTCCTCAATAGGACACCCATAGCGCAAGAGTTAATAACCAGAATCAACAAATGGGACTTACTCAAACTAAAAAGTTTTTTCTCAACAAAAGAAACAATAAGAGAGATAAACAGGGAGCCTACATCCTGGGAACAAATCTTTACCCCACACACTTCAGATAGAGCCCTAATATCCAGAGTATACAAAGAACTCAAAAAATTAGATAATAAGATAACAAATAACCCAATCAACAAATGGGCCAAGGACCTGAACAGACACTTCTCAGAGGAGGACATACAATCAATCAACAAGTACATGAAAAAATGCTCACCATCGCTAGCAGTCAGAGAAATGCAAATCAAAACCACCCTAAGATACCATCTCACTCCAGTAAGATTGGCAGCCATTAAGAAGTCCAACAACAACAAGTGCTGGCGAGGATGCGGGGAAATGGGTACACTTGTTCATTGTTGGTGGGACTGCAAAATGGTGCAGCCAATTTGGAAAGCAGTGTGGAGATTTCTTGGAAAGCTGGGAATGGAACCACCATTTGACCCAGCTATTCCCCCTCTCGGTCTATTCCCTAAAGACCTAACAAGAGCATGCTACAGGGATACTGCTACATCGATGTTCATAGCAGCACAATTCACGATAGCAAGATTGTGGAACCAACCTAGAAGCCCTTCAATAGATGAATGGATTAAAAAAATGTGGCATCTATACACAATGGAGTATTACTCTGCATTAAGAAATGACAAAATCATAGAATTTGGAGGGAAATGGATGGCATTAGAGCAGATTATGCTAAGTGAAGCTAGCCAATCCTTAAAAAACAAATGCCAAATGTCTTCTTTGATATAAGGGGAGTAACCAAGGACAGGGTAGAGAGGAAGAGCTGGAGAAGAAGATTAACATTAAACAGGGATGATAGGCGGGAGGGAAAGGGAGAGTTAAGGGAAATTGCATGGAATTGGAAGGTGAGCCTCAGGGTTATACACAATTACATATAAGAGGAAAGGAGGAGTAGGATAAAAATTATATAAGTGGAAGAAACGATTTTTAGTAGAGGGGGTGGAGAGAGAGAAGGGGAGGGGAGGGGAGGGGAGGGGAGGGGAGGGGGGATAGTGGAGAATGGGATAGACAGCAGAATACATCAGTCACTAGAAAGGCAATTTATAAATCAATGGAAATGTAACTGATGTGACACAGCAATCTGTATACGGGGTAAAAATGGGAGTTCATAACCCACTTGAATCAATCTGTGAAATATGGTATATTAAGAACTATGTAATGTTTTGAACAACCAACAATAAAATATTATTAAAAAAAAAAAAAAAAAAAAAAAAAGGAGGCTTTAAATGTCATTCTCAACCTTATGGAGTGTGTTTATAAATTGGCATAATCTCTGATATAAAAATTACCAAGATTTTACAATCAGTCATGCATCTGTTTATATCAATAGTCTGCAAAATTTTCTTTAAATTGAGTAATTGACCTTCTTCCTGGTCAAGTATGCATTATGTGCTTCCCGCCACTTACAATAATGATCAACAGAGTTTAAAGTGAATAGAAGCATTTCTCAAACAGTCTGTATTCAAAGCACAGGGGACTAATTCCAGAGAGTTGAGAGAACCATCAATTCCTTCATCATATGTGACATGAAGTAACTCATTCTAATCTATGATTGAGTCTGCCAAATTATGGCCTTGAGAAACATCTGTAGCATAATGATGCTACAGATGAAGAGATAAACTCTTCCTCATTTGGATTTCAATATTCAATATTCTTTTACTATATTAATGAAAGTCAATAAATTGTGAATCTGTGTTACTAATTATTATTAGATAACTTTAACAAAAATTAGGAATGCTATCTGCTCATTTTATTCATAGGACTTACCCACTTTTTAAACTTCCATTTCTTTATTCTTTGTAGTGACATTTGTGTTGCCAAAATCCTATTTAAATCAGGCGATTCTTCCAATTTTAAAGGACTGTGGACTAAGGATTATATTCCAGGAACAATGAGTATATTTAAAAAGACACACAAGTTGGTTTATAGTTTATTGGCCATGAGAAACTTTGAATGTTCATTGATAATAGTAAGATAGATGGAATTAAACTATTCATTTATTCACTTAAAAATAAATAGAATTTTAAAGAATGGTACAAATGTTTTGTTTTGTTTTTTTTTTTTCCCATTGGTTAGTTCTAGAAGATGGATTTGTATGATTTGGGAGTTTTATTTTTGATTTTGTTTGGATTTTTATCTTACTTCACTGTGCTTTTTGTATTTGTAAAATAAGTGAGCATGATTTTTGTAGTCAGAAAAAAATTAACAATTCACAAGTTAAATTACAAACTAATTTTTCATATATATATATGTGCATATATGTGTAGGAAAACTTTTAAGAGAAAAGGAATTATCTTTGATCATGAGTTCTTTGTACAATGAGAAATAAGTTGATAATTTTGAAACAAAAAAAACCCAAATGATTTAAAAGTAGATCTACTCTTTTGTCACAACATGCTAGCAATTCTCAAAATAAAAATATCAGTAATAAAATACTCCTAAATACTAAATTAAGCAACTCTCTGCCCCTAGGGCCAGCACCAACTACCTCCATGACTTCCAAAATCACTTGTCTCTGATGTAATTTTTCCTGATTAGAAAAATCACATAATTGGACCTATGTATCAGTAGCATGAAGGATTAAATAAATTTTACAAAAATAACTTTTAAACTAGTACAAATTTTTCACTAAAGTCATTTTTAACTTTGTGTTTATAGGAACTGAAGAGGAAGATGAAGGAGATGATCTTCTGCTGAGGTCTGTGAATGAGTTCTGGTGGTTTCCACACATGTGGAGCCACATGCAGCCACACCTCTTCCACAATGAGTCATCTTTAGTTGAGCAAATGATTCTCAATAAGGAATTTGCACTGGTGAGCACATTTTATTGCAGTAGTTTTCAAACTATAAGTTCTCATCTAGTAGTGGATTATTAAATCACTTTATTATTATATTAAATTCTATAGAAATACAATAAAACAGAATATTGGAGTATAGCACAGGTACTAAGGATGCATGTTGTGTTTTGTGGTATTTTATTTCAGGAGTGTATACACCCATGGGGCTGAGAGATGTATGTGATATGTAGATAGATAGCTTTCTATATAGATACATATAGATAAAAATCACAGTAATGTCTTTCAAAAGGTCATTTTCAGAAAGTTGTTACATCCTGTTTTATTAGAATATTATTAGAGTATCAATGAAAAGACCAAAAAGTACTTTCTCATCCTCCATTTCTCCATTACATTCCAAATGCCATATAATTATAAAAATTATTTGCTTAAAAATCATTTGCTGCAAGAACAAATGAAAGGATGGATGAATTGAATCATTGAAATAATGACTCTAGATCAGTGGCTCTCAAAGTTCAATGTGTCCTCATTTCACCTAAAAGTCTTTTTGAAACACAGACACTGGGTCTTACTTTGAGAGTGCTGATTCAGGAAATCAGCAGAGTAGCTTGAGAATTTGCATTTTCAAGAAATTCTCAAAAGGATGCCAACAAAGCCTAGAAGAATCACTTGTCTAGTCCAGGAACTGGTTAACTAGGGCCCATTGGCCAAGTGTGAATTATTGTTTGTTTTTTATGGTCCCTGAGCCAAAAAAAATGTGTTTTGTTATTTACTTTTTAAATGATTGAAAAGCAATCAAAGGAACAATATTTAGTAATATAAGATTTATACTAACTTCAAATTTCAAAGTCCACCTATGAATTTTATTTGAACACTGCCACAGTCAGTCCTTTACATATCATCTACAGGTGCTTTTCCACTGTAACAGTAAAGTTGAGCAGATGCACATTACACCATCTGTCCCAAAAAGCGTAAGATATTTCTCTCTGGATCTTTACTAAAATGTTTACGTACCTCTGTTGTAGACCTTAGTGAAGTTATGTATCCCTTTAAAAATGTAATGGAAGATTGAAATCTTGTTTCCAGAAAAACACTCAGATACACATTTAGACATATAATCACAAAGGTTTGTGATAATCACAGGGCCCAAACACCCTGGGTCTGGGTTAGGGAACCCTGTCATGAAAACGAGGAATTCTTTTGTACTGAGTAATTGTTGTTATCTTCATTTTTTTAAAAAAATATATATTTGGAAGCCAAGCCCTCAAATGGATGCTGTAATATTTTATAAAGTTGTGCCTAGATATTAAGTTAACCCCCTCTCTTTCCAGCTCTAAATTCCCATGATAGCATCAGATCAGCACAAAGAACCTTTAGAAGTAAGTGTGAATAACATCAAAGGCAGTTATGATCATGAACTCAGTCACCAGAATAACTTGTTGGAATCCTGAGCTTCTAGCAATGATTTCTTGATCTTGAATAAATTAGTTAGATTCTCTATGTCTTAGACTTCCCCTGTGTAAACATAAGAATAATAGAAACAACTGTGAGGGTATGTATAATATGCTTAAGGTAGTGCCTGACACTCAGCAAGCATTCAATAGGTGCTATGTCCTTTCTAAATACAGACAAGTGTGCAGTTATTTCTTTAAATAGATAAGTATGCAGCTATACCTTCCTTTAAATAGTCAAATATACATATATATATATATATATATATATATATATATATAATGTATAAATATATCATACACTTGTATATTCATTATATATATGATATACATATGTTTATCTATATATGCATAATATATAGATATATATGGCTTAATGTGTGTGTGTGTGTGTGTGTGTGTGGTTAGTCATCATTTAACCCTTAGAGAGAGTCTAATAGATTTACTACTGCTTTATAATATTGTAGAATTAAGTAAATTTCCCCTTTTGAAAAATAAACATACCTTTAGTGAGCTAGCTAAATTTTCTCATTTGTGGTTATTTTGAAAATAAAATGTGTTTTTCACTTGCTTGAAACCTTCCTGACTCCTCTACCACTCTGAAGCCTTGCTTTTTTAGGCTTATAGGTCATATTTCATAATGGCTGATTTCACCTGTTTGTGTAATTTCTTTTTAAAAGCCATGCTGAGAGCTCTGGGAAAGACTCAGATGTAATTGCTTTGTAATGAAATGTTGAAAGCTATTTAGAGTCCATTCAGAGCAATTACATTTGTTTAGTTAGCGTGGCTAGAAGCTAGACTTAAACCTATAAGTATATTTTGTAAAATATATCTTATTATGTGCTGCACAGTCAAAATATTGTAACTTAAGTGAAGTCTGTTAAAAACACATATTGAAATGACATTGTCCTTCTTCTGGAGTTCAACTCAATAATAACTCAGGACATTTTAAACAGTAACATTCAGAGCCCCACCTTTACTATTAACATAATATTACAATATGTTTACTGTCCAGAGAGCAAGAAATTTCTTTCTTTCTTATTAAATGATCTTCTTTTCCTATTCAGGTGACACTTTAAAATCATCAACAGTATTGAGACAGGATAGGACAGTAGAAAACACTGACTGAGATGTTGGCAGGATAAATATTAGCCCCAACTGCTAGTACAAAATTCTAATGGAGTGGGCAACTTTTTAAATGTCTTCTTGCCTCACTTTTCTCCCCCCAAAATAGTAATAACTCCCTTTTTCATTCTCCACACCACAAAGTTTTGAGATAATTAATTTACATCAACTCATCTGCCAACCAAAAGCACTGGACCAGATAATGCCACTGATCAATTTCAGCTTTAAAATTCTGTGATCACTGACAACATCAGTCCACAAATTTGAATTGAACATCTTGAAATACTCATCTAGCTTCCACTGAAGCAATTATGGAAAGAGATTTTCAAACTAAATGAATATTTATATGGGTAGAAATCAAAAGTGTCCTCCCGCTACTTCTTTTTAAATTTGTCCTGTACTCCTAACTACTCTTTAGTTTGACCTTGAGTGGCATAGGGTTCGTCAATCTCAAAATCACAATTGTTCTCATAGCATTTCCAAAAATGATTCAAATGACATATTAGTAGTTTCATAGTGATATTTCAGAAATGGTTCTTAAAACATAATCAATCAGCATGGTCTTTTGTGGAATTTCTCTGAGTTCTTTCTGGATAGAGTTCATTTTCTGTTATACATGTTTAAAAATCATGAGAGTAACACATTGTCATACAGTTTCTTTAACCCTTCATTATTTTGGAAGAGGCTTTATTAATTGTCATTGCTCAATCCAGGTAAACATGATATGGTGTGTATGTGGGGGTTGCATGTATGAGCACAAAGGGATGCAGTGTGAGTAAGTGCATGTATATGTGTGTGTATCATTCTTAATGCATGGATACATATGTTTTGCATGTGTGTATGTGTGCATGTGTGTGTCTGGACAGATAGCATCAATTTAATGATAAGCACAGTCAACCAAGATAGCATAGCTACAATACACCTTACTTAGTATGGAAATAAAGTGAAGAAAAATATTTTTAGTTCATTTTCCTTTAATAAATCAGATCTTTGCTGCCATTCAGTTGCTTGAGCATGTCAATAAATAGAAGCAAATCTTCAAAGATGATAACAAAGGCTGGATAAAACTAGAAGCATCAACTAACATGAAAGCAGCTAATGAAAAAGTTACCAAAAATCATTCTGATTTAACCCGCATCTCCATTTTAATCACAGAAAGAAGAGTGCCTGTAGCATAAATCTGAATTATTTATTTTTATTCTGCAATAGACATATGAAAAAAGTTTTTGAGAATTGTTTTGTTGTTTTAACTTTTACATACATACTCATTAAATTTCCCAAATCAGTGTGGCTTTTCAGTCCACTGATAATTACAGATCATGAAGTACCCTGAAGGGATAAGGACCAACTTTTTGTCTTCAATGCTGACATTTTCAATAACAATGTAAATTTTCTTAATGTTCTATTGAACAGTAGGCTATCTTATTCTTGACCAAGTAAATAAAGATTCTTTAAATAAAGGCAAGAGCTTTATAAATTCTACTTTTTAAAACTTTACATATTTATGAAATCTATATAATTTCCTCATAATTAGATTCAATTTTGTGAAGTAAAAAATTTTGAAATTTAGATTGTTCTTATAAAAAACAAACCTATCAAAAAGCATCTATGGAAAAATCTGTGTTATAATAGACTGCACTCAATCTGCTATATAGATGTCAAATTAAAAAGTAATCAAAGGAATATGAAAATGGAATTTATGGCACAATAAGACGAATGTCAGAGAGAACTGACTATGGATGCCTGCAGTGTCAACATCTTAATGGATCATGTGACATACAGCCTTGTGCTGTACAGCAAATAAAAGATGCCAAGAATTGACAATTAAAACTAATAGGGTATAAAAGTAGGGAATTTAGGAAAAACTAATAATCACAAAATTCAATGATGATACACAGTCTTTACATTCAGAAGAGGGGATACATTCACATGCATTATTATTATTTATATATTATATTCATATATTATGCATTATTAATAATAAACCTGAGCATAAAACATAGAGAAAAAGGAGAAACTTGTGCAATATGCAATAATATGGATGAATATTGAGGTTATTATATTATGTTAAGAATCTAATCAGAGAAACATAAATATTACATGATTACTCCTACATTAGGTATTTAAAAATGTCAAGTTCAAAGAATCCCAGAACGGAATAGTAGTTTATAGGGACTGGGGGGGGGAGGATAAAATGGGGAGTTGTTAAACATGGAACATACTTATGTATGTTTTAGTCTAGCAAGATGAATATATTCTAGAGATTTGTGAGAGTACTGTAATTGACAATAATGTATTTTGAACTTAAAAATTTGTCAAGAAGATAGATTTCATACTAATTTAATAATAATTCAAATAATAAAATAAAATAAATGTTTTTGACAATTTCATAAATTCTAAAAGGATTCCATGAAATACGTAACCATTTGATACAAGTATCTATGTAACACACTTCAGAAATCAAGTGCATTTGTACCTTCAAACTAATTGTCCCAAACTTAAAGATCTAAAATACATACTACGTATGTCACAATCTATATAGATCAGGAAGTTGAGCATGGCTTCACTGGATCCTGTAGTTCAAGATCTTTTATAGCACTTCCAGGAAAGTGATAGTCATTTTAAGTTTCACCTGGAGAGTAGACCTCTGCCAAGCCTGCATGGTTGTTGGCAAGATTCAGTTTCTTACAAGCTATTGGATTGTTTCAGTATCTCAATTCACCATCATCTGTTTGGATCTTCCCCAAGTTCCTGGCCACACGGGAACAGTCACAATACAGCTGTTGGTTTTATCAGAGAGAGGTTCTAAGAAAGGTATGAGAGAGAGGGGTGGGAGTGATAATCCATTGCTTATCACACAATATGCATGAGAAGCCAGTCATCAGGTCCAGTCTACACTCAGCAGAAGAGAAATTAAACAAGTGAATACAAGGACACAGAGATCATTGGAAGACATTCTAGCAGCTGCCTATTACATATAACTGGAAATAGCAAATAGGAAATCCATATAACATATTTATTCTATCATTAAATTAAAAAAATATTTAATTTAAACTAAAGTCTAATTTCTATTCTCAATCATAATGACAATTAAATTCTTCTAAGCCTAAAATAATCAGATTCATTTGACATCTCTCTTCTTCTCATCCAATATGTTGTCTCTACTAAAAATATATTTGGAAATGATGAATTCTTATCATCTGTACCACTCTCTACTTAACCTGAGTTTTCATTGTGTCAGTTTTTAGGTTTATTGATATTGATATGGACAAATCACACAATATAGTGTTAATAAAATAATTTTCACTGCACTCATAGATTTGTTCAAACTTCACCACAATTTTCATCATGTCTAAAAGAAAATCCATAACAAAATGAAATAAAATTAATAATAATAAAAGAAAATTCAAACCTATTAGCAGTCACGTCCCATTTTACCCAATTCCTCAAACCCTAGGAAATCACTAATATCTTTTTTGTCATTCTAAGTATGTTTTTTTTTTTCTGATTATTTGATGTAAATAGCTGGCCTTTTCTGTTAGATTAATGTTTTCAAGATTCATACATGTTGTACCATGTATTGGTACTTCATTCCATTTTATTGCATATAATATACTATTATGTGGCTATATCATATTTTATTTATCCATTCATCAATTGATAGACATTGGCTTGTTTCCACCTTTTGGCATTATTTATAATGCTGCTATGAACATTCATGTACAAGTTATATTTGTGGAAGTATGTTTTCATTTATAGTCAGTATCTATCCAGGAGTGGGATTGGGAGGTCATGAAGAAAGTCTGTTTAACATTTGAAGAACCGCTATATTATTTTCATGGTATCTGCACCATTTTACATTCTCACCATCAATGAAGGAGAGTTAAAATGACTATGCATTCTCACCAACCCTTGTCATTATTTGCCTTTCCTATTGGATCCATGCTAGTGAGTGTGAATTGATTGTTTTTTTTTTTTTTTCAAGATAATTTTGGCTGTTTCAGATCCTTTGAATTTCCATATAAATTTTAGGATCAGGATATCAATTTCTGCACAATAGTTGGAATTTTGACAGTGAAAACATTCCATCAGCTTATCAGTTGTGGAAATCTCAACATATTCTTTCTTCTTGTCCATAAACATGGATTGTCTTTATTACTTTTCATAATTAAAATATTTTAAGTTTTTAAATTTTCAGAATTTGTTTTATGTTTCTTTTATTAAGTATATTTTTAAATCCTCTATATTTTTCTGTATTTCTGATACTATGGTAAATAAAATTGCCTCTTTTCTGTTTCTTATTTTCTCAGTTCTGGGGATTGAACCAGAGCTTCATGCGTGCTAGCACATACTCTAACACTGAGCTACATCCCAGTTCCAGAAATTATTTTTAAATTTCTTTCTCATATTGCTTATTTTTGAATATAGAAGACCAACTGACATTTGTGTATTTGTATATTGTCACAGTCAAATTTTCTGTACTTTAATATTTTTAAAGATTCTGGGATTCCTGAGGATTGTCTATATACAAGACATTATTTTCCAATATGGATACATTTTATTTCATTTTCTTTTCCAATTGTCCTGACTAGAACCTCCAGTATAATGCTTAATGGAAATGGCAAGTGCAAATATCCATGTCTTATTTCTGATCTTAGAGGGGATGTATTCATTTTTTTGCCATTAAATACGATGGTACATGTGATGTTTATACAATAATAAAATTGCCCATTTTATTTATGCTATCTAAATTTGTTGGCAAAGGTGTTCAAATTATTTCCTGTTGATATTTCTTATTTTTTAAATGTCAGTAGTGTTGTCTACATTTTTATTCATGATTTTCCCACTCTGGGCCTTTTTAATTTATTTATTTATTTTTGTTTAGCCTGTCTAAAGATTTGTGAGTTTTGTTGATCTTTTTAAAGAACCAACTTTTGGACTCACTAATTTTTCCCTATTAATTTCTGTTCTTTATTTCATTAATTTCCATTCTAATATTTAATATTTGTTTTTGATCACTTTGTGTTTAATTTGCTCTCCTTTTTTAGTTCTTAAGGAAAAGATTAGGTTATAGATTTGAAATCTTTATTTTTAATACAATAATTTACAGCTATTAATTCCTTTCTAAATACTAATTTGGCTGTATCCCCTCATCTTCATTTTCATTTATTTCAAAGTATTTTCTATTTTCCAATGTAATTTAGTTTTAGTCATTGCTTAGGGCTAACCCTTTACATTTTAACTTTTTAGAGTCTACTTCAATGCTATATTGACTTAATCCAGTGAGATATGGAAACATCACTTTTTCATGGCTCCCCTTTTTCCTCTATTATTGGTTTATATGTACCTTCCATATGTTACAAATCCTGCAATGCACTGTTATAATTCTTCATATAATTTTATATTTTTTTAAAAATTGAAATAAAAAAGCAGAGAAAAATATATATTTGTAAAATTTTCTACATTATGTTTCTTATATGTCATCTCTCTACTCCACATTGCTTCTGGGGATTTGAGTTACCATTTGATTTTTTTTTCAACAATGCATCTTTTCTTCTACCTCCCTCTTTTGTTCTGCTATTGGAAGTACATTATATTTCTACACATTATAGTCTCCCCAAATATTCCATCATATGGTTTTATACAAATTGTTTTTATGTCAATTGAGGAGAAAGAAGAAATATATATTTATACTGTGCTCTATAATTAACTTTATCCAATATTTTTTTCTTTGTGAAGATTCAGATTATGCTCTAGGATTACTTGCTTTTAGCTTGAAGAACTTTCTTTATTATTTCTTATGAGATAGTTCTGCAGGCAATGAATTCTATTAGTCTTGGTGTATCTTGGGATATAGTAATTTCACCTTCACTTTTAAAAGATAGATTGCTGCCTATAGAATGATTATTGATTACATTTTCCCTTTTCATCAGTTTGAATATGTCTTTCCTATTGTTTTTGGCCTCTATGGTTTCTGATGAGAAGTAATAAACAATTACTAATCTTGTTTTCCCTCAATGTGATTAGTTGCTTTTCTCTTGCTATGCTCAAGATTTTCTGATTGTCTTTCTCTTTCAACATTTTAATGATTTTCATCATGTTTTGGATATTTTCAGGTATTACTTCTTTGAATATAATTATACTTATTTCTTTCCACTCTTCCTGGCATTCCCCTATTGCATATGTTGGTACACTTAACAGCCTCCCACATTTCTCTGAGGCTCTGGCCATGTTTCTCAACTCTCTATTTTCTATGTTCTTCAGATTTCATTAACTCTTCAAGTTCATAGCCTCTTTGTTCTGCCAGCTCAAATCTCCTCTTAAATGCTCTAGTAACATTTTTCATTTTAGTAAGTATCCTTTTCAACTCAACATGTACATTTCTTTCTATAATTTTGATCTTATTGATGTTTTGTATATGATGAGATATTGTCATCACACCTTCTGTTCTTTGAGCATGGTTTGCTTTAGTTCTCTTTAAACGTATTTTAAAAATTTGTCTGTTGAGTCTGTCACATGGACTCTTTTTATTGCTAGCTTTATTTCTGTTGTTCACATTTTTCTATTCCTTTTCATAGCTTAGAAATTTTGTTGGAAACTGAACATTTAAGATAACATATATAGCATTCTTGATTCTGTCTCCTCATTTCCAGAGTGGACTTTGTTTTATTTTACATTTTTTTCTGTTAAGTGACATGACTCAGCAATTTAAGTGAAGAGCCCTTCTACTGAAGTATGCAACTTCATTTTGCTTCTCATAGGGAACACAGCCACTTTGGGAAGACAGTGGTTTTGGCAGGGTCCCCTTTATGTCTTTCCATTTAGCTATCTATCTCTGATATGAAGGTTAACCAGATGTGAGCCTCCACTTATTACCAGCTGTTTGATCTATTGTTTTTGACAGTGCCTTTGGGGTGTAGATGGCTCCACAGTGTGATCTAATAAAATGTGTTTCTCTTTGCAGAAATAGTCTTTGAGGTCAGACCATGAAGCAGTTTCTCATTCCCAAAGTGTTCCTCTTCACTGCCTCCATCTCTGGTTTTCTATGGTTAACTTGTTATTAATAGTAATTAAGGTAACAACAGCCTCCTCCTTAATTGATCATCATCAAAATCTCCATTGTGTTTGAGAGTGGCCTTGAGTTTAAACTTCTCCATACTCTGTTCCAAAAACTTTCAGTTTTCCTTTGGAAGAACATTGAGCTCTATTTTCTTATGACTTGTTTCTACTCCTTGGCAAAATATCTGCTCCAGAGATACTGAGGGGTGGCCACAATGGCTTGCTTCTCTCAAAGGCACACCTAGATTTGTGGAATGGGTACTGGGTTGGGGAAGGAGTATCTGATCTTCTCAACTCGCTTTTCTATTGTGGAAACAATACTCTACAATTGAGATGGGGCAAGGAAAAATCAGAGCTCTAGTATTCCAGCTATTCTTGGAATATAGCTCATGCTCCATAAGGCAACTAGAGAAGGAGAGCTCCAAATATTATGCAAAGTGAAATAAGCCAGTCCCAAAGAACTAAAGGCTGAATGTTTTCTCTGATATGCCTACACTAATTCACAATAAGGGGGGTAGTATTTTGGACAGCGGAGAGTGAACGGAGGGGAGGGGGCATGGAAGTAGGAATGGTAGTAGAATGAATAAGACATTATGACCCTTCATGCATGTATGATTACATGACCTGTGTAACTCTACATCATGCACAACCAGGGGAATAAGAAGTTATATTCCGTTTATGTATTATGTGTCAAAATGCATTCTACTGTCATGTATAACTAATTAGAACAAATTTTTAAAAATTAAGAGAGAGAGAGAGAGAGAGAGAGAGAGAGAGAGAGAGAGAGAGAGAAGGAGGGCTCCATATCTCTCAGCTGCTCTTGACTATACTCAGTACACAGAGCTGAGGGGATGAAAAATGCTGGGGGCTACACTTCTAGAGAGAAATCATAGCCCTTGCCTGAGAACTACAGAAAAGGAGAGCTGTATTCATCTGGAATAAGAATTCAGTTGTGAAAAATGGGAACAGGTGGGGAAAGGCTCAACTGGTTTTTGACAATCTTGGTAGATTGTTGAATAACCTTATTTTTTCCATTAGCTTTAAGTCATTTGTTCATTTTTTAAAGACCGTATGGGGGTAGTTTAAAATTAATTTTCACCAGTTTTGGATATATCATAGGAAGACTATCTACAGAGGTCCTCATACAAATGCCAGAAGTCTAAAATCTACCATCTTTCTCTTGGCTAACTTATGGGGATAACCTATTAATTGGTCTCCATCATTTCCATTCTTTGCTGTCTTAAGTCTATCCTTGATAAACAAAGTCTGGTGATCATATTAACATGTAATTCAATTATTGTGACATTTTGTATCAAAGACCTCCACATTACCAAAGTTAGGCCACAAACTTTGGCATCGAGCACCCTGTTTCATATGTTGTGAATGCCCTTCTAGTGTTTTTAATAATTGCACTTTAATGAATATGTCTTATTTCACATAGTTGATACTTCTTTATGACTACTGTCCATCTTTGTAGTTTACATAGTTATATTTGTCTCTTTTTTCCTAGTTTAGCAACTCTAGACTTGATACCAAGTTCCCCTGCTCTTCCTGCTAATAACTGCTGACCTACTTCAATCTAGGTCTACATTCTGCCCATTCTTCACACCTTGTATACACCTTTAAGAACAAAATATGAAAGTTGAGGCAAAAGAATATTTTGGATGACGTTATCTTGTGTCAATTCAAAAACTAACCTTGCCAGTAGTGGTAGGGGCTTAAGGAAGTGGAGTTTTTCCTGTTTTATTTATTTTTTTACCCAGAAGTAAATAACACATCTTCTTCTCTTATCTATTTTCTCTTTTCCTTGCTCTCTCTTTTCCCAAAGATCAAAGAACATTTATTTTTACCTCATCTGTTACTATGCCTTAATCATTGTACCCTATTACATAAATTTTCTGTGCCAAGGTCGTCTTTCTGTTTTTGCATTTAAGCCCTGTGTTAGAAATGATCTAGAATTGCTGATAATTTACTCTTATATGCTAGAATTCCTAGACTGGATATTAAAACTAAAATCCACTGTGGTTTTGGAGATATTTTGCTTGTTAAATCTGTCAGATCTATTTTTCATAACAGTATTTTAAAATACCAAACCAGAATATTCAAAAAAGTATTTTTAAGTTGAAAAAGCATTGAATAATGAAATTAAATACTAATGATATTTCCCTGGAAGACAAAGTAGTGAAAATTTGCTAAATGTTTAGAAAATGGAATATGTACATGACCTTGAATATAGTTAATTCTATTTATTGGAAACCTATGATGAGTAAAATGGCCTTATGAAGGAAGAAAATAATAAAATCACAGTGGGAAGATCATAGAATACCAGCCAGTGAACTTGAAGCTCATTTATATGAGCACTTAAATGATTTTGTTACTGCATATAGAACACTTATTTACAGATGGCATTTTGTAACAGTTTAAAAGTACTTTTATATATCTGTGTGATCAGTCAAGATAGCTCTTCATCATTATGTGTGCTAATTAGTTTTGCACTTTATGTTAAATATGCATACATTTCTCACATTATAGTGTCCAAAAGTTTGGCTCAGAGACTCAATTAATCTAACATCATATTCTTATTTTGTAACAATATTTTCTACTGCATTCTTTCCTACTTTCATATTAATAATTTTGTATTTTATTCCCAACAGTTAAAGTTATATGCCTAGAGATTCAACCTTTATTTGTGCTATATCATCATAAAATATTATATTACATCCATCAAGTTACACTGAAAACATTGGACACTGAAAACTTCAGCATTTGGGTGACTATTTTTCAACATTTGAGTGAACAACTTCACAAAATACCCAACTGACTGCTTTGAATGTAGTTGATGGATACTAAATGTTGCATTTTTCACAAAGGCTAATGTTTTAATTTTTAAAGAACTTAGACATTTCGATGTTAACAGAAATATGTGTTATCATATAAAACGTAGAAAAGTAATATGAAAAATTAAGTTGTGTACATGACATAAACTTGGAAAATTGAACAACAGGAGAAAATATATGTATTACTCTTTTATCTCCCATTGACAAAAGGTAAGATTTTTCCTCTTTTCACAAGTAGAATTATATTATTTAATAAAGGTCTTAGCTGGCTTATTCAAGAAATCTCCAAGGTTCTCATCAATTCCTCTTTCACCAAACCTACAACATAAAGGGAAGCATGAACTTTTTGCCTACATATTAGAATTGGCATTTTATTAGCTATCAATACTCATACTATTATTAGCAATAAATTTAGAGGGGAAAAATGGTTTTTCTTGCCATGTGTTATATCATGGTAAGACCTTGATTTGTTGATCTGATATTGGCAAGTAGATGAAAGAGTTTTCTTTTGAGAGAAAATTTCTGCAATACATATTTATCTATTTGATTTTCCTAGAAGAGGGCAATAGCAGACCTAGACCCATCCCCCAAATTCCAACTTTAACATGAACATCTTTTTTTCCTGTCAAGTAGCTATTTTTATTTCTGAACATGTTTAACCTCAAATGAATAAATTCCACCTACAAAATGCATTTAAATGTTGGGCAGCAGCAATTAAACTAACTACTTCTATCACCCAAGATGCATTGATATGAATCTATCCAGACTTACATCTGTCTATTGTGGATATCTCATTATTATTATTTTTGATAGAGGTAAAACTTTGAAAGCCATTCCTTATACTTTTGTTGACTTCCATATAGTTTTATGCTCTTAATTTTTTTTTTAATTAGAGGAATTCGAGGTTTTTTTTTTTAAGTGCTAACATGTGTAATAATTGCAACAGAAATTTTCTCCGTAGGAGATAGGATGATAACTGGTTGGAGTAATTGGTGATATTTCACTTACCTACTTTAAAGCAAATTAGTATTCTCTTTAATTATTGTTTTGTTTATATTGTACAGAACAATAGATTATGCACAAAATACAAAAAGAAAAAGTCATGTTCCTCAGAAAAAAATATAAAATCTCAGCTATTTTAAACATGAGAATTCTTCCCTGTGTGACATGAGTCTACACTGCACATGTCATAACTAGTTCCTCAATGTGTAAACTAAGACCACATGTTAGCTCCAGATCTACTTTGGTTCCAATTCCATCTTTGCCAGTTACTTGGAGAGGTGACTTTGGCAAATTAAATTCTTGTGCTTTACCTTTTAATTAGGTAATGTAGGGATGACAGTCTTTCCCACATTGTAGGTTTTTGTGAGGTGAAGATGTTGTGTGTACATGTTTATGTATATATAATACTTAGCAAAGTACCTGGCATATATGTGTATCAAAAGTATTTATCAACATTATCATTGTCATTATCATCATGACCCCCATCATTTTCATCATATTTCTT
This sequence comes from Spermophilus citellus, assembly GCF_964194105.1. NCBI lineage: Eukaryota > Metazoa > Chordata > Mammalia > Rodentia > Sciuridae > Spermophilus > Spermophilus citellus. The sequence goes on from NC_138189.1 coordinate 92,295,301, forward strand.
CAAGAAGAGTATGGTTATTCCTTTTGATATGAGATTGATGATGCATAAGATAACCAAGTCATTTTTTAGGGTTATGTATCATTCCAGTTGAAAACAAATGACATTCAAATTTGTTATGCAATCCACCTCTGCCCCCAACACAATATTGAACATGGTCACAAATTTTTATTGATAATCAAAGACTAGCACCCTACTAGACATTTGAACAAAAAGAATCATTAATTAAAACAAGTTGTATTTTTTATACAGGTAATTGGAAAAATTACAAAGATTTGTTCTATATACACTTGACCACTTGAAATTTTGGAATTATCACTCTTCAATTATGTTCAAAATTTTTCAAATACTTCCACTGTGAAAAGTAACTCCTTCTTTTCATACATTTATTCATTTATTCTTATCTTCAAATCATGAAGGAAAGGCCAAGAGAATCAGAGAGCTCATATTTGACATTCTTGACCTGCTGGACCAATACCAGCAACTACCTATCTCCAGACTGTCCATGGCTTGTGGACTGAGAGACTTTTCCTTTTAATCCACTGCTTTTTGTTTTTATTTATTTACTTACTTGTGTACACAAAGGCCCTGTTAAACATAGAACTCTAGTATTTTTCCCTTGCATTTTTTCACCTACATTGTTTTGAGCTTTGCCTATGTTTAAGTTATCCCCGTTGTCTAGAATTGGTAGGTCCTCCAAAGGAATATTTATATGAAACACCCTTAAACATAAGGGCTCAACAATTTTTAAAAGTTATTCAACATAAGATTTTATGCCTGTTTATGAATAAATTATTAATAGAAGTTTTGTAAGTGAATTCTTCAAATGATCATTAATACAATGAACTTTCAATGACAAATTTTAATTTCACTATTTCAGTGGTTAAATTTGTTTTTAATTATTCAATGACTGTAATAATCTAAAGCCAAGTTTTTATTATTATTATTATTTAACTCTTGTACTGAATATACCCAAATTAAATAATTCCTTGGAGTGTTAATTGAGTGTGTGCTCTCTCTCTCTCTCTCTCTCTCTCTCTCTCTCTGTCTCTCTCTCTCCCCCCCTATTTCCCTCCCTCTCTCTGCCTCCTGCTCATTCTCTCTTCCCTCTTATTCTCTCTATTTGTGTTTTGTCTTTTCAAGTTTGAAATTTTCTTTCAGCCTCATACTATCATTTGTATTTTATAGTGGTTGAACATTTTCTTCATTCCATGTAATATTTTTTTATACTAGATACTTCAGTTTTCTGCAATATTTTCTGCTCTACCTTGTGTAAATGAGAAACATACTGACACTGGAGAGTGTCCAACCCTGTTAAGCTTCTAAGAGAACTGAGGTTCTCAATGTGAACTTGTCCGCGTAGGAAAACGGTATTCATGCTCTTATTTCTAAATGTGATGGCATCTCAACACGATGCTAAAAATATGGAAATGCAAAAATTCAGTATGATTTTAATTTGAAACATGAGCACATCAAGAAAAAAATAATTTAGTAATCTTCATAACCAGGTACTCAAGTAAAAAAAATTATTCACTGAACTTTATAGATATACATAGGTACCAATTATTACCATAAACTTCTCTTTAATCTGATGAAATTGAACCTGCTTTACATGGTAGTAAAGTTTCCACCAAATGGAAAACAATCGCAGATGTGAATTATTTTAACTCAGAGAAGGCACAGGGTGTCATAGAAGGACAAATTATAATAACACCTTGTATTTTGGGGGTGGGGAAGGAAGTGACAACCAGAGGGATGGCTCATGCAAATGCCAAATGTTTAAAACATTTCCCCATAAATGTGTTAAGCTGACATTAAGAGGGGAAAATGCTTCCTAAGGGAAATCAGCTTGACTCAAAAATAATATTAGAAAAGTATTCCATTGCTAAGGGAAAGTAATAGTTTATGCAAATCTATCTCTGCAAAGTAATACTTTTAAATTAATGATTCCAACCTATAAGATATATAAAAGGGAAAGTATCCAAAAAGTTTAGAACTGTCTTCAAAGTCAAAAAAAAGTACAGGGTAGTCAACTTCCAAAAGGGCAGCTGACCCTCTTCAGTTTGTTTACTTTACACACACCCACACCCAGTTGAAACCAGGGTTTTGCTCCATGAAAATAAGCAAAGATGTGTATGATTAAAAATCAAAAAAAAATAAATAAACCAAAAACACAGATGTGTGCTAGAGAAGAGGTATGCCAAGATAAATTTAGATACATCAGTTATTAAGACAAACAGTGTGATTTTTATTAAACAAAATTATGAGTACCTTCTCTACCTGATTCTACTACAGCAATAATGAAATAACAAACAATAACATTCTTGTTTCCTTCAGACTGTTAATATATTTTTTAAATAAACTTGTAAGTTATCATTTCTTGCTGGTTAAAGGCATGATGCAGAACGTCTAAATACTTAGTATCTGTAACATTTCTCTTATTACTAAATTAAATATAGAAACAGATATTTCTTGGAGGGCAGCCCACAATGAAGGGAACAGTGCTGAAATGAAGGTCTGCAATTCCTGAGGATTTGGGGTCATTTCTCAGCTGCCCCTACCCTTGAACTCTGGCTCTTCCTATCCTTATTCAGCAGTTTCAGGAGCCCATCTCCATAAGCATTCCCTTGTAAAACCTGGCCTTCTTTACTCTTTTTATTTTATTCAAATTTTCTTGAGAATTTAGTCTATATCTACACCCCTGTCCTTCCATGCATGTACCTCTGAAATTAAATCTGGTTTGGACCAGAACTTTAGTAGTTCTTACTTTAAAACCTGACTACAGACACCTCCTGCAGACCTATAATGCTATACAGACATTACACAACAAAGCTTTATTTTTTTGCTGGTCCTATCCTCGTAGACCACCACTTCACACCTTCTCTTCTCTCACATAGCTGGACAGATTGTCCCATCCCCACTGGCAGCTGATGATCTTACTTCTTTTTTTCTTTTTTTTTCTTTTTTTTATTGGTTGTTCACAACATTACAAAGCTCTTGACATATCATATTTCATACATTAGATTGAAGTGGGTTATGAACTCCCAATTTTACCCCAAATGCAGATTGCAGAATCACGTCGGTTACACATCCACAATTTTACATAATGCCCTATTAGTAATTGTTGTATTCTGCTACCTTTCCTATCCCATACTATCCCCCCTCCCCTTCCCTTACATCTTCTCTCTCTACCCCATCTACTGTAATTCATTTCTCTCCTTGTTTATTTTCCCATTCCCCTCACAACCTCTTATATGTAATTTTGTATAGCAATGAGGGTCTCCCTTCATTTCCATGTAATTTCCCTTTTCTCTCTCTTTCCCTCCCATCTCATGTCTCTGTTTAAAGTTAATCTTTTCTTCCTGCTCTTCCTCCCTACTCTGTTCATAGTCGCTCTCATTATATCAAAGAAGACATTTGGTATTTGTTTTTTAGGGATTGGCTAGCTTCACTAAGCATAATCTGCTCTAGTGCCATCCATTTCCCTGCAAATTCCATGATTTTGTCATTTTTTAGTGCTGCATAATATTCTATGGTGTATAAATGCCACATTTTTTTATCCATTCATCTATTGAAGGGCATATGGTTTGGTTCCACAGTCTAGCTATTGTGAATTGTGCTGCTATGAACATCGATGTGGCAGTATCCCTGTAGCATGCTCTTTTAAGGTCTTCAAGGAATAGTCCGAGAAGGGCAATAGCAGGGTCAAATGGTGGTTCCATTCCAAGCTTTCCCAGGAATCTCCAAACTGCTTTCCAAATTGGCCACACCAATTTGTAGTCCCACCAGCAATGTACAAGTGTACCCTTTTCTCCACATCCTGGCCAGCACTTGTTGTTGTTTGACTTCATAGTGGCTGCCAATCTTACTGGAGTGAGATGATCTTAGGGTGGTTTTGATTTGCATTTCTCTGACTGCTAGAGATGGTGAGCATTTTTTCATGTACTTGTTGATTGATTGTATATCCTCCTCTGAGAAGTGTCTGTTCAGGTCCTTGGCCCATTTGTTGATTGGGTTATTTGTTATCTTATTATCTAATTTTTTGAGTTCTTTGTATACTCTGGATATTAGGGCTCTATCTGAAGTGTGAGGAGTAAAAATTTGTTCCCAGGATGTAGGCTCCCTATTTACCTTTCTTATTGTTTCTCTTGCTGAGAAAAAACTTTTTAGTTTGAGTAAGTCCCATTTGTTGATTCTTGTTATTAACTCTTGTGCTATGGGTGTCCTATTAAGGAATTTGGAGCCCGACCCCACAATATGTAGATCGGAGCCAACTTTTTCTTCTATCAGACGTCGTGTCTCTGATTTGATATCAAGCTCCTTGATCCCTTTTGAGTTAACTTTTGTGCATGGCGAGAGAAAGGGATTCAGTTTCATTTTGTTGCATATGGATTTCCAGTTCTCCCAACACCATTTGTTGAAGATGTTATCCTTCCTCCATTGCATGCTTTTAGCCCCTTTATCAAATATAAGATAGATGTAACTTTGTGGATTAGTCTCTATGTCCTCTATTCGATACCATTGGTCCACCCGCCTGTTTTGGTACCAGTACCATGTTGTTTTTGTCACTATTGCTCTGTAATAGAGTTTGAAATCTCTATCGCTATACCGCCTGATTCACACTTCCTGCTTAGAATTACTTTTGCTATTCTGGGTCTTTTATTTTTCCATATGAATTTCATGATTGCTTTATCTATTTCTACAAGAAATGCCTTTGGGATTTTGATTGGCATTGCATTAAACCTATAGAGAACTTTTGGTAATATCGCCATTTTGATAATGTTAGTTCTGCCTATCCATGAACAGGGTATATTTTTCCATCTTCTCAGATCTTCTTCAATTTCTCTCTTTAGGGTTCTGTAGTTTCCATTGTATAAATCTTTCACCTCTTTTGTTAGGTTGATTCCCAAGTATTTTATTTTTTTTGAGGATATTGTGAATGGAGTGTTTTTCCTCATTTCTGTTTCAGAAGTTTTGTCGCTGATATACAGAAATGCCTTTGATTTATGTGCATTGATTTTATATCCTGCCACTTTGCTGAATTCATTTATTAGTTCTAGTAGTTTCTTTGTAGACCCTTTTGGGTCTTCTAGGTATAGAATCATGTCGTCCGCAAATAGAGATAATTTAAGTTCTTCTTTTCCTATTTATATGCCTTTAATTTATTTTGTCTGTCTAATTGCTCTGGCTAGTATCAAGGACTAAATTAAATAGAAGTGGTGAGAGAGGGCATCCCTGTCTTGTTCCAGATTTTAGAGGGAATGCCTTCAACTTTTCTCCATTCAGAATGATGCTAGCCTGAGGCTTAGCATAGATAGCTTTTACAATGTCAAGGTAAGTTCCTGTTATCCCTAGTTTTTCTAATGTTTTGAACATAAAGGGATGCTGTACTTTGTCGAATGCTTTCTCTGCGTCTATCGAGATGATCATATGGTTCTTATCTTTAAGTCTATTGATGTGGTGAATAACATTTATTGATTTCCGTATATTGAACCATCCTTGCATCCCAGGGATGAATCCTACTTGATCATGGTGCACAATTTTTTTGAAGTGTTTTTGTATTCGATTTGCCAGAATTTTATTGAGGATTTTTGCATCTAGGTTCATTAGAGATATAGGTCTGTAGTTTTCTTTCTTTGAGGTGTCTTTGTCTGGTTTCAGAATCAGGGTGATGTTGGCCTCATAGAATGAATTTGGAAGAGCTCCCTCTTTTTCTATTTCCTGAAATAACTTGAAAAGTATTGGTATTAATTCTTTTTTAAAGGTTTTGTATAACTCCGCTGTATACCCATCCGGTCCTGGGCTTTTCTTGGTTGGTAGTCTTTTGATTGCTTCTTCAATTTCATCCATTGATATTGGTCGGTTCAAATTGTGTGTATCCTCCTGACTCAGTCTGGGCAAATCATATGACTTAAGAAATTTATCAATGTCTTCACTATCTTCTATTTTATTGGAATATAGGTTTTCAAAATAATTTCTAATTGTCTTTTGTATTTCTGTAGCATCTGTTGTGATATTGCCTTTTTCATCCCGTATGTTAGTAATTTGAGTTCTCTCTCTTCTTGTCTTCGTTAGCATGGCTAAAGGTCTGTCAATCTTATTTATTTTTTCAAAGAACCAACTTTTAGTTTTGTTAATTTTTTCAATAGTTTCTTTTGTTTCAATTTCATTGATTTCTGCTCTGATTTTAATTATTTCTTGCCTTCTGCTACATTTGCTGTTGTTTTGCTCTTCCTTTTCTAGGGCTTTGAGATGAAGTGTGAGCTCATTTATTTGTTGGTTTTTTCTTTTTTTGAGGAATGACCACCAGACGATGAATTTCCCTCTTAAAACTGCTTTCATTGTGTCCCATAGATTCCAATATGTTGTGTCTGTATTTTCATTTATCTCTAAGAATTTTTTGATTTCCTCCTTTATGTCTTCTGTAACCCATTGATCATTCAGTAACATATTGTTCATTTTCCATGTGATGTAGGATTTTTCCTTCCTTCTTTTATCATTGATTTCCAGTTTCATTCCATTATGATCAGATAAAATGCATGGTATTATCTCCACCCCTTTATATTTACTGAGGGTTGCCCTATGGCATAATATATGGTCTATTTTTGAGAAGGATCCATGTGCTGCTGCAAAAAAAGTATATCCACTTGATGATGGTTGATATATTCTATATATGTCAGTTAAGTCTAGGTTATTGATTGTGGTATTGAGTTCTATAGTTTCTTTATTCAACTTTTGTTTGGAGGATCTGTCCAATGGTGAGAGAGGTGTGTTGAAGTCACCCATAATTATTGTGTTGTGGTCTATTTGATTCTTGAACTTGAGGAGAATTTGTTTTATGAATGTCGCAGCACCATTATTTGGTGCATAAATATTGATAATTGTTATGTCTTGTTGGTAAATGGTTCCTTTTAACAGTATATAATGTCCTTCCTTATCCCTTTTGATTAACTTAATCTTGAAGTCGATTTTATTCGATATGAGGATGGCCACCCCTGCTTGCTTACGAGGACCGTGTGTGTGGTATATTTTTTCCCATCCTTTCACCTTTAGCCTGTGTATGTCTTTTCCAATCAGATGTGTCTCCTGGAGGCAGCATATTGTTGGATTTGTTTTTTTTAATCCATGATACCAGCCTATGTCGCTTTATTGGAGAGTTTAAGCCATTAACATTCAAAGTTACTATTGATATATGGTTTGTACTTCCAGCCATTTTTGATTATTTATCCTTTTTAAAAAAAAAATTAGTTTGTTTCTCCATGATTATCTTTCCCCTTGCCCTCTGTCTTTACTGAGGCACTTCCCACTGATGGTTTTGGTTATTGTTTTTCATTTCTTCCTCGTGTAGTGTTTTGCTCAAAATGCTTTGCAATGCTGGTTTTCTGGCTGCGAATTCTTTTAACTTTTGTTTATCATGAAAGATTTTTATTTCGTTGTCATACCTGAAGCTTAATTTTGCTGGATACAGAATTCTTGGTTGGCATCCATTGTCTTTCAGTGTTTGAAATACATTGTTCCATAACATTCTTGCTTTCAGCGTCTGTGATGAAAAATCCGTTGTTAACCTTATTGGTTTACCCCTGAATGTAATCTGTCTCCTTTCTCTTGTAGCTTTTAATATTTTCTCTTTGTTATGTATATTGGATATCTTCATAACAGTGTGTCTTGGCGTTGGTCTACTGTGATTTTGTGTGCTCGGTGTCCTGTATGCATCTTCAATTTGTATATCTGTTTCCTTTTTTATTTCTGGAAAGTTTTATGTAATTATTTCATTCAGCAGGTTACTCATTCCCTTGGTTTGAATCTCTGTACCTTCTTCTATCCCGATGACTCATAAGTTTGGTCTTTTTATGTTATCCCATAACTCTTGGATGTTTTTCTGGTGATTTTTTACCAGCCTTTCTGAGTTGGCTAGACTCTTTTCAAGATGATATAATTTGTCTTCATTATCTGACATACTGGCTTCTACTTGCTCCACTCTGTTAGTGATACTCTCAATTGAGTTTTTAATTTGGTTTATTGTTTCCTTCATTTCTAGAATTATTGTTTGATTATTTTTTATAATCTCTATCTCCTGATAAAGATGCTTAACTTCTTCTTTTATCTGTTTATGTAATTCATTCTCAATGTGTTCTTTCGCTGCTTGAATTTGCTGTCTTGTATCCTCTTTAAGGTTCCATTCCATCTGTCTAAGGTGTTCCTTGAGTTCTTTATATGACCATTTTTCTGATGACTCTAGGTCCTCCTGAATATTTAGGCTGTCCTGCATTGTTTGTACTCCTTTTCTTCCTTGCTTTTTCAAGTTGCTCATGTTACTTCTTGTTCTGTTTGACTGCTGAGTTACTGTTTACTCCTATAAATTAATTTGATGCTTGGGAGGAAAGGTATTAGAAGGGAAGGGAAGAAGTCACTAAAGAGAATGAGAGTAAGCAGGTAGAATTCAAGGAAGGGGGAATAAGAAAATTGAAAAGAAATGAAAAGACAAAAGAATAAAAAAATAGGAAATAAAAAAATAATTTAAATAATAATAATAATAATAATAATTAAAATTAAGATTAGAAGAAAAAAATTGTAAAAAAAATTTAAAAAACAACAAGAAAGAAAAATGAAAATGAAAGAAAAAACCCAAATCAAAAAAAGAGAAAAAAAAAGAATAAATGCAGTCTTAGTGTTTGATTAACTTCTCTTCCATTAGGTGGCGCTGTGCCCACCAGGCCAAGTTTCTCCTGTCAATACGCGGGAACCAATCACTGTGCAGCAGCTCCTCCTCCCAGCCGGGTCGAGTCTCCAATCCTGAGTGCCTAGGGCCTCCTCTTGTGTCTAGTCACTTCCCCACTTTTCCTCTAGCCAGGCCCCTCTCACGGGTGCCGCTCACCACAATACTGGCTACACACCAGGTCTGCTGCTCCCGGGAGCCCTGTTTTCATGAACGACTGGGCACACTCTCCCAGTTTGCCATTCCCTCAGACCCTAAGTTTGTTGAGCTTGGGGCTGAGAATCCTCAGCAAATTTTACTTGCCCTCCGGTAGCCACGCCCCGGTAGCTGGTGCAAGAGACCTCAGTTTTCAGCACTAGTGGGAGTGGTAGCCGGGAGCTCCCCACCGCGGGTCCCGTGCCTCGTCTGATTCCCTCGGTCTGGCTATCGTGCTCATGGGAGAGCTGGGAGGGGCCCTTACGGGAGAGCTGGGGGGGGCCTTAAGGTTTCCCTGATGTGTGGAGAGAGAAGGCTAGGGAATTACACACCTGTAGCCGCAGGTTTCAATGAAGTTATCTCCTCCGCTGCAGTCTGGTGACGTCAGTTCTCTGCCATGGTGGTATCTCTTGCAAATGGCAACAGTTCGTTTCCCTTTGCTGGGCGACCAATGCAATGGGTGGGTCCTTACTGTCTCTCCCAAGCCCCGTTTCAAACCTGTGGCCACTACTATGAAGGCTCGGTTGGCATTTACCTCCGAAGGAACAGAAGGGCCGACCAGTTGTTTCAACTGGATGGATTAGTGCTGAGTCACAGCTGTTTGTCTGCGGGAAGCAGGTGAATGGGAGCTTGAATTCAGCGGATCCGGGCTCAGTGTGTGTTCTGAGAGGCCCAGACTGTTCACCCCAGATCCATGTCAGTTCAGCATTGCCTAGTGATCCTGCCATGTAGGTCTGATCCCGGCCAACAGAGAAGCCCCGGGGCGCAGTGCCGCTGAGGGGAGAGTCCGGGCCTCAGGTGTCCATGCGGCTCTCCTCACAGCTGTGGCGCTTCTCCCGATGATCTTACTTCTTATTTCACAGAAAGAAAAGAAAAATCAAGCATAAGAAATTGCTGACCTGCTACTATTTTTATAACTTCTACTTCAGCATGATAACAAAATAGAAATAAAATAATAGCATATTCTAATTTGAGAATTGGTAGGGAAAAGATAATATAATTATGACTTTTATAGCCATATCTCAAATAGTCATAATTATTTATCAAAGTATTTAGAATGTATAGGTATTATTGATTGGCATAAATTAACAGCAGCAGAAAATACAAGTTGAGGACTGGCATCCTCTGAGGAGAACATACAGACTTGGTTTTTGTCTTGTGATAATGAATTAAAAGAAGTGGTAATGGAAATTCTAAACTCTAAATCTGCGTTTAAACCTATCCCTTCTCAACTGTTTGAGACTATCATTCTTCTACCATTAGCAATTCTTCTATTTCTTCTAAATTGTTTTTCTCTCCCTACAAACACACTTTTAATTCCTTCTGTCTTTATATAATCCAGTTCTTATGCTGCTCTTTCTTTCATGGATAGCATCATTTCTATACTCTCTTTTAAAGCAAAATTTCTCAAAATAGTTATTGTGTTCACAATCTTCATTTTGATCCCTTTGATTGTCTCTTAAATCCACAAATGAGCTTGTCCTTTGCCACTGTACCTATACTGCTGTTGTCCAGTGTATCAACTGACAGCCACTGTTAAATCCAATGGGACAATTCTTAGTCCTCAGAGAACATGACCTATCAGCAGCATTTGACAGAGTGTCCTTCAGTTTCTTTTTTTTTATTGGTTGTTCAAAACCTTCAGTTTCTTTAACTGACTCCCATTTTATTGTAGATTCCTAGTATCCCTTGCACCTCACTTGCAATTCCTTTCTCAATATATTTTCCTGGTTTCCTTTCTTTTTCTTGACCTGTTAATATTAATATTCCCCCAGTGTGTATCTTTATACCTCTTTTTTACTCTCTTTACACACTAATTTTTTGTTATCTCAGTGAATCTCGTTGCTTTAAATAAAATCCACATATTGAAAACTCATCAGTATCTCAAACTGAGCTCTCAGAATTCTAAGCTTGTTAATTAAACTTCTTACTTGACATGTACATTTAGATGTCTAATCTCAAATATAATGAGTTCTATTGTCTTTAACCCCCAAACCTACCCAGTTTTTAAACTTCTCCATCTCACTTAGTAAACTCAATCCCCCTTTCCAATTCACACTTTCCTTCGTGTACCATACTCAATCTATCATCAAATCCTACTGGTTCCATGTTTGTAAAATACATCCAAAGTAAAATCACTTCTCACCAATGACATGGTCCAAGCTATCATTTTCTCTCATCTAGGTTGTTTAGGTGGGCTACTGTCTGACTCCCAGTTTCCTCCTTATTTTCTTTTAGTCAGCTCTCAACATGGTAACCTGAAAAACCCTGGGTAATATCATCTATTTACTTAGATCTTTCTTGTAGTTCTTCATCTCTCTGTAGTAAATACCAACATCATTCAATGTTGTCTATAGACCTAAAAGTTTTGCACACATTTCTTCAGGGATGCTGTATTATTTAGCAATTGTGTGAATGATACTCCCCCAGACTTCTTCAGTGAATATCTTGAAAAGATATTTGCATCAGTCCTGCCCCTCGATATCATCTCTTGCTCTATTTCTCCTTCTGCCACCTCTGTTACACACACACACACACACACACACACACACACATACACACACACAAAATAATAATTATCTTCCCAGAAATATTATAAGTTGGTGTGCTTTCAACTTATAATACCATGTGTGCCAGAAAGGATCATTCCCACATCATTTGTTTAGCTTAATCACTTACAAGTTCAGACCTTGACCACAGTATTACCTTCTCTGTGAGAACCTTATTGAATAACCCATTTAATGTCATGAATCATGGTCTTCACTTTTCTACCTTCCTCTGAATTACTTTTCTCCACAGATTCTATCATCTCTTAATTTATCTACTTATTTTGTGCAATCTTGATCTCACAACACAAAATGTAAACTCTCTGATGGCAGGTATTTTTTTCATTTTTATTCACTGCTATATCCTCAGTAAGAGGAACAGTTCCTGGTGCATCTCAGGCACATAGTAAATATGTGTTAAAAAAAGGAAATGAATAAGCCAAAATATCTTGAACATTTGTATTGTTAATATAGTAAGAATGCTGAACACAAAAAGCAATGCAAATGCCAAATTAACTGAAATGGCAACTATTATCCAATCCTAATGGAGACACGTGCAGTTTTGCTCTTATTTCCCTTTAAGCCGCAAAGTGGCTTAATCCCACATTTTAAGTGGGATCAAGAATATTAAAGGATGTGTCTCAGTTTCCCAAAATAGCTCTACTTAGGATCAGAAAGTTCAACACTGTAGAAGAAACACTATCACAGTGCTCTTTCTTTTTTCAAAGAAAAATCCATTTGTCACACAGAGCCCTCCAGAGACTTGTCACCATTTACTAGCCTCTCGTCCAGAAAGTGTTGAGACGGACCAATTTCCAGGGTCACATAGTCATTGCTTTTATCACTTATAAAAAGAAGAAGACAATTTCAGACCCCAAACACAGTGGAAAATCAATGATTCTAGTATCATTTTCAAAGTTGACAATGGATCCCAAGTCCTTATTAAAGAGAAAAATAGATAATGAAATCTATACTCATTAGCACCAGTGTCCTCTCTAAAAGGTGCATATTTAGGAGAACAAATCAATACTTTCAGTTCAGCAGGGTACTATTTAAAGTCTAATCTCTTTACTATAAATGCGTTAATTTATGAAATCATTATTTCATGTATTTTCTCTTTACATTAATGTATTAAACAATTGTAATTTATTTAATAATATTTTATTTGTTATTTTTTAAAATACATTTATTAACTGCTAACAATGTACAGGGCACTGTGATAAGCATTAGAGATATAAAACCATCCCAATTATATTAAAGACTGATTTTATCAGTCATTTCTCCTGGAGTGTATTAATAGAGAAAGTCATTTGTCTGACTCTTCCCCTTCTCTCTATAGACACTTCAATTCATTCTTCATATTTCTTCCCAGCTATTTGTGTGAGATCCAGGGAATGACTCCCATATGCCTGTAAACCCAGTCCTTCCCAGTCCCACTCTTCTTGTTTATTTCTGGCTTTCTGTGTTGTGTTAGATCTTCTGAAAAGTATCTAACAGTGAATGGCAACAAAGTGCAGCACCATGGTGCTGCTTATGCTCACCTGTTTTTTGTTTATTTGTTTGTTGTTGTTGTTTTTGCTTCTGCATGTGATGACCATAGATCGCCTTGCCCATTTATTAGCTTGCTTATCTTTCCCAAGGAGTCTTGCAATGCATGACTGCACCAAGGTGTTAGGTCATTAAAATCAATCCACTGGAGCAGTAATCTTTCAAGAGAATCCATCCTCCTTCTTTAAGTTACTTGCATTATATAGTTTCACTATATGTGATAACCTGTGCTCCCAGGACCTAAGAGAAATTTTGTAATAACTCCTTGTAGGATATCAGATGCCCAAAGATTAGAAATGACAAGGATGATTGCAGAGGACTTTAAAAAAACAACTTTTGAAAGTGTTGTTGGGGCATAGGGAAACAACCAAGTAACACCCTGGAGTTCATCACCATGAAGGTAGGATATTCCAAGACTTGAATAGGCACAGGAAAGAAGATGCTACAACCATGGAGAGTGGTGTATTTTCAGAGAGGATGCTGCTTTATTTTTTTAACCTTTTATAGAAGGAGTCAGATAACACAAGATGACTTTACAGGGAGGGAGCTAAGGGATAAATGTCCCAGCTTCCCTGTTTGTTCCCTCTGATGTTTTACCAGGATTCTTGATTTACCAAACTCAACTAAAAGCAAGAAAGCAAAAGAATCCTTTGAAGTAGTCCATGCCTTCTTAGCCACTAAGTTATATGACAGGGTGGAAAGAGGTGATAGTGGTAATTGACAGCTATCATTTCTGATCATAACCTTTGCTCCATATTTGTAGGACTTAAAAGTTGCTATATATTTTGCTGTTAGTGCAAATCTCTCTGCTTCAATCCTTAGTCATTGTCCTTGGCTAAATGTGTGGCACTTGTGTTTGCATTTACCAAAGTTGATATATTCCATATGATAATCTATATATCTTTTCTGAGTAAATAAACACTTAAAAATCCTATAACTTGAAAGACTATTTTAAGCATTTCAAATATTAACTTATTTATATACCTTATTATTTAATGCCTTAATATCACCAGCGTCATTTTACAGCTGAAAATTCTGAAGTACAGAAAATCTCTCAGGGTCATACAACTAATAAGTGTGAAGCTACAATTCAATCTGTCTCTAGAATCCAAGATCTAGGATACTTTTGCAGTAAGTATTAATAAATCTTTTATTATATACCTACTATATTCCATGCAATATGATAGACTCCAGTAACAATGACATGAAAAGGAAAGAATCTTTTTTTAATATTTATTTTTTAGTTGTAGTTGGACACAATACCTTTATTTGTTTTTATGTGGTGCTGAGGATCAATCCCAGGGCCTCTCGCTTTCTAGGTGAGCGTGCTACCGCTGAGCCACAACGCCATCCCAAGAAAGAATCTTAATACACAGAAACCCTAGGTTCTATAGGTACAGATATTCTAAGTATGATATAGAAATATTAATAGAAGACTATTCGGGCTTAAATTTATTTGATCAAACTCAGTGACGAGACCATAATCAGAGAATGGGCCTAAGAGAAAATATTTCCTGGGACTTGAAAGGTGACGGAAAATAATTTGGACTTTAATCTGAACACAACAAGGAATAATTGGATGGATTTACGATGGTGAATTATGTTATGATAATGATGATGATTGGTGCAGAACTGGGAATCAAACCTAGGGCTTCCTGCATGTTAGGCAACATTTTTTTCCACTGAACTACTCCCATCCCATTTGTTATTATGAACACATTAATGCCAGGCATCATGCACACACCTGTAATCCCAACAAATCAGAAGACTGAGGCAGGAGGATAGTGATTTCAAAGCCAGTCTAAGCAATTTAGTGAGGCCCTAAGCAACTTAGCAAGACCCTGTCTCAAAATAAAAAATAAAAAGGACTAGGGATGTAGTTTAAGCACACCTGGGTTCAATCCCTGGGGTGGTTCAGCACCCCTGGGTTCAATCCCTGCTACAAAAATAAAAAAGAAAATATTACATAGAAACCTCTGATAGCAAAAAACTCTGATAGCAAAAAAATCAAATATATATTGAACTGGAAACAACCATTCAAATTATTTTTACATTTTAGTGCACATTTAGACCTATAAATATATATCATTTGCCCTATTTTTTGAGATTTCAGATTATTATTAGAAAATATTTGATTTTACTTTTAATATGAATTTTGTGGGGGATATAACAAGATCTCATAATGCTATCTTTTTTTAAGCTGCTTCTTGGCAGAGTCATGCATAAAATTCTACTCATTTTAAAACAAAGAAAACCTGATGATATTCATTTTTTTCTATAATAACCATCTGGAGTAGTTTATTTTTTATTATTTTTTAAATTTTTATTGTTGGTTGTTCAAAAAATTACATAGTTCTTGACATATCATATTTCACACTTTGATTCAAGTGGGTTATGAACTCCCATTTATTCTTTTCAGTATTTTAGAGATTATTGCTTTGAATGCCTTTAAATTCTAAAGTTCATATTTATTAACTGTTATTTGGAAATCATAAGAAAAGGTCATTCATGGAAGCAATAGTATTTTATCTCTCAATCTAAGTTCCATTTGATCTTTGTAGGGTCTGAGAAAAATTCCCCAAAATAATGTCATTAGGCCAAAAACTTGAATGTGCAACCATATCACTAGAGCTATGTCACCGGAAACAAAAATGGTAATCATCCATATTCCATCCTTACCAAATACTTCTTAGACATAATTTGAGATGTTGAATTGTATTCACTTGGTTACTAATAAAATAGCCAAGAAGATTAAAATTACCTCTAGATAGAAATTTTCTACTTTAACATCAATAGTCAATATTAGCTGGAAATGGTTTTCAGCTTCCATTAATGTTCATGTCAAAGACATTATTTTTTTAACACTAGCAAAGTATCTACATGTTAAAAATAACAATCATATTCCATTTTAATAATCAAATGCTTTGTACTGTTAAATAGTTTGGTCTTAGACGTTTGCACTAAACAAACAGTCCTGAATTTTACATGCTGCTATTTTTATGATATTTTACCATTTTACAACACTGTTTTGTTTTGAATTTGTAAGTATCACCATTTCTTCCTTTCATTACAAAGATGATTTCCTGTCTGAGAAAGTAAGAGAGAAATTTCCTACTGGAGTTGTACAGTCCAGAGCTTATCCCAGAATTACATAGAATCAGTTTAAAACTCCAAATGCAAAAGAATGCACCAGTCAATTGTTTTTATTCATAAGTTAATTTTTAAGTTATATTTAGATTTTTTTTATTTGCACCTCCATTTAAAAATGATAGAGTAAAAAGGTTTTAACTTCTGCTGACACACCCATTATAATGGTTCTTTTGGAAATGTTCCTTTTTCAGGAACACACCTGTTAGCTTTGCATCCCTATGACCAAAATACTTGACAAAAACAACTCAGAGGAGGAAAAGTTTATTTGGACCTCATTCCATAGACAATAGACCTAAGGTGCAATAGACCTAAGGTGAGGCAGAACATCATGCCAAAGGGCACAGCAGGAAAAAAAAAAAATGTTCAGCTCCTGGTAACCAGGCAGGAAGGGTGGGGCACAGGACACACCTCCAGTAACCCACCTCCTCCAGCCACTCCCCACCCAACTACAGTTACCAGCTACCACAGTAGTCCTTTCCAAGTAGGATGGACTGATTAGTTTACAGCTTTCACAATCCCATCAGTTCACTTCTGATCAGTCCTGCTTTAACAGAGGAGTTTCAGGGGACACTTGATATCCAATCCACAACAACACCTAAAATTTCTTGTATAGACACTTTGAAATATTTGAGTCTAATTCTATTTTCTTTGGTACAACTTCCACATTGCATGTTCATTTTAATTTGATATATTTCATGCAGGCAAAATATAGGTCAATTTTTGGACTTTTTATAGAACTACCCTTGCTCAATAGCATAGGAGAATATTCTTGCAATTGTCTTTGCTGTACTTTTACTTTCTGTATATGTAACATGTCTTCTTTGAGAATGGGTATGTACGCCTACAATGTTCACTGTTATTATGCCTTTTGTCTTTATATGTCAATTTGTTTGAACACTATTTATGACTTCAGAATAAACTGGCAGATTTTTTTTTAATCAAAAGATCTTTAGCCAAAACTCATTGAGAATTCAGATGCATTTGTATAATTGATTGTGCAATTGTCTCCAGATTTCAAATTTCATTAGGGTAAAAGCCATGTCTTATATCTAAGCTATGTCTACTATAACCTTAATACTTAACAAGGCACTTGACATAAAATCATGAACTCAAAAGTAATTATTTCAAGTCTAATTGAATTAAATTGTTTTAATGTGTTTGCTATGTATTATTTAAATAGATAACCATCTCCTGTTTACTTAATATACCCTAGCCACTGTCTGTTCACTATGTAAGATTTAACAACCAAGCATATTTGTGTGTGTGTGTGTGTGTGTGTGTGTGTGTGTGTAGATAGATAGGTATTAGCCTTATAGCAATCAGTTTTATTAGAGAAATATTAGGCAGTATTTATCAAACTCTTCCTCTGTTTCCTAAAATTCAAAATGCTAGATATCCTATTTGAACCTCTTAAATATTTTATACTTATTAGAAAAAAGGCAAAGACCAGCTCTATCAATCCATTTTCTAAGCTAAAATAACATTAAGTTATTTTAAACAGGGAGAAGTTTTATTCAGTAACATAAATGCTTTCAAAAACTTTGGAAGGGCTGATGGAGCAGAATATAGGCTAAACTGCTGCAGGGACTCACAGAGCCATACAGAACTAGTTCCCTGGGGCATTTATCATTTCTGAGACTGCCACAGGAGCTCAGGCTGAAAAAAATAGGCCTTCAATGCTGCTCTGTAAAAGAGCACCAAACACTACTTAGAAAAGTCTCTTATTTTCGAGATCTCACTGTCCAGCAACATGAGCCAGGAGCTGACAGAATTTAGCCTCTGTCTCCTTTACTCCCCTCCAAAATCTGGCCAAAGTACTGCTAGTTGACTGAAACTCGTTTGCATTAAAAATGATAGATGCAGAAGAGTTTGAGATACGCAGGTTTTTCCAAGTTAAAAAAAATGATAGAAATTCTAGTTCAGAAATGTACATTAAAATCAATTCCTTTTGTTCCCAGTAGGAGAAAACTTACTGGGAAAGCAAAAGACTGAATTTAGAAATCTTAGGTATAATTCTAGCCCTAACACTTGTTAATGTGAGCAAGTCATGTGCTTTCTCTGAGACACAGTTTACATCCTTTATAGCAACATCCAGTCCTCCTTAGAGAATTATCATGAGGGTCACATGAGAAATAAATGTAAAAACATTAAATAAATATTAATAAATTACAAGGACACATGATCAGTAAGAATGATTTTTAAAAGTGGTATATAGCAATATAGCTGCTATTAGATATTTAGTGTTAAATGCATTTTATTTGCACTGCTTTTTGAAAAATGGTGGTATTTTTTATATAGGATATAGTTCACCATAATATCATTTTCCAATTAACAAAAATGTAATGTAAGTGGAAAAATGAAATAAGTCAAAATCTCCTGTAAATATTTGTGCCAGTATGTATATTATAGCATTGTAGAATTCCTAGATTCTTTAGGAGATATTGTTCTAATAAATAATAAAAGCTACATTTGAAACTATTCATTCTGCCATTTATATCTGTTTTATAGCATTTTGGGTGCTTCTTACAATTACATTGAAAAGCCTTTCAAATTTTGTAACTTTTGTGATCTTGTGTAAATATGAAGTTGGGTTCATTTTTTAGTTGGCCAGGTCTCTATAAAGTGGGTTTTAAGCTTCCAGACAGTAAAGAATGAAGCTTTCTAGTTCAGTAAGCCCCTTGATAACAGGAAAAGAGTTACTGGGGAATTGCTTTTCACTTTGTGTTATCATTTAGATTGAAAAAGTATAAACTCATAATTATCTAGTGTGATTTACTATTTTGATTGAGCTCCAGTTGCCAGTGTGATAAGATGACCTTATGAGCAGAATAACATTGAGCCCCCAGAAATCAATAAGTATAATAAAATCTTTTTACTGACCCTTCCTTCCTACTCACCAAATCAATTGCTTTTTACCTTCTGATTTTTCATGAAAAGTTCTACAATTCATTTTACTACCTGTCAAAATGAAACATCTTTTTTTTTAAGAGAGAGAGTGGTTTGATATTTCAATTCCCTTTACTGATTTTTTCATTTCTTTGTTTCTAGGACACTAACATACTTATCTAATATTCCAGTCCCCCAATTTGGAATAAAACATAAATAGTGATAGAAAATGAGGACTAACAAAGTGATTATTAAAGACCATTAGCGTTCATCAAGTGTTTTATCATTCTTCAAATTATGGGATGAGACTTATAAAATCTCTGTATGAATTACTTGGAAAAGTAATAAGAGGATAACACATTTTTTTCCTTTCCTACGAATCAGAAGTAACCTCCCAGACAATAGTCATATAAATTCTATGTACCAGACACAGGGATTTGAACCCCCTTGAGCCTAGGTTCCTGGATTGGGTAAATTTGTGTCTCTCTCACATGTAGTGCAGCCACAGGCTCACAACATCTTGGTTATTGGATGCTTGCTCATGCTCAAAATACTGCGATACTTCACTGGGCAACAGGAACAAACTAGGGAGAAGTAAGGTTTCTTCAAGTACTGTACATGGCCCCCAGTGATGTGTCAGGGTTACACCAGTTACCTGCCCTCTCTGATAGCTTTCAAGTACTTTTATTACTGGACTTTTTCCAGCCTTGCCTCATATTGAAGATAAAAAAGCTCCAGGCCTATAAGTATAGTTCAGCAGTAGAGAGCTTATCTAGCATGTATTAGGCCCTGAGTCCAATACTCAGCACTGAAAAAAATAAATAAGTAAATACAATCTCTTGGAAGAAGTCTTTTTTTTTTTTTTTGCACACACCAAACAATGAGTTTTCCCTAGTGTCTAACAAAATACTCCAGCTCATTTTACAGCATTGATTTCATAATTCAGTCTTCCCACAGAGTCATTTATTGTAATAGTTGTTAGAAAACACATAGTCTTGATGAAAGAGAAGTGAATTTGGTTATACAATGAGGGTCATTCCAGGAAAGGAAGAATGATGGACACTTGTGAAATATTTAGGGCCCATCTTCTGAGCTGAGTGTGGCATATGACTTAAGTATTGTAGACATGTGATCCATTTACTGCTTGTTTTTTTATACCAAACTGAATTCTTTTTCTTTGCTGTGTACCATGTAATAGAAAATATAAATGGAGATTGTCAAGTCAACACCTTTGTGTTCTGTTTATTGATTCAATCAACCTTCATATATGACTGTGCATTGTAATTTATAACTTCAATTGATGAGATTCAATCCTACAAGGAGTCTTTATAAAGCAGATAAGCATTTAAAGGGAAAGGTATAAAGAAGTAGAAATTAGAAAACTGCAGATCTATTTCATGTACCTAAAATTATAGCACCATTCTTTGACAATGTGCTCATATTCTTGCTTTAAATTTATACCTGTTTTCCTTCAGAGTTGACTGTTTATCCAAGGTAAGTATCTCATAGTGAGGTGTATGCTGTATAAAAATAAATTGATTTACTAAAGCTTAAAACCAGGAGTAAAACCTTAACCTTTCTTTTTCCTTGTCGCTCTGTATCCAAAACATCACAGGCAATTATATAGCATTAATAACCTGCCTTATAATCCAACCACCCAAATATAGATTTGTTTTCCACCTTCACCTAATCTGCATCGTAGAAATAGTTCCCTAAGATATGACTATGATTCATTTCCTCCCTTATAGTTCATGTCCCCAGATTCTTCTTAAAATAGAGTATATGTTAAGTGTACATGCTCATATTATGCAAATATAAATACTTCTAAATCCTTTTGTTTACCTGTAAAAGTTCATCGCTTTCATGGTTCATGCTTACCTTTCTTGTTTTGTACACACACACACACACACACACACACACAGAGAGAAACCACATGTTCTTCCCTCTACCTTTGGGCACTTGCTCAAATAATACATTTAAAAAAAAATTCCTATGTTTATCTGAAGAAAGGCCAAATTCACTTCCTATCTTTCCCCCAAAACTTTCTGTATTCAAAATTCAGAATATCCACATACCATATGCCCCAAGAGATTATGAGCTGCAGAAAGATTAAAAATTCCATTTTGCTAGTTCATTTTATATTTATTTCTCATACTCAGCATAAAATTCAGTGTATTCTCTATAGGAGGTATCTGCTTTTTAATTGATTGAATTGATCACCTTCCATCCTGATGTTCTGACTTCTTTCAGGAACATGGCATACCGATCAACATGGGTTATGCTGTGGCCCCACATCACTCAGGGGTCTACCCGGTTCATATTCAGCTATATACGGCTTGGAAGAAGGTCTGGGGTATTCAGGTCACCAGCACTGAAGAATATCCACATTTGAAACCTGCACGGTACAGAAAGGGCTTCATTCACAATAGCATCATGGTGAGCACATACCACTGTGTATCTTTGAAGGTTTTTGAGATTTACACATGGATTGAAGACAGATCACCATTACCATTAAGGATACAGAATCAAACTCCTTTTACATGAATTTCAGATATTCCCAGCCTACCATGGTGATGACTGGGTCACACACGAATACGTTGTTTGGCTATAAGGTTCCTTCCTAAGCTGTGGAGTGAATTTGGCGAGTCTAAGACAAACTAGATACAGCGGAAATGAGTCTTGTATAGATTACCCACTGAGGTTTCAGAATTTAAATTTGGTCTAGCGAGCCTATACTTCTCCTGAGTAATTCCTCAATTCTATTTGTTTGGGTAGTTTAACTGAGAGTTAAAGGCAGGCTATGGTTCCATAGATCAAGAAAACTCTTCTCAAAATGCTGCACCGTCAACAGAAAGAAGGGAATAAAATAGCACCTGAGAGCTAAATTTATCCACTCAATTTGACTCTTAGGGTACTTCTCTTTTTGTCCTCCTTTTCTAGGATACTCCCAAAAGGGTGGTATGTATTTCCACTTTGTATGTTACAGAACAAGTACAGAATGATATATCCATTCTTGTAAATGAGAATAAAACCATTACTTCTTGTAATAAAAAAGATACTAATCAATTGGATCTAAAATGGTCTGTTTTAAATGTCTCCATTTCTTGTATCTCATTACTAGTTGTCAGACTCAGAATAATGGTTTATAAAATGTTCTATTTTAAATATTTGCACTGTATCAATCCTTTATTCATATTGTTGTTACAATTATATATTTATCTATCAATCTGTCTACCTAATCACCATCTAAAATCAAGGAAAAGGCACATTCATCTATCTAGAGCTGGTACTCAATATTCATTTACCATGAAAGTTTAATTATTTTATTGAAAATTGATAAAAGAATACCTAAAGAAGATGCTGAGTCAAGTGACATTTGTCAATAATAAAAATAGTGACACAGATATCTCTAGGAATCTAGGAGGAATAAAAGGAATTACTCATATTATTTAAAATCACCATGAAACTACTCATTTTTTCCTTTATTAGGTTGCATAACCATTCAACATCTTATGAAATGAAAATATTCCCTTGAACCAATATTATATACATTCATTTACCTTGAGTATAATCAGATTTATGAAAATCAAATGAAGAATAGATATGATTATAGCTACTCTGTTCAATTGGGTACAATTTTCATTAGATTATAAGTAGTTTTCTCTTCAAAATAAAAATCTGGAATAAAATTACTTATTTGTTTTCTCTGTTGAACATTCGGATTTGCAATGGAATTAATCACAAAATATGCCAGAAATAATCATTAGATGGTATGGCTACTCCTGTGGTAAAATAAAATTCAGAGTAGAGTTAAAAAAAGAATGCGGTGGGTGATGGTGATAACAAATTGTCTATTTTTAATCCCAGAACCTGAATGCAATGGAAGACTAAATTTTAGAAACAAGGAGAGGAATGGCCTAATTGCACAAGAAATACAACCTTGGAGGCTTCCCATTTTTAAATTAATCCTAAAACAACTTTTCTTTTTTAACCAATCATTTAACATAAAGTCAGGTGGGACTTTACAGTTATAGAACCACGTGAAAATTATTTGCCCTGTAAATTATGTATCTTTAATTTGTTAATTCCCTTAATATTTACAAAATTATACCAACATCAACTCAGTACGATTTTGACCTCATCAATCAAGGCCTTTTAATAGGAATTGACATTTGCAGATTCTAAAGTCATAAAATAGTGGTGGATTTCTTAATTAAGTCATGCCCATGTGCCATTTTTACTCCCTTTTCTCAGGTTCTCCCTCGACAGACCTGTGGGTTATTCACCCACACTATTTTCTACAAAGAATATCCAGGAGGACCCCAAGAATTGGATAAAAGTATCAGAGGAGGTGAACTTTTCCTCACGATCCTTCTAAATCCGGTATGGGTTCTATTTATGTATCTTACAATTACTTTGGTGTTTTCAAAATATTTCACTTTTATTTTTTAACGTGAATTATCTTTGTGGTTTTTTTTTCTTTTTCATGAGCAGCATACTTTGACTGACCATGGGTTGAAATTTGTAGTTCAAATCATTTTCTTGATAAAAGTTAACTTCTTTGGGTAGATCTGATTACAAAGTGGTGTTTTACTCTGAGATGTGATTGATGAAAAACTTATTTCTAGCAGTAAAAGAGGTGTTATGTATTCTACTTTCTTAAGCTAGTTCTTTTTTCATTTGGCTTTATTAAGGTATAATTGACACATAAGAATTTTTGGGAATGTAGAGGTTTCTATATATAAGACCACATTGTCTGCAATCTAGGGCAATTTAACTTTTTTTCCTTTTCAACTTGGATGCCTTTCATTTCTTTTGCTTGCTTAATTGCTCTGGCTAAAACTTAATATAAATTTGAGTAACAATGGTGAGACTGTGCATCCTTGTCTTGCTCCATATCTTAGAGAAAAAGCTTTTAGCTTTTCATTATATGATGAAGTGTGATGAACATGAAGTCAGCTGTGGGTTTATCATATATTGGCTCTATGGTGTTAAGACGTATTCCTCTCTAATTTGTTGGGCGTTTTTATCATGAAAGAATACTGGATTTTATCAAATGTTTTTTATTGAGATGATCATGATTTTTATTCTTTGTTCATTCCGTTTCTGTGGTGTATCTCATTTAATGACTTGGATATGTTGAACCAAACTTGCATCCCTGGGATAAATCACACTAAATCATGGTAAAGGATCCTTTTATATATTGTTTAATTTGATTGGATACTTTTTGTTGTTACTGAGAATTTTAGATTCTAAATTTATAACAAATAAATTTCCTTTTTGTTGTTGTTATTGTGTTCTCACATATTATTTACTTCAGTCTCTAAAAATGTTCACCATGCAAAATGCAGCACTGAAAATATGTACCCATGTATTATCCTTTTTTTTTTTTTTTGGCCAAGGACATGAGTGGTTTATTTAATTTTTTAACATGTTCTAATTAGTTATACATAACAGTAGAATGCATTTTGACACAACTTCTCATTCCTCTGGCTGTACCTGGTACAGAATCACACCAGAAGTGTATTCATACATGTGCATAGAGTAATAATGTCTATCTTATTCTACTGTTCTTTCTATCCCCACAGCCCCATCCTTCCCACCTCTCAGTCCCATCTGCACAATCAAAAGTTCCTTTGTTCTTCCTTCCCCAACCTCAACTGTGGATCAGCAAACATTCAGAGAAAACATTCAGCCTTTGGTTTTTTGGGATTGGCTTATTTCACTTAGCATATTCTCTAGTTCCATCCATTTACCAGCATAATTTCATTCTTCTTTAAGACTGAGTAATAATCCACTGTGTTTATGTACCACATTTTCTTTACTTATCTGTTGAAGGGGATCTAAGTTGGTTCCATAGTTTAGCTATTGTGAATTGAGCTGCTATAAACATTGATGTGGCTGTGTCTCTGTATTCTGCTGACTTTAAGTCCTTTGGGTATAAACTGAAGAGTGGGATAGCTGGGTCAAATGGTGACTATGTATAATTATCTTTATACAAAGATAACCATCCGGGTAATATAAGGTGCATTTTTAAATTTTTAACTAATTTTATTTGAAGTAAAAAACAGACAACTCGTGATTGGACCATTAGGGCTCCACTTTTGTTGTGGTTTGGATGTGAGGTGTCCCTCAAAAGCTCACATCTGAGACAATTCGAGAAGGTTCAAAGTCGTAATTATTTGGCCCTGAGAGTTTAATCCAATCAGTGAAGTGATCACCTGAGGAGATTAATTGATTGGAAACTGAAGACAGGTGGGTTGTGGCGGGAGGAAGCATAGCATCTGGGGCATGGCTTTGGGGTATAAATATTTATCTGGCAAGCAGAGTCTCTTTCTACTTTCTGATTATCATGTGAGCTGTTTCCCTCTGCCACACTCTTCCATTATGCTGTTCTGCCCCATATAGAGCCCTGAGGAATGGAACTGGTTTTCTTTGGACTAAAACCTATGAAACCGTGAGCCCTCAAATAAACTTTCCTTCCCTAAAATTGTTCTGGTCAGATCTTTTAGTCACAGCAGCAAAAAAAGCTGACTAAATCAACCCTCATGAGTGAGTTTAAAATATTTTTCAGGAGTACGTATGCTTGCTTGCATGCAGAGTGTGTCTCTCGCGCGCGCTCTCTCTCTCTCTCTCTCTCTCTCTCTCTCTCTCTCTCTCTTTCTCTCTATTTTATGCCATTATACAGCAAGAAAGATCTCATTAAACTTTCCAGGCTCCAGAACAGAGAGCCCATAGATTTCTGCACATATAATTTATATATATGGAGAGAGAGAAACATATATCTATAATTATATGTATAAATATAAATCAGAGGATTGGACAATTTTTTCTATAATTGTGTCCTTACATTTTTCAAATTTGCAATGATATTTTTTATAAATATATGTATAAATCAGGCCTCACTCTATGGGAATATATTTTCATTAGATAATGTTAGCATTATTTAAGCTTTCTGATTTTTTTTCTCCCACAATGATTCCATTTCTGGGGCTCCATTAGAAAAGCATGTCCTCATTTAGGTCCCAGAAAACATGCACAAGAAAGACATGAGATAAGAACACAACATAACAGATTAGCACTTAATGTGGAAAGCAGATTAAAAATTAGCTAAACAAAATTGAGGGGGAAAAGATAATAAGCTGAAATTTTTTTTGTACAAAAGGGATTTACACTGTGTCCACCCTGCTTAATTTAAGAAATTTTCTTAGAGAAAAAGATATATCCTTTAGATAAAACTAGAGCTAAATCATGCTGAAGCACCAGGTATGTTTGAAAGTATCTTTTGTTAGATATTTATATATAACATTTTAATTAATGAATAGAAAAAGAACATAAATTGCATGAATTTTTTTTCAAAACTTGTAAATTAGATTGGAGGGATAAGAAATGGAGATAAAATGATTTATCAGAGTGTAGTAAAAAACTTTGTTCTCAAAACAAAACAGTCTGTTAAATCACAGTGTTGAAATGGCTCTAAACCTGGAACAGGAGCTTGATGTTCTGTGATCCTTAGCAGAGTACTTTATTTCTCAGACTTGCTTATTTTCCTGTAAAATAAACTAGTTGAACTTAATAATCTTCAGTGTCCCTCGGAGGTACTCCCATTGAACCTAAACGCAAGATAGTCCAACTGGTTGTAGATATTACAAATTTAATGCCTTTTGTGTGTATTTTAATGGTACTAAGGGCATTATAAAAATAATTTTCAAAAACTGGGATGCACATGTGTATATTAATGAAGCAAATGTGGAAAACTCTTTCTTTATCCCTTCCTTCACTGAAATTTTAAACTCAGCAGAAGCAAGAGTTCCTTCATATCATTTAGTTCTTGGACTCTACTCTTGACTGCTTATTTGCTCTATCATCTCCTAAGGGAAAGTCAGTATTCATCACAATATTGTACCTCCCCTAAACCTCTTGCCCCATGTTTGATTGTTATTGGTGTTTACTAGTTGGGTGCCTAACTACTTGTTATTAAAAACATGAATTTGTATCTCTCTTTTTAATTATTTTGAATCCAGTGCCCTTCATAAAGCATAATTCTGAGACATAAATGTTGTCCTTTAAATGAGATAAGTTGTTTGGTTTCTAGAATTCCATCTTCAGCACTTATGAACTAATAAATGTATACTAAGCACTACTAGCTTCAGTGAATAGGTTCATCATTAACACACAAGTGTATTTTAATTTCAGACAGAGCATAACAGTGAAGAAGAGAGTTTTAGGAGGGTTCTCATATCCAGTTGCAAACTTTCCCTGTTTTAGCATTGTGACTTGATGGTGAAATTTTTTTTTTAACAAATTAGAATAGATGGATAAAGGAGAGAGACCTGGACAGATAATGCAGAAAGAGCAATGCTAAAGATGGTCAATAGCAGGGATAAGATCATACATTCTAATATGACAATGTGAAATTTAGATCAGGGAACTGGTAGTCCACAAAGATGTGAGATTGAAGAACAATATTGTTTAAAACAAGGAGAGTGCATAACTACAAGAAATCCAAGTTGATCTTACTGAGCTCGTTAGGCAGACAGGCTACAGGCAGCCTAGAGCACAGATTAAATGGAGCTTAGTTCCAGGGCTGCATAAGCATAAGCTAACAGGTGTTTTAGACAGGTTTCTCCAGAGAAATAGAACCAAAAAGACAGAGAAAGGGACAGAAAGCAAGAGTCAGAGACTACAGAGAGGAGAAAGAGATTGTTATAAGAAATTAGCCATACAATTATGGGGACTGTCAAGTTCCAAGATCCACTATGCACTCAAGACTCTGGAGACCCAGAACAGGAAATAGTGTTTCCAATCTGAATCCAAGGCCTGAGAGCCAGGAGAACTGAAATAGTATAGATTCAATCCAAATGCCAGTAGGCTTAAAATTAAGAAGATCTAAAGATTTAACATTTCAGTTAGAATCTGAAGGCACACACACACACACACACACACACACACACACACACGCACACACACATACACACACACACACATTCAGTGTCCTGTGAGGCGAGAGACAATTCCTTCTTACCCAGCTTTTTAGTTCTATTCAGGCCTTCAAGTGATTGGATGAGGCCCATTTACATTAGTGAAAGCAATCTGCTTTATTCTATGTCAGAGATGTGTACTGGACTTATTCATATGCTGTACTCATCCAAAAACACCCTCATGGGTATACTCCAAAAAATGTTTGACCAAATAGTTGGGCATTCTGTGGCCCAGTCAAGTTGACATATACCAATATAACAGATAAAAAATTTAATGTGGAAAGCAGATTGAAAGTTAGCTAAACAAAATTGAGTGGGAGTGGATAATAAACTGAGGATTGTTTTTTTGTACAAAGGTTTTCTTATGAACAGATAAAACATTATAGATAATGGGTTATCATCTATACTCACCTCAATAATGTTGAAAAGAGAAATCTTGAGGCTGCTTAGCTAATTATTATTTCAAGTTTGATGATTCCGACAATTTATTGTTGGAATTAAAGTGAGGAAGGAAAAAAACAGAAAGAGCAAAAGTAAGCTTGACACCCAGCTTTCTCCATCCACACTTTTTCTTCAATCATCACTTAATTCGTTGTCAAAGAGTATCTCCATACTTTACCAGAATGAAATTGAGGAAAAGAACTCTTAGTTCACTAAAATGAAGATACAAGTTAGTGATATGAATGAATATATTAGTTCTAAAGAGTATTTGCATTTAAAAAGAAGTGCTTTCCCTGTAGAATGCTTTTTTAAGTCCTTTGGGTATAGGGCAAGGAGAGGGATAGCTGAATCAAAGGGTGATTCCATTCCCAATTTTCCAATAAATCTCCATACTGCTTTCCATATTGGCTGCACCAATTTGCAGCCCCAACAGCAGCATATGAGTATATGAGTGTAACTTTCCCCTACATCCTCACCAAAACTTATTGTTGTTTGTATTCATAATAGCTGCCATACTGAGTGAGAGGGTATCTTGGAGTAGTTTTGATTTGTATTTCTCTAATTGCTAGAGATGATGAACTTTTTTATATATTTATTGATTGATTGCATATCATCTTCTGAAAAGTATCTCTTCAGGTCCTTGGCCCATTTATTGATTGGATTATTTGATAGCAGCACAATTCACAATAGCTAAAGTATGGAACCAATCTAGATGCCCTTCAATAGATGAATGAATTTTAAAAATGTGGCATATATACACAATGGAATATTACTAAGCAATAAAAGAGAATAAAATCATGGCATTTGCAGGTAAATGGATGGAGTTAGAGAAGATAATGCTAAGTGAAGTTAGCCAATTCCAAAAAAACAAATACTGAATGTTTTCTTTTGATATAGGGAGGCTGATTCATAGTGGGGTAGGGAGGGGGAGCATGGGAGGAATAGATGAACTCTAGATAGGGCAGAGGGGTGGGAGGGGAAAGGAGGGGGCATGGGGTTATAAATGATGGTGCAATGTGATGAACATTATTATCCAAAGTACATGTATGAAGATAAAAATTGGTGTGAATATACTTTGTATACAACCAGAAATATAAAAAAAAATGTGCTTTATATGTGTAATAAGAATTGCAATGCATTCCACAGTCATAGGTAAATTTAAAAAATTAATAAAAAAGAAGTACTTTCTAAAGAAGAGGTTAATGATTATTTAGATCATTAAATGCCTTGGGATTTTGTGTTAAGTGGAAATCATTCTGTATGCATAAAATAATTCAAAGATGACCATTTCATCTACCAAATGCTCCAACTGACGCTGAATGTTAAAAAGTAATGTTTATGATGATGTATGAGTAGACAGATGATCACAGCTGTTAAAATATACAGAATGAAGACTAATCTACCTTTATTTCCTTTTCTCATTAACAATCTATACTTTCACATTATAAAAATGTGGCAGACATTGCATATTATGACATTTTTCTTAGTTGTTCATTTTCTCTGCATATTTATAAATGATTGGTAGATTCCTGCAATCAATATTGTTTTTATATGTTGAGCAATGGATGAATAAGGATGCAGCAGCATCACACAAATCTGACAGTGAAAGTAAATATATAAGATGATAATATTAATATCTAATTTTTCTTAGCAGTACAGTGATAGAGACAACATAGCAGGGTAAAATTTAACAGGAATTAATGAAAAGCTTCCAAAATTTTTTCAAAAAAATAATGGTATAATCACAACTTTACATAGGATGAATATTACACAAGGATAATTTAACTTGCCAGAAAGTCATATGCGCTACAGGAGGACATACTAAGTTACATATCAGTAAGGATTGTCCAAGCAGAATGTTTGTAAGAATGTGGAATTTAATACTTCTAATATCTCATATAATGCAAAAAATCTATGATTTCAGTGTTATTATAAAATCTTTAATTTAAAACAAAAATAGGTTTAATTTTAAACATTGCACACCAACATTATAACTTTGGGTCTTTATGATTTAAATTCAGAAGAAAAAAGATAACTTGACATTTCTCTGTTTATAGAAGAATAAGATAATGTGGATTAATATTTAGTGGTAGATACATGGAAGTAGAAAACAAAAAACATCTTCCATCACTAATATTCTAAAAAATATTTTATTTACAAATTTAGGAGAACCATTTTAAATTTTGATTGGTAGTTTCTGAATTCATTTGTAGGTAAGTATCCTATGAGGCTAATAAAAACTGGTAAGTATATGAAGGAATACCCTGGCATCTCCCCCTCTGGAGTACTTTAAAATAGAATCAACAACTATATAGCTCTTTCTTATCACCTTGGGAATTCATCTACCTAAAGGAAAGAAACTAGATTAAGTAACCTTGAAAAGTCCCACATATGTATTTTGGCTTCTTTTTTTTTTTCTTTCTTTCTTCTGATTTATAACTTCTACAACTCTGTTCTGCAGAACAGCAGAAATTCTTTGCCCAGCTTCTACATTAAGGGGTCACATTATTTTATGTTGTCCCCCACCAGAATAAACCTGTATCCTTTTTATGCTCAAAAGTCCATATTTTTCTTGAAGTATTTTCAAATCTTGTTGTTGTTTTTTTAAAAAAAATTGACTCTAGCAGGCATATACAGATATATCCTATTTTCATAGTTGTACATGTTTCAAAATATGTCATTATTTTGTAATCTACCTTAAAGCAGAAAATGTGAATTAGAATAAATTTTTACACTTTGACTCTCATGTAATAAATTCCTGTTACTATTGTGTATTAGATCTTTTAATTCAGCAACTGCAAGGAATAGGCTTTCACAATTTTCTTGAATACTGACTTGCATTGCCCAAATGAGTATGACAATCAAAAATTATGTGGTCTGAGGGCCATTTGAATGACATTTCAAAAGAATAGTGAGACATCTGTTCACTTAACATTCAGATAACTTCCTGGTATTTTTCTTAAATTCTTATCATGACCTCATCACATATTGATATTTTCCTGCACTGTTCCACACTTGTCAAATACTAACATGTATTTCCCTGGTGCCAAATCTTTCCTATATTTTCAGTAAAATCTTTGTTCAGACAGGAAGAAATATAATTTAATCATGTGTGAGGTGAAACCGCTTAAACCAGGTAGCCCACCATCATTCAAGTTGAGACACTAGCCTATAAAATATTCAACAACTGACAATAGTTAATAAAAGCAAAAAAGGTCTGGAATCTTATCAGATGATGTCACCAGTAATTACAAAAGCTTGAAATTAATATGTCCTACCTGATTTAATTTTGTTCTACTTCATTTTAATTTTTGTGCTACATAAAGACCAATATAAAAACAGAATTTTCTACATTTTCTTGACAGATATGTTTAAACAGTCTTAGATCTTTAGAATACTCTAAAATGGCAGGATTGGAGTCAGGATATTTACTCTCTTCTCCAAGGCTCACAACAGTGCCTAAATTCACTAACCCTTGCCTATCTATTGGTCACTTGCAAATTCAGATGAACAAAGAAATTATGTGCCTGAAAGAGGAGTATTCTTGAAATTGACAGTCCGGTATAATGGAACTGCAATATATCTTCATGTGCCATCTCTGAACTTTCATACGCTTACGCTGGTTAATGAGCTTTCCTTCTTCATATATATCAATCTCTGAATTTATGTAATCTAATATCATGTACAGTACATTATGGATTAGTACTGGCTCTTCAGATTAGAGAGAAGGGAGCAGTAAGACATAGAAAAACATCAACATGAAGTAGCCTGAACCAAAGTTTACAAGTCATTTTCTTTTTTTTTTTTTTTTTTTTTAAAGAGAGAGTGAGAGAGGGGAGAGAGAGAGAGAATTTTTAATATTTATTTTTTAGTTCTCGGCGGACACAACATCCCTGTTGGTATGTGGTGCTGAGGATCGAACCCGGGCCGCACGCATGCCAGGCAAGCGCGCTACCGCTTGAGCCACATCCCCAGCCCTACAAGTCATTTTCAATGCTGAAATAGTATAGAACCAGATATGTAACGTAATTAACAGAAATCTATTTTATGCTCAGTGCAACAAATGAAAAATGTAAGTCTGCAGCAAATAGTAAAGAATTAATGATTACTGATAACAAGGCATACGAGTATTCTTTGACATTTTGGACTTCAATTTTCTATAAGCACTGTGCATCACACAGAAGTATAACAATATTTCTTATGAAACAAAGCAATTATATATTCCATCCAAATAAACTTCTTTATAAAATAACATAGTAATATTATACTTGGAATCTTAGGAGATTTTTTTAAATAGTGTTCCATAAATATTTATTTTTGTAGAAATTAACTTCTACTACAGTGAAAACTGCCTCTACCCTAGACAGGGACTTTGAAGCAATTAGTGTTACTGGGAGCTCTGAGGCTTAGAGCCCTGGAGACTAGCCACCAACTGTGAGAAGAATGGACCCCTGTAGAGTATATAGATTGTGGAAAATTCTATTTCCACTCACTGAAAGACCTACAAGTCACTTCTTTTTCTCCCCCTTTATCTGTTTTATTTTTTTTCCCCTTCCTTAAAGATTTTCAGGACTAACCTTTACAAAAGGACATGAATCACCACTTCTGCAGTGATTCACACTCACAGCAGGAATTTTGTAAAATCTGAAATCAGCTAAGATCCTTGCTCTCACTATGTATGATATTATTCTTTCTGTTCACAGTGAAACTCCGAATCAGAGTTGGTATAAGGATAGAGTATGTGGGGAGATTTTGCTTTTTCCTAATGTTTTAGGGGATTCAGATTCTTTTTAATTTTCCACAATAGTATTTATCTAGAAATTAGTACTTCAGAATGTAAACTATGCCATCACAAAAGAATGGATTATTTTTACCTCAAAAGCTTGAACTCGTGTCTTCTAGTCAAATAAGAGAAAGATTGCTATTACTATGTAGACATGCATCTTTCTAATGCAGCAGTTGCTACAGGTCCTGATGGAATACAATTTGCATTCCTATGTATTTCCAGACAGTGAACAAATACATAAGATTATGTTGTGTTTTTTTTTTCCAATTTTGTTTCCATAGAAAAATGAAAGCAGCAATTTTTTTAGAGAAGTCCATCTCATCTAGCATAACTGATTAATTTAGTTTTCCCAAAGCATGGAATGAAGTTATTGGAATCACTCCTTCAACATAAATATATTTTCAACAGCAAAAAGTACAACCTTCTGCTTATGTGGATGTTAGTCTTTTTTAATAAACTCTTTTTTTAATATTTATTTTTTAGTTTTCAGCAGACACAACATCTTTGTTTGTATGTGGTGCTGAGGATCGAACTCAGGCCATACGCATGCCAGGCGAGTGCGCTACTGCTTGAACCACATCCCCAGCCCCTATAGATAAACTCTCCCCCCCTTTCTATTTTGAGACTTGTAATAGATATAACTAAGTACATAATGTTCTTGACATTGTAGGAATAGTTTGGAAGCATAATCAGTAATAAGAAAAAGCATAATAAAAGAGAAAAAAACTGTCTTTCTTCATCTATCATAGTTTATAGGACTAGTAGGTTGGTGAGAAAGTGGAAGGGGTAGGGAATCCATAAAATTAAAATTGGAAATGAGTGCTTTCTTTGTTTTTGCCCATCCATGGAGCCCAAAGTGTTTATTTTTTCTTATCTCTTTTACAGCTTGTATAACACTTGTATTTCAATATGTCTTGTCTTTTCCTTGATAGTTATTTTTAAAGCTTTCAATATAATGAATAGAAAGAGTATTTTTGATCACTTGACCTTATTTCACTGTGTTTATTTCCTACTTCATATTCCTCTGGCTACTCCTCCGATTCAGATACAGTAAAAATTAAAATATGGGCTCTTTGCTAAAACATGTTGATAAGTTTTATTTGGGGGTTTGAAGAAAGAAAACTGCTCTGTTTTCCCAATAATTACTAACATGCTAATGATGATATGGAGTATTGTGTAAATGCTGAACTTACTGGAATCTATTGAGAAACTAAAACTCTTATAATTTCTACCATACAGTCTTATCAGCAGATGTCCAAAAGTGTTCAAACACTACCATTGGCTTTAGTCAGTATTTATCTCTTAAATTTTTCTTTGAGATTTATCTAATCCTAAATTTAAAAACTTTTGATAAAATAATCAGAAATTTGGTGCTTAATTGTTAGAATGCTCTGTATTACTCAGCAAGCCAACCTTCACTTCTACTTGTGTCTCAAAACATTTTGTTTCTTATTTATTTTATTTCTTTCCCCCGAGGAGATTCTCTTGATGTGTTCACTAGATGAGAGTCCTCTTGTGTGTGTTCCCATATGTGTTTGTTTACCTCGATCAAGGAATATGAGAGAATACTCTCTAGGGAAGTTGATATTTAGGTTGACCTGAGCAGAAATACTGGTTCATGAGGTAAATGAGGTAGGATGTCTTGGTTTGGGTAGTCAAGGCTTGTTTGATTCAGATGAGGTTGGAAGACAGGTTAGGATAAGATCCTAAAAGTTTTTCTTCACCATGTTGATAATGTGAAAACTATTCTGTTGTGGAGAAGGAAGGAATTTAAATAAGAAAGTGGTAGAGTCAAATAATAATTGTTATTTGTAGTTCTATTTGACATTTCAGGGCCTATTCTCTGCCAGAAGTCCTTAGTATGTGTAGCTTCTTATTCCTATAATGCTTTTTAAAAACATATTTTTAATTGTAGATGGACAAAATACATTTATTTATTTATTTTTATGTTGTGCTGAGGATCAAACCCAGGGCCTCATACATGTGAGGCAAGTGCTATACCACTGAGACACAACCCCAGCCCCCTATAATGTTTTTCTATACTTACCATTTCCACCCTAACCTCACTGTTTGTCCAGCTAATTTCAGCTTGACTTTCTCTTTCTTGCCCCTGGGGTTCCCTCACAGGTTTAGGTCAATGTCACCACTATATATTCAAATAGAGCCATGTTCATAATACAGCTCACAGTGATATTTTTTAATGTTTGTTAAGTTTACATAATATGTTTCATATGCATACTACATGTATCCCTTGATGTATGGTATTGGCTCAATAATTTGAATCAATCAATAAGTGAAAATTTTCATTATAATGCATGTGTCTTTTTTCTCATGAGTTAACACTGTTAGAGGGAAAGGAAAATCGGAGGTGGAAAGGAGAGAGGAAAGGAGACGGGCAAGTGGAAGGGAAACATTCCTCTTCTTTATAAAAATAATATGGACAGCAGGGTGCCACTGCATAATCCAATAAACCAAACTCAGAAAATCTTGTCTTATTTTTCCTGAAGAAAAAAAATCATATAATTTCCATGTGCTTCAGAATTACTGTCTATAAAATGAGGTTGATGATATGATTTCTCTTACTGTTTTGCACAGACAGTACAGGGAGATATGACAAAAAAAGAAAATATTTTGATTTCAGGAAAAAAATGTTAATATAAATATCACCCGAAAGAGTAGAAGTATGAATTATTTTATTACCAAATGCTATTTGAGGTATGTTAGATGCCCATGAGCCCTGGATTTATTTTCAGTTTGGATTTTGCTTGATTGTTTCTCTTTGCTCTGACACACAATTCAGGTGATAAAGTTATCTTGTCTTATAAATGTTTTGAGTTCAGAATAAGTTTTGCTTCTGAAAATGTTCTTGGTAGTGTGTCAGTTTATTGTGCTTTCTGGGCTATTTTTAAATGATAAAATTTCTATAATTATTTTCATTTCAGTGAACAAATTGAGTCATCAAATTCACTTCTTGCTTGGTCAGTCAAGACTATTTTTTCATTTGATTTTGTTGTCTACCAAAGTACCTCAGATGTTGTTGTCAAAGATTTTGGTTTTGGTTGTTAACCTTACCAGTTTTATGGTCTTTTAATTTTTGAATTAAGTTTACTGGGAACACTAAGTTTTCACTCAGTTGAATAATATTTATTCTCAGTCTTGACTGTTATGGGAGTTTGTCCCAATGAGAAATAAATAGAATTATAGCACCCTCCATAATTAGTATGCACAAATTAACTACGTAAAAATTAATGATCTTCCTAATTGTTACATATTTTTTACAAATTATTTAGATGACTGTTTTGGATTTAATATAAGTAAGAAAATTCAGCCCCACAAATCAAATAGAAAACTCTGAACTGGATTTCATTACCTACAAAGGGAAAAGATAGTCTTCATGTTTAGAATCATTGATCCTATAGATCTGTCTTCATTGAACTTCACACCTAACAGAACAGTCAGTGTTCAATTACCTCTCTGTGAGAACATTATCCAAAACCAAAGAAGCAGCCAAGAGATTTAGAAGTAAAGAAAAGGTCATGTTCTTGTAAATGGAAAGTTCATGATGACTCCCGGCCTCCTCTAGCACTGTATGACAATTACCAGCTTAAACAATGTAAAAGATCAGATTCCAAGCATGAAGTGTTTCCTTGATTTATAGTTGTCACTTTTAACGTGATTTAAAGTATTCAATAATGCCATTCAAAATATAAAATGTAAGTAACAGAATCTTGCTCCTTCTTGAAGCTGTTATTATATCCACTTAAACTCTCTTTCACACACAGGTACACACTCAAATCAAATGCAAATAAAAGATGTGACTTCTAAATTGCCATCTTCCTGCAATTTCATTTCAGAAGTCTATTCTGTAGTTCACTTAAACAACTTTGTCCAGCAATCAAATTTCTATAGGCAGAGCTTTCTACATGGGCTGAGATGTTATGCTCATAAATGCAAGGAGTTTAAGAATTATGAGCTATTTTGAGAATAAAAAAGAAACTTAAACACATCACATTGCCCCAAATTTGAAGCAGCTTCTATCCTATTTTTTGTTGAATGCATTTTTGAAATATATATGCATTTTATGTGTGTATGTATGTGTGTGTATATATATATATATATATATATATATATATATATATATATATATAAAATAGTTTATAATGATCCTTTAATCTTTACCAATTTAACATTTGAAAAAGCCCACCTATAAGCAAGCAGTATAATAGTACCTTACAGAATGAGAAATCATTGGCCCAATTATTATGGTTTGAGAAATAAGTTTCTAGAAAGCAGGCAATCTCCCAGTAACATCAGGAGACCTTCCTTTTACAAGTCATTTGTGTGTGTGTGTGTGTGTGTGTGTGTGTGAGTGTGTGTGTGTGTGTTTAATGAATCTGTCACTAAGAACAATAAACTCTACTTCCAAAATACACCCCAATTATTTTTTTTCTTTATCTTTGGGACAACCATACTGAATAATGTCTCCATTATCTCTCTTCCAGAAAAACTACCACTTTGGCTACATAGAGTCCAATTGTCACAAGAGCAGTCAGAGGGATATTGTTAAATGCAATGTAAAGCAAACTATGCCTATTCTTAAAGTTCTCTAATGACTTCTCATTTAATCTTAGAATTAAACTCAAACTCTGTCTAAAGACATGGTTTACTGCTACCCCTTGTTCTATTCTGACCTTCATTTACTATAATTCAGATGTACTATCCTTCTTTCTTATGGTTCTTTAAATATGCTAAGATTGTTCATCCCTTGAGGTTTTTGTGTTCTCATCACCTGTTTGGAAAGAGCTGCTTTCAAGAATTTGGGAGACTGGTTTCTTCTGCTTTTCATATCTCAGGTCAGAAGTCACCTTCTTAGAAAGGAGTTGGCATTTCCTCAGTTACTCTCTACCAAATATTCATCTTACTTCTCTTCACAGGATTTACAACTCTGAAACATTTATGTACTCACAATATGTCTGCCTTCCCCAATTCCATACCCAACTCTTGTGTCACCAATGACCCATTCCACATTGGCTCCAAGAATCCACTAACATTTTTGTTGCACAGGGGATTCAGGAAAGATACTGATGAAATAGAAATTGTGAACCTTTGTGTGTTTCTGCAAAGGTATCTTTGTGAGCTTTAGAAGTGATACTTAGCCAAGAATCTAACAGTTTATCATGTGCAAATTAGATCAATTCTGCGTTGGTCATTGTTTGTTGTGGCACATAGATAACTTTGCAGTTTTTATGGGAAAACGCAGATGCCTGAAATGTCTTATAAAGTTTATGCGAGTTTAACTTAAAGTAATATTTCATTTTATCTCACCAACCTAGTGATGTTAACATCTGCCTAAAAGTAGAAAAAAGATGCCTAGTAATCATTCCTTGGGAAACAGATATCTAAATATAGGCCATTAGCAAAATTTGAAAAACTCTTGTGATATCTAAGCTCTCTTCAATGTCCACTCACTTAAATATTGACCCCCATTATTTTTAATCTCTCTTTGTTCTGATTCTTTGTAATTGATAGTATTTATTAAGGGTTTAATATGTTTAACCTTCAAAATATTTTGTATATAGTAACTCATTTAATGTTCCCAACAACCATATGAGGTGGGTACTATTATCTCCTATATCACATAGCTGGAGAGTAGTAGAGCTATCAATGGAGCTCAGAAACTTGCATTCCAAAGTCTATACTCTTTTTATCAGTACACTCCATTGTTTCTCCAAGGCAGATGACTGTCAAAACAGTGATATAACTTGGAAAAAATCTGTCTTTTTAATGGAAGATGATTTTAAAAACAATATCTGAACTCCATCAACTTCCAGGGCTGAACAAATTGATGCAATTGCAGAGGAATATATACCTTTCAAATTCCATGCTCCTCTCAAAGCTATAGGCTCCTTGATTCATTCAATAAATGCCTGTGAAATATTTATAATGTGCCAGATTTTTTTTAAGAATTAACAACACAGTCTTCACAGACTGAAGAAGAAATAATTATATAATGGAAAATTTGGATAAGATTTGCTAACTGCTGTTAAAAAAACAACTTGGAAATATTGAAAAGAAGGGAATTTCTAATCCCTGAATGAAACAGAAATATACATCAGAAGAATGTCATATTTTAACTGGACTGGGTACCTAGAATTTTGACCATCATTCATTTATAAGACAGGTATCTGCGGTTCCCCATAAAAACTGTAAAGTTATCTGTGTACAACAATAAGCAAACAAACAATGATCAATGCAGAATTGATCTAATTTGCACATGACAAACTGTTAAATTCTTACCTAAATATCACTCCTAAAACTCATAAGGTTACCTTTGCAGAGGTAACAATCAGTGACTTGACAATTTCTATGCCATCAATATCCTTCTGGATCTCCAGTGCAACAAAAATGTTAGTGGATTCATGGAGCCAACGTGGAGTGGGTCATTGGTGACACCAGGTTGGGGTATGGAATTAGGAAAATAAAAGGGCAATTCATTCAGACAAGAAAATAATGAGCTTATGAGTTGGAGGCATATGTGGAAAAGAGTACAGAAAAAAAATAAAGGGGAGAGGCAAAAGAGGAGCAGA
Source organism: Spermophilus citellus (assembly GCF_964194105.1). NCBI lineage: Eukaryota > Metazoa > Chordata > Mammalia > Rodentia > Sciuridae > Spermophilus > Spermophilus citellus. The sequence continues at coordinate 92,335,134 of NC_138189.1, forward strand.
AGATAGGAAGGCTAGGAGAGGATTGGGGCTAAATTGTTCAGGTTTGTATGGATAGGGATAGACACATTCAGGTGGGCGAGGGCCATAACATTCAGGTTTAGAAAGAAAGCTAATGTTCTCATTTCTTTTTTTAATATTTATTTTTTAGTTGTAGTTAGACACAATACCTTTATTTTATTTAGTTAGTTATTTTTATGTGGTGCTAAGGATCAAACGTGCTAGGCAAGCCCTCTACTGTTGGGCCACAACCCCAGCACCATATTCTTATTTCTTAATAGTCAATCTATTCCATCAAAACTTCTTCAAGGAAGGATAATTTATCTTTCATCAAATCATAAGAGAAGTTTCAGCCCTTTGCTAGAACTTTCAGAAAACTGTCCTAATCTTAAGGAACATAGGAATAAATATTTTTAGTCCATTGTTCAGGAATGGGCTGGTGGTATAAGAAACCACGTCTGTTCCAACCCTTCTTTGTAGCCTATCTTTGCAAAATGAAAGCTCACAGGACTTCTAAAAATTAGTCTTTTCTGATTGATTTTAAAACTGTGTAATAAATGGAAATACTGAAATGTTTAATCCAAGATTTTTGCATTTTTAGAACTATTCTTATTTTCTTTCCTTCCTTTCAACTTTTCCTATTCTCTTCTTCTTTTCTTTTTTTTTATTTTTTTATTGTTGGTCATTCAAAACATTACATAGTTCTTAATATATCATATTTCACAGTTTGATTCAAGTGGGTTATGAACTCCCATTTTTACCCCGTATACAGTTTGCTGTATCACATCAGTTACACTTCCATTGATTTACATATTGCCATTCTAGTGTCTGATGTATTCTGCTGTCTATCCTATTCTCTACTATCCCCCTTCCCCTCCCCTCCCCTCCCCTCCCCTTTTCTCTCTCTACCCCCTCTACTGTAAATCATTTCTTCCACTTGTATTATTCTTCTCTTACCCCTCCTTTCCTCTTATATGTAATTTTGTATAACCCTGAGGATCACCTTCCATTTCCATGCGATTTCCCTTCTCACTCCCTTTCCCTCCCACCTCTCATCCCTGTTTAATGTTAATCTTCTTCTCAAGCTCTTCGTCCCTACCCTGTCCTTGGTTACTCCCCTTATATCAAAGAAGTCATTTGGCATTTGTTTTTTAAGGATTGGCTAGCTTTACTTAGCATAATCTGCTCTAATGCCATCCATTTCCCTCCAAATTCTATGATTTTGTCATTTTTTAATGCAGAGTAATACTCCATTGTGTATAAATGCCACATTTTTTTTATCCATTCATCAATTGAAGGGCATCTAGGTTGGTTCCACAATCTTGCTATCGTGAATTGTGCTGCTATGAACATCGATGTAGCAGTGTCCCTGTAGCATGCTCTTATTAGGTCTTTAGGGAATAGACCGAGAAGGGGAATAGCTGGGTCAAATGGTGGTTCCATTCCCAGCTTTCCAAGAAATCTCCATACTGCTTTCCAAATTGGCTGTACCAATTTGCAGTCCCACCAACAATGAACAAGTGTACCCTTTTCCCCGCATCCTCTCCAGCACTTGTTGTTGTTGGACTTCATAATGGCTGCCAATCTAAGCAATGTTAGCTTATTGCTTCTAGAATCATTATACTTAGTCCCCTCCAAATAGTCATATTATGTTATCTACTGATTTTAGTGATAATGATAAATTATAGACTTCCATTAACTACTAACAAAATAATCTTTAAAATAAATTCATATTTGAAAAAGCATAAAGACCTTTTGCTGTCCATGTAGCATTACTGGTGAAATGTTTTCTGTGTTAAAGAAAAACAGAAAGGAATATGTTAAGACTTACTTTGTCACTGCCCAATAAAAATACCTTTATAAGTTATAATTTTATTCATGAAAAAGAAAATGCAGTTCTTTGCATATTAACAGCTAATGAATAGGTTGCTATAAAAAAAAGGTTGTGAATTAAATATCTGGCATGGTTATTTTACCTTCTAATTCAATGTACTAACTTTGTTTTATCCTGCCTGCTATCTGAAGAAAGAGAGAGAGTGATATGTGAAAAAAAAAAATAATACCAAATTCAAGTATAACTGGCCAGTGTCCCCATTATGGCATTGCCCAGTCTTTTCAGGTTCTCTCCTGGGTACTTGGTAACTTTGCGGGTTTGTTCTTACCAGGCTGAACAGAAAGGCCACAGAACAAACTGTGTCTTTGTGATCTCTGGAGAACCCCTGAGAATGTTGTAAGGTTAGTAACAAAGTCTACCTTCAGGGATCCTCTTCGGCACTCTTTGAAGGGGAGTTCATGTCTTGTCGCTCTGCTAAGCAATATGTTGTATTTGATTTTTTTCTTCATTTTTAAAATTCACTAAATATAGTGCCAGTTTAATGTTTTTAGGCTAAGTAAAGAATTAGATGTTGATTGATCAAGGAAAAAATTTAGGAATGCACACAAAAATTTCCTACTTTCACCTAATACTGATCAGAATTGGTTATGTATTAACTGTTTGGTGATTCAGGGAATAAAAAGATTTTAAAGAAACAGTAAAGGTGCTGGGCATGGTTGCACAGCATGAAATCCCAGGTACTCCAGAGGTTGAGACAGGAGGATCACAAGTTTGAGGTCAGTCTAAGCAATTTATCAAGACCCTGCCTCAAAACAAACAAACAAATGCAAAAAGTGAAAAGTTAGGAAGAAGCTCAGAGGCAGATCATTTGCCTACTATATGCAAGGCCTTAGGTTTTATCCCCCATATCACAAAAATTAAAAATCAATCAATAAATAAAAGATGCAAACATTAAAGCCAAACAGCAGGTTTTCTTATCTTTCAAAAGCCATTGATTAAAAGCATGAATTAGAAATACAAGAAGAACCCATCTCGATTTCATGCTCTTTCAACTTTAACATAAGCAGATCACAAAACTTGAATTTAGGCTGGTTCCATGACTATTGGAAATCCACTTCCTCCCCGCCCCCTCCAAAAAAAAAATCCAGAAGAAAGGTACTGATTCCAAAAGGTCAATAGTTAACTTATCAAACAATAAAAAGTTCCCCATCATTCATACATAGTGCACAGCTTAAATTTAATATCTTCAGAGACTATTAAAGTATGCTTATGATTTCTTCTTCTGTGGGTAATAAAAAGAAACAAATATACTCTAATTCAATGGGTTCCAAAATTTAGGGACATAATAAATAAATATTTCCAACAAGTATCTTCAAAATGTTCATAAATACTTGTTTATGTACAAATTAAGTCCATTCCTACTAAACCAATGCATTACCATGCCATATATTGTACTAAAATGAAAACTAAATATAATTATGTTTTCTTCTTAGAAATGGCTTAATCAACCCAACTGGGGCTCTTGAATATCATTCTGGGGACCACCATTATATAGTATATTAAAGGTTATTAACAGAAAAATATTTCCAAGTATTAAAAATAAATGTTATGTTACCATTCTTTAAAAATAATGGAAATGTTTTATGGCAGTGATTTCAGTCTAAGCAATAACATTTATTTTTCTGTAGGCTAGTGTTTCTCCAAGTATAGTTGATAATTTCAGTTAAAATAACCTGAATAAAAAAGTTGAATTCTTAGTACCTATAATATCATAAATCAACATCTCATACTAAAGTTTGAAAAAATAAGATAACCAGATTTTTCAGGAGAAAGACTTTTTTTTGAATGTTTTAGAAAGTTATATCTTTAAGTGTACCTAACGTCGAATCAAAAACCTCAATCAATGAAATTTTATTTCAAATCAACTCTCTCATTTTTTAAATAATATTCCATTTTAGAGATATATCACACTTTATCCATTCTTTTGTTGATTGACATTGTGGCTGATTTTATGTTTTGGTTGTTATGAATAAAGATGCTTTGAACATTTTTTAGTCTTTTTAAAATTATTATTAGAGCTTTACATAGTTTATATAAGTAGTATTTGGGTTCATCCCAACAGATTCATACATGAAAGGAAATCAAATTCACTACATGATCCCCCCTTTTTCCTCCTGTCCTCCCTCCCCTCTCCCATTTTCCTTCCTCTACTCAACTTTCTTTCATCTATTAACTTATATTTGATTGGTTCTTTATTATTGTATCCTTCTATACCCCTTTCCTTTATATTGCTCTAGTTCCTACATATGAGAAAAAAACAGTCAACCATTGACTTTATGAGTTTGGCTAATTTCACGTAGCATGATATTCACCATTTCCATCCAAACGCCATGTTTTCATTCTTTTATATGGCTGAAATTATACTACAGAGTTGTAATAACAAAATAGTGTGGTATTGGCATCAAAATAGACACAAAGACCATTGGAACAGAATAGAAAACACAGAGATAAACCCAATACCTATAGTCATCTGATATTTGACAAAAGCAACTAAAAATACATCATCTTAGAGAAAAGACACCCTCTTAAACAAAAGATGTTGGGAAAACTGAATAATAATATGTAGAAAATGAAATTAGACCCCTCCCTCTCAGTCTGCACAAAACTTAAATCAAAATGGAACACAGATTAGGAATTACACCATAAGCTTTACAACTGCTAGAAGAAAACACAAGGTCAACACTTCCTCATATAGGTGGTGTTGGCACCAACTTCCTTAATAAGATCACTAAAGTGCAAAAAATAAATGCAAGTACAAGAATAAATTAATGGGATATCATCAAATGTAAAAGCTTCTGCATAGCAAAGGAAATAATGATTAAGAGCCTGAAGAGAGAATCCACAGCATGAAAGAATATCTTGGCCAGCTACTCCTCTGATCAGGGATTTTTATCCAGAGTATACAAAGAATCCAAAAAACTTAGCACACAAAAAAAGAAATAACCCAAAAAATAAATCGGCAAAAGAACTAAACAGACATTTCTCAAAAGAAGCAGCACAATGGCCAAAAATATATGAAAAAATGTTCAACATCTCTAGCAATCTGGGAAATTAAAATCAAAACTACACCAAGATTTCATCTCACTGCAGTCAGAAAGGCAATTATCAAGAACATACACAACAACAAAACAACAAATGCTGGCAAAGTTGTGGGGAAAAGTACACTTGTACATTATTTATGGGACTGCAGATTAGTACAATCCTCTCATTTTACAAGCACAAAAAGTAATAAAGGTCACAGTGTAAATATTAAATACATGATTATTATTATTAAAGGAAATGACTGGTATTATTAAAGAGTTAAATTTGATCCTCATTTCCTTGGCTTGTGACTCCAGGGTCAAAAATTTGATATAAGTTAGATCCTATGTGTTCATTGATTATTAGTGCTCAAAAAGAATTCAGATTAAAAAATTATCAAGAAAGCCAAAGTAAATTGTTATCCTTTCTTGACAAAACATTGAAAATATGTACTTGAATTAGGTATGGATATTTTATATTCACCGTTCTTTTGGACCTTGTCTCATAAAAATATATTATTTTAAATAAAATGGATACATAATCATTTTCATCCATAACTCCTAAGTTTGCTACATCAGTTAGAAATAAAAACAAATTATGGTGATCAATGTGATGATTCGATCCATGTATATATTACAGAAAGATTTGATCAATCTAATTAACATATCCATCACTTCATCAACTTATCTTCTGTGGTGAAAATATTAAAAATCCTATTTTTGCCATCTTGAAATATACATTAATATAAATGTAGTCACCAGGCAGCTCAACCAATTGCTAAAATTTTTTCATCTAGTTAACTGAAACATTGTATCCTTCAATCAATATCTTCTCTTTCCCTGCCTCCCCAACCTCAGCCTCTGGCAACCACCTGTCTAATCTCTGTTACTATGAGATCAACATTTTCTTATACACAATTACTTGGATATCATCACTGAATATTATTACCTGCAATTATAATTACTATTTAGTGACTAAAAAGAAATGAAAAACTATGTTTTAAAAATTTACAAGTTGTTTTATATAACAGCAAGCTGATATAATGTCAAATGAAGCAGATAAAATTCTTGCCCAAGAGAAAGGATTCGGATACAGTATTTTGTTTACAGTTTAATTGAAATGCAAAATACTCTTTATAAGAGAATCATGACTGCTTTTGAAGGAACATCTCACAGTCTTTGGGATAGGGGGAATGGTGAGCATTATTGCTAACACCCCTTGTCTGTCTTATTTTATACCTTCTCACGAACCTGGGTTTGGGTTTAGCTGCCAACGTAAAAAGACTGCACTGCAAGTCCTTCAGACAGTATCATTTCAACTTGATCCTGAGTCAGTACCTATCAAATATTTCTACCGTGGTCATATGATTGGAAGTCTTTGAAATCTCTCCATTTCCCTGAATACTCTAACATCTACCTGAGGACTTGAGCAGACAGAAAAGATGTGTTTTCATACCATTCAAATCTCCAACAATCCTCCTGCTCACAGCTACCCTGCCCATCATGGATGTTTTTAAATTAAATTTTGTCTATGTTTTTATAATCTTTATAATAAGTAGGTTTGTGGATCAGATTACTTATTGCCTTGATAATGACACCTCTTTGAGTCTTTTGGAAGAAATCCTGAGAAAACCTATCATAAATAGTTGAGCAGTTAAGTCTCTTTTTGTTCTTAAAAAAAAAGTCAAAATTTGCACAACTATATTTCCCTTTTCACTGTGGCTATTAGAAAGCTTTGAACCCAATTAATGTCCCAGTAGTAACAAATAATTGTTACCAATAAATATATCATTAACAATGGACTATATCTGCTACATCTAATGCCTATAAATCTAAAGTTTCCTTCCCCTTCTTACTACTTTTACTTCATGTTGTAGATTCATCTAACCTCTGCTTATACTCTTTCTCAAATTAGGTAAATGATAGCTAAAAGGATCAGGAAGTGTAAAAGGAATTATTCTAATAATCTTTAAAATGCCATAACAATTCTATACTTATCATAATGAATGTTATCATAAAAATATGTCTGGGGACAATGAAAGAAGAAAGAAACCTCCAGAGGTTTGGTTGGATGGGACATACTAAGCAAAATAAAATCAGCCAAGTGACAAGACTAGATCATTCAATACCTTGTATGAATGTATGCCACAAAAGAGACATTAAATTTATTCTTTGTATTTTCATGTGTATTTTTATAAAAACTTGTGTTTACATAAGTATGATATGAGCCGTGGGAAGGTTTTGGAGAGCTTTCTGACACAATCAGATCATGTTCTAAAGTAATCTGCCTTCTGAATTGAAAATAGTCTGTAGTCACCAAGTATAGAACAGCAAATAGATTGCTAAAGCTAATTAACTAATTAAGAGGATATTTAGCTAGCAAAAAATAATGCAAAAACTAAAGCTTAAATTAGGTAGTAATAGTGTAGATTATGAGAAAAGATTGACAATAGGTTATATTTTAATTGCATATGAATTAGATGTGAACTTTGGAAAAAAAAGAGGCCCAAGTGTTGTAGCCAAAAGTGAATAAATGAAAGCACATTTACCAAGATGGGGAATCTTGATGGGGAGCAGTTTGTGAAAGGCACTTGATGGGGCACATTTTTTGATACATTGATTTTGAAATAACTTTTAGGCATCTAATATAGCAGTCATTTGGCTAAGTAGGTCTGCAATTCAGAACTGTGTAACATGCAATGCACTAGCGTTTGGATAGCATCTGAAGTCATAGGACTAAATGATATGTCCACAGAGCAGAAACACATTTCAATCACATAAATTTCTCCTGACTATTTAGGTACATTATTAGACACTTCTATTTCTTGCTGGTAATAGCAAGGAAACTGTTCTCTTTTTCTCAAAGAAAAAGGACAAGCCATGATATGTACGCAGAGACCCATACAACAAAAATCCTTGAATGGTTGTCACAATATTGAAATATGATGATGTTTTAGGGCCTCTTTTTTTTCTTCTCATAGTGATGTCCATTTCCTGAAATGACAATTCAGAGAAAAGAAGGACAGGGATAAATGACACTAGCTTTTCAGTTTTGCTCACATACTACATTTATGCCTATTGGAATCTTTAATTTCCTCCCTATTCCTTCACCAGTTTTTGAGTAGATCTAAAGAGAATGTGTTCTGATATTTAAGGCATCCTAAGACAGAATCTGTACCCTTGATCATATCTCTTCAGTGTCCACGAGGTCTCATAGTATCATTTTTCCAGCTCATCTGCCTTGCTATCTTGCTATTTTGGATGATGAAGGACCATAGCTCATAAATGTTTAACAGACAAGATAAGCTAATAAATACAGTTCTAAATATCATCTGCTTAAAATAGTCAAAGAATTATCTGTCATGGAATAATTCCTTATGCCAACCAAAAAAAAAGCTCTCTATGTCAAAATTAAAACTAAAATATATATTTCAAATGAGATATTAGCAACTCTTCTGGCATTTAAATGATAGCTTGCTACTCATATCAATAAGCTTTTAACTGCATACTAGCCCATGGAATTATCTTTACTAATGAATAAGGATTTATACAAGGAAACTAGTAACATCTTGATTTATAAATACTTGAATGGTTATTAAATTAATTCAAATTAATAATTTAGCTTTCTAATAAGTCTTGGAAGTTAAGATTATTTAGACTTCTAACCCTGGCACCAAGTCAAAATAGATGTGATGAACTAAGGTACAGTCCCTCCATCTTCAATATATTTTATCCTTATCATAATGATAAGAGAAAACATATATATTTTTTTAGCCATATGTTTTTTTTATTGATTGTTCAAAACATTACAGAGCTCATGATATATCATCTTTCATACATTAGACTCAATTGGGTTTTGAACTCCCATTTTTACCCCCCCCCCAAAAAAAGAGAAAACATACATTTTTGTTATTCTAACAATTATTTACTCTATTTCCCATTGGAGAATATTTGTAAGATTTTTTTTAAATTTTTTCTTATTTTTAAATAACAATACACAATTCATATTAATTCACTAGTTTTAAAAATATATTACTTCAATATATAGCTTACTTTCTTTGTTATAGTTATAAAAGTAGAAAATTATGTTATATCAAAATTTTTTCAGAATACTAGAAGGCTTAAAAACGTTAATTTATCATTCTAAGAAAAATGTAAGTTTGCTATTCATATGTATGTATATGTATATACATGTGTGCTAGCATATTTTTTTATTTTGTCCTATTTTTTTTGAATTCTTTTTCTCAAAGAGAAAAATATCTAACCTTGGATAACATAAAACAATTGTTTATAACCCAAATATACTTCATAATTCAAACCACACAAGTGTCTTGCAGGTGCTATACAATAAAATGACTTTCATGTTATATACAAAATGGAAGGGCCAAGCATTTTATGTTTAACAAACTACACATCATTAAAACATAGGTCAGTATAATTCTTACAGTCCCAGAAAGGCAGCAGAGCTATCAAAATTTAACTGCAATGATTTTAGATTTTAAACTTATATTTTTACCTTAATAAAAAGATTAAATAGCTATTGAGGAGTGCAAAAATAAAGAAAAACAAAATATAATAAAATCTGCCATTATCTTTTCACAAGTAACATTTTAAAACACTAGAATATTCTTTTTAAATATGCATCACAATTGAATTCATTGTTTATATTCTACCTTTTACTTAGTATTATAGCAAGAGGATTTTCCCTCTGACATCAGAATTATTAAAATCCCCATATAAATGATTATATTATATACTATAATAAGACTTTGGTATTATTCATTTGATAATTCCCCTATTGTTGACTATTTCTCACTGGCATTACTCCTTTTATTCACCTTCTACACTACTTATGCCTCTCCAAATTATTTAATAGTTCCTCCTCAAGAAAAAAATCAACTTTGGTTTTCCACCATTACAAGGACTACAACATCCAGAAACACTGACACTGCCCTCTTCCCCAAAGAGCCTTTTTTCCTTAACACTATAAAGTAGGTGTTGTGTCTTTCCTTCTCTCTCATTTACCATCTTTGTCGGTCTTTATCCTCTTCCACACTCATTTTAGTTACAACCTCCTATATAAAAAGTTCCTGACCACCCCAGGCCAGGTTGAGTTAAGTGTCTCTATTCTAACCTTCTGTATTATCTTATAACCAAAAACTTATATTAAAAACATCTTCCAGGTGCAGTGGCACATGCCTGTAATCCCAGAGGCTTGGAAGGTTGAGTCAGGAGGATCACAAGTTTAAAGGCAGGCTTAGTTGCACTAAGCAACTCAGTGAAACCCTGTCTTTAAATAAAATTTTAAAAAATGGGGCTGGGGATATGGCTCAGTGGTTGAGTGTCCTGAGTTCAATCCCCAGTACCACCCCCCCAAAAAAATCTATTATCTGTCTGCTGCCTATATAGTGAAAAGCTTGAGGACTGAGTTTGTAAACTCATTTTTGCCTCAACAATGTGAATTAGTGTTTATTGTATAAAATTAAAAGTCATAATATTGATTGAGAATTTCTTATGTGCCAGAAGCTTGTCAGAGTACTTTGCATATATTAATTTATTTAAATCTTTGTGACAACCTATGAAAGAGGGCCTATCACTAACCCTTTTTGATAAATAAGACATGATAAAGTTGAAAACAATGCTGGAGGTCAGACATTTTATACAGATCACCTCCAAAATGTGAGGGCAAGCCCTCTCTTGTCCTCTACTTAGCCAGATGTTTTTACTCAGTCTATAATAAATCCAAGGACAAGTATGGTATAAGACTTTAAAGAAAACCAACAATTGAAAGAGAGAACATGTATTCACTCTCTTGACTTTATTCCCCATAGTTTCAAAAAAAAAATTGAGAGCAAAATGGGGTAAATGATTACCAATGTCTTGTAGCTAGTTAGTCACATAAGACAAAAATTCCCCTTTCCCTTTTTTAAAATGAACTTCCCCATTAGGTTAAGCTTAGTATTTCTTTTCTATAAAACAAAGATGCAGTTTCAAAGAAAATAGAATCATAAATCACTAAAAGAACATAGAGTTATTGCTTTTATTTATTGAAAGCAAAATTTTTTAAAATATGCAAAAGACTCTAGGCTTTACAAACAGGCTTAATTGTGAAAAATAAATGCACCAGAATCTTTTCAGGAAAGCTGGAGTCCTAGATACATTCAAGTACAAGTTGATCATGAGCTTATCTCTAGTGGGTGCAGGGTCAGATTGTTATATATCCACACCTAAAACTGAAAGACCCAAAACAAATTGAATAAAGAAAATAATTGTATTGTGCATCAACAAATATCTCTAAAGCCTAACAATTATTTTACATATCTTGTGTCTTGTTATGTATGAGAAGCCAGCTGAGTTAAACAATGGGTCAACCACAACCATGTCTTTACAGTATGGAAGTTCCAAGATTACATTTACAGTGAAAGGCATGTTACTGAAGAATGTTTATCTGTAGCTAATCTCCCACAAATATCTCCTTTCATAACAAGTAATGCTGCTAGAGGTGATAACATGATAGAAAAATTACAGTACAAACATAAAAGTCGAAGAGGCTTTTATCATCCAGCTCCAGATATATGATTAAATCTGTTTCTTCCTAACTCAAGCTTTTCTGCACAATTTTTCTTCCTAATAAGATTATAAGTCCATCTTTCTTTTCAATCGTTCTCCCTCCCTTTCTGTCTTAATACAGAGCTCCTAAATGAAGCAAAATATCAGGGTCTACTGAGAATAATACTTCTCAGCTTCATATTTTATAGTTAATTATGTTATGACTCATAGAAAAATTGATCCCAAGGTTTATAATTTTTCTTTTTCTAATTTCTCCTGTTCGAAAGCTGCCTTTCCACCTTCTCCTGGTTAATGTAAACCAATAGTGGTCCTTGTTTGAAAGCACTTCATCAGAATTAGCCTCAAGTGAGTCGACTGATGGAAGAAACAGTAATAAATGAACATGTGTCGAAGACAGGGCTGTCGAGCAAGGAAATTCAGTTACCTTCCAGCATGGACCACAGGATAATTTGTTAAACTGTCAGCAGCAAACCTTTAAGGTAAAAAACAGCTGACACAAAATTCTCTGATTACCAAAATGAATGTTTAGTGGAAGCAAATGGAAAAGAAGAGAATTGCTGTTCACCATTGAAATTCATTGAGAAATGGTTGATTTGAAAATATAATGGCCCCTAATGAACTAACTGAATAATGAATAACATTAATTCCAAGGTTTGTTTACACATAGTATGGCTAAATGGTTGTTAATGATTACTTGTAAGCATTTTAAATATAAAAGAACTATCATTTTTTAAAAAAATCTGCATAAAATCACCTTTACCCAGAGAAACAGTCATGAAAGCAGATAACCATCTTTATATATCTCAATTTCACTAGTCTTTGAAGTTATTTATAACTTAAATTTAAAAAAATAATAGCATCTTTGTTTTAAGGCCGTGTCAAAACACATTTTCTTAAACTATAAGATCATTCTAATTTAAAAAATCAGTATAAGTCTTCTCTGGGCATAGTTGATAAGTGATAAGAAATTCCTATTAACATACTATACAGAAGTTCAATTTGTGTTTGCTACACAATGACTTTAAGAAGCTAAATATTATTTGTATAATTCTGTCTGAGATGAATAGCCCACTTAACAAGGTTTATTCCTACCAATTAGCAATGAAGTGGTTCAGAGAATGCATAATGTAGGAATTTTTATAGGGTGGTATATTAATTAGATTGAAGCTATGCATGTACAACAGACTGATTTGCGGGAGGAAAACAAGAAGAACTTTTATCCTTCCACTATATTTTGAGAAGGGCAGATGAAGAAAGAAACACAGTACAAACACATTATTCCAACATTTTCATTCTTCATTTTTCATTTTCATTCTGGTTTTATGATGTAGACAAAGTAGCATTAAGACTATGTAAAAAATTTTAACACAATCATCCATTACCAAAGAGGAAAAATGTTTGTTTTGTCTGTGTTCCAGTTTTTAATTAACTGTGAAATATGTGTATTGTTAAGAATAATGAAGTCTCGAAATGTTTGATTATCTGAAATAATTCTATAGCACACAGGTGGCCTATAGTAATTAGTGAAGGTTATGTAGGTATAATATACATATCAGCCTTCTTAAAATTATGAATATTTAATAATACTACTATTAACATTTTATATTTCTCATTCCTTGTAAAAACAAACAAAAAAATCTCCACAAATAACCAAAATGGTATATAACATCCTTTTATCAAACCTCTCAAAAGTATCAACAAAGTCATTCTAATATTTTGATTTAACGTTCAGCCCTTTCTGGCATCATACAAGAAAGAAATTAGATGAACAGTGCCAAAATTAAGTTTTAGATACACAAACCCACATTTCTATTCTCTTCATATTTGTATGACCTGTATTATTCTGTATCAAAAACATGTAAAGTGAACATGTATTATTGATATTAAAATGCTTTAATTGTATTATGTTATCACTGACAATAATACAATGAGCATACTAATTACACTTCTATATATTTACAGGAAGGAACAAGAATATTCTGTGTAATTTTCTGATTTTACTTTTAATCATGATGCTTTAAATTTTTAACGTTTTTGGTACTATTATGTTAATTGTTAAAAAAAGAGTAAGATATATGTGCTATGTATAGCAATAAAAGTTATATGACTGAGTGGGGAATAGGGATTATTTATGGTCAAAGTATTGTCATTTGGATATAATTCATATGGAAAATTATAACATTTTGTGAATTGATGAATTTGTCATATTTCTTCCCTTAACTTTTTTCTAATGATTATGTATTAATAAAAGGACATTTAAAAAAATATTTAAATCACTATTATTATTAGGGGTATATAATAATATCAGGACTAATATTTTATAAAGACATGAATATAATAGGAATACATGATGCTAATCCCAAAGGAACCCTAAACTAAACCTTGAAGAACCTTATTTTATTGTATTATCTTCTACCTATGATGTTTGTAATCTAAATGAAAATCCCTGGGTTGGGGATGTAGCTTAGTGAAAGGTTGCTTGCCTAGCATATGAAGCCATGGGTTCTGCCCCATAACCACCCACCCCACCGCACACACACAAAATCTTATTTGCATCAATGATGCAGAGATTTCCTAATACTAGAAAGATAAAATGGTAAATCAAAATTCAGATAACAAGTACCTCAAGTTTTAAGATAATTCATGTGCTACTTTTTAAAATATCTTCTTTATTTTTCTTTATTGTAAATAATCCAAAGATTTTCAGTTTTCAGTATAGCATTTAAAGAGTTTGGGAGCCAAAAATCTGTTATAATAATTATAAAGCTGAATAAACTGAAAAAAAATCAACAACTGCCCCCAAATTAGAGAGACAGGCAAATATAGAAAATCACAACTTGCTGGAGAAGAAAACTCCCAAGAAGAAATGTCAGTTCTGGGATAGGGAAACCTGTCTATGTAGAAATCTCCCTTTCTCCAAAGGGGGAACTTTCTAAGACCCCCCAGTAGGTGTCTGAAACCATGGATAATAATAAACAAGATATATACTTTGCTTTTCCTAAATAAACATGCCTATGATAAAGTTTAATTTATAAATTAGGCACAATGGAAAATTAACTGCAACAACTAAAAATTAAATAGAACTAATATAACAATATTTTATAATAAAAGTTATGTGAATGTAGTCTTTCTCCAAATATTGTATTTTACTCTATCTCCAACTTTTTCTTATGATGACAGAGATGAATGATAAAATGAAATTAATGATTCAGTAGCATAATATTACTCTGTAGGGTAGACTTGGACACAAGCACCGCACTGTGATACTGAGAAAACCAGATAAAGGAGATGGCTACTGAATAACTAATGGGTAGGTAGTATATACAACAAGGAAACACTGGGGAAAAAAGAACGGTTCATATCCTAGGTAGGACATAGCAGGGAAGTGCAAGATTCACCATGCTACTCAGAAAAACATGATCTTAAAACTCAATGTTTTCCTGGAATTTTCTATTCAGTAATTTATGCCACAGCTCACTGTAGGTAAATAAAACATGGAAAACAAAATTGTGGCTAACAGGGCTACTAATATTGACAAATTACAAAGGCTTGGTGTGGATATGACTAATGGTTAAAAATTTTACCCAGTCATAGTGGTATCCCCACAGTCTTCTGAGTTTCACCTCCTGGGAGCTTGATCAGACTCTCACAATTAATGCTGGAGATAAATCCCCTCATGTGATGTACCCACAGCATCAATGGAAATGTAACCATTTTGTAATACGCCGAAGAATTCTGTTCTTCTTAACAAAGTCTGCCCCCAAGGAAAAAAAGGAAGCAGTCAGAACCTAGCCCAGTGGGGTTTTATCACACCCTAACAGAGTTCCAGGAAAGGAAAATAGATAATTTCAGGTTGCTTCAGCCTTACAGATGAAATAAGGAAAATATGAATTCCAAATTCCTCTTTCATGTGGGAGAGGAGGAAATACCCAACTCCAGTTCTCGTTAGCCTTCCTGTCCCAATTAAGAGGGAAATGGAAAAGTACTGGTGAAATCCACAGAGGTACAGGCTCCCTAAAAGACTAACACCTAATCATGGACCTGTTTACTCAGTAACTATGCCTTGCTATCAAGGAAAACATTGTAAGGTAGGAAAAAAAAAAAGAAAGGAAATATGGTTAAAGAGACAGCAAGCATTAGAATTCATACGTGGCAGGGATGTTGGAGTTATCAGAACAGGAATTTAAAACAACTATGAATCATACATTACAGGATCTACTAGGTAAAGTATATAGCATGCAATAATATATGGACAATATAAGTGGATATAATGTAATAAAAGATGGAAATTCTAATAAACAAACACTGAAGACAAAGAACACTAACAGAAATGAAGAATGCATTTGATGGGCTTATTAATGAACTGAGGAAGTAATCACCGAACTTATGGATACCTCAATAAAAACCTCAAAAATTAAAAAGCAAAGAAAAAAAAATAGATGCAAAAAACAACTATAAAAGGAGATAATAATGGAAATATCAGAAGGAGAAGAGAAAAGGAACAAAAGAAATACTTGAACAACAATGAGAATTTTCTCATATTAATGCCAGGCACATAATATACAGATCCAATTCAGGAGGTTGAGAGAACTGGAAGTAGAGTCAATTTCAACAACAACAACTATACCTGGGCATATCATATTCAAATGACAAAAAATCAAAAATTAAAATCCTGAAAGAAGCTGGGTGGAAAGGAGGACAAAGATAAGTATTGCATATGATTTCTCAGAAACCATGTAAGCAAGAAGAGAGCAGAAAGAAATATTTAAAATGCTCACACACACACACACACACACACACACACACACACACAAAAACACATTAATTTAGCCAGATGCGGTGATGCACACCTGTAATCCACAGCATCAATGGAAATGTAACCATTTTGTAATCCCAGCAGCTAGGGAGGCTGAGGCAGAAGGATCAAGAGAGTTCAAAGCCAGCCTCAGCAAAAGCAAGGCACTAAGCAACTCACTGAGACCCTATCTCTAAATAAAATACAAAATAGGCCTCCTCGAGTGGTTCGATCATTGTGTTTCAGTGGTCGAGTGCCCTGAGTTCAATCCCTAGTATCCAAAAAACAAAAAAATTCTGTATCCTGAGAAATTATCCTTTCCAAGTAAAAGAGAAATACTTTATCAGAAAAAAAATGAAGGAACTTGTTGTCAGTAGACCTTCCTTATAAGAAATGTTGAAAAACAATTATTTACAGAGAAGAAAAATTATGTAGATAAGAAACTTGAATCTACATAAGGAAAGGAAGAGCATCAGAGAAGGAAAAGTAAAATAAAACTTATTTTTTCTTAATGATCCAGCATATGACCATTTGCCAAAAATGCCTGTTCTTCACAACTTAATTAGTATATTGAGCAAAATCCCAATAAAAATGCTGAGAACTTATTTTGAAGATATCAAGAAAGTGATTCCAAAGTTTATATAAGTTTATACAGTGTAAATGCATTTATCCCTACACATGCCTTATGCCTTTCACAAAAATTAACTCAAAATGGATCATAGACCTAAATATAGAACACAGAACTGTAAAACCCCTAGAAAAGAACATAGAATATCTACTTGGCCTTAGGTTGGTGATATTTTAGACAAAACATCAAAGGTTCAGTCCATGAAAGGAAAAAATGATAAGTTGGATTTCATTAAAGTTGGAAATTTCTGCTCTGCTAAGCACAATATCAAGGGAATGATAAGACAAGTGACAGACTGGGAGGGAATATTTGCAGAAGACATAAGTGATAAAGAATATTGCTCAAAACATATCAAGACTTTTAAAACTGTACAATTAGAAAGCAAACAACCTAATTAAAAAATAAGCCAAAAACACTGGATAGGCAGCTCAGTAGTAGAGTAATTGCCCAGCAGGTGCCAGGCCCTTAGGTTTAAACCCCAAATACATAAACAAATACATATACATAACCAAATACAAACAAAAACATAATCAAAATAGATTCATAGACAGCAAATAAACATGAAAAGACGTTCCTTATTTATCAAAAGGAAATGCAAATTTAAAAAGTGATATATCAGAGCATAACTACTAGAATGATCAAAATCTAGAACACTGACAGTACTGAATGCTGGAAAGAATGTGGAGTAATGGAAATGATTATTGTTGCTGGAAATGCAAAATGGTCAGCCACATTGGAAAACAACTTATCGATTCCTTTTAAAACTAAACTACTTATCCTCCTATCATAAAATCCAGAAATGATGGTGAAATGAGATGAACATCACTATCCAAAGTACATTTATGAAGACACAAATGGTGTGAATATACTTTGTATACAACCAGAGATATGAAAAAGTGTGCTCTACATGTGTAATATGAATTGTAATGCATTCCACTATCATATATAACAAATTAGAATTTTAATTTTTTTTTAAAATCCAGCAATCACACTTCTTGGTATTTACCCACAGTGTTGAAAATTTCTGTCCACACAAAAATCTGCACAGCAATTTTTATAGAAACTTTATTGACAAAAAATTGACAAATCATTGACAAAATTGGGAAGCATCTAAGATATCTTTTAGAAAGTGAATAAACACCCTACATTACATCCATATAGAGGAGTAGTATTTTAAAAGAAATGTTACCAATCTTTCAAAAGACATGGAAGAGACTGAAATATATGGAACTAGGTGAAAGAAGACAGTCTAAAAATGCTACATGTTATATGATTTTAACTATATACTTGACATTCTAGGAAAGACTAAGTAATGGAAAGAGTAAACTGATCAGTGTTTGCAGGGACTAGAGGGGAGAGAGAGGTGAACAGGCAGAGCACAGAGGATCTGTAGGGCAGTGAAACCACTCTGCATGGCACTGTACTGCCATGGAATGTATAAAACCAACAGTGAATTCTAATGTAAACTGTGGGCACTGGGTGATAATCCTCTGCCAATGTAAATCCATCAGTCATAACCACTGTGGTGGGGATATTGATAATAGGGATAGCTGGGATTTTTAAGGGGGGGAAAAAGTATATGAAAAATATTTGTATCTGCTCATCAATTACATTGTGAAACCAAAACTGTTCTAAACAGTAGGCTTTAATTATAATAATAAAATAAGAAGAAGACGGATAAAAAGACTTGATCTTATTACTTATTGTATAGTTGAATAGTTGACGACTTCTGGAAAACAAAAAGAGGAAATAATATATGTGTGTGCATGTGTGTATACATATATATATATATATATATATATATATATATATTAATAATATAATTGTATGCGAAAGAAGAATAACATTTTATGATTCTTGATGAATAATAAAATGGAAAAACTTGCACAACCAGACATCAAGGCTAAATATAAACAAGTTTTATTCCCCTTTTTGTGCATTATATTTCAAAGCACAGAATGCTATAAACAATGTAGGAAAATATAAGCAGGTTAAGAGTACAGAGAAAATTATTCACAATATATTCCAAATGTAAATGATTTATGTGGTATTCCTTATCAAATCTTAAATTGTCATAAATACATATTTAATAAATAGACCCTTATTAAAATTTAAAATTTGATAATGAACACCTAGTGATTATAGATTTTAATATACTGTGAAATTTACAAAAGTAGGTAACAATCTTTACTTTCAAAGAGCTTCTAATTTAATGGGGAAAATATTAGATTATACCAGTTAGCTTTTCTTATACTCAATCATTTTGACCTTCAAAATAGCAATTTTATATGGTTCACCTATGGATGGTGCAGGCAGTAAGAAAAGAATGAAAAAAAATGCCACAAATATAAACAAAGGAAGCTTGAAGAAACCACCGAATTTCCAAAAGTAAAATTGGAAAGATGTGCACACAGATGAGAATATATGCAAAGATATAGGAAAATGAATGAGATGTTGAAAGAAAGTCAGTGACATGTGGTTGGTTGGCTGTATCAGAGAATGAAGACCTGGAACTTAAGATTTGAGTAGGACCATGAATGGCCTCAAAGAGCATTGAAGCAGCTTCCACTGTAATTAATAGGTTGAAAACAAGGAACACCTCTGTGAGGAAGCAGAGATATTAAGGTGAGTGGATAATGTGGTAATTGATACTGAATGAGTTATCCCCATAACTCATTGATTTCCATCATGAAAATTGATGGAAAAGATGGAAATTGACACAAGTCTATTGCTTTTGCAATAGAATTAAAAAGACATAGGAAGACTAAATCAGTGCAAATGAAAAGGAAGGGGTTATGGCAAGAAATATAATAGTGACTTTTTTGGGTTTTTTTTTTTTACTTTTTAATTGATTTAAAAAAAATAAAGTAAATGACAGCAGAATGCATTACAATTCTTATTACATGTATACAGCACAATCTTCCATATCTCTGATTGTATATAAAGTATGTTGACACCAATTTGTATGTTCATACATGTACTTTGGATGATGATGTCTATCACATTCCACCATCCTTGCTAATCCCCTGCCCCATCAAATCCAAAGCTAAATTACAAGGTACTAATAAATCAATGCCTGAGGGGAAAATGAAAGAATTTAAAGAATTCAGTTAGGAGGTGGTAGTAGAAAGTATGACAATTCCAGGACATATGTGAATTGTAGCCTATTATAGAATAAAGAGACTTGATGATTGTAGGCAGTGATAGTGTAAGGTAGGAAGAATGAATTTGCAAATGTGTATCTTAAGATTGGAAAAGGAGGGGTGGTTAACAGGAAAGGATCCCTGAGGACAAATGAGAAGACCACTAATAACACAGAGGATTAACCTTAGTGGACCATTCCAGTCTCTTCAGTTCTGAAGAAGCACAAGAAAGGGACAGGATAAACCCTGTGTGGTGGCTTATATCTGTAATCTCAGCTGCTTGAAGATTTGAGGCAGGAGGATCACAAGTTCAAGGCCAGCCTGAGCAATTCAGTGATATCCTGTATCAAAATAAAAAGGCTGCGGTGCAGCTCAGTGGTATAATCCCCCAGAGTTCAAGCCCCAGTAAAGGACCTCAAAAAGACAAGAGGTGGGTGGGGACAGGATAAATTTAGAATTGTTTGAGGGTATTGGGAAAGAAGTTACAGAAATCTCCACCCATCTCTTTGCACTTCTTCTTATACTAAGATTGGAATAACAACTACTATTTCTGTTGGGGGGAATTTTCTGCAGGGTAGTTGACCTCCATGTATTCAGTGAAAACATTGGTGGTTATGATTCTTGAATAGATGTTGGAATGTTTGTACTAGAACATTTCCTCTAAAGAAGCCTTATTCTAATACTTGTAAGGCAATTTTACATGCAAGGCTTTGTGTGCTAATGAAGTTTTATCAAATTGTCCCTGACCTCCAGCAGTTGTTTAATTCAACTTGCCATAACATTTTACTTGCTTTCTTATCTTACTCAGAGTCTACTCAATAAACTATAACTGCATTAGAGTTAGAATATTTTTAACCCCAAACAATGGTCTGAAAAATATTACAAATGATGAATTTATAAAAATAGATGTCAAGAGACTTCTTCCCATTGTTAGCTGTTTAAAATCTGTATTAATACATTAAAATAATGAAAGAAACTTTTCAATATAGAAAATAGTAAATGGATAACATAAGACATTAAGGCTTAAAAAAGAAAAACACCAAGATTTCCTCAGGCCCAAGCCATCCTACTTTGTGAATACATTGTACATTTAAAATCAGGTTTTGTGTTCACTGTGAGCCACATGTTTTCCTTCTCACAACAAAACCTCATGATGTTAGTATTGTTATTCCCAATTTGCAGATAGAGTCCCTGAGGCTCTTGGGGGATATGAATTCTTCAAGAATAAGAGCTAGAAAATTATGAAGCTGGGAGTTAGCCGTAGTTACATCTAAGATCAGATTCTGTGAGTTTTCTTCCATCCGAGTTTACCTATCTGGGAGGTGCGGCTGTTCCATTTGGAGATAGCACATATTATTTTTGAAAGACATTTATGATTCATGTTTGCTATGACATTTTCTAAAGGTCTTTGTAAACCTCTATGAGGATTATCAATTTTGCTGTACATCTCTTGAGTTTTGTGCTTTGTTCCAAGTACAGCTTAACCTCAAATACTTTATTACCTAATGTGAACACAAGTTTTATTATCTCTGCCAGAGTGCTCAAGTTCAGCATTCACTTTATGACCAGGGCTTCTTATTACTTGACTTAATACATTCCTCAAGGTCATCTTCAGCCTACTCCTCACTTCTTTGTTTGGCTTCCCCTTAATATTTGATAAGCAATAACCAGTTATGTAATTTGTATATTCATCACCTGTCTGGAGTCAGTGGGACCAAAATCCACTTAAAATAAGATGGACTAAAAGGAGCTATTCACAAATATCTTGGAAGGGAAGTCTGAAAGAAACTTCTGTTTCACAAAGAAAGGAATATGAAGTATTCAATTTAGTAACAAACTGAGTAACTTTACTTTTGTTGAAGTATGTGCTTTTTTAAGATATAAAAGCTATGAAATTTGAAAATGTAGATGTACACATTTCATACAAATAAGGAAGTTGTTTAAAGAAAATATAATTTTCCGGATGCCTATATATAGGTATGAGGAACTGACAGCTAAGCTGAGATGTTAGATAAGAATTCAGAGGTAAAAATTAACATTAAAAAACAAACAAAATAAAATGTAAAAAATGTGGAATAAAAAAAAAAGAATGAATATTGGATGGAAGATCCAGAACCTATCAGAGTTCCATTGTTTCTACACAAGAAATACTAATGTGTTTCTTAGAGCCAAGGTAAAGGGCTACTCATTAAAAGAAGGTTAAAGGAGGAAATTTGTATTAAATGTGAGAAGTAACTTGTGGCTTTGCAAGGAGAAATAAAAAATAAATATTGGGTACATAGAACTGTGCTTAAGAGTCTGGACTTTGGAATCACAAACTTGTGTTTTCAGTCCAGTTGTATCATCATGAGTAGATTAAGCAAGGTGTCTCTGAGTTTTAGCCTATTCATTAGTTCCTCAGTTAAGTGGGCACTGTAAGATGATTGCAAAGACTAACATGTTCGAGTCACTTGTGAGTGTTGGCGATTTGACATCTTTAAACTTCAGCTGTCCTCATCATCCAATGACGAAGTGAATTCATGCTTTTAAGCTTGAGCCATAGTGAGTGAGCTGATTAAAATGTAAACTGAAGTGATTGTGCTTCTTACAGGTATTATTTCTACCTGGAATTTCTGTTGTTAGTAAAGTTTAATTATAAAATGAGTAAATTTAGTGATCTAAGTTGAGTTCTGGAAGAAATGCATAAGGCAGAGGGCAGAGTTAACAAAATGTAAGCCTCAAAATTAGAAGTCTTAAAGAACCCAGACAACCAATTAGATGAAAAGAATCAATGCTCCTTTTTACCATTATAAAGGCAGTAATGAAAAACCTGAGATTATCTAATGACAGCAAAGAGGAAAAATCAGTGGCAGAGAGTATATCCTTGTCCTTTGCTCATCAGTAATCCAAAAGGTAAAAAAGTTAAGTTGCATGGGGTAAACAAACTCATTATTTTAATAAATAAATTGAATGTGCTCCAGGAGAGCAGATGTATTTACTAGCATTTGAAGGATTTTAAATGCCAAATTAATTTAAGCTAGATAGTTTGGGATTTCATAGAGTAATTATTAAGTAGATCCATGCATGGATGCCTATTTGTTTTTGTGCCAACAAGCAGACAGGCAGTGCTTATAAGTTTTAATCACACAGCCTCTTCTGTGTAGCACAGCTGAATGTCAATTTATCCTTGTTAATCTGAAACTCGGCAGTAAACCTTATGGATGTCTGTCCAGGCAGGCGTCTCTTTAAACAGATCTGACACTTAAGCCCTGAACTCTTGTTCAGCATTTTAATCTTCTTCACCATGATTCTTAGTAAAACTCAGACTCAATTGTTGCATGTTTGCTCATTTCTATTTATCTGATTTCTTTCTTTACATCAAAAGATCATGTCTTATTTTTGAAGTGTATTTTGATAGCAAACAAACAAACCAAAGGAGTTTGTTGCTGCTCTTCAGGGAATTCCACATTATTCCCCAGATATTCTTAAGTCTTTCTTTATAAATCATCTGATTTCTCATATAAAACTTGAATTTGAATTCATATTCTTTGAGAATAAAACTGCAGCCCATTTAGGAATACTTTGCTTTACTTTAGCCTTTTTTGTTAAGGCGGTGTGGTTTTCACAATGTGAAAACCAAAGTGGGATTCACAATGGACTGGCTGTTATCATGCACCTCCTAAAGGAAGCTACACAGGCAAATCTGATAGATAAGTCCACATATTCACTAAAAAGCACAAATATTTCTTATCTTTTCCAGTTTTCTCCATCCTCCTGTGAGTTCCTTTGTTTGCAAGGGTTCATAAAGCAAGCCTTCTTGACTCACCCCAAAATACTCATGTGTGATCATTATTTGCTGACAAGCAGGTTAGAAAATAAGGAGACATGGAATATCCAGCATCCTGTATCTGTAGGGTTTCTTTTGCTCCATCACAGCTTCATGGTTCCTCATTTTCTGATTGAATGAGACAACATATCTAAGATAATCTAGGAATAATAGAAATGAGTTTTCAAAAAAAATGATTATTTCTACCAAACACTATATGGTAATGAGAAAAACCTTAAACTATGAACATAGAAAAAAAATTTGAAAGTTGCATAGTTCTTCACAAATTAGATAACACTCGATGGTGTGCAAACTTTTTTGTTATATCAGGTTTACAACCTGAATGCTTGTGTCACAAATTCTTACTTCATCATGAATTGGCAACTTGCCATGACCAGACTAAGTGGAGAATGACTTGCAGGTGGAAGTGTTTTCTGCCTCTATCTAAAGGGCTCCTCAGTGAATCCCAAGATTTATCTCTAAACTTAGGCTTGGTATACATTCAGTTCCATTTAATTCCTGAAATGAAGCAGGACAGTTAGGGGTACCAACAGATACAGAAGAGTGATACCCTACCCCTAGCCCTTTATGCATTTATCAAGTGCTTTATGCAAAGTATGAAAAACTCTCCACTTATGACCTGAATTCAACTCACAGACATGTTTTGGGGATAGGTATATGTTCATCATTTAAAAAGAAATAACACCTTTTAAGAATATTGAAATTTACATGAGCTCATTTGAAATACAGCGTGGACATTTGTTTGTTCAGTATTAACTCCAATACTCCCTACTATCTTGAATGTGAGTGTAATATCTATCCCATCATGCACCATTTTTTTAAATATATAATCTCAAGATGCCCAGTTATAACTTGATTGTTAGTCCCTTTGCACAACTGAATTTATAGTTCCTGCTCTGTCTTGTGCTAGGAAATATACAGAGTCCAAGGTAAAGAAATGTATAAATTTTATCCTGGCTATAGATAAACTCAGTCTAGCAGAAAAAAAAATAACTAAAATATAATAAATAGTAGCACAAAAGATGTTCAAAATATTATGGGAATAAAGAAGAAAAAAAACATTATTCCATTCAATGTCTCCTCTTTGATCTTTCATTGAGAAAATACTGCTAAGCAAAAATTTAACATCAATTTAAGCTGTACTGAAATAAAAATACAAGATGACTCTAAGGATACCAAGCTAAAGCAGAAGAATAATTTCCAGGCACACAAATTTCTTTGTTTCAGGATCAGAAGGGTCATGAATAGAAAGGCATTGAATTCTGAGACAATTTGTCATTATTAAAATTAGAGCTCTGTCACCACAAAATCTAGGTTTCAGCAACCCTTTTGTCTTATTGCAGCTGTTTGTAGAGTTACCAGGTCCAAATATTCTAGGAGACCCAACAGCAGTGAATGGACTACACTTCCTAATCAATAATAGCAGACTGTAATCTG
Source organism: Spermophilus citellus (assembly GCF_964194105.1). Lineage (NCBI taxonomy): Eukaryota > Metazoa > Chordata > Mammalia > Rodentia > Sciuridae > Spermophilus > Spermophilus citellus. The sequence continues at coordinate 92,360,444 of NC_138189.1, forward strand.
TAATGGTGGGCTGCCAGGGTATGACACATGTTACCCACTTGAATCTCAAAGTACTGTGAGACATCAGCAAGGATGAAGCTGTTAGGGCATGGAGAAATGGACACTTGACAGGAATTCTTTTGTTTATGATGCTATCCATGTATTAAAATATAGCCTGTTGGCACATGACCAGATTTTGACAGCTTGGAAATTATAGAACATTTTGCTAGTACAATAAAAAGACTGAGGCCAGCAAAACCCATATTTGTATACAAGAAAGTAAAAAAGGGGAGATGAGGGAGGAAATGGTGAAATAGAGAAAAACAATTACAGTTTCTTAGATTTCATTTATACAGTACAAAACACAGTGATGTTAATATCACACAAAGGGTTGGCCCCAACTCCATCTCATGTTAGCTATCTGATTCACTTTAAAACGAGTCTTAACACAGATAGAAGCATTACCTCTGTCAAGGTGTTTAGACCAAATGTGTTATCCCTGTGGACAACTAGGGAACCAGTATTGGAACACATATGATTATAAAATAAGTTGGTTGAGAACTCTCACCTGTTACATTGGAACCTGCTCTCTGCAAACAAAGGAAAATCCAGAAGAATATCTCAATCATAATTTATAACTCTAACAACTTTCAGTTTTAAGAATATTAAGGAAATTTTAAGTTAAAAACTGTGATGTTGAACCCAAGTTGAAGTTCTTTTCTCCTTCTAATGCTGACTGCATCTGCTTATCTCTCCAGCAACTTAAAGTTGGTGTGTGCGTGCACGTGTTTGTGAATACATGTGTAAGAGTGGCACTAAATCTACGTGTGAGTACACCTGCATCACTGTGTGTTAGTATGTTGAATGTGCAAAGTTAGGTATCAACATCTGGCATCGCATACACTCTCTACCATAAAAATATTTCTCATTCTGAAGTCTGCTTTTCTGAAATTAACATAGGTACAGTACGTGCTCCATCTGATTAGGGTTAGTATGGCATCCTTCTCCATCCTTGTACTTTTTAATCTGAGTCTTTTCATTTAAGGGGTGTCTCCTAGAAAACATGTTTTGGGCTCTTGTTTTAGTTTATTGGTTTGGTTTAGTTTTTGTTCTTTTTAAAAATTTATTCTGACAATCTCTTTTAATTGTATTTAGATCATTTACAATTAACATAATTATTTATAGATTGGATTGTTACCTACTATGCTGTAACTATTTTTTATTTATTTCTCTTTTCTTCATCTTTGGTTTTCATTGATTCTATTTTTATCTCCTCTTCTTTATATGTTTACACATATTTCTGATATTAGTGATTGAGTTTATACTATGCATTTTTACCTAATCTAAGACTACTTTCAAATAACACAATACTGCTTCACATGTAGTAAATGTGCCTTATAACAGAGTATTTCTGATTCTTCCCTGACATTTCTTGTGACATTCCTGTTATTCATTTCACTTACATTCTATAATAACCTAATGTATTGTACCGATTATTGCTGTTTATTTTAAAATCAATTAAAAATTAAAATATTATATTTTATCCTTATTCCTATAACAATTTTCCTATCTTATGTAGATTCAACTTCCTGAAATATATCATGCTTTCTGACTGAAGAACTTTTAAATTATTTCTTCAGGGTGGATCTGTCAGCAAAATATTCCTTCCATTTTGTCTGTGAAAATCCTTATTTTTCCTTCACTTTTGAAGAATAACTGAGCTTACTATAGAACTATAGATTGGTGTTAAATATTTTATACCACTCTCTTTTGCCTACATGATTTCCACTGGAAAAAAATATTCTGTAATTCTTACTTTTTGTGATTATACATAAGGAGGTTTTCCTTTGGCTTTCTAGGTGTAGTTTTTTGAGGAGTATTTATCCTGTTTGGCATTCACTGAGTTTTCTGGATCCTGATATGACATCTGTTATTAATTCCAGAAATTTGTCAGCTTTTATTACTTAAAAATTTCTTCTACTCCATTCTCTTTCTTCTTATTATGGTATTATGCATCTTAGACCTTTTGATATTGTACCACAGTGGTGAGATGTTTTGTCCTAGTTTTCACTTTTCATTGTTTGTTTGCTCTCTGCACTTTAATTTGGAAAGTTTCTCTTTTCTCTTCCAGCTTACTGATTCTGTCTTTGGTCATGTTGATTCATTCACAAATCCCTGATCCCCTAGCTAACACCGACTCATTAAGGATTCTTCCACTATGGCAGACGCTCAAAACACTGTGCCTCTCATGAAGGCCTGCAGGGTTCCTTAGGAGTTATGGCAGTGATATTTGGTGCCCATGTCCCATGATACAACTATGTTCAGCCACTTTTATCATCTCCCTCAACCTTTAGAGCCAACCTCCTAAACCCTCTTGGTCTTTGGAACCCTTTGCTCTAAGGAGATGTCCTCTGGGTTGCAACTATGTGCAAAATAATTCAAACCAAGAGATTTTTCCCTGGTGTCCCCTTGACCCAGGAGAAATTTATATATTTTACCATGAGAAACTAAACTTGATTGAGAAGAAAGCTTTTTAAAAAAAATCCCATGTAATTTTAACTTGAAGCCTAGACAAAAATCCAGTGTTTCCTTTACCAGGGGCCTTGCTTGCTTGTCTGGTCATAATGCTACAAAGTAGGAGATGAAAATTTTTAATATAAGCATTAAATAGTTTGATCCTCCTTTGGAACACATAGCATATCCCTCTTTGAACTGTTGGCACTTATCAGAATACTCCCTTGACATTTGAAGAATTAGAAGGCATGTTAATTCTGTAGAGTTAAAAAAAAATTCAGATGATTGTCAATGTTTCACAGTGATCTTAGAAGCTTAAAATGTGCATTTAAATCATAAACATGTTTTAATACAAGCAGCTTTTAGTCAGTTGATATAAATATAAAAATGTGTTTTAGATCAAAATGCTATTAATTTATAGAAAGCACAAAGGGAGATAATTTTAATCTCTGTCTTCCAATACTTACCAAGATATTCCTTAGGCCATTATTCTTCCTTTCATTTAGAAAATTCTCAGTTATAGCAGAATTCAACTCTTTGCTCTCTCCATACTTAGAGTTGGCCTCTAGTTGATGCCATAGTTGGAGAACATACACAGATTAGAGTCTATATGAATCTGTATGACCTCACTAAGACCTTCAGAGCAGCCATAGTGGATCTCTCGGTGTCCCTTGTTAGTTCTCCGTCTGGCTCTTTATAACTGCTATTTTAAAGTTTTATTTCTCTTAATTTTTGTTCTATTCAGCCCTCCATTGTTCCCTCTTAGGTGAAATCACTGCAGTATCCATCAGTTACCTAAATGGAGAACCTGAGTATCAACTTTGATCTTTCTGGTTTTTATCTCTGACATTGAATCAAATACATCATTAAAGATTCTAATCAAACACAAATCCCTAGAGATTCGGTATCTCAATCTTTTGGATCTTATTCTTTCCTATTCCATTGGCACGGTTCAGATAATCATTACTTTCCAATCATGTGCTCATGACAACCTTCTAAATGACTCAGGACTTCCAGTTATACATGTGCATATACAAAATACGCATTCCACCATGTCTCTTCCCTCCCAAAGATCCTTCAAGTGTTCCTATTGCTTTTAGGGTTAAAGTCCAAACCCCTCAAGAATTTAAAAAATCTATATGGACTGGTCTTCTCCTTTTTCATGCTTCCCCACTCCCTTTCATAGACCACATTTTAAAACTTATAATTTCTAGGATTCCACCTCTTGGGTCCCCTTCTTCCTCCGGGAGAAGTCTTTTCTGCTGTCCTTTAATAAACTTCTAATTTCTACTCTGAAAAAAAAAAAAAACTTATAATTTCTAGAATGCATTGTTACCAATTGACTTTCATCCACACCTTCTCTTTTGTGTAACATAACTTCAGCCACACACCACCCACCCTACTCCAACCATCCTCTCACCTGACATGTCCTCCCTTGTTTTCCAGATTGCATTCTCCTTTTTTTTCAAGATTCCTTCTGTCATTCTTTGATGAGCTCCCTGCCCAAGCAGCTATGTGCTGTCACAGAGTATTGGGATTTCCAGTTCACTTTGTGTCATAATCTAATGCTTCATTTTCTGTACTCCCATTTGACCCTGAGTTCCTTTCAGCAAAAACTGTGCATAATTTACTCATTATAATTTCTCCAATTGATAATACATTGGTAGAAACATAATAAGCATTTAATAACTATTTGTCAATTGGTTGAAAGTTGAATAAAGATGACTTTTTCTCTTTCACTGAAGAGTTGAACTCTATTTGAAGCTATTAGAGAAGCTTAAACTGATTGCTAATGGACAGGTTTCTTTCAACCCAGTGGCTAAACTGCCTAGGATTATTCCTGGGGTTATGAATTTGCACTTCAATGACTTTTATGTGGCATTATTGCAACATCATTGAAAGGGAAATTTGATCTCTTACAAAAAAAAGGGTGAAGTGAATTTGCTTAGAGGAAAAGCATCTTTGGTTGCTTCCCATTGTGTAAAACCGGGAGATCTTTGTTCAGACTCAGGGTATTCTAAAAGGCAATTATCATAACACCTAAAATCTCTGTTCTGACTTGCCTACTGAAGAAAAAAAAATATGCGCAAAAACAATATGCTTCAAACATGTGTTGGCTTTTAATGACTTAAACCTCTATTAATGTACAAAAAAAAAAATGGAAACTGGAGCTCCTGCTCACTGAAATATATCAGGAGCCTTCTGTTCTCTGTTAGAACAGCTGCCCCATTTACTGCTGCTTTGACGAAGTCACTGCCCAACTTCTCTATTCAGGAAGATCAGTGTTTACACTCTAGTTGGTCTTGAATCAAAACAGTTCTGATTTGTTAATAATTCACTAACCAAATATTATGACTGAAATACTGGGACACTGGTAAATAATCAGATGCAGAATGGAACTTCTGTTGCATTTAGTCTGATCGTAGAAATGGAAAACACAAATAAAAAATGTAATTTAGCAATTCATCCTGTCCTATCAAATGCCAGCTGTTTTCAGGGTTGTAAAATAGAATGTTTTGTTTTTCCCCTCACATCTTTAGAATTCAGGGACTAATTGGAAAGCAATCAAGCTACTTCGCATTTTCTACTGGCAAAGAAGTGTAAGTCACGGAGGATACATTTGTTCATTCAATAAATATTTGCTGCACACCTATTATGTGCCAGGAATCTTGTAAAGCACACAGGAATGGACAATAGCAGCAGAGTCTCTATATTCAAGGAACTTACCTGCTAATATGGGAATGAGGGAATAGACAATAAATAACCAAACAAACACACAGTATGTCAAGTGGTGAGGACCCTAAGGGGTAAGGGGATGGGGAGGGCTGTTTGCTTTAGAGGGCATTAGATGGGCGAAGCAAGAGAAGCAATTCATTGAACTACACTTGAGTAGCATCTGCTTTAAAAAAACTTCTCATTGCACTTTTTAAAATTAAACAAAGGATTCCATTAAACAATCTTCTCCTGATTTTTATCTGCAGTCACCAGTGGTGGACAAACTTGAATTTATTAAGAAATAACATGAGTACAAAAGAGCTTCACATATTAAGTAATGAACTTAGTCACTTTTGCTCTTGTGTACATGTATCTAATATTTTGTGGTTTAACTATAAATTATATTAGTTATCAAAGGCTGTAACATATACAGATATCATAAAAACAAAGAAATACTGACTTTTCTTATGAAAGGTATTATAAGAGATAATAAATTTATTATACTTGATACATTACAGTAGTCCCTATTTATCCACAGGGGCTACATTCAGAATTATCCTTAGATGGGACCAAACTTTGTATGTACAGTGTTGTTTCCTATACATGCATACCTATGGCAAAATTTAATTTATAAATTAGACCAAGGAAGAGATTAGCAATAATAATAAAACAATCATAACAATTTACTCTAGTAAAAGTTATTCAGTTTATGAATTGTTTTCTTCGGGAATTTTCCACTTAATATTTTTGAACTATGTTGACTACAGGTAACTGAAACCTGGTGAAGAAAAAACACAGATAAGGGGGACTACTGTATTCTACATTTACTTTAATTGAATAGGCATCATAATACATTTATTTATCAGATGTTTTATGATAACTTAACTTGTCTAAGTATCACAACAAACCTGTAAACTAAGTTGTTGTTTCATTTAGCAACACAGAAGCCTGAGATTCAGAGAAGTTAATTAATAGGTAAAACAGGACAAGTCCTCAAACCCAGGCATTCTGATTTCATATTTCATGTTTATACTGTCCCATTGTCTGCAAACCCAAACAATATGCATTAGTACATTTTATAGAAAAGCGAATTTCTATATTTTCAGACTTGTGAAATAAATAAAAACTTGTGGGACGCTTTAATCCATCTCTTCTGATTTTTAAAAAAACTCTACATTATTTTCTTCATTAAATGTGCTCCAAATTACAATCAAGACTCAGGTTTTCAGACTCAAGGAAAGACTTACTTTCAACAGTCAAGGGTATGGAATGTTAAACCCTCAAAAAGAAATAAGTGATTAATTATAAATGCTTGTGGTGTTACACATCTTATGTGAAACCACAGTGAAAGTCACATGGAGCCCTGAGCGCTCTGCTTAGGGAAGTAGCCTAAGTAAAAGATCAATAGTGAGAGTGTATTCCGAGTGAGACTTAAAGACATGCACTCATCCACTTTTAGCAGTCTACTCTTTTTCTATCTATCTGACCTACAGACCAAGGGACAAGTTTGACTTCAGAGCTTTCCTTTGCTTCTCTCTTTCTTCCCTCCTTCCTCTTTTTCCTGTTTCTTTCTTTTGCAAACCTTAATTGCAGCAAGAATAATAAAATCTACCTAAATGAAATACTTATTTTTCTCTTCAATATTTATTATATTGAAATGTCTAGCATCATTAGTCAGCTGAAATGTATGTATAGGTATAGGTAAGGATATTGAAATAACAAGGTTTATTTCCTTCATTTCCAAAAATAAAAACATGAAAATGATACTTTACATTGAATAAATCATGGGGAAAATTCATAACTGACATACTGTTAGTTGTAATATAAGATTGTAACAAATAAAATCTACAAGTAGTTAAAATGATAGAAGAAGAGGAAGCAGAAAATAAGAGAAGAAAATCTACCGAACTTGTTCCAAAGTTTTAGCAGAACCATAGCATATGAAAGGGCACCAATTCTGGTGCCCTAACTTTTTGATTTTTAATTTTATATTATTGTGGTAAGAACACAACATGAGATCTACCTTTTTAACAAATTTTAAGTGTACAACATACTTGTCGACTACTCTAAATGCTGATTTTTCTGGGATTCCCAATATAGCCTAAGATAGGTCAATTGAATCCATTGGTACTTATTTCTCTAAAATAGAATAGCTTCTTAGTACCTATTCAAGAAATTAAAGAAAAACTTTACAAAAATTTAAAGTAAATTTACAAATACTTTAAGTACACTAACATTATTCAGCAGCATAAAGTGTTAAGAAATGTCAACCATAACCAACCTCCAATATGTTTCATTTTTTTTTTTTTTTTTTTTACATTTTTTTAATTGGTTGTTCACAACATTACAAAGCTCTTGACATATTATATTTCATACATTAGATTGACATGGGTTATGAACTCCCAATTTTACCCCAAATGCAGATTGCAGAATCACGTCAGTTACACATCCACAATTTTACATAATGCACTAATAGTAATTGTTGTATTCTGCTACCTTTCCTATCCCCTACTATCCCCCCTCCCCTCCCCTCCCATCTTCTCTCTCTACCCCATCTACTGTAATTCATTTCTCTCCTTGTTTATTTTCCCATTCCCCTCACAACCTCTTATATGTAATTTTGTTTAGCAATGAGTGTCTCCCTTCATTTCCATGCAATTTCCCTTTTCTCTCCCTTTCCCTCCCATCTCAAGTCTCTGTTTAATGTTACTCTTTTCTTCCTACTCTTCCTCCCTGCTCTGTTCATACTTGCTCTCATTATATCAAAGAAGACATTTGGTATCTGTTTTTTAGGGTTTGGCTAGCTTCACTAAGCATAATCTGCTCTAATGCCATCCATTTCCCTGAAAATTCTATGATTTTGTCATTTTTTATTGCTGCATAGTACTCCATTGTGTATAGATGCCACAATTTTTTTATCCATTCATCTATTGAAGGGCATCTGCGTTGGTTCCACAGTCTAGCTATTGTGAATTGTGCTGCTATGAACATCGATGTGGCAGTGTCCCTGTAACATGCTCTTTTAAGGTCTTCAGGGAATAGTCCGAGAAGGGCAATAGCAGGGTCAAATGGTGGTTCCATTCCCAGCTTTCCCAGGAATCTCCAAACTGCTTTCCAAATTGGCCGCACCAATTTGCAGTCCCACCAGCAATGTACAAGTGTACCCTTTTCTCCACATCCTCGCCAGCACTTGTTGTTGTTTGAATTCATAGTGGCTGCCAATCTTACTGGAGTGAGATGGTATCTTAGGGTGGTTTTGATTTGCATTTCTCTGACTGCTAGAGATGGAGAGCATTTTTTCATGTACTTGTTGATTGATTGTATATCCTCCTCTGAGAAGTGTCTGTTCAGGTCCTTGGCCCATTTGTTGATTGGGTTATTTGTTATCTTATTGTCTAATTTTTTGAGTTCTTTGTATACTCTGGATATTAGGGCTCTATCTGAAGTGTGAGGCGTAAAAATTAGTTCCCAGGATGTAGGCTCCCTATTTACCTCTCTTATTGTTTCTTTTGCTGAAAAAAAACTTTTAAGTTTAATTAAGTCCCATTTGTTGATTCTAGTTTTTAACTCTTGTGCTATGGGTGTCCTATTAAGGAATTTGGAGCCCGACCCCACAATCTGTAGATCGGAGCCAACTTTATCTTCTATCAGACACAGAGTTTCTGATTTGATATCAAGCTCCTTGATCCCTTTTGAGTTAACTTTTGTGCATGGCGAGAGAAAGGGATTCAGTTTCATTTTGTTGCATATGGATTTCCAGTTCTCCCAACACCATTTGTTGAAGATGCTATCCTTCCTCCATTGCATGCTTTTAGCCCCTTTATCAAATATAAGATAGATGTAACTTTGTGGATTAGTCTCTATGTCCTCTATTCGATACCATTGGTCCACCCGCCTGTTTTGGTACCAGTACCATGTTGTTTTTGTCACTATTGCTCTGTAATAGAGTTTGAAATCTCTATCGCTATACCGCCTGATTCACACTTCCTGCTTAGAATTGCTTTTGCTATTCTGGGTCTTTTATTTTTCCATATGAATTTCATGATTGCTTTATCTATTTCTACAAGAAATGCCTTTGGGATTTTGATTGGCATTGCATTAAACCTATAGAGAACTTTTGGTAATATCGCCATTTTGATAATGTTAGTTCTGCCTATCCATGAACAGGGTATATTTTTCCATCTTCTCAGATCTTCTTCAATTTCTCTCTTTAGGGTTCTGTAGTTTTCATTGTATAAATCTTTCACCTCTTTTGTTAGGTTGATTCCCAAGTATTTTATTTTTTTTGAGGATATTGTGAATGGAGTGTTTTTCCTCATTTCTGTTTCAGAAGTTTTGTCGCTGATATACAGAAATGCCTTTGATTTATGTGCATTGATTTTATATCCTGCCACTTTGCTGAATTCATTTATTAGTTCTAGTAGTTTTTTTGTAGACCCTTTTGGGTCTTCTAGGTATAGAATCATGTCATCCGCAAATAGAGATAATTTAAGTTCTTCTTTTCCTATTTTTATGCCTTTAATTTCTTTTGTCTGTCTAATTGCTCTGGCTAGTATCAAGGACTAAATTAAATAGAAGTGGTGAGAGAGGGCATCCCTGTCTTGTTCCAGATTTTAGAGGGAATGCCTTCAACTTTTCTCCATTCAGAATGATGCTAGCCTGAGGCTTAGCATAGATAGCTTTTACAATGTCAAGGTAAGTTCCTGTTATCCCTAGTTTTTCTAATGTTTTGAACATAAAGGGATGCTGTACTTTGTCGAATGCTTTCTCTGCGTCTATCGAGATGATCATATGGTTCTTATCTTTAAGTCTATTGATGTGGTGAATAACATTTATTGATTTCCGTATATTGAACCATCCTTGCATCCCAGGGATGAATCCTACTTGATCATGGTGCACAAGTTTTTAATGTGCCTTTGTATCCGATTCGCCAGTATTTTATTGAGGATTTTTGCATCTAGGTTCATTAGAGATATAGGTCTGTAGTTTTCTTTCTTTGAGGTGTCTTTGTCTGGTTTCAGAATCAGGGTGATGTTGGCCTCATAGAATGAATTTGGAAGAGCTCCCTCTTTTTCTATTTCCTGAGATAACTTGAAAAGTATTGGTATTAATTCTTTTTTAAAGGTTTTGTATAACTCCGCTGTATACCCATCCGGTCCTGGGCTTTTCTTGGTTGGTAGTCTTTTGATTGCTTCTTCAATTTCATCCATTGATATTGGTCTGTTCAAATTGTGTGTATCCTCCTGACTCAGTCTGGGCAAATCATATGACTTAAGAAATTTATCAATGTCTTCACTATCTTCTATTTTATTGGAATATAGGTTTTCAAAATAATTTCTAATTGTCTTTTGTATTTCTGTAGCATCTGTTGTGATATTGCCTTTTTCATCCCGTATGTTAGTAATTTGAGTTCGCTCTCTTCTTGTCTTCATTAGCATGGCTAAAGGTCTCTCGATCTTATTTATTTTTTCAAAGAACCAACTTTTAGTTTTGTTAATTTTTTCAATAGTTTCTTTTGTTTCAATTTCATTAATTTCCGCTCTGATTTTAATTATTTCTTGCCTTCTGCTACATTTGCTGTTGTTTTGCTCTTCCTTTTCTAGGGCTTTGAGTTGGAGTGTGAGCTCATTTATTTGTTGGTTTCTTCTTTTTTTGAGGAATGACCACCAGGCGATGAACTTTCCTCTTAAAACTGCTTTCATTGTGTCCCATAGATTCCGATATGTTGTGTCTGTATTTTCGTTTATCTCTAAGAATTTTTTGATTTCCTCCTTTATGTCTTCTGTAACCCATTGATCATTCAGTAACATATTGTTCATTTTCCATGTGATGTAGGATTTTTCCTTCCTTCTTTTATCATTGATTTCCAGTTTCATTCCATTGTGATCAGATAAAATGCATGGTATTATCCCCACCCCTTTATATTTACTGAGGTTTGCCCTATGGCATAATATATGGTCTATTTTTGAGAAGGATCCGTGTGCTGCTGAGAAGAAAGTATATCCATTTGATGATGGTTGATATATTCTATATAAGTCAGTTAAGTCTAGGTTATTGATTGTGGTATTGAGTTCTATAGTTTCTTTATTTAACTTTTGTTTGGAGGATCTGTCCAATGGTGAGAGAGGTGTGTTGAAGTCTCCCATAATTATTGTGTTGTGGTCTATTTGATTCTTGAATTTGAGGAGAATTTGTTTTGTGAATGTCGCAGCACCATTGTTTGGTGCGTAAATATTGATAATTGTTATGTCTTGTTGGTGAATGGTTCCTTTTAACAGTATATAATGACCTTCTTTATCCCTTTTGATTAACTTAGTCTTGAAGTCGATTTTATTCGATATGAGGATGGCCACCCCTGCTTGCTTACGAGGACCATGTGCGTGGTATATTTTTTCCCATCCTTTCACCTTCAGCCTGTGTATGTCTTTTCCCATCAGATGTGTCTCCTGGAGGCAGCATATTGTTGGATTTGTTTTTTTAATCCATGATACCAGCCTATGTCGCTTTATTGGAGAGTTTAAGCCATTAACATTCAGAGTTACTATTGATATGTGGTTTGAACTTCCATCCATGTTTGATTGTTTATCCTTTTTTTAAAAAAAAAAAAAAATTTAGTTTGTCTCTCCATGATTGTCTTTCCCCTTGCCCTCTGTCATTACTGCGGCACTTCCCACTGATGGTTTTGGTTATTGTTTTTCATTTCTTCCTCGTGTAGTGTTTTGCTCAAAATGCTTTGCAATGCTGGTTTTCTGGCTGCAAATTCTTTTAACTTTTGTTTATCATGAAAGATTTTTATTTCGTTGTCATACCTGAAGCTTAATTTTGCTGGATACAGAATTCTTGGTTGGCATCCATTGTCTTTCAGTGTTTGAAATACATTGTTCCATGACCTTCTTGCTTTCAGTGTCTGTGATGAAAAATCCGTGGTTAACCGTATTGGTTTACCCCTAAATGTAATCTGTCTCCTTTCTCTTGTAGCTTTTAATATTTTCTCTTTGTTCTGTATATTGGATATCTTCATAACAATGTGTCTTGGCGTTGGTCTACTGTGATTTTGTGTGCTCGGTGTCCTGTATGCATCTTCAATTTGTATATCTGTTTCCTTTTTTATTTCTGGAAAGTTTTCTGTAATTATTTCCTTCAGCAAGTTTCTCATTCCCTTGGTTTGAATCTCTGTACCTTCTTCTATCCCGATGACTCGTAAGTTCGGTTTCTTAATGTTATCCCATAATTCTTGGATGTTTTTCTCGTGATTTTTTACCAGCCTTTCTGAGTTGGCTAGACTCTTTTCAAGATGGTATATTTTGTCTTCATTATCTGATGTTCTGGTTTCTACTTGCTCCACTCTGTTAGTGATACTCTCAATTGAGTTTTTAATTTGGTTTATCGTTTCCTTCATTTCTAGAATTATTGTTTGATTATTTTTTATAGTCTCTATCTCCTGATAAAGATGCTTAACTTCTTCTTTTATCTGTTTGTGAAATGCATTCTCAATGTGTTCTTTCGCTGCTTGAATTTGCTGTCTTGTATCCTCTTTAAGGTTCCATTCCATCTGTCTTAGGTGTTCCTTGAGTTCTTTATATGACCATTTTTCTGATGACTCTAGGTCCTCCTGAATATTTAGGCTGTCCTGCGTTGTTTGTACTCCTTTTCTTCCTTGTTTTTTGAAGCTGCTCATGTTGCTTCTTGTTCTGTTTGACTGCTGAGTTACTGTTTACTCCTATAAATTAGTTTGATGCTTGGGAGGAAAGGTATTTGAAGGGAAGGGAAGAAGTCTCTAAAGAGAATGAGAGTAGGCAGGTAGAATTCAAGAAAAAAGGGGGGATAAGAAAAATGAGAAGACTAAAGAAGAAAAAGAATAGGAACTAAAAAAGAAAAAGATTAAAAAAAATAATAATAATAATTAAAAAAATTTAAGTTAAAATTAGTAGAAAAAAAAATTTAAAAAAAATATTTTGTAAAAAAAAAATTAATAAAACAACAAGAAAGAAAAAAATGAAAATGAAAGAAAAACCTAAATCAAAAAAAAAAAAGGAGAAAAGAAAAAGAAAAAAAAAAAAACCTAATAAATGCAGTCTTAGAGTTTGATTAACTTCTCTTCCAGTAGATGGCGCTGTGCCCACCAGGTCAAGTTTCTCCTGTCAATACGCGGGAACCAATCACTGTGCAGCAGCTCTTCCCAGACTGGGCGAGTCTCCAATCCTGAGTGTCTAGGGCCTCCTCTTGTGTCTAGTCACTTCCCACTTTTTCTCTAGCCAGGCCCCTCTCACCACAATACTGGCTACACGCCAAGTCTGCTGCTCCCGGGAGCCCTGTTTTCATGAACGACTGGGCACACTCTTCCAGTTTGCCATTCCCTCAGACCCTAAGCTTGTAGAGTTTGGGGCTGAGAATCCTCAGCGGCTTTTACTTGCCCTCTGGTATCCACTTCCCGTAGGTGGTGCAAGAGGCCTCAGCAGTCAGCTCTGGTGGGAGCGGTATTTCCGCTTGTGGGACCCGCACCACCTCTGATTCCCTCGGGCTGGCTGAAGCACTCACAGGAGAGCTGGGAGGTGCCCTTACGGGAGAGCTGGGAGGGGCTCTTAGAGTTTTCCCGATGTGTGGAGAGGCAAGGCTATGGGATAACACACCTGTTTCAACGCAGTTATCTCCTCCGCAGCAGTCTGATGACACGGTTTCCCTTTGCCGGGAGACTAATTCAACGGGTGGGTCCTTTTCTCCCAAGCCCCGTTTCAAACCTGTGGCCACTACTTATGAAGGCTCGGTAGGCATTTACCTTCGTAGGATGAGAAGGGCTGACCAGTTGTTTCAGCGGGATGAATTAATGCCGAGTCATAGCTGTTTGTCTGCGGGAAGCAGGTGACCGGGAGTTTGAATTCAGCGGGTCAGAGCTCAGTGCGTGTTCTCGGATCACTTGGATTTTAAATTGTCGCTCATCTTATCAGCTGTTTCATATAATTCGGCAGTTCATTCGCGCGGTGAAGAGTCTGCTCTATGATGCTCCACGGGAGGCGGCGCCAGCAGCGGCGGCGGCAGCGGTGTCAGCAGCGGCGGCCTTCGGGACCCCCGGGGAGGGGGTGCGGGTTGGGGGAGGGGAGGCGGCGCCTCAGGGCCGCGCGGTCCGGGTACCGGACACGCAGGAGAGCGGGCGGGGTGGGGGAAAGAAGTTGAGATCTAAATTTAGAGACTGAGCTTGGGAGGAGAGACGGCTGGGGAGAAAGAAGCAAGGTGGAAAGGCGGAGAGGAGAAGGGGAAGGAGAAGGAGAAGGGGTTGAGGGAGCTGGGCGGCTCGGGCTGCAGCCTTACTGCTCTCGCTGAAGTCGTGCTGTACTCCCTTCACCTTGGCTGGATTAGTGGCTGATTCACTCCACCTAGGCCCCTTTCTTGACACGGTGCTGGGTTTTTGTCGACAGATCTCCTTTAATGATCTTTACCTCATCTTTTCAGACGCCGCGGCGCGGGGCTCAGAGCGGCTTACTCACTTCCCGCCGCCATCTTCTAGCTCCTGGGTATCCATGTCTTAAAGTATCCATTACTAGCAACAATTTTCTGTTATTTTTTGTAGAGCTTGAAGAAGGAAGTGTAGTATTGTTTCTTTAACAACAATGGGGATCAGTAGCATCTGGTGAAAGACACACATCAGCCTGCTCCAGGCCATAAGCAATCGCTTTTCCCATTAACACATCCAGAAGGGTCCCTGTTTCAGATGTCCAGGTACCACATTGGGCTCCAGCTTTTTCTTAAGATGGCAGCTGTTGCTTAAGATGGTCATCCAGATGCTAAGCTAGGACCTTCCACTGGATAGGAGAGTCTTTATGTAGTAAAGTTGAATATATCTTTTTCCTTGGGTTCTGTGATGGCTCCTGCAACCTTGGGGTCTTTAATCAAGCTTCAGGATGGTTTCTTTGTTCTCTGCCTCAGGCTCCCAAAGATGATTCATTTCTTCCTCTTAGGACCTCCAATGTGTGCTTCCTCTCTGTGGAAGTATCTTCTTTTCCTTTTAGAATTCTTCCTTAGAAACTTTGAAAAGGTTAGTCTCGGGGATGCAATGTAGAAGACTGTGGAATTAAATTTTGCCAGAAAAAGATCTTTCATTAGTATTTTATGTAGATAGTCTTAAAAATGCAGTCTCTGTGCAGCTCCTGGTAGCAGGGATAAAACAGGAAGTACCTATGTTTTATTTTTGGAAAACAAAATGTCATGTATAAATAGTCGATTCCAAAATAATGGCAATCTTTGGATTGAGTGAAAAAATACTATACTTATATTAGGTTTGGGCAAACGCCTTACTTTGAGTGTCTAAAATATGTAAGCATTTACCCAGATACTAGTTGCCCCAAACTAAAGAGGTATAAGCTGCCTATCATTATTGACCAACATTTATGTCCTGCGTGCTTAGATGAAGAAACAGTATTGCATTCAAATGGATAATTTTACTCTCTGTCTCTTGCATGTTCCAGCCTACATTCAGAACAAAAGAAAGATCCAAATTGCTTTCATATGAAAAATATGAGTACAATGCCAAAGCCCATCAGAGACGTTTTTCTCTTATATTCCATCTGTCTTCACGTTTTATGAGAACTAAAAGCCTAATCAATAATTTAACAAGCTAGTGGACATATTTTTAAACACAATGGACTCCTTCTGAAAAGGGGCAAACCATCAGAGACACAGAGGCAAAAATGGAAACTGACTGCTAATATTTAATGCTGGTCGTGAAAAACGCCATGTTAGCGCATGAGTACAGGGCAAGATGACTTAAAGTGGGGCACACCTCTTCCTGCTCCACACAGCTGTTGCTTCTTTCTTTATTTGTTATTATGCAACTTCCTATGAACCACATATCTGATTCCTGTTTAAAAGGTTTGATTTTTTAGAGGCATTATTATATAAAGAACTAAGCATTTGAGTTTTAATACATATTTTAACTAAAAATGAATCCTATAAAAAATTCTAAATTCCAATTTAAGGTACTATATAATATATTCTGGCTGTTGATATTCATGACCACAAAATTTACAATGACATTGTATTTGTTGTACAAGTAAGAAAAAGCAAGAAAACTATTCTGGCACTGACAGTGAATATATCTGAACTCAACCTAAAGAGGGTTGATGCTTCAGTTTACAGAAAAAAAAATAAGATCTTTAATTTTTATTTTAGTTTTCCTGTTTTTTATTTTCTTCTTCATGTATTTTGGATATTAGCCACTTCATAAAAGAGGCAAAAGTAAACCATTATTAGTCACTAATTGTATAGCTTGGAATTAAAAACTTGGCCTCAGAGACACTTGCCTGCATTAATGCAGCAATATCCTGTTTGTCACTATGACAGTGTTCCCCTCCCCACTTAATAATTGTCCAGAGAGTTCATTTATATTTACCAAACCCTCCATCATCAAGATTTATACATTACCATATTTAAAAGCACCATTTTCCTTGAATGGACAAATGATTTTATTCCACAATGGATTTATTCCACAGATCATATCTTCTCAAATTTGGCTTATGCATAAATATTATGGCTCAACTATAATATTATGGTTGGCAATCGTGTTACCAAAAAAATGTTGTTTCTAATAAATAATTTGATGATGAGAAGCTTACCAACTTATTTTTATATTATTGCTGTAGACAAAAGGAAGAATTAAGGCTTGTTTTATGTTTGACCATAAGGAAGTTGACAGCCTTGAGAGTTGAAAGAGGAACACCCATGAAACTGCCAAGAACAAGATTAGGGGCTGGAGATATGGCTCAAGCGGTAGCGCGCTCGCCTGGCATGCGTGCGGCCCAGGTTCAATCCTCAGCACCACATACCAACAAAGATGTTGTGTCCGCAGAAAAAACTAAAAACTAAATAAAATTCTCTCTCTCTCTCTCTCTCTCTCTCTCTCTCTCTCTCTCTCTCTCTCTTTAAAAAAAAAAAAACAAGATTAGGCAACCTAAGGATATGCTTGGTGACAGAAGTAATGTCACCCAGACTTCCAGGCCCCTTGGGAAACCCCTGCAACTGACTGTTGATGTTAGCATTTTATGTTTCATTCTTAAAGTCATCCATTGAACAAGATGTCCTTGCCTCCTTTTGTCCTCTGAGAGATAACTCTGGTTATATGAATCAATTCATATCTTTTGAGCAGGAATATTTCAAGGTACAATGAGTTGTGCATATGAACAATTTGTACCCATGTAGTACACTCATATTTTCTCTAAATGATATTTTGGGATTATTAAGTAAAAGTATTCTTAACATATAGCAATGAAATAATAAACAAAATAAGTAAACAAAAGGACAGGATAAGTAGAAGATGCACTGTCATGTTAAAATAGTAGCAATATATTATAAATCTGTGGAAAATTGCTGCTATATCCTACTGCATATCATTTGACTTACCTTATGTAGGCCTCAAACCACATGCATTCTTAATTTATCTTATCCTCCCTACACTCTTCAGAATATATTTTTTTCTTTAAAACAAGCCAGTTGCCCAGAAATACTAAAACTAAAATGCTCTGTCTGCACAATAGGTGCTTTTAGCAAGCCAGATATGCACAGTTAAGCTGTGCCTGCAGAATTGTTTTTCTTAAAGTGCAGTCAATTGACCATATACCAGCACTAATTTGTTTCTAACCAGCAAGGCATGTGCACATGCTGCCCCACACAACAGTGATTGCAACTATAGTGGCCAGGGTGCTTCTTTTTATTTTCAGCAAAGGGAAATTTAATTGCACAAGCATGCCTCAGCTTAGAACCACACAACATCTCCAGACTCTGCTTCCTTCCACAGTCAGATTTTCCATTTGCCCTGCATTAAGTTTTATATATCCTTCATAAAAACAAAGCTTAGTCTCCTATAGAAAATTCTGGAAAAGTTACTTAGAACTAGTCCACTGCAAAAATCTTTTAATTACATTAATACCTCAATGAAATGATAACATGTATTTGCCTGTCATCTAAAAATAATCTTTACAATACTCTCAAAGTAGATTTTTTAAAAATAATTTTGTCAGACTTTAGGTGTTCACCAGAGCTTTAAAATTCCATCTTAAAATAACAGCACTAGAGGGCAGGTGGTAGATTTCTAGGACATTTTATATTTCTTTAGGCACTCAGCCTGTAGCCTGCTTTTTTTTTTTTCATAATAATTTCAGTCCTGGGAAACTATAATTATCTTGGAGCACACTACTTACACTGTCTTATTTCTTAATTACAGTAGTGACATGAGATAAATGCATACTTACTGGGATCAAATGCATATTATTTTGTGGTGATTATAAAGAAGTTCTCATGACAACAATTGAAATTATATGGTCATCAACCACTGATACTGTTATGTTCTAGAAACTCTAATTAAGTCCTGCCAAGAGAACATTTCCTATTCGAGATAAAAGAGCTAAAGGGTGAGAGAATGGCCAATGCAAAAACCGATGACATAGATAACTCAAGCTTGTTCAAATAATCCCATATGAATCTCAAGTAATATTATTATATCATCTAACATTTGGGAGAGTCAATGTAAACTTCTACCTAAGCAAACTATATAAAGAATATTCTTCCATATAGTCTCTCTTTAATGATCTGTAAGTATAAAGTTTGAATATACCCAAGGGAAAAAAATGGACAAGAAATATGACAGAAATGATATTATATCCAAAGATAAATTCTGAATCTATTGGTAGCATTGTTTTCAAATACTATAATTCATTGTCTTAAAAGTTTTAATTTAGGGGTCAGGTTCCATAGCAGCCCTTCTGCAGAAGTAAAGGTTGCCATGCCCACCACCCCCCAAAAGAAAGAATTTTTCATTTAGGATTCCAAAAAAATAATGTATCTTTTGTCATTCTATTTCAAAGAAGAAAGAAAAACTATAAGTTGCCAAGATAATACTTTCATAGTTTTTTCACTGTCTTCTATAGAAATATGTACTTTATCTTTTTTGTAATGGAGAAAGGGAAAAAATGATGGGTGTCAGATTCTATATATGAATGTGCTTGGGTGGAAGGTCTCAGGCATATCCTATGTTGGATGCGGGAATCTGGCTTCCTGAGTTTGAATTCCTGTGCTGATGCTCTCTAGTTGTGGACTTCAAGGAGATATTTAACTGCTCTAAGTCTGTTTCTTCATCTGTTAAGGGGGCAATAGCAGGGCCTCCATTGTAAGAGCATGGTAAACATTTAGTTCTTCATATATGTAAAGGGCTTAGGATCATACCTAGGACATAGCAAATGCTTTGTAAACTTTAGATATTCATTTTGTAGTTCTGAAAAACTAAGGGTGAAGGGTCATGTTCTCATCTTCTCTTTTTTCTTTCAACTATAATGGGGAGTGAATCTGATAATTTCAAGAGGTTTTCCTCAGAGAATTCTTTTCAGTATTCTAGTATGACATATGGAAAAACACTGTCTTTTCCAAACTAAAAGGGCATTCAAGGAAGAAACTTGGTATCTTTTACTTATAATTCCTTGCCAGAGTATTGTTTATTGAATTCTGGTGCAAAGTTATGCTTTTTTATTTTGAAATGAAAGGTCTCTTCTCTGGGAATTTGCAGTTATACAGTGACATATCTTCTGAACTGAAGGTCATCAGTATAACCTTTACTGCAAAGAGTAGCCAGCTGGGTCTGCAACAAAAAATGGTATTGTAATGGCACTGCATACCCATTTTTATTTCCAAATAACCCAAAATAACCACATCAAGCAACATACTCTCTTAAAAGAAAGTATGTGAACAATGTTATCAAACCTTAGCTTTTGAGACACTTGACTTTTCTTCAATATTTACTGTTCAATTTCAAATGTTGCATTTATTCTAGTATTATTAATTGTAACATTTTATTTTCCTGTTTTATTAAAGAAATTAATAAAGTACTTTATTGTATTACATTGATTGCTTTGAACGTTTATAGATTTTTATAATTGGTAGTAAATTTACTTTTAAACTATTTATATTTTAAAATAACTTGACATTTAGGAACAAATACAAAATATTGTTACAGAAAAAAGAGCTCTTTTTTAATGAGTTGCAGAAGTAATCTCTGCAATTTAGATCAAAATTATGTCATTTCTCCTTTATTTGGTATTTTTAATTCCTTTTACAATGCCTGATAGATTGTAAATTAGATTATCACTATAATTACATTCAGAATTTTAGTTAGTCTCTCCAGAACAATCTATATTTCATTTTTCCTTAGTTTATATACACAAAAAAACAACAGTAACTGAAATGCCATATAATTTTAGAGTTAACATTGAGGTTTAAAAAATTGTAAGAAGATTAGTGAGTATGGATAAATGTAATCAATTTCTGTGCAAACATTATTAGTTTTATGAAATTAAATTTTTAACTGATACATTAAAACATAAAAATTGAACATATTACTGGGGTACTATGTGATGGTGCAACAAATATATATTGCATAATATGCAAATCAAGTATCTCCTCAAGCATTTATCATTTCTTTATGCAGAAAGTAATCAAAATCCTTTATTACACTAAAAAAATCTCCATTAGATAATAAACAAGTATACTAAAGTCTGATTCTATTTCAAACTCTGTGTGTGTTTGTGTGTATGTGTGTGTGTATCTATATCAGAAAATATCTAAACCAATGTTTTAATTTTAGAACCGATCTGATTCTGATGCTTCACTAGTTTGAAAATTACTTGATTTGATGGTTTGATGATACTGATTCCATAACGGGGAAAAAACTGATATTGAAAATTACACTATACTTTGGATAAGCAGTGAGGGAATGCCAATCTCAATAACAACTTTAATTTTAAGAGTGAATTTAAGTGTTAGTTTGATAGAGAAATTAAATGTGGCTCCTTCCCTATAAAAAGATAATTGTACTTCCCATGAAATTCCAAGGTAAGGTGACATGTTTCCTGGAGATTTTGCTGCCACTTTTGAGCTTAAGCAGATGATATTATGTAGTCATTTTTATCTATCTTTCAGATCAGTATTTTCATGACCCATTTATCTAACTATGGAAATGATCGTCTGGGGTTGTATACCTTTGTGAACTTGGCCAACTTTGTGCACAGCTGGACCAACCTGAAGCTGCAGACTCTGCCCCCAGTGCAACTGGCTCACAAGTACTTTGAGCTCTTTCCTGAGCAAAAAGACCCTCTCTGGCAGGTAACATTTAATATTCTCTCCTGGGGTAGAGGGAAAGAAACTAGCAATTTGTGACTATCTAATGTGTGTTAGGAAATCTGCCGGACATATTAAAACTGACATTTAAACACAAGCTGTTCTCCTATCCAACAATAGCCTCATTCTCTTCTTCAACAATATTTTTATTTGTATTACATATCAAATGTTTGCAGTTTTATTTCTATTCCTGGGTTATTTGCTTGATCAGTTTGAAAATTTTGCATTGAGGATGCTGTTATATTGTTGGTGTGCTCCCCATGCTAAACATTTGACTAGTTTGCAGCATATATACTAAATTGCAGTAAAATGGTTAGCACTCAAATAATTTAATTTAAAAAATACTATCAAAAAATGGTTAGCACTGAGTATTTGGGACATAGAAACCAAGAACCAAGATAATCTAAGACCCTGTAACTAGATTCTAATCTGTATGTTCAAAATACAGTACATACAAAAAAGGAAAAGCAAAGTTTTACCTAGTGCCCATAGGATTTAGTGTCTCCTAAGCATATCTTCACTTTTCTTTAAATCTAACTAATTTTTCACTAACATTAGACCTACTAATAAAGAGAATTGTCAATTTTAGGATTTCTTTTACTGATAATTCAACTTCACGTGGGGCCACTCAGCTTGGATGTATCAAGTGTAAACTATCTGCTTCTTAGCAGTTAGCCAGGAAAATGCTGCCTCCCACTTTCCTAGTTCTTTATGCATCAGATTATATCGACCCACACAATCAATAAGCTGGCTACAGAGAGCAGATATCAGATGTTCCCCTGCTAAGCAGTCTCTAGATAAGTAGTATCATCATTAATGAGAAATTACTGCAAAAACAGAATTTTTACTACCTCTCTCCTCCTCATCAAGATTGTTTCTTCTTTTTCTATAAATCATGTTTCATTTGACTATATCTTCACAGTCAGGAAGTCTTTTGACATTTTTATTGAGCATCTGCTATGTGTAAGGCAATCTACCTGCTCTAGAGCATAGAAAGAATAAGATATGACACGTTCCCTCAGATCCTGTGTAGGGTTTGTTCTTTTCCACTATCATATTTTGAAATGTGTTTTAAACTGACTGCTCTGCTAAGTCATGCTATATTCTGCTGATTTATCCAGTAGACATTCGCCACTTGTGTTTACATTGAACTGCTCACGTTAATTCTCTTCCCTTCAGATAAGTTGCTTGGTTTTTTGGAATACAACTTAGACAAATAGAAACAATTTTTTATTTGTGTGTGGAGTTACATTAAAAGATGATTTTATAAAGGCAAAGCATTATATCCCATAAATGATGGTTACTCAATGGCTCACATGCTTTTGTAAAATTGATGAATCATTGATCGTAAGTCACTTATTTTCTTACATGTTTATATATAAAATATCTATAATTTATGTTTCAGTAATAATAGAAAGCAGCCAAATTATCCAAGTTTCAGACAGATGGCTGACATAAAAAGAATCAATCAATGGCCCTCAACTCTCTTTTCTTTTGGAGAAAAGAGGTTCTGGTTTTAAAATAATGAAATAAATTGTCATATTTTTTGAACTTTATAAAATAAAAATATTTATGTATTAATATTGTTTTGCTATCATTGAAATACTTTTTTTACAATGAGAATATAATCAAACATATGGCTACTCCAATATGATTTGTTTAAGATAATGATTCTAAATACTGATTAAATGGTTTTTACATATAAAATTATCAGATATTGTGCTAATGAATTAGGGATACAATATAAAATTGAAATAAAAAATGGGGATGGGGTTGTAGCTCAGTGGTAGAACAGTTTGCTAGCATGTATTAAGGCTTAGTCCCCAGAACTGCAAATAAATAAGTAAAGAAATAAAATAATAATAAACTGCAATTATTCTTTATAGAATTATGATATTTTGGAAGGTATAATTATATTATAATATTAACATTAATTATTTATTTGTCAATAAGCAATTGATCATAACCTCAATAAAATAATACATTAATTAAATAATGAATATACCAATAAAATTAATAAAAAAATAAAATAATTAATCAGAAACTATTTCATAGAACTCACAAATTTTTGTTACTAATGTTCATATAAGTTTAGGAATATTCATATATATTAGCATAGCAATCTATTGCAAGAGTATTTAATTTTCACTCAATAAGAAATGTTTTTATTGAAATATTCCCTTTCCTACCTTATGAATTATATTATTTATATTGTCTATTTTTACCTAAAGATTAAATAAAGTTGCAAACATTCTCTGCTAATAAAAGTGTCACATGATCTGAAGTATATTTAAGATGGAAAACAAGGAATAGAAAATAGAAGAGTATTAAGTTCAAGAGAGAATTTAGATGCTTGAGATTTTAAGAGCAGTCAACTTATTGCAGCAAATTGGATAAACTTTGCCAATTATAAATGATGTCCAAAAAACTCTAAGTGGTGAAGTAATGACGAAGTGCATAAAACCTTTATTTCTTTTCCTTGAAGATTATTTCTTCTTTCATGTTTATATCTACAATATGGAACAGAAAGCTGAAGGTATTTCCTTTATACAATAAAAATTTAATTATTAAAAAGAACAAATAAGCAAACCTAGCATTTATTGGTAAACATTTTATAGTCCATTAATCATGACTCTGGAGTTAGGAGAGATAAATATGAGGACTCTGTCATTGTTACATACTGTCAAAATGAAATATTCAGATACCTTTTTGTGTTCATGAGGAGTTCTTATTTAGTATTATTCTCTTTTAAAAGTAAGTCAACTATTATTTTTCTTTAGATTTTCAATTCACACTTTTTTATTACCACAAACAGAAATAAAAAAAGTGTAAAATGGTAATCTTCACATCTATTGAATTTTCTTTAATTCCTTATGTAAATTTTCATTAGCACCAACTACCATATATGTGAGGCTGCTTTATCACCTAATTAAAAAGTGCAATGTGAATATCTGCCATTGGGCTGATAAGTACAAACAAGATGCACCTGTGCTCCTCTCTCACGGGAAATTGATTCTTCTAAGGCTGATTAATATAGTAGTGTGTGCTGCGGACACACATGGAATGCAATCCCTGGACTGTTTCTTTGTCAGTTAAGCCCCTCCTGTGTAAGAGTCTTAAAATTATGCTCACAGGTAGTTATTAATTCATGTCCCTTACTGTTTTGACAAAATAATCATGCAAACCATGAAAGAATAGTTTCTTCTCTCCCCCCTCCACCTCTCTCTCTCTCTCTCTCTCTCTAATTCTTATTATAGAAACCAAAACCAAAACAGGGAGGCAGCGGGAAGGTCAAATACTTTTGCATTCCTTAATCGATGCTTTTAAGCTCTCAAGCTGTCAGGTTAGCTCAGTCTCAATCTTCACTCAGTCACTCGGCAGACTCACTATCAACAAATATGCCAAGTGTGATGTGGATTCCTGCCTGCCCGTGTGACCAGGGGAATGCTCAAAGAGCTGAAGCTTCTCTTGTCCATGCCTGTGTCTCCAGGGTTAAATAAGTGAGAAAGTAAATCACAGTCTGCTACCCTTAGGTGGTTAGCACTTTTGTTGATTCTAGCTGTCAAAGCATCCAGCTCCAGTGAGAAATGATGAGATTTGAATGTCTGTGACATAAACAAATCACAAGATCTAGCACCACACAGACTCTAGGTTCGATTACTATGTGTCCACTGAAGTAATGAATGAATGCTGACACAGAGAGTTATAGATTGAAAGAGCAGAAGAAGTTGGAGACATTTAGCCCAACTTACTCATTTGAGAGAAGAAGTGGATGTCAACTAGTGAGATGTTCTAAGTCAATTGACTCGTTAGAGATGAGCCAGGACCAAAGTCCAGGTTTTCTTATTCTTACTCCAGTACAGCTTCAACAAAATGGTGGTTTTGCACTTAGAAAGACAAATCCACTTCTATCACCCCCTTCATAGAATGAAGTTTCAGGGTTATGCTTTCAGTGTGCATTTATTCACCCTGTACTTTTGAAGGACCTACACAATAATAAGAAAGGTCTGTACTTTCATGGAACTTGCAAACTGTAATATCGCCTTGTTTTAGTAATGAAATGACATTGTAAATTTGTCTTCATATTTATTCCTCTCTTTAGCACTCTATAACATTAATAATTGTTACTGCACTTATCACACGATATTGCTTCTGCCTGTCATCTGCTATCTCAACCAAACCTTGAGGAGTAAGATGATGTTTATTTATATTTATAACCTAGAACTTAACATAGCACAATAGCCTCTTATTAAAGTATTATAACAGAATAAGCAAAGGAGAGGTGTGCAAAGAATAATAGAAATACAGCACTTGTTTCTTAGAAGTCAGAACGTAATGGGAAATAACCTTGAGGAACAGGTTAAAGACCACAGGGGAGCTTTGGAACCCACCATTGTCATTTGCATTTGATTGGCAATATGGAGCAATTAGATGTACATTCTACAGGTGAGAGTGAATTGACAAGAGAAAAATGTTAGTCAATATGGATAATAGGAGAAGACTTTTTTTTTCAGGACAGGAAAGAAAAGAGAGGTGGGCTGGGGTTGTGGCTCAGTGGTAGAGTGCTTGCCTAGCACCTGTAAGGCCCTGGGTTCGAGCCACAGCACCAATAAATAAATAAACAAAATAAAGATATTGTATACAACTAAAAAAGAAAAGAGAGGAGAAGTTATAAAAACAATCTATATATGAGAGAAGTAGTCCCTGAATAGCTTCATGGCTATGAAGAGTAAGACTGTCAAGTAAAAAGTGGTAGAGCTTGTTTGTAGGAGAGAAATAATAAGGAAAAATTATTAGAGAATAGTTAACCCACAGCTAGGAAGACCAAAGTACTACAATTGCATATTTTTCATTTTGATTCATTTCTCTTTTAGCCTTTCCAGTGAAATGGTCAGTATAATTTTTACCACTTCACAAATGACATAGTGAGAAACAGACTTCATTACCATCTAAAATATTTTTTCTAATCAAAATTTTAAGTTTCTATTATACCATGCTACATCTCTATTCCTAACTCAATAACATTATGTTTCTTAACTCAATAATATTATTATCATTGAGGAATGTCCCTCAAATATGGAAATAAGTCCTTGTGATTTTAATTCTTTAATTTACAACGAAGCACATCACTGTTCAGATTATACAGGAAGGTCAGATATTGTGACATCCCCAAATAGTGATATAAGTCTTAGAGTTTCCATTGCTTGTCATTCAGTAGCAAACATGTTCTTGTCAGGTATCGAATTCTTCACACAAACCATTACTGAGTTTCAGTCATAGAAAAACTACTTGTAGAGAGCTCCATCAAATATAAAATATTATAACACTTTCATACTTTCTGAACTAAAATCTTCATAAAAATATGTTTATAAAAGGATGGAGAAAAAATATATTTGAGCACCTCATTCAAGTAAAAAAAAAAACAAAAAAGTGTTCTTTATAGAATAGTGTGCTTTACAGAAACTTCTAGTAACTTTAATGTCATATGATGAACTAATTACACTATTCAGCCATCTAATCCATAATAGTTTGGAAATTCATTTTTTTATATTGACTTGGTGGTCTGTTCCCTATAAAGATATTCATAAAAACATGAACAAAACTATAACGTACTACGTGTTGGAGGGTGCAGTCCTCTACAGATAGAGCTACAAACCAAACATGCACCTTCTGAATTTTACTATGAGGATATTTCTTGGGAAAAGGCCAATAGTATTGGTTTATTTAAGTAAACATGGGTATAATATGATGAAGAACACAAAGATGTTTAGAATACACCACAGAAATGCTCTGCTTAAAGCCATACTCTTGAAGTTGTCACCTACCCAAACACGCACAGAGCTAAGGCCCTCCAGCCCCAGCCCAGAGGCTGACGTTTATCTTTATCCATAATTCAGGGTACTTTGGTAGAAAAGTCTGAAAAATGATGAGACTTTCATGTGCCACAGGAGTTCTATACAGAGAGCATCCATTATGAACCAGTGCACTCAGCAAAGGGGAGGCTTTTCCAAGATACCAAGGGGCTAAATGGCTTTCACACGGAGGACAAAGAGAATCGGAATCCTGGTAAAGATGGGGTCTGTTTCAGAGATTTTCCACATGCATTTGCTGATTAAAGTGTTGAGAATAAACATCCCTTGCCAATTAAAATGCCTCAGTAGTGAACATGGATTGCATTAGGCTTAAATGACAATGAAAGACAAAAAGTTGGAAGTCATCAGCCTGAAAAAAAAAAAAAAGACTTGGAAAAGGGTGTTTGTGGAAATGACATAGCAGAACTTAATAAGCAGGATAGATTTTAAAACAACACAGCCATTTAGGGAGGGAAAAAAGGTAATATTTTAAAATCGCCTTTTATTGCATTCTTCAGACAGTGAGGTCAGAATAGCAGAAGGCAAGCCAAGGGGAAATGAGGAGGAAACCAATAACCTCTAAAATGTTTGTAATTAACAAAATCATCCTTTCACTGTGAGCACCGGGTGTTTCTAAAGTTTCAACTATTAAGCTCTAGGTATGTCCTAGTTTTCTGGAACAGGCACATGATATGGACAGGGATAATCAATCTTGAACTGAGAATTCCTCAGTGTCCTTGTCAATGAAGGATGTAGAGAAGAGATGAGCAAAGCAGGTTGGGTTTTTTGTTTTTGGTTTTGATTTTGGCTTTTAGAGGTAAAAGGGAAATGTAGGCTTCATGAGATCTAATGAAAACAGAAGTTATTTTCGTGCATCTATATAAACATGGACTTCAAAATAAAGTAGGTAGTATGATGTTTGTTTTTAAAAATCCATGGTTTTAGTTTGTTTACAAATTTGCAATTTTTACTTTTGGAGAGAAAAAATATGGGTGCTTCTATCCTTCTAAGTAACATAATTTCATTAGAATGTATTGTCCTTTCAAAGCCTTGACCATTGCTTCAGGGAGTCTTCTGCCCACCTTATTTATGTCTACTTAAAAGTAAATTTGCCTCATATATTCTTGGTACAAAACTGCCCGTATCACCTTCCCTCTGTGAGAGCTGAGTTACATGCATTTTCACTAGACTGACACTGTAACCAGGTGCTGCCTAAAGCAATACCAACTGAATTTCTTTTTTAAAAGTTTAACTATATCTATAATGCTAGATACTTAAAATGGTAAATTATGGTTTAACATTACTGCAGCTTCATTTTCAGAGGGAATGATCAGACCGGAGAATGAAAAAGGATGAATGTAATTGCTTTGTAACTTTTTGACTTTTAAAATTAAAAAAAATAGAAATAGAACAAATTATCAAGGTACAGGGGAACCCTTAAGCTTTTTTCAGGGAAGATTCTTTGACCTTCATAATAGTCTCTCTCTCTCTCTCTCTCTCTCTCTCTCTCTCTCTCTCTCTCTCTCATACACACACACACACACACACACACACACACACACACACACACACACTTTATTTAACTTCCCAGACAATCCCAGCCTAGGAATCCATATCTGAAACCAACTTGCTAGGTGACCTTCAGCAAGACCTGACTAAAACACCTTGCATCTCAGCATCCTCAGCTATAAAGAAGGGATAATAATATCTGCCTTGCCAGGCTGCTTTGAGGATTAGAAATAATCTATGTCAAGCAAGTGCCTAGAATATAGAAGGTGATCAATAAAAGTTGGATATTATATTTGCTGGTATTCAAATATTCAGACAACATAAGGAAAGTCAGAGTAGGGAAAAAATCTGAACAAATATTTCCAGAATATAAAATAAGAAATGCAAACACTCTGCTAATAAAGTTGTGATTATCAGACAAAAAGGGAAATATGCTGGCAAAAAGGGTAAAAGCAGAAATACAGGCATCTGGAAAATCTTCAAATAGCACAATGTAGAAGCAGCACAGTTATAAAGAAGGGCAATCTGCTGAAATTGAAGAATACAAATGCCAGGGACTGTAAAATACCTACAGGAAGAAGTGAAGTAATGTAAATTTGATTATTAGCAATAAAAACATTTGGAATAGCAAGTATTGTAACAGCATCCCGATAATTTTATTTGATAGTTTGCTCCTATAGATATAACATCTGGCAAAGTACAACTAGATATAACTAGCATCATTGTTTACCAAAAAAGACATGTCTATCCATGTTCCGTGTGTCAGAGAAAAAGAAAACTCTTTTTAAGTTTTATATTAGATCTGCCTATGTCTGTGAACATTTTATTTCACCAGTTTTGCAAGAAGAAATTAGAATGAGAAAGACACGGATACTGCAATAAAGAAGAAAGTGGCCTCATCGAACATATAAGAAACAGGAAAGATCTCACAGATAAGAGTTTGACTTTCAACAATGACACCAAATAATCCATTGGTTCACTCTTCTACCTTTGCTAAGCATAAAGAAACCTTCTGAGCAAATGAATAGAACACCTACTCTGATATTTGCCCTTTGCTGAGCTACATGTGGGGAAATTCAATAATTGTAGGTCGTGGAAAATACATCCCTCTTGCCAAACACAATTGAGGAATGAAGTTCTTTGCAAATAAAGCAGTTATATGATACTGAAGTGATGGCATGAACACTTAGAAAGAACTAGCTTCTAGTGAAGGACAGAGCTGGAGATTTTCAAATTTTCTTTTTGTGTGTGTGTGGGGGGGGTTTCAGAAGCAAAATTTCTACACAGTTCATATTATTTTAATTTTTAAACATATGTCAAAATTTGCCTGTTCCTATTGCTAAATATTTACTGTGTCTTTCCTAAGTCAATCAGTTAGTCCTCTGGTATACAAACATTTTTTAATAGGCACTGCATGTATTATTATAGCAATGAAGAAGACAGAGAACTTAACATTTTAGTTGAGACAGAATTACTAGGGATAACAACTATACTATATAGAGACATATACACATTAAGAAAATAAAATCAGGCACTGAAATATAAATTGCCGAAGTCTGGCTGGGCACAAAATAACCGAGCCACCACAAAAGCCTTGTAGATTCCAACAGCAACTCTTTATTCCCGAACTCTCACCGGCACTCTACACGCACGTTCTGGGGAAAAATACACACTCTCCACTGGGCTCTGCATCCCAAAATACCCTCTCAATCCCGGGAGAACTCAAGGGGAACTCAAGGAGCGGGCGCCTGAGGCAGCAGGATACGCCTTATTCCCAGCAGGATCCACCTTAAACCTGGAACCGCCCTATTCCCAGCAGGATCCACACCCTAAACTTGGAACCGCCCTAAACCCGGATCCGCCCTGGTCCTTGAGCAGGGTCACCTTTCTCAAACATTCATGCAATGTCACTGCAAATGACCTGGGTCCAAGCAAGCCCATTTCCACAATGGAGAGTCCTCCCTCTAAGCAACATTGGGTAGGCTGACAAGAAAATTGCCATGCATCATTCCTACTTGGCTATGGCTCTCAGCAATAAATGAAGAAATCATGACGGGAAATCATCATAGACAAAAGTAGGAAGAATTTTGGTCATCAGGGAAGGCCGGCTGCCTGGAGTGCTTTTTTTTTCCTTTATTTCATAGTTTTTTATTGGCACATGGGCGATATTTGAATTGAGACCTGAAATGATAAGAAGTGCAGAAACTATTGACTGGATAAGCTGCAAAAGCTAAGAAAATCATTCATAAGTTGAACTAGGGCTACACAGGGGTCTCGTGATCATCTGGCAGGGTAGCCTATATCCTGAAATCTGTGGAAGAAACTCCAAGGTATTTCTCTACAAAGCAACTCACACATTCCTGAAGTCTACTCTGACTTTCCTGTGGAGGGTCAGTCAACGGAGGTGCCCATGGATTCTGACAGTGGTCCAGGAAGTCTGTTCTTCAGATGGACACTTGCAATAAACCAGTCTATCAGTACGATTAACCTCTTCCTTTTGCTCCAGTTGCTTTACTAATCTGGACAAATGGAAAGAAAGAGCCAATGTGGAATCAAATAATAAACATCCTCTTATATACAGCATAATTTGATCATTCTAAACATGTTAACCTATTTAAGGCTTTTGACAACCATATGAAGTAGAGACTATTGACCATTTTTATAGTTAAGAAAACCAAGATCCAGAGAATTTAGCAAAAGACTTAAGGCATAGGCAGTGTTCCTTTTGAGCTCTTGCTCTTCATGACTGGCCTAGGCTACCCCTATAAATTAAGTAGAGGAAGCTTATGGTGGACATTGGCTTAAACCAGAACAATCAAATTTTAACTGTGAATTGGGATAAATCTGAGCATAGTACAGAAAAATTAATTCTTCAAAGACTCAGAGGCAGTCATGGATTTTTCTATGAGAGTGAATACAGTATAGCTGAAGCAGCGGGTTGGTGTCAGCAGTTGTTAACTCAGATTAGTACCAAAGTGTCGTCCACGAACAGGTTTAAATTGTCGCTGATACGCCATGGGACAAGAAGCTCATGCCAGACTGTAAATCAGCTGTGTCACTAAGCACACTGGTTGTTTCAGCTGCATTTTATTTTTATCTTGTAACAGGATATTGTCATTGAAGCAAGAAATTCATTGATTCTCATTCTGGCACAAGCTCTTTACCTACTCATAGACAAGTACCTTGAAATATATTGAGCTGGAGTACAGTGAAGTTGTAATTATGACACTCAAAAAATCCTTGGCTAACTAACATGGAAATGTGTGCCTCACTCACATAACTGCCCCCAAAGTGGACAGGCAATCTAGGAGACAGACAGCTCTGTTCCACAGTCCCCAGGCCAACAAGTTCTTCAATATATGGCTTCCACCTGAGTTCACTGCACAGGCTGCAATTGTAGCCATGTCACAGATGGCAGTAAGTGGGACAGGGGAGACCCAGGGAGAGACCCATTACAAATAATGTAAGAGAATACTTTACATTATTCTGACTTCTTTCCAATGAACTGCAATTATCCATTTAAAGAAAACTAAACTCAAGAGAGATTGTGAAATGTGGTCCCTTGCTAGAAACCTATATACTAAGAAAAATATGGATGTTCCAATATTAGCTAAAGAAAAGAATTGTTTAGTCTTCTTTGTAACAGTAGAAAACATGGTTAGAGAGTTAAACTAAAGCAGGACTATGCAGGATTTAAAAATGAGTACTGAATCCTAAATTTAGTATTTAATAGAGTATAAAATATTTCTGTTGAAATACAGTATTCAATAGAAAATAGAAATAACAGTTAAAATAAAAATCTCAGTTATGCAAAATTTTAAAAAGAAATGTTAAGTTTACTAATTTCTAATTAACTACTTTTGTTGTCCTTTCTAAAGATGAATTTTTAAAAATCCAAGATATATAAAATCTTTTCCAAAGTAAATTCTAACATAATGTAGCTGCCTGTATGTATACATTGCTAGCCTTTTTTATTCTGTGCTTTATGCTTATTCCAGTGGGAGTTGAGGATAGAAAACACATTTGTATCAAGCGCATCTTTTAATTTCATAGAATGTAAATGGTCACTGCCCATAAGTAGTGTTCTTTAGAAGCAGAAACTGAGAGAAGGATTCAGCTGTAAATGATTTATTGAAGAAATGTTTTCAGGAAAAAAAAAACTATAAGGAAGTTGTGTGATTGAACAGATAAAGGGAAAACCCTGGGTGAAGATGTGTTCTCAGCAAAGTATCACCTTGACTTGGTCTTCAGGGACAGTTAGTCACACAATTGCTTCACCTCAAGACCAGCAGGTCTGTCTCTTGCACCTTTGCATCAGCCACCCCTTGAGGGTGGGGAGGGCCTGTGATAAGGCTCTTATCCACAAGCCCAGGATCATTCTCAATCTGCCCCACTGAAGGCCATTAGCTGTTGAGGGGTTGGGAGGGGGCAGGTAGGGTAAAGTTGCACCCAAAAAAAGAGATATTTTTCACTATAGAAAAGAACATCCACCATAGTATACTCCTGGTTCCCATTCAGCTCTACTTGGTTTTTTATTATGTTTAGTCCCCCCAGTTTTTCTAAGATTCTATGAACATAACCCCTGGAGAAACTTAAAGGAGAAGAGTTATTATGAGAAAGTATAACGGCCTTGCTGCATTTAGTCCTCAAATTGAAAGCAATTTTTATTTTCTCCCACCTTGTCCCCTCTTCTGGATTTCCCTCTCCCTTGGCTCATGCTATTGCTAGAAGCTGTGCCTGTGGACTCAGCTAGTCTCAGAACCAAATCAGTCCCCGTAGCTATAGTTTGTTCCACTAACTCACCTCTTACAAATTGCCCCAAGATATGACAAAGAAAAGGTGTGCTTCAATAATAACAACTTAAGTTGTGAAGCAAGGAGCTCGCTGTGGTAGACTCTGCTCTGGATGTCACCCAGCATTTGTCAGACAACGGTTGCTGTACTTTCCCATTTACAACCAAACCAGGTGCGGACATATTGAGTATCCTAGTGGATTATTTGAGTGCTAAACACAATTCTCCTATTCCCACTGTGTGGTAGCTACCCTGCTTCCTCATGATGATCCAAGCTTAATCATCTCCAGGAGGATGATTCATTTCTGTCTGCTAGACAACTGGCACAAGATGTCCAAAGTGACCAGGCAGAAATTACACATTCCAGTCTGGTCATACTCCTACCAGTCCCCTTGTGGGAGTTTTCCTCCTCAGGAACTAGAACTCCAAGACACACAAAACATGAAGCCATGGAAATGAAAAACCTATCATGAAACTACAGAATGAGAATGATGGTGAATAGGTCCACTCCTATATCCATTCCTTCATTCCTGAACTTAACTGTAGTACACTTTGGAGACATGGCACCAGATACTAGCTTTCTATTTAAAGAGTCCTCTATATCTTCAAGCAGGAGCCTCAATTTCATCTTGCAATAGGTCTTTTCACTAGATAGTGGGATAAGTTGAAGGACCAGTGATTCCCATGGTCATATGTTCATTACCACACTTCCTTTAACAGAAAGTGGCTCCTTTTATCTAAAATATATATATATATATATATATATATATATATATATATATATATATATATATTCTGTGCAGTAACATGTCAATGAGTCACTCTGTGATGGCCAAGACTAGGTGGGCAGAGAAGGTAAATGAATATTTTCAATGTATGTCAGGCCTGATCTGGATGAATCACTGCCCTTTTCAGGATAGAAGTGTCCAATATAATCAATTTCACACTAAGTGACAAGAAAATGCTATTTCTGGGATTTACAAATGATTTCTGTTACTGTCAGGTCAGATACTCAGCACCAACAGTAAATTGAACAGACTAGAGGAGAAAAGGCCCATGCATGCCTCCATTTAGCTCCTATGGCGACTGCATTCGTGAGCCCTACACATCAGCAGTGGGGTAGTGAGAAGAAAGGGTTAGTAACATCTGGTAACACCTGGAACTGGCTGGATCATACTGTCCATTTGGTTGTTTAGCATCTCTTCTACATTTGATACTCTTGATGTACATTAACATACAATGCAAACTCTCTTTGCTCACTCTGGATCATAGCTATATTCACATGCCTCTTCCTTAGCAGTTACAAACCATAATCTTCCTAGGCTGTTATTTCAAGTTGTATGGCCAACTTGTCCTATGCTGTTCATCACTGCTGAATAGTCTTGTCACATCCTTACCTTTGGCTGCTTACTACTTTATCCACACACAAAAATAATAGATGACAAGTACACTGTCCAAAATTCTGCCAATTGGAGGCATTAACCAATGTTTTCAGGACCCCCTTCCCTAAAGAGGGCTACAATGTATCAGGAGTTCACAGGCTTCTACCAATACATGAGTCAACCCTTTCATGATCCAAGCTTGGATTTTTTCCCTCTTTGTTACCTAGAAGGAAACCTATCATGAAACTACAGAAAGAAGCAGATGGAAAGGTATCAGTGGAACAGTGTCCAGTGACATAGGGACAGGAGACACTTATTTAAAAGCTCTCAGCCTGAGGCCAATCCCAGATGTATCACTCTCATTGTACAACAAATTGTTACTGGACATACCTGAACTTATTTGGTGGATTTGTCAGTACCAGTTAATGATCAATAGTTATGACCACATGATCACATGAATGACCAAAGATAAACATTGTCTTCTGGAGTCCAACATAAAATCAGAAACTGTTGTTTGGATCATTTTCTTTAGAGGGTGTAGCTTATTACAGAACCTTAGGTGTGTACATTGGGTTTTTATTCAGTGACTTGCCAGAAACTCCACTTGACACAAGATGCCATAGTGTATCAAAGTCTGCCAGGATATATAGGTCAAATGTAATGGTGGTTTTTACCTCAGCCTTACCCTGCAAACCCATTCCTTACTCTGGGCCCCATTCAAAATGTTTCATATCATGCGATAATTGTTTCCGAGCAATACTTTCTACTCCAAAGATGCTGCCTGCAAAGCTCAACAAAGTCTATCAAGCACCGTGCTTCCTTCTTAGCAATAAGAATCATAAAGTAAAGCTGGAGTTGTATCTCAGTGGTAGAGCACTTGCCTAGAATGTGGTAGGCACTGGGTTCAAATCTCTGAAACACATTAAACAAACAAACAAACAAATAAATAAATATGACCATCTACAACTAAAAATATATATTTTAAAAAATCACACAGCACAATAACTCACCCTTTGTTATGGACAAGATGTCCAAGTGAGTTCCAGATGCCCACACCTCTAGGAACTTCAAAGGTAGTAGACTTCAAAAATTTTATATTATTGTTTTCCATCCTCTGAACTGTAGGCAGCCAGAATGCTTGCCACTTGTCCAGTTAACACCATGTCATCAGTATAATGGGCCAATGTTAGGTTTTGCAAAGTGTCAATATATTTCAGTTCCTTTCAGGCTATATAATGATACTAAGAATAATTGATTTTAAAGTCCTAGTTTTGAAAAAAATGCTAAAATTTTATTTGAAGAAAATAATTCTTCTCAAGCATATTTTAAAAATTGTTAAAATAAAATTTGAGCTGGACATGGTGGTACATGCTGATAGTCCTGTTTACTTAATGGGCTAAGACAGGAGAATCACTTGAGCCCAGGAGTTTGAGGCCAGTCTTGACAACATAGTGAGACCACATCTAAAAACAAACTGATAATAATTATTTAAGGAAAAAAATACTTAATATAATTAAGTAATATTTTCCTTTAAAGATTTTTACTTTCTTATTTTTAAAACAAAATTTCCAGGTAATGTAGATGGAGATTTAACAAATTAATTATTGAGAGTTTGAATGGCATAGAGGTTAATTTTTGCATACTTTAATTGAAATTTGGAATTTGAATTGTAGTAAACATTTCTAGATAGAGCTCCATTTTTTAATTGGATAAACATATTCTGTGTTGGAATAGAATGCTGAGAAGTTTGATATTGGCAAAATGGTCAAAGGAATTGTAATTAAAAACAATTCATTTGACTAGTACTATCAAGAAATTTTTGTCAAAGAAAATCACTTTGAATGGAAAATAACTGAAAATATTTATATTTGGCCTCTAATATTTAGATGTTTCCATTAGAATTGAAAATGAGCTGTGAAACTATGACAAAAGTCTAGTTAAGGTTTCTAATAGGCAGATGTAAAACAAAACCTCCTGAATAGAGTAGTATCTCAGGACTTAGTACCCAGCCGAACATCAGGTGATGGCAGTAGAACTGATCTGATGCTGAGCTGCAGCCTTGAGGTGACAGAAGATGCCAATCCCTTTGTAAGAAAAGGATTTGGAAATCAGAGAACCAGAGTAGGATCTAATGCCTGGCTCTAGGGGATCAGACAAGAATTTGATCTCACCTTTTGAACGATTGTTAGGGAATAGAGACAGGCCTGCAACACTCAGTCAGATTTGCTATTCTTCCTTTTTGCAGAATCCATGTGATGATAAACGACATAAGGACATCTGGTCTAGGGAGAAAACTTGTGACCACTTACCAAAATTCCTTGTGATTGGGCCTCAAAAAACAGGTAAGCACAGTCAATTGTGCTACTTGCTTTTATTATTATTATTATTATTATTATGCAAACTATTTTTGTATGGCATCATGGAACCAGGTTTTGCTTTGTGAAACTTTTTGACATCCATGCAAATTCATTATTGAATTACTTTTCTTTCCCATGAAGTCCCTATATGCCAGGAACCTCATGAAGACCCTAATGTTGCCATTAAATGCTTTAACTACAGATTTTAAAACTGTTTCGAGGTACACATTCAATTTTTGAAGATTTTGAATTTATGTGTCACCTGACTTTTAATTTTTACTCTTTATATCTTTGCTAATTAATTCCTGAATTAAGGTATGAAAAAGTGATTTGAACAGACTTAAGCTATTTTATGCTGCACATGAGCTTTGAATTGATTTTCGTTCAGAGCCACTGCCATGGTTGCTTTCAAATATCTTACATGTGTGATTTATAAAAATAATCAATTAGCACTAATATGCTTTATTTTCTGATAAACCTGAGCTTTACCAGCCATTTTTTCCTTGGTATTTTCTCATGCACTACAGGACAACTGTAATAGAACATGGTAAAAGAGAGTGCAAGTATTTCACCAATGAGATGACACTTTCAATTAGAATATTTTATACTTTCTTCAGTATGTGACAGGTTTATACACTTTGCTCATGTCCTGATTAATTAAAGTTTTTATTGAGTTGCTGTATTTTGAATACACTACTTTGACTGAAAGCATTTTCATCAGTGAATGCACAAACCATAACCCAAAACAAACAGGCGCAGTAGTAAATAAGCCTGACCCCATGAAGATATTTGTAATACAAGCAAGTAGATCATTTTAAAGGTTGTGGGCAAAATTTCCAGACTATTAGATATTGGTTGTTGAAATCTTTCCTTCCTCTAGGAATATAAATTGCATTACCACAGTAAGTTAACACATGTGCAGGGAGGGGGAAAAAAGCAGAATGTATTTTCAGATAGATCATTTTGTGTTGCTGTTGTTTAAAATGTGCATTAATTTTCTACCAAACCCCTTATATAAGTGCTAACTCTGGAATGACTACTAAAGAAATAAAACCTTCCTGTGTTGTAAAATCATGTTAAAAATTTAATTTAAAGGCATGTCCTCTGTCATCTGTCATTGAATATTATTGCTTCTTAGTTCTCCTAGAAAATTACAGGTTAGTAATGATAAATATGTTTTTCCTCTTTGCTCTTTGTATTTATAAAGACAGTAAGTTATGCCTTTAGATTTTATATTTGACCTACCAGTATGGCAGTGATAAAGATTTTTGCTGGTTTTGGCTTAACCAAGATAAACAAGTAAGATGTTCAAACAAAGAAATTGGATGATAATATTTTATGTACTATGAAAATATTATTCCAATATGAAAATGGTTGTAATAATTCCTAAAAACCCAATCAGAGAAGGCTAAAATCATATTTCGTTCTGTATTATTTTCATTTGCAAAGCTTCCTCTGCTGTCAGAGACTATAAATTCCCTGGAGGGGAGTCACAGATAAAGCCTAACAATCTGGCCTCAAATGCACTTGTCTTTTAACAATTTAAACATGGTACATACATCCCTTACAATAATGTAAGATATCAAAGAGGTCCTCAAAGTCTTATTTTCTCTACTGTTGTGGGAGAATGGAAGGACAGATGTGACATCCCACTTTGCCATTGCCAAATCTTATGAGGGATTTTCATTGGCTAGAAGTGGGTCAAGGAATGAGGGCAAAGAGAAGACAAATAATCAGAGATGACAGTAGCCCTGGACTTAAGATACACAAAGCTCAAATTGTGGCCCTTCTCTATTCCTTCAGACAGCAATGAATACTTCATCATTCAGAGTCAAATTTTAGTATTGCCATGAAAAAGAGAATTTCTAATAGGGTCAACTTTAGTGCAATAACTCCAAGACCATAATTCGTTGGCCATAAATCTTCTAGAAGATCAGTGTTCCCATTGTCAATATTAATTTCTCATGATTTGGCTGTCTTACTCTGGTTTATTAAAACTAAAGAGGAGTTGATTATATATAAGTAGAGTTTCTCTTAGAGTATACAAACTCTAAAGCTTTTTCTTCTTCTTTCACAAGATATATCAAAGAAATTAGATAAGAATGAGTGACAAGGATAATGAAAACACAGGTGATAATAAAAATGTATACATTTTGAGGTTGTAAACCCAGACTTTATAGCTGATTCTGTGACTATGAAACCATGTGTCTCTTGTCCCTGGTTGAGAGAACTTTCCCTCTCCTTTCTGTCAGAGGACTCCTGATGTTCTCTAACTCCTGATGGAATGAATGTATAGGGTTCAGAAAACAAAGGCTTTGACTCTGTATTCCAGGGGAGATCTGGATTCAATTCCACAAGCATCCCAGTGATTAAACACTTCTTCATATCACTGAGGGACATTATAAAATATCTATTAATTCTGGGAACAATTGTGCATGCCTGTAATCCTAGTGACTCAGGCAGCTAAGACAAGGGGATTGCAAGTTCAAGTCTGGCCTGGGCAATTCAGTGAGACCCAGTCTCAAAAAGAAAAATAAAAAGGACTGGAGATGTAACAGTTACTGAACACCCCTGGGTTCAATTCTCAGTACTAAATATAAAAACAAAACAATATATATATATATATATATATATATATATATATATATATATATATATA
Organism: Spermophilus citellus; assembly: GCF_964194105.1. Classification (NCBI taxonomy): domain Eukaryota; kingdom Metazoa; phylum Chordata; class Mammalia; order Rodentia; family Sciuridae; genus Spermophilus; species Spermophilus citellus. Next base: position 92,400,355 of record NC_138189.1, read on the forward strand.
TATATATATAAAATTGACTGTTCAGCAATAATTTGAAGATCATCCTGTATCTAAACCCTAGGTTCAACCACATTCAAAACCTTAGCAATATTAATTTTTTTTTTTCTCAGCTGTCCTGTAGTTCTGAAACCTCTTTCTTTCTCTTTCCTTCTTCATTCTCATAATGAGTTAAATATTTGAAGGTAATTCTCAACTTAAAAAGACAGTTCTGCATTCTGTGAACACTTTCAGCTTTTGATTGTGTCTAATTCACTTTTTCTCTGAAACACTTTTGTTCCTCCTCTCACATTGTATCCTTTTGAACTCCTGTTATTTTCAGGAACAAATCAGATCAGTTCTTCAAGACTCCTCTCATCCCTCATGACTTTTAAATCTTACAGTGTGTTTAAGATACTTCTTTGGGTGGTCTTAAATTCTCTAGTTTTGGGGGTGTTTTTTAGATGGACAGAATAATTTTTGTTTTGTTTTGATTTGGTTTTGGGTACTGGGGATTCAACTCAGGGGCACTCAACCACTGAGCCACATCCTCAGAATTATTTTGTATTTTATTTAGACACAGAGTCTCATCGAGTTGTTTAGTGCCTTGCTTTTCCTGAGGCAGGCTTTGAACTCGTGATCCTCCTGCCTCAGCCTCCTGAGCTGCTGTGATTACAGGTGTGTACCACGGCAAACAGCAGATGGACAGAAGACTTTTATTTTATTTATTTATTTTTATGTGGTGCTACTAAGGATCGAACCCAATGCTTCACACGTGCTAAGCAAGTGCTATGCCACTGAGCTATATCTCCAGCCCCAAAGTCTCTAGTTTTTAACCAATTTTCTCTCTTTCAGCTTTCTTTTAAGTTTGTATGACTTGATTCTATAATTATTATTTCTTAAAAGTCTTTTCAATTAGTAATTAGCCTCCATAAGGGAATATCTTATTTTTTTCCATCCTATTAAACTGAGAGCCACCCATTATAGATGTTTTAATGTGTCTGTTGTATCTTGTCTACTGGGTAAAGTGATAGTCTCACTAATTCTTAGAGCACAGCAACCTTTGCTCATAGAAGTTTGAGTTGTATTAGACCAAAATGCCACTTATCTGATGACCTCTGCTTCCATATCTCCCAACGGCAATGATTATTATTCTGCCAGCCCACATATGTCACTCATCTCCAGTTCTCCCAGGTCTGAGACATCTGAAAACCCTACTTTATTCTAATGTGTCATAAAAGTAGTGAAACTTTTCAAGAAGGGAATCCTTGATTTATATGAGCTATGATGACCCAGTCACTGCATGCGTCCTTTCTGCTATTTCTCCCAGTCTCTGGCCTGTCATTGATAGAAATAAGCTTCAAGGATTATATCTGAGATGTCTATATGTGGACACTAAATTGGTTCCACTGGCTAGTCTGTTCTGCCTTGAATATCAGTCATCAGATTCGGTTGCCCTGTCCTTCTGGGAGAGAACATTCAAATGGCCATCTTTCTAGAATTCTGAGCTACTCTTTCAATCTTGTCCAATAACACTTAGTTTTCAAGGAAAAACTTTAGAATTACTTCCTTCTGGAAACCCTCACTGACTTCCCAGAACTTAAATCATCCATTCTTCTCAAATGTTGTAAGAGCACACTAGTTGTCTCTTATTATAATATCTTCCCCACTATATTAAAATTACCTTGACCCAAGTCCTTGCATGCACTTTAAATTCATCAAGGACAGTATACTTGTTTTTCTTATTAAGAGTTATCACCAGCCATTACTTTAGGGTCATTTACAGAATAATACAACAACATCTGTTGAATAGTTAGATTTTACCTAATCTGCATTTTAATGGCAGTTCAGGACCCATCAGGTTCAGGTACTGTGTCGGATGCTAGAGATAAAGGTAGAAGCACCCCATGCCCTTGATGCTCGAGGAGGGAAATTGAACTGCATGATTCCTGAAGTTCTACTTTGGCTGGATTATCAGTCTGTTCTAATTTTGCTGTGTACTCATATTAAATCAGATGTTTAAGTAAAAAGAATCACAGAGAGTGATAAAGACACACTTGAATTGTTACGACATGAAAAATACCTAAGAGATATCAAGGACATCATTTTGACAAAGGAAAGAGTTGGTCTTCTGAATATTACTTTTTGAGCAAAGGAAAATACTATAGTGACAATTTTTCTTTCATTTTTATTTCATATAACCTTTACCTTCTTTTTTTTTTTGTAATAGGAACAACTGCACTTTATTTATTTCTTCTTATGCACCCTTCCATCATCAGCAATCTCCCTAGCCCCAAAACATTTGAAGAAGTTCAATTTTTTAATGGAAACAATTATCACAAGGGAATTGACTGGTAAGAAAAATAACAAAAAATAAACTCCATTATGAACACATGCTCCATCACTGCAGAGCAATTATAGATGTATGCATGGCATCTGCATAATTACAGAATAAATTTGTTATGCTCAATTCTACCACAGTGAATTAGAAATTAATTTATAATGATGATATGTTTAATCAGTGTTGCCTATAATTTGATTTGGACAGTGCAATAATGATAATATTTTTCTGGTAAGTTAATATGATTGAATAAAAAACATTATGTGATATTTTTCATCAGAATTATTCATAAGGATATTTAAAATTCTCTTTAAGCCTACTATTATTTTACAGTGCCTGAATTTTTTTTATTAAACGCATTACTTTGTCTTCACAATGATGCTTGAGGAAACAAATAAATCAGTACGTTGCTTTACTTTGTACTATGTGACATGTATCTTCATTAACCACATAGACTGTATATACTGTATTACAATATAAGCTGATGTTTGTCATGCAAATAATGAGAGCATTTCCCAAACCATATCAATTCTAATAACACACATGCCTGAAAAAATATTAATTGGTACTTGATAAATTATAAGTAATTTTGATTATCATAAAAATTTTCATAAACCAAAAAAGAATAAACTTGGTATTGGAGATGATATTCACTCTGGTGACTTTTCCCTAGCTCTATCCCAATTTGCCAAGAAAATATGGTCCTAAATTTAATTTTTAATTCTCAGGTATATAAAGCCAATCTCACCTGAGGAAATTTCCCTCAATTTTGTGGGTCATCATCATGCATGAACTTGTCCTGAATGAAGGACCCATTCTTTTTAGATGCAGGATTTAGGATCAATGTCAGTCAAGAGCAATATCAATGAGCACATCTGGTTTTCCATCATGAGCAGAGATGTGTCCATTCTATGTCTAGGACATTACTACCCTACCTTATTCTTAAAAGACTAAGTTTTGAAATTACATGCATATTATTAAAGGCAGAACAGCAGTTTTCTCTTATCTGTGAGCTCAAATGGAACACAAATTGTTAAGCAGGAATATAGATGAGATTCTTCAACACTCCACATTTGGGAAACATAATAGCAAATGTCAAAGAGGAAAATAAGTGTCTTATATGAATTCTTAATTGCTCTCATTATTTATTTCTAGAACATTTGAGGGTTAGAGAAGTGATGAGCTGTAAGGAGGGTTACACACATAATTAAAGCCTTGTACTGAATTAACCTCAAAACATATTGATTCCATAATCTACACACAGAGGAATGTTCCGACAGCATATGGAGGAATGAACCTACCGAGGCTCCACAGGATCAACTGGCAGGAAATATCCCCTTAATTACTCTAGATAGACTACAATGTGCTCACATTGCTACATATACTACAAATTATGCAGCAGCTAAAAAGGAGAACAGCCATCCCTTAATCTGTTTAGTATTTTATAGCTATTTTGACTTGCACATTTTTGTATCTTGTGAACTTCAATCTCACCTTAAAAATTTCTTTCTCATCATTTGCAAACACACATTAACTATATTAAAATATCAGCAAAGTAATATGCAATGATTTTCTGTTTGCCAGGAATAAACAATATTGCTGTATTTGGCTTTTGAAAACACAGAGTATCAGCTCAAATGTACAGTATTTTCCCTTTGTTCTATATCAAAACTACTTACTCCATTTTATTCCTTCCCCTGCCCCAAATAAGTTATTATAATGATAATATTTTGTGCTGTCTTCATACTCAATATATATAGAATATCTGTTATTTGGGCTACTTTATAGCATAATAATTACAAATTGGTCAAATAAGTGTAAAATGTTCAAATTGCTTCCTAATCAGAGTACAGGTTAATCAAATCTCAGGTTAATCATCTCTCTCTCTGTCTTCAGGTATATGGACTTTTTTCCTACTCCATCTAACATTACAAGTGATTTTCTATTTGAAAAGAGTGCTAATTACTTCCATTCAGAAGATGCTCCCAAGCGAGCTGCATCTCTAGTCCCCAAAGCCAAGATCATCACAATCCTCATCGACCCCTCAGACAGGGCGTACTCTTGGTACCAGGTATGAGCAATGAAAAACACTGCTGAAAGCATTTAGTTGTAGCTTGAATATAGGCAATGGTAAATCATGAAAATAAAAACCAGATACACTGAGATTCAAATATAAAAACATATATGTATACATATATATGTATATGTTATATATATATATATTCATATACACATATATACTTGTATTTGTATAATGTATAAATATGCATATCTTTATGACTATAAAGAATTGAATATTTAACTCATACTACCAACTTGGACAAGGATTTTCAAGCATAAAAATAATAGACAAAAAATCATATGTCAAAGAATTAATAAATTGCCCAACCCATACAATCATGTCAGATGTTGGTCTTTAAAAAAAATAACAAAATTAAATGTCAGTATGTAAAAAGGAAATCTTTAATAAATACAGGGTAAACATAATTTCTTAACAAAATTTATAGGTAATTCTTCCAAATAAGTAAATAAAATGAACAGTATCAGTAATAAAATGAACAAAAGGCACAAACAGACAATTGTATACACATACAACAGAAAACTGTATACACGTTGCTCAACAGTTTGTGGGAAAAAATGATCAACCCAATTAGGTATCAATAAAATATAAATTAAAATGAAAGTTTTATAATATCTTGACAAGATTACTGATATTTCTGCTGGCAACAGTGTGATAATAAAAGTTTATAGCATTCCAAAAGAAAGGTACATTTCAGATATTTTCTGAAAACTTGTTTGGTAAGAGCATCAAAAGGTGTTTAAAGATCTTTTCAGTGTGATTCCTTTTTTGGGATTGAAGGTACAGAAAATTTCAAAGGTATGAACAAATATTTACATACATTGTAGCACTATCTATAATAATAGGAACAAATGAAAAGGTAAATGCCTGACAATATTGATTTGTGTCACACTGAATTGGAATATTGTATGAGTATGTTTAATTATGGTTCTAATCAATAAAATGGTAATTAAAGAATTGTGTTTATTCTGTTGTGTGAATAGGTACCAATCATAAAGCTAAATAATTAAACATTGTGATTATGCTGTGAGGAAGTACGTAAAGGTGCTCCAAGAGAATTCTCTAGGGAAATGAACTATTTGGAACTGAAGGATGAGTACATAAGTAACTGTGTGAAGGGAGAAGGCAGATGGAGGAGAGGGAGTGGTATATGCAGAGTGCCCATGGTATATACAACCATAGTACACATAAAGAGCTAAAAGAAACTTCATGGTAGCCACCTGGAAAACTCCAGGTGAATCCCAGAAGAAGATGAAGATCAGAGGCACACCAGGGCTGCCATTTTTTTTTAGCAATTAAAAGCCTTTGCAAATAGAAATCAGTGTGTAACTACCAGATTTACATTTAGAAAACATTATGTTATCTGCTATTTGAAGAATGGATTGGAGTATGACAAATGGTCATTCAGTGAAGTCAAACTAGAGGGTATTGCAACAGGTTTGCTGAAAAATAGCGGTATAAGTAGAAAGTGAAGGAAGTATAAAATATTAATAGATGTTTGGAGATTAGAATCAATGAGCCTAATAAGGAAGTATCAAGGATGAATCAAGTTTCCTTCCAATCTGGGAAACTACACGATGCCCATGCACTCCCATACAAAAAGATGTCCTAAAGAAGGATACAGAAGATTTCCTGGTAGGGCACGAGATGTGAGGCTAATGAAAAGCAAAGGATGATTATGACATATGGATTCTCATCTTAACAGAAATGAACAGTAGAATTTATTGGCATTATGGGGAGGGGGTCCCAGCTGCAGACAGAAATCTTTGAATCCGACACATGAGCCATAATCACAAAAACAATGAAATGACCCAAGGAGAGAATTTAGAAATGAAAAGCACAGAGAAGATAAGGTATCAAAAGGGACAAAAAAATAACAGTCCCAATGAATAAATTCAGGAACATGATGACCTGAAATTTAAGAGGAGACAGTGCTGCCAAATGCAGGTGGTGACACAGTGACAAAGAGCTGCTACAAAATTACACAATTGGGTAAAACAAGGCCTTAATTCTTTTCATTTATTTGAAAGATAAGGCAGGAGTTAGAGCCCTTAGCCACAGAGTGAAAAGAGAAAAACTAGATGGGTTTGGTTGTAGAATAATAAGCAGGGATGAAGGAATAGTAATAGCATTTGCAAGACTCAAAAATTGTGATTTTAAAGAGAAAAAAACAAGACGTTATCTTACTATATAGGAACTGAAGTGGGATCAAGGGAAACATAGTATGTGTTGTGTAGTGGTGGTGATTTGATTTAAGATAGAAAGTTTCCAAAGAAAAAGAAGTACAGGTAAGGAGAGAAAATGAGTAGTCAACCCTGTGAAGAACCAATAAGCGATAGCCAAAGTAAATAGGTTAATGAATAAAAATACATTTAAAAACATGAAATTAAACACACAGAATTTCTAAGGAAAAAACTATATTGAAATATAATTATCAGAATATTTTAAACTAGTAATAGTTTTACTTACTAAACCATTAATGACAAGTTCTAATGGTGAGTCACACCACTGTAATATTGATGAGCATAAGCAACATTTTGATATATCTGAAACACCTATAATTTGATATAAAAATAACAGATTTTTGTTGGTGGCAAAATTACAGGTAAGATAATTAGTGTGACTACTGTCCTCATTCACAATTAAAGGAAATGTTAAATTTAATTTAGAGGTTGCTGAAAATAAAGATGCTTTTGTTGTTGTTGTTGTTGTTGTTGATCCAAATTCATAGACCTCACTATATTCTATTAACGGGTCTCTGTCTAAAAATCTCTGGCATGAAACTTGAAGGATGTTGGAGAGGATGAATGTATGTGCTAGTAAATTCAGAAGCCTGGAGTAGAGAAATGGAAGACACTGTGATGGTCTGTCCTTTGGGAAATTAGAATAGTTTAATCTGATGAAAAGGAGACCAATAGATTAGGGAGCTTGCATTTTGAAGAGATGAATTAAAGGGGATATGAACTTGCACATGAGTGGGATAAAGCTGACCACAGAAATGTAAATTGTCTACAGGAATGATAACTTATTGAAATTGTTGATCTTGAATTGTGGAAACAGGGTATATATATATTCCAAAATATCAACTATGTGAATGAATTTTGTGGATGTGTATGTTTAATAAATATGGAAATGAATGGGAAAATTAGGAAGATTTACTTAAAGAAAACTTAAGGGTATAAAAGAAAATTTAAGGGTATAAGACAAATAATTTCCATAAAATTTTATTCTTCCTTTTTCTTGACTTTGCAAAATTTCTTCAATAATATGTATTACCAAGAATAAGTAACAAAAGACAAAAAAATGTGACATTACAAATTGGCATTAAAAATAGTTGGGGATTTAAATAAAATGCTTGGATTAGAAGCAAGATTCATAAGTTACTATCAGAATCTTTGAATCAGTGTTCCCACAGGACACAAAAGTAAGTCTTTCTCAGTTTATGAAACTCATATTGCAAAGCAAGATAAATTTATATTTTTAAAATGGTGCCAAAAACATTAAGATGCTAATCCTTAATTATAAGTTTTAAATATTTGGAGGAAATGTTGAGGATTTTCCTAGCAGAAAATATAGTCATTGCTTTTAGCAAATTAAAATAAATTTTTCACATAAATTAAACCATTTAAGTAAAATAGAATTTATATAATGTGTGTCTTCTTTGTGCTTGCTTTTTCAAATAAATTCTTTGAACATACAGGTTTGAAAGGAATTATTTTTTCTGATAATACTTTTTATTGCCATATTGCTGAGAGCAGGGCCCCAAAGTGTTCCACACTTCAAAATAATGTAGCCTATTACTTAGCTAGTCCTGTCTATTCAGTAAATACCATAAATCCAAAGCTCAGCAGGTATAATTCAGAAACTCCTACAAATGTCACCTGCCACTGTAATTTCTACCCCATATTTTTATAATGGACCTCACAGAAGAACTAAAGTGCTATTTTTGCCATAAAATATGTCCCTTTGTGACTTCCAGGTCATATTTTTATGCTAATCTTAGTCACAGGAATATGAAGAAAAGTTAGTGCTAAACTGGTATAAATCAATACAGAACAGATTAAGTACACTTCCTGATTATCACTGTTTATAATAGAAATTTTAGTGTTACTGTCCTGTATTCATATGCCTACGGCTTATTTATAATTCTTTATTCATATGATCTAATTTCTATACATTTTGTTTATTGAATGAATTATAAAATTTCTGTATGCTCAGCATAGTGAATGTACATCTATGAAGGACAATGTATATACAATAATTAGGGGGGTTTTATTAGTCCCACCAATTTTCCACTCACTAATTACTCTTGAACTATTCCCCACATCCTAAATCATCTTTACTCTTTTAGTTGTTTTATTTCTAACTCAAATATAAGGCTTATTACTCACACATGGGGTCTGCTATTACACAATCATATCAGATTCCATTATATTTTCATCCTTAGCCTGTACTATATTTTCTTCATATTCACTTTTAGATATCTCACACCACCAAATCATTTATCCCTACACACGTCATCCACCTTCACTCAAACTTACCTTATACGATAAAGTTCTCTTAGTTCCTATGTTCATTTATTTCGGATTATCAAGATCTTTCTTGTAACATGTTAACTTAAAATTTTCATCCATTAAAAAATGTTATTTTATCTGTCATCAGAATTAACCCCTTATTGGCTTGGCTGTCACCACAAGTAACTTATACTGCTAGTCAAATACATGACTTTGTTATAAGCTAGTACTCTATTGACTCCCACACTAGATTTGATTTCTTTGAAGATAATGGTTCTAGGTTATATCTTTTTATCTCAGGAACCTATTGCTGTTCTTTGTTCTAGAAAGATGCATAATAAATGCTTGTGAAATTGTGTTGACTGAGAAATTCATCTCATTGAGTTGGGCTGTTTCCTGCTCAACGAATGAAAGTTTGGTATAAAGACTAAGAGAATTTTGTACTGAAAAAGTAGGAGTGAAGTAGTACTTGGGAATTAGCAGTATTAGTTGGAAACCCATAGGAGAATGAAAGAAACTTGATTAACATCAACATGAATCTGAAACCTAAACAAACATGATAAATAGATATCTGCCTTCTCCATAGCACCAGCCATACTGAGAAAAGGAAACGTTAGACCCTGCAGGAGCAGCTATAATGAAATAGTGGGCTCTGTAATATGTAATCCCACTCTTGCCCATCTAAATCTCATTTCAGCAGACTTGATTTGTCTTGTCCCTGATACTTTTTCTCTCCTAATCAGATCCACATAGAAAATTCTTACACTCTGTCTCTGCTTTTCAACTAAACATCTTAGACATGCACATAATCACAACTTTCTGCATATCACCTGATGTGTAGCGAAGGCTGGTATTTTACAATAAGCAATGTGCCAGTGCCTATTTCAATAAATGCAGTTTTGACAATATTTTTCATTCTATAATCAGGTACCTTTATTATTTTGTGACATGAAAGACACACATATCTCACACTCATTTATATAGCTACAGAAACATTTTTAAAAACTAACCTTACAACTGACTTTTTGTTTAAAGCACCAACGATCACATGAAGATCCAGCTGCCCTGAGATTTAATTTCTATGAAGTTATTACAACAGGATATTGGGCCCCATCGGACTTAAAAACTTTGCAGAGGAGATGCCTAGTACCTGGATGGTATGCCGTCCACATAGAAAGATGGCTAACTCACTTTTCAACTTCTCAGGTAATGTCCTGATATTAATTTCCTCTGTTTATTACATCATGATTGTGTTTCACTGACAAACAGAAAAATGTGAACAAACATTGTCAGAGATAGAAATTTATTGTCAAAGAAAATTCTATGTAAGGAAGAAATGTGAATTTTTATTTTTAACTTCACTGTTACTATTAAAATTCTATTAAGTGACTCTGAAGCACATTCCTAGGATCCTCTTTTGAATAGTAGCTGGTTTCACAATGGTAAGTTCTCCTAAAGGAAATTTCCTATGATTCACAGAAAACACCTTTCAACTACTAGTAGAACTGACAGTTAATTTGTGGAACCCCATGTGCAGATTCCTGTGAGACCCTTATAAAGACAGAAGGAGCTCATGCACTAGACCACCACAATGCAAAGTACTGTAGCAGTTCCAGGAATATATAATAAAGCCCAAAATAAGGATTTCAGGAAATATCCATATTCTTATAGTTTTCATTCCAGATAAGGGCATAATTGAAGGCCCAGAAAATGGACTTCAGCATTGACATGTTTTTCTTTTCTTTTTAAACATTCCTTTGATAAATCTGAACAGTAAATGAAGGTCATAAAGGCAAGAACAAACATCTTCCTCCACCCTCTTGTCATGGTTTGTAACACTAGATGGATCTTTTTGATTTGGATGACCAGTATTTCTGTCTTTGACTCCAGGTATGCCCCATTGAGATTTGGTAGTCGGGACGCTTATCTAATTATACTACAGATGGAAATATTCTGTTCTCACTGAAGTACTAACTCAAGAGAGTGTGTTTATTTCTGACTTAGAATAAAGTGAGTGAAGGGCTATCACTTAAGAACTTCCCCCAAAATAATCCCCTATGGCAAACTTTAATTACGGTTAATTTGAAAGGATGCAAGAAGAGCAAACATTAAAATGTGTTCTAAGTAGTTCATGTTTTCTTCCTATTCACACTGACCTAATTTATTAATGTCATACCAGGTCAAGGGAAGCAGCACAGTCTATTCAATTTAGTTTTGTTCTTCATAAAGTGACTATTTTTGACTTTACAGTTGCTAATTATTGATGGACAGCAGCTGAGATCTGACCCAGCTACTGTGATGGATGAAGTCCAGAAGTTTCTGGGAGTTACACCTCATTACAATTACTCTGAAGCACTAACGTGAGTTTATTCTCATGCTTGATTTCATTTCCATTATTTGCCATCATAAATTATCACTGGTAGGTGTGTATATAGCACCATTAATACTAGCTATGAATTTATACATCATTTTGCCACTCAAAAGCAGTCAAAGAAATATCTTCATTACTCATGTAGTGTCTCCCTTTTGAATGCCAGGAATACTTTATCTTATAGAGTATTATAGGTATTTCATATTATGATGAATGAATTCCCCTAATTTGGAGCTTTTCCCCAGTACCAATTTGGTTAACTAAACTTTTCACAAGTCTACTCTATGCAGAAAGTATCCTAGACATTGAAACTACAAAGGTGAGAAATATATTCTCTTCCTCTGAGTAATTTACAAGTTAGAAATGAAATATCGATGGACATCTTTCCTCTGTGAAAGTGCCCAGCCCCAAATTGGGAATGAAGTACATTCATGTTTTATTCTGTATTTACTAAAATATTTACAAATAAATGAAAGCATGTATCATACTCCAGCTATCCATTGTTGCATCTACAAAACTACTGGCATGAATTAACAGCTATTTTATGACACTTATGGATTCTGTAGCTCACGAGTTATTCAGGCACAGCTGGGATAGCTTGTTTTACTCATATCTCAGGTCACATCTGGGAGGACTTGAGTATTTCAATATGACCCAAATGGCTGAGGACTGAAATCATTGGGAGGCTTCTCCACCCACATCCTTGTGCTGGGATGGCTCAAAGGCTGTGCTCAGTAGGCTGAAGATTCCACGTGACCTCTCCTGGTACTCAGCTTTCTCACAGTGGCTGTGTTCTAGGAGGGAGTGAAATGTTGAGGAAGCTGTGGTGCAAGAGAGTCATAGACTTCTCTGACCTAGACTTGCAAGTCACAAGACATTGCTTATGCTGCCTTCTGATGGTTACTGTGGTCACTAAGGCCAGTCCAAATTTAAGAAAGGAAAATGAGATTCCACCTCTTAATAAGGAAAGACAAGGTCATGCTACAGAAGAGCATGTGGGATGGAAGATTTTGTTACAGTCATCTTGGGAAAATAAACCCATATATTAAGGTAATTTCAAATGGGCAAGGAGGATAAAATAAAAATAAAATAAAATCCAAATTAAAATCTCCAAGAAGCCAAAACATATTTTAAAAGGGCATGGACTTTGCTCATAAACACTCCCCCCACAAAGTCGGATACAAAGTCTATTAAATTTTACACAAAATTCTAACGAGCCTGATTATGTAATTTCCCAGTTCACAGCAGATTAGAATCAGCAATTAGACAATTAGAGAGGGTAATGGAGGGACAGGAAAAGCAGTAATAAGATTTGGTTGTTCCTTATCCACTAAAATAACCCTAATGAAGTTTTTACCTACACATGGAAATAGCAACAAAACAAGGCATGCCCCTGTTGATTTAGTAGACAATCTTCTTATAATACGTTTTGCATTAATAGTTATTGATGTTGACATACCTTCCCTGCTCCTCAGTAATAGTTTAGGCAATGCTTCTATCCTGTTTACTATAAATAGTTGCTTGTAGTTCAATAAACCTGTAAAATCATACTTTTGAGGGGAAAATTATAAGCAACATAAAATGGGAATTTTGATATCTCTCATATATCATAAAATTACTATCTAGAGTGATGTTAAGTGTAATAAAGAAAGTCAAGTGTTAACCAACTCGTCTTCTAAAAGTTGACTAACAGTTATTTGAGAAACATTTTCCATCTTAATTTCACAATTTCATGTCCACTCAAGTAAAACAATGAATTGATACAACTTAGGGAAGATAAATAGCCTTTGTTAGATTTAGGATATACACAGTTGCCAATACCATAAATGAAAATAGGACAGCAAAATGATGTGGATTTAAGGTTATGTCTATCCTTTTTAAAAAACTTTCAATATTCTAGACTTACAATATTCTAAATGGCTCTTCTTGCTCAGGTTGTACTAAGCTCTGCTTCACATGGCTGCTGCAGAGAGCAAGGAGAGACTACAGTCCACCCTGAGTTCTCCACACTACCTGAGAGCAAAGGAGAGATGCTCAGTGTGTGTATAAATATCTCAGCTTTGTAGCCAGTGCTGTATTTTACCTTAACACAGTTAAATATTCTCATCCTGAGGCAGAAAATGCTGTTTGGGGCTCTGTTATGCCGACTTCCCCGTCTCATTTTGCACAGCATGCTGAATTGTTTTTCCTCTTGGGAAATTAATGAAAACTGGAGAAAGGACTATGATAGCCAGGGAGCAGATTGAAAAGTTCAGGTTGGAAATGACTCTGTCTTCCTTTTATCCATTTAACTAGTGATGTATTTAATTTTAATTGATAACATGTACTAGGACAACTTGGACTGCAAAGATCAGGTCTCTAATAATAGGCTGGGCAGAGAACTGTGAAGAAATTTCCTTCTCACCCTAAATGAGTTCACATATGTGCAGACGCAAATTGCAGGTGTACCGGTATTATAGGAATGGGCCCAGGGCAACAAGATATTCCGCAACTAATTAACTTTACATCCCAGTCAATTATGCTTCATCCTTCTAAAACATCTGCTGAACAACAAAAATGCAAACCTTTTCAATGTTTTATGCATGAGGCAAGTCCCATAGCAATAAATTTAAAATTTCCCTGCTTATTTGGTTCATTCTTTCATTTTCCCTATCTTGTTAGTCCTAAACAAAAATTCTTATACATTTCACTTTAAACAAAATAATTAGGCCACACATCCTTCCTTTGTAACTTGGTGCAGCTATGGAAGCAAAACAACATTAGAATTTCCTTTAAGAGTGTAGGAACCTTAATCATCCAATAGGATTATCTGCCTTCAACAAAAAGAAAGAAGAGCTGTGTAATCTTTCACTCACCATTTGTATTGCCGGTATCTCATGTTGTCTAACAACAATATAATTTCCTTTTTTTAAAAGTGAAAACATTTAAACTATTAAACAAAATGAAGTGTTTTCCAAGTTGGAACGTTTAAGTATATTTGTATTCAGAGTCATATGCCTACATTACATTCAGGTTTTTAAAATATATATCATAGAATGATTTCAAAGAAATTGTGTGTGTGTGTGTGTGTGTGTGTGTGTGTGTGTGTGTGTGTATGAATGATTGAACTCAAGGACACTGAACCACATCCCTAGCCCTATTTTATTTAGATACAGGGTCTTACTGAGTTGCTAGCACCTTACCATTGCTGAAGCTGGCTTTGAATTCCTGATCCTCCTGCTTCAGCCTCCAAAGACACTGAGATTACAGGTGTGCACTACCATGCCCAGCAGTGTCAACATATTTTGTCAGTGATCATAAGCAGATAAAATATCCTAAAGGTACTTTATATATGGAATGTAATTTTGATGTTGGTCCCTGATTTTATATAAAGTCATAAGTAAGATATAGAATATAACAATTTCAATGTCAAATTGGACTCAAGGCATGACTTAAAATGTATAATAATAGTTTCTTTTCATCTCAATGTCCCCTCTCAAATCAGCTGAATCTTTGGAAACTAATTAAGTCAAAACAATGGGCATACAAAACTACAGTTTCTTTATTCCATTGGTGAGGCTCTTTCACTGAAAAGTCTATATACAGTTTATAATCTTTAACTGTTTCATCTAATATAGGTTTGATCCCCAGAAGGGCTTTTGGTGTCAACTACTGGAAGGAGGAAAGACCAAATGCCTTGGAAAAAGCAAAGGCCGAAAATATCCACCCATGGATCCAGAGGTAATATTCTCCTAATATGAACTGCTATAGCAAAAAATCTGTTTATACAGCTATTTCAAAATTAGTAAGAGATATGCTCCCATATTCTGATCTTTCCTTTACGTTAGTTTATACATTTAGAAGATGAGAGAGATAACTAGATAGACAAATGGTTGATCAATATCCCTATAGATTATTTCCTATTGGAATGCAATTCAAACTTAAATATTTTCTGAAAAGTAATTCCTTTTCAAATGTGTGAAATACTTGTTTAGCAAACAAGTGATTTTACATAAAATATAGAAAGATCATTCCTGTACATTTAAGACACTTATCCAGTCCCTGCACTATGACTGATCCTGAACTAAGCAATGTAAAGGATACACATATAAAATAATTATGAACCCACATTTATTAGAGGATAGAGAAATTAGTTTTGGTCACAGGTTTACAATAAGGTAACAATGATAAACTAAACTCCAAAAAGACCAAAAAAAAAAAAAAGAAAAAAGAAGAAGAAGAAGAAGAAGAAGAAAAAGAAAATCTCAATAGAAGTGAAGATAAGTGAAGTAAAGTGTTAGTGTTATTCTAAGGATGGGCAACCAACAGCAATTGACTCAGACAGGTATCCTAAGTATATCTCTGAAGGCAAGGTGAGCAAAGGGAGGACGCCAGTGATGCATGTGTTACTATGGAGACAGAAGTACCAGAAAGTCCTTCAACTGTATCTTTGAACTCAATAATTTCAAAAGGATTTCAGAAATCACTTTAATCTGCCAAAAATCAATGTACTGTTCCCACTACTGCTATAAACATCTTATCCAAATTTGAAGTGTTTACACGCTGGTTTAAGGGTAGAAATGCAATGAGAGGCCTGGTGAATGGTCCAAGATGCAATGTAGTTGTCTTAAATCCATTTCCACAGTACATACAAAAGTTTCCAGGCAGTTTTATGAAGAAAGTGACTCATTTGTGCTACAATATTGGGGAGAGCTTGAAAGAGATGGTAGAACTTTTTCATGTCAGATAGACAAACTATGTATGGGCCATTGCCACCTATACTTACACGGGGAAAGTGTTCAATTCCACTGATTTGCTGAAGATTCACAGAACTATGTAAACTGGGTTATAATATGAAGAAAGAGACATCAAGAAAAAAAAAAAGAAAGAGACATCAAGAAAGAAAGGCTAATTACAAATTTTCTGTTTTCCAGAAGTTTGTGTAAATAAAAGTGAACCATGAAACTAAAACCATTGATATATTTTAGCCTTAATTTTTACCATTTATCTAATAAAGGCCACTCTCTCCAGTTTGACAAGTAATATAAGAATTTTTTAAAGACCCACTTCAGAGATCTTATGGTATTTTGAAAGTAGAAAGCTCTTAATGATTAAAACCATCTATATTTGATCTGAATAAATATAGAAAAATTTTCTGTAATGTGGTAAATTATTTTTTGCAATCATGGATTTCAGTTTTTGTGATTATTTGTGCTTACTTTTAATTTTTATTCTATGGTGCAATTTTTAAAAGAAAAGTGTGTATTTTATCTGTCTCACTTCTATATATTTGTTTCCTCACCAGGTACCTACCTATTCTTCTCTAGTATACTTTTGTTCTCACTTTTTTCTCTGTGGGATCATATGGATCCCACAATAAATATGTATTATAATGATAGATAAGTCACTTAGCATACACCTGAACCTATTTTTTATTTTTCAGCTATTCTTTTTCCAAATTTTTCTAAAAGACAAAAATGAGCAATGTTTGAGGAAAAAAATAAGGTAGTTTGTAAATATCTCTATCATAATAGAATTTCTTAAGAAATACAGGTTTCATAATCTTGTTTGAGAATCTGATAAATGCTTTCAATCTTTTTTTTTTTCTTTTTTCTTTCCAGTCTAGAACTTTCCTCTCTAATTACTACCGAGATCATAATGTGGAACTGTCCAAATTGCTACATAGACTGGGGCAGCCTCTGCCATCGTGGCTAAGACAGGAGCTACAGAAAGTGAGATAGCACTGGAGACAAGAATCATGCCTCTCAAGATATTTACTTTACTATTAAGTAGAAAAAACAAACCCCACAACTTTTACCCCTTGTTGCATTTGTGATTGTCAACAGAGGACTATATGAATAAATTTCCTTTGATCTTTTTCATAAAATGAAAACTGTTATATATGCACGTATTGGCAGTTACTAGCACCAATCCCTATGTAAGCTCTTCAGAAAAAAAAAATTGTGGGGTTTTGTGGTATTACCAGTTTCTAGTGTGGGGACTATCATACAGCTCAATTCCTCTGTTAACTAATTTTCAGAAACTGTGTATGACTACTAATGCTGATTATATGCAAAGAACCTATTAAAATTTTGAGGAAAAGATAAGGACTGAGGTGTTTGTAAATTAGGTTAGTAGTAACTCAATAGCTGAATAAAGGGCTAACATTTTCCCTTAATTTACAAATAATTTGGGTTTTTTTTAAAGAAATTATAATCTCACACATTTATTTTTGAATAATTTTCATTTACTTTATTTAGCCCACATATATTTTTCTATGTTTACTTCCCTTTATGAATTTCCTTGACTTCCTAAAGAAATTGTGAAGTTGTACCCTGCCATATTTTTTGTGTCTTTTCATCTTGTAAAAGGGGCCTATTTGAGAAGTTCTGTATTCACAGATATCACTGGTTCGTCAAACAGGAGAGACCATTCTCAGTGAACCTGACATTGTGGTTCCACTAAAATCTATTGGAGAGTTTCAGGGAGGAATTAAAAAAGGGGGTGGGGGTAACTGCATAACATCACTATTATGTGAACGGCCATCTTGAAATGGGTCCAGAAATCTTAGCCTACAGCATATTAATCCACATAATTTCACTTTGACAATGATGAAGTAGTTATATATTTTTTTCACTATAGAAGAAAAAATTTTATTGATAATTATGGAATTAAAACACTAAGTTGTATTTGCAGGTATAGTGAGGCATTGTGCCTTCTATATAGTATATGTCAATCTTTTTAAAGCATGAATTTTTCTTATATGCCAGTATATCTACTATTGTAGAAGATTATGTTTTTGATGTCTATTTTAAGAAAGAAATATAGTCTAAAACTTACCTCTTCAAACATCACTAATTCTCTAACTTGAACCCAATTACTCAGTCATGTCACCCAAAAATCAATTTCTAGAAAAGAAGTAATTTTTCTGTCTTAGAATTATAAGGTCCTATCATATTTGGAGGTTATTATCATGCTAGTGGGATTTTTATCCCATTTGTCAATGATGATATATTAAGGCTTGGTTAATCTTTTCCATGATAC
Source organism: Spermophilus citellus (assembly GCF_964194105.1). NCBI lineage: Eukaryota > Metazoa > Chordata > Mammalia > Rodentia > Sciuridae > Spermophilus > Spermophilus citellus. The sequence continues at coordinate 92,418,660 of NC_138189.1, forward strand.
ATGAAGGTAAAATTTCAACAGAACAGTAAATCAAACTGACTCTGGTAATATTACCCATCAATCCATCCTTCCCCCAGAGTAATTTTCCAAAGACTGTAAATAATACTAATTTTCCCTATAATTTGAGAAATTATGCTTGCACTAATTCAGTAGCAAAATGAAGGTCTATGTCTTTGTTTTCTGTATTTTTTTGTTTTATTTTAAACAAGCAAATCAAATTTGGGTATTTTAAAAGAGAATCAGGGTTTTTACATATTTTATTTCAGAATCCAACTTTGTGTTTATGTTTCATTGTGGTTTTTATTTGTTTTCTTAGCAAAGAAAGTTCTTGATATTTTTTTTATTCAGAAAAATGTAAGATTTTTTTCATAGGTACAAGTTGATATAAATGACAGTGACTTTGGAGGTTCCACTGTTAGATGAGCAACTCCAACTCACCTTGTTACTTAGGCAGGTCTGTGCTTCACAGCATGCTTTAAGAACACTTAAATAAGAGTAATTGGGTATTTCTGACTTTCAATTATTTGTATACTAGCCTCCTCTTGTTTATATTCTAACTCTTTCTTAAGATTAACTCCTTTTTTTGCCCAGTGGAATAAAAGAGATAGTGATAGGATGGAGGGGAGATATTTTTCAAGTGAAATTGACAAACCTCAGAATACTCTAGCACATCATCAGAGTTTTAAAAAATGTAACCCATTGTCTGAATTTTCTCCTTGTTTTCTAAATAATGTATACAAATTAATTTATCTAGTTAAAAATATCTGAAAGCAAAAATTTCCCAAATGTGACTGTCCTCTTCTCTCCTGGTTATTTCAATTAGTGTGTACATTTTTTATTAAGTTTGATAACAAAGACAACAAAATATATTTCAATTACATAATTCATCTGCATCTGACAATAAGCTACTTGGGACTCTGGATTATAAGATTTTGTACCACAGTAAATCAGGAAAATCTGTATCTTGTGCTGGGCACAGGGGAACACACCTATTTTAAGAAAGAAAAGTCTAAAGCTTATGTCTTCAAACATCACTAATTCTTTAACTTGAACCCAATTACTCAGTCATATCACCCAAAAATCAATTTCTAGAGAAGAGGTAATCTTTCTGTCTTAAATTATAAGGTCCTATCATATTTGGAGGTTATTATCATGCTAGTAGATAGTACATCATGGCAGTAGACCTGTTTCAACTATTCACTCTGGAGGTTGAGACAGGAGGATCCCTTGTCCTGAGGAGTTTGAGGCCCGCCTGGGTAACATAGTGAGTCCCCATCTCAACAATAACAACAATAACAAAAGAATATCCTTATTGATATCCAGAATAATTGATTCAATGTTTGATATATGTAATTCTAATTAAATTCTATTTCCTGGTCTTAAATGAAGTAATTTTTAAAAATTAAAAAATACTTCCTTAAGCCTTTGAGCATGCTAATTTCTTCTGATTTTCTTCATGTCTTTGCTCAAGTTGCCTCTCAAATATAATTATTAGTTACTTTGAGAAAGGCAATAACAATATTTCATTCTAGTTCTTCATCAAAATATTATATATGTTTGTCAAATACTCATCCCTAAAATTCTATTTTATGAGAAGTCATCCAAAATCAATTTATTTTTGTATTTAACAATGACTCAAATGTAATTAAATATACAACAAGGAAGAGCACTAGTACACTTTCTATCACTGTACTTTTTGTTAAAAAATACAACTTTTAGTTTAATGACAGATTTTATTTGCCTGGATTTTAACACACATATCTTACATTAATTTTACATAGTTTTGTTTTTCTCTCTCACAGTTTTAATGTAATATAAAGTTACCTATTTACTATGAGTAATAATTTATTTATAGTTATATACAAAAATATAAATAGATATATTTATGGTATAAATATATCTTAAAAGTTCTATTTCTGGTGGCTAGATAATATTAATTATCTGTTTGATGGAAGTCCCTCAAAAACAATACTGCCTAATGATTTCAAAAAGCAAAAAAAAAAAAAAAAAAAAACCTGGTAGTCTTGCAAATAGGACTGTTTTGTTTTTTAATCAACTATAGGAACACAACTTAGACATGAAAATACACATATTTTAAAATATATATGCATTATGCAAATGTATATATGCATATATGTTATGTCTGAGAAATTTCAACTAGTTTTTTACCACCCAAATTCCATTTTTCACGTCTGCCAATAAGAAAGGTGGGAAAAGCATAGAGAAACTATCTTTACTGGAATGTAAACTGTTAAAGTAACTGATGTAGTATGTGCATAACAGGTCACTGGTTCTCTTTTCTTCAGAATAAACACTACTGTTGGTATGACCGCTAGAGTAATGTTTTAAATTCCTCTGAAACCCAAGGGTTCAATCAATAGCTGATTGTTTGCCTTTCTTTATCTTTGTTCTCTAAATTCTAAACATAAAATAAGTACAACCAGGTTTGAGAATGTGTTTCAAACTCTGAGCTCTCATCCCAGTTCTACCTCTCACTAATTGCATGACCTTAGACAGTTGGTGGGACTTCCCTGGGTCACAGTTTCTTTTTCCATAAAATGGAGAAAACAAAATAATCACACATAGGCTTCTTGTAGATAGGAAATGAGAACATATTTAAATAACAGTGCAATGCCTGATGTTGTGCCAAAACATATTAGTTACAAAAATAATGTAGAGCCAACAAAGTACTCTCTTTTTTCATCAAACAGGAATTTTATTCTACCCCCCTTAGTAAAAACACATATATAACTTAAACATATCATTGTATTTGGTCAGAATGATAAACTGTCTTCCAAATCACAATGCAAAAACAAGTTGTTTATTTCTCCCTTTGGCTGCTTTGATAATCAACATTCACAGCAAGGTAATTCCATCTTAATTCATCCTATTGAAGTCTCTTTATTCCTTTCCCCCTATCTATTTTTTGTTAGTTATTCACTAGATTATCTGTACCTATTGAAAAGTATTAAATCTAATGTGCTAACTCCCTCAAACCAATGAAAAATGTAATGGAAACCTTAATAAAAATATGGAAGCAAAACTTAATAGAAGTGTATGTGTCCTATGGAGACTTATATGTATATTGGAAGCATATACAACAAAGTATGCTACCAATGTTTAGGTATTAAAAATTACAAGAAAATTTCTCTCAATTCTCCATAAATCTTTCTCTCTAAATTCACCTTCTTCTTTCCAGAAATGTAAATGTTTTATTCTATTTAAATGCTCTGTACTTATAATATCAATTTAGTTATTTCTGCATTTTTCCCATGACAAATACACAGTATTCCAGGCCTGAAATTAAATGTTCATATAAATAATTAATTCCCATTTGTTATGGTTTGGACATCTGGTGTCCCTCAAAAGTTCCTGTGCGAGACAATGCAAGAACATTCAGGTGAAATGATTATATTATGAGAGTTGTAACCTAATCATTGATTCAGTTGACTGATATAGATTAACTGGGTAGTAACTGCAGGCAGGTAAGGTGTGACTGGAGGAGGTGGATCACTGGGGTCATGCCTTTGGGGTTAATATTTTGTCCCTGGTAAGCAGAGCTATATCTCTGTTTCCTGATGGCTAAGTCCTGAGCTGTCTTCCTCCTCCACACCCTTCCACCAAGCTGTTCTGCCTCATCTCTGGTGCAGAGCAATGGAATTGGCCATCAGATCCTGAGTCCCTGAAACTGTAAATTAAAAATAAACATTTCCTCCTCTAAAATTGTTCTTGTCAGGTCTTTTGCTCATAGCAGGAAAAAAAAAAGAAGAAGAAGAAAGAAAGAAAAAGAGAGAGAAAAAAAACTGACTTAAAACCTTATTTTTAAAAATCACTGTTTTCATATATTTGAAGTCTTATATATCACCAAAGCCTGACACATGATTAAGTATTCAATGAAAGTTAATTTAATTATTGCTGTAAAATTGGACAGCACAGTTCTAACTTCTACTTGCAACATTCACTTATTTTGCTCTCTTCTTTTTCATTCTATTGGTAAGAGAGAGATTTCTACCCTAAGGTTTTAAGAGATGCCCAAACAAGTAACATTGGAGAGATGAGATGGACAGTAGTTTGCCAGACACATAGATTCACAACCCAGGAAGGAGGACATTGCATGACATCCAGGCCTATATGGGTGTCACACTTGGTAACAGAATGAACAACCAGGGGCTGTGAGAGGCAGGGTTTGTGGTACCATGAACATAATAACACTTGGAACCTCAAGCAACCTCGTTATGGAAATTGACTTCTTTTTTTCTTATGAGGTGGCTCTGACTTCCCACAGAAAGAAGTGATTGGCTTGTTCAAATAATTCTTCAGGCTGGCATAGAAATAAAACCCACTATTCACAGTTAAGTAGACAGCACATTTGGATCATTTGTTTGATCAGGATGATTTTCAGCTAGGGAAGCTACTCCACAGAAGCAGACCAAGGAAAGGCCCCCAATATCTGACTATCAATGCAATTACTTTGATAGTTTTAAATTACACTATTTTTTATATCTACAAGAGTTTATAATTTTTCATGTATTTTCATTTGTGTATCTCTCATGGTGAGCACAAAATATGGCACAAAATAAGCAATCATTAAATAGATGATGTTTCATTTTTACTGTGGTAGGAAATTGAAATTCAGTTTGTAAATATAAATCTTACAAATATAAAGTTATTCTCTCACTCATAAGTCCACGGTAAACATTTTCAAGGATTTGGGTTCTTGAATATTGCTGTCCCCTAGAAGAGTTTTTATACTGGTACATCTGCGTTATCTATTCTGGTTTACTAAGTCCACATTCCCACTCAGCCAGACAGATGAATCTAAGCATCCCTAGGAACAAGAATTGAACTACTTTGATTGTTGCTCTTTCATATTGGCTTAAAGATCTCACAATATTGCTTTCTCCAAATGTGTTTGCTTATAATCAGACAAAGCTAAAAAAGCTAAAAGCTGCCTGTCTGTGATGCACTGTGTGCAATAAAAGTGCATGCTTAGAATTAAAAAGAGCTCAATGTATTGAAGAGGAGAAAAGATCGTTGATGTTCTATATGACCATGGAGACCCTTGAGTTTTAATGGGTTTTTTGGTTTGTTTGTTTGTTTGTTTGTTTGTTTTTGCCAATGATAAAAGAACAATGCTAATTCTTAATGACATGTTTTTGTAAACTCTGCCACGAAAAAATGATAAGAATTGTTATGTCAAAAGCCTTTGGCCCTTTCTTATTTGCATTTAAGAGGAACTAAAACATCCTCATATAATCATATCCATGTAAACACACAGTTTCTAGGATATAATTATTTAAGACCCTATTCCCATTTCCTTCCATTTTACAAGTCTTTATGCAAACCTTAATGATCTGCCAGAAATACGATACCAGCAGTACAGTAAAAAAGGAACAGCTGATAAAAGAAACCAGGGCAAATGGACGAGGATGCAAGAGAATGATGACTGTATTCTCATGGCTACCAACAGCCATATCCAGATCCTGTGGGTTTATGTTATGTAACTGTCAACAATGTTTTTAGAAAAGTAGGAGGAAACATCAATTGCTTCTGAATCAGAGCAACAGGTGGCATCTGGGTACATGAACCAGAACACGCAGATGCACAAAGGAGTCTATGTTAAGAGAGGGAATGTTATATTGAGATATTTTCCTTTTTTCCCTCTATTTTACTTGCTGCTGAAGATAGATAACAGAAATCAAAGATTTAGAAGTATGTATTGGGGATGCTGATGGGCTTACATCAACCCACTCAACATCTGAGGTTAAAAAACAACAGTCTGATTTTCCCAAGTTACATAAAATAAGTCCTCTTCACTTTATGCTGCACAGAGTGAAGGTTCAGACGTTGTTTCTTTTTCTTTTGGTGTTTTTCTGCTTTTTTTGTCTCTGTACTTCCAGATAGGAGTCTACTAAATTCTAGAATGTCCAAATTCATTGTAATTCTCTCCTGCATGTTTCCAGAATGTTGTGTGAAAATTACACAGCATTATTACCCAGAAACTTTTAACCATTAATAAAACTAAGCATATGCAAGCATGCAACTGTCTTGAAAAAATAAATATATTTTTCCTATGGATGAGACATAAGGACACTGGATCCCACTTCAGTAGTACACCAAAGCTAAAATGAAGTATAACCATAGACTTAGATAATAAGAAGTTTTGTGTCACAGGTGACACACATATAATAGATAAAAATGCCAAGTTGCTTTCAATCAATAAAAAATGCACACATTTAACAGTTTTGTGCTATTATTTGAAATAAATCAATTTATATCAGCTCCTTGTGATTTTTTCACCCCAAGGAGTATGAAGATATTTAAAATATTGTCAGTTAAGATAAGTATAGTGTGTAATATGGTGCATTTACCTCTGGAGCTAGAGTGATGGTTCATATCACAGTATTACCACTTACTAATCCTGTGGTGTTTCTGAGGCATATTGCTTATCCTTACTATTCTAAACTTTCCTGAACTTTAGTTTGCAAATAATAATGGCAGCTACCCCTTCAGTTATTATAAAAACTACATGATCTAAAACACAAAAGCACACAGAATAGCAAACATTACAAGAGTGAATTAGGTTTTGTATTTATATTTTTAATAGATGCACAATAACTGTTTCTAAAAATACATACCAATGGTGTTGTCATATAAAATTAAATGCATATAAAACTAAACATGTTTAAAGACATAAAACTATAATTACAAAGTGGTTTTAGGTAATAACAAGGCAATATCAAGATGAACATCTACAATATCTGTATATTTTTAAATTATATTTCTCTCAACTATTTTTATGTGGTTTACCAAATTTTGAAATTCTTCAGAATCTTGTTTTTGTCCTATGCAAAAAATTGATGATAAAAACCTAAAGACAGAACAGTTGTAAATAAAATCAAAGTCTAAGTTGAATGAATATGAAAATTATAATAGAAAACTGAATTGTTCTTATTAAATTCAAGACCCCTGAAAAGGGCAGAACACTCAGAGAAGCTGCAAAATAGATCATTATATTTATAAAGAATAACATAAAATTGTTAGATGCTATTGTTGAGGAGTAATGGAAAAGAAAGAATTTCCAAAAGACTGTAGAAAAGAAAATATCAACTTAGGTTTGAATTTGAGTTTTTAAAAAGTGTAATCTGTAAACTATACAACAATGAAATTAATATGTACTCATGATTCTAAGATTCTGGAATTGTGTATTGGAAATTTCCCAAAAGTATTCCACACAAAACTCATTTTCAAGACATTAATGAGAAAATTGAGAAAAAGAAAAGATTCCATATTCCAGAAGTATTGCTACAAATGGAGATATTTGACCAAACATCTTTAATTGTTATATATTAATATTTGTTATACTTGTGGGCTTTGTGAATTTCTATGGGGATGAAAGAGTGCATAATATTTTCAAAAAGTATTTGAATGCATATTTTTGCTCTGCACAATATACTTTAGGACTAGAATTAAATAGAATACAGGTCAGAAACCCTTCATTTAAGCAAAGGTACACAGGCATCTAAAAGAAGAGAGTTCTTCTGGCACATCACAGGAGTGAGGCCAGAACCTCCTTTTATATGTACCATCCTTGAACTAATATGATATTACATTTTTAAAGGAATTCCAAAAGCATTAAAAATAATATGAGTCAGAAACTGTATGTGGCCTGCAAAACCTAAAATATTCACCATGTGGCCCTTTACAGAAACAAACAAATAGAGATTTTAGCAGTCATGGGCCAACATTGCTATCTTGATGACCAAGTATAAAAATAAAAGCTAGAAAATAGTGAACTTTAGTAAATGAACAAATAGTTTAAAAGGCATTATCAAATAATATGACTAATGAGTAACTGCTTTACTAAGAAAAAGATTTGAGTGAATATTTCTTAGTTTTGTCCAATAATTTTTTAATAAAAATATTAATATGATGTTAAAAACTCCAGTTCCTGAGGGCATACTACCTACTATTTTCCTAATGCCAGTTGTCTAAACTCTGAAGGAATAGGGTTTATGGACCCTGATCTGGAATTCATCAGGTGGATAATTGCATATGGAAAAAAAAATAGAAGGGATATAAATCTCAGGCAATGTTGTGATCTGGATTCAGCATGAATAGACTAATTCAATATGAGCTTCTTATTTTGGTCCAAACACCCAACTGGTCAAGTACAAATTTTTTAGTTAAATTTTCTAAGCTGATGTGTTACAACAGATAAATTTTAGAAACTTACTAGTTCAACATAATCAAAGTTTATTTTGCACTCTCACAAAATTCAGTTAATGGGATGGGAAATGGACAAAGGAGGAAATTTTACTCCAAATTGTCATCCAGAAATCCTAGTGGCTCTAGGTTCTGATGTCTTTAAGCACAAACAATGTATCCATTGTCACACTAGGCCTCAGAAAGCCCATCTGGAATAGAGGGAAAGTGAGAATCAGAATCATTTAGGAGCATTTTATGTCTATTATAATGATATATAACACTCTGACATATATCACATTGGCCAGAAGTGAACAAAAGGGCAGACTTTACTGAAGGGTAGTTGAAAAATGTAGTCCAGTTATATGCCAAGAGGACCAGATAGAGCCCTTTGTGTATGGACAAGTCATCTTCTCTCATCAGAGACAGATATCAAGTGGTGAACCAGGGCAGAATGGCAACAAGCACTCTCAATTGGAAATGAGGAGAACGGGGCCTCCTACTCAATGGATGGTAATGATTCTAGATTTCTCTTGGGAAAGCAGGTGGTATGCAACAATGAGAAATTTTTTTTTCATGATTAAAACCTGCTTTTGTCTTCTGAAATGAACTTCCTTGATTTTTTTTTCTTACCTGTGGCTAACATCTCTACTCTCCAGGACTCTTATTTTTGTTTTGTTTTCCAAAATCCTGACTCTATTTCAATATATATTTACTTTAAAAACTTAACAGATATCCATTGTCTCAGTTTCACATGCCAGTGATCATCCCCCAAACTCTAATCTTTTTATCACCTTTGTTTTATCATTTTCTTGCCCCAATCATTCTCTTTCAGCTTCACTCTCTCTCCCTAACCTCATCTTTATCCCTCCCTTGCTTTCTCCTTTCTTACACTTAATGACATCTACCACAGAGGCATGAGGCTTAAATAGAAAGGTAACATTTAATCTTTTGTCAAAGGTCTTATCTTATTGAGCTTTGCATCTGAAGGCTTCTTTAAATTTTATGATTGTAGTTTAGCAGAATTTAGATTTTTTTTAATCTCTTGAGACCTCAAATGTCTAAAGTCTTCATTTTATTTTTTTGTTTTCCTGCAAACCAACTAATTCTTGAATGAGCCCCTGTTCGTTCTAATATATCCTATTAAAAATCAAAAGGTTCTATGGTGCAGTTCTTACAATAACAAAACAATCTTACAGGTGTTTGACCTCCCTCAAGTTACCAGGTATGATAGTTTTACCAATAATTTGCCACTCATCTCCAATCACATATCATCAGTTTTCTCATACATCTCCATTTGAGCAATATGGCAAATATTAATTTTTTGCAACAATATTGCCTTTTAAGCTACCAAGTTCAAGTTAGTTATCATCTTATGAGCTGCCATAATACATCAATGTGAAATTCTTAACAGTGTCAATAAATAAAATACATATACTCTAAACAGCAAAGGGAGAGGTGTTCTTCACACAGAATCTACTTTATGAATCCTTTAAGATTGTATTGTGTCAATAAGAGTAGGGAGTTGCTTTCTGTATAGGAGATTTTGAAACCCAAGCTTAGAAGGCACCTTCATCACCTCTGCTTATGTCATGTTGGCCATAACACAATCCTGTGGCCACTGGGAACTATAGTTGAGCTGTTTCAAAGAAAAAATGGGATATGTGTTTATTGCATAGTCTCTATCTTATTGGGTTGAAAAGTCACCAAAATTTAATTTAATGTAAATTCAACATTTAAAATAATGAGTATTCATAAAGATTGCAAACAGTACATCTAGACTACGAGCACAAATATCAGTAAATCTAGACCATAAAAGTTGTTTGTTTTGTCTTATTTCATATTGAACAAATCACATCTCATACATGGAATTTCTTGGGTAAAGTTTGTACTCTTAGAGGGCAATCCACAAAGACATAACAGCCTATCTGGAGTACTTTCCTTAGCTAAAGAAAATGGGTCACCCACCTCCATGAAGAATAGCTTGGAAACTTTGGAGTCAACAAAATCTTTTTTTTCTTTTATCTCAAAACCTTTATCTATTAACTCATCCTATCAGCTTTACCTCCAAATCTACCCAGACTTCTCCAGGAACTCCCTTACACCTCCAACCATGGTACCCTAACTCAACATCTCTTTCCTGTTTACAAATTTGAACTCCTATAGACTAGACTTGTTGCCATATCAACCACAGCAATTATTTTCATTCATTTTCTGTTAGTTTAACAAAATTCCTGAGGGTGAGTATGTTGTAAAGAAAAGAGGTTTATTAAGCTCACATTTCTGATGCTTCAAGTGCATGATGCTAACATTACCTCACCACTGGTGATGACCTCATTGTAGATAGCAACATGGCAGGAACATGTCTGGATTGTAATTTTCCAGGAAATTAATTAATAAGGTTCAGATTCTCAGAGTTTTGTTCCTTTCCAATTCTAAAGGATGTGATGTTTAGTAGTAAAGGAAATATAGGTAGGGAAGGAGGCAGGAGAGAGAGTATGACCTGTGCGGAGAAAGGTAATGTTAGATTGGCTAGCAGCTTGTCCATTTGTCCATAGAGACAGTTCTTTGTTTCTTTAATTTATTCATTTGAGTAATAATTCAGCTAGACAAGTCTCACTCAAATCTTAAGGAAGCAGCTTGTGAGTAGAAGACATGTATCTAACCCAGATTTCTAAAACAAAGCAGGCTGGGGATGTAACTTAGTTGCAGTGCACTTGTCTAGCATGCATGATGCCCTACAATTGATCCTCAGTGCCACAAAAATAAACAAATAAATAAATAAATACATATAAAAAGTGGTCGCTTTCCTCATTTCCATTCTTCTGCCTAACTCAGGAGAGTACACACGCATTTATGTGTGTGTGTGTGTATGTGCATGTATGTGTGTGTAGTATGTTCTCTTATAAGTATGTAGTATATGTATATAACAAGTATATAAAATACATATTCACATATATGCACATCTACACATAAATGCATTCATATATAGTAATGTATGTGAATATATGTCATACAGTACAGATGTGGTAATCGTGCAGTGAGTGTGTTGCTCCACCAAACCACTGTAAAGTTTGCAAGACAAATCTGTCATCACTGAGGATGCAGACTTGTTATCTTTTCCAAGCAGTTTCACTTCCAAAAGCAGTGAATAAATACTTTTATTTTGTCTGTAGCATTTTATTCTTCACATTATGACATTTATACCACTTATCACCAAAATCCTTTCTTTCTGGTAGACTTTATGATTCAACTTCTCCAATAAAAGTTTTATAGCAGAAGTCTAAAGAATTAGACCCTACAGAAAGGAAAGTAAATTGGCCCGTTTCAGAGCTTCAAAGCTATAGCAATAAGTTCTGCGGATTTATTGCAGACCTCTCCACTGTTCCAATAAGGGTATGGATTGCATTGTTTGCAAGCTTCCTTCACAACATTTTTTAAAGGCAGAACTGCTAAGATCTATTGCACCAGGATCTGAAAAAGCCAGGGATTCACAGAGAAACCAAACAAAACCATATTGGATTCAATAACATAAGCACCATGGGAAAATGGTGGTCGTGTATGGAATTTTAAAAGACTGCATTTAGGTACTGGGTTTAGAAAGGCTTCTCATGATTAAGTGAAGGTCCCAGAAATCATCCTCAGCTTTCATTATAATAGAGCCATCCCAAGGGCATGGCCAGTCAGGCCAACTCAAGGATCCTTAAGGATCCTGAAGGAGAAGAGCAGCACTCAGCAGTTGTTCCTCATGTCTTAAGAGTCCAAGGAAAGAAACAGAATAGGATAATAAAATAAGATGCTTGTTTTTTCAGTTGTCAAATTCTATAAGGGGTTTATTAGCCATTGTTTTTTATTTATCTTGTTTAGAAGAAATCAAAGGAAGTTGGATTAGTGAGCAGGTGCTAACTTTCAGTCACAATGGCAGTAACACATTCCTTGTTCTAGATTTAGATAAAGAAAAAGAAATCAAATCATTGCATTAAATGGTAAAACAAGAGAAAAATAGAAGAAAGTTTAAATATGGCACTTACATGATTAAGCAAAGGACATAATCTATTTGGTATAGGAGGTAGCTATTTCCCACATACACAATTTATCAAGTAATAATTTTGCAACTCATGATTTAGTTTAAAATAATTTTAAATGTAAATGAAACGAGTGAAAAGTGGCTAAAAATTTTCTGGTTTTCATCTTAATACTTTTAAATAATTTTTCAATAACTAAAGCAAACAATTTGGGCAATTGCCATAGTAGGTTTTGATCAAAATGAACATTGTAGATTTATATAAATAAAAAAGAAATTAAAAGACAGTAAATCATAGAGAAAATTTAACACATTATGTAGGCAATATTGTACTAAGTATCACTGTTTTTATCCCATGGATATTTTATTTTGAAGCAAAATATGTAGGAAGTCTAAATTATACAAATATTCTTGTTAAAAAATAGTATTTAACACAAAAAGATTATATGTAAATCCATCAAGCCCATATTCATTTTTAAAGTTGTTTTCTTTCATTATAGAAAGTGGTTTTACAGGAAGTTGGCAAAAAAAAGGCAATCACCATAATCCTATCAATGCAATAACATTGTTTAAAGATCATTTTTATTTCATCCCATTTTATTTTTTATTTTTTATTTATTTTCTTTCTTTTTTAAATTTTCAATATGACAGCAGCCACTTCTATTTAACATAGTTCTTGAAACATGGTCAGAGCAATTAGACAGATGAAAGAAATTAAAGGGATACACATAGGAAAAGAATAACTCAAATTGGCACTATTTCCTGATGATAAGATTCTATACCTGGAAGACCCTAAAAGTTCCACCAGAAAACTTCTAGAACTAGTAAATGAATTCAGCAAAGTAGCAGGATATAAAATCAACACCCGTAAATCAAAGGCATTTCTGTATATCAGTGACAAATCCTCAGAAAGGGAAACAAAGAAAACTACCCCATTCTCAATAGCCTCAAAAAAAAATACTTTGGAATCAATGAAATAGGTGAAAGATCTATATAATGAAAATTACAGAACCCTAAAGAAAGAAATCAAAGAAGACCTTAAAAGATGGAAATATCTACCTTGCTCTTGGATAGGCAGTATTAATATTATCAAAATGGCCATACTTCCAAAAGCACTATACAGACTTAATGCAATTCCAATCAAAATCCTAATGGCATTCCTCATAGCAATAAAAAAGAAATCATGAAATTCATCTGGAAAAATAAGAGACCCAGAATAGCTAAAGCAATCCTTAGCAGGAAGAGTGAAGCAGGTGGCATCACTATACCAGACCTTAAACTGTACTACAGAGCAATAGTAACAAAAACAGCAATGGCATTGGTACCAAAACAGACTGGTAGACCAATGGTACAGAATAGAGGACTAAATAGCACTTTTCCTAGTACTAAGTAAGCTGAGATAGACAACAAAAACAGTTATCCTTGAGATCCAAATTCATGCCAAAAAAAATTTGTTTGCCCATATTTTATATATTACTGACTGATCTATAAGTGAAGACACACTTTTAGTTTAGGTCATTTCCATATAACTTAATGGTTATGGAGAATGTCAATTTTATTAAACAAATCACTGTCCATTCATCAGAGGAAAATTTTTCCAAGTGTATTATTCTATGAGTCTGTGTTATTAGAGTTATTTTATCTTTAAAAAGGGCTGTACTCTACACTCATACACTGCTGGTGGGACTGCAAATTTGAATATGGAAAGCAGTATGGAGATTTCCTGGAAAACTGGGAATAGAGCCACTGTTTGACCCAGCTATTTCTCTCCTTGGTCTATTCCCAAAGGACTTAAAAACAGCATACTACAGGGACACATTCACATCAATGTTTATAGCAGCACAATTCACAATAGCTAAACTGTGGAAACAACTGAGATGCCCTTCAACAGATGAATGGATAAAAAAAATGTGGCATATATACACAATGGAATATTACTCAACAATAAAAGAGAATAAAATCATGGTATTTTCAGGAAAATGGATGGAGTTACAGAAAATATTGTAGAGATGCCTTAAAATTGGCCCCCAATTTTCTCTATATGTTTTATTATTTAGCTAATACTTTGCATAGGAGAATTATTCCCCAATGTAATTTCTAAAGTGTTAAGATTTCTTTAAAGAAAAAAAAATCTTTATCATAGAAGAACTATTGAAATCTTTTAGGTATTTGGTGCTTTGATCATTTGCAGTGGTTTTTCAAAGATCTTAATTGCTTTGCAGTTAATTTCCTTAAGTTTATTCCTAATTTTAATTGAAAAATAAAAAACTTATACATGCTTGTTATGTACAGATTATGTTAAAAATTATGTATACATTGGGGAATGGCTCAATGGAGGTAATTACTTCACATACTTATCATTTTTTATAGTGAGAACACTCAAAATTAGTCTTGCTAAATTTCTTTATTAGTTTTCACCCCATGAGACCAGCATTAATCCATTCTGAGGGCAGTGCCCTCATGCTCTAATTGTTTTCTACTAGGCAACACCTCTTAAAGATTCTACCACCTCTCAACATCACCCCATAAGGAACAAAACTTCTAGTACATAAGGAGACAAATCACATTCAAACCATATGTGTGCATGTTCATTCCACATTTGCATCCCTGAGATGAATACCATTTGATCATAATTAATAGTCTTTTCTTACATGTTGTTGAATTTACTTTCCTAGTATTTTGTTGAGGATTTTGCATATATATGTGTCAGAGGTATTGGTATATCATTTTCTTTCTTTTTTTTTTTTGTAGTGTCCTTGTCTGATTTTGATTTCAATGTAATGTCAGCTTCATAAAATGATTGTTAAAGTGTTGTCTCTTTAATTTTTTGAAAGATTTTGAAAATCATTGGTGTCAATACTTCTTTAAATGCTTAACAGAATTTAGCAGTGAAGACAGAAGGTCTTAGACTTTTTATTTGATAAGACTTTTTATTTTTCATTCAATTTCTTTATTCATTATTGATCTGTTCAGATTTTCTATTTTTGTTATCTTGAATCAGTCCAGATATCTTGTGTTATTTTCAGGAATATATTCATTTCTTCCAGATTATCAAATTTATAGTAATCCCTCATATCCTCTATATTTCTTTGGTATCTATTTCTGTGATCTCTTTCATTTTTAAATGATTGAGTCTTCTGTTTTTCTTAGCTGGGGTAAAATTTTGTGAATTTTGTTTATATTTTCAAAAAGCCAACTTAATTTTGTTATTTTTTTCTGTTACTTTTAGTCAATATTTAATTTATTTCCACTCTCTTTTTTTGAATTATGTCCTTCCTTCTACTACCTTTGAGTTTAGTTTATTCTACCCTTTTTTAGTTCTCTGAAATGTAACATTAAGTTTTTTCCTTAAGATTTTATTTCTTAGTCTAGGTATCTATTGCTATGCACTTCCCTCTTAGAAGGTTGCATCTAATAAGTGTTGATAAGTTGTGTATTCATTATCATCAGTTATCCTCAGATTTCCATTTTAATTTTTTCATAGTTCATTGATTATTCAGGAACATGCTATTTAATTTCTATGTATTTGTTAGTTTTCCAAAATATCTCCTGTTACTGATTTCAGGTTTTTTATCATTATGATTAGAAAAGATACTTGATATTGTTTTACTCTTATTAAATTTGTTGATACTTGTTTTGTAACATCAATCCTAGAGAATTTTCCACATGCACCTGAAAAGAATGTATATTCTGCTATTTGGGGTATAATATTCTATATATGACTATCAAGTCTATTTGGTTTAAAGTGTAGTATAAGTCTTATGTTCCTTATTGATTTTCTGTCTGAATAAACAGTCTTCTTCTGAAAATTGTTGTATTAATTCCCTACTATTATTGTGTTACTTTCTATCTCTCCCTTCTGATATATTAATATTTTATTTTTGATATCTAGATACTCTAACATTGATTACATATATACTTAAAGTTATAAAATCTCAATGAATTGACCCCTTTATCACCATATGATGACTTTTTTATCTTGTTTTGGTTTTGACTTAGTCTATTTTATCTTACATCACTATAGTTATCCTTGTTTTCTTTTGGTTACCATGTGCATTTAATACCATTTTTCATCTCTCCACTCTCAGTCTATGCACGTCCTTAAAGGTAACATGAATCTCTTGTGGGGAGAAAATAGCTGGGTGTGGTTTATTCAGTCAGCCTCCCTGTATCTTTTGACTGGAGGACTTAATGCATATTACATTAAAGGTTATTATTGATAGAAAAGGACTAACTTCAGTTGTTTTGTTAACTGTCTACAGTTGTTCTGTACTGACACCATTCTTTCCTTCCTCTTACTGTCTTTCTCTGTGATGGTAATTGTCTCTACTGGTATGACTTGATTCCTTGATTTTCATCTTTAGTTTCTCTGCTATAAGATTTATCTTGCGGTTATATAAATTTTACATTGAACATCTTATAATAGGTTATTTTAAGCTAAAAACAGCTTAATTCTGATCACATTTAAAAATTAATTTTACTTCACTCCTCATATATTATGTTATTGATGTCACAATTTGCATCTTTTCATTTTGTACATTTCTTACCAAATTATTAGAGCCATTACTGTTTTCATAGTTTGGGCATTTAACTTTTATATAAAGATATACTATTACAGTATTAGAGTATTCTGAATTGGTCTGTGAACTTTAATAGTGAGTTTCATACTTTAATGTGTTTTATACTAGTTACCATCATTTTCTTTCAATGTTAACAACTCCTTTTAGGATTTATTATGATAGGTCTGGTGGTGATGAACTCTGTCAGCTTTATTGGACTGGGAAAGTATTTTCTTTCCTTCATTTCTGAAGGTCATCTTAAACAAGTATTCTTCGTTGGCAGAATTTTTTCTTTCAGCACTTTGAATGCTTCATGTCACGCTCTCCTGGCCCATAATGTCTCTCCTGAGAAGAAACCACTGTTAGCCTTATTGGAAATCTCTTATATGTGATATGCTTGAAATTGCTGCTTTTCAGGGCCTCCCTTTATATTTGATTTTGATTACATGGTTTGATATATTCTAATCTGAATTTTATCTAATTGGAATCCTTTGACCTTCCTATATTTTCCTTCCTCAGATTTGCAGTTTCTGCTATTATTCTATAGTACTTCCTCTGTAACTTTCATTTCTTTCTTAACCTTCTGGAACTATGCCTTGATTATTTGCTCTTTGATACTGTTCCATACATTCTATCACACTTTGTTCTTGTTCATTCTTTTTTCTGACTATGTATTTTTTAATAACCAGCCTTAAAGTCCAGATTCTTCTTTTTCTTTGATTGGTTTTGCTTCTGTTTCTCTACATTGCATTTTTCCTTCATTCAATGTATTTTTCAGTTCAAAATTTTTTTTATTTTTTTAAAAATAATTTCAATGTCTTACATTAACTTCCTTATTTGGGTCATTTATTGTTTCATTTGTTTCATTGAATTGTTCTTGATATTTTCTTGAAGTTCCTCTGCTTTGTTAAAATAATTATATTTTTAATTGTTAGATTACCCTGAGTTTCTTGAATGGGAAATAATGAAATAAAAAAACATAATTCTATATCTTTTCTTTCTATAGCCACATTTCGTTTTTGTACCGTTAAGACGTTGAAAAACTGGAACATAGTATTTAAGCTAACTGAACATATTCAACTTAGATAATTTTAAGTTTATATGAGTTCAGTTTTTATATCCTTTGGGATATATATAGTCTTACCATATACTCATTTCTAATGTTATGTTCACTTATTTTTAAAAAAATTTAATCTTAAAATAGTTCAGATTTGTTAAGTATTTACTTATGTAGAAAACAAGACTAAAATTTAATTAGTAGAGGGAAAAACTTAGAATTTTTAAGATGTGTAAATTTTTTTTAAAATGGGAAGTCTGTAAAGTGTGAGTGAATTCATTAAATCCATTTCTGGAGGAACTCAGGAAGTTACTTTCTATCATTTACCTACAAATGTCATAGAATAATCACTGCATTGCTCAAAGCCATTCAACTTTCTTTCACAACAAATACTAATGTGATATACCTGAAAATAAATGTCTTTAATGTAACCAAGAAGTAAAGAAATTGTTGAGATAAATGAAACAAATATTCTACTGATAAAAAATAGTTTAAAAGTACTTATGTTTAGTAAGCTCAGACTGACAGCTCCTCAATATAAACAACAATAACAAAAACAATATCAAATCCCTAATAAATATTTGCTAAAATAATCATTTTAAATAAAACTTGATTACATTGAAAATAGAGGAACATGCAAGAAGTATATCCAAATTTTTTCTCCTACAGTGTCTTTTACTCTAGTAAATACACTGCTCTTCAAAATATTTAATACCACTGAATGAAATGATTGCTACACGTGACAAAAAGAAAAAATAATATGTCAGTTTACTTAACAAATCTTCTGAAGTACTCCTCTTTTAATAAACTCAGAACCTCATAAAGTCTAAGCAAGAAACTATGTACTTTTCATGTGCACTGATAGATTATTTGTAACTTTACATACACCAGTCTCATCCATTCATTTAACAGATATTTGTAGAATCCTCAAAATCATTAAGAATTTCTAGATATTCATGAAATAGGTATAGCTTCTGCTACCAAGTCATTTAGAATCAAATGGGGAAAAAGATAAGCCACAAGTCAGTTTCAGTCTAGAATGTTAATATCATGTTATATTCTACATATAAATTTTCATGGGAGAATTAAGAAATCAATTAATTAAATCATTGGAAAGGGAAGGGGGTCCAGAATTATAAAGGACAGAAGTGAAGAAAGGACTTAAGGAATACTCAATTTAGTGGAATAAATGTTTATTTTATAAGTTCAGGTAGGTTTCTACCCAAGCTATATATACAGCACAAAGAGAATATTTTGGATGATCTATCAATATTTCTTGGGGTCCATCAATTTATCTTATGTGACATAGAAATAATTAGTTACAAATCAAATTTTCTTCCAACTAGAGTGACACAGAAAACATGTTTCAGCATTATATAATACCTTTAAAATTATTTACTATTTCTGCAAGGATTGGTACCACCTGTGAGTTCCTGTCTAAATTCCCCCACCATTCTAATGTCTACCATGATGAATATTATCCAACTGAAGAGTATATCTGTCATATTAAATAATCAGTTTTTACAAAATTTAGTTTAGGAAATCAAGAATTCTTTGTAATTCTTTATTATGTAAATATCAAATAGACTAAAGTTACAATTTTTAATATTCTAAGCCACCAAACTTAACCAAAATAACAATTCAATAATATAATAATACATACTATTATATTACTATAATAGTATGGCTCCCACACAGAAGTTAGTTACAAGAAGGAAAATATTATACCTTGATTTGTGTTTTTAAATAATATCAAACTTTTAGTTTATTGCAAAATGCATTTTTTGTGTGTAAAAGCCCTTTAGTCAAAATTTCCAAGTCAGCTTTATTTATTTCTGTCAATATAGCAGTGGTAATGATATTAAATTAATGGTACATTAAGTAACCCCAAGAATAGTGGTGAGATTGCTATTTTAACTCCTTGTGGACTCATGAATAAACTCAGAAGTCAGAGACACTGGAAGCATAGAAATGATATGAAACCTAATATATTGCAGCTGCTGATTATTTGAAAGGAATCAAAGGATTTGAAATGTGACTATAAGCATATAAGTTACCTTGAAGAGATGTCAAAGAATATAAGCACAATGTCATAAACAGAATTTGGGCAAATGCCCTCCTAATGGTCATATACATTTCAGTTTGTGTGGTTTTTATCTAAGTTAAGGGCACTTGTAAAATTTAGTTTCACAATTGATTCACTTAAGTAACAGTAAGTGCATTTTAGATTGATAAATTTGTAATGAGTCTAGACAATAAAAATCTACTGCAATTT
Source organism: Spermophilus citellus (assembly GCF_964194105.1). NCBI lineage: Eukaryota > Metazoa > Chordata > Mammalia > Rodentia > Sciuridae > Spermophilus > Spermophilus citellus. The sequence goes on from NC_138189.1 coordinate 92,438,780, forward strand.
TTACAAACTCAGTTGTCTTCCAGATGCTTATATGCTTAGGGATGACATTATATTTTTAGTGCTTCTTTGTGGCATGTAAAGAATGAAACACACATCCAAAGGGGAAATTAAATGTGCTCATATTTACTGAGTTCCAGGTGTATACTTTAAAGGAACATGTTAAAATGAAAAACTTAGGCCTCTAGATGAAAAATGATAAAAAATAAAACTTTATTACATATCGTAGAAAATTCATAAGCTAAACATGCATCATTTTAAATGTCTCAGTCACTATAAGTATATTATATGCACTTTCAAATTTATTGAAAAGAATTCAATTACCAAAACTAAACACTGACTTGGGGAAATTAGTGATAGCAATATGTTCCCTATTTGACTGATCTAATGAAGAAGTGAAACTATGGTTTAGAATACTAAACTTTCATTTTGAAAATTCAGACTGTTACTGAAAATTTGAAAAAAATTCTAAGTATGAATTAAGGTATTTCTTTCATGGTAAAACAAGCAATTTAAACAAATATCACATATGTATATGATATTTGGCAAGAGTTTAAGAGTTTCCTTATCACCAAAAACTACATATTTTTATAGCTTTCACATATTATTTTGGAATACTTATTTAAAAGCAATTCATTATAAAATTAGGAAAATCGAGTGTAGTATATATGCAAGATATCAAATGTTAGATCATTATTTTCAGTAATATCCTAAGCATCATGGTATTAATACATTAGAACAAGGAAGTAAAATATGCTCCTCCACCTCAGTATTCAAGCTTAACAGAATAGCCAAAATGTAAACAGGAAGGACAATGAATGACAAATGTAATATTACTCTATAATGCCTCTTTGTTTTAATAGTGTATCTAAGAAAGTCATTAAATTAAATCTAGTGTAGTCTGTAATTGCTTCCATTGAAAAGACAATTGAAAACGGAATTATGTAGTACAGATTCAATTTACATTGCATTAATTTCCTATTTTTAAGAAATTCACAAGACTTCAAAATTACTCATTACATTTCACACTCACTTAAATGGATATCTATATAAGTAATATTGTTTATAACATAATAAGATGACATATAATTTCAAATGGTGTTCCTGGGCTTGTTAGTCTAATCTTTTTTTCCTCTCCTTTTGGCTAGCAATAAAACTTCTCTACCATACTAATATAATACTATGAAAACTATAATACCTTCCTTTCTTTTTTATTAAAATTAAAAATAAAATTATATATGCATGTGTGTGTATTCAGATAGCTACACACATAGATACATATTCTGCAGCATAGAACTCAAGATCCAATACCCTCATTTCCTCCTGCCCTTCCATCGAATTAGCTAATCTGCGCTCTCAATCAGTTCATACCAGTCACCCAGAAAAGGGAAAAGGTAAGCATATAAATAATTTTCTAATGTAATTTAACTGAGAATTTACGAGTATAGGTTAACTTCCCAGGTATAAAATTGACAAAGAACAAGAATAGACATTTCACAGAAGGGAACATGTGAGTGGCTAATAAACATGTCAAGAGATACCCTCATTCATTTACTCACTACTCAAATCCGTGGCATAAATTGCAACATTATCTCTTTTAAATGGGAAGCTAAGACTTAGAGGTTAAACATTTATCAAGGGCACATAGGAAATAAGTTAGAATTGAAATTGAAATCCAGGTGACACACTGCAGGAAGTTTGATTAACTAAAAATATTGAAGTAAAAAGACAAAGTATTGAGTACACACAAAAAAATTATTTTAAAAAGTACAAAGGGCTAGAGACATAAGTAAAGTGAGTAGGATCCAATGAAAGGAAAGTATTCTACGAGGGTAATTTTCACCTTGAGCTGAGTCTCACAGATCTTTAAATTTCATCGGACAATGTTTCTCAATAAAGTTTCATGACTCGGTTGTTGTTGTTAGAATTCATACTCTAAGAAGAAGAGAAAGGTTTGAGTAACATAAAGATTCCAACGGCAGAGCAGTCACTGAGCTCAATGAAAATTTCCATACTTCTCCAATGGAGGATGAACACATGCGCTAAATAAGAGCATAGTGAACTTCAGTCAAGTAATTTGCCAAACATTCTAACTATAAGACAGAGGTGCTAATAGTGCAAATACTCCTGGAAATTCCTTCCTCCTGTCTATTGTTTTAAATGGAACCTACCCTAGCACCTGTTCTCCTTTCATCAATACAGAGTATTGATGCATTTGTTTCCTCACCAATCCAGAAATTAGCAACCAATTTAAAATTTTCCTCTGTAAGTCCTTCTCAACTGAAATACACAATGTTTTTCTCTTTTTTAACTCATCAGCTTAATTCTTTCTGCATATTGTGGCTTCATCTCTGACACTAAGCTTTCTGTGTCAGCAGTGTTAAGAGAGATTATCAAATATCAGCCTCTATCCCCAATAATAGAGGTATTCTGCTTCTAACTAGGCCTTTTCTCTTTACCTGGCTAATACCTCAAAGTAGCTAAAACTTAGATACGGTGTGTAAGCTGTTCTAAAGTCCATGATGGGATGCAAATGTTGTATTTTTGGCAGACATATTTATTTAATAATCGGGTCCAGATGGATATCTTAAGAAATAATAGTTGAAGAGAGAAGACATAGTTGTCAACTATGTAGTAAAATCTTTGGAAATTATCGCAGGTGATTATCTCTCAATTTTCATATCATACTAAGAATATCTCAGACAATACCCCAACAGTCCCCTCTTAATTCTAATCATTTTTCATGATTGTGATAAAGTGTACTACTTGCCTTTCTTTTGTCCCTTGTTGGCATTCACTTATGGAGGGTCCACTGAGTGCCAAGCCTGGGCTCTAATCCCAGAGGCAACCTTCCAGTTGAGGTGATTTTCACAGGCAGTTAATAAACACAGGCAAAATGATTTGTATCCTATTTCTCACTGTTCTTTTCAAACTGTCACTTATTTTTGTCCAGGCAATATTTCTTTGGAACATTTTATCAACCTTTGCTATTTTCTTTCATTTTCATGTCTCTCCCCTCTCAGAATGAAAGAGATGTAAGGTCAGTGGGAATAAGGAGAAAGTGAAAAGGTATAGAAAAAAAAATGGAGAAACCACAAAGCTTCAAGGTAGCAGTAATACTCAGTTTGTAAAAGTAGCTGGAAATGCCATGAATGCAAGTGCAAAGAACAGGCAAGAAATCTTATGTGCATGTCACTGATATATTTTTTATGTGAATTCAATGTGATTCAGGGAAAACCTACTTTAAAATCAACTTTCTACAGTTATTCTGACTGATAAATATAATAGTTGGATCATACCTGCCTATTTCAAAATAATCATACATTCAGCTACCAAAATTTCAGGAGAAACTTGGTACAAATTTGCACCCTCTTCAGAATCCTTTCTAAGTAAAACTGTTCCTGGAAAGGATTCCCTTTACAATGTGGCCACATTCTCTGGCCAGCGTTATATGCTTTGTGATCTTGCTCCTTCATCATTTTTCTTGGAAAGTAGCTTCCAGGTTTATCTTAGAAAATACATTTGCTAACCCTGTCTTAAGCTAAACAATGTACTTGTGTCAGAGCAGCAAATACCTTTCCTTATTTCTTATTCTTGAAGTGTATCAATTGCTTTGCAATTTTAGCTTATAATAGGTAAACTGGCCACTCTATCAGAATATTCTATAGATCCAAAATATTGCTATTTCCTACTTTCTTCCTTAAAATAACCATTTGGTTAGGAAGCCCTTAGCCACCTGGTAACTTTGAGGTGACTTGCTGTTAAGATTCTACTTTTAGTGAAAGACTCATAGCCTTATTTGCTGTAGCCTCCACCATTTCAGCCTCTTCAGGGATAGCTCAGCCACAGAGAGTCACCTCACTCATGACTTTCTTTGGTTACCTACATGCACTGAATGATTGATGTGGAAGATGAAAGTGTAGCCTTTTCAGCTAAACTTGGCCTAACTCTGAGGCACCATCCCAGTTCTAGTGATCTAACAGGGTAGTCCATATCTGTATCACAGCTTGACTTCTACCTCTGTCCATACTCTATCATCTCCCATTCAAAAGTTTTGATCTTAAGAACACTGATATGTATCTTGCAGTCAAAATCCTTTCTCCGAATATCTTTCCTAGGGAATCCAATGACAAACTTTTCCTCCAAAACTTTCTTTTTCATAGCCAATGCAATTTTTTGGTGAGAACTGTTGCCCCAGAGCCAGACAGAAGAACATCTGTATCCCACTCATATAATTTGCTGCTTGGTAAAATTACTTAAACACTAGGAACCTCAGTTTTTTTCATCAGTGAAATAGGGATAATAATTCCAACTCACAGGGTTTCCTTTGGAATTGAATATGGTAGTCTATATAAAAAGCACATGTTAATAAAAAATAAGCACAACAAAAACATTATTTCCCTCATAAATTCTTCCCCCTACTATTCATCTCATAGTTATTTTCTGTGCATATGCCATTAGATTGTTTTTCTTTCTGCAAAGTCTTATGAAAAATTGGTTAGGCAAAAAAAAATCCCTCAGTCTAGTTATAATACTATGTTATCCATTAATTGTAGTTCTATTCAGTTTTTTCTGATAACATGCTATGTGGCTGTGACCCAGTTTACAATAATGCTTACTAGCATTATTTCCACATTCCTATATTAGAAAGTAGACACCATGTTTTATTAGCCACACAGCTGTTAATAAGTTCCAATTGCCTGTGGAAAAATAGAGAAAGTAAGTAATGCTGCTCATCATTAAGTTTTAGGGGCAATATCACAATATCTTCTGTGTTTCAGACATTAGATTCTTGTAGTTAACATCATCAAAAAACATTGGAACATGAACAGTTCATTGCTATGAAAGCTCATTAAGGGTAATATCAACAGAAACAAGTTATAAACTGCCTTCCTGAAGCAAGAATAAACATATGATAATAAACCAGTTTCCATCATTGTCTTCAAATCTTATACAAACCAAAAATAATAGTAACTCAAAATGTTATCTTTTAAAGTTAAAATGCACACAAACATTCTCAGAAGTCTACTTCAGAAATCACGTATATTTTATTGGGTCTGTCCATAATTTGTTGCTATTTACTTGTAAGGGTTTTTTTTTTCTTATTTTTATTGTAGAGATCTTAAAACTTAATGGTTATTCAAAATCCCAAAGATTTAATCATTATTACCAAATTCATTTTGGAGATTTCTCCCTGATTTGAGCACACATTTAGGAATGGAAAATTCAGTTATAAACCATACTTCAAATATAATGATGAGATTCTGGTTTAAATGATATTCATATTCTAATACAGAGTTAGGCTTCTAATAACCTTATAGTTTAAATAACAAACTGCTCTAGAGAGTAGATGTCCCACATTACCTTTCCAGCTCAGCAGAAAAGCCAATGAATTTCAACACTGCCTGTTTAATACTGCATGGCCTGGGCCTCCTTTAAGTCACTAAATTCTCAAGGCCTCAATTTCTCTACATATAAGAGAAATTTAATAATATAATGTGAAAAAATAGAGAAACCATAAATTTAGATACTCTCACTTTCTTTCTTTTCTTTTTTTTTTTTTTTTTTTTTTTTTTTTTTTTTTTTTTTTGTATGTGGTGCTGAGGATGGAACCTGGGCCACACACATACCAGGCGAGCACGCTACCGCTTGAGCCACACCCCCAGCCCGATGCTCCCACTTTCTCATCCTTAGGTCCTTTGTGCAAGTAGCTGTAGAAAGTTCAGGAGCAAATGCCATTTGGAGAGTTTCAATTATAGCCCACAATATGCCTTATGTTTAAACGAGAGCAGGAATATTATCCAAAAAAAAGGGGGAATTCTTTTGTACTCACATGCAGTAAAATATAAACACATGCATGAGAAATAAATGTATGTATTTTAAATATTTTATTTTGTCAGAATATTTATATCACTACAGCAAATTATAATACTTTGATTTGATTTTCTGCAGATTTAAAATATATTAGAATTGAAGGATTGAAATTCTTCACATAATTATGTGAAATGTTAGTTTCACGTAGGATGAGGAAAACCTTCACATAATACGGAATCATCTGGAATATTTATTTTCCTTACTGTGGATTCTGTTTTGAGAACACCTTGTATATTTTTGGTACTTAAATTTCCTTTTTTTGGGGAGATCAGGGTACTGGGGATTGATCTCGGGAATACTCAACCACTGTTACATCCCCAGCCCTATTTTGTATTCCATTTAGAGACAGGGTCTCACTGAGTCGCTTAGTGCCTTGATTTTGCTGAGGCAGGCTTTGAACTCCTGCCTCAGCCTCCGCAGAACGCAAGGATTACAGGTGTGCGCCACCATGTCCTGCTATTATTTAAATTTTGGTCTTTACTTTCCAAGTGTTAAGGTTTTTATATCAGATGTCCCCCCACCCCCAAAAGCTCATGTTTGAGACCATGCAAGAAATTTTAGAAGTGAAATGATTGGGTTATTAGGGCCTTAATCTAATTAGGGCATTAATACCCCAAAAGGGATTAACTTGGTAGTAACTGTAGGCAGGGAGGGTGTGGCTGGAGGAGGTGGGTCATGCCTTTGGGGTATATATTTTGTGAGGTGAGCTTAGTCCCTCTCTCTCTTTGCATCCTGGTGAGATGTACTGAGCCAATTTCCTCTACAACACTCTTTCACTATGATGTCCCACTACACCTGAGCCCAGAGGAATGGATTTGGCTATCTATAGACTGAGGCCTCTAAAACCATGAGCCCCCAAATAAACTTTTTCTCCTTTAAAATTGTTTTCTCTCAGGTCTTATGGTTACAGTGGCCAAAAAGCTAAGACACCAAGATTAAACAAGAGACACACACCTGAGAGGGAAACTGAAGGTTTTTAAATGATTAAGGACATTTCTTGCTATTCTACTAAGGTCCACTTGCCTCTGGTATTATTTTTATCAGAATTGTTTTAACTTTTCTAAAAAGAGATTATAGCTTATTTTAATCAAGGATTTTCCTGGTAGAAGAATGGAAGCGTGGATATTGAGAAGCTAATTGCTCTGTGAATTTAAAATGAGTTTTCCCAAAGGTGATTGGATGCTCACAGTAAAGGGATAAACAGGTGAGAAATATTGATATACACTCAGGAGGGCAAAAATAGGAACAAGAATGTGCACATTAAGTGAAACTTGTAAAGGATTTAAATTAGAATTTTGCTCTCTGGTCTAGATAAAGATATATTTTCACATATAACTTGATTCTTCCCCACAAAATATATTTATTTCTGATTATCCTCAAGTTTCCCAAGTCAGACACTCAAACTTGCTATGAGTTAGTGGAATTTGTTAGGCACTATAGTACTGAGTCCTAGATCTATCTTTGGGTTTTAAGTTGACCTGAGTTGGGAGAGAGTCAAGTCCTGGGCTCTCATGGTTCTGGGGCAAAGGAGAGATATCAAAGGATGCACTCAACAGGCAGGGACAAGGGAAGAGCAGAGAATGGAGTCTAACAGGCTGAGTCAGTGGTGGATAGGATATAGCACCTTTTCCCTTGTGATAAAGAATTACTAGGAATTTCAGTGTAATGGGGAAAGGCAGAATAGACTTTTGGATTTCTCATCTTGTCACAGTTGTTCAGAGTGTTTGTATAGAGTCTTAAAGGTTTGAAAAGGTACCTCCCTGACTCGGGGGTAAATGTTGAAGAAAATGGCTGAGAAAGCTGAGCTGTAATCCTCTATATCCTCTTTGTCAAAGCTCTCTAAGTGGACTTTACTGTAACAATTAATTTGTTAAGATTCCAGAGATAAAGAAAAGACCTATTTTATAAGGGAGATTATCTACATAATATATATAAAAATAACAATACATATTTTGTGCAATGGCAAGATATGAAGGTAGTTAAGATATTTGTTGTGGTAGAATGACATTTTAAAGATTTCTACAACAGTATGAAACAAGTTGCTTTTTTTACTTTAAAATTTTATCTTTGTAGGATTAAGATAATCAATTCCTTAATACTTATAAGTAGAGGTTTTAAAAGAATGAAAGGAAGAAAGTAGTTTTGTGTTGTACAGAATTTAAATAGTTTTGAAGATTAATTCTGCATTAAAGAACTCATTAAGATAGAGGTCATCTATATCCTTTCAAACTCTTGCTTAGCAAGTTGTTACTGATAGGTCAAATGGTCAAAGTAAGGAATAGGAGAACTGAGCACTGCAGCCTTCTCTGTTGTGTTTGATGAATGACTGCTCTTTCTATGACATCATCCCCAAAATGTAATGTTTTCATCCTTTCCCTATGAGTACCCAGGTATCCCAGAGATCACCTCTGAAAAGCCCTTCATATGCTGGAACTTACTGAGTCCTCTTACTAATTGTAAATATATGCCTATTCACATCATGTGGAACTTCTTTATTCAGTATCCCTCCCCACTCCTCAGAGATAGTTACAATGTGTAGATAGGGAAATGAATACAAAGAGCATGACAATGTTTCTCCTTCAAATTCTGTCCTAACTGTACCTGTTATCAATAAATCTCTTTATGCCCGTGTTTCCTCCCTTGTAAAAGGAGAATGTTTATTCTATATGATACTATTTTCTGCAAATGTTAATGGCTGTAAGAAAAATATTAAGCAACATAAAATAGTAGTATTTATGGTATGACTTCTCAGGACATTTACTGTGTAAGTATTCACTGTAAATCTTTAAATGAGGCCCTGGTATGCGACATTTCCCAGCTTTATTTGATCACGGAATCCTGTTTATCAGAGCATCTTATACAAGTAGTGTTCAATGCAGCAGATTTGGGGAATGCAGGTCTTAACATTTCTCTGATTGTTTTAAGAGTCTACCTTAGGTCTTCCTGAGTGTAAGAGAGGCAAAGGGAAACATATTCATTAATGATAACATCAGTATTAATGTGTTTTCCCAGACATACTTAATCAGAATGAATAAGGTAAGGAGGATAGGAATCGGAAAAAGCATCACTGATGAGAGCAACAGAATGAACCAAAAAAGCAAGCTCCAATATATATGGATGAAATTATGTGGAAGGAAATAAAATTCTTCTAAAACCTAAAAGAATGCAGAATTGTGAACCCAGATGTGTGGTTTAGTAATGGAGCCAGTTTTTGCTGTGGAATCTTTGCCTGAATTTTAAGAATATAAAGATGTGAAGTAAGCCAGCTCAGAGTGAGGCTGATACCTTTTGAAAGCCTTTAAAAAAATCTATCCATAGACATAAATGTAAAGATATTTATCATCTTAACCCTATAATTCCTAGCTACAAACTCATATGGGTTTGGCACTAGAATTTGTCCTGCTTCTCTGATCCCAAAATCCCAAGAAAAAATTAATTTCCTTTGGCCTTAGTTATGATGGCCTCATGTACCTTTAAAAAGTATAAATAACCCCATCTCTGAATAAAGATACATTGAATGCACTACCAGAGACCAGACTCTGACTGGTGGCTGGGTGTAGAGAAAGAGACTCCAGATTTCATGGATGTCACATTAAGTGTGCCCTAGTACACTCTCAGACATCTGCCAGCAGTAAGTAAAATAGAGCAAACAAATATGCCATGGTTAGTAATTAAGTATTTAACCTTTAATCTTAATGTAAGATGGTTTACCATTACAAAATCAATTAACAAAATTCATGTTAACAGACTGAAGGAAAATAAATACATGATCATATTAACAGAGGCAAGAAAAAGGCATTCAATGAAAGTCAACATCCATTTGTTATAAAACTTATATTAAGCATTCAGAGATAAATCCTTATCATAGATAAAAACAAATCTGTTTGACATCTACTCTTCTTTATGTATTTCAAATATTTCATTATGTAAAAATGTTTATTAGCATCATGTTATTGTAATTCATAGTCATATGTAGTAATCACTGCTCCATATAGCTCATTATATCAGGAGTAAAGGTAAACATATTAAGAAAAATAATCCAAAAATTACTCTTTGTAATTTCTAGTATTTAAAAAGTGGCCTATAGCAAAGTATAACATCTCTCACTCTCAGTGAGAGCTAATCTTAAAATATGATACAACACAAATAATGCAAACAGGTATCAGTCCTAGTAGTTGTTACTTATGTGTCTTTTTCCTGTTCATTATAAAATAACAGTTTCACTGAGATTAGTCACATTCCAAAAGATTCACCTCCTAAAGTGCACAATTCAGTGTTTTTAAAGTATATTCATAGAGATGAATAATAATCACAATGCTAACTTTATAAAATGTATGTTACCTTAATCAGAAACTCTATACCAAATAGCATTCAATTTTCATTTTCACCCCTCTAGTCCCTGGCAACCATTAATCTCCTGTTGGTCTTTATGAATTTACCAGTAATTATTCAATATGTGACCTTTGCGTATGGCTTCTTTCACTTGGCATGTTTTTAAGAGTCATCTATATTGTGTCAAGTTTAACACTTATTCAAATCTTATACCCATTTAATTGGATAATTTTACATTTTTATTATTAATTGTAAGAATAATATATTCTGAATACAAGCATCTTAAAATACATGTGATTTCCAGATATATTCTACTATTGTATGGTTTGTCTTTCCACTTTATTGATGTTCTTTGAAATGCAAAGATTTTAATTTTTTATTAAATCCAATTTATCTATTTTTTCTTTTGTCACTTATGATGTCATATTAAAGAAACCATCCCCTAATCTAATGTCAGTCAAATTTACACTTTTGTGTTATAAGTCTTTAGTAGTTTTTGCTCTTATACATAGTCTTTGATCCATTTTGAGTTTATTTTTTACCTGGTATAAGGCAAGGGTTCCACCTCAATTTTGTTATATGGATATTCAGTTGCCCCAATACCAATAATTGAAGGCTTCCTGAAGTTTGTTTTTCTTTTTCAAATTTTTTTTTACTTGTAGATGAACACAATATCTTTATTTATTTATATGTAGTGCTGAGAATCGAACCCAGTGCCTCACACAAGTATTCTACCACTGAGCCCAGCCCCGGGCCCAGCCCCTGAAGTTTTGATAAATACAAATATTTAAAGGAAATCCAAGTGGGCCTGCCTAATCCTTATTTACAAATTTCCCCTTCAGATAGAAACTGGAACTTGCACATACCTGGGAATTTTCCTGAAGCCTGAAATTCTGAAACAAGCCATTGCTCATCCATTCCCACCATGACTGGTCTTGATGGCAAATGGAATTCCATACACAAATCTCCCACAAAACTAGTCAGTTTCCCATTAGCCAGCAAAGTCATTAATATTTTTAGAATTTTAAGTGTGGCAAACAGCAACACTTGCCTCTGAACATTAGAAACATTTATCCATCCTGTCAGTAAACATATCTTACAATTCTGAGTGTCAGGTATACTTCCAAATGCTGAAGATTCATCTGTGACTAAGGCAGAAATGGGTTGTGTCTTGACAGAATCTGAGTCTAACCAGCATTGTTCATAGCAGTGTGCTGTGTGTGTTTCACTGAGATGTTTCACTGGAGTAATTCACTGTTTCATTTCTATTCACTCATTTATTTATTCATTTATTCATTCAGACTATGTACCTACTTGTGTGTCAAAGAATAACACAATAATTTATAAAATGAGATACTATCCCCATCTCATGAACTTGAAACCTAGTGGTAAAGATAAATATTTATTAAAAAATCTGAACAATAGATACCCAACTGAAACAGCTGCTACAAAAGAAATTTATAATGTTGTAAAAGTCTATAATGAAGGGATGGAATTTTGTCAAAAATCAGGAAAGATATTCCTAAGTAAGTACCATTTGCTCTAAAATCTGAAGGATTCATAGATATTTACTAACAGAAGAGAAATGAAATCGACTTTCCCAAACAAGAAAACTAAGTATGCATCAAATCCTGAGTAGGAGGAAGCCCCCAGCTTTGAACATATAAAGAATTGAGCGGCATGTTAAGGAACTATTTTTATCCTTAAAAGTGTAGAATGATATTCAAGTGATTTAACATGCAAAAAGAGACTAATTTTCCAGACAACAAAGTACTACCCAGAAGTTAAGTGCATTTTTTTGTGGTTTGCTTGTTTGCTTTTAAGTCAGTGTAAGACACTCTGCTTGAATCTGAAGAGTGAGCCTCGGGTCTTCTGTGTTCATTACCTGCTTTGCTATCAACCTTAATGTACTTCTAGCTATTTGTTTCACCTGTACGATTTTATGTTCCTTCTTTAGTAATCTGCCATTTATAATCAGTTTAACTACCAGACAGTACTGCGATATTGCCCAAAGGTCTTTGCCGCCCAATCTACACCACAGCCTTGCTCATGATTTTCAGGGCTCTTCAAGGTCTGCCCTGTGAGATCACTGGCACAAAGCCAGGATTCTGCCTTCTTGTCTCAACTGTGACACAAAGCAGTTGTGTTGTAAGTCCTTGTACAAATTTCTTTACCTTACTTGGCTTCAGAATTCTTATTAGCTTCCCTATAATACCCACTGGCTATATAATTAGAACATCCTATTTCCAATATCTTTCTATATTTTTTTCACACTTGAAGCAAGCCACCCTTCCCTCCACCCCCAAGGGTACTTTGGTTTACCCTAATCAATCTTTTATAATAAAGTAACCTCTGCAAAGAAGATTCTATTTGTCCCATGTGTTGAAACATTATGCTATCATTTAGAGCAGGGTTTGTCATTCCCCGCCCCTTCCAGGAATTTCTCGAATGCCCAAAACAGAGTCAGAGTCAGCTACAGAAGGAAGAAAAAAGGAATGTTCAAATGCACCAGGAGAGTTGACTTTCCTCACTCAGTATAAATTGTAATTCACTTCCTGTGAGTGGGCAAATGACTATTTACAAAGCTATTACAGGTCTCATTAATTGTCATTATTATTCACGGGTATCACTGCAATTACCAAAGTGCCTCTGTGCACTTTACCTTGGAGTTCTCTTTTTAATTAGTCATATTGAGTGTGACTAGCTGACCTCCTTGCATAATGGATAAGGCAAAGGAAGTACACAGCAAGGTGATTAAAAACAAGATCTTTGTTGTAAGGAGGGAAAAGGAGTGAGTCTATGAGGATCAATCAGTGGCACTTCATCTCCAAGTGCCAACTGAAACTACCTGTGCAGAAACATAGAGAAATGACACGGTTACACATGTAGAATAATGACATTTTGATGGACTTCTCCTCCTCCAGGGAAAGAGAAAAGAGACTCTGTCTTCCAGAGCCTGGAAACCAGGAATTAAATTGCCAGCAAGACTTGTATCATCCTGTTATTTAAGCATTTAACCCAATGCCCTGGTGAAGCATGATTAATAAGAAGCCTGCCCTTGGTATCAATTTATGCTGATGGAACTCATTGTCAAGTGTTACTAGCACATTGCAAACTTATAATTTATTATTTAGGTTTATTTGTCCTTGTGATTCATTTGAACATAAAGATTGGTACCTTTTTCTGTATTTAGCAATTTCAGGCCACAATGTAATAACTTTTATTTGTTTCTTTAATACAATGCAATCTTTTTGCATCAGTCATTTTATACAGTGTAGTGGGAATAAACTATTTGAAAGAAGGATTCATGTTTACTCTATTTTACAATGTTTGTTACTTACATCAGCCAATCAAAACTATTATCTAGCACTGACCATACTTACTAGAGTGTGATAGTTGTTAAGGTGGAGAATAACAGCAAAAAAAAAAAAAAAAGTAATTAACTATTACAGTAAATATTGTATAGTAATGGGCTAAAATACAATTTAAAGAATGAAGGTATACATGAGAGTAATGCTATAAGAAAATATTCAAGGCTGGGGATGTGGCTCAAGTGGTAGAGCACTCGCCTGGCATTCGTGGGCCCGGGTTCGATCCTCAGCACCACATGCAAACAAAGATGTTGTGTCCGCCGAAAACTAAAAAATAAATATTAAAATTCAAAAAAAAAAAACTTTCCTGAGTAAAAGCTGCTTCTCTTTAAAAAAAAAAAAAGAAAATATTCAAGGAGTAAACTGGGCAGGATAATATATATTGACGAATATATGTAAAGGAGACTAATAATTCAAGCAAAGGGAAAAACATTATTTAAAGACAGGAAGACATTTGTTATGTTTTTGAGTCAATGAGACCTGTATTCTAAATAATTTATTTTGACTGAGAATCAGGGAACAAATGTGAAAAAATATAGAAACTCTACAGAGTTTTAAAATGTTAATATTCAAGCATTCTCCCTATGACTATCTGCAGTGGGTAGATCAAATATTGCTGTCACCCTTATATAGCAGATGAGGAAATTGTCTTATTACAACTAAAGGACTAGTCATATCTGCAGCTAGTTGGGATTACAAGTTTCTGAATCATGGATCTGAGTACTTTATGGGCTTCAGGGAGAAATAGCAGTGTGAATGTGCCAGTCAAGGATGACTCTTATTAGACAAACAGGATGAAAGGAAGAAACAAGAAGCAGAACTCAAAGGCAGCTGGAGGTAGACACCAGCTTCCATGTCTATTTTGACTCAGTTGGTAGCAACAAATATGAAATAGCCCAAGGAAAGGTGTGATGAGCTAAAGAAGCCTAGTTCGGAAGAAACAGAATGATGAAACATAAATATTGGGACTTGGTAAAGAAGATAGATTTTTGTGGCCCTTGGTTTCACATTCATATTCAAATATCTGAATGGAAGGTAAACATCCAAATGGAAACAGAGATTCCATGTGAGAAGGTAATGTTAAAAACAAAGTTGGTGTGGAGGTGACTGTTAAAGAAATGAAACAAAAAAGAGCAATGTAAAAGCAGCCTGGAGACGGTAAAGAATAGAAATCACCAGGGAAACAGGACAAGGCTTCAGACCTAGGAGAATAGGCATTCTGCAGACAATGAACAAAATATCCCTTTAAAAAAAAAAAACAAAAAAAATAAATAAACGCATATATGAGTATCTATCTATAAAAGTGAAATTGGCTTTCAAAACACCGAGGAACATGTCATACCAAATCATGTTTCAAAAGAAAGAATATTTGCCAGAAGAGTATGTCTGTGATACCTACTTCAATCTCTAATTAATAACTTTAAATTTCTAAAATAGGCACCCGAGGAGGTGCCAGGGTATTTACTCTTCATTAATTGGAAGTATCCCTATGGGGAGAAGAAATGGTAGTTGAAAGGTAGAAAAATAAGGGGGAAATGTAGGAATAGTTTTTGTCCTCTCTGTAATGAGGAGAGAAGTGGTCAGGCTGTCTCAAATAGAAATAAAATGTAGAGCACATTTATAGGAAGCAAATCAGGAAACTCATGGAATCAATAGGAAGATTGGAGAACCAGGTCCGAAAAATACGCAGAAAAGAAGAGCAAGTCCAAAAGATGAAAAAATAAGAAGTAAGGAAACTGCCCTTTATTAGAAGCATTTTTTCCACCGTGCCAGTTTTTCATCCTTCATCTTTGCAATCACAAATCCCAGGCACAAGCATTCCATCCATCAGTCAGGGTCCCCTGTGCCCTTGATGTAGGAAATAAAATCGTCCTCCTGCCATGGCTTTCCTAAAGAGACAGAGTATTGTTGCCTGCCAATACTGCACACAATGAGGAATTTCCCAAAACAAAAATAGGCATTGATGCTGAAAAGAGCCGATAAAATAACTCACAAAATTAAGCAAAAACATGAACTATCTTCATTATATTCTACTCTTTGGCTGTCTAGAATCAATATATACCATGTTCTATGTTCTAAATTCCACAAAGGATGCTAATGAACAATGTAATCATTCTTTTCACACTTACAAATATTACTCACTGTTCTGATATTCAGACACTGATTGCTTCAATAGATCTAGGTTTCTGGTATCTATCAATGCCTTCTCTTGCACCAATTTGAGATTTTGTTAAATTTACAATGAATTGTATAATTACCCAGTGCCAATGTTGTTTCAATGAACCGGCCGCATTTATTCTCTATTTAATTGCCTGTGTTACAGGGCTCTTCTGTAGCACTGTGTTTTTATTAGCAGAGAGATAGTAGAAAATAAATGGAAAGTGTAAGCAATCTGAATGTCCAGCTAACATATGCTTTTAGGACCTTTTGGGGCTCTGTCCTGTATTTATCATTTGCTCTTAAAATGCTCCTAAGCACAGCTGCGTTCATGTCTACATTGATTAAATAATAATTCATGTTAGGCATGGAGGGCTTGACTAAGGCCACAACTCAAGATAATGAAGAACATGGACTGGAGTTTGAGGAAAATTGGTTTCTAAGGTAACTTTCTTACACAAAAGAAGAGTTGCAACTTGCCTGAGCAAAAAAGAAATAAATATATTTCAGGATAGGGAAAAAAGCCTAAGAAACAAAATTCAGGCATATTCTAAGTTCTGATTGACATTTTCCCCTTGCATATCATTTCTGTTTGTTATTTATTTATTATTGGTGCATGATAATTACATATAATAGTGGGATCCATTTTTGCCATGACATAATTTGAGTACTAAAATTATATATACAAGCACATAACATAATTTGAGTAGTCTCATTCTTAGTAACTTCTCTTTCCCTCCATTCCTCCCCGCTCCTATTCTACTTGTTCTACTCTACTGATCTCCCCTCTGTTATTATTAATATTATTACTGTTTTAATTAATCCATTATAATTACATATGCAGATATGCAGGATTTATTGTGATATATTTAAACATGTACATAGCATAATTTGGAAGATTTCATTTCCTAGCACTTCCCCATGTCTTCCCTTCTCCCTCCCTTTCAATCCACTTCCTCTACTCTATTGGTTTCCCTTATATTTTCATGAGATATACATAAAGATATATATAACTCCTCCTACACATCTGGAGATCTAGATCTCTCTCTCTATCTATCTATCTACCTATCTATCTATCTATCTATCTATCTTCTGCATGAGAAAAATATCTGACCCTTGACTGTCTTAGTCTGGCTTATTTCACTTAGCATAATGTTTTCCAATTCTATACATTTACCAAAAAATCACATAAATTCATTATTCTTTATGGCTGAGTAGAACTACTACCTATCTATCTATCTATGTAGTAGTTATATATATTATATATATATGGCTTGTTTTATAAATTGGCTATAGTGAATTGTGCTGCTATACACGCTGTTATGTGTGTGTCACTATAGTATGCTGATTTAGTTCTTTTGGATAAATCCCAAGAAGTTGGATAGCCATAATTGTGGCTTCGTTCTTCGTCTTTTGAGATATCTCCATGCTGCTTTCCAAAGTGGTTGTTCTACTTTGCAGTCCCATCAAAAATGTGTGAGTGCACCTTTTTCCCACATTCTCACCATAAAATTATTGTTATTTGTGTTCTTGATGATTGCCACTATGACTGGGGTGAAATGAAATCAGTATAGCTTTGATTTGCATTTCCCTGACTGCTAAGGATGTTCAACATTTCTTAATATGTTTATTGGTTGTAATGCTCTGTAGTAAGGACTCTGAATCCAGTGACCTAATTGACATTATTAATACAATACACTAAATTTGTATTTAAGCATGGGGCAGGAAAATATTTATCAAAGGTAAAATTTTCTAATGTATGTGCAAAAATATGCTCAGATATTTTTATATGCTTGTTAATATTTCAAATACAGTCTTCAAGTGTTTTATTTTAAACACTGAAGGAATCCAACACTATACTTGTTAGAAGTCACATAGTAGTGATAAATTCATGAAAATGGGAGCAATTTTGCCCAGTTCCACGTGTGTTGTGTTTGTAATGTTAGTTCTGAACCAGGCTCTCCTTTGGAATTCAATCACATCTTGATGATGAATTAGACTTAAAGAAAACTTAAAGCCACACTTCAGAACTCTGGGTTTATTGTAGCTTACGAAGCTACAATACATAGGAGTTCACTTAGAATTTTTACAACTAGAAGAAGAAATACTGTTTCTCCTCTGGAAAGTTAAATCTTCCAACCATGTCTGGATTTCATTGCCTTCCTTTTTCATTAGATATCCCATCCTCCTGTGCTTTCAATCATTTATCTATAATTGTTCTGTCATGACGAAGTTCATTCTAATTTCTGAAAATCTTAGGGACCCAGGTCTTTAATATCAATTTATTTAAATCCTATATTATTTGTGTGATTACCAATAGTTTGCCTCCAGCTTTCATGCATGCTTCCTCCCACATCCATCCAAACCTGTTTTCATATTAAGGTCAGAATGTATTTTGGACATGTAAATCTCATCATGACCTCTGTATTAGTCTGGTAAAGGATGTCAGAACAAAATACTATATACTGGGTGACTCAAACATCAATAAATAGTTTCTCTCAGCAAATGCTTGAAGTTCAAGGTCAATGAGCAGTGGGTTTGTTTTCTCCTGGGGCTTCTCTCCTCAGCTTGCAGGTGGCATCTTCTCTCTCTGTTTCCATGTGGCCTTCTCTCTGTATGCAGGCATCCCTGCTGTTTCTGCCTTTTCTTTTAAGGATGTTACTTATATTGGATTATGACTTTATTGAACATTAATAGCCATTCAAACTTTCTATCTTAAAATAGAATCATATAAGGGTTAGAATCATATAATGTCAACATATAAATTGTGAGGGACAAAAACTTTAACATCCTCTCCTACTAAAATGCTCCAGTGCTAACCCGACCCACTTTGAGTCATTCTAATAAAGCCTTTGCACTTAAGATTCTTTATAACTTGATGCTTGCTTACTTTCCTACTCCATTTCCAATCAGTTTTCATATTTCCCATATATTCTTTTTGATTCAGCCAGACAATAACTAAAAATGTGAATAAATAAATATTTCAGTTCTTTAGGGGAATAAAAGCAGGAAAAAAAAATCATTCCCCCTTTTGTTTCCCATGCCTACATATATGCTGTGTCATCTGGCTAGAAATTCCAAATCTACTGTCGACATTAACCTTTATTTATTTATTTATTTATTTGGCTTTGCTCATGCATTATGGACACCATTGTGTTAGTACCCCAAACCCACTCATATCTCTATAAGAGTATTTATCACATTATGTGGGACTTAATGATGTACTTGTGTTTCTCCCTGACTAGTAGGCAGCATCTGGTGCCTTGACACATAATGAATGACTAAACATCATATAAAAGGGGAAAGAAATAAGGGTAATTATAGAGAGAGGTAGTTTTATTTTCCTCCCTAAGTTAAGATTATTCACCCATTAAATCTTTGATTTCCTGTAATGTGAAGGCAGACAGGAGAGTATAGAGGAAAAGTAAATTTTGTTTGACAAAGTCATAGTAGAAAATAGGAAACGGATCTCACCAGAAAAACATGGTATTTTTGTCAGGTGATGCTAAAGAAGAGTTGAAGTAGTAAGTGGAGATTTACAGTGGTAAATAAGATCTTTTAAACTTCACTAAGACTC
The DNA here is from genome assembly GCF_964194105.1 of Spermophilus citellus. Classification (NCBI taxonomy): domain Eukaryota; kingdom Metazoa; phylum Chordata; class Mammalia; order Rodentia; family Sciuridae; genus Spermophilus; species Spermophilus citellus. The sequence continues at coordinate 92,458,088 of NC_138189.1, forward strand.
ATTTGAGTGGAGATAAATTTGGAATTGGACCAATAAATTTTCATGCCATTTTTAGAGACGAAAATAATATCTCAAGAAGACATTCACCTGCATAAAATTTTGTGAATCTTTTGGACCTATGCAAATTGACTTATAAACATATGGTCCAGCATAAGTAGAAAGAGAAATGGAAGTAATATTACTGTGCAAGTATCCCAGATCATCTTATCCACTCCTGGCATGAAAATAAAGAAGCCATTGGCAACTTCCAACTGTCTGAAGAATTCTAGTTACTTATTTAGCCGATAAAGCATAGTCTCTAAAAAATTTTAATATGCCTCGATGAAAAATTAATCTTGAAGGAAAGGGATACAACTACTCCAGGCCAATAAGGATTAATGTGTGTTGAAATGAAATTCATAGGAATTAGGGTGGATGGAGCCAGAGAATTTGAAAATAGCAGCATGACATTATTTTTTGAGAATTAAACTAACACACAAATGCTTAAAGCAGAGATAGGTGAATTGCCTTAAGAAGTGTGGGGCCTATAAAGAAATATTTTAACGTTTCTGAACAGTTAGGGATTTCTGAGCAAAGCTTTCTGAAACTTCACATTCAAATTAAAAGCTAACCTTTGCAGGCAACTTGTGACTGAATACCCAGCAGAAAAAAACTTCAAAAATATTTTTTAATACAAAACGAATGGCTTATAAACACAACTTTTATCTAATCAATGATCTAGGATACCTAATTAGAAAATTGATTCGAAATGGAATCATACAACTGGGAGAACCATACTTTTAAATGACATTATCCAGGCAGTGATCCGAAAAATAGCAGGGAGTTTCAGAATGGAGTAGGCCAGGGGACTTATCACAAGGAGAATTATTCTCAGTGACCCTTAAAAATGTTGTCTTCAAGTCTCTTCAAAGCAGGTGTCTGTTATGTTTATACAAATTTAGATCATTGAGTTGAGAATTTAAGACTCTTTTCAACTGTGAATAATTCTCACAAACACAGCTGAGTCTTTTTAATTCATTTTACAATTAATAAATAAAAATATAGAAGTGTAATATGACCATACAAAGGGGAATGAAGAGAGGGGTAGGGGGTCGGAATAGGAATGACAGTAGAATGAATTGGGCATAACTTTCTTAAATTCATATGTAAATGCACTCCCAGTGAAACTCAACATCTTGTACAACTACAGAATGGAAAGTTATACTCCATGTATGTATAATATGTCAAAATACACTCACTGTCATGTAAAACTAAAAAGAACAAATAAAATTTTTTTTAAAAGTATAATACGATCATAAAACTAAAAAAATACCCCAAACACATCCAAAGACTTTGGGAGATCCTAAATAGTAGTGGGAGAAACATTCCACATTTAGATATTTTTCTCTTTGTAAGGTGATAGGCTTTTATTAAATGATAAGTCTAATGATTAATATCATCCAACTTGGGGCTGGGGTTATGGTTCAGCGGTAAAGCACTTGCCTAGTATGTGTGAGGTGGTGGGTTCCATCCTTAGAACCACATAAAAATAAATAAATAAAATAAAGGTTTAAAAAAAATCACCCAACTTATTTTCATCTCCCCAGTTACATGATTTTAGATAGAAATTGGACTTTTCATGTACATTGGACTTCAGAGAAAAAAAAAAAAAGCCCATCATTTAATGCAAATATTTCCATGTTCTGACTGATATTTGTTCATGAATCATGAATTCATAAATTGTTATTCTGGATTTTATGTTTTGTTTTGCTACACTCTTGGCTAGTTTTGCAGTTAGGCTAGTGACTCTGCATGAATTAGCAATTATATTTCCAAGACAGAAAATCTAAAGACAAAACCCTGAAATGTGATCGTCAATTGCCTTCCTCAGGTAGCACTATTCCTTCTTATTGCAAAAATGAGACAAGGAGAAAGAAAACACTTTGTTTTAGAGTTTATAATAACTGAGAAAATGAAGACATGTATCCTTGAAGGCAGAAATCCAAACATTTAGGAAAGAGATAGTATCAATTTTATGGTATGAGATTCTGTCATAGTAGGTAGCTTAGGGATTCTCAGAAATACAATCTTTATCTTTTCAATCATAAATGATTCCATTGAGAAAGATAGAGTAAAATACTTACAGAATACTTGAAAAATATATACATGTACTCTGATGAACTCAAGCCTTTAAATTCAAATACAAACGGTGGAGAAAAAAAAAATTTTAAGATCAATAAGAAGGTGTCACACCAATAACATCAATATCCATGCATCCAAACTCCTAATAAGTTTAGGCTTTAAAAAATTGTTCTGAACAACAATGTCCCTCTTTTGGGCTAAATGCAAGTGAATAAAGATGATGAAATGCAAAGGCTAGTTTTCAGCAACCTGTGATATGCTATTGATGGACAACAAGAGGCACATTTTCTCTGTCATCATGTTTCTATCTTCTCTTTCAAGGATAATGATCTTTAGCATGGTAAGAAGGAAATAAAACCTAATATGAAAGAGGAGATTGTAAAAGAATACCTGGGATGTTGTAAATGAATTAAATTCTCATGGTGGGAGGATAATTATATCTCAGGATATAGGGAAAATGTGTAAATGAGATCAGTGAACTTGTGTTAGAAACCTTTGAAGAGTTTGAAGAATATGAATGATGCCAAAGGCCTGTGGAGAAATAAATGCCACTGCTAACTTAAAACAAGTGAAAAAAATAGAATCCTTGATCTATTTATTATTTATACATTTATTTAGTTTTGCTCTACTAACTTCATATAGGCTTTGAGGGGATTTATGCAAAAGTACTGTAGAAATAATAACAATAATAATTGAAATATAACAGAATAAAAAATTACCTGGGTAGGGAAAGGAGAGCCCCAGCACATGAAACATTCTTAAGGAGACATCCTCTGTCTTCCTCAAGGTGGACTATTTTTCACTGGCCACAGCTAACCGATCTGGAGTTGGATATCTGGTCAGCTTTGAGCCATTCAAATTCTTATTTCGAGGAAACAGAAGTTGAGAATGAAGTAACATAGATGCTGGTACCTATTGGAGTCTGATTAGAAGTTGTGCTTTTGATGGAAGATCAGTAAACTGGTACCACTGTGATTCTTGCATCAAGCCTGGATTTTTCTTATCCTGAGACCTGGTTATTGAACTAATACCCTTACACTTTCTTCCCTATGTTAGTGAAGGTAGATTAATTGTTAAAATAAGAATTCTTCCAATTCCAATGACTTATCATGGTAAAAATTCACTTTCTGCTCACGCAATGGCCCTGTGTAAGTGCTTTTGGTGAAATGGCCTTCCTAGGAGGTGTCTTCCATATGACAATTTGCAGACTTAGGCTTCTTACGTTTTCCAACTCTGAGTTCTCAAGTGAGTAAATGAGTACATAAAGAAAATGCTTTGATGCTTTAGAATTTAAAGTTTCAGTTCCCTCCTGTCACCATACATTGTGGGAACTCAGTCCTGTGGCCAAACATAACTTTATATCAGCTGTCTTTGTGCCCAGAAGAAAAAGACAGAAATAGTTTGGTGAACAGCTAGTCAGTCTCTGCCACTATCAACCCTGTGGTCACCAGATGGCTCATTTATGCCTTCTCCCACACGGAGAACATACTCACTCCATGCTCAAGGGACACCATTCAAAAATCATGTGGTCACTGCGGGCAGCTTACATTCCCAAAAAAGGGTAAAAGCCTGGAGCCAAACTTCTTCATATCCAAAATCCTTTATCTAAACTAATAAGAGTAGACTTGTGAGTCTGACAATCAAAAACGTTCAAAGGTTTTCATCTGGATTTAATTCATCTGGATTGGGGTTCAGATAATGATACGTCTAAAACTCACCCCAGCTGTGTGCAGCGTGCACTCAGGCCTCAAACCACTTCTCCAAGGTGAAAAGGCAGCAATTGCATGTTCAAGTAACCACGCTTTCTCTAACAAACAGAACCAACAGATTAAGAAGAAGATTGTCCACATAGAAGTACTATTCTAATTCTTTGATCCTCTTGATTATCATGACTGAGCTTTATATCCAACATAAATGTACTAATTCTTTATTGGCATGGTTAGATATCACAGTAAATACTGTGAAAATGCTATATGACAGAATTTTCAATCTGATTTGAATGAAAATCATCACAGAACCTGGGGTTCCCAGAAACCTAAGGAGTGAGAAAAAATCTGGTCCAAGAATGCTATTCAGTATTTTGCCAAAGAATTTAATGTGTCTGGTAGGGTATGTAATTTCAATATGCCACTGTGACTTTTCCTCCCTTTAAAAAAATCTTTTTATTGTTTTAATAATAATTTCAGATGAAGTAAAATTTTAGATGAAAATTTACTAAAAAGGGTATTGAATATTTGTAGATACTGGTTTTCAACTTCCCCTCCTGTTAGTTCTTTATCTTGCTAGACTTGTTCTCTCCTTTTCATTCCCACATCTAGTCCAATAAAGGTAAGACTGAAATCCTACCTGCTGTGAAAGTGGGAGGAGCAAGTATTTGGCAAAAACAGCCTCACAGGCCTCTCAGCTCAGGCTGTGGGCTCACCCTCTTAAGTTAGAGAGCTACAGACTAAAGAGCTGTCTGCCCCAAAGTTTTCTCCTAACTGTTTTGAGAGGATACAAATGGAATTTATACTCATAGCTTTAAAATTGCCCTAGGATTGACACAGACATTCGGCGATTATTGAACCAAGACTTTCAGAAATGAAAATGACAGAAACAAATAACCAGGAAAAATATATTCTCTTAAACAATGACTCTGACCTGGAGGAGTTTGACAAAAGTAAACTTTCATTGCTGCATCAAACTCAAAAGGGGTAAGTTTTATGAAATGTGGGTAGAATAATTTTATTCAAAATGGACTGCCAAATTTATAGCTGTGTGCATATGTGAACATACCAGAAATGAACACACAGAAATTCTATCTATAGATGTGCAAAAGTACTATATGCAAGACAGGAAAATATTTTATCTAAATATTGGAATATTAGACAATTGAGGTATTTTTATTATCATTTGCAATTATTCAGTGACTTTAATAATTTTAAAGTGTTAATTTAAACATACAGATATTTATCAGATTACCTATCTCTAATCAGAAAGCATCAGTATAACAAAGGCATGTTTATAATTGACCTGACATCTCAGACTCCGTCTATGGTTACTCTGTATGTGTACATTTAAAGGCAAGCATTAAAAAAAAGGTAAAAAGCCATGTGGTTGTTATCTAATATTGATCAGTTATAAATAAGGTCATTTGGAATATTTGTCTACAAGTATTTTCTATTTTTTTTCTAAATCACAAGCATATGGATGGAATAAAATTGAACAACTTTTGGTACACATATAGATCTGACATTTCTAACATTACAGCTGGTTTCAGACTAATTGACCAAATATGATAAGACAAATTTTCAAGCTACTTTACATACTTCCATTTTACAATCATTTTATTTTAATTTTCTACCTGTCACTCTCTTTCAAACATAACGTATTCTATAAAAGCAAACTGATTACAATCCTTTGAGGAAACAACTCCAAGTAGCAAACAATAATGAGAAACAGTTTCAGAGTCTTTAATTTGACTCCAGAAAGGATAATCCTACAGGGGGAAAAACATTTAGATTAAAAAATTGCAGACAACAATGAAAACAAGACACTGATTGGGTAGAATATAATGCCTTCATAAACTATTTGCTTTGCTCTTAGTAATTTATATAATGTGAAGGCTGCAAATACTTTGCATGTCTATATTTATAGGAAACAGTTGTATGTGCCTTTGGTAAATTGCCTACTTCCTCTATGTGATGACATTAACTTTCAATGTCTATTTGCATTTAGACTTCACTATCAAAGGGACTAGAAGTAGGTACAATTGTAATCCTAAGGAATTTTCAGAATGCACCTGGGTAATCAACTCTGGATGAATCTTGATGTTTAAAAAATAAACTATTTTATTTGAAAATCATAACGTCTTATGTATCCTAAACAAAGATTAGTTTTTTAACACAGATATCAAAGGCTTTGTTTTCATGGCATAAACATTTAAAAAGGCATGTTAAATGTAAGGACAGCCAGTGATTTAGAGACATGATAATTAATCTAGGGAAAATTGTGGGGAAAAAAGAATCTGTACAATATGGAAAGTAAAGACAAGGCTTTTGTTTTATCCTAGATGATATATTGAAAGGTTAAAAGAAGCATTTTTGTGTTTTGTGTCCCAATTGAGGGAGTATATTTTTCACATGGTATAAAGTGACAGTTTCTTATAAAACAGATTAAAATTGAACCCACAAAATTCAGTATCTCTAAATCACTCAGAACTCTAACAATGGAAAATGTCATTTACTAATCCCTCTTTTCCTGGTGACACACTCCAAATCCCTTTCTACTGGGCACAGAAAATTAAGAAAGAGTTCATGGGTGAAAGAATTTTTTAAGTGCTACACTATATAGTCATCTAAAAATTCCATTAAAGAGAAGAAAATGTAAAAAATAAAATAATTAAAATACTAATATATTCTACCTCATGAAAAGAAATGGTCTCTTTTATTTAGAGCTATTTTTTATGAAAGCATTGTAGTCAGACATAGAAGTTGCGTTCATTTTGACAGAATCATACATGCATGAAGAAATGGTCTTTTTCAAAAGTATAGAAAACACTTTAAAGGAATTGCTCATATTAGTAGAATTTTAAGCCCTTTGTGCTCAAAATTAACATATTAATTCGCTAATAAGACATATTCAGTGAAGACTGAATTCAAAAGAATGTCATTTATGTGAAATTATTTAAATATATAAATTCTAGATTAAAACTTTTGCCTTTACCAATAGACCAATTATTCAGCTGTGACTAGTGGTTCTGCAAATATTACCAAAAGCATAAAGATAATTTGCATTGGGATTTGGTTTTCTCCAGTCTTAGTTTATCTGGTTTTGTTTTATTTGATGCTGTTTCTGCTCATGCATTGGCACCCTGACGGACTACTAGAAAAGTAGCTATTTGGCACATTTAACTTTTTTCAGATTCCAGAATAGATAAGCACAAACTATGTTTATTTTAAGCTTGAAAACTTCTTTTCTTCTTTGCTTCCTGTCTATTTCCCTTTCTACCAGAGAAGATGGAAGCATAATTCCAACAAGTAAAATGCACTGTAGCCAGGCACAGTGGTTCACACCTATAATACCAGAGACTAGGGAGGCTGAGGCAGGAGGATCACAAGTTCAAGATCAACCTCAACAACTTAGTGAGACCTTAAGCAATTTAGTGAAATCTTGTGCTGGGGATGTGTCTCAGTGGGTTTAATCCTTGATACCATAAAAACAAACAAAATGCACTTCAAGTGCTAAAAGAGTTGGGGGAAGGAAAGCAGGAAGGAAGGAAAGAAGGCAGGCAGGCATCATAATCAATAGTTCCCTTTAGGCTGTTCTCAGCTTTCTATGACTTGTTAAACATGGATTTGAAATATAGAAACTATATTGAACTGAACTCAAGTAGGAAAAAACTAGACAAAAGTTTTTTTTTAGGAAATTCCACATTTTTACTTTTATCCTGCATTGTTGGGAAGTTCACAAAATCAATAATCATCATTTATTGAGCACAAAATCAATAACCATCATTTATTAAGCACAATGTCGTATACAGAATATATCCTATTTCACAAAAATTGAAGCTCAGGAAGTGCTATTTACTAAAAAATATTAAAACTAGGAAATGATCTTTGAGTCTCTTCACTGTGAGTATTGAAACCTGCTCTGTACATTTACTGATTATAGGAGGTAGATTAGGAGTTTATTTGCTCATACTCACTTGGAGATGTTGGTGGCAGATATTTAAAACCTGAGTTGGCCCCTTCTATTTATCCTGGGCAGGTGACTAAATAGCCTTCATTTGCTTCCTGAATGTCTCCTATGGCAGGCACACTTCTTATATTAATTGTGTGATAACCATGATTCCTTCCAGACAGTAAGCTGCCCAGTGGCTTTCTAGACCAACCTTATGCACTGCTAGGACTTCTAGACTGCCATAGTGTTGGGCATTTAGTTTGGATTAGGAAATGCTTTTTGAAATGATTAGTTATAAATTATTGTCTCTTGGTAGGAGATTGGTATACTTGGGGAAAATTAAAAGGTATGTGCCAGTGGTGACCCTCTAACAAATTTCTTAAACTGCAGTTATATTTTTATGGTCAGGCATCTCCCTTTCAGGTAAGAGAGCCTAAATTCAGAGACACTGAATTAAACTTTTGTATCCACCTCATATGCTAATGCTTGTCTGGAATTCCATTGCTAAGCAAGGCTATTTCTATCCATATTTAAAAGGTACAGAACTGGGTTTTCTGTATACTCTGTAAATGAAAGCATACCTAACTTCACTCAGAGAAACTGGTTTTACTAAAGTTACGGTAATAAGACTGAATACATTATTTAAAATAGGATGGTACAGAAAATGGTCCTTTTCATCTTTTCTGTCTGGTAGTATATAAAATGTATTCTCTTCAAGATTCAAAAAAAGTGACAATCACATCACTTTTTTGTGCCAAATAAACCCTCAATTTGCATCCATTATCCCCCTTGGCTAACTATCTCAGGTCCTTTGATTGTTCTGGCACAATAACTTGCCATCTGAGAAATATAATTGTTATTGCAGAGGAAACTGTTGAATCTTATTGTGTGCTTGGTCTAAGCAAAAACATAACAAATTTATAATTAAAGTGAATTGGACAATTTTGCTAGAATGGATAAAGGCAATTGATAGCCACAGACATATATTTAGACAAACATAAGAAGCAAATTGAGCATGCCATTATTTCGAACTGGAAATTAAAAAAAATAATAGATTACTCATAAAGCTATCCAGGAACACAGAAAAATTGGTCATGGTGGAAATTTTAACTGTGAAAAGTGATGCAATTAAATATAATTGGACACTCACTTGAACAGTAAGATGATACTCAGGGCAATCAAGAATAGATTCAGAATCAGAAAGAAAAAATTGAAGAAAGCACCATCAACAGTCATATTTTTAAAAATGTAGTCAGGCAGTGCACATTATGACTTTCAAGTAAAATTACTTTAACAGTTTCATTTGGCACATAAATGAAATCTTTTGTTCCCTAAATCTCTATAGTACCTCAGGACTTCCTAAAGTCATTTGTGCTCCTTAGAACAAAGGACTGTTAAATTCAAGCTTAAAATGCTCATAATAATATTCTGAGATATATCTATTTTTCATTTATTCATCAGCTCAACTGTCTCTAATATATTCCTACTCTAGTCAGGTAGTAGGGAATGTAAAAGTGTATGATCCTTCCCTTCAAGATATGATTGCTCAAAGTGATATGTTATGAGAAGTTTAATGCAAACTGCTAGGTAATCTCTGAAAGAAAGCCACTAACTTCCTGCCATTATTAGGGAATCCAGTTTGGCCTACGTCTTGTCAAATGAATAGAAATTTGCTATGTAGAGAAGGAGTAAAAGGCCATCCATGTTTGAGGGATCAACTAAAGGAGAAAAAATTATGAAGGAGAAACTTACTTCCTTGTGCTAAATCATTCGACAAGAAATATTATACCTATGAATGAATGATTGCAAGAGAGAGATTGCTTAATGAATACATGATAATTTGATCCTTCCACAGTATGTGCTCTTAGATAAGGAGGAGAAATTCTTTCCCAGAAATCTAGGCCCCACATGCTCTCTCCACACTGATTAAAGAAGCTATGATAAGCTACTACTATGGATTTCTATAAATCCTCTACTCTTCACACAATATGTCAAAAATATATCAGATTTTTACAAGAAGTTATTGTACTTTTTTCCAGAGAACTAAGACTCTGGAAGCCAAACTATCTGTATTTGAATCTAGTCTCCGGCTTTTTTTCCTTTCCACTTTGAGGAAGCTGAGTAAATTCCTTAATCTTTCTGAACCTCCATAAGTAGGAATAATAATTTTATTGCACTTAAAAGTTGTTGTAGCCGGGCGCAGTGAAACATGCTTGTAACCCAGTGGCTCAGGAGGCTGAGGCAAGAAGATTGCGAAGTTCAAAGCCAGCCTCAGCAAAAATTTGACGCTAAGCAACTCAGTGAGACCCTGTCTCTAAATAAAATTCAAAATAGGGCTGGGGATGTGGCTCAGTGGTCAAGTGCCCCTGAGTTCAATCCCTGGTACACCCTCCACAAAAAAAAAAAAGGTATTGTGAAAAGTATGCTTTTTACTGATTTGCTTAGCCCCTAGTCTTAGTAAATATTTAGTGTTTTGATCACCATTTTAATTTATGTAGTCAAAGCTTAATAAGAACACACACAAGCACATTCAGAGTTAAAAGGAGAAAATCCCATTTTATCTTAAAAAGTGTAACCAGAATTGGTTAAGACAAAAACCAGGTGTTACCTTCTCATACCGACCTTTTACCCTCATATTTACCATGCTTTCTCTTATCCTGTGCATTTTGATTGAAACAATTAAAATGGTCTAGTTCAGTGTGCTTCCTCAACTTTGACAGTGTAACATCCCTGGTCATCACTAAGACCTCTTGTTACCTCAGCTAAGTGAAATAATGAGGTATCCCCTATGATATCATCTGCTGTCTCTTGTTAAAATTCATTTCTCTCAAATTACATCTACTACCATCACTTCCTCTCTTTAATATTTTACTCTTTCTTTCTATTGTATGTATTCCCATCACTTATTTCTCATGATAGTGACACTTGAATCTACAACTGTAGTTCTAACTCCTCAAATATCCAACTAACAAATCTCTTGATTCCCCCCTTTCAAAATTATCTCTCCCTTGCAAACTACTGCTCATCTGTCCCAGACCCCAGTCTCTCATGCATAGCCTATTATAATAGTCATCCTATCTTCCAGACTCCAATCCTACCAATCCATCCAGCAATTCACAGCCAGACAGTCTCTTGTGCAATAGCCTCTGAGTATATCATTGGCGATAAGTTAAAATTGCTTAGTACTGTGTTTCAGGTAGAAAATTCAAAGAAGGAGAAAAGTCCCACTAAGATGCTTTTTATTAATAGGCAATTATTTTAAAGTATAAGCACATGGAAATGAGGGAGGATTAATCAATGGATGGAAGGAAGGGAGGAAGGAAGGAAGGAAGGAAGGAAGGAAGGAAGGAAGGAAGGAAGGAAGGAAGGAAGGAAAGGAGGGAGGGAAGATATGGAACTCCTGGACTTCATAGATCAAAGTCTCAGTTGAATTTCATATGACAATGGTCAGAGAATTTCTTTCTGTGAGCAAAACCAAGAAAACTATATTATAACTGACTGTTGATTCTAAGTTCTAATTTTGGAAACATTAATTAAAACCATTGGTTTCTCTTAAATATCATTATTAAACAATGTATAAAAACAAAATTTTTGCACCATCTCAGTTATATATTATCATCTAATTTCAAATCATGGATATTTTAATATCAATGTATTATATTCTGCAATTTTTGTTATGTTTCACATACTTTTATATTTTCACTGATTGCCAAAGAAAAATATAGCGCTCCTTTCACTGACTGTAAAAACACAATACACCTTAATTAAAACAACTTATTCTCTATATTTTGGCAGGAAATTCTTCTCAAAAAGTTATAAAATTAAGAAGTTTTCATCTTCTGAAAAACTCCAAAGGCTCTGTTATATATTCTTTGTGCTGCTGATATTGATTTCCCAAATATTTCTAAGTTTCCTCATCCTAAAAACTCATCAAGATTTGAATGCACTTAAACAAAAGGGAGCACCAGCAAAAATGAAAGGTAAATGACTTTATTATCTGTATTTTTTGAATCACAATTTCAGTTTTAAGTTATCCAAGCCAAAGGTAAAATCTAGGAGAGGCAATTTAATTGATTCTGTTCTATATTTTTAGAGGTTTAAAGGTTTTTCAGTTTTCATTTATTTTCTCCAACAGGAAAATCAAAATACTCTCCACAGTTTTTAACAATGGTTCAGAGACTACTGCCATGTTTGTCCCCTCATTCAAATTGTAAATGAATCAACTTTATCTAAACTTTGATGCATTCATTCAGAATTCTGCTATACATATATAATGTGAATTACAAAGAAATATAACATTTTAATGTATTTCTGACATTCCTAAAGATTCTTTGAAACATCAAAGTAACCCATTTCCAGAGATTAAAACAAAGTTTAGAGATCCCCATATTATCTTTTAAGTAGGGTATACACACACACACACACACACACACACACAGGAAATAAAATGAAAGATGAAGTTTGTCATTTATATGTATTTTGGTAAAAATTTCCTAAGAATGTGTATGTGTGTGTGTGTGTGTGTGTGTGTGTGTGTGTGTATATATATATATATATATATATATATATATATATATATATATATATATAAATTACCTCAAGCCTGTATGCTTATTCCTCTAGTAATCAATCCTACTCACCTCCAATATTATATAGTTATTTTTCTGGAAATACTTCTATATTTCTTGAAGCTTGAGTTTTTAATCTTTAGATTAATCTTTTGTCATTTGTTAATTGGTGAAAAAAGTGTGGTCAAAAATAGTCCCAGAAATCTATTTGCTTATATTTCTAACTAATTATAAAAACTGTATTTAAAAACACCCTTCAGGACAAAACAAAAATGACTTAAAGATGAACACTTAGATAACAAACCATCATAACCACAAATTTTGCCTAAGCATCAACTTTAAGCTTCCTTGCTCAACTTAATTTGATTTACATATTGAATCTAAAACCCTTGATAACCTTAGAATCTAAAGATCCTGTAGCAGCTGACTCTTAACTCTCCCTTTATCCTTATGACTGTCTTGTCTCCCTGACACCACACTGAAATCATTGCCCTCATGACAGCCTGATAGCAGAAAACTTATTTCCTTAAAACTCCAATTGCCTTCCAAATTTAAAAAAGATATCCTTGTAAAACACTTTGCAACATAACCCTGATTACTAGAAACTGATATATTTCAAGCTTTTCATGGTTTTGGAAGATCCCCTCACTAATAAATAGAAAACCTATATATTACACACACACACACACACACACACACATACACACACACACACACATATATATATACATATATATATAATATATATATTATATTAATGTATTAATGTCCAAAAAAATGGTGGTAGCAATGAAGCCATCAAAACAACAGAATAATTGTTAAGCACTGGTATCTTGCCAGGTAGTGTCTGAAATGCTTCACAAAGTTTTTTCCTCCACTCAATTAGAAAAATATTACTATTATTATTATTATTATTTTTTTACACATGAAGACCTAGAGGCTTAGAAAGGTGAAATGCCTTGCTCCAGGTCATTAGCAAGTCAGAGTGGAAAAACTGGGATTTTAAACCCAGAAAATCAGACTAGTACCTATGTTTTTAACCACTGTACTATAGCCTATATTCTGAGTCAGTACTATACCATTACTACACATGCCACCAGCACTTAATAATCATGATAATAATAAGTTATGTACAATCTCTTTTCTCTCTTTAAATCATAAAAATATACTCAACAACATCATTTTGGGGGCTTGAATTCAGCATATAATTTTGGTCAAGGTGAGTAATTTGAAATACATGTGAATTTGCAACAAACATTTCTAAATTTTGAATTGCTGAGGTGCCTTTAATAGTTTCAGTAAGAAATGCAGTTTGCAATATTCACTTATTTCAACCACTGCTTGTTAGGCCCCCAGTTATACAGCCTCGCTCTCATAATGTAAGCCTTTATAAAAAAAAAAAAAAATTACATTGTGAAGCCTAAAATACCAGCCAGTTGAAAGGAGAATATCCAGCAGGGCTCTTTTTATATATGTTTGAAAGTTTAATCATGTGCTGCTGGGTAGATGTTTGGCCTGTGAAGGTTACACAGTGGTCTCTTAAAGTATACTATAAAAATGCTCCTACAGGGGAAAGATGTGACAAGCCGATGAAGCTCCCAAGCTGGGCAATTATTTTAGCAAATCTCCTAGCTTGGACTTCTTAAATCACATGACCCTTTTTATATCCCTGTGTCTATTAATTGGGAACAAATAATGTCACTTAAAAAAAATAGCTCTTTCAATTTCCTTCCTCCCCTGATTTTAGCTGTTATAAGCTCTTGGCTCTTCAAGGGACCTAGAATTCTGGCAATTTTCTGGGTCTCTCCCCCCAACCCCCACTCCCCACCCCCCTTCCTCCCTCTCTCTCTCTCTTCTCTCTCTCTCTCTCTCACACACACACACACACACAAACATATTTGATGTATTTGATTATATAATATCAAAGTGGAATAAAATACTATTGTTTTCGACTGCCTTGAAACCATTTGTTTTTCATTCTAGATTTTAGAATTTGCCAACTATTTACTATCTAAAATAAACTCTTGACCTCCAGGTTAGGCATGTGGATCTGAACACTTCTTCCTTCATGAATGATGTCCTCTATTGGGAGCACTGGCCAACGTTACTTTATCCTGGTGTCCTGTGATATGTTAGATAATACCTTTGAAAAACCAATTTGGCCAGGATAGGCAGCTCACGATTAAGATCATTCTGAGATTTTCATCATGTTCCTTTGCGATCTGCTGTGACTAAGCAGAAATTCAAGATGGTCCCTGAGAATAAAGTCGGCTTTGTGGCATTTGTCAACAAAGCTATATTACTGTTTTGATCCAGATGGCTCTCTAGATGAAAGAGAAATGCCTGTAAATCATAGATTGGATGTAATTTAAGACGAGGTGAGCAAAAACAGACTTGAACAGCAACGAGTATTATGATGATTTTTTTTTTTTGGTGTCCCGAATTATTAGTGTCACATCCTTCACAATTTCCTCCCATTAATCCATCAGCTAGGAAAAAATCTACAGCACTGAGAAAAGAAAAGAATATCCTTCAATAGCAATGGGGTTCCACTGAGGAGAGTGGTGATCATTGCGACAGTTTCTCTCTGTGAGACTTCATGCATCCTTTCAGTCCAATTTATAACATTACCAGACCTTAAAAGGTAAAGAAAAATGCATTTCTGATGAGAATGTTCATCTTAAAAAATTAGCAATTTTTCTTCTTAATGAGAAAGAGATAAATGCCATGGCTATCCACTTCCTACTTAGAATTAGTTTCCTTATGTTGTATATTTTTGCCTTTTCTTTTTTTTTCTTTTATTAATCTCAGTAATGCCCTGGGAAATCTGCTCTATTTTTCTGTTCTTCCTACCATAAAGAAATTAACTTGACATCAAAGAGAAGCGTACACTGAAAGGTCCTGGCAGATTAGGTTCAAACATCAGCCATTGTAAATCTGAGTGCTTGTTACTATTAACATGAGAATAAGAACATGCCTTTGAGTAAACTCTATTTCTACCCTTCTTGATTTATTTGGAGATTGGACTTTAGCTTACAAATATGTTAGTTACTTTTATTTGTTTAGGCACACATATTCTGTTTTTCTTAATGAAAACAAAATAAATTCAAACATATATGAATTTCTTATAATTTTTTAAATTTTTCATACATAAATAAAATATTATCTTATATTGCAGTCTTCATATATAAAAGTAGACAATGCTGATGAAGAAACCAGTGGATTTTTGTTGTTATTTCACCTATTTTCGGTTGATGAATGTTTTACCAACATTACATGAAGTTTTATTTTCTAAAGAAGTATACATTGCCTTTTTCAAATTTTGTAATAAAGGGAAACTTTTCTAGACTTTTAAAATTTATGGAAAAAAAACCTGTTTTTTTTTTCTCAGTGCTAAAGACTCATATTCCATTAAGTAGTGAAATAATACTATATAAACAACATATTGTAATTTGGAAAAATTCACAGTCACTGAACATAAAGCAGTAAAAATAATTTTGTCTTTATTGAATTCAAACTTGAGTTCACATTTGATATGCAACTTAGGGAAGTTTCCATCTTCCTTTGAAATGAATTTTTATCATGTTCTAATAAAGAAACTAATGTGAATACCTGCCCTATGAAATTGTCACAGGAAGGCAGGGAGCTGAAACTCCAAACCTTGGTTCTTGTATTCCAAAAGAAGAAGATTTAAAGTCAGACACCAACCAAAAATCATGCAAGAGAACGTTATTAGAAGTGAAAGTGAGGTAAAAATAAAGTAAAAGAAATAAAGCACTCTCAAGGGAGACAGTGGGCTGTCTCCAAAAGAAAACGAGAAAGGAGACAATGCTGTCTCCAGTTTTATTACTGTTTGATGTTTACCAGGAGAACTGGGGACCACCTTCTATACGCTCTGCCAATTAAGTGTTCAATTCCTCTTTCATGTCAGGCATTGGACTTTTTGACCTTAATTGGTTCTCTCCAGAACTGTCATGATGGTCATCCTATTTAGCAGGGACTTTATAAGTCAATGCCATGTTAATGTGGGCACTAGGGTGAGTTGGGGGCCAGAAGTTACCTTAGTGGGTCTGCACTGCTAAAGGAATATTCCTTCACGGAAATTAGAGACACTTATAATCCTAATTCCTAGCTTTACATCAACATCAATGGACCCTGTCAAGAGCTAGTCCCATTAATCCTTGTCTCTTGACACAGTGTCCAGTTAGCTCCCTTGCTTCTGTTTATTTTCTACAAATTAACTACCACTCTTTGCTTTCTCATCTACTTTGGAAATAGTTTAAAGAAGGACCCTAAAGTAATTTAAAGAACACTTGTGACCTTGCCTGCATTTCACTGCTCATTGATAGCTACTACCTAACAGAATGATCAAGAAATTCAAAATTTTTTTTTGGAATTTCAAAAATTTACTACTTTTCTTTTTTCTTTTTTTAATTGTTTTTGAAGCTTTATAGTTATACATAGTAGTTGGGTTCATCCCGACAAATTCATAGAAATCTATTTCAATCCATAATCTCCCTCATTTTCCCTCTCACTTTTCCTTTCTGTCCTACCTCCCCTTTCCCATCCTCTTTCCTCTACTCAACTAGATTTCCTTTCACTTCAATTAAGGGGCTTCAAAATTCTTACTAGAGAATGTCTTTTCTATTGTCTGTTCCAAGAAACCCAAATAAAAAGCAAGGATTATTACTTTAAGCACTATTGAAATAATTTACTTATGGAGGGGTTTTATTGTTATTGATGTTTGTTTTTAATTTGTTGACTCTCACTTTTCTTTCTGTTGCTGAAAGATTGGCCCTTGTCCCCAATGTCAATCCAATAATGAAGACACGGTTTTAAGAAAAAGGAAAAAGAAGGCTTATTGTTTTGCTAGCAAAGGAAAAACACAGGGGACTCCTGTCTCAAAGGATGACTCTGCTCATCAGCAGGAACAGGGGGTTTTAAAGAAATGATTCATAGGCTAAAATCCATATATTCTCTGTCTGGAGTTGTAATTCACTTGTTAATTTGGAAGATAGTAACTTCTGAGATCTTCTGGTGCCATCGCCAAAGTCTGGATTACTCCATTCCTATGGTGCATGTGTACTCAAGGATGGATAAATCTGCCTAAAATGGGAAGAAAGGTAATCTTGTTTCTCCTGAGATTAAGGAGGGGGAAAGATTAGGGAGGAGCAGGGAAAGAGGAAGAGAAAGAAACATGTCCATTTTAAAAATAAGTTGCAGTGGCAGAGCAGCAAGGGTTATATTCAAAGCACAAAGTGGACCACTGTTACATTTCTATGACCCAATGCATTTTGATTTCTGCTTCTTCCCTAATCAGATCACTAATAATTCTTTCATCTTAAAGTCTCCATACACACCACCTTCCCAACCATTATCCCTTATGAAACCAGAGGCTTTAGAATTGTTCTCTCACTTTTCTATTTCTCCCTCCATGTCTTACCATGCTTTCAGAGAGAGAGAGAGAGAGAGATTAAACCAGGAAGAATTCTAGGATTTGAGCTGGCGTTGAAATCCCACAGAAAGTGCATAGTTAAATCTATGGATATAGAGCTAATAATAGAACTCAAGCCTGGCAGAATATATAAAGGCAAAAAGATCATGAGTTAGATTTTCTGTAAGTTGAGTTTGTGGTTCCTTAAATCTGTTCAGGTGAAGACTTCAGGTTTCAATAATGTCGTGTGGCCATCTGCACTACTGCCCAGTCCCACATTCCTCGACTCCCACTATTTGGAGAGAATAGAGGCTATGAATATTTTCCATTCCCATACCCACATTAAGGTATAACTGACTTATCATTTCTTTTCTTTTCTTTTTTTGTCTGGTTTCCAGGGAAAGAATATTTATTTTTAAAACTATTCCCTAAAGTGATAATTTATGCTCTCAGTGTCCATTAGTTCACTTTGTATTCTTGATTTGCTCAAGGCAATATGATATCCACTCTTAAAACTTATTCAATCAATTGATCCATCTAATCCATGGTTTTTTCAGTTTTCAACTTGTTTTGACTCTTCTGTTACAATTCTCTCTGTGATATGCCCCCTTCTGGAAACTCTTAATCCTTGGCTTCTATTACATACAATACACTTTTCTTTTAATTCTCCAAACCTTATTTCTAACCACTTTTGCTAGCTCTTTTTTTTATAAAAATGTATTAAATGTTGATATAACCTCAAATTTTATGTATTCTTTCTCTCCATCATACACCATACATCTCGTTACACAATTAAATCTACATTTTCAATAGTTTAGCTGCTTCTTATATGCTTGAACTCTAAATCATCTATTCACTGTTTCCTAAGCTTAGAAATATATAGCTAACTGAATACAGGAACATTGCCACTTAGGTGACCATAAACAACTTATGTCAACATATAAAATGGAACTTATCTTCCCTTTCTGAAATGAGTCTCATATTACTGTTCCTGGCAAATGTTCTTGGCAAATACCTAAGATCTTTCAAGATTTATCCTTCTCACTGTAATCTTAAAACCAAAGGGACCAAAATCCTATTCATTCTATTTATCCATTGTCTCCACTATTACTTTCTTTTGAGAACTTGTACAATCTTCAAACCTTTACAAATCCCTAATTTAAAATTCTTCATAGATTTCCTCCTTTCTATGAGAAAATGGCAGAAAATATTGGCATCCTGTTCAGGTGCCGCAGTCTGGCTGGGCACAAATCACGAGCCACTGAAGCAGGAACAAATTTTATTTCTGAACTCCACCAGCACGCTGCACACACGCTCCCCGGGAACTCCTCCCAAACACCATGCGGCTCCTCCAGGAACCAACAACCGGAAATCCCTCTTCCGGAAATCCCTCCTCCCACACTTCCCCAACCAATGGGAACTCTCCGGGAATCCCCACGAGAACTCCAAAGTAGCAGGCCGAGCCGGACAGTAAAGGTCTAATATACAACCAAATAAATCCAGCATCATCTTAATGGCTTGCCTCTCAACCAATACTATTGGCAAAATGCCAGAGGCCATTCCAACTCAGCTATGGCTCTCAGCATTCAGGTACTCTGTGATCTAGGACCTGTATAGCTTTATAATTTTCATCTCTAGTGGTATTCTTTCACTGTCCACTGAATTTCTGGCACTTTGAATTGGTCATATTACTTTATAATAGCGTGCCTTTCTTGTGCTGAGCATCTAGAGATCCTCCTACCTGAAAGGCCTCTCATAGTCAATTTGGAGGAAACATTCTCATCTTTCAGATTCAACTCAGGTGTGTCCTTTTCTTGGAAATGTTTCTTGATCCCTCTCTCTTACATACTTATGGTATACAAAGATACTTGTTCCTTTCATGACAGAGCAAACTGTTTGTATATTTGTTGACACATATCTATCTTTACCACAGTGTAAATTAATTGAGGACAATATTTTACCCTTGTGCCTTGGCATTTCCCAACTAAGCTCATAATAATATAAGTGCATAATAATGTGGAGTCAACACACAACCTAATATGCACAGCAATTTTAAATCCACACCTCCATAGTGCCACGGCTTATCCCACATCACTCTGAAATCCACTAGCATAGTCCCTAATTTTGCATGGAGTTGGAGTTGGTTCTCCTCCAATTTATTTCACTTATACATTTAGTCAGTATTCCAACTTAATTTCCCTTTTTTAAAAAAAGCTTTTTTTTTTGAAAGAGAGAGAATTTTAATATTTTTATTTTTTAGTTTTTGGCAGACACAACATCTTTCTTTGTATGTGGTGCTGAGGATTGAACCCCGGCCGCACACATGCCAGGCGAGCGTGCTACCGCTTGAGCCACATCCCCAGCCCTTAATTTCCCTTCTTAACAACTCACAGTGAGAAGCCTACTCCTTCTGGCTTTCCCATATTAAATTCAAACATCCGGTTTTCTTTGTTCTCTCAGTCACTCTAAACTATGGACTGCCGTCCTCTGCTAGGAGCCTCAGTATTCTTCCCTTGTCCCACTTCTATATAATACACAGCAATTGTACACTTGAGCCATTTGGGGAATTGTTATTATCCTTCTTAGGGCAAGAATTTTATTTAGGTTACAGTCTCTTCTAAGTGGTTTATCAATTTCCATCTCAAACTGAATATAACATTCCACATGTGGTTTAGTCATCATATTATAAAACATTACTTCTGTTTATAAAGATGATCATTTATTGAGCATTTACAAAGTTCCAGGTACTCCTCAAAATGCTTTGCTTATTAAATATGGATATTTGGAAAGGGACAAGATCAAATCAGATAAAAGGACATACATACAGAAAAAGAGAGAGAGAATTATTTTATATTTACCAAAATTTAAGTTCCCTATGATATCCTGGTCCTATTTTGAAGTTATGATTTCATCACCCACTTACAGTTATAATTCTTTCTGGATCAAAACATGCTTACATTTAGGTGAATATTCAATGCAATTACTGTATTAATGTCTCGGTCGATGCTTTCATATGTCCTTCTCTAATCTTTCTTCAAGTCTCAAAAGTCTTTCCCTCTTACTCCACCTGTTCCCATTTTCAAATTTTGCTAGTTCATTTGTGCCAGGAGCTGGGAGTACAAGGACATAATGGAAGTATCACTCATGGTCGGGTGCACATTGGCATAATTGTAGGTAGTGCGGCACTCCCTCTCTTTCATCTGCTCCTCCAGCTGGTGCAGGTACCTTACAGGCTCTCTTGGCATGGACAGTTTCTGAGTTGGCTTTTATAGTGTGGCTATGAGAGTGACCTTCATGTGCCCATATGGGCCTTCTTGCAGCCTACGGACTTAGATAACTTTTCCAAAGCATGACTGGACCTTTTTTTTATCCCCAATGGGTAAATTACTTCATGTCCTCAGCTGGTGTGGTCATTGGGCCTGCTGGGATGATGCACCAATTTCTATCCCAATTCCAGCCTGCTGAGACATTTTATGAGAAAGAATCTAAAAACAAATTGTTTTTTCTCACAGCTTCATGTGATATACAAATTTGATCAGCATGTTTTAGTAATTGAAATGAAGTTATTAATTGAAAATGTTGGATATTACCATAAAGAATGTAGATTTCTGAGACTTAACGTATATTTCTGTACTATCAACTCATTAATCTTTAAACCTTTGCAACCAATTAATAAACTTCTTATAATCTTAATGAAGTATATTACCATCTACCCCCCATCCTACTGTGTCCCCACATGAAGATTACCAAAACTTATTATCAATGTCTTGTAGGAAATCAAGTTCCCTGTGTCTGTAAAATTCCCTGATGATACTAATAAGCAAAAAAGGGAAGAAGTTAAAGAAGGAAAATAGGAAGGAAGAAGAAAGGGAAGGAGGGAAGGAATTAAAGAGGAAGGAGAGAAAGATAGAGGAAAGAAAAAAGTAAGGACCCCTCCCCACCAAAAAATGGTGTGGTTCCCTATTATCACTCTACTAAGCCTCTTCCTCAGTTTACTGTGGGTGATGATAATGCCTGAAGTTCTTCCCAAGTGTTCACAGCTCATTGTACAATGTTATCCCGATGATTTTTTAAAAATTCATAAAACTTTTCTAAGCAAAATCATATCTGAACAAAGCAAAGAACCAATATTTTGATCCAGGTATCTCTGCTCAGCCTCTCAGCCTACACCTTTTTAGTCACCACCAACCCTCTCACCTTGCACTACAGTGCCTATAATTTCTGCTAGGAACCCCAGGGCCTGGTGAACCAGGCATGTCCCACCAGTGTTTGCAAAACTCCTGTTATGTAGATCTTTTTCTCAAATTATTTCAAGTTCTCCAATCTGCAGTTCAACTAATCTATGCTCTCCTCTATTTGTTGGAAACCAGTATATTATTTTATGCGCTCAATTTTCTACTATTCCTTCCATCTCCCACAAGTCTTCGAGATGTATCAACAGCAGACATGTAAACATCTCTCCCCCAGCTTCCCTCAGAACCTACAATGTAGTTTGTCTGGATCATTTGGAGCCCCAGGTCCACTCTAAATTATCTCACCTTTCTTGAAGATCAATTCCCACTTGGCAATAAAAGCTCTATCCTTTCTAGCTAAAGGATCATTTTCTCTGATAAAGTAGCTAAAATCCAACAGGAATAAGGAGTTCTGCTTTTCCCCTGTTGTCTGTTAACATTATACCATCTGTCCCAAGCAGCAGGCTTCTTCATACTTCTGTCTTCTCCTTGCCCTTAACATGCCTTAAAAAGACTTTTGGTACCTTTGATATTTTTCTGAAGCGTCATTTCATTAAAGGTTTATAGATTTTCTGATGCAATTTACAATTTACAGACTTTTAATATGAATTCTTTGCTTTATCATCTAATTTCCATGTTTTGGGCTTGACAAATTCTACTCTAAAGCAACAGAATCTTAATAGTTAGTTGATTCTCTGAATATTAAACTTAAGCTCTTCAACGTGTTCTTTTTAGAAAGAGCAATGGCATTATACCTCTTCCCTGATTCTGACTTGTATCCTCCAGTTTGGGGATCCTTCATGATACCAAAATTTTTGTTTTTAAGTTATCAACCCCTGTTGAATCATTTATCCTTTTAAAGCCCCAGAACATGGGATTCCGTACATGCCTTTACATTTAACTATTAAAATCTGCCTTCCTAAACCTTCCAAAGCACATGTGGCAGTCTGTGACTGGTGTTCTCCACTTACAACTATCTGCATCCTACATCTCCACATATCCAATCACTACAATTTAATAGTTACAATAATGCAGAGTACTAGTCCCAATTATTACTTTCTCTGTGATGATAGAAATGAAGTATCATCCTAGATCATTGTTATAGATTGAATTGTTATTCCACAAAAGTTAATACACTGAAGTCCTAACCTCCAGTACCTCAATGTGACCTTATTGATAAATAGTGTCACTGTAGATATGCCCTCATTAAAAGAGGAAAATTGGACATGCACACACTACACACACACACACACACACACACACACACACAGAGAGAGAGAGAGAGAGAGAGAGAGAGAGAGAGAGACAGAGAGAGAGACCACCATGTGAAGTAGAAGGCAGAAATTGGGGTGATGCATCTAGAAACCAAAGAATGTCAAAAATTGTCAGCAAAACACCATGAGGAAAAAGCAAGGAACAGATTCTTTCTAAGAAGGAATCGCCCTTTCCTACACCTGCATCTTAAACTTTTAGCTTCTAGATTGTGAGACAATAGATTTCCGTCCTTTAAGCCTCTGTGTGCCTTTGCTAGGGCAGCAAATGAATACAACTACTTAAAATATCAAATATTATGTTTTTAGAAGAATTTCAATTCCAAAGGAATCAATATGCTTGGAAAATCCCAATAATATAGATACTTGTATATGTCCCTTGTCAATTTTTTTTCCCCTAAAACCCACTATGCATTTCCACCTTCTGGCTGGAAAGTCTTATCTCTATGTAAATTTTACTTGATTATAAGCACCTTAGATGGATGATAATTATTTTTCCTGACATTCTTAATACATTTTTTAGTTAATTGCTTGGCAATTTATCTGATATTGCCCCTCTAGTTGTTACATATCTATTGGAAGAATAGAATAATCTTTAGGTCCATGGGCACCAGAGTTTATGACTTTAAATCTTTAATAATAGTATGACCTTGATCAAGCTTCATAATTCCTTCAGGCATCAGTTTCCTCATCTATATCTGAGGATTAGAGGAAAGCAAAGAAAGGAAAGAAGAAAGAAAGTAACTAACTTACCCAATAAGTCAGGGGAGAAGATTAAATAATGTATGAAAGATGCTTAGATCATTTATAGCATATAGCAAGTACTTGATAAACTTTGATTCTCATCATCTATCTACTCTAGCTTTTTGTTCTTAAATGAGTCAGAATTTCTCTTTTTCCCCTCTCTCCTCTTCACTTTGAGAATAAAATACTACTGATTAGAATGGAAAGTGTCTAGATCACTGTTCTTTGTCCTTTCCAAATAATTCTATGGAAACCAAAAGCACATTTCAACAGTTTAAATCATGCCCAATAAAATAAGTCTTGTCCTTCTTCACAGTAGCTAATTGTTCACTCCCAATTTCCTTTATTTTCTAATGGTATAAACTTCCACTCAAAGAAGACATAAAATCAGTCATGTTTTCAAGCTTTTCCGTTTTTGAATAGAACATTCATGGCTCCCTAGAGATGCCTTCCCAGTGTACTCCAGCAGTGGTTTTTGTCCCATTATAAACAAACAGAAAAGCAGTAATTTCAAATATTTCATCAACCACTCTGTCACAGAAATGATAATTAATATGGGAAGACAAACTTCCCCTCCTTACCATGACCTGTCCACAAAACCTTCATTGTACCCATCAGTCCCCAACCATCAGCTGCCTCAGCTTTTCTTTCAGAACCAGAAAGCAGATTCCTCAAATCTCTTTAATGACTGAAAATCCCCTTTCCTATTCAGACAAAGAAAGATTGCATTTTCTCTTAAATATCTCAATTCCACTCAACGGAAAATGAACTGACGTGTTCTATAGCCTAGTTGGTTCAAAGTTCCTTCTCCCCTTTCACTTCCTTGTGAGGTTTTTCAGTCATCAGCATTGTTTCACTGATATCAAAAGCTTCAAATTGTGCACAGTCTGTCTTTAATCCCTGTGTTTTTCTTCAGGTTATTTTTTATATGCCATCCCCGAACAGAAAAACCCCAGGAAAGAAGTTTCCCTCAAGCACTCACATCTTCTGTCCACCTTTCACTATTTTTCTTATTGTTATTCTGCTTTAAAATCCAAAATTTCATGAGCATTTCCCAGTGATTAGGATTAATATCCTATTGTTCAATCAATAAATGCAAACACAGAGGTAATCAATGATTTTATAGACAGCTTTATTAAAGTGTTTTTGAACGAATTTTATTTTTCACAATATTTTCTCTCTGCCTGTTTCTCACCCCTTTTTGGCAGGCCTTTAACCATCTTTAAAATTTTTTGACTGAGTAGGGTATGAATACCAATAAATTAAATCAAGGAAAGGCTTCACTAAATTTGCCATGCAGCATTGTCAGCTGAAGACAATCCTGACCTGAAACCCCCCTATGGCACTTTTCTTTTGGCAAAAACTGCCAAATGGATGATGATTTAATAATCCTACTCTTGGCAGGGGGAGCTGTACAAATGGACATTTGGATGAGACCAGCAAACTCATTATTCACATTAACCTAAAAAGTGATCCTTTGAATTCTAGCAGTGAAAGGTTAATGGCATAATTCACTAGACTCCTTTGAATTTTAATTAAATATAAAAAAGATTTTGAATTTCAATATGAACATGATTTCTAGATTTCTGTGTTGACCATCACATATGTCATCGAATTTAAATCCTATACAAAGTAAACGAAGAACTCTGACAATATTCCTCATTTTTATTGATAAATTTTATTCTGTAAACATTTCTGGGAATGCATTTCAAACTATCCTCATACTTCTTTAACAGAGTAATGCCATCCACTATTTATTGATGACCTATGTACGTCGTATTCCAAAAGCCAAACACCCAGAATGATTTTAATAGCTATTTTCTCAGTATGCACTGGGGAACAAGCTTGTATTTTCAATCCATGAAGGTTCTTTCTATAAGTTTATCAATTTCATTTTCCCTTTCATTCTGTAAGCATTTTAAAAATGCTTAATTTTGATCTTAAAGGGGGAGTGATGATCAATACTAGTTACCACAAAACATTTGGTTTAATTTTAACTAAGCTTTTTTCTTTAATTGTCAAAAGAACTGGTCTCTGGGAATAATATTACCTAGTACCAAACTAAATAATGTTGAAAATAAAAAATGTGTTGTAAAAGCACATAGCTATATGGCACTTATTCTATGCCAGACTGTTTTAAATATTGACTTAATCCATATGATAATATGGATTAAAGTAATCCATATAAAGTAATAAATTATAGTTCATTTTATAACAATTTCTAGAACACATTTCTAAAACATCAGTGGGTTCTTGCTACTGTGACCAAAAATACCTGACAAGAGCAATGTGGTATATAGGAAAAGTCTATTTGAGACTCACAGTTTTAGAGGACTCAAGTCCATAGACAGCCAAATCCGTTGTTCTTAACCCAAAGTGAAGCATAACATCACGGTGGAAGAGACATGGAGCATCAGAAGCAGATGGAGCATTTCTCATCAGGAATAAAATATATATATACACACACACACACACACACACACCCTAAAAGCACTTTCCTAGTGACCTACCACCTTCTGCTACACCCTACCTGCTTACAGTTAACATCCAGTTAATCCCTATCAGTGTATTAATTCACTGATTAAGTTAAGGCTCCTATAGCCCAGTCATTTCACCTCTGAACTTTCTTGCATTGTTTCACACATAAGTTTTGGAGGACACCTCATATCTAAACTACAACAATAGGTAATACTACCACCTGTCTCACAGGTAAGAAAACTGAGGCACAGAGAAGATCTTTAAAAATTGGCCAAGACAGAAATCAAAGTTATCTACTAAAAGTCAGAAACAAGTGTACAATTTATTTTCAGTAAAATCAATTATTACTCCAGATCTACATATGTAATAAAGCCTAATACTTCCAACATACAAAATTTTTTCACTTAAGTAAAACCTTATGGAAATATGACATATGGACTGTTACAAGATACCCAGGTGTGATGTTAAACACTGCAATTTTGAAAAAAAATTCAAAGAAAAAAATTGCAATCCTGTTCTCTTTCTATATATGTAAAATAAAGACAGCAAAGGACAAAAAAACTTTTAAAAAGTATTTTTTTTGGTGCTTAGGAGTACAAGGAATACAGTAAAAGAAATAGCCTAGTGTAGCTTGCAAATCTCAATTGCTAGGAAGGTTATACCTTTCAGCACATTTATTGTTGGGTGTATTCTCCAATGTTCCATCTGTAGCAGAGCCAAATATCATGTAATAATATTCCATGTTTAAAATTTTCAGATAAATCAGTATGCTAGTTTCTGTGTCACTGTATATTTACTATATATATAAGTATATATATATATATATATATGTGTGTGTGTGTGTGTGTGTGTGTGTGTGTGTGTATTATTCATTTCCTTAAATCATTTCTTTAAAAATTGTAATTAATTATAGTTCATTTTACAACAATTTCTAGAAATCATTTATTCCATATGATTAGGCTTATTCCTATTTATAATTATAAACTCAAAATTTTCACTATGGTCCTGAATTTTCAAGCCTGATTACACTGTGTATGTTCATTCACCATGTTGATCCAACTTGTTTCTAAGACAGGTATGTTTTTAAAATAGATCTTCCATATACCTTATATATATGTAGAAAATGTAGAAAATGCATTATATTTCTGAAAAAAAAAGTTTAAAAATGATGTTACTATCTATTTTTATTTTAACAGCATCTTTTAATCTGGCTAGTGAGCAGAGAGATATAGAAACAATTAACAGCAGAAAGGAGCAGACAGAATCTGAATTCAAAGACTTAAAACAGCAGGTAAGGATAAATTCATGGTTTACCAAGTCTAGACCCTGCAGTGAGAGAAAAGGCATGATTTAGAAGAAGTAGATGTTTTATATTAAAGAAATGATAAATTAAAACCCCAGTATTTTTTAATTAATGATGAACATGTACAAAATTAACTTATTCAGGAGAATCAGCTTATATGATTTTAGTCTCCATTTTCCTCTCTCTTAGAAGCATAAAAATCCAATTCTTTTTTACCCCGCTGATTTTTTGACATTTTCAATTTGGCAAAAAGGAATTTCTCTTCCTCTCTGGTGTTTCTAATGGACCTGAAACCCATGTGATTAACATGGCTTCCTTCTGCATGCGAGGCTTGGCATCAATATCATTTCAGAAATAATGTGTTTATCTCCTCAGATCAAGTGGTAATTCCTGAGAGTTCAAGTTTACAAAGCTATTATGAATGGCTGCCTTTACTGGGCATGAGATTTAAGAGAGAAAGAAAATATTTTTTGTGTTTGGATTTTTGCCTTTAAATTATTTAGGATGGATTAAAATTATGTTACAAGAATATCATGATCAAGCTATAGACTTCTTCCTCTTTGGGGGCACTACGCCTTCTAACTTAGTACTAACAGGCAAACTTAATAGTTTCTAACCTTGCTATATATTTGTATATAATCATTGGTGAAATCAATAATCTCAGATAATTGAACATGCAATATATTTCCATTTGGTAATATCTTTTGCTGAGGCAAAACAGTCCCCCTGGTTTGACATTCAAATTGAATTGAATGACAGAAACTTAAAATCAGTTCTCAGAGGGAATCTTTTTTTTTCTGTTAATTCTCTCTAGCAATTTATTAGTAATTAAAAATAGCCCTAGAACCTGATCATTTCTCATCACAACCACTCTTTTCCAATCCCATCCCCTCTTACCTTGAAAACTCCAAGCCTCCACATTGGTCTCCCTTTATCACTACTGTACCCCTATAGAATAGTCCTTTAAAAACCTAGGTCAGCACATGCCCACCCTCTCTGAAAGAAAACTTCCCAGTCTTCCCATTTCACATCTCATAACAGCCTTCCAAGTCCACAAGGCCCTTTGTGATCACTGCCTTCTCAAACCTCACCTCCTGCTGCATTCCCCATGTTCCTGAAGCTTCCTGCTCCATCATATAAACATTCCAGAAACACCCTCTCCTTGACATCCTTACCCTATCCATGCCCATGTTCTTCCCAAATATCTGCACCACTAACCCCCTCGATGCTTTTGTCTTTCTGAAACACCCGTTCTACTTTTCTTTGTTTCTACAACACATATTTTGAATTATATGTATAATTTTCTTGCTTATTCTATATTATCTTTCCCTTTTAAAATATGAATTCCATGAGGTCAGGGATTCTTGTTCATTGATTTATTTCAAGAGCCTGACTTAATGAGTAGTATATATTAGAAGTCACAAATAATTGTTAAATGAATCAGTGACCAAATGAATACAAAGGCAGTCCTATAGGTTCATCCTTTCTAATGGCAACTGATAATTTCTTGTAAAATATGATATCTGGTTTGTGCCAGATTGTCACGTTTCTAAGTAGTTTTATATGCACAATGTTGTGTTTTGAGTGCTTTAACATTTCTACAGCCTCCCCAGCCCCTCAAATTTTTTCATGTAGGGAAAGAGATCCACAAAACACAATAATCTGCTTCAATATAAGAAAGCATTCCCATTAAACTGTTTCTTGATCCCTAAAATTAATGCCATTTCTTCCATGTAAGTACTACTCTGTCTTCATATTTACCTTATAAAACATACCAATTTAATTTTATATCAAACAAACAAATTCCTGGTCTTCTCATTATTCTTCATCAGGATATTGACAAATCTAAATCATCAAGCACAACTTTAAATAAATTCTAAATCTGTCATTTTATCAATTAAAGTTGTCTGATTATATAATATCACTTGATAAAAAGAATTTGAGAGAAATTAATAGCTTCAAATACAAATAAGTTCTCTTCCCCAATGATAAGTGTGATTCTTTTGGATTAATTATTTCATTTTTTATTTTATTAATTCAATAAATAATTTCCAGTGCTAGGCACTATCCTAGACAGTAGGGTTCATCAGTGAAAAAAATCAAAGACCCCCATACTTGCGAAGCTCAGTTTCATTTACTGACTGGCTCAACCATTCTTTTCATACAAATGCCTAAAAATTTATAGCACATCTGGTGCTGATTAGATGCATAATTAAAGATGAGTAGACACATTTTAAATAATAGACAAATGCAAACATTGACCTCTTGCTAATGAACATACTTGCTTTCTGTGGTTGCTATTGTCCCCAGAGTACAAAGCTTTTTGTCACTAGATATTCCAGATTGGACACATCTCTACTCCATCATGTCCTGTGTGACACTGGAAATATTACTTCAATTCTATACCTACCACAGTTCCTGTATCGTCAAAATAATACTGTGAATAATACTTCACAGATTAAAATCCCATCCAGTGTCTACAATATTAGTAGTCAAAAGTGAATGATCACTAAATCACAGTTGTTATTAAGCTGTGTAAAGCAAAGAGAAAAAGAATTCCAATATTTTCTATCAGTAACCTCAGTGAATTGAAAAAGTAATTCCTTACATTTAAAAAAAATCCCAGCAAAAAATACTTTACTAATGGAGAAAACTACCTAGTAATTCTTGATAATAAAAACCCTCAGTAAAAATACTTCACTAGTTGAAGAAACTACGCATCTCTCATGTAGCTGTTTTCTTTATAATGGTTAAACTCACATCTCTTCTACCTTAGTAAGAATGTATAGACTACCCAGATTAGGGAAAAACTCTTTCTGTGTTCCCATACTACCTAGTCTGTCTCCTTTACAACATGCATCACACTCATGATTCCAAGATTCATATCTGATATCACACTTCACTGCAGGCAGCAGGACAGCAGGAAAGGTCATAGCCTGCTGGCCACTAAATCCTCAGCACACGTAGTATAGAGCCTGAGACACAGGAGGTACTTGACGAATCTCTTCTTAATCACAATGCAACAGTAATACATTTTAATTTGACTCATAAAGGTCTATTAATGTTTTATAGTATAGCCTAAGTATCAATAGCCTTCAATAAGAAATAAGAAAAATAGATAAAGTACATTGCAGAAATATGTTCAGGAAAAACAATAGCATTTGGGTGTAAATTTCCTAAAACACAAAGCAGACCATTTGTTATGGCTTTCATTTTTCAATTAATTTGTTATATCCATTGTGATTTTTTTAAAACTTGTTTTGTTCCTTTTGTTTTGTTTCTCAGGAAATTGCCTCCATAGAAACCATTATTTCCAAGAATACTGAAGAGCAGTCCACATCAGCTAAGAAAAATGAAACTGGCATTCCTATAGATAAAAACCAGGTACTGTAATACAGGAACTAAGAAAAGGCTTAGGGAAAAAAAAAAAGATGTTGCCCCGTCCTTCCTTGTGTCACTGTTGGTGGACTTCTATCAAATCCTCACAACCCCTTATGATGGGACTTTTGTTTTTTTTTTTTGTATTTTGTTTGTTTTGTTGTTGTTGTTGTTGTTTTGTTTTGTTTTGTTCTGTTTTTGCAGTGAGGATGTTTGTTAGGTTAGGTTCAGAATTCTCAGGGGCACACAGCGGTGGGAAGGTGATCTGGGTTCCTAGTTCAGAACTGCCTGACTCAAGTCAGGAGCTTTTGACAGCTGTTTAACTGCTGTTTATTCTTGAATGCACTTTGTGTGGTCCTTGTCCTGAGTTCACCTAAGAACAGTTACATAAATATGTATATATACATATATACACACATATGTATACAATATATATATATTATACATGTGCATATACACACATATACTCACAAACATGCACATATAAACACATAGGTACACTTACACATGCATGCATAGACATATACATATAATACATATAGAAACACATTTATTTACATATTTATGTATATTACAAAAGTAAAAGAAAAAGTAAACCCATGAAATAATCACAATTCAAACAACTGATCTAATTTTTCAAATTCATTTGTCTGAAAAGATGTCATAAAGAACTGCTTCATAATAACAACCTAGCTTCAAAAAGTAATTTTTTTCTATTAAATAATAATATTGGGAAGTGCACTATCTTATAGTTAGAGAAAAAAATATCCTAGAATATTGTAAGGCATCACTTAGCAGAGAGCATTGCTCAAGACTTCCTAAAACATTGAAAAAATAAAATAGCATTAGTAGAAATGACTATTAGCAGTAAACATCTGGGAAATGTTTCCATATTGTTTTCAATATCCTTCCAGCAGGTATAAAGCCAAGGAATTGGTATATATAAACTAAAATAAGTAAATTTACATGCTCAGTGCTGTAACTGACACACTAATAAAAATGCTAGATTAAGTTTAAGGCAGGAAAAGCTCCTAGCTATATATTATTTACTGGGTGGTGTGAAAAGTATTAGGAAAAATGGGCTATTTAATTTTATAAAGTCTCTAGTTTTAAGGAGCTCACGATAATTTGCAAATTATAAATTTAGACCTTATCAGTACTAAGAATATAGAAGAGGGATATTACGTTAAACTATCCCCATTCTCTAGAAGGATAAATGGAAACACAAGCAGGTGATGTTCAAAATAACTCTCATTGCCAGCAGAGCCAGGAGCAAGAAAGAAGCTTTCTTTTACAAAATGTGCTTAATCCTCGACCCATCACATGCACACTCCAAAAATTTTCTTACCAGTAGACTGTATCAGGAGCTCCTTGCTGTTGAAAATAGGTTTAAATAGCTTTATCAAAAAAAGATAGCTTAAAATTTTAGTGATAGTGTTGAGGTAACATCAAATGTATGAAAAAAGAAGAAAACTAAGAGAACTGGTAGAAACATGGAGATATGAGGAAAGTAGATTATGGTTTTAAAAATAGTACTGCTCCCATTTCTTCAGAGTAAATTTCCATTTCCTTTAAACCCTTTGGACTGTCCTAAAGCTTCCTTAACCTCCAACATGAGGATTACTAATCCATACCACATTGCTACAAGTAAATATTGAAAATTAATTCCTGTAGACATCATAGCATAGCTATAAAGGCAAAAGATTCTCAAATTATGCTCTTTGCCAGTTCCTTGCTCAGCCTTTTAATACCACTGCTGGCTTTAATCTTTCTTTCACACGTAGCATTTCATAAATCAACTAGGGTACATTCAGTACATTCAGGTGGGGTGTGTGTGTGTGTGTGTGTGTGTGTGTGTGTGTTTGCACGTGTATCCAAAGCAACCCAATGCTAACCTTGGCTGTCCTAATGTTCTTTCATTCAGTGTACTTTGGATTAAAACAATTGCAAAACATAAACGCAGATTGCTAGCAAAGGTGACCTTTCTTTACTATTAAATTATGACCTTGTTTGTATAAAAATGAAAGTTACCTTTGAGTACTTGTTTTTCTAAACCTACCTTAGTAGAGCCAGAAGCTTCCCTAGCGTACTGCTAGTCAAGACTTAAAATTTAATTAGATGTTTATAGTGATAGATTCAAGAGGCTCTCTATTGATACAAATTGTCCTTATGCAGTTTTTGGTTGTAGTTCCTATTGAAGAAAACAAGGTGCCAATAAAATAAGCAGTAATGGGTATTCATGGGGAAGGAGGTCATTTGACATAGACATGAACTGTTTCTGCTTTGCCAGTTCTTGTGGCCTGGCTGACTATTTTTAGAATCAGGTGGTATCAACCCTCCATGTGTCAGAGAGCTCTAAGCAGGGTCGATGCCTGGTTGAGATTGCTGACAGCAGCTCCAGCCAGGTTACTGCTTCACAGTACCCCCTGCCAGCTGTGTGACCATCTTCCTGCCAGCCACACGCTCACCACAGCTGCCTCCTGGTGCTCCCAGCTGCCGTGAGACAGCCCCTGCCAGTCACACCCTGGGACTCTGCCAGCTCCGCAGCAGTCACAACCTGCCACATGGCAGCCCTTGTACCCAGTGCATCAGTCCCGCTGCTGCACGAAGATAACTCATTCAGTGGGCTTCCTAAAATTAACTATTCCACAGAGCCTTTTTCCCTAGAGCTCAGTATTTGTATGAAGTGTGGTTTAATGTTCTTCTTCTAGACAGTTTGCATATTTTATGTGAAGAGATTCTTGGGCTAATGCTCTCACAATTACAGATTTGCTTCTCATACATTTGACTCCTATTTTCTTGAACCATCCAATGGAAACAACTAAATATGAACTTTGGAATTCAGATTCAAATAAAGTATAAGGCATATAAATGATCTCCTAAAGTATTTAAAAAGATATAAATTAGCAAGGGAAGCATCCAAACTCATAGCTTCTAAACTTTTCAGATCTCCAGAATATAACAGTTTGAGCAGAGTTCTCAAAGTCTTGATTAATCAACTGCTACCCCCAAAAGTCTATAAAATTGCAACCAAATAGTTGCTGTGCTATATAAGATAACATAGATGGAGAGAAATACAAAAATGCTTAAGACATGGCCTAAGTAGTATGCAATTTGTGATTGCAGTAAGAAGCATCTGAGATAACATGGTATAGAACACTACAACACCAAAAGATAAGTACGTGTGGGTTGTACACAGTATACCACAGTATATGTGTATATACAGTGCTAAGTGTTGGGGGAGGGAAGAATAGATACAACATTGAGCAGTAAAAGCTTCTAAAGCAGGCGGATCTTATATTAAGCTAGCTTAATTCCAATAAGGAATTTGTAGGCAAAAAGTGCCATGCCTAGATTTTGAATCCTCTGGAATAGCCAAGTTAAGGAATTGGATTTTACCTTGTCAGTCACAGGAAGTGGTTGGAAATGTTTGGGAAGAGGAATGACACAATGGACTTTGAACAGTATGGAATTGCCCTTTTAGCAGGGACAATAGATGTAGTTCAAAATCATTTGGACATCACGTCATTATCTTAAGTTTTAACCTTATATAAAAGACAAAATGAAGAGTAAAAATATAAAAAACAAAATAGGCGCTGGACACAGTTGTGTACTGCTGTAATCCCAGCAGCTTGGGAAATGAGGCAGGAGGATCAGGAGTTCAAAACCAGCCTCAGCAAAAGTGAGGCACTAAGCAACTCAGTGAGACCCTGTCTCTAAATAAAATACAAAATAGTGCTGAAAATGTTACTCAGTGACCAAGTACCCCTGAGTTCAATCTCTGGTACCTGTCCCCCTATAAAAATAGGTTTGCATTGGTTTGATTTGGTCTTCCATGTACCTGTTGCTCTATCAGCTATTTTGACAAATTAGCCTAATTTCTTAAGCAAAGTGATGAAAAGGACACATACACACACACAAGGAAAAAAAGACAAGGGAGAAAAAAAACAGAAAATCAAGAAGAATCATGGGAATATCTTGAAAATTCTTTAACAGAAAAAGCAACTATATCATCTTGGAAAGCTTCAAATAAATCTGCATGACCCTTTTAACTTAGGTCCCAGCCACTACAGCAATTCTGAAAAAGTTACACCCAATTTATTTAGAGTTCAACAAAATATAACTTCTATATTTTCTTTCTTTTTCTCCCCAATTAGCTGTTATTTACATTTTCTTTAATTTTTGTTTGTTTGTTTGTTTCTGGGCTTCACATGAATTCTAGCTACTTGTAGCTTTAATCCATTATTTTAAATTATAATTTAGGGAAATCAGAGTATATCCCTAATGTGTTGCATTTGATAGATGAATTGTATTTCCTGCTAAGCTTTAGATGACACAATTGAAATGCTAAACAAATTTCTTCACAAAATGCAAGTGCAATGTCCTCTTTCTGTGATCTTCACAGCTGGGATATGTTATTTTCCAGCCCACACTGTGGGACCCTATGTCTACAGAAGGGAATATAGGAAGCCTAGCTTACCACCTGAGTCAGCAAAATAGTATTCTTTTTATTGGTTATGGAGAATGCTATGCAAAGTCCCCTGTTATGATCCAAACTCTAGAGGAAATGGTCATCCATGTTGGTTTCTAGCATCCACATTGGATACTAAACCTAGTCTCTCTCTGCTTTCTTCTTCTTGGCAACCATTAACTTTTTAAAATATACAAAAAGAGTCATGTACATGTGCCAGGACCTCTGCCAACAACCTGGATTTTAATCTCTGAACTTCCATTGATTATCTTTTCTGGCCTTTGCTTAGAAAGACACGCTCATTTTGGATTCTCTTTTTATGAGTAAAACTTGAATTCCTAGAGGGCCAGAAAAGGTAATGGGTGACAGGTGTAAGAAAAATAAACAGTGACAGGGACTGTGTTGATGTGGAGGGCCCATCCCATTTTAAGAGGGCTGCAACTAATACAAAATTCTTAGTAATTGCTTTGCAAAAAATCTTAGCCAGTTTTCTTTTTTTTTTTTTTGTCGTGAGGTTAAACTTTTTTTTTTTATTGGTTGCTCAAAACATTACAAAGCTCTTGACATATCATATTTCATACATAAGCTTCAAGTGAGTTATGAACTCCCATTTTTACCCCAAACACAGATTGCAAAATCATATCAGTTACACATCCACATTTTTACATAATGCCATACTAGTAACTGTTGTATTCTGCTACCTTTCCTATCCTCTACTATCCCCCCTCCCCTCCCATCTTCTCTATCTACCCCATCTACTGTAATTCATTTCTCTCCTTGTTTATTTTCCCATTCCCCTCACAGCCTCTTATATGTAATTTTGTATAACAATGAGGGTCTCCCTCCATTTCCATGCAATTCCCCTTTTCTCTCCCTTTCCCTCCCCCTTCATGTCTCTGTTTAATGTTAATCTTTTCTTCCTGCTCTTCCTCCCTGCTCTATTCTTAGTTGCTCTCATTATATCAAAGAAGACATTTGGTATTTGTTTTTTAGGGATTGTCTTAACCAGTTTTCAAAGACTTTCAAATTTTTTTTAAATATTTAATTTTGAGAAACTACTAAATATTCTGAATATGTGACAATGAGATGGTAAATCTTTACAACTGTACCTTAAAAACATTCATTCGAATGAAAACTCACTTTATGCATGCAGTCAAGTAGGTCTTCTATATTGGAGGTTAGCAAGCTTTCTCAGTTAAGGGTAGGATAGTAGGGAATATTTTTTGTTTTTCAGGTTATACAACTACTAACTAAGTTCTGCCACTGAAGTGAGAAAGCAGCCATCTGTTAATGGATGACTGAGGCTGTGTTCCAAAAAAACTGTATTTTCCAAAAAATTGGGAAAGCAGATTTGGCCTAAGGGTCACAGTTTGCGACCTTAATGAATTAAGTACTTCTATAAGACTATTTGGAATTTTACAGAGCACAAATTTAATAAAAGTTTAAATATTCCTCATATCCCAACTGAAGCAATGCCTGCTAAGGGTGACCTTTTCCAGGTCTGAACCAGATTAGGCTCCCAGCTGGGTGTTACATTGTATCTGTGTCTACTCTACTGTAGTAGTCATCAAAACATCACACTTCTTTTTACTTTAAATTTTTACTCTGCTTTTACTAGAATTTAAAATTTAGGAAAACAATGGCTTTTTTGGTCCTAGTACTTTATATCCATGATGCTTGACATATAGTAATTATCCAGTTAACATTTTCAGTGTCCTTTCTGATCCTCTAATTAATCTAAGATGGATTTTTTTCTTTGTTTTTGTTGTTGTTTGTTTTTAAGAAAAATGAAGGCAGCATAAGATTTTTTTAATTTAACTTTTTAATTTGTTCTTATTAGTTATACATGACAGTAGAATGTATTTTGACACATTATACATATAAGGAGTATAACTTCCCATTCTTCTGGTTGTACGTGATGTGGAGTTACATCATTCATGTATTCATACATGCACATAGGAAAGTAATGTCTGATTCATTCTACTATCTTTCCTTTTCCCATTCCCCCTCCCTTCCCTTCATTCCCCTTTGTCAAATCTCAAGTACTTCTAATCTTCCCTAACCAATCCCACCCTGCCTTATTGTGATTTAGCATCTGCATATCAGAGAAAACATTCATCTTTTGGTTCTTTGGGATTGGCT
Organism: Spermophilus citellus; assembly: GCF_964194105.1. Lineage (NCBI taxonomy): Eukaryota > Metazoa > Chordata > Mammalia > Rodentia > Sciuridae > Spermophilus > Spermophilus citellus. The sequence continues at coordinate 92,495,891 of NC_138189.1, forward strand.
TATTTCACTTAGCATGATAGTCTCCAGTTTCATCCATTTACCTGCAAATACCATAATTTCATTTCTCTTTATGGCTGAGTAGTATTCCATTGTGTAAATGTTTTCTTTTTTCATTCATCTGTTGAAGGGTACCTAAGCTGATTTCATAGTTTAGCTATTGTGAATTGAGCTGCTATAAACATTGATGTGGCAACATCACTGTAGTATGCTGATTAAGTACTTTGAGTATAAACCAAGGAGTGAGATAACTGGCTCAAATGGTGGTTCCTTTCCAAATTTTCTGAGGAATCTCCATAGTGCTTTCCATAGTGATTGCACCAATTTTGCAGTCCCAACAACAATGTAGGGAGTGTACCTTTCTCCCTCACATCCTCTTCAGCTTTTATTATTACTTGTATTCTTGATAATTGCCGTTCTGATTGGAGTGAGATAGAATCTCAGTGTAGTTTTAATTTCCATTTTTCTAACTGCTAGAGATGTTGAACATTTATATATATATATATATATATATATATATATATATATATATATATATATTTGTTGACTGATTGAAGAAGACTTCAGAAAATGGAAGGATCTCCTATGTTCTTGGGTAGGCAGAATTAACATTGTCAAAAAGGCCATTCTTCCCAAAAGTGCTATAGAGATTTAATGCAATTCCTATTAAAATCCCAGTGATGTTCTTCATAGAAATAGAAAAGCAGTCATGAAATTCATTTGGAAAAATAGTAGACTCAGAATAATCAAAGTAGTCCTTAGCAAGAAAGATAAAATAGGAACCATCACATTACCAGACCTCAAATTATACTACAGAGCTAAGTTAAAAAAAGAAAAGAAAAGAAAACCAGCATGGTATTGGCACCAAAACGAACATGTAGACCAATGGTACATCATCAAAGACACAGAGACAAACCCACATATATACAGTTATCTCATACTAGACAAAGGTGCCAAAAACATACATTGGAGAAAAGAGAGCCTCTTCAACAAATGGTGCTGGGAAAACTGGAAATCCATATGAAGCAAAATGAAATTAAACCCCTATCTCTCATCCTGCAGAACACTCAGCTCAAAGTGAATCAAGGACTTAGACATTAGACCAGTGACACTGTGCCTAATAGAAAAAAAAGTAGGCCCAAAATATACTTTATATCGGATTCAACTTCCTTAATAAAATTCCTAAAGTACAAGAAGTAGAAAAAGTAGGCCCAAAATATACATCGCGTCAGATTCAACTTCCTTAATAAGACTCCTAATTAAGCACAAAAAGTAAAATCAAGAATCAATAAATGGTATGGAATCAAACTAAAAAGCTTCTTCACAGCAAAGAAAACAATCAATAATGGGAAGAGAGCACCTACAGAATAGGAGAAAATCTTTGCCACCAGCACCTCCGATAGAGCATTAATCTCTGGGATATAAAAAGAACTCAAAAAATTTAACACCAAAAAGGAAAAAAAAAAACAAATCAATAAGTGGGCAAAGGAACTGAACAGGCATAGAATTATTGAATATTTGTTAGGAAGAGCAAGGGGATCATGGCTCTTTGAACCCTCTTTTATAAGGTCCTAAGTCCTCATTCATGAGTGGGGAGCCCTCATGGCTGATCACTCTTTAAAGGTTCCACCTCTTATAATGATCACATTGGCAACATCTGAATTTGGCAGGAGAGAAATGTTCAAATACAGCATTCTCATTCTCCATTCCCCTCTAGGTTCAGAAAAAGAAAGATAAATGGAGGAACAACAACAACAAAAAAAAGGCCATTACTTTCCATAGTGATCAATTGGAAAATATGCAGGTGGGAGAAGGATGGCTACAGAAAATTTTGGTGGAAATATCATCAATTTTTGTTCCAATGAAAACACACATTTAATAGTTTTTAATCTCCATATTAGAAGTTGCAGAGCTGATTATAAAGTTCACTTTGGATGATTGACTTTGAAAACAATTTTCACAGATGAGTTAAAAAGTATTTAAAAAGAAAAAATTAACATTTTGAACTACTTGTATGTTAAGTATGTCTATTAATTATTCAAATGAATTTCAGAATATAAGGAGAATTATTAAAAATGATACTGAGACCATTGAACTAAATGAGAGTAATTCCTGGAATAGTTCAATGGGAATTTTATCCTGGGTGAGATGCCAAAGATGAGATTGCAGAAGAATAAATATAGAAGGCACGAACATTAAAACACCAAAATCAAAATAAATTTATTTTTCCCAGATTATAAAAAAGGCGCGAACATTAAAACACCAAAATCAAAATAAATTTATTTTTCCCAGATTTTGTCATATGCGTGACATATGGAAACAACATATGTAAACATTAAATCCATAATTATTAATATTTTAATTGAGAATTCAATTTTGATGAGGAAAATGAATAGTTGAGAGAATTTTTGAAAGGTGCTAGGACAAAGTAGCCCATAAATCAGAGCCAGTTGTCTATGGGAAGTTGACCATAATCTCTCCCTTTCGACCTTTCTGATCTCATTTCTTTATACTCTCCTTATTACTCAAGGGGCTATGACCACAGTTGGTATTTCTTGCAAACACCAACCACACTCTTGCCTTGAGGGCTTTGCAGTTGAGATCTTCTCTACCTGGGGTTTTCTTCTTCCACCTATACTCAATCCCTTCATTTCCTTCATATCTCTAAACAAATAACACTCTAATAGAGTTTTGTGTTTCCTAGATTCCTTGTTCTGCTGTATTTTCTATCAAATATCATTATTTGATATATTACATTACATATTCTATATATTATCTGTTTCCCATACATATACTAGAGTATAAGCAGCATGAGAGAAGAAACTTTATTATTATTTGATTGTTCTGTCTCCAGCAATTTCAATAAACCTGGAAACATAATAGACATTCAATAAATGTTTAAGAATTAATTATCATAATTATCCAGATTTTAAGTATATTTTCACATATTTTCTACAAGTTTACCTTGTGCAATTCTATGTCTCTGTGATGTTGAATTTTCTAGAATTGTCAGGCTCCTTCCCCAAATGGATTTTATTTTATTTTTCCCCAGGTGGATTTTAAATGGAATTTGAGTTCATATAGAGCATGGCAGGACCCAAATCTGTTTTTCAAAGAGTACTAAGTTCATGTGACAACTGCAGAGTAAAGTCAGAATCTAATTAAGGATATCAAGACAAAGTGACATACAATAAGGATTCAGGGATTAGAATTTAGAAAAGAAGGGAAAAGATTTAAGAAAAAAAAAGAATATGTGCAAATGCTGGGTATGTCTAACTCTGGCAACACAGACAGACTGGGGTTTTCTTCCATGAATCTACTCTTGGTGGCTAGACTAGCATGTCATACTTCATAACACATTAAGTTACTTCCCAATACCTTCTGAGAAGAAACTATGCTCCTCAACTTTTGTAATTTCAGTGTTTAGTATTCTACACATATTATATACCTAATAAGCATGCAATAAAGACAGTGATAATAAAGACAAAGAGTAGATTTTTAGCACCAATTTTTTAAAATGCATGTGAAATTCACAACAGGTGAATGGTTTAAAGAATGTGTTCCTTTAGCAGATAACCCACTTTTCCTTGCCTTTCACGCCCCCCCCCCATTAAAGTTTAGACTGATGATTGCTACCTAAGCAAACAGAGGAAACAATCTTTGTGTCATCTTTCTTGGGAAAAGTTGTGAAAGGCATAATGAACTAGATGTCACGGAGAAAAGAGGATTATTCTTTGGATTCTCCCTAGCAGTGATGACAACCTTTCAACACTATGCTTATTTAGTATTTTCATACTCATCATTTCATTTCTTTCAAAGAACTCTCAATAACACCTTTAACTAGATATGTCTTTTTGTCTTCATGTAAACATTAAAGGTATTCTTGAAATTTTTCTACTATCTCAAAAGCTCAAAAAACTTATGGACAACTGGCTCTATTTAAACTTATATATGAGCTACTTTGTCCTGCCACCTTTCAAAATTGTCTACACTATTCATTTTCCCATCAAAATTCAATTATCAACAAAAATATCTGACAATTTTGGTTTTAATGTTTACATATGTTATTTACATATATCACACATATGACAAAATCTGGTAAAGATAAATTTACCTTTATTTGAAGTATAGAGACTGATTTTTGTGTTTATTTTAATGTTAGTCCCTTCTACATTTATTCTTCTACAATCTAATCTTTTGCATCTCACTCAGGATAAAATCTATTGAACCGTTCAGGGGATTACTCTCATTTAGCTCACTGGTCTCAGTATCATTTTTAATAATTTTCCTTATATACTAAAATTCATCTGATTAATTGTCATCCTTAACATACATTTAGTTCAAAATGTTGACTTTTCTCTGAATACTTTTTAATTCATCTATTGAAATTGTTTTCAAAGTTAATCATCCAAATTGGACTATTAGAATCTTATTTCTTCATCGCATTTCATTTTAGACCTGAATAATACTGTAAGATCACCAGTCTTAAAAGAATTAAAATTGTCGTTTTTTCTAATAATCAAATATACTTTTGGAAAAACAAATATCTATAACAGAATTTCAAAACGTGTAGCAACTAAAGGCAAAAGCAACTACTGTGCTGAGCGTGGGGGCACACTCCTGTAATCCCAGCAGTTTGGGAGGCTGAGGCAGGAGAATTGCAAGTTCAAAGCCGGCCTCAGCAACTTAGCAAGGCCCTAAGCAACTCAGTGAGACCCTGTCTATAAATAAAATATAAAATAGGGCTGGGGATGTGGCTCAGTTGTCAAATGCCTCTGAGTTCAATCCTTGGTACTCTCCCCCTCCAAAAAAAAAAACAACTACTGTAATAGTAGGGGTAATAAGTAGTACACATAACAGTTGTAGCAACAGAAGAATAATTAGTACTATTTATTGGGTAATTGCTATTTTCTAGTCAATGTGCTAATCTGTTTATGTAATTAAGTATAAATAGTCTTCAGAGCAACCCTGAAGACAGTGAGAGTCCCTCATTTTACAGATGAGAAACAAGTTTAGGGCTTAGTAATTTTAAGTAACTTAACCAGGTCTCACTGCTAGCATATTGTAAATCTGGAATTCAAGGCATATTCTAATTAATTCCCCAACTCATGACCCTCAAAACTGAGCTCGACTTCCTTTCTAACCTCTCACTACACACAAATCTTGGTTTATTCTGAGAATACTTTTGATCTACTGTGGCTAGAATGTAAGGTGATAGAGGAGGTATGTTATAGACTGAAGGTTTGTATCCCCTCAAAATTCATGTGACGAAACAGTCCTCAGAGTCATGGTATTTGGAGGTGGGATTTTTGGAAGGTGATTTCATGGGGGTGGAGACATTATGAATGACGTTACTACCCTTACAAAAATGACCCCAGAGAACTGCCTGTCCCTCCCACCATAGAACTTCAGTGAAAAGACCACCTTCTGTGAATTTGAAGTTGGCTTCTCACCAGACACCAATCTGCCAGTCTTGATCTTGATTGACCTTCCTGTTCTGGAGTTCTGTGAGAAATAAATTTCTGTGTTTATAAGCCAGCCAGTCTAGGATCATTTTTACAGCAGCCTGTACAGATTACAACAGAGTGGTATCAGAAAATGAAATGTGGAGCTTCTTATAAAGGACTTCATAAGTCAAGTTATGGGGCTTAACTTGATATAAGAGAGACTTAATAGAGTTTTTCAGTCAGAATAGACAAGATTAAATTAGCTTTAGAAACACAGGGTTGGAGAGAAGAAAGAGGTAAACTTAGAGAAAAACCAGACATAACCAGCTTGATTGGGAGACCAGTTCTAGAAAATAGATAACAAGATCCTGAATAAAATCATTGATTGACATAATGATATGGAGGGAACTTATTAAGAAGCTATTGGAGAAGAGACAAGGCTATAGGAATGACTGGATGAGGTGAAGGAAGATGAATAAGGAAAAGATGACTCTTGTAGCTTGGGTTCCTGAGCAAAAGGCAATGTTGTCAACTAAGAGAATGTGAAGGAGTTGCAGGTCAGATTCTTTGGGGGACAGGTGGATATACAAAATGGAGTTTAATAATTGTTTGGTTGTGATTCCTGTTTTTACATCATAATTATAAGGGAAGGTTTGAGAAAGAAAAGCCTAGAACTGGTATGATTTAAAAAAAAAAAAAAAAGATCATGAGGCAACCACGGTGGCACAGGCCTGTAATCCCAGTAGCTGGGGAGGCTGAGGCAGAAGGATCATCACTTCAAAGCCAGCCTCAGCAACAGTGAGGCACTAAGCAACTCAGTGAGACCCTGGCTCTAAATAAAACACAAAATAGGGCTGGGGATATGGATCAGTGGTTGAATGCTCCTGAGTTCAATCCCCAGTACCAAAAAAAAATTAGGAGATCATGAGTTAAAATAATTTGAAAAGATAGAATAGAAGTAATTAGAGTATAAATGGAACATGAAAATCAGGCTATAGAATTTAATACCAGACTTTTCCTGTCTGAACTCCTATCTTAAGTCAGAGGCTTCATAATGATTCTTTGCCCTTCCTCTTAGAAGTAAAAAAGTGATGCATCTCTTTTCTGTTTTACATAGGATAAAGTACAGAGGATATTACTCAAAATTCAAGAGAGTTGATGCACTGGCCCGTTTGAGCCAGAAATAGTGTGCTTGATGTTGACTGCTAAGTATAACTGACTTCTGTCCTCTGCATTTTGAAAGTCACTTTAGCATTTCAAATAATAATAATAATGACCTCACCAATGCTATCTTTTCCCCCACATTTGTGTGGTGTGGTATAGCTTGCCCACAGCAGCAAGGTTTAATGAAAAACAAATATAAAACTACTGAGTTTGATCCATTGCTTTTAACCATTTTGTAATCTAAAAAAGAGGAAGAGGGAGGGGAGCAAAATAAAAGCTTCTTATTCATTAGCATCAAATGACTTTAGTACCAAGGATTAGACTCTTTTTTACCTCAGTACTGCTGAAATTCTCTACATATTTTGTTGCTGACAACAGGCAATAGTATATCCTGGGAAACTGTAATTCTAGATATGTGTATTATCGTGTGATTGTAGTAAGAATCTAGCTTAGCCCATCTCATCTCTCAGATTTAAGTTTATTTCTTCTTAAAATGGTGACATTTCAAAATATCACATGAAATTCAATAGTTATATCTTGTAAGAAGTTAATCACACGAATAAAGAACAGAGGCAACTGGGTGTAATGTGTAGCTTTCATATATAGGAAACTGATATAAATATTGTCAGACATATTAGGTTGTTCAACATCACAAACACATATTAAAATTTGAGTCTGTAATTTAAAGGCAATCTAAAATAAGAGCTTTGTTCAATGTATTTTAAAATTACACTCAGAAAAAATGAGAGTGGTAAAATAATCAGTTCGTAACCATTAAGTTCATGGCAAGGTAGTTCACCTATGTGACCTTTATTGATCACTCCTGATCATATTATTCAGAAAAAAATTCTGACATATAAAGAAATTTTGATCCGATGACAACATTTTCTTTAAGGCACAGAGAAAATGAGATATTTATTTTAAATCTATGTCCCTGTCACTACATCCACAGAGCACACTATAATAAAACTTCTTGAGAATTCAGTCACCAAAAGTACCTCTGATTCATATTCTTGATATTCAATTTTTTTAACTATTACAACAGATTTTAAAAGATAAGAATCTTGGAAATCACATCAGTGAGTCACACATGAAAACAAACCAATGGAAATGGTGCTTTGTGTATAAGCTTTGTTTATATCTTTTGTTGATATTGGATCTGAAATAAAATACAATTACCTTCTTCCAAAACGATTTTCTCTCACATTTGGAATTCATTTGATGAAGCAAAGATTTCTATTTACTCAGGAAAGACCTTGACAAAAGTAGTCAGAAACCTCTGCAAAGATGAAATTGACAGCATTTTACCAGCCCACACCCAACCAAAGCCCAGGGAGGCCTGAAACCTTACTCTGATGGAGTGGAAATGAGCACACAGATCATCAGGCTTATGAATAATTAATAGATTAGTGTAGAAATAATTAAAATCCCTTCTTAACCTGAGATGAGTGGGAAGAAAAGTCTCCATTTACAACATCCTCTACCTTTTCCATCAGGGTCACGACATTATTAGGATTTCAATATATTGAAACCAACACAGATCATTTGTTTTATTTGTTCTAATGTGAATCTGTTTAATGAGGTTTGCTTTTAAATTGTATTTTTAGCGTAATACCTATTCACTACATATTCAGTATACTCATAAGACATTGCAATAAGTTAGATCATAGAGAATATATCTAGATACAAATGATTTTATTCATTTGTAAACCATGTATCATCAACTCTTTGCAAAGAACTCTAGAAGTACACAATACAAAGTAAATTCCTACCCTGTATGATTTAACTGTCAAAAAGGGAAGATTAATATGCAAATAAATCACTATAATTGAATAATTTTTAAAAAGTAGTAGGGAAACAAAATTATTAATTATCGTTGGAAATAAAACAAATAACGATTCAGAAATTAAGAAAAACCTCAGCAAGGAGTTGACATTTGAGCTGAAAGTTGAAGGCTGAATAGGAGTTTTCAGGCAGAGAAGTCAGGGAAGGGCATTTCAAACTGATTGGATAATGTGGAAGCATTATCCAATATTTATTATCCAAGTATATATAAAGAAGCCTAGTTGGTTTATTATTTATGGTAAATGATAAGTGTTCTTACAAATAGACTTAGAAATGCGTACAAATAAAAACAAAAGTTAATCTCTCGCCCACATGAAACAGATGCCTCACATTGAAAGGTGGCTTTTCTCCACACAGTGATCAGACTTAGGCTCTCTCTTTCATGGGTCCTGCTGTATCTTCAGGTGTGGTCATCTCCCAAATTTACCCAGCAAATGAGGCAAAGTATCTTGGATGGTCAAATCTGCTAGCCCAGAACTAATAAACATCATATCTATTCACTTTACACTTGCTAGAACTCACTCACATGGCCATGATTAACTCCAAAGGAGGTTGAGAACTAGGTTAACTTGTATTATAACAACAACAACCCCAACACACACACACACACACACACACACACACACACACACACACAGCCCTCATATGTTCACAGTACATGTTTTCTTTTTGCCGAAGTCACCATATGAATGTTGGGAAAGACGCTTTACTGCATGCCCCTATTCTTCAAGGATCAGCTTCCCTCCATATAATGTTTCAATAATATTTTAGGACATTAGGTTTCTGTCTGATCCTCCACAATGGCCAGAAGAAAAAGAGATGGAGCTATTTGTGAGGGGTTATGTCTGAAAGTGGAGGACTATGAACAGAACTTAAGTCACACGACTCTACCTTTGAAAAGACTGGAGAGTAACATCAATCTGTTTACTAAACAAAATAGATATTCATGAACAACTAGCTAGTATTCAAAACCTTTTCTTCTTTGAATATCCCCTTTACACTCCACACTTTGACACACACACATTGATTGTCTCCTTTGCCAAAGGCCCATCAAGTCCTTGCCTCTAGTAGAAAATACAGAATCTCCAGGAGACATGCAGCCCTCAAGCACAAATGTTGTTTGAGGTAATGCCATATGAACTAAGAAGACAAGTTTGTTTGGATTCCCACCCCAAAATATTATGTGAACATATATAGATAGATACAGACATAGATAGATGTAAATATATAGATATAGTATGGGTAGTGTGGAAAGAGAATAACCACAATAAATACTAAATTTATTCCCAAAATAGAAAAATTAAAGTAGTCATTAGGCTATAGTAACTCTGAAATCTTGTTGGATCAACATGGTGAATGAAGGTTTTTTCTACACCCAGTAGAGGTTCCAAACTGGACCCTGATCCTGCTTTCTGGAAGAAATTCTTCATTTCCCATTGTTCCCTGTGGTCCCTGACTTGCCCTCTTAGATGACTCATTTGCCATCATTCTCTACTGGGGATAATATTGCCCTTTGGAAGATCCAAGATTTCACATCTCATTTGCTCCTAAGTAATTGGTGGTCCAAAATTTCTTTAATTACTTGAGCATTCAAAAAATTTTTTCTTTCGGTTATTGATTTTTGGCAATCCAAATCCCTCACAAATTTAGCAGTCTTCTAATTTATATGTTTCTAATCACCTTCATATGCCAGTTACCACGCTCAAAGTACTCTCCTAGACCTAGTTTTATTTCTGTGTTTTGCTTATCCTCAAACCACTTCTCTCAACTTAATATGGTACATTGATGCCAGCTGGAACAATAGCCTGAAGAGAAGGTAGATTTAATTTGATTTTCTATGTGGCTGAGAAACTCACTTCAACTGAAAAGTCTCCCTGGGTTCTCTGTGCTCACAGCCTCTTTTTCAATCTCATCTTTTATGTCTCTCATCCTTTGGAGTTCAGAATTAGTTGGCTTTCCCCTTTAGAAAGGCCTCCAAATGCTTCCTGTTCCTTTTTTTTTTTTTTTGCTAATAAATAGGCCAACTATTTTCTGAATTCCTCTCTTTTTCACAATATCTTGCCAAATTGATGAGATAGCAACCAATAGTCCTGAATGATTTTCTAATTTCTAACCTCTGGTGGTACTTATAATAGTGATTGGTTTGTAATCTTCCTTCCTAGTTGTCATAAATTACATTTTTGTCAAATATTGTGCTTTGGCAAAAGATGGATCTCAACTGTCAGCCTATTACATTTGTTCTATTTTTGTATTTTTTCTTTTTAGATATACATGACTGTAGAGTGTATATTGACATATTATACATATATGCAGTATAACTCATTCTAATCAGGATCCCATTCTTGTGGTTGTACATGATGTGGGGTTCCACTGGTCATGTATTCATATATGAACAAAGGAAAATTACATCCAAATAATTCTAACTGTCTTTACATTGGTTCTTTATAGCTCATTGCCCATGCACTGAATCAATGGCAAATTCCTTAGGTTCTTATTATAGCAACATCCCCCTTTAGTGTTTGTGTTAATATGCAGGCTCATGGTTATTAGAATCAATAATTAAGTGTAAATGGACTATCACACTCAAAAAGACTTTTTGTTTACATCATAGTTCAATGTAAGTGTCGGGAGGCATTTCATGCAGTCTTTCAGGGATCCAAACTCCTGATCATCTCACGGTTCTGGCATTCCTTAGAGACTTAGTCCTCTATTGTATTTCTCACATCTGGCCTGTAGATAAGGAAAAAGTAAGTGAGCATGGGAAAGAGTAAGTGAACATGGGAAAGACTTTAAGAGTCAGGCCTGGAATGCTGTATATCACTTTTTATGTTCATTCAGTTACACATCACTAAGAAACATGACCCCATTTTCATGTAAAGTATTGAAACATATAGCTTCAAGGGGGTAAGTAGAGAGATAAGAGCGATATTGAGTCCACCTGCTAAATTTCTGCCACAATGAAAAAGAAAATGGATTTTTAGTGTGCAGCTGGAAATTTCTGCCTTAGACCATCTCCAGGATGCCATACTACCGAGAAATTGAGCCTCTGGGGTTTAGCACCAATGGAGCTACCATAACTGACCTACCATGCCCAAAGTTGGAAGAAAATAAGAAGGCTACACCCTTGAAGGTCTTGTATACCATTGTGAAAATTTATTTTCCATTCTATAGTCCTGGATAACATGAATTATTGATTATACAACCAAATTTCCATTATAGAATGATTTCTTCAGAGATAATAAGAGAAAAATAGGAAGCTATAATTGGATGTCTGTCATTTAGTACCATAAATTAACTAGGAACAATATCATTTAATTCTAGCAGAAATCTTGTATATTAGGTAATTTTATTGTGTTCCATTTTGACAGGTGGAGAAATTTTAAGCTCATAAAGCATTAATTATCCTTTCTCTTTTCCCAGGGTAAGTCTCAAAGCCAACATGCAAAATGAGAAGCGTCTGAGTCTAAAATCCATGTTCTTTTCACTAGAAAAGTAGATTAATTGCAGGTAAATACTAGAGTCATAAAGGCCTTCAAAAAATTATTTCAATATCTCATGAATGGAAGAAAGTAAGTACTGGGCCAGAAGTTATGAGAGGAAAATGGTAACCCATTTGGGAAATACCTTGAAAGTATAATAGACAGGACCTGGGCATCCATTATATGTGAGAGATAAAGAGAAGGAAAGAATTAAGGATGTCTCCAGTCTCCAGCCTCTAAATTGGGAGAAATGAAAGCTGTTACAGAAGAAGCATGTTTAAGGAGAATGAGTTAAGTTTGGGTTATTTTGTTCTTGAGATACCTGGAATTATCATTTTGAGATACACAATAGATAATGGAAAGTAAGATCTGAAAATAAGAGACATCAAAGTGGAGATCTACATTATGGAACATACACAATCATTTACTAGTTCCCTCAGGCCCTCAACTTTCTTCCAAGTGTTCCTTTATCTTCTTGCTCTAATGAAAATGCAGATGTTTTCTGTGAACATTCTTTCACCTCTAATGTGACACCTGGCTTCCTTCTCACTACTCTTGTACTCCTGGACCTGGAAGTGTCCTTTCTTCTCATAATGGATTCCAGATCATTTTTCCTTCATCTTCCCGGAAAAATAATTAGAGAACTTAAAATTCCTTATCTTTAGAATATACTCCACCACTGTTTCTATCACCAACAATTCCCTCATCTATCAGTCAACTTCTTCAGCACAATGCTGCATAATAACCAATCCCAAAACTCAGGGGTTTATAAGGATAATAATTTATTTTTCAGTCACAGCACTGTGGGGTGGCTCTAACTTGATTGAGATAAATGAGACTAAACTATTTTCTAGACTGCTGACCTCCATCGAAGAAGACTCATTCCCATGGCCATCCTCTAGACCTTTTTACTACCAAATAATAATTTCAAGCTTGCCATTCTCCGAAAACTTCTTTCTTATATACATTTCTTATATACATTTTTTCACATCTCCTCCCACTGTTCCTATTACTACTTTCAACACCAAGGGTTGATCAAATAATGGCCCCCAACGATGACAGTGTTCTAATTTCTCCTATATTACATAGCAAAAGGAAACCAAACTTGTAAAAGGAATTAAAACAAACCTTACAGTATGCATATTGGGGCTGGGAGTATGGCTCAGCAGTAGAGCACTTGCCTAAAATGCACAAGAACTTGGGTTCAATCCCTAAAACTATAAAATAAAATAAGATTGTCTTGGATTACCTAGATGAATGTAAGGGATCTTAAATGAGAAAGAAGGAAGCAGAAGAGTCAGAAAGAGACAGATAGCATCTTAAAAATGCAAATAGACACTAATGAATTTGAGGATGACAGGAGGCCACGAGCTAATGAATGGAGGGGCAACCTCTAGAAACTGGAAAAGACCAAAAAGTAGATTTCGTCCTGGAGCTTCTAGAAAGAAACTCAATATTGCTATCACCTGGATTTTCACCCTGACACATTTCACACGTCTGAAACCCAAGGTTGTAAAATAAGAAATTTGTGATGTTCCAAACCACTGTTTGTGGTAACTACAACAGTAATAGGAAACCAATATACATTCCAATTCTTACAATTCCATACCTTCAGAAAAAAACAGTGCTTTGATGTTACCACACTTTTACTCTCCTTTCCAGGTTTCACTTGGTTCACTCAGTTCACCAGCTTAAATTCTAAGGCCATTTGTATGAACATTCCCCTCTCCTGCTTTGTGATTATTAATAAAACCCCAATACTACTCTCAGCCCACTAAAAGTCTACACCCACAGGATAGGATGAGTTAGCAACCTGAATCATACAGACCACAACAATCGTTTTAAATTCATATGTCTTCCATCCAGGGGGACTCTAATGCTGCCCAGCTAAATTACTACATAGTTTTAGCTCATTTACTATCCCATTCTTTTGCATAACTACTCTGTACCTTTTTTCTCAAACTCCCCCACACCAGTTTCCCTATCATTTTAGGCCAAATATTTTATTTCACTAAATAAAAGAAGACGATGTAAAGGTTACATCCACACTCTCCCACAACCCTGTCTATTTTCCCACATCTGTACCCTCTTCGTGAAGTATTGGCCTGTACTTTTGACTAGAGCAAAATTTTCCTTTTATCTACTAGATCCTATCTTTCTTTTCCCATTCAATAATAATAATCCAAAATTCCCTTTTCACCCAAGTCTCATTTTTTTTTTCTCTCTACTGGACCATTTCACCCCATATATGACCATGCTGTTATTTCAACAATTTTAAAAATTAAAAATAACCTCTTAATCACAAAGCCCCTCCATGATACAGATTTTATTTCTTTATAGATAAACTTGTCAAGAGTTGTGTATATTCACTATCTATTTTTTTATTTCCATTCTTTGTTTTTTCTTAGCTATTCCATTAGGTTTTGCCTCAAACATGACAAAGGAAAAGCTTTTGTTATGCCACCAATGATCCTGCATTCCAATATCCAAAGATAACTATCAGTCATCATTTTATTTGATCTATCAATAGATTCTGATACTATAAATCACATTTTACCTCTTACTCATCTGATTTCTAGGTCACCGGTCTTTCCTGATTTTTGTCTTGACCCAACAGCATTTTCCTCTCCATCTCTTTTGCTGATTCCTTCTCATATTCTCAATCTTCAAAGAATGTGATGATATGTCAGATCTCACTGATTGGATTCCTTCAGTATTTGTATTTGCTTGGCTCTCTCATGACTTGAAATAGCATAATGAAAGTTCCCAAATTTACATCTCTACTCAGGAACTCTCCACTGAACTTCAGCCTCTTATATTTAAGACTGTCTACTCAACATCACGGTTTGTATATTTAATAGAGACTTCAAAAAAAATATCACTCTTGAGTTTCAGCTTTCTATCACTATAGCAAATAACCAAGGTAGCAATTTATAAAGAGAAAAGGTTGACTTTGGCTTGCAGTTTTGGGGGTTCCAGTCTATGACCAGGTAGGCCCACTGTTTTAGGCCTGTAAGGAGGCAGTACATCAGGACAGGAGCACTTGGCAGAGCCGTTCTGCTCACCTCATGGCAAGGAAGCAAAAAAGAGGAAGAGGAAAGAGCCAGAGTCCCATGGGTCCCTTCAGGGGCATGCCTCCTATGTCCCAAAGCCCTCCCACTAGGTCCCACCTCTTAAAGGTTCCACAATCTCACAATATCACAGGTGCACACATGTGTACAGGCACACACACACCCCTCTCCCAAATCCATTCTAGTTGAACTTTTGTATTACATTAATGACCCCTCTTCTCTAGTAACCATATTCTGCTGCTTCTACTTTCAAGATCAATTCAGAGCCAGGCACAGTGCCACACACCTGTAATCCTGGCAGCTTGGGAGGCTGAGACAGGAGGATCGAAAAGTTCAAAGCCAGCCTCAGCAATTGCGAGGCGCTAAGCAGCTCAGTGAGACCCTGTCTCTAAGTAAAATACAAAATAGGGGCTGGGGATGTGGCTCAGTTGCCAAGTACCCCTGAGTTCAATCCTCGGTACCCCCCCCCAAAAAAAAAGATGTATTCAGAATCTGACCACTTCTCCTTTATTTCTACTGTGCTCTCCTTAGTCACAGCTTTCTTAAACACAGAAGTAATTCCATAATTAATCTCAACTCAGCTACTATCAGGGCTTCCTATCCCAATGGGTAGGCATAAAAATCAACACAATCACTTTGGCTGCTTCCTCAAAGCCATGCTTAACCCATCTGATCATTGCATAAAATATTATAACCCTCTTCCTACATTGGATACAACCCAGGGCACTGCCTAGCGCAATATGAACCTTCCCATCTACCCTACTGACAATGGTAATTCCTCTCTTCACTCCCCTCACTAGCACTCCCTGTTTCCCTCCCTGACTTGTTTATCTCCATAGCATATTATTTGATATCTCATTTGTTTATTTTGCTCATTTTTTGCTGTCATCACTCTAGAATTCAAGGTTCCTGATGACAGATATATTTGTCTATCTTATTTGCTACTGCATTCATGATGCCTACAAAAATGTTTGATGCAATTATATTTGTTTAATTAATTATGTTTCTTGGATAAGAGAACCTAACATAATTGAAACATAATAAATGACATCACTCAGAAAGAATGTTTGAATGAGAAAACATTGACCAGCAGAGACAGGGAAGAACCGTGGGAAGAAACAACTAAAATAAGTGACTTGATTCCAGTTTCCCAAACTCAAAGTAAACCAACTATTTCATGTGATAACACACATCACTCCGGTGACTCTTAAAGTTGTCAGAGTGTGTTGTATATAAGTTTGATGGGGAATGTGAAGAGGGAAAAATGTGATATTAACAAATTTAGTTTTACCTTCAAAGATTAGACATTTATTGAAATTCATTCCAATTGATAGACCAGTATGCATGTTTGGAAAAACCCCAGGCTAAAGTAAATGAAAAAAACAAATGTTCAGTTTCATTCTTGTTTATCTTTTCTCTGACTACTGTGATTTTCTCACAAAGTACAACTAGTAAAATACATGTCAATAACAGAAAACTCATTTTGAAAATTAAGACAATTCTTTGCCATATTATTTTGTAATAGAAGATCTAAAATTTGAACTACATTGTATTTACTAAAATTTCATTCCTCTATATCAAATAGACCTTCCTGGTGCTTAGAATTTTTTAAATTTTAATTCTTTCAGTTTGACTGGAATTCAGTCATTCTACAGAAACTATTAATAAACTAACCCTTTTAAAGTAACGTGTTTGCTTTCCACGCTCCTGCATTGTTCACCTCATGGAATGTATCCTGTCTCTCTGAATGTGTTTATAATCTGAACATGTCCACTACACTGGAACTTCATGAAATAAAAGAAAAAAATCACCCAGTTGCACAGTCGTGTGCATAATTTATCAGGTCAGTTTCTTTCTATGGAAGCAGTCGTGAATTCTCTGTTCTATTCTTTCAATTCTCAGGTTTGTATTATTGTTCATTGCCTTATTACTTGCTGAAATGAATTCTAAAGGCATGATTCCTAACCCGTGACTTTAGAGTCCAACTGCAAAAATACCAATTGCCACGAACAGCATGCTCTGGCTGCCTGCTCATATGTAACAGCCTGCTCTGGCCAGGTCTTTTCCTTGCCCTTTCCATTTGCCTAACATTTGTCCTCTTCTACTAGCCAACTTGTATAAAATTAATTGCTTAGAAATGGCCAAATGATATTTAGATTATATAGAAAGCAATTCAGTAATTGCTTCCCATTTAAAACTGTTTTTTGGAAAAACAAATTATAAAAGACATTTTGGGGATAATTGGCAACATTGGAGAGTGGACTGAGTACTGAGTGACATGAAAGAATTTGATTTTTCAGATGTAGCAATTTATTTTCAGTGTATGTGTTCTTATTTTTGTAAAGATGCACATTGGAATTACTTAGGGATGAAATGTAATGATGTTGGTAATTTATTTCACAATAGTTCAACAAATAAAAAGTGAAGTTATAAAGGGAAGAATAAACCTATCATTTCCCCAAACATAATTAATCATTTTTACTAACTCTTGTGTTGGCATATATTATCCAGTTATAAAACTAATCGTTACTAAATAATGGTTATTGAGTTCTTATTATGTGCCAGGGACTCAGCTAAGTATTTCATATGCATTATCTCATTTAATTATCTAATTAACTTATTTGTTGGGTAATAATATTCTCTTTTTAAAAAATGGGAGCAGACTTCCGAAAAATTAAATTATTTGCTTAGGTTATACAACATGGTAGTGTTTAAAGTGTCATACAAAGAAGCATCAAGACCAAGAAAATTAAAATAATTAAAGAAGAATAAATGAAGAAAATTTAGAAATGGAAAAATAAATACCAGCCAGAAGTGGCTTACCAGACTAATTCAAAATCTTGAAGTTGTAGACACTTGCAAAATTAAAACAAAACAAAACATAAACTTGACTTTAAGTTTATCGACAACCTACACAAAGAAGCTATATATTACCAACTATAAAAGTTATAGCATACTGAAAATTTTTAAGTCTTTTGGTAATTTAAGACCAAGTTCCAAGAATAATTTCTATGAACTGTATAGAAAACATCCGTTGGACAAATGACATTCAAACTTTGTTGCTCACAATATTTATCTAACTTAAATACAGATTTCCAACATCACTTTCCTTCACACACAGACTCTCTCCCACAATTGGTATCCTGTACCTCACTGCCTAATGTTAGAATCAATGAACCTACATTGACATATTATTGCCTTGTTATGGTTTGGATCTGGAATGTCCCCCAACTTCTGTGTTCTGAAGTGAGGTTTGGAGGAAATGATTAGATCATGAGGCTTCTGACCTCAGTGTACTAATTTGTCAATGGCCAAATGTACTACTGGGAGGTGGGACCTAGCTGGAGGAAGCAGGTCACTGGCTGGGGGCCTGAGTTGATCTTGTCCCTGGTCCCTTCCCAGACACCTCTCTCTATTTCTTAGCTGCCATGAGCTGAGCAGCTTTCTTCCACCATACCCTTCTATCATGATGTTCTGCCTCACCTCAGGCCCCAAGCAATGGAATCAGCTCTGATGGACTGAAACCTCTGAAACTATTATCCAAAATAAATCTTTCTTCCATTAAGTATTTTTCCTCAGGTATTTGTCACAGTGATGCAAAGCTGACTAATACACATTTAAAGTGCATAGGTTTGAGTCATAAGTTCTATGGAAACGGTGACTCATATCCACCACTGTCATACCACTCAGAGTAGTTTCATTGCCCTAAAACTTCCTGGTGCTCTACCTGCTCCTCTTCCCTCAAACCCTGATCTTTTTACTGGCAATCCCTGATGTTTTTAGTATCTCCATAGTTTCACCTTTTCTGAAATTTCAAATAGCTAGAATCATATAGTGCATAGCCTTTTTTTAGCTGACTGCCCCATTTAGTAATATGTGCTTAAAGTTTCACTGAGTTAATTATCTCAATTTAATGGAATCCTCAATTTCATTTCCAGATACTAGGTTTTAGTAAGGGTGGGAAAAGACCAAGGAATATGCATTTTAGAAGACTATGATACAATGGTACGCTTGCTAGTCTTTGAGACACACTCTTCTAGAGATTTTAATAGTAAACACACCATGTTCTTTTCTATAAAGTAAGTCATGTGGATAACACTAGGCCAAATGCGATTAAGCAAAATAAATTATATATGTTACCAACATGATACAGTTTTGGGACAGTTTTCTGGTAAGCTATCTTTAAATAGCACATTTAGACTATCAGTGTTGCAAAATACAAGTCCAAAGCTTCACCTACCTATGTACCTTGTTTAGGCAGTTTAGTATTTTATTTGAATAATGCCTTTCAGAGATATATGTGATATTAACACACACATACATATGCATACATACACATATACACACATATCATATCTATATATACATATTAATAGATAAATAGAAAATAGATATGGATATATGACACGGACTTATTTCCTTTTTTCTAAGCAAGTTCCTAAAGACACTTGGTCTTGTAACCCCAACTATACCAGATTCTTTTGGGGCTTCATTGAAGACATCAAGGGCTTCCTTTCAGTTAAACAGAAATTCCAGAGGTCGACTCCTCTTCTGAAGCATTTCTTTTATTAAGCTGTTTGAAAATCTCATTAATTAAAAAGGTTCTTCTACTACAAAAATATTTTGAAAATTATAGATGTAGTTGAAGTAAATTGATAACATACTCTTAATATGGGACCATATTACTAATATATATATATATATATTAGTATATGGAAGATTTTTGGAATCTATTAAAAGACAGCAAGGTCAAGAATAAACTCTTGAAAAGGACCTTTAGCACCATCTCTTTTACTGTGGGAGTTAAGTGTAGTGCTGTATTTGATAGGCTGTTGGGTTGAGAGCAGATTGACATCCTCTCATAAAAATTAAGACTTCTGAAAATGGCATGTACCTAACTAGAGGAACTTCTTACCTCTGTTACAAGGAGAACAAGGTAATACCCATGGGTAAAACTAACATTATCATCAGATAGCAATTTTGAGTGTGCTCTTATACAACAACAACTAAGCAAGCAAGCCACACAATTCCAAGCCATGAAACTTGCTTGCAACTTAAATCATAGAAAAATGTCCCATGAAAAAATGTATTCATGGAACAAGATGAGCTTACAGATTGTAACTTTTACATGCTAAAAGTTCTAAGTAAAATGAAAGTTTTGCTGGATATGATAATTTCCATTTTAGAATATTTTATTTACGAGTTCTTCTTTCTGCCAGGAAATCCATATAGAGATATTTTCTATTAAGACTCAATAGATGGGGTAGGGGATGCAGCTCAGTGTCAGAGTGCTTGTCTAGCATGTGGAAGGCACTGGGTTCAATCCTTAGCACCATATAAAAATAAAATAAAGGCATTCTGTCCATCAACAATTACAAAAAAAATTAAAGACTAGATCCTACTAACAATATTAATTTATTTTCATATAACATAATTCTTATCCTTCAATTGTCTGTAGTAGAGGCATGAATATTCACCTGGAGATGTAATGTACTTATGGATTATGTTGAAATGAGGGAAGGGAGTGACTGAAACCCACTCCTTTGTCTGTGATTCCCTTAGTAGTATTACAACGTAAAGCTTTGTACATTGTTAACCAGTTGATAACAATCTGTGTGATATAATCCTTAATAGTTTCTATTCACAAATTTAAAGGCTGAGAAGATACCAGTGAAAAACATAGTCTTAGATTACTGTGGAATATCTGGTGACAAAGTGGCACAGAATGTAGCAGTGATTAGTCCTGGAACAGCAGAGGATAAACAGAACCTCCAGTCCCTATACGATATTGGTCTGAAACATCCATAGTTGCACCAAGCAAGAAATTAGCATATATTTAATCTGGATAAAATAAAGAGCTACTTTTAAAAAAATAAAATAATCTACATTCAGCCAAATAGTAAAATGTAAAATAGTGATTGTCTTTGGACAATCATGAAAGACAGAATTCCTGATACCTCTCCCCAGTACATGATATGCTGTTTAGCCCAACCTGATAATTTCAATTTAGCTCTAAAGCCTGGTCAGACAGTAGCCAAGAATCTCTCAATTGGTATTAGTGTGGTGTATGAAAGAAATGAAATCACTCCTCTGACTTTGTATCTGAGCCTCAACAGCTCGTCATCTTTATATCTGGGTGACAAGCTTCTTTATTTACCTTTATTCCTGGATGTATCCATCAAGGTTTCTCTTTTCCCCACAGAATTATTTGTAACTAAATTATAAAGTGAATAGAACATTTTCACATTAATTTGACCCTGAGTGTCCACGTCCCATTTTATTTTTCCCATCAGCTCACTAATCTGGTTAGAAGTTTTTCGGTTGCCTAATCTTGGTCTAGATCAGATACTAAACCAGAAATTCCTAATTTTCTGGGACACTGAACACATAAAGTGAGTTTAGTTTATTGACCCTCATGGTAGTGAAAGGAGAAAGTTCTCCCTCAAGTTCCTAAAGAATGTTCAGTGGTCCTAGAGTAGCAGTAAATTTCAAATATAACCCGAGAGCACCTTGCTGCTCTTAGTATTTTCTGTGCCTCAGTCCAGTCTTGCTCAATTCAGACCTGAATGCAGAGAGACCCTGAGGCTGAAAAGAAATGTGCAAGTTAAAATTGTGCTCAACACCACCTAATCCTGTTCATATACTTTTATATCAAATACTATATATTTTGTTTTTCAAAATAATAGAAAATTACACTCACCGAGTGTCTAGCATACAGTATTACATACAGCATAGTTATATGATACATAATTATTCATTGATTGATTGAATTATTTGAAAGACACAAATGATCTGATTATCCACATTCCAGTGTCTGTCATCTTCTCTTACACTTTACCACTGTTTTAATCTTTTTAACTTTTCATTAAGCCTTCCAGGAAAACACTAGAAAGAAAATGAAATAAAGGACAAATCCATATCCTTAATCTTTACTAGAATCCAAAACATTTGAAAATCGAAAAACAAAACTTAAAAATAATCAGTAATCTTCATTTTAGATATTTATATAAGAAAGAATAATTTTTAAAAATTAGGGGTATTACAGTTTCATACATGTATTTTGTTTTCATGTGTACCTTTATTCATGGCTTTTTGTGTACGTGTTCTTGTTTTCATGTTTTTTCTTGATTGACTCTTTGTAGGAAACTATTTGACATTTGTAGATGTGATGTCTATATTCTAGCCATGATATTCAAATAACAAAAATGACGTTGATTTATGTTATGGAGTTCAACTCCTTCATCAAACCTATAAGGAAAACAAAAACATAAGAAAATGATTTGTTCAAGATCACTGAATTGATTAAAATTGAATAAAACTATTGACAGAGTCCACCCTATCAATAGTTCTGTGCTCTTTAGGTTTTAGAGATTTTATTTTTTATTTAATTATGCTTTTATTTTTATGCATAGATGTAGTGATTTTGCACTTTTTTAAGAATGCTTTTTTTTCCCACATAGCTAATAGAGAATAAGCTTAATTTTGCCTTCATCAGGAACTTGAAAGACAGACATACCTGTATATTCTGGTAACATCTATCATTGCAAACAAATATGTTATAATTTGTTTCAAAATTCTTTTGCCAGTCAACAGTACATGGTTCACTGCATTGTTTAGATATCTTTCTTTTATAAGAAATAGTAATGATAACAATAATAATAAACCTGTCTTATAGCTGGGGATATGGCTTAGTGGTAGAATGCTTGCCTAGCATTCACAAGGCCCTGGGTTCAATCTCCAGCACTGGAAAAAAAATTCATGTCTTAAACTAACTTAGGGATATGAATAAGAAATGGACTAAATCAGGAAAATAATAAATCCAATACTGCTTTCAAGTACTGCTGCATCAAGGAATCCAGAGTCTCTGAGTCTAAAGCCCCTACCCTATAGGATTAGTAAACCCAGCTGAGTATGAAAAGCTCCTTCTGGGTTGATGTTCTGATCCCTGCACTTATCACTGTATTAGGACAATCGGTTACTCAGATTAACCAGGTCTAGGATGCATGCATATCCCACTAAGACAATATGGTACCCCACAATGAAGAGTGGTTCCATTGTCAAAAGTAAATAAATAAATAAATAATAAGGATCTATGCTGAATAAGGAAACGTACACACATACATACATACACAGATATATCCATTATGGCCCCCTTTTCCAATTTCTTTTTCAATATAGCCTTTGAGCTCTCAGTCAAAATTATCTGGATTTTTAATTAGAGTCAATTCAACTCTACTGGACAGCATCCATGCTGCACAGGAAAATTATTCAAATATGAATTTCTGATTCTCACCAACATCAGTGGCTTTTTAGAAACATTCATTTACTCTGATTTACTACACCAGAGATAAAGGCTTTCTCATATTCTTTTAATTGTCAAAAGACATGTAATTATGCAATATTAGGAAATCACCCAACATTAACTCATCCTGACCCTACCAAATTATAGAGGAAAAATCCACAATGACTGTCTTTCTTCAGTGTGAATTGTAGTTTCATTTTAATGTCATGAACAAAATTAATATATTAATTATATTTATAATTAATTAGACACATACAATTAAATATAATTAATATAAATAAATAATAATAGTCCCATGAATAAAGAAACATATACTTACTTGCAGTGACTTTCCAATAATCAACCACAACAAAAAAAATTACAACTGAAAACTTCTGACATATTTATACAACCATGTGGAAAATAGTAATACTGGTTTGAAGGAAAATGTAGAGATATGAATATGCATGGTTTAAAATTTTATTAGCTCTTCAATGTGGAAGATTTCTTAGAAATATTATAAATAATTCTTTTCTCTCTCTTCAAAGGGAATAAATAAGTTTTTAATTTGTGTCTCCAATGAATGCCAGTGTTGTGCCACTAAAATATCACTAACATCTTACCTTGCATTAAAAGATCCTGATAGTTTACTGAGAAATTAAAAGTTAAGTTGTTTCAGGTCATTTTACCTACAACCCAAGTAATGATATAATTGTTTCTGCCTGATATAAATGCCTTTGTGATGCTCGTTCTCCAGCCGCTACAGAATCCTGTTGGTTCAAAAATGAATGCATTTGAAAAACGACTTGAAAATGTCACTACCACTTTGAACAACCTTCAAAACCGCTTACAGGAGGTCAGTACTCTGTCTGGGTTGGTGCACAAGTGAGGATGATTAATTTTTAAAAAGGATAATAATTTAATTTTAAAAGATACACAGTTACTCACCTTGTGTGCAATAGCCTATTTGTTCATTTTGGAGGTGGTTGGCAGGAAGCTACACAATGATTTCTGAAGCTGCAAACGGAGGTATAGAGCATATCATAATATATTTATTAAGGACTAATGCAAACCACATTGAGTTATAGGAAGGAAAATGTATTCCCCGGTGCTTAGAATTTACTGAACACGAAGAATTCGAATGAGATTGTTTAGTGAGAAGGAGGAAGAATTTCCATGCCTACCTCCCCAAACAAATAAATCACTGCTTATATCCTGGGAATGTTTTCAAATAGACAATGTTTAATGAGATGAGTAGTATTTATAACTGAGTTTATATTCACATGTCTTTCCTGTTTTATTTTTCAAATGTATTCTTCTGACTAGGACTTGAATACCAAATATGTGTTCAAGATATAAAACTAGGGTACCAAGGTCACTTGTTCTTGAATTGTTCTTTTGTGTCTTAAGACAGTAGCAGTTGATTCACTGAATGGCTAGCTTGTAGTAGTCTACAAACAGCATAGAATAATGTGGTAGCACAGCATAGAAGTCTTTTTGAAATCATCCCTTTAATCATTTTAGAAAAAAAATGTTGACATACTAAACAGAAAAAAGAAGATATCCCTCCCTCGCCCAGATTTCCCATCTGTTCAGGTCATTTTATTGAAAACTTTTGTTATTCCTGAGTAAGTGTCTTGCTGCCGGCTGATAAAATTTTTAAGAGACTTACAAGATTTTTTTGGAAAAAAAATACTACATGGAAAAATTAAAATTAGGTTTTCAGAAGTCTCTGCATGATATGTCTAACATATAACATATTTAGGGGAGATTTGAACATAATTATACTGAAATGAGCAAAGGAGCAAAATGTAAAAAAAAAAAAAAACCAAAAAAAAAACCCACCTAGAACTGATGTCAGAAGATCTGAGTGCCAATTAGATTCATCAGGCAACAAAAACATAGAAAACATTACAGCCATTCATTTGATGAATGAATTGAAGTCCAGTGGTAGTCAAAGCCTATGAAAGTATAACACCTGAGCAAGAAGAATAGTCCCTTAAACAAGAAACATTTCATTCTGTTAAACACAAAACTTTTATGACAAAGAAAGTATACCATCAGAGTGAAGAAAGTATTATTTAATAGACTGCTGCAATATTTATTGCAAATTTGGGAGCAAATTACTTCAGGCAAATATTTCACATCAAAGGTGAAGATTAATATATATAATTCAAAAATAAAATATTAAAAATGAAACAACACACAACCAAAATGAGAGTCAATATCTATCAACAGTCTGGAAGGGACAGAGGTGACTTTGTAAATCTGACAAGAAGTTAAGGAAAAGACGAGAGAAAAAAATTGAACTATTATGCAAGAACATTAAAAAGCAAGTGATATAGTGGTAAATATATTTGCAAAAACATCAAAGTTTATGAAAATCCTGAAGAAAATTGAAATATGTACAGACAAGAAAATATAGACAAGTATCTGTTTCATTAAAAAAAATGAAAATTCAAATAAAAACTAGATGCAAATTTCACTTAGCAAACCAGCACAAGAAGAAAAAACAAGTTTAATTCCTAATAATGATGCATGGTAGGAAAATAAGTACTAGCAAGATTGAAAAATATTGACATCTCCTTGGAAGGCCATTAGACAATATTTATCAATATCCATAAAATATTATTATCACTTGATTTAATCAAATCTCAGTCCTTATAGCTAGATCTTAATAAGATAAAAAATATTGCATAAATTGCAAACATAAACATGTTTCTGGAAAACTCTTTCACTATAGTACACAATAGGAAAGAAATACACAACAAAATGTATAGAATCTACTTGGCACACAGTATGCACTGAAGAAATATTTTCTAATGAATTAAGAAAAGTCACTGGCCCTAAAATTTTGACTATATATTTCAAACATTTGATTGCTCATATACAATATGATTAATGCAGTGAGGCTTATCTAGTATAAAGAAAACATTTACTTGGAGAAACTATGATAGTTTGCATTATCATACACTCTTCCTATTACTTCTCTGTTAGTTCACAGGGCTAAGTCAATATAGCAAAGTGAAGCTAAACATTTAATTTAATCATCATAGACGCATTAATGTAGGTAAATGACACTATGAAAATTGAGTTTAAATTTAAATACCTAAAGTAATTAAATTAACTAGATAATTAGCAAAATTCCAATTCCATTTGTAATGTGTGGACACAGCCCTTAGAGACAGATTTTTTTTCTCTTCCTTGGTAGAATTTTGTTCCAAAAAGTAAATAGCACACAGAATCATAGAAAAATAAAATGGTTTGGAATTTATTCAATATTTGAAAATAATAATAATATTTTATTTTCTTTTTTTTAAACCATTTTTTTAATATTTATTTCTTAGTTATCTGCGGACACAACATCTTTGTTTGTATGTGGTGCTGAGGATCGAACCCGGGCCGCACGCATGCCAGGCGACCATGCTACCACTTGAGCCACATCCCCAGCCCTAATATTTTATTTTCTAAAAATAATTTTGAGGCTTAATAATAATAAATAATTTACCCCAATTTCTGTTAGCATAGATGTGTAAGAAGAGAGGGGCTCTGATCATCTCAGCACAGTGTCTCTGACCCTGAAATATGCTGATTCAAGGTCTGAGTGGATTTCTTAAGAATCTAAGATAGTTTTGTTTCTTATAGCATGGGTAAAAATCAAAGATTTTCTTTTTTGCCATTTTGCTTAAAACATATTAAATAGGAAACTAGGTCAACAAAATTTGCTGCCACTCATTATTAAGAACATTTTTACTTGGTAATTCCAAGAGTATGCATGATGGATTACAGAAAACTGAAAATATATACACAGGTTCTTTCTTGCCTCCCATTTAACTTCTCTCAGAAGTCCACATTACTGGAATTTACCAAATCAAAACAACTGTCAGCAGGGCATTGTGGTGCACACCTGTAATCCCAACTACTCTGAAGGCTGAGGTACAAGAATGACAAATTCAAGTCCAGCCTTAAGACCCTAACCAACTTAGCAAGAACTTGTCTTCAAGTAAAAGATAAATAGATAAATAAAAAGAGTTAAAAAGGTCTGGGAAGGTAGGTCATTGGTAGAAGACCACTGGGTTCGATCCCCAGTAGCACCACCCAGCCCCCGCCCCCCCCCAAAAAAAACCCCACAAAAACAATAAAACAAGAACGCAAGACAAAGACAAAACCACTAAGTGTAAGTGTAACCCTTCTCTCCAGAATTGAAGCACAGCCACAAAAGCTAAAATAATTTCAGATATATCTATTGTATAATCTGGTGAACAAATTATTTTAGAATTTATTCAGTAAATGAAATTTTTCTGATGCAGTGTGAAAATCTTTAGTAAATGTTGGTTCTTTTCTGATTTTTCCATTATTCATAACAAGTTTTAAGGCATTTTAGTTGAATAAAAGAAGTTTATTAAATTTCTCCATTTGGTTCCAATTTCAATTTGTCTGCATCGCTCAAGCTTATATAAATTGTGCATTGAAGTCTTAAAATGTTGAAAAAAGTAAATAAGTAAATCTACCTTTCACCACTAGATGTCACCAAAGGTTTATTCATCCTAACAGTCATGCAGCTTTCAGCCATTTGACATAGAGCTCTTAGAAAAATTGTTCTATCTTCAACATAATCAGAAAATGATAGCTAGCTTTAGTAAAGTATTCTTCATAACATAGAATTCCTCCATGTTTCAATAATGTTTTATATGTAATAATATCTTAAAAGTATATAAAAATATTCAAATATGCATTCAGAGAGAAATCTTTTTATATCTTTTCAAAATTCCTTAATAGCCTAGCTAACAAGCATGCAATTTTCATTAGCCTCTTTCACCCATGTAATACTTTATCCATGTGAGGAATTATAACACTATTTTCAGTTGAAACTGTTAACATCATTATGAATATTATTATGATCACCAAGATGAAGAACTTGATCATTAATTTTACATGTTTAATTGGCTTAAAATAATTTGAATATATAATTTACATTCATTGTATTTGTATACACAAAAATAATGGAATATTTGTTAATTTACTTCTTAAGGCTTTATGATAGAATTCCTTTAAAAATAAACTTTTATGCTACATGTATACGTTTATTTGAAAACTCCATCTAATCATCTTCTCGTTGGTTAGGTGATTGGTCAGGTTCACCTAAATTAGCATATTTTTAAAACTTTGGTATCAAGAAGGGAAATTTAATAATAAAATAATTTAAATAATGAATACATTATCTTAAATATAGACTTTATTCTTCATAATTTGCTATCAAATAACATTTGGGGTATTAAATATTTCCCTGAATCTGGTTTCTTCAAGGTACAGTTTGATATAATTGGAACCATTTTGATCAAACATAGTTGTTCTTCTTTTAAACATTCCCTCTTTATGCTTTGCTCTCTAGGACTTGAACGATATTTATTTGCAACTTTCCCAATTTAAAGATAATATCTATGCTTTGGAGAATACTCTGACTATGGCCAGGATGGAGCATTTGAATTCATATACTGAATCAACAACTCAACCTTTCCAAGAAAATGAAAAGAAAGTGTATTCTTCAGGACTGCCATATATAACACCTAGTCAGAATTATGGTATCTCGGGTATGTTGATCATTTGTTATACTGATAATTTGCTTTAGTATGGTTAATTATATAAGGGTAGCATAGTGCATGTTTAGTTTACTAATTTCAGGCATATTTCCTGTCACATAGATTCTCTTTATTATTTATTAAAGAAATTAATAAATGCATGAATGATATGTGACCATAATCAGGACAAAAGATGCCAATGTCTTGGCTGGGCACAAGATCACGAGCCACCACACACCTTGCAGATTCAAACAGCAATTCTTTATTCCCCAACTCACACCGGCCTCTACACACACGTTCTAGGGAAATCCCAGTTCTGCTGCCGCCCAATTCACCTACTCCATGAGGCTTTTTTTCCAATCCCATTTGAATCTCCTTGGGAACAAGCAGCAGGAACACCCTAATCCCAGCAGCAATAATCTTCAACCTCCAACTTCCCTAAAACCCCTATTGTCTTAAACCGGGAACGCCCTAAACCCAAGGACCGGGATACTTCCTCAAACCTGATCAGCCCTAAACCCGGATCCCCCTTGGTCCTTGAGCAAGGTCACCTTACATGCAATGTCAACAGCGAAATCCATTTAACATGGGGTACGCTAGCAAGGAAATTTTGATGCGTCATTCCTACTTGGCAATGGCCCTCAGCATCTCCCCCCTTCTGATTAATTAAACAACAAGCAATGTGGCTTAAGGACCGTGCCTGGTAGGTTGTCCAATTCAACATATGGTTCTTGCCCGTCATGGGAGAACTGACCTTTAGGCATCAGCTTCCTGTCTTAGGTTGATACCACTGCAATCAGATCAACCCGTCACTGAGTACTGGTCCAGCATTCAGCCATGCTTGTGGATAGGCCTATGCACCAGTGGGGGAGTGAGGTTCTTTGCCTCACCTCTGTTGGCCCCCAAATCTTAGACCATCACTAGTAGAAGGGAGGAGGATACAGAAATGCCACGACACCAAGCCAATTAACGGCTCCTTTGGAAAAATTGTGTCACTGGTGACACCATCAGCAAAGATATGCCAGCATTACCACAATTAACATGGGGTGCGCTGGCAAGGAAATTGCATCACTGGTGACACCATCAGCAAAGATATGCCAGCACTACCACAATTCACTGCATCAGACGATATTTCACAATGCATGCAACTGATATATAGTCCAGGCAAGTTCTGCAGGCAGTTCAAATCGGAGGAGTCTATCAATATGTCCATTTCCTCCCAAAGTAAATCAAGTCCTTGATTGAGCATTACTTGTTGAGTTATATTCATTGATGCATCAGTTTATACAGTTTACTGTGATAGCTATCATAGAAGCTGTAGTTTGGTTTTATCTTAGTCTTCACCGGCACTGGGATGGAGATGGGAATTCTGGCAAAGATGCTAAAGAGACATTATCCTGAACAGAATTATTAAATATAATGAAAAGGAAAGGTGAAAGTAAACAAACAGATCTGTTAACCTCCTTTAAAAACAATCCTTAACAGCTGTTTACCTAATTTAATTTAAATCACGTAAATAAAAAAAAAAATTCGGATCCATTTTTTCATGAGCGCTCCTCATATATGAAATATGGGCATACACACATACAGACATACAACACAAAATAGTGCAGACATAACATACAACACATAAGACAATAAAGGCCTTGTAGCTTTACCTAGGTGAAATCTCCATTGCAATGTTTAAAAACTGCACAGTCAAAAAATAAAACACAGTCAAAAAATAAAATTGATCAGAAAAACATTAACCTAGGTTTGTATGAGCTCAAAAAATAAAATAGAGCTTTATGATGTGGGAAAAATGCAATAATAAAATAGATATTGAAAAAAGCACCGTGGTTAATCACTGTCGCAGATGTAAGAATAGCCAAGCTGGAGCTCTGGATATCAGCTGTTATGGATTTGAGTCAAATCATCTTCTTTTTCTGTAGAAATTGCTTTAGTTAATCTCTCTGGAATCCAAATCGGCTGCTGTTCTCCCTGTGGAAAAACACAAACGGAACCCCGACTCCAGACAATAACTGGATCAGGACCTTTCCATTGTCCTGTTAGAATATCTTTCCAAAGTACCTTAGGCTTATGTACATTTTTCGGATACATATGTCTTTCCGCAGCACTAAGTCCTGATGAATCCAAATTTAGAAAGTTTAGAGTAAAAAGGGTTATTTTAAGTTTATCTTTGGGGGATATATACCCCTTTCCAATTCCCTCTTTTTGCTTTAATAGGTACGTTTTAATAGTTTGATGAGCTCTTTCAACTATGCCTTGTCCCTGTGGATTGTATGGGATTCCTGTTATATGAGTAATACCAAATGATGAGCAAAATTGTTTAAAAGAGGCAGAAGTATAACCAGGACCGTTATCAGTTTTTAACTGTTTAGGAAAACACCCACAGTGGCAAAATTTTGTAAGCAATGAGCTATAACATCTTTAGTTTTTTCTCCGGCATGAAGGGAGCCCATCAAAAATCCAGAAGAAGTATCAACTGTAACATGTAAATATTTTAATTTTCCAAATTCTGGCAAGTGTGTGACGTCCATCTGCCAAATATGGTTAGGTATCAGTCCTCTAGGATTGACTCCAAGATTAACTTGTGGTAAAAAGGTCACACAATTTTGACATTGTTTTATTACATGCCTGGCTTGTTCCTTAGTTATTTTAAAATGCTTTTGTAAAGTATTAGCATTAACATGAAACCTTTTATGAAAATTTGTAGCTTCTTCTAGTGTAGAGAAAATATGTACGTCATGTGTAGTTTTATCTGCTAAATCATTGCCCAAACTAAGGGCTCCAGGCAATCCTGTATGTGCCCTAATATGTCCTATAAAGGATGGATCTTTCTGTCCCAGATTAGACTTTGTATAGTGGAAAACAAAGAGAAAACAGTAGAGGAAGGGGAAATCCTACCAGCATCTTCAAGGGATATAATAGCATTAACTATATATTGACTATCAGAAAATAAATTAAATACAGAATCTTTGAACATCACAAAAACTTGTAAAACTGCATTAAGCTCTACCTTTTGAGCTGATTGTTTGGGTACTAAAAATGTAAAAGTTTGATCAGGGGTAACTACTGCTGCTGTACCATTACTAGACCCATCAGTGAATATATTTGGAGCATTCATGATAGGTGTTTTTCTTGTCATTTTAGGAAAAACTACAGGATGCTTAGACCAAAAAGACAACAAAGGATTCGATGGTAAATGATTATCAAATGAAACATTAAATTTACACATGATTATTGCCCAAGTATTTAACTCATTAGCTAACTCATCAATTTGATCCATAGTATATGGAGTAATAATTTTATTGGGAGAAATTCCAAACACTCCCTTTGCTGCTCTTATTCCTTTGAGTATTAATTGTCCTACAGCCTCAGGATACCTAGTAAGAATAGTGTTAGGAGAATAAGATAAATGTATCCACAATAATGGACCTTCTTGCCAAAATACTCCTGTAGGAATATTTTTTGTTGGTAGTACAATAAATAATAAAGGCAAACTTATATCAATTCTATCTAGATGCATATTTTCCATATATGTTTCAATGATTTTTAATGCCTTTCTAGCTTTAGGAGTTAACATTCGGGGTGAATTTGGATCTGATGGACCTTTTAGAATATCAAATAAAGGTCCCAACTCTCCTGTTGGTATGCCTATATAAGGCCTTATCCAATTTATGTCTCCCAATAACTTTTGAAAATCGTTAAGTGTTTTGAGTTGATCTACTCGTATTTGAATTTTTGGTGGACGGACCATGGTTGAGGATAATAGAACTCCTAAATAATTAATTGGAAAATTTAATTGTACTTTATCTATTCCTATCTCTAGATTATAATTTTTTAATAAGTTCGTGTGGCATAACATTCCAGCAATATGTTTTTATCTTTATGTGCTAATAATACATCATCCATATAGTGAAATATTTTTAGTTCAGGATTTTGATTTCTAAGTGGCTGGATTGCTTTATTAACATAGATTTGACACATAGTTGGACTGTTAGCCATCCCTTGAGGGAGTACTTTCCATTCATATCTCTCATCAGGACCTTCATGATTTAATGCAGGGATAGTAAATGCAAAACGTGGACTATCCTTGGGATGAATTGGAATCGAAAAAAAAAAAAACAATCTTTAATATCTATAGCTAAAACATGCCACGTTTTTGGTAAAACAGACAATTGAGGAATCCCTGATTGAGCAGGTCCCATAATAACCATCTCATTATTAATGGCTCTTAAATCTTGCAATAATCTCCATTTACCCGATTTCTTTTTGATGACAAAAATGGGAGTATTATGGGGAGATACAGAAGGTTGTAAATGTCCTTCCGCTAATTGTTGTTTGACCAGATCATGGGCTACTTGTATCTTTTCTTTAGTCAGGGGCCACTGAGGAACCCACACTGGTCTTTCTGATTTCCAAGTAATTTTGATTGTCTCAGTGGCCCTTTCTGAAAATCCGACCCATGTCTGTCTGTTCCTTGATCTAATTGAATTGGTGCTGCTATACCTTGTTCTTGTTTTCCTAATCTTTTTTCTTTCCTAACACCTTGTCTAGACCTAGTAGTGGGCGCATTAGGATTGATGTTATTTGTTAACATCAAACCTAGTTGATCTAGGACATCTCGTCCCCATAAATTTATGGGAAGATGATCTAATACATATGGTTGTATAGTTCCTTCATATCCTTCAGGATCCTTCCAATCTAATACCATAGCACTTCTATGGGGATTTGTTGCCACTCCTAGGCCTCGAAGCGTTTGAGTGGCTTGTTGTAATGGCCAATGTTTTGGCCATTCTTGAAGAGATATGACGCTAAGGTCAGCACCTGTGTCCAGCAGCCCATTAAACTCATGACCCTGAATATTTAGTTTTAGCATCGGGCGAGAATCTAAATTTAAAGACAACATAGCCCAATCTACACCTGTGGAGCCTAATCCCTTAGAACCTCTTTCTACATTACGACTAGAGAACTTATTATGTAGGCTGGGTATTATTAACAACTGTGCTATTCTATCTCCAGGTGAAATTACTGATATACCTCCTGGAGAACTAGCTATAATTTTTATTTCACCTACATAATCGGGATCAATTACCCCAGGACTTATCATAAGTCCTTTTAATGTAGATGAACTACGTCCCAATAATAAGCCTACTGTTCCTTGGGGAAGAGGTCCTTTTACTCCTGTAGAAATGATTTGAACTCCCATCTCTGGAGTTAGTACTGCTCTGGCAGAGGCGCAGATGTCCAACCCTGCGCTCCCTTGTGTTTGTCTGATGAGGGATTAAATGGACAATGTGTCCTGGGCACCACCCTGATGGTGTTGCTGGGTTCCTCCACTGCCCCGTATATTTGTGGTTGTGGACCCCGGAGCATTGGGCCCCCCAGTCCGTTTTTTGGCAATGAAGCCTGATGCCTTTCTCCACGATATCGTGGGTAAATACCTGATCCTTGTCCATTTTTTGATAAGGGAGTACCTTCTATGGTGGTTTGAGAACGGCATTCATTAGCCCAATGTCTCCCTCTATGGCATCGTGGGCAAATACCCGGTATTCTATCCCTTTGATTTCTAGTTTTGTTAAACCCTCCTCTTATGGGGCAACTCCTTTTAAAATGTCCTGTTCGTTCACAATTATAGCATGTTTCTGGCCTGGCATCTAAAGCCTGTTGTACTGCAGCTGTCAAGACTTGCCCTTGTTCTTTAATATCTCTACATAATTTAATATATGTGTTTAAATCTTCATGTCTCCATAGTCTAATAACCTCTCTGCAGCAACGATTTGCTTGGTCATAAGCCAGTTGTTTTATTAATGGCATTGCTTGATCTGTATCCCCAAAATTTTTGGCAGCTGTTTGAATAAGCCTATCTACAAAGTCAGCGTAAGGTTCATTAGGTCTCTGTATTACCTTAGATAGCTGACCTTGTAAATCTCCATGTCCTTGTAAAGACTTCCATGCCCTAACTGCGTCTGCAGCAATTTGTGCATATATAGCAGGATCATATTCAATTTGTTGCCGTTGACCCTCATAAGGTCCTTTTCCTAATAGCATATCTAGATTTCTTTGAGGGTAACCGGCTGCTGCATTTCGCCTAGCTGTCTCCGTGCAAAATTCCTCATTGGCAACTTTCCATAACAAATATTGTCCTCCATTTAGCACAGATTTACACATGGTAGCCCAATCTGCTGGCGTCATGTCCAAGTTAGTAATGGACTCGACCATGCTTACCGTGAAGGGAGCTTGGGGACCGTAGGTTGTTACAGCCTCCTTTAACTGCTTCACTGTTTTAAAATCTAAAGCACGGTGAATTCGCTGCCCTCCTACCTGTTCAAGTATGGGGCATGCTAATCTTTGAGGTCCTGTCTCAGGATCCCACTTATCAACTACGGGGTTTGAGGGCCACTCAGCTGTTTCCATCGGTGGGGCTGTTGGTTGAATTACGCCCTCTGGTAATAAAACGGAGTTAGTAACAGCCTCTTGTTGTGGCCTTTTTCCTAATAACCCCTTTTCCTTTAAATTTTCTTCCTCTCTCTGACTAGCTCGAGAGACCTTCTCTTTTGCTTGATCTAAAATGTCTTTCTCCATGGTCTGAATCTCTAACAATTTACTTAACACCTTTTCGGTTTCTTTTTTACTAATTTCTAATCTTCTATAAATATAACGCAACCCAACAAGATAACACAAAACAAAACCGCAACTGAATGAAACAAAAACTGAATAAAAAATCATTGTATCAAATTTCTCTTCCTCAGGGCGGACAAACTTCAAACCTTGAGCTAACCATTTTTCCCAGTTTGCCTGAGAAATTTCTAGGGACAGGCAGCTTGAAACAAAAACGAAATAAATCAAAACAAGAACACATTGTTTTTTGAAATGGTCACCCATTCTCTCACCTTACCTCAGGGGCGAGGAATTTCACTTACCTCCAAGTTTCAGATGCTCCGCGTACGGACCACCAAATGCCAATGTCTTGGCTGGGCACAAGATCACGAGCCACCACACACCTTGTAGATTCAAACAGCAATTCTTTATTCCCCAACTCACACTGGCCTCTACACACACGTTCTGGGGAAATCCCAGTTCTGCTGCCGCCCAATTCACCTACTCCACGAGGCTTTTTTTCCAATCCCATTTGAATCTCCTTGGGAACAAGCAGCAGGAACACCCTAATCAGCAAAAAGAGACTTTGGATTTTCCTATATTAATCCCTACTGCTGTAAATATTTTAGATGACATAATAACAATGTAAATAAATGCCCAAATAACAGTAGTAATATATTGGTAAGTTTTAATATAAGCAATATTTTCTTTCTGCTATTTAACTTGAAAGTAGGCAAAGTTTTTGTTGTTGTTGTTGTTGTTTTTGATTTCTTAAATATCTTTTTTTTTTTTTAATGGTACCAGGGATTGAATTCAGGGGCACTTAATCACTGAGCCAGCCATATCCCCAACCCTTCCTTATATTTCATTTAGAGACAGAGTCTTGCTGAATCTCTTAGGGCCTCCCTAAATTGCTGAGGCTGGCTTTGAACTCATAATCCTCCTGACTCAGCCTCCCAAACCACTGGGACTACAGGCATGTGCCATTGCGTCTGGCTAGACAGAGGTTACTAACAATGGACAAGAGGAGGCAATTGTCCAACTTGTTACAGTAGCCTGAGGTAAATTAATTGACAAACTTACTATATATAACCAACTCTTTCTGAAACCTTATTATAATATTCATTATTCCTTATAGTCCAATATTTCATAATACTCAAGTCCATGTGGACCATGTAGGACTTGGAGAGGGGTGTTATACTTTAAGGCATGCAAAGATTTAGTGTCATCAAGAAAGAGAATATATGGATTGCCTTTGGTGGTTGTCACACTTATTGGGAATATCCCTTTTTAAACATTTACTAGCTAAACAATATTTGTTTAGCAAACACCATGTACCAGGCATTGCTCTAGTCACTGAGGCCTCAACATGCAAGAAGTTCCCTGCTCTTGTGGAGAGTGTGTTCTTATTGAGAGAAACAAACATGAAATGAGTAAATAAAGAAATACAGAAATAAGATAATTTTAGGCAAAATTCAGAATACTTAGGAAATCAACCCCTGGAGAAGGCGAGCTTAAGCTGAGTGATCAAGAAAGGCCTCACTGAGCAGAAGACATGTGGACAGAGGCCTGGGGGAGAAGCAAAGGCATTTACCTGAAGCTCTGCCTGGGGCATTCCAGGCAACAGGATCAGCCGTGCAAAGGCACCCCAGGGGAAATGAGCTGAGTAGGTGAGAAATAAAAACAGGCCAGGAAGACTGAGACTCAGTGATTAAAGAGGGAAAAGTTAGAAGAATCAGGTCAAAAATATTTCAGGCAGCAGCAGGATCATGTCGAATCTAATAGCCTACAGTGAAATGTTTGAGAAGCTAGAGGGTTGTGACAGGGAAGTGAAATGACAGGTTATAGGACATTTTGAAGAGGGTTCTGGTTGCTAAGTAGAATCTCAACACTAGAAAACCAAGGGTGGAGGGTAAAAGATCTTTTAGGAGCTTTGTGCTGAAGGCCAAGCAGGAGATCATCATGGCTTGGGTAGAGAGAAGTGAAGGGTTTTAGGAAAATGTCCAGTGGTAGAGTCAGCAGGACTTAATTGCTTGGATTTGGAGAGAGAAAAAAAAATATATATATATAGCTATAGAGGTGTTTACTTGATAAATATTGGTACCATTTACAACATGGAAAAATCTTGGGGGAAATTAGAAATTCTTTTTTGACATTTTGAATCTGAAATGCTCATTAGACTTAAAATACAGATACCAAGTAGTCACTTAAGTTGGAACTCAAGGTGCAGATAAGAGGTAGGGATGTAAATTTGGGATGTTAATGTATATACAGTCATCATAATGTATATACATGGGATCATACAGCAGCACAGAGAAGATCAGGAAGAGGGTCCGGACTACATGTGCTCCTTTATCCTTCATTTAAAGGTCAGACAGCAGAGACATAAACAGAAATCAAAATTCTGAAGTGGTCATTGAAATAGGAGAGAAAAGTATCTCTTAGAAAACAATAAAAGCTTTCATTACTGAGGAACGTATAGTAGACACTATTTAAAACTGGTAATGTGTTAGGGTTAACTCATTTAATCTTCACAATAATCATATGATGGAGGTAAACATAAACACTATTGGATTTCTCTCTTTATAGAAAAGGAGATTGAGATGAAAATTAAGAAAAGAAAGTATTTTGGGAAAGAATGAGCTGGGTCAACTATCCCGAGAGGCTGAAGACAAGAAAGTGATCCCCGAATTGGGCAAGATGGAGGTCACTGGTGGTCTTGGAAAAGACAACTTTGATAGAGTGATGAGGGTGGGAGTCCCACAAAAATGTTACATAAAGAATGGGGTGACTTTTTGAGAAGTTTTACTATAAAAAAGAAGGAGAAAAATAAATTTGTAGGAGGGAGAGTCAGTATTAACTTTTTTTATTATGAAAAGTATCAAGAAATATTTTTATTCTGCCAGAAATTTTCCTATACATGGAGAGAAATTATTATATGGGGAAGGTGGTGAGTAAATACTATTGAAAAACCTTGAAACCAGGATGGGATTCAAACTGTAAGTGTAGAGAAATGCTTTGGTAGGTTCTGAGACTTCAGGCTTTTAGCAGAAATTCTCTAGCAATGTTTAGCTCTTCTGAAAATCTAAATAGGTTTTTCCCAGGTAAATCAGTAGATAGGGTTGGGTTTTCCAAGGGGAGTTTGTTGAAGATCCATACCTGGAAGTTGGTACAGTGGTTAGTTAGATCAATGCCTAATATCCAAAAATATTACTTTATCCACATAAAGTGAGATTCTCATCTGTCTTTACTACCTGACTCTGAGTAAGAAAAATTCAATTTTGTATGCATGATGTTATAGTCATGATTTCAGAGTTCTGTGCTAGAGTAGTGTTGAATTTAACAAAATTTGGAATTTCAACTTTAACTCATTATAAGCATTTACATGTTTCCAAAGAATTGAATCACAGCAAATTGTCATTAATGATTCTTTAGGACAACCCCCTCCCCCGCAACCTCATGGGATTCTTCTGTTTTTCCAGCCTAATGGAACTCTTTCAATCTGGCATCTTATATTTAGTCAAAATTACTCTTAGAGTCTGAAATGATTAGCCGTTGCTTGAGCATTGAGCATTTGAAGTCATTCTTTCATGATTTTCATTGTCACTATGACTATTAGACAGTTGGGTAAAACTACCTTTGACAATGTTAATTGTACAAGAAATTTCATCCTGGGCATTTTCTACCTGTCACACCTCCAAGAATCTTTCTGTTGAACTTATCACAAGACAGTAGTGTTTGTTGCAAAGATAATGTCTTACTCATGGTGGCGTCCACAGAGTGGGTGGGTGCTCAGTGAATGTTTTTTTCAATGATCAAATCAGTGAATTATTCTGCTGAGGAGTTTAACATACACAGTTAAGCACTAAGTGAGGTGGTGAAGGAACTGAAACATTAGCTTGTGAAAACAGGTGTGCTTTTTATTGTTTCCAACTGAAAACTGCATGGAACTAACCCTTCTGTTCCAGATCATTTGGTGAGATGATTATAGAGTTAAAGTGATAATTGAGACCTATAATTTGTTTGCCTAGATACTCTATACCAAGTGTATGACCATTCATTTTCTCATGTCTCCTAGATCCAGTCACTGTTTCTGTTCCCTTTACAAACACTGCTCTAGAACCAACATCACAAGATCCTACAGATACAGCAAATGCTGAAATACTGGAAGGGAAACCCAAGATAATCGTTTCATTCATAAAGAATCTTACAGGTAAGTTTTATTTTGATGCAAACCTTGGGGGTCCAAGCATATCATCTGGAAACAATTTAAGGAGTCCTGCCTCCGTGTCACCTGCCTTATTTTCAATACTTAGTTTATAAATATTGAAGGTGAAGATTTAAATTAAATGCATATGTGATTTTTCTGCTGCCAACATATTCAATACATTTTTATATATTTAACTCTAAAATAACTCTTGAGAAGGGGATGACTGAAAAAGGAAAATTTCCTCATTTTATTCTGTAGGGCTATTATGTATAGTTTATTTTGTAAAATGAAAAAAAGATGTAAATGAACTTAAATGAGTAGAGTCCAAGTCTCAGAGGCATAAAGTCAAGGCACACTCAGGCTGTAACATTTACCCAAATATAAAAACTTGTAGTAAATTCTATATTATCTGAACATTCATGAGTAACATGTTACTATTAATTCATGAAAAGATAACAAAGCCTTCCGAAATGGAGAAGATGTTGATTAAAGAACTTTAGAAAATGATAGATTGTTGGCTGCCTCTGACAGGACTATAAGTTGTTTAATTTTGAGCTTTCCATTTGGGTTAAAGTAACATATTTGCATGTGTTTGTGTTTTGGTTTCTTAAAATAACATCTTTGTTTAATTAT
Organism: Spermophilus citellus; assembly: GCF_964194105.1. NCBI lineage: Eukaryota > Metazoa > Chordata > Mammalia > Rodentia > Sciuridae > Spermophilus > Spermophilus citellus. The sequence goes on from NC_138189.1 coordinate 92,536,200, forward strand.
AATTCACATGCCATATATTCTAACACATCAGTTATATATCATATAAAATCATTGTATATACAATATTTTTAATCCAAACTTGATAGTGGATATGGAAAACCAATACTATTCATGCCTTTATATATAGCATCTCTATTATCATCATTATCATAATAAGGGTAGCAGGTAAGAAAGGCAACTACTAAACAAAGAGCTAAAAATAGGTTATCTTTCAAAGACCAGCACCTAGGAAAAAGAAACACAGCCCCTCCCACTCCTGAAAAAAAGACTTTCTCTGGAAGAGAATCAGTTGGTGAATTCCACAGACTCCATTACAAACTTACGCTGTGCCAGACTCTGAATGTCCATCGCTGAACAAGACAAAGGAGGCCAAGAAGGGAGAAAGGAAAATGGACATGGGCTTAGTGCTAGCAGAAAGCTAGCAGAGGCATCTTACTTGAATCAGAATGGTCAAAGGGTAACAGTCAAGATATATTTTGTCTCACCATTCATGAATTCAGTCCTATTCCAAACCCAGATTCTCATCCCACATCCTAACACCTGCTGATGTGGAAGCAGTAGCAGGACTATAAAAGAACTAGAGGGCAACTGCTATTCATTCAGCAAGAATTTAATTTGTCCAATGTCTCAAGTCTGCACAAAGTGGGAATGAAGATGAGAAAGGCAGGAGCTCAGTGTTTTTAGTGAAGAAGTTAATATGTGAATAATTATGATGAGCAGCCATGCACACAGAAAACCAGAAGAGGAACTGGGATCTGGGAACATACCCAGGCAAAGTCTTCATTTAAAAGTAACAGTAGAACTCTAAGTTGCAGCAGAAATGTTAGCCTAAGAAAGGTTGAGGACACAATTGGAGAGAGGTGAGGGACGAGATAAAAGTAATAAGAACTCCAGAAAAAAAAAAAAAAAAGGAAATACTAAAAGGTTGTATTCACTGGAGACTGTAATGCAGATGAGCAATTGCAAGCAGTTCTGCCTTGCTCGTAGGAAGGCCTGGGCAGTGGAAAGAAGTAAGTTAGGGTAATCAATCACCAAATAGCAAAGGGCTTTACATGCCTGGCTAGGTTTTATCTTATGGTGAACAGGATGCGACTTGAAGACCCAGGTAATAAAAAATTAGAATGATAAATTTGCACATTTAGATACGTCTGTTAAGTGGAAGGGAAATACATTTTGGGTAGAAAGACTGGAAGCAGCCTCAATTAGCAAACTGAGCTATAATCCTGGTGGAAGTAGAGAACAATTAGGGAACTGGCAATAAGCCAGGTGAGAGATGAAAAACAGAGGAACTAAGGCAAAAGAAAGGACATCCAAGAACCACTGGGGGAGTGAATTAGAAAAATGCTGTTACTGTCTGGAGATGGTGGGTAGGATAAGGTAACACCAGGGTTTACAGAGTCGGGCAATTGTGTTGATGTCATTATTAAAAAAAGAAAATGAGATAGAGGAGGAGATTGGGTAACTGAGACAAGAAAGTAGTGGTATTAATGAGTGTAATCTAGGTGCTATTCACTGTTTTTCTGCCACAATTTTAATTAATTTTTGTTTGATGCTGAATCTAAACATAAATCTCTAGGTTTTCTTTCCTAAGCTCTTGTTCTGCTTGCCCAAAATCTCCTAGATCTTTCCATTTGGACATCTTGATGACACCACAAAAAATGAAGAATTTCAAAGTAAAATCTAAACAATAAGATTAAATTTAGGCACCGGAAAAGAAATTTTTGTAAGGTTACTTTCTCAGCAGTACTACAGAAAAGAAGACCATGTAGATGCGGAGACAGATAAGTTAGAAGTGGCAGGAAGGTGAAGGAACACTTGCTTATCAATATGATATTTTTCAGTAAAATCATCTGCTGAAACTAATGGAGGTAACTGGCAAATAAAAGAGAAACTGAGTAGGATATCATTGACCATCCAACTAAGAGGACCTTGATTTTTCAGTACCACCAATCCATGTGGCTTTTTAATTTTTGCCAGTATTTCTCATCAACCCAGGTACAGGAATGGAGAACAGAGTTGATACAGGGTTGATGTGTTTTAGATTGAGAGGGGAAATGTAGAAGTTATGGAAATAAACAGCACTCAGTGGGAAGGTGCTGGGAAGATAACAAGTTAAGGACAGAGAGCGGGCTCCTGGGGAATATTTCAAAAGTAGAGAGACTAGATGATAAAAAACCCCAGATTTGGCATGGAGGTGATGATGGAGGCGGAACAGAGAAAAAGGTCATGGGCTTTGACAACAACACAGGAAAGCTGATACTAATTTGTCAGATGGTGCATCCTGTATTTGGAAGAACTTTAAAGGCCACTGGTCCAACCTTCTTAAACAGAATTGTGTATTAAGGTTTAACCTTCAACAAATCTTGGCCAACCAGCTGTCATCCTAATGAACTGCGCTCACCCACAATAAACCATTCTGTATGAATGACTTGTCTTAAATCCTCTAAAGCAGGTATACAAAAAGTCAGTGACTCTTTTTGTTGTTGTTGTTTTCTACTTAGTGATTATTTACACACAATAGCTTGTGGGAGTTTTGTAACTTTCCTTTTCTCCACAACAAAAAAGAAAACAGTTGACACAATTTGGAGAAGAAACTTGATTTCCCTTTTGAATAAAAGCCCTAGAGCAAACCTCCTGGATAAGGAGCAATAAGGGGATATAATAAATGTTCTCTCAGTTCACATCTAAATCACTTCTCTTTGCAAAGGCATGAAACCAGTCTAACTCTCTCACCTCTTTGAGGGTTGTTTGGTCATCTCTATTGTGTTAAACTCCCGTGTCCAGCAGAATATCTGTCAATTAACTCATATATTTTAGCACTTATGTAAATTTTTAAACACATCTATTAACTCTGGGCTTAATATGAAGCTAAACATAATTTTTAAAGATCAGTATCTATGCTTGAGGTTTTCAATTAATTAGATACCATCATCACCTTCTAATGGAAGGAGGAAGACTATTGTCTTCCTCAATTTCTTTCTTTCATTATCTCCTCAAAATGAGTCAGGGTAAAGAAAAAAAAAGTTTTATTTTTCTTCATTCTTAAGGAGAGGATGTTGCTTACCATGAGCTCCAAGGATATAAATGACCTGAGCTAGAACAATCTAATCTAACTTAGATAAAGGGGGTTAGGTAGAAAGTGTCTGAAGTGGCTCCAGATTGCCTTAATTTCATTACTTTACAACCTGTGTTTTTGCAGGTTGGCAAAAATATTGAATCTGAGAAGACAGTCAGTTATTGAATTAATGGCCAAATGCTGCAATTCCTTTATTTACCATACCTCGTCATTATACTTGTTCCTTCAGCAAGGATGAAGTTTTGTTTACTTTTTCCCTTGTACAAGTTTAAGCTTTACAAACTGCATTTGATCTGATGCTTGGACCTGGGTTTGGTGTTTGGATGTGTGCTTTTGAAAAACGGAGATTAATAAAAATAGAGTGATGGCTATGAATGCAAAACCAAAAATTGTAGGAAGAAAACAAGTGAGGATTGAATAATTGAGTGTTGTCATTTTTATCTATAGATCTATCAATATGTCATATATCTATATGAAAAACTTTTACATTCTGTCAAATGACCTGCAATACAAGAAGCCTGAGACCAACAGTTTTAAGTGATATGTGCCATATGACAAGGCTCTGGACCCAGGCACATAAATAGGTATCCTCGAAGGTTACTGAATGCAAAGACAGGTTTTGCTTCCCAGTGATACGCTACAGAGTCAAAAGGAAAGGCTCTTTTCTTTGTTTGGTAGTCCTCTTTCTCATCATGTACACTCCTATCAGACGAAATAATTTGCAGGTTTCTAACGTTCCACACTCTTCCTTAACTCAATGCCTTTGGATATGGGGGTTCGCCTTCCCCAGATTACCTCCATCTACTTGGTCTGTTGAATTTCTATGCATTTTCTGTGATTCACCTAAAACAACCCCCAGATGAAAACTCCCCTCCCTTTTGTTTCAGTGGCACATTGTCTATACTGTATTACTACACAGATCCTATTGCTTACTGAAATTGCTTATTGGCTGTTTTTGTTCCCTTGAAGTCAGGAACTGTAGCTTCTTCATCCTTGCATCTCAGTATCACATACAGTGCCTGGCACTTTAGAACCCCAGCAAACAATGTTTGCTTGTGTTTTAATAAAGGCAATACTTACAGCAGTGAGATGAAGAGAGGATAATAAGAATACTGACAAAGGAATATTATTTGCCTGTGTTATAAATGAAGAAACACGATTTGATTATGTGTGAGCTAAAATAAAATTTTATAGGTGGCATCCAGCTTAGGAGCATAAGAGATGCATGTTTCATACTTGATAGCAAAATGAGCAGGGATTTTTTTTATGTAAAATTAAGAAATGTTACAAAGACAAAACTAGATGGTGAATATAAACAAGATAAGTCAAGGAACTGGGATGAAAAGACCACTGAAAGTTAGCCAGGTGAATGTTTTTGTAATTGTCTTAGGAAAGAAAGAAATGAAAATATGAAAAACTGCAGTGTAGTGGAGAATATTCCATTAAAATGCCTGTATCAATAAATGAGGCAAATAGAAAATGGTAAACATATTATTTATGGTTTAACATTAAAACATCATGAGAATACAGATAACAGAAAGATAATTACTGAAGTAAATGATCAAATAATTCACAATAGACTAAAAAGAGGAGAGGAACAATTGAATCTGTAAAAGAGTTGTCCAGCAAACGCCCAGGTAGGAGAGAAATGACCTAGTATGTGAGAAACAGAAAGAACAGCGATAAGAACCAAGTACTGTTATGAAGGGTATAAATGTTTGAGTTCACATTCAAAATTTGAGTTGAAATATGCAAAGCATTTTTTTCCACAGATCTCCAAATTTTTTTCTATGGTGCTGATAACAATGCGAATGGATATTTAACATACCATGAAATAAAGAGCCTTCTAGGAGAAGAGACACCAGAACAAGAACAATTGGAGCTGTTTGATGCTGATCACAACCGGATGTACTCCTATGCTGAACTAATAAGAGCATTTGGACTGACTGGTAAGAGGGTTCTAGAGCTGGAACATGGGTATGGTCTAGAACAATGTTCTGTGTTAGAGCCAAAACCCAACAACCCAGTTTTAAATTTTCCCTTTAAATATACTTAGTCTTCCTTTCTACTTGCTATAAGACTTTCAAAATGACACTCTTACACAGTGTAACATTAAAGCTTTAATATTATAAAGCGATAATATAAGAATGAACTAGAAGCCTACTATTTATTTCATAGAAATAAGAAGTTAAAGCAATATACATTGCAAGACATCTTAAATACCCTTTGAAATTGAACAGTTTCCTTCATTGCTTTTTTTCTATTTAGTTTTCATAGAATCTGATATGTGAATAATTTGAAAACATTTTCCATAAATATCTAAGAGCGTTTTCTCTATCAGTGATGTGAGGAATTACAGACTAATACTAGAGCTGGCATCTGAAAGCTGATAGAGTAACAGAACACACTAGACATAAAATAAAATTCCATGTAGCCAAATGCTAATTTACTTTATTTTTTTTAATATACAAAATGAGGTTTAATATCAATACTATCTTCAGGAAAAAAAAATGAAAAAAACGAATCACATCTCATGCAACCTAAACTCCAGCCCCACCTCTAACACTTTCTTCTTATACGGGGCAGATCAATTTGTGGGCAATCTTTTTTTTCTTTTTTTTTTAATTTTTTTATTGGTTGTTCAAAACATTACATAGTTCTTGATATATCATATTTCACACTTTGATTCAAGTGGGTTATGAACTCCCATTTTTACCCCGTATACAGATTGCAGAGTCACATCAGTTACACTTCCACTGATTTACATATTGCCATACTAGTGTCTGTTGTATTCTGCTGCCTTTCCTATCCTCTACTATCCTCCTTCCCCTCCCCTCCCATCTTCTCTCTCTACCCCCTCTACTGTAATTCATTTCTCCCCCTTGTATTATTTTTCCCTTTCCCCTCACTTCCTCTTGTATATAATTTTGTATAACCCTGAGGGTCTCCTTCCATTTCCAAGCAATTTCCCTTCTCTCTCCCTGTCCCTCCCACCTCTCATCCCTGTTTAATGTTAGTCATCTTCTCATGCTCTTCTTCCCTACTCTGTTCTTAGTTACTCTCCTTATATCAAAGAGGACATTTGGCATTTGTTTTTTAGGGATTGGCTAGCTTCACTTAGCATAATCTGCTCTAATGCTATCCATTTCCCTCCAAATTCTATAATTTTGTCATTTTTTAATGCAGAGCAATACTCCATTGTGTATAAATGCCACATTGGAGAATGAAGCTGGGCACAGTGGCACACACCTGTAATCCCAACAACTCAGGAGGATTGCAAGTTTGAGGCCAGCCTTAGAAACTTAGTGAGGCCTTAAGCAATTTAGTGAGAACCTGTCTCAAATTCAAATTCAAAAAAAAAGAAAAAAGAACAATGAAAATGTATTAAATTGTTATTATTTCCCTCTGACTTAAGGAAACCCAAGCAAAGATGAGCTAAGTACTTCTATTTTGGCAGATGTGACTCTACCTACCCCTCTAGTGGTGTAACTACATTCTCAGGGATCGCATCCATGTATACTGAAAAGCGCATCACCAGAACATCCACTATGTAATAGGGCCCATATGCCTATACATGCCTGGACATTGCCAATGTCTTACATTTGCCAATCCCTTTGACTTTTTTGGATACTACATTCAAGATCTTTAAAGGTCTCTGCTTGATCTTGCTCCTTCCTAAGAAATATCAGAGGCATTCTGAGGTGGATTTTGATCTAAACCTCTTACCTCTGCCGCCTTCCCCGGCAGACCCTGCATTTCTTACTCACACCTTTCTACTGCTACATGGAAGATCATTCTGTTGCCGTCCTAGGTTGAGATGTTTTTGAATGCCTACCACCTGTCCATCTGGGGCTTTTCTTTGACTCTATTAGGCAGCTGTCCACATTTCCAGCACGTTCTGTCAACATTGGGAATATGAACTATGCTAAATAAATGGAGTAACAGAATCAATGACTTACACATCTAACACATGCTAAAGGATCCTGTTAGTAACATCAACAATGTATGAGGCAGGCATCCACTGTGGACAGGCAGAGTTTTTCCTGGTACAAGTGAGCTGTATAAGAATTTTAATTGACCAGTGGGAGGTAAAAAGAGGTACATGTGGCATGACAGTTTAGAGATCACTGAGCTATCCTCTGGAAAATTCACCCAGTGTCATATCCAGAGAGTCACACAGCGAGTGCCCCAAGGGAACAAAATGAGCACTCACTGGTAGGGCTCTTTCAATACCCACTGAAAGCGCGGACTGCACATTCATTGTTTTCAATGAACCCTACAACCTACGTGATTTTCAATTGGCACAGATATCAGGTTTCAAAACAAAACAAACAACAACAACAACAACAACAAAAACGCCTGATATGTTCTCAGTTTAGCATTCTGTACTTTTGAATACTTGCGCTCCAGTGGTTTCCACATTCTGTTAATAACAAAATGCATTACTAAATACACAGGCACAATCTATGCAACATAAATAGGAAATGGGAGTCCAATTTAGTAAATGCCTAACAAAGATAAGAGAAAGCTTGGAAGCAGGACCATGGATGAGAGAAAAGGTAGTACAGAAAAGCAGAGGGACTTGAGTAAATTTCTCCATTGCCTTCATCCTTTTTGAAAGAGAAATTGTCATTATCAATTGAATTGATTATGAAAAATGTTATTTATACCTAGAATCTATATGTAGTTTAAATTTCTAAACCTAAAAATGTTTTTATTCTAGAATAAATAAGAAGATGGAAGTACAAGAAGGAAGAATATATTCAAAGCAGTGGATTAAGTTTATTTTACATCACGTTCTTTCTATATTCTCTCATTTTGGCTAGATGTGTTAGGAAAGGTACTTCTGACCAAGTTTCTAAAACTTGTTAGTTCTTTTGAACTTTCTTCAGTTTAAAATAGACAGCTTTTATTTCGTGAAAGTCTTTAAAAATTCCATATTACTTCCAGTCTTCAAGAAAAACAACATTTTTAGTTTGAACTTTTAAAATAAATAATTTCTAAGAATACTATATACACATAAATATGTATAAACATTATTATATATATTTTATCCCATTGATATAAACATCATTAGCATTTTCTTTTTCCTTTTTGTTATTGGAGATAGAACCCAGGAGCACTTAACCACGTAGCCACATACCCACCCGTTTTTAGATTTTATTTTGAGACAGGGTCTCACCAAGTTGCTTAGGGCCTTGCTGAACTGCTGAGGCTGGCTTTGAACTTGTGCTCAGTCTCCTGTGCAGGAATTACAGGTGTGTGCCACTATGCCCAGCAGCATTTGCTTTTTCTGATGAAACTTAACTAATTGCTAATGTTGGGATTTTTAAGCATTCATGCCCTGTCCCATTCATAAGTTGAATCTATGCTATAGCCAGAAGGCAGACTTGAGCTTGAAAGCAGAACTGATGATTTTTAAGCTATTCATCACCAGTTCCTTTGGTTTGTGAATAAAATGCATAGGCCACTCCAAGATATCACAGCACACACACACATATCATTGCTAATGTGAAATTTAATGTTACATGCAATTTACCAATGTATGTATATTCAAAAGTTTCCATTTTCAGCTCCAAGTAAAGAATATTCATGAATCCCCATCAGAGTTCTAACAGGGTGACTAAACCAGAATTGTCATGAACATATGAAATTCACCTTTTCAACATATTATACTTTAATGCAGTTCTGTTCTAAGTAAAAGAGTAACAGATCTCTCATTTGAAAAAATTAAATCTATGTGAATGAAATATATTGATAACAAAACTTTTCTTGGTTGCTTGTGTTTTTTTATTTAATTTTGATCGAAATGGAAATCTGATCCTAACATTAGGACTAAGGAATTTGATTTTAGGAGAAATGATCTCTTGAAGTATGGATGACTCTATAGATTCAGTGAAACTCAAGTTAGTCCCTCTCTCTGAAGTAGGGAATTATCACTTATTACACAAGATAGGATTACTGAAAAAGCTTAAATTAACTATGGGAAGTAATACAGGAATATAATACTTTTAATTCTATAAAATTCAGTGAGAAATTCATGTTTTACTGGTTAATACATAAAAGCACTTTGTAATACCTGAGATATTGTAATACCTGAGATTAATGTTGGTATTGGACTTCTTTTGTAGACAGACATTTTAGCCATCATATTTGAATAACAGTATAATTTTACATGGAGTTCAGATTTTTCACTCTGATTTCTGATTATACTCTATTGAAAAAAAATCTGGATTTACCATACCACCTATGCAGAGTTTCAGAGATTTTGCAGATTATTATGAGAATTATTGCTTAAATTATGTCTTGTCTGAATTACCCCAAAGAAAGAGTAGGAATGATACAATTATCGCATGCCTCTTGGTTTCCCTATTTTAAAAACTAAGATTATCATTATTTATGTCACTCATCCCCTGCTATAATCACCCCTAATTCAGGAATACAAACACCCAAGTGGTTTGGGACCTGTGACACTTTGCAGGATTTGTAGGAAAATGAAAACATGAGTATTTTAATTGTGTGAACTTCTAAGAACGTTTTATTAAAATTTGTCAGAAAAATTATTTTGCTATCTGCCAAAAATATGAATAGCATTTTTTTTGCATGAAATATATGTCTTTAAAAGCTAGTTAAAACTCTTACCATCTCAGAAGCAGGACAAGATGTTCTCTAACACATTTAGAGAGGTTTCAACAACAGAATTCCTATGATTCTCAAACTTCATTATATAAAATTTAAAAATTCTCCATTTCAAGTTGTTTTTGATATACCAAAAGGAAACAGATATTCTCAAATGTGATTTTACATTTACAAACTAGCTGAATTACTTAGCAACAAGAATAAAAATGAATTAATCGTACTTTTTCAATAAAAGAGATCACTGGATTATCACTTGAAGTCATTCTTCAAATTACTTGGGTCGTTTTGAAACATTTTCTCTTCAGAGTGAAGACATAGAATTTTAGTTGTATTTTGGGATTTGGTAAGTAGCTGAGTTTTGGAGAGTTTCTAGCTTTCTCCAACCTCAATCATAAATCAATGCTTTAACCCAAACATTAACTTTTTCCTACCCCTGTGCTTAAGTGGTGGAATACTAGAAGTTACGCTCTAGAGGCAAAATGTCTTAATTCTCATTTGTGTTGAACATCATAGTCAGCTATGGAGATATTTAAAAAGCTGCAAAAAATCTTTCTGAAAAATAAATGAATAAATCCTTTCTTGAAAATTTTACTTTATTAGAGAATTTAACCTAAGTGTGGAAAATTTAAAATCACTTTCTCTATGAAAACTGTCTAACAATAAGCTTCTTAAGAAAAAATAAAAATAACAATGATCAGTAAATACCTACACTTAACATTCTTAAATCTGGAATAGAATTTTAATATCTATGTTGAAGTACTTGTCAGGTAAATCCCTCTGTTTAATAAAAATACATTCTCACATTTAATACATTTTTTTAACACCCGCATACACATACAAAAATTGGGAGACCTGTCTTAGAAACATGTTTATAATGAATGTACATAATATTGTGAAATAAAATCTGAATAAAAATTTTATTCCAACAACATTTCTCTATTTTAAATCATGTTTATTGTTTAAGTTTTTATCACAGTGGAGATTAAGTTATAATCATCCAGTCAGTGCCTGTTAACTTCATCAAATTCCAAGAAAGTAAAATCAACTCATTCATACACTCTAAGCCCTGTTACCATCCCACCATTCATTGCCTATGTATTCTTTTGTCCCTTTTAACGGCAACATTATTATAAGATTGTGAAAAGGTATAATAGGCTTATATGTTTAATACCATTTCTTCAAGTATTCAGAGAGCAGTACGTTTGTCTGTATTGTACATTAGAAAACTACTTGTGACATTATTTCTAAGTACAGGAAAGTGGCTCCTGGTGGGAGTGTAATGAAGTTGTATGTCATAGTGTATGACAAGGATTTACAGCATTCTAGAATTTTCATAACTCTTCTGTTAGTGAATGACATTAGGTAAATGTTGCATTTTTCAGATGTCAGTCATAGGATTTCAAACTACAAATAAATAAAGCATACACTCAACAGGTGTAGTGCAAATACTAAGTAAACAGAATGACATGGAAAAAATAATAGTAAATGGTCCAGCAGGGAGGTCCTGGTTTATGATGTCTGTGACTTGCATCCCTGTTCTACATGAATACTGTCACTATTCCATGTCAGTCACAATGACTGGAAAAAGGCTGCCAAAGTGAGGCTGAAGGACCAAGGAGGGAAAGAAGAACTTATCTTTACAAACAAGTGGCTCTATTTCTGTCACCTCTGTATACCAGCAAATTCTACAACTTCTGCAGACAAAGCAGGTACCAATAATGAGAACCGTTTAATGTTCTGTTTAAAAGAAATAACTGTTGGCACCTATGTACAATAGAGTGTGGCCCAGAAAATAAAAGGGATAAAGATGATGCTTCAAAATTAGAACTTTGGGTTTGTAACATCTAAATATTCAAAACTTACATCACAGAAAAGCCATCAGTCACATAAACATTCAAGCAATGGCCTTATTTTAAAATGTCATATAAGCAATAATCTCTAGTATTCTGAACAAAAGTCAGAGTTTGCTGCGTTGTCTTCATTATGCATTGAACAAAATGTTACTTGTTAAAATAAAAATAGGAAAAAATAATAAAATTCTTCCAGAGGAAAATTATTAGTAGGAGGAAAATGTGACAACTGATTTATACATTTTTTTAATTACACGTTTTCCCCCAGAAGTGTCCATAGTTGGTAAGAAAAGGAAAACAAAACAAAAAAAAATAAAATAAAAAGGACAAAAAACTGTGCCATTTATCTTTTCATTTACTTCCTCTGTATTCAGTTTTGAGGGAAGTGTTCTCTGATGTAGTGTTCTGAGTTCACATGTTAATGCTACAGGAAAAGCTATGAGAGACATCTGGATCCTGACTGTCTTACTACTTCATTCATGAATGTGTTGTACCCTCAACAAATATAGCAAGCAGCCAGATAAAATTCTCTGAATTAGGACACGGAAACACACACACACACACACACACACACACACACACACCCCTCTTAGTAAGAGAAAAGAAACCATTCTTTATCCGTGACACACACATATCAACATTTAAAACTAAAATCTGATACAATTAATTTAAATAATTAAGGCTTCTAAAAGGTTCAGTGCCAAAACTTTCTGCATCAGTATTTGAACCAAATACATTTTCGCATTTTAGGTTTGTGCTTTGTACAGCCATCTTAATTCCACAGAAATTCATTAGTAAGATCTGATAAGGAAGTGTTAGAATTGTTTGCTGACATTTTACTTTTAGTAGCTGTTAAACTAATTTCTAGCAATAAAAATTCAATGACTGAACGGATTTGTTTCAGTCACCTGGGCTGCTGGCTCATTTCACCTTCTTTTCATGTTTAATATCACCATTTCTTTTGTATTTGCCATTGAGGAGTCCATTGTGGTAATGTCCATTAACAGTGCTATGCTTATTTTTAGGCCACAGACTGGTGATTTTTCTGTAGGTAAATTTGGTCACCCAGGACAAGAGGAAGTAAAACAAGGCAGCACCAAGCAAAAGCACAAAGGCAATATCCAGTAAAAAATACTGACAGAAAGAAATTTGATGGACAGCGGCACGTAGGTGATGGGCTCCATTGTGACGAAGAATGTAATCTATCCAATAGACAGTCCGATTGACAGGGTGACCAGGTTGATCCTTGTGAATTTCTGAAAGCTTCTGAGCTCTCCGACGGTAGCTGTGGAGTGGGTTCAAAATGCAGAATAATTACGTATATTGAAGGTTCTGTATTTATGGATCTCTCAATTTAAAAATGGGGGAAATAATAAAATTACTATCCTTCAGTGGGTGCTTTGTATGCTCCAGGCACTGAAAAAGTATTTTAAACACATTATCTTATGCTAACCCAATAAAATACATTTAAACTGGTGAGGCAAATGAAAACCACACAGAAAGTAACCTGAATAGAACTTGAGATTCTAGTTCAAGTTTTCCTGACTCCAAACCCTATGCTCTTTCCACACTAGAGGCTTTTAATTACTACTAATCAATCAGTGGGTCTGAACCATCAAGGGCAGTATTTACTAGATTCTAAAAGTAAAGGACAGAAAAAAAAATGCAGAACTTGTTGCATCAATTTTTAAGCAATGACTTTCTTTCTTTTATTTAAAGCAATACTGAATGATACTATAAGAATATTATTAAACATATAAAAAGGTTGAAAAATACTACTAATTACAAAGTCACATATGACATTATATGTAGTATATGTGTGAATATATGTGAGCATGTATGTATGTTTAAAGAAAACACTCTCAAAAGAGTTAATTTTAAAAACAAGCTACAATGGTAAATATAAATATATTTTATATTAATTTAAAAATATGTAACTGCAATAAAATGCATTTCATTCTAACTTAAAAATATCTGAACACAATAAAGTGCATTTTATTTTAACTTAAAAATATGTAAATAAATAGTGACAATCAATGACAAGTGGCCAGAATCCCTTTGTACATGGATCCCTGATTGAAGTTGATATTGTTTTGACATAAGAAATAAAAATTCTGCTTAGAGAGATTAAGAATATATATAATAGAGGATATGGTTCAAGTTGTGCTTTACAGAGAAACAAAAATTTGTACATACATGAAGACCTGATAGGTCAAGAGAAGAGTATGAACTAAATCATAAAGGTGGGAGGCAAGAATATGGCCAAAGTCATTTGGAAAAGGCATCTAGTACTAGGGATGTTCAGTTGAGTTAGACTTGCTTAACAGTAATAAGAATGACAAAATATGTAGCTTAATATGAAAAAAAATTCAAAAATGTATTCCAATAAGAATATGAAGATTGCAAAATTAAAACAAACAAATAAAAAAAAGCAAATACTGTGATTAAAATGGTCATTCAAGCCAGCATTGAACTATTCCAAGGAATATCTTCAATAAGGCCCTTTGGGAAAAAGGAATTACCTTGTAATTACAGCTCATTACTTTACAAAGTATGTCTTCCGTTAAAAGATGGCCACAGATTAAAGATGCAATTTTAATAGTGATTAACTCCCACCTTTCTTTATAATTTGCCTTAAAATAATAAAATCAACAGATTCAAAACAAACAAACAAAAATCCCTCAAAACAAGAGAAGCAATGAGTTCATTAAATAAACCCTAAAGACTAGTTAGGGAAGAAGTAAAATATATAATGTCATTTAAATATGATATGCTATAGTTTCGCTTAATTATAAGTAAAAGAAATAAGAAATACTTCTTCAGCAATATTGGTTACTTGGTTTAAAGTAGAATATCTTGGATATGATATTGGTGAAGACCTCTCAATAATTATTGCACATTAAATGTGGTACATGGTCATGTATTTGAAAACAAGAAAGATAATGAATTCAGTTTATATAATGACTTTTAGCAAAGGAAAATACTTTATAAATTATTGTTATTTTATACAGTAAGATATGTTCAAAATATTTCAGTTAAATATTTAAAAACTTCAAGTTATATGCAATTAACTCATTATTTATTAATATGCATACTTTTCTTAGAATGATATAAATGTATTCCCTATACAAAATTTAAAATTCTAAAATTGAGCTTCTATGCATACTTTGATATTTTGTAACTATTGTTTAATTTTAATGTGACCTGAGATTAAAGCCAGCTTTCTCTGTGATTCATCCTGGCTAATACCTCACAGAACACAGCAGGACTGAGTTGGGGTTATAGCTTAGTGGTAGAGCCACATAAAACGCTTAACAAAACAAAACAACCCACTGGACTATTCTAAATTACTGAACTTTTTGCTCTTCTCTTCATAATCTAGTCAGTAATAATTGCCCCATTCAAAACACTCTTAACTTTTGGGCTTCATTTAAAAATTTACATAGAATATAGACACATTTTTTTCCATAAGAACATTATGTTTTGAAATTCATTAGACCATAAGAAGAAAAGTACAGGTTATAGAAGATGAACATACTCTGGATCATAAAACATATTGCTCAAGTGCCAGAGCAGTGATTAAGACACTGGGTATTTTAAGGGGTCAGAACCTAAGGGACACCTCTGAGCCCACATGAAGGCTGCATAATGAATCTCAGTCAAATCCTGAATTTTCTATGCAAGCTGCATCACTTTATATGGAGTAATACTTCTTACAGTTGGTATTCGTTAGAATATGGCAAGGTTTCTTATCTCAAAGTTAAGCCCTGGTTATGAACAGAAAAAGTTACACTCTTCAAGTCTAATGTTATTTGAAATACATGATAAATTCAATATCATTACAATGGGGAAAACTGCTCCTTCATTTTCAAACTACACAGGCCATTCTCCACCCTCTGAGACTCATTTGCAAAACTCAGGGCACAATGAAAATTTAAAAAAGAAAAAAAAATTGTGATTCATCATTTACAAAGTAAATAAACCTGAGCATTTCAACAATATCTAGTACTACAGAAAGCCAGCAGCAGCAGGCTGATGTTGTAGTTACAAAAAGCTCTGGCCTCAGAATCCAACAGTCCTGGCTTCAAATTTCTACTCTAATAATTGTGTGACTGGGCAAATGATTGAAGTTCTCTGAGTTTCAAGTGCCTCATGTCTACCATGTAGATGATGAAAACTTATGATATATTTAGGATTATATGCTTTACACTGAAATAAAAGACACAACATTTGACACACTGTAGGGCCCCACTGATTGTTCCCATTGTAGTCTCTCTGACAATGTATTATGGGGTGTGTGTGTGTGTGTGTGTGTGTGTGTGTGTGTATGAGGAATCTACTTTAATATTAATTGAAACCTTACCTGGGGTTATTGATAACTTTCACCAATGCTTCATAAAGCTCTCCTTCAGTAACTGTCTTCCACTCTAGCAATATTCCCATGCCTTTTGCCTGTACCCGGGTCATAGTGTCATAATGGTCTCCAAAAAGTGGGATGCCCACTACAGGCACACCATGATACATAGTTTCAAAAATACTGTTCAAACCACCATGGCTCAGGAAGGCTTTAATATTTGAATGCCCTAAAGAATTAAAAAAAAAAAAAAAAACTTACGTTATCTCTCTAGATGTTTCCAGAAATTTCTTAAATAGCAATACTACAGTAAATATACATTTAAGATACAAGATTTTCAAAGGCATAATTTAACTGATTCCTGTCTCTAGCAATGAAAACGTTTGCTCTTAACAAAATTACCTGGTTTGTATACATCAATCAAAAGCCATTTTTAGGTAACTGAAATGTATATCTTTAAGCATTAAAATACATTACAACTTTCAAACACTGACAACATGTGCCCAGCAATACAAATTTCAATGGCCAAGAAAGAATAGGAAACCAATGAAAGCAGAAATGCCAAATGATATCAAGGTACGACCACGTTCTACTAAAAATAGGGATTTCCTTTCTGGCTACTCAAGCATTTATCTATATTAAAGTCAAACGCACTTGTTTAAAAAAAAAATGTAAGGCTGGATTCCAGAAGTCAATTAACTATTTAGTGCTTATCCATGAAAGAACACTGTACAATAATCACCATTTACAACACTCAAGTTCTCCCAGAATCCATGTTTTATACTACTTGTTTATATACCTAAAATGTAAAATTGAACCAAGCAGAGGAGGATATTTGTACAAAATCAGTACTCAGAGATGCAACATCATGTAACATCTAGTTGTCTTGGGAATAAAAGAGATGACTCCTCAAAACTTTAGTGAGATACTTCAAAATCCAGATTTGTCCTCATGTAGGAAATAGCCTACGTGTCATAAAAGAGACCAGAAACTTTCAAAAGAAGTTTTTAAAAAATAAACTCCACACTTAGGAAATCTGTTGTTGGCAAAAAAAAGGATTGCAGCATGCAGAAATATATTTTAGATATACACACAGCATTCAAAGTAGACTGTGTGTGTGCATCTCAGCCTTAATGGGCTCCCAGAACATTGCTGCCCAAAGTCAAACAGAGTTTGGTCAGGCAGTGTCTCTATCCCTTACTTGCAAAAATGGCTTCTCATACTGTTAGGCTCAACTAAAGGACCCACAGAAATCCACAAAAGTGGTTTTCAAACTTTCTTTTTAGCAGCAGAACCCTATCTCTGAACAAAACCATACCACCAAACCCAGCAGTAAAAAATAAAGCAGAGCTGGTGGGCAGAAAGGAGGGGGATATTAAGAGGTAACAGGAGGGGAAAGATACTGATTTGGTTCCTACTTCTCACTCTGGAAGAATCTTCTGATCATAGTTGGAAACCATCAAAGAACATACAAGGATCATGCCTAGAGTGAAAAAGGGTATTTATCTTAGAGAAGTCAGGGAGATGACTGGAGGACCAGAGAAGACATGGACGCTGGAAGGCCTCCGAGCCTGGACCATTGAATAGTTATACCTTTCTGTAGGTCACACGTGAAAGAAGTTTAGATGTTGCTGGATAATAGTGTCACACTTGCTCTGAGACAGCTGATTGTCAAGTTATTTAACTTTCTGGCTTTCTGTGGAATTTGAGGTCACAGTAGTAAACACAAAAGTAAAAAAGGAAAAAAGGAAAAAAATGCAAGTATTTCTTACAAGAAAAAAATGTCTTATGTTTGTGTCTCAATTTTATCATTTACAGGATATTTTAATGAAGTAGATAAAAAGAACTATATGTATAAAACTCTTTACTTTTAATAGTTACAAATTCATATTGCTGGTTTTTAAGAGGATCACTGTGTAGCTTTTAGAAACTTTGTATTAAAAGCTTATTTTTAAGAGTATAATTTAAAATTAAAGCCACTTTTATATAATGTTAGGTGTTACCATTCTTGAGTAAATGGTGGCTAATATTGTGAACACTAATAACTTTTTCTTTATGATTTCCTTTATATATATTAAGCCTTAATATAATATTATATTTTCCTAGAAACTTAATAACACTTTTACTATCTATGCTTATTAAACATAGAATTAAATTATTGATTCAAATATACCTCAAAGATATGAATAAAATTATTATATTTTAATTTTGAGTTGAGGATCAGAAGCCCAAGAAATAACTAAAACCAAAAAAAACAAAGTGTTTTACAATGAATCCCACTTTCATGTATAACTATGCCCATTAAAAATAAATAAATAAATGGAAAGGAAACTAGTAGAATAGAGGAAGGGGATCTGGGGGAGGGAAGAGAGGAGGGAAAGGGTGAGTAGTGGGGAAATAAACTAAGCAAACGGTGTTGTATGCATGTACAAATATGTCACAATTAATCTCCACTATTATGTACAACTATAATGCACCAATAAAAACATTTAAAAATAAAGTGTTTCAAAAATGCCTACTGATTTAAGAAGAAATTCAGACTGATGACCCAATACTGAAATTAAAACAAATCTATTTCTCTAGCTTTCTGCTTCTTTTTGGTTTCACACAAATAAATAATTTCTAATTTCTCTGGATTATCAGAGACATCTATAATAAAACTGTAACACCAATTTGTATTATTTTCATTAGTTTAATTTTACTACTTTTATCTGGCTATCCAAATCAGGTATGGCTTCATTCACTGGTAATTTATGTAGCTTATTAAGTATATTTTCCAGATAATTAAAATTGATGACTGGTCTAAAATTTTAAATTAATGACCATAGTGATTACATTTCACATATCATTTTCCAATAAAGGTTTGAAATGTTGGTCTGAAATTTAAGAATTGAGAGACTAGATAAAAACATAATGACTTAATCATAAACTATACGTGTATTTTACAAGTTGCTTAAGCATAAAAATTAAACTCTTAACATCCAAGTAAGTACCCACATGTCACTCACCAAGCAGGTCATTTTGCGGTAACCACTCTATTAGTTTTGTGTTGTTTCCTAGATTCTTTGGTTTGGTTCCAGAAAACCTAAAATGTATACCAGACAATGAATCTCTCAAAAATCAAACCTTACTCATGGTACAGTGTCTCTGGTTAAACTTTAAAGTAAATGTTTCATGATTACTTCTTGACATTTTTATGAATGAAATCATCCATCAGCATCAACAAAAATTGATTAAGTTTCTTTTTAACATCTTTCACTGATTGAAGGACAGGTAAGAAATAATTTGCTTCTATAAAGATCTATTTTCCATTGGCTTTTCTCACCTATGTACAGAGATGGGGGAAAACCAACCAAATGATCCTTTACTAGAAGTCATTCCACACTAGTTAGTACTCAGAAGCTGAAAATAGGAAGAGTCACCAGGGGCAGTCATCAGCCCTGATCCTGGACACCCTGAACCCAAGGGGAAAGGGGCAGGAACTGGAAGAAAGCATGAAGAGCCCCAGGGAAAGGAGGTCTGGAGACCAAAGGATATTAGTAGGCTGTTCCTAATCTGATTTTTAAAAGATAAATCACAAAGGTGCTTAACAACCAGAAAAAAGACAAGAAAAGAACAGGTATCCTAAATAAAGAGGCAGCAAGTTTTCTGGATGAAAACTAATAGAATAAACAATGGTACTGGAATCTGAAAGGAAAAGTTCTGAATAGTTAGAATACAACATGTGTCCATCTCATTGCTCAGCCAAGAGAAGCTGGAAGTCATTCCTACATAGTAATTATCAATCAAAGAGGAAACCTACATGACTTGAGACACTTTCTTTTAATTGTGGTAGAAACCCTGGGATTGACCATGTTCATTACTATATCTCTATAACCCCACAGCAGTGGCACATCCTAAATAAATTTGTGTTAAATAAAGTATTCAGGTCTGATTTTAGGTTGGGAATTCCAGAGACAGATACCAGTTATCAGGGCCTGCACAAGAAGCTGGAGTTGATCTAGGGGGTTATCTTTTTTTTTTTTTTTTTTTGGTACTGAGGATTGAACCCAAGGACACTTAAACACTGAACCATATCCCTAGTCCATTTAAAAATTTTTATTTAGAGACAGGATCTCACTAAGTTGCTGAGGCTGGCTTTTGGTTTGTGATCCTCCTGCCTCAGCCTCCCAATCTGCTGCATTACAGGCGTGTGCCACATCTGATGGTTTGCAGTTCTATCTTAACCAGTGTTAACTAGTAAGTTCCTGAGTTTTTAGAGGTCTGGTCTCTTGGATTAAGAAATCAAAAGCATCTATAAAGTGGGAGCCCAAAGGAGTCCAAAAGTCCTTGAAATATTTTATCTATTTATTTAATCATCCTTTTCTGCCTCATTTCAAAACTGATTTGAAGGAGTACATACAAGCATATATGACTAAATTTTAAAATATCATAGAAGAATAAACAAGGGTAGAAATCTAAAGGAGACATACAAATTAATCTAACCCTCCATAAATCATTCCAAATCATATAGGGTAAAAATATTATAGACCAGAGGTCTCTTTGTCTATAATAGTCTTATAAAATAATTCTTAAATTTAAATAACCAAGAAACAAAATGAAAACTCAGGGGCTTTCTACTAATCTTGCCAGTGAATCAAATGTGATGTGTTTTATGGGAACTGCAGGACAAATAAGTGGGTACTGAAAATCAACAGCAAAGAAAGAATCTGAATCATTACCTTACCTCCAAATCACTTTTTGAGGCAATCTTCCCAGAGCTCCTGCCAGTTTGTTAGCAATATCTTCTGACAAATACTTGACACCAGCTCCAAAAGACACCAGGACAAAGCCATGTTCATTAGCACCATTTACCCACCTTTGGAGATCCTGTAAATCAAAACAGGACAGTTAATTTTATGAAGACCAATATCATTCTCAGTCAGGGTCATCAATACCTCGGTTTAGAAAAGTGGAAGGTAAAATATATCTTGGAGAAAAGACAGCCTTTTTAACAAATGGTGCAAGGAAAACTCAATAGACATACATAGAAAAATGAATTTATATCCCTCTCTTTCACCCTGCACAAATTGAAATGGATCAAAGACTTAGGAAATAGAAAAGAAATTGCACAACTAGTAGAAGATAACATAAGGTCAACACTGCATCATATAGGTACGGGTACTGACTTCCTTAACAAGACCCCTAAAGTGTAAGAAATAAAACCAATGATCAATAATGGGATGCCATCAAACTAAAAAGCTTCTGCATAACAAAGGAAGTAATTAAGAGCATAAAGAGAAAGCCTACAGAATGGGGAAAAAATCTTAGCCAATTACTCCTCCAATAGGGGATTAATATCCAGAATATATAAAGAACTCAAAACATTTAACACCAAAATAAATAAATAAATAAATAAATAACACAACCAATAACTGGGCAAAAAAAAAAACTAAACAGAAACCCTTCAAAAAAAAAAAAAAAACACAAATGGTCAACAATTATATGAAAAAATATTCAACCTCTCTAGCAATCAGGGAAATGCAAATCAAAATACCCTAAGATTTCATCTCATTCCTGTCAGATGGCAATCAAGAAAAGGAACAATGGAAATACTAGTCAGTTTGTGGGGGAGAAAAGGAACACTCATACATTTTTGTTGGGACTGAAGACTAGTACAACCACTCTGAAAGGTGGTATGGAGATTCCTCAAAAAACTAGGAATGGGGGCTGGGACTGGGACTCAGTGGTAGAGAGCTTGCCTAGCACGTGTGAGGCACTGACTTCTATTCTCAGCACCCACATGGAAATAAATTCATAAAATAAAGGTCCATGAACAACTAAAAGTACATGTAAAAAATATTAAAAAAATAACTAGGAATGGCACCACCATTATGACCCAGCTATCTCCGTGGCATATATCCAAAAGACTTTAAATCAGCATTCTATAGGGACACAGCCACATTAATATTTGTAGCAGCACAGTTCACAATAGCTAAATTATGGAATCAACCTAGATACCTGTCAATAGATGAATGGATTGAGAAACTGTGATACACACACACACACACACACACACACACACACAGACAATGGAGTTTTACTCAGCCATAAGAAAGAATGAAATTATGGCATTTGCCAGTAAATAGATGGAAATGAAGAATGGATTTTATGCTAAGTGAAATTAGTCAAATTGAGAAATTAGAATGTTTTCTTTTACATGCAGCAATTAGAGTGAAATAAGGAAAGGGGGGGGGGAAAATAAAGATTACATAAAGAACCAAATACAAATTAATAGATGCGCAAAAGGAAGTCTAGTAGAGTAGAGGAAGGAGAATGGGAGGGGGAAGGAAGACAGGAGGGAAACAGGGGAGGGAAAGCGGGGGAATCATGAACTGAAATCAATTTCAATGCATGTGTGAATTGTCGGGATGCACCCAACTATTATGGATAAATTTATAATCATAAAAAAAACTGAAGGTAATTTTCTGAAACAATTAAAAAGTAAAGAAGAGCATATGTTATTTTCCTCTGAGTAACTTCCTTCGATTAAAATATTTCATCTGACAACACTAACTGAAATAAGGCCTACTTTTTTTTAGGGGGTGGGGGGGCAAGGATCAGTAAATAATAACAGTTGGAAGTGGTGGCACATGCTCCTAATCACAATGACTTGGGAGGATCACAGTTTCAAGTGAGCCTCAGTAATTTATTGAAACTCTGTCTCAAAATAAAAAATAAAAAGGGAATGTGGGCTGGGGTTGTGGCTTAGTGGTAAAGTGCTTGTCTAGCATGCATGAGGCACCGCGTTCCATCCCTGCACCAAATTAAAAAAAAAAAAAACACTAAATAAACAAATTAACGGTATTGTGTCCATCTACAACTAAAAATATTAAAAAAAAATGGATTGGGAATGTGACTTAGTGGTTAAAGGGCCCTTGAGTTCAATCCCAGTACCAAAAAACAAAACTAACAAACAAATAAAACAACCTTCCAAACAACAACAAAAATCAGTAGCTAATGACCTAAGATCTCAGAAAATTGAAACTGATATTTGATACATGGTCAGAGACAAATTTTATATGAGGTTATAAAAAAAAGACTTGGATTGAACATGACAAATCAATCATATTGGCAAAAAAATTAATGCAGCTTTGACATATGCTTTATTTATATTGAAAAAGAAAGCATTTTATTTTATGGGTTACCGCTTGCTATATTTCATTCCAGAGGCACCAGCTTATTTTTAAAGACAAGTCATCCTTTTGAATAAATTTTGCCTAAGACATCGAGTTTCAGTTCCCCATATAAAAACCAACAGTGCTACAGCACTTTGAAGAATACACAATTCCTCTATAAAGACAACACATCTGCTGTCCACTGATACCATGTAGGCCACACATAGTCAGGAAAACAGGGGCCTGACCCATCTGTGCTCATGTGTGCAGTGAGCTGTCAGTTATCTCTCATGCAGCCTATAGTTGTGTCCTGCTCTGGGTCACGAGTCATTGCATTGGCCCTGTCACTCAGAGTTTACATCTCATATCATTTTCCAGCATAACTAAACATGTAGCTGAGAGTACTACTCAATAAGGAGTATTATCACAAAGTAAAATGGAAAGTTAGGCCTAAGTTTTCTTTTTTTTTTTTTTCCCTTTTCCTCTGATCACTTAATGGTATTTGCTTTACCTGGCTCTACTACACTCATTCTAAGTAGGAGAAGGGCGGGACCACCTTCTAAACTCCAGTGGATTAGAGAATATGTCACTACTGGACTGAAAGTGAAGATGGAAAGGAGGAATAATATCCTAGCTACTGAGAAAGTAAAACAGACTACACTTATTTGGTAGGAAACTCTACTCATTTATAAATACATAAAAGAAATAGAGGCTCTATCAACTTTAGATTAGAGCAATTAACTGCTGCCTCTACCAAGCATATCACATGTACTGAGAATTTAATGGTGTTATCTGTGGATTCAAAGTACAGTCCTAAGCCAGATGTACTTAAAACACATATAAATGCTTCATGAAAGAACGATTTGAACACAAATAGTCCCTTATTCCTATGGTTTGTCTTCAAATAATTTATCACCTATGATCTAGTTGTCTAAAGAAGAAACTTTTAGGGTCAATGTTATTTACAAAAAGTTTACATTCAAATTTAGTAAGGCTTATGATAATGCTATTTAAATTTTGCTTTACAAAGACTTAAAAAGTCTCTTGAGTTTCAACAAATTCCCCATAAAAGACTTCTTCATTTTTTTGCTCTTTGTTTTGCATGATATAAGACAAAATCCAAGTGCTTATGTTTCCTCTCATAATCATTAGCCATTACATGAAAATATCTAAGTATTTGGCCTTCATTGCTATGTAAAGGAACAGAAAAAAAAAATGTATTCATCATGGTTTTCTTCAGAAACATACTCAGTATTTTTAGAAGATGCTAACCTACTTATTTCCTAGGCTGGAGGGAAAAGAGATGAAGGGAAAGGGCAGAATAGGGACTAGGAGTTAGTCCTACTCCTAGTTAGTCTGGCTTACACCTGTCTACTCCTGGACACATACCTCTTTCCCTCCATAATCTCATTTCCAAGCTAAACACACAAAATCTTAACGTGACAAATGTTTTATGGGAACATTGAAGGGGGTGAGTTTTGGATGTGACTGACAAGGGTGACATTAGGAGGCATTAACAGCTGAGGCTGAGGGGGTCTTAAATTTCCAGAACTCATTGCAAAGGCTTTGGAATTGAAACTTCATGAAAAGTATGTCCTTATCTCTGATGAGTTGGGAAGCCCTAGGTGCCTTTTCTACTATGTATATGTATACAGGATTTTCTGAACTTCAAGACCCCATCAAAATATGTGCCAAAATGTGTTCAATATAAACAGAATAATCTCAGAAATTTAACACTGTTAAATAATAAAGCACTTTAGAATCCCCCTGTCCCCACCCCTCAGAAAGTGTCATATTACAAAAACTGGACTAAATCTTCATCCATTTACAATATCAATGAATCTGTAAATACTCAAGAAAAAATCTGAAATATAAAAAAGTACATGAAAAAATGAACACTTTATTAAAAGAAGGAAACTGGAATAAATGGGAGGGATGTAACACACTCCTGAATAGGAAATATTAATATTGGGAAGATGCTAATATTTTATAAAATTTTTGTAAAATTAAATTTAATACAGTCTCAGCATACACTCCACAATGATGAGTAAAAAAATTCATTTAGAAAAGATAACATACAAGAAAGGCCAAGAAATTTTTTGAATGGCCTCTGGGTTTGCTGTCTAATTTAGCATGTCCCATGATTATTACCTTTTAAATGGCCAATATTTTTTTTTTAGTGATTTTTTTTTTAATACTGGGGATTGAAGCCAGGGGCACTCTACCACTAAGCTACACTTGCACCCAGCCCTTTTTATTTTTTGTTTTCAGACAGAGTCTCACCACATTGCTGAAGTTAGCCCTGAATTTGAGATCTTCCTGCCTCCACTTCCAGACTCCACCAGGAAGGTGTGCACCACCATTCTCAGCTCTTTCAGTAATGTAACTGTTTCATTTCTTTAGTGTTTTAACCTTTCATGCATCTCGAAAAAAAAATGAGGCTGAGATCCATCTGTTTTCAGCCACTGTTAGCCAGTCCTCTCAGCACCGTTTTGGAATATCTCATCCTATCCTCAGCAATGGGAAATGCCACCCTCTCATTGATTTCTGAGCTCTCTTCTGTTCCACTGATTTATACATCCCTATATTATAAATGGTCCAAGTTTTATCTGCTGTT
This sequence comes from Spermophilus citellus, assembly GCF_964194105.1. NCBI lineage: Eukaryota > Metazoa > Chordata > Mammalia > Rodentia > Sciuridae > Spermophilus > Spermophilus citellus. Next base: position 92,561,893 of record NC_138189.1, read on the forward strand.
ATTTTATAATATATTTTAATATTTGCAGTGTTAGATTTCTCTAGCAGGTATTCTTGCATTTAATACTTCTTTTTAAGGACTCTAACTGACCAACTGCCACTTATTAGCAGTATTATTTCCTATGTATATTATGAACATTTTTGTATATACATACCCAGCAAACATTTCATTCAAGAGATGAACTTGGAAATTGCATCCAGTTCTTAAATTTAGCTGTTAGCACTGCATGCACACTGCTCCACTAGATGGCATAGCAGGCACAGAGCAGGGAGGCCTAGGCTTCAACCATCACCAGTCCAAACTCAGAGCACATATCTATGGGTTCAGGGAAAGGATTCTTTCAAAATGTTAAGTGAAAGCCAAGTGATCAAAGTAATGGGTCAAACTCTGAGCAATAAATCATCAACATTCATACGTATTCTCCTCACTTTGAGACTGAATAATCCCATTCCTATGCTACTTATCACTTCAGATAGCCACCTATACTTTCCTATAGAGTTGTCTCTCTCTCTCTCTCTCTCTCTCTCTCTCTCTCTCTCACACACACACACACACACACACACCTACACCTATATACATACATACATATATAACAACCTCACAATATGAATGACACCTTCACAATAAAAATACTCATTTTATCTCCTCATAAGATTAAATGACTTAAGTTCTTTGAAGGAAAAGGTACCACAATAAGGAAACATGGATAATATATATTATATGTACATAATCAAATACATATATAAAGCATTTGCCTTTTTTAATGATCATGACCTATATAGAAAATGATTTGTTCTCTAGTGTTGCCAGATTTCTTTTCATAAAATAATTATATGCCCAATATTTTGACTGGGTCATAGGATGAATAATAGCAATGAGAAATATGCTATGCTCCCATTGCCCGCTACCCTACACATAGCACCATGAAGTACGACAAGGAACTTTACATGCAGAAAGCAAATATGCCAAAAGGGTAAAACTTTCAGGTAAATCTTTGACGTGAGGAATGTAAAAAAAGGGAAGATCGGAAAACACAATAAAAGACGGAGTATAAAGTTAGTTCTTGAGACTTTTACAGAAGACCATCATTGGGTGACTCTTTTCTTTTATATACTCAGCCTCTATCCAAACACAGAGACCTCCTATTAATTATGGCTAATGTAAAACACATCCCAAAATGCCAAAAATGTAAAAACCGCCTTTTAAAAAAAGTACTAGAGAACCAATAACGTAATAACTAAAAGTTGGATGGTGAAGGCCCCCACCTCTGTCCTCACTAGACTTAATTCTGAGGACACGAGAATTTTCTAGACGTCACATCTTCAACAGGTCTGAGGCCTGTGGGCAGGCTGGACATCAGTAGTTAGACCCAGATATGTCCTGAGGGCACCCTGTGACCCAAGTCTACTCCTTTCTCTCCCCCCAGAATGGGAACATTGAGAGGGGGCCAGCCAGACAAGAAATCAAAAACACTGCGTCCTTTGTCAGCCCCATCATTCTGAGGCAAAGAATGCCTGGACTGTGACAGACTCCTACACAGAGGCAGCGATGGCAGAAAAGGGGGCAGGGTGCTGGGGCTGCTTTCCTTGTTCTTTACACAACATCTATGGGCCTCTTTTCCCATTTTAAGTTGTCTGATAAAAAATGTTCTGCTTCGGTTAGGTGAAAAAATATTTTCATTCTGCAAAATCCAGTAGTTGAAATAACAACATTTTGACATAAAATATTTTTAAAACATCTTGGGATATCAAACATGATCTTTGACTACTACAAAGATAGTTAAGACTTATTAAACAAACAAACAAAAATCCTACAGAGAATGTAAAAGTTGCCAATCAAAAGGATCATTATTTTCACCAAAATTTGTTTGACAAGAGAGTTTCCTCAAACCCCAAATCCACAATTTGTTGTGATCACAATGAAGATGGCCTAATCTCTGAGGACCAGCTTCCTCATTTCTGTAACTAAAAAATAGCCTATTCTTTTCCCTAGCTAGGATATCTGATAAACAATAAATGGGCTAAAATGCTATACAGATTGAGAAAAGGAAAAAAAAAAGAAAAGTCATATTACACCATGATATTTTATCTGTTATTCTTTCTTTGCCATATTTTAAATTCTTAAGAACAAAGCTGCTTGCAATACAGAAACAAAAAGTAGTAAATACAATGTTTTTATATGTAATATCAAGTCTAGTTGTCAGATTTCCAGAAAATTATTTCTAAGATTATCCAAAGGGTTAAACTATAGCTAACCCAAGAAAGCGATAGAGATCAACGTCAAGGTGATTTCTATTGAGATTCTGCAGTATCTTTTTTTCTTTCTCATAGGCTTTTACCTCCTGCCAGTACAGTTACAATTAGAAGAAGTAAGCAAAATTTGAAACCTGCACTTGACTTTGAAGAGAATGAAATTTTCAAGGTTCTTAAGACATTCAAGAGACTGTGTACAAGCAGTCAGGATGACCCAAAGACATGGGTATGGCAAGGTATTGAGGTACTATGAAAAGTACCCGTGGGACGTAAAAAAAAAAAAAAAAAAAAAGACAGAAACATTAAATAGAGAAACTTTCATTGGAAAAGAAAAAAATTCTATTTGAAAATGACATGTAAACCTTGGAGAGTATGGGGTGGGGGGGATTTGCATGTTTACTTAAAATAAGAATAGGGGAGGCAGGGGAGAGATAAAGATGAAGAAAGAAGAGATCCACATTTCTACAAAGATCCTGGAACATTCTTTACTTAATATACCATCAGGCTAACTGTCAAAGTTCTATCAAATGATCACTTATCAAACAATGCCCCAGAAAGGTCGGTGGGCTTCTAATTTCATTCATTAATTTAACACTGAACATCTGCTATGCATAATACTGGATACTCTCCCAAGTACATGGAGCAAAACAAATAATAAATGACTAAAACTTCCTGTCTTTGAAGAGTTCACATCCATTTAGGGGTGGGGGGAAGGCATTGGGAATTTAACCCAGGGTTGCTTTACTGAGTTATATACCTGGTCCTTTTTATTTTTTCTTTTGAGACAGGTTCTCACTAAGTTGCTGAGGCTGGTCTCAAACTTATGATCCTCCTATTTCAGCCTCCTGAGTTGCTGGGATTACAGGTGTGTACCACCATGCCCAGCAAAGTTCATGTTCTTAGCAATGTGGCCATACCTATATTTCCACCTGGAGAACATTGGGTTCTGGCATTTTATTCTTTATTCCCAAGTTACAGCCTGCTTGGACGTGCCGAACACTTCCTCTTCACATCACAGCTCTTTACCAGAGGCCCTTGGTTCTCCCTGTAGACCTACCCTCTCACAGGATTTTGAACTTACTATCTTGCTGTAGTAATGTTAGCATATAGATATAACGTACAAGACCCACCCACCCCAGCTTATGAGACTCAGTACTTATTTCTTTTAGTAAAACAAGAAAGCTAATAGTAATTTGAATCCTTAAACAAAATAAAAACAATAAGTCTATTGCTGTAATTTTCCATTCAGTGAATTGGATTAATAAGACTATCTTTCCCTTAGAATTTAAGAGCAATTATTGGTCCACTTAAAACAAGTTTCCTTTTAAAATGCAAGTTTAGCTAATAAATTATGTGACCTGACTATAAGAAGACAGGCCAGTCTTTCTGCCTTCCTTCTTTTCTTCTAAGGAAAAAAAAAAAAAAAACCTGACACATTTTCCCTAATCATCATAATGTAAAGTCACAGGGACATAAAGATTGATGAAGAATATTTGCACAGCTTCAAATTTTGAATAATTAGCAAAGTAAAATTAGTAACTTGACAGAGAGTAAGCCTAGTGTCATAACACCTTAGTCAAAATGGACATTCTCAATAATGAATCAAGTCAAGACCATCGACCCCCTGATCAGATGCATGCCTTCTGCAGTATTCCTGCCAAGAACACATAACCTGAATCCAGTCATGAGGAATGGAAGATACGTCCAAACAGAAGGACATTCTATCAAATAATAGTCCATACTCTGGAATCCAAAGTGTCAAAGTCATGAGAATCAAAAAAAGCAATGAATAAACATTTATGAAGAAAAGGCTGAAAGACACACACCTGGTTCTGAATTGAAGTCTTTCCTTATAAAGGACATTATTTAAAAATGGCAAAATTCCAATGAGGTGTGAGAGTTAGGTGGTAGGAATGTACCACTGTTAATTTCCTTATTTTGATATCCCATATTGTGGTTATGTACAAGAACATTCTTGTGTGTACAAAACGCATACTAATGTGTTTGAGGGGTATAAGATCTCATATAGGAAAATTACTTTCAGATGATTCAGGTAAAAAAAATAATAATAACTATATGGGCACGGTAGTTCACATCTATAATCCCAACAACTCAACTGAGGAGCTAAGGCAGGAGAATTTCAAGTTCAAGGCCAGCCTCCACAATTTATTGAGACCCTCAGCAACAGGATGAAATCCTGTCACAAAATAAAAGAACTGGGGGTGTAGTTTAAAAGCACCCCAGGGTTCAATCCCCAGCACCAAAAATCAAAACAAACAAACAAAAAATACTTTAAATTATACTTGCAAATTTTCTGTATATTTCATATTGCTTAATAATCTATTTTGCAGATTGCTATATTGTGTAGATTACAAAGATCTGTGTCTCTTATAAAGAGAAAATAAAAGAACTACAGCTTTTTATTTTTTTGTAGATATATATAATAACCTTATTTATTTTTTTATGTGGTGCTAAGGATTAAACCTAGTGTCTCACACATGCTAGGCAAGTGCTCAATCCCAGCTCAGAAATACAGCTTCTAATGACAATTCCATGCATTATCATTGGTTTAAAAACCAAATACTCAGGATTTGGGACAAAAAAATAAAATTTTATTTCACTGCAGAAAATATTTCTAGGTAATCTATTTTTATTTATTTTTAGATTTAAACTTCATCTACACTTTAGCATCTGAGTAACACATTTAACTGCACTTTTTTTTTTTTAACAGTCTAGATACAGGAAACTGATAAGTAGTCTTTGGTAAAAGCAATGTAGGATACATATATTACTAATCATTCCTGAAAATTACAAAAGCCATAGCAAAAGACACAGGAATTACATTGTGTAGCAGACTATTTTCCCAAAAAATTAGCTAAGGTATATTTCCAGTCCCTCATGTGCTTTTAGAACCTCTGCATCAGGAGGGGCTGCTACATCCATACCTGGGCAAGCTGGTGACTTCTCTGATCAACAGAGAACAGCAGGAGTAACAAAGGATACAGCTGCCACCTGTTTCTGTTGCTCTTAGAACATTCACCCTAGGGAGCCAACTACCATGCTGCCAGCAAATCTAAGCCACGTGGAAAGGCAAAGAGTAGGTGTAAAAGCCCTGGCCAGGGCCTCAGCCAACAGCTAGTGTCAGCCACCAACCACATGACTGAAGGAGCCTGATGATGATCCCACCCTACAGTTGTTGAGCCCCAGATCATGTGGAATTCAAAAAAATCTTTCCACTGTTCCCTTTTGGAATTTCTCACCTATGGGCATGATAAATGGTTGATTAAACATCATTTGGGTTTTTACAGCTCTAGGGACTGAGTCTCAATGTATCTTCATTTGGATCCTTTCTCAAGAGTCACAAATGGATTTTAAAAGCAGGGCTAAGAGCAACCATTCTTGCTCACAAGAGATAAGGGAGAATAGGAAGTAACTAACAGTAGCTGAACATATTACTTTGTGACTTTAAACTCATTTATGTTATATCTTCTAAGAAGAAAAAAAAAAAGAGTGGATAACAATGAGGCCCATTAATACCAAAAAAACTAGTTCTAAGGCATGTACCTCTGGTCCTGAACAATACTTCAATAAACAAAATGCAAAAACCTGGTATTTTTCCAAATACCAAATGCTGGAACAACATTCCCTTTTGAAGTCTACTGATATTGCCGACAGGGAGAGAGTACAGTGCCCTTTTAATCTGTTGGCATACTCATTTTCATCAATAATACAATCACAGTTGAACAAAGCTTATTGGTCACCTTCTATGTGCCAGGCACTAGACGCCAGGAAAATAAAAGAACAAGATATGGATTCCTGCCCAGAAGTTTATAGTCCAATTCAGACTGTGGCCCACATAAACACTGCCTCTTCTCCACTCACTGCTTGCATGCTGGGGAAATGGAGACCCTGGAAATAAATAATAAACTTTAAATAGCACATTTTTTACATTAAATATCTGGATATTTTATCTTTTTTTTTCACTTCAGGATGGCATTCTCAAAGAGTTTGACAAAAAGCAATAAAAGGTTGTACACTAATATTTTCAAAACCAATTAGAAAATCAGCTCAATGAAATAAATTGTCAAAAATCCTTGGCAGGGCTGGGGATGTGGCTCAAGCGGTAGCGCGCTTGCCTGGCATGCGTGCGGCCCAGGTTCGATCCTCAGCACCACATACCAACAAAGATGTTGTGTCTGCCGAGAACTAAAAAATAAATATTAAAAATTCCCTCTCTCTCTCTCTCTCTCTCTCTCTCTCTCTCTCTCTCTCTCTCTCTCACTCTCTCTCCTCTTTCACTCTCTCTTTAAAAAAAAAAAAAGATAAAAAAAAAAAATCCTTGGCAACTAAAGAAGCCCTTCATAAATAAAAACAATTCTCTTTTTTCTAATATTATAATGTAGCTATTTGGAGTTTCTAGATTATAAACCTGTATAGAGAAAAATAATAAGTGCAGAATTTGGCTAAAACTAGTCAAATTCATATTATTTGCAAGGTAAAGTACTTAAATAGACCTTACCAGGTGAATGACAGTCCCTGAGTCAGATTATCCCAAACGCCTAATAATGTATAATGTTAGATAAAGATCCAAATCCATAAAAACATATCTTAAGACCTCATGAATATTCCATTAGCTCTAGTGTTCCTATCTGACCAACTTGAATAGTGTACGTAGGCAAGAAGGCAGGAGAAGTCTCATTCACTTTCTTGAGGTGAGTGACTACACAGATCAGAACACTAGGAATGTTCTGCCCTTTCTCTTCCATCTCCCTCCCCCTGTACATAGTCCATTTCTACAATGATTGATTCAGGAAGTAAACTTCTACTATGCAGCAAGGTCAATGACTCAGAAGGGCATGGCCAGTGGTGCATTAATCCTGGGATGAGTATCCGGTCATCCAGGGAAAGCATTCCTACCTTGGGCAGAAACTTGCAAAGCCCTGGTAACAGCCTGTGAGGCTGTACACGTTCATCTTCTACCTTACATAAAGACAACTTAAAAATAAATCTCTCTTTCTTCTTGGACAGACAACAGACAGATGAAAACTAGAGAAAAATTCCAGTGCGATTCAGCAATGGCTATATAAATGAAGAATAAACATCAGTTACAAATACCAGTTAGCTGGGTATGGTGGTGCACACCTGTAATCCCAGCGGTTTGGAAGGCTGAGACAGGATTGTGAGTTCAAAGTCAGCCTCAAAGACTTTATGAGGCCCTGAGAAACTTAGCAAGATGCTATCTCTAGCTAAAAAAAAAAAAAAAAAAAAAAAAAAAAAGAGCTGTTTGGGGTTGCTGTGCCCCTGAGAATCTCATTCAGGAACCACTGGGATAATACTTCTTCATCACATTGTGTACTGTAGAGCCAATTCTATAGAACCAAAAATTTTGATTTATCTATTTTTCTTATATTCCAATACCATGCCTTCTTTCTATTGATACAATTAACCACTATGCACTAAGAAAAGTCTGTATAGTCCTATAGTTTTGAATAAGCAGCCAAAAAAAATGGTTTTTTTCTCACCAAAATTACCTTTTATCTTAGTTCTCGGTCCATTCAAAGTTCACTTCCCAATCCTAATCACCATATTCTAAAAGTCAATTCAGGTACTCTCGCTCAAGGTCAAATGTTCAAGTTCTCAATACTAATCCCCCCCCCTGCCTTTTTTTAAACTTTACTCATGAAAAAAATTCAAACTTTTGGGCTGGGATTGTGGCTTTGGGGTGGGGCACTCTAATGTGTGGGACCCTGGGTTCGATCCTCAGCACCACATAAAAATAAACAAATAAAATAAAAATATTTTGTCCATGTATCACTAAAAAAAAAAAAAAAAAAAAGAAAACTTTTATTGGTTTAATTGCCAAATGATATCCAAGGCCCATCTGTTTTTCATTGACTACTCTGATGCACACCATGTCATTTGACATTCTCTGAGCTTATCCATCCATGCCCATTCTGTGACTCTGTTTACTCCTCACATGAAGTTCCTTCCACCTATCCAAATTCAACAGAACCTTCACAGTCAGCTCACATGCCATCTACTCTATCAATCTTTGTCTGATCTTGCCAAGTTTAATAATTTATTCTTTATCCTTCCTTAATAGTACTTTATATCTCTCTATGGAACTATTCACATTTGAACTTGTTATAATATCATTTGTATAAATATGTCACTTCCTCTAGCATACTACAGATTCCTTTAATTTCAAGATAATACATTCAATAAACATTCATTGAATATGTATAATATGTACTATAGTCTCACCATTTTCTTACTAAATTTCATTATTTTTTACAAACCTTTGCAACTTACAAATAAACTTATTCCAAGAGCTCACTTTTAAAACTAATTTTCAGAAGTATATATGTATTTTCCAAAATGAATGCTGCTAAACATGGTAATTTAGGATAACTAAAACTATACTTCAGTACTTCAGGTATATTATGGATTCACTATTAATTTAAAAGAGATCTGAAAGAAGCATTAAGAACCATGGAACATCAAATTCTCTCTACTCCCATTCCAGGCCATAAAGACTGATGTACTAACTATATCATTCAGAAAATTCCTCTCTTGCACGTGCTGAAAAGTGAGCAGAGATTCAGGAAAGACATTCAATCTGAAGATTTCAGAGAACAGAAATGAAGTATATATGGAAAATCAGTTAATATTTGTTCTTGATCTTGAAAATGTCAAAATTTTCCATGAAATTAAAATGGGTTCTGAGATTGATTGATTGATTGATAGAAAGATAATGGGGATTGAACCCAGGAGTCATTTACCACTGAGATACATCCTCAGCCCTTTTTATCTTTTATTTTGAGACGTGGTCTTGTTAAATTGCTGAGGCTGGCCTTGAACTTACGATCCTCCTGTTTTAGTCATCCAAACTGCTGGCATTGGAGTGTACCACAATGTCTGGCTAGACTTTTATATTTAAAAAAGAGAAATATGGCTCAAGAAAAAAGCTTCAGTAACACTTCCAAGGAAAGGGCACTTTTAAGTATTCTTAATTGAGAAAAAGAATGGAGTCATTTTTAACATGCCAAACTTTTCAAGTCAAATTGTTTGAAAATTTCATGATATATTTTATATTATCACCTAAGGAAAATTGATTAGAAAAAATGATCCACTAGAAGAAAAAACTGAGCAGGGAAAAAAAGTAAGCAATTTTCCCCCTCTAAGTCAACAACAAGGGAAAAAATATGCTGGCAAAGATGTCAATCTCATCAAGTTCTGAAAATTTGAGTCTGGGCAATCTCAGAACCAAGGTCTAGAAAGAATGCCTAGTAAAGGAAGGATCCGATTTTTTTCCAGGATCAACAAAGAAGTTTTCAGAGAGGTGAGTTTCATGTAGGAAAATTTATTATATCATAGATAAGAAATGTAGGAGTAAAAAGGGCTTTTCAGGCAAAAGGAATAGTAAGTTCAAGGGAAAACAGTTTAAAGACATTGCACAATAAAGAAATCTTAACTATTCTATGGAAAAGCAAGAAATGAACACAATTGATTAAAGAAAAAGAAGATACTAGGGGGCTCAAAGGTTAAAAGCAAAAACCCTGAATTAATAATAAATTCATCTTGTATTCTTGTTACATGATAGTTGATTCCATACAACTGAATAAGCCTCCAGATTAAAAACCAATAACCAAAATTTTAAAAAAACACCACCATTATTTTTTTATTTTGAGATAGGGTCTCAAAATTGCTGAGTCTGGCCTCACACTTGGGATCCTCTGCCTCAGCATCCTGAATTGCTGGGATTGCACCACCACAACTGGTAGCTTAACGGAACTGGAAAATGTAGTCTTAATATTGACTAAGTATTTCATCTTCATAACTATGTAAGAACTCATATTTAAATATCACTTTTAAGTAGAAGCTGATAAATTGATTGTAATATATTTTCAAGTTGCAGTACACATAGATTGTTTTAAAGAATATTAGCCTTTAAAAAACATAGCTTAGGGACTGGGGTCATGGCTCAGCGGTAGAGCACTCACCCTAGCACATGTGAGGCACTGGGTTCGATCCTCAGAACCACATAAAAATAAAGGAAGGAAGGAAGGAAGGAAGGAAGGAAGGAAGGAAGGAAGGAAGGAAGGAAGGAAGGAAGGAAGGAAATAAAAGTATTGTGTCCAACTACAACTAAAAAAAATCTAAGTCTTCCCTTTAAAAAAAAAAAAAACATAGCTTATACAACAGAGAGATGTAAACATGGAAAAATTCAAATGCTATTTGTAATGTTCCAGGAGGAGAACATGCAGATAGAATGTGAGCTCAGCTTGGGAAAATCTCTGCATACCAATCAAATGTGGTTAAAAAACTCACTGGTCTAAAACATTGCTGCTTTTAATTAACAGTTCACATACAATTCTAAATCCCTGTTCATTGAATATAAATAAGTACATATAAATCGTTACTTCTCAAAGTGGAGAAAATAGAAGATATACCAGGGAATACATATCATAAAGCCATAGTATCAATACATTATCCTGGAATGTTCATTTTAATCCACAAATAAAGTTTAAGTCTCTTTTGAAAATAATAAAACAAACCAAGGTGTATCATTGTGAGAGAGATTGCTAGTTGTCTAGCAGTAGTCACTTCTACTTCTCAATAAGAACTCCAAATTTTGTCTGGACATACTACAGCTTAGGTAAAGTCCACACTTTTCAGAGCTGGTGTTAATGTGCCTAGCCAATGTTCTAGCCAATAAGATGTAAGCCAAGGTGAGCATTCTTGTAAAAGATGGTAAACACCTCCTCCTTAAATAAAAAAAGGGAGAAAAAAGTACTGGAATTGAACTGATGCTTGTACCATCATTTTGATACACCAGGTAGAGTGTTGAAGGAGCAAGAGTTTCTATTGACTTCTCAAATTTCTCATATCACTTTCGACCTCTCTCAGACATTCCTTGATGTGACACAAAAATAAACTTTCATTGTTGCACAGCTACTTACTTTCAGTTCTGCTCATTAAAACATAGTTTAATGTAATCATAAGAATATAAAACACAAGAGACTTCAAATACAAGTCAATTCTAATGGTTGACTATATATAGTTTTATCAGTATCACCCAGGTGAGCAGAATTCCTTGCTTTGTGGCGTGTAGGTTAAAGAAGTACTGCAATGTAAATTATTAATATAAGACTATCTTCTAGGTCATGTGGGTTGTTTTAAAACTAGAATATCCATGCTATGTTAGCAACTTCCAGTACCATAGAGACCAAAAGCTGCATCTAAAACTCTTAACATCATCCCCAGCATCATTAATTTGAAAAAAAAAAAAAACCCTAAAATTATATTGGCCTAGTCATTTATTTCACTGCCAAAGATATTGAGGCAAGACATTGACTGACAGGAGGTAATCTGAAGGAGAGCTAGAATTGAATTCCAATTCTAAGTTCCAGTCCACTGCTGCCATTTCTAAAATGCTGGCATGGCTGGAAATCTCTATGAAATAATGCAAAGGCTATTTTAAGTTCCTCAGAAGTATAAACCTGTATAAACTGAAGTAATTCATAAGCTTTTTAAATTTTTCTTAATGAAAAGAAATTGCTCTATATTCCCCAGGGATAGACTTCTCCTTCCTCTTGGCAGTGCACTTTAAGAGGAAAAAAAAAAAGATACACATAAAGAAATTTGAACCAATGTTTCAAATAACAAATGAATTCTGTTTCCTAAACAGGATTCTTTTATTTCCTTTAAACAAAAAATTCAAAAAGGGAGAAAAGTCTGTAGGTATTACTCCACCTTAACTACTGCTCCTGGAGTTTAAAAATGCGATAACTTCTTTTTCATAAATATATTCTTAATTATGATTCATGACAGAATTGGACTAAATTGTGCAGACCATAAATCTCATTTTGTGCCATCATGGCAAGATTTTTTTAAAAAAAGTCTCTTCCAAAAATTATTATATATAGCCTGAATATTAAGTTTTCTGGAGCTGATATGACTAAATAAAGAATAAAATACTACTGAACATATATGCATATATGTATATATATGTGTGTGTGTGTGTGTGTGTGTGTTTATATACTCTATTTCCTCATCATAGGCAAGAAATGAATACTCTTTCTCTTATGCTTTGAGTGCTAGTAAAGCAAATATTATCATATCCTGATTTGCTCAGAGTAGGCTCAAATATGTGGCTATGGCATTCCATCCTATGCAAAGAGAAGGAATACAATGGACTCAACACAAGAAATCTTTTTCATTACTTATGAATAGTACAGACCAGGCAAAGGACCTTAGAAGAAAAAGGCTGAATTAATTAGAATTTATATTCCTCAGGGAAGAGAAAACACCCACCCGAAAGTTGGCAAACAAGACATTTCATTGACACCAACTACTTATAATCAGAAGAAAGTACACTCCATTAACCATGAGCTGAAATATCCACAAAATGTTTTCCACAGTTCTGTCAATTAACGTATAAGAACAAGAAAACAGCAATGGAAGGCTACAAAGGACACAGCTGGGGTGGTACCTAAGAGCTGGCAGCCTGAGTTCAAATTCTGTCTTCTGCCTTCACGGGCTGTGCAACTTTGGGCAAGTTAGTTAGACCACTTGGACCTCAAGTTGCTCATCTGTAAAATGAAGATAAAAGCAGTCCTTATCCAGATCAGGATTCACATCAAGGACAGCCCCCTCAAATATGTCTCTATGCCATGTGGTGCTAATTCTTGGGGTGTTTTGAGAAATGCCCAGAAATTAAAGTATTTCTTGTTTCAGGTAAATTAGTCAAATTGTTTTTTGGGCCACTGCCAGCTTTATGTCACAGTCATGGCCCTGCAAAAAAAAAAAAAAAATTGTGTGTATGTGTGTTGTGTGTGTATGTTTTCTATATCATTGGGAACAGCCTTTTGCAAAAGTTTCAGAGTTTGAGACAGAGCATTCTCCTTTGGAGTTCAGAAGCTTGATTCAGGCAAAAGGAGCATTTTATTGTCCCAGGGATTTAGGGACTTCATGAGGCTTAAATGAGCTAATTGATATAAATTGCTTAGAAGGGTAAAAGGTACAGAAAAGCCTTCAATGAAGCTGGGTTTAGTGGCATATGTCCATAATCCCAGCAACACAGGAGGCTGAGAAAGGAGGATCACAAGTTTGAGGCCAGCCTCAGCAACTTAGTGAGGCCCTAAGCAACTTAGTGAGACCCTGATCCAAAAAAAAAAAAAAAAGAAAAAAAGGAAGGAAGGAAGGAAGGAAGGAAGGAAGGAAGGAAGGAAGGAAAAGAAAAAGGGCTGGGAATGTAGCTCAGTGGTAAAGCACCCCTGGGTTCAATCCTGAATGCAAAAAAAAAAAAAAAAAAAGAATCCTCAATGAGCATTAGCTATTATTAGTACTTAACTTATTGTAAGTGCTGAGTAAAAGAAAATCGTAAATTCTTACTATAGATCCTCAAGAAGGAAGGAGTTTGCACAAATTTTATAACATTTAGGCAACTCCTCTGGAAACTACTTGTAGATTAAAACTACCATTGATATATTTTAAAAACTCTCCACAGGTGTCAATATTACTTTACAATAGGATAAATTATTTGCCACTGAAAGTGACAATCTGTTTCTAGTTGTGTATTTTTTCCCAACCAGAATCAAGCACTCTAGAATGAAGGGTTCAGAATAAATCCCAGGGAGAGTACTTTTCCCCATGTCAGTAGTCAGGCTTCTGAACTCCAAAGGATTTTGCTCTGTCTCAGTCTCTGAAACTTTTGCAAAAGCCTATTCCCAATGATGTGAAAATGCATTTCTGCAGGGCCATGACTGTGACATGAAGCTGGCAATGGCCCAAATAATTTGATCAAATTTACAAGAAATACTTTCATTTCTGGGGACTTAAAAAAAAAACCTACAAGAATTACAGGTAGTACATGGCATGGGGACCTATTTCAAGGGGCTGACCTTGGTATGAACCCTGATTGGGATCTTTTCTTTCCCCAGGTTTTGAGAGAAGTAAGCCTAGTACCCCATCCATGTCATCCTCGATTGATAATGGATTAACTGCTTCTGAAGGCAGCTGGAATGGTACTAGCTCTGCACCTCATTAGAACTGAGAAAATAGTCATTCACATCATTTTATGTAGGCCTTCCCTGTGGGACCTGAGCTGAGAAATGCCACTTCTGGGAAACAATTTTTTTCATTAAAATAGAAATTATGTCTCCTCCACTGTTGATGCTGCTGCTGCTGATGACAACAACTCCACTGTTTCCAACACTGTTTCTATCACACTGATTTAAAGTGTTTTATATGCTCATCTAATTATTTAAATTAGCAGTTATCTTTTTCACCGTGAATTTCAAACAGATAAGTAATTTATGTTGTGCTTGTTTTCAACAAAAGATATCTGATTCCAAGTTCTCTTAGTTAGCAATAAAAAAACAAATGGAAGCCTTTTTTTTCTCCCTAAGAGGCATTGTTGTTTTGTTACTAATAAATTCCATGGGAATCATTCTTTAAATATCACATCACATATAAATTTTGTAACACCATAACTGAGCACCTGTCAGAAGTACTTCTGAACTAATTCACTTTTAAAGACCAAATGTGAATAGATAACCTATAATACTTCTTATTATATGCCACATAAGATGATTATATCTGCATTTTGTATGTTTATATTTGACTCCCTCCTTCAAAATGCACATTCTTGACAGAACTTTATTCATTGTATCTTCTTCCCCCAAACCTTGAAAAGCTTTAGTTCTTAGGAAGAATTTATTAAATACTTGCTAAAGTAATGGTGTCCTGAAGGACTTAAAGTCTACCTATTTCACTAATCTATCCCTGCATAACTCAGACAAATAAGCAGCATTTTACAGATCATATTAAGTCCAAAACATAACAAGTCTATTTGTGTAGAACTATTTAACTTGAGTCCACTGGTATACAAAATTGCTAACTTCTTTAATGAAAGCAGGTTTCCCTATGACAATCATAAGAAAACTTTTATTCCTCATCTCTTTTTTCTTAATCCTGTATAAATCATTATCCAGGATTTCACTGTAGTATTTAGTTACCATTTGTAAGTCTTTTTCTGTTTCCAACATTGTGATATATAAGCAAATCTATTATGTGTTTACATAACATGGTCTAATCAAATAAGTAGAACCATACTATGTGCAAGGGTCCAGAAGACACAAAACACTACTCATTTTGTACTAGTTTTGTTTAATGGTTCAGCCTATTTGATACCAAATTAACTTCACAGAGGCCAGAAATAGTGGTTAGGAACAAAGGCCTTCAAAGAGACCTGAGCCTGATATTTCACTATGTGACTTGAAAAGGGGTACTGATTTTTCCTTACCTGGTTTTAAAAAATGAGGTAACCCATAGTTCTTGCACCTCACAGGTATAAGAGGATATCATGGGGATAAAAGAAATGGCACATAAAATGCCCTTCACACTGGATCCTCACAGTCAGCACTCAACAAATGGTAACCACTGGTGTTATTTTAATGGATACTGAGTAGTGAAATTCTTTTTTTTTTCTTTTTTCCAGTACCAAGGACTGAACTTAACTACTGAGCCACATTCCCAACCCTTTTTTTTAGAGATAGGGTCTCACCAAGTTGCTTAGTGCCTTGCTAAATTGCTGAGGCTGCCTTTGAATTCTGCCTCCCTCAGCTTCCAAGCTACTGGGATTACAGGTGCCTGGCCTGAATGTGATATTCTTAATGTTTCTTCCATTAAAGAAACTCTACTATAGCTTGGGAACAATTTTTCACCAATATTTAGACTAGTTAATTTGCTCATTGAATTTTCTCCACTATAAACAATCTAAATTTCCTTCCATAATTTTTTCCAATCCTTGAAGATGATCAGGACATCTGTATCTCTGGGTCTTGCAAATAGTTAGTAGGTGTGATAATTATTTAATTATCATAGTTAGAAATATTAAGACATAAAGACTCCAATGAATATCTAGCCATGTGATAAGTTCCAGCAAAGTAGTACATAAAAATGACAACCTAAGAGGCAAGCGGGCCATTTTCAGCTGCAGAGGAGCATGTTTACCACTATACACTCAGCACACCCTGCAGATAATAGAACATTACTTGAATGTCAATGGGCATTAACTGAATGAACAAAAGAGGATGTGGAATTCTTGTAGGCATAAAGCAAAGGACGGTATATTTTAAGAAGGGAAAGATTTGAAGATGTATAGACCTCAAACTATGATTTATAGTCACATATTAATTCAGTGTTTATGGAAGACCTACAATACTCTTCAGTGGCACAAAGATGATGGAATAAGAGGTCCAGTCGAGGAACCAATGGTCATCACAGAACAAGGAGGAAAAGATGAGTAAATAAATCATTACAATTCAATGTGATGAACTAAAACAGATTATGGGATTTAGATTTTAAAAAAAATCAAAGCTTTTGAGGCTGAGATTGTAGCTCAGTGGTAGAGTACTTGCCTATCATATGTGAGGCCCTGGGTTCGATTCTCAGGACCACATAAAAATAAATAAATAAAAGGTCTATCAACAATTAATGTGTGTGTGTGTGTGTGTATCAAAGCTTCCTTTCAAATAAAATTATATTAAAAAATGGAGAACAGATCAGTTGACCTGTAAGGAGTAATCATGAAGAACAAAATCAGAAATTTATGATGAATAAGCAAGCAGATCTGATAGCTGCAAGTCTCAGTTTAAGAGACTTGAAGATCATTTAAGTGGGAGCACACAAAAGGAGATAAATAACAAGCACTGCTTTATTTGAAGGTCAATCAATCATTGTTTTTAGAGTAGATTAGATTCATGGAACAGAGTTTGAGACTGGATGAAGTCTGGAAAACAGGTTGGTGGGCTCTATGCTCTACCACTGCTCACAAATGAAGTGTTAAAATTTTGCAGAAAATGGGAGTGGAAATAAAATGGAACAGAAAAGGATGAATGACATTTCCAAAGAAGAACCACCCACCCTTGCTGAAACCAGAAAGAATGAATCATGAAAAGAATTCAAGGAACATGTATTTCATTTTTGATGTGTCATAGCTTTCAAGAGATTTTAACAGAATATTAAATAAGAATGCCTGTTAGCCAAAATGATTCCTTTTCTATATGTTTATGTAATATGCTTAAAGTCTTATTTCCCCACCATCTGAGAAACTGATATCTAATTTACAAATGCATTCATTAATCCAACAGAGATTCACTGAGCACCTACCATGTATAGTACCAATGACTGAGCTCAGCACCATCAGAAGGAGATATAGTGACTGATCTTTTGTTTGTGAAGTAGGGCTCTACTAAAAACTAATGCCCTGAACCTACTTAAAGGCTGAATAATACTAACCTCTCTCAGAAATGTGATTATAAAACATTTTTTTTCTAACTCCCTAAAAGTTCCTCTTTATCAGAAATCACTTTTCTGGAGCTTTCAAAGAAAAACTAATAGCTTGAAGATGTAAATGGCTACAAAAAAATAAATAAATTCAACCAAAATTAATATAAGCAAAAAAGCTCAAGGTCCTTCAGCCACCAAACCTATGAACAATTTCTTGATTCCTCAGGGCTCAGTCCTAATGTTTTTCAAGCTTAACTGTCCCAACTATTTCTGCTTAATTGTCCCCACAGTAACTCAAATAATTTTTAAGGTTTTTATTATTCCTCAAAGCTAGGTAACTTAAAATGTAAACTTTTTACAACATTTCTTTCCATCCCCCTGAATACAAAGATACAATTGCCTAGGAGCCAATGTACTTCTAGGTTTTCATCCTTTAATATAAGCAAAAAAGCTTATATTAAAAAAGTTTTAATATAAGCAAAAAAATCAGAGAGAATTGATTGTCCCTCTTAAGTCCTGAGAGAGACCTATTCATGGTTTTTATCTTGAACTTTAACCCCAAATTATACGAACTAAAATCCCACTGAAGTAACAAGAACTCAAAAGGGCTTTGGTTCTTGTTTTCCAAAGGTGACTGTCTTCTTTATAGGGATGTTTTGCAGTTTGAATAGGATATTGCCACACCCAGTGCATTAAATCATTAGCAATTACTTAGTTCCCAGCAAGATGAATGCATGATTATAATTTCTTGGTTAGAATTTTATCAATGTGTTCTTTCTAAGAGGCTGTTCTGCGAAACCTGTTCTTTTTACCAACTTCTTGGGCTGTCAATATTTTGCTTCCGTAATTCTGCTGTTGTATTTTCACTTGAATGAGCCTGTGCATACTGAGTCACTCGGCATAGACAGCTGAATAAACTGCACTCATCGCTTTGTATATAAACTTCCTTTTATTTATTTTACCTTTCTCTTTCATAGCTATTTTAGTTTGTGAGCAATTGGATTTAAGTTAGCTGTTTGACTTTCGGTTGACAAGTGATAAAAACGTCTTGATTTCAAAAACATTGTTTTAAAGGCTCTGTAGAGGGATGTCATAAAAAAATAAATAGAGTGGAAATGTTTAAAGACTATTTTTCATCTTGCATTTAGAGAAATGCCTTATAATACAGAATAAAGTGCTTTTATCTTGTGAATTATGATCTGCGAGCCCCTCAGATAGGTTGTGTGATCTCTGATCAATACTATGCCTCAATCATAACACAATCAGATACAGCTACTTTGTTAATTTTTCTTCAAAATGTGAAATCACTTTTGTTAATTTTTCTTCAAAATGTGAAATCACTTTTCTGGAGCTTTGAAAGAAAAGCTAATAGCTTAAAGATGTAAATGGCTACAAAAAATAAAAAATCCAACCAAAGTTAATGTAAGCAAAAAAGCTCAAGGTCCTTCAGCCAGAAATTGCTGCATCTGACCTTACAATTCTATTAACACATGAGGGTCATGTTAACAATTTTAAAGAGAAGAGACTTACTCAGCATATGGGTAATACTGACACCCCCTCCCACACCTTACAAGGATAATAGGGCCCCTTTTTTCCTTTTATTAATCTTTATTTTTGTCCCTCTAATATGAATTTCCATGCACTTAAAAACTACTAAATTTCAACTTACAACTTTCAAATTCACTTTAAAAGTATCAGTATTGTTAGTGTTATTTTCAGAGCACAGATGAAACAAAAAAATATAAACCTACAAATATAAACCATCTACAAACTTTCCCTTTTTTTGCCAAAGTGCAAAAGAAGATGAGAAGACTAATTCAGGCATGGAGAAATACATAAAATTCTTTCAAGTTTAACTGTTTCTATTTTAGATTCTAAAATCCAATAGATATATTTTTTCTTTACCATCTATTTCCCTACAGTTTACTCCAATAGTCTATTACATCAGTTACTGCAATCAGTTTACTAAAATGGTCAATCATTCATCTTAAGAATCAATAAATATCACCAGTACCCCCAAGGGTCTTAATATCACCATAACTCTGGTAAGATAAATAACTCGGCTGGGTGCACTGGCACACATCTGTAATCCCAGCTATTCAGGATGCTGAGGCAGAAAGATCATAAGTTCAAGGCCACTATGGGTGCTTGCCAAGCATGTACAAGGTCCTGGTTCAAGTCTCAGTCTGACTAAATAAATAAGTAAATCTGTACTAACATACACTGAGGCTTATATAGACACCAAATATTATTTTTTATTTCTTTTTCTTTTTTAAACTGGTATATCATGGAAGTTTTTGTTGGTGTAACATTCTAAATTATAAAATAACTTTGTTACTTCTGTAAATTGCAATTTATGATTGGGTCATTTAGGGCAGTCACTAGACTCAAGTTTAATATAATCCAAGTACTTTGATTGTGAAACTGAGCCAAGAGGGACAGATCTCTCACATGGCTGGAGGAAAGGGAAGAAATAAACTAATAATAATAGTGTATTTTAAGGTAACATCACTTAAAAAGATAGCAATGCCACCCCTAGCTACCATCCAAAATGAATAGAAGATTTTTTCAAAGAAAGTTAATACATATATATTATACACCTATATATATGTGTGTGTATAGGTGTATAATATATCACAAAAATTCAGAAATATTTATACATTTTTAACTTTCTTTGAAAAAAATATTTTATTCATTTTGGATGGCTGCTAGTGTCCCCTTGGGTCAAACTATAAATTTATTTCTCCTGAAAAATATTACATAAGTAGAAACCTGAAAATGTTTCTCTTCTAAGAAATATCCCTTTCTGTGAAATTTATCAACCTGTGAGATCTCAACAGTGAAAAGAAAAATGCACTAACTATCACTCTAAACTAACTGGTCAAAAACTGGTCTTTTGTGAACCCAGAAAAGCATCCATCATCCCCACTCCATTTCATTGCTTCCATGTGATCCTTTTTTCCTCCTACCATGCTATGTGAGGAAGACACTTAAAGCAATCAAGGGAAAGTAATCCCCTGTGAGCCAAGATACTTATTATCTTGCTTATTTTCATAGGGGATTATTTTCTGTTTTCATGAAGTTAAGATTCAAAGCAATTACATCATTTGCCCAATGACCTACAACCCATAATACTAAAACCACAATTAAAAATTAAAACTCAGGTTTGCTGTATCAAAACCTATGCTCATTCTAATACTAAGCAGCCTCCTTAAATTTAGTTCAAAGTTGGTTTCTTAAAAAAAAAAATACTAAGATACTCAGATGATATCAAAAAAAGTCAAATGGTAGCATAAAAGAAGAAAAGGCAAAAGAAGAAAAGGCATTATATAATACAGAGATTCACTCTAAATTAACTCAAGCTCAGTGGAGCCACCTTTCTTGATATCAGTCTCTGGACACATAATCCCATTCCAGCGCTCTCCCTGAATTGTGCCTAGATTTAATGGGTATGTGAATGTCATTATGTTAAACAAGAGACCCAGGGATATCAGAATAAACAGGCTTGGAGATGGCAGGTTCTTCCAGTCCTTTATAGGAGGGCATGGTTAATATACGATTTAGCCATAACATTGAGAATAGATTCTAACACTGAATGAGTATTTGCTGGTGGTTACTGAATGAATGAAATGAGTGATTGGAGTCTGGTAAAGAGGATAGAAGAGATGGTAGATCGATGTCCTTTATTTCCTCTTGAGGTTTTCTTTCAAGAGTGAAATCAGCTATTAGAATCCCAGGGATAAGAAAAGTACAGACTGCATGTGAGACCCTTGAGAGTATTAAGGACTATAGCATTTTATGCTGCAACCACAGCACCTAACAAAAGGGAAGTACTCAGAAATACTGCTAAATAAGTAACTGAATATAACAAGAATATAGGTATGAAGAAATTGGCATTTTTTAAAAAGAATGAAATAATATTTTTAGTCAAAATCCTAATCAGCTAAGGGAGTCTCTGAGACCAAGAAAGTATGAATTGCATGTAGGATAGAAGCTAGAAAATCTATAGCAAGAGATATGTAATGATGACAGTTGGACCCAAGTATGGATGGACCAGTGCCAACCTACAAAATCTCATGGAATCACAAAATGACAGCGTGTATTCATCACTCAAACAAGCAGCTATTGCAAGGGATTAACTTTCTAATAAAACAGAGATTATGCAGAATGAACAAATACTGAAACAACCTACAAGTCAGCCTATACAGTAGCAAAAGAAGGTCCTTGATCCATGTCACAGGAGTGAGCTTAAAAATATATGTATAATGTATCACACATGGTGACCTTCAATAAAGTTCTGTATAAAGGATGGAAAAGTATGGAAAAAAGAGGAGAGAGGGAAGACAGATGAATGTCCCTAACATTTGTCTAGGATAGAGATTTCTTTATTATTTTTTTTCAAGGACCTTTAGTTATTGGGTTCACCAGAGGGTCTTATTATAAGGCATTGGTCTAACTCAGTAGAAATAGCACGGATTAAAAGTCAAGGATGGTCAAACTACAGTAGAGCACCGTTGGAACTCTCAAGTGAAAAGCTGGTACTGGTCAGGCTTGGTAGTGCAAGCCTGTAATCCCAGCAGCTTGGGAAGCTGAGTCAGGCCAATAGTGAATTCAGCCTCAGCAAATTAGCAAGGCCCTAAGCCACTTAGTGAGACCCTGTCTCTAAATAAAATGCAAAGGTGAGGAGTGGGAGGGGATGTGGCTCAGTGGTTGAGTGCCCCTGGGTTCAATCCCCAGTACCAAACAAAAACCAAAACCTGGTCCCTGTTCCTTTAGCCCAGGCCTTCATGACATTCTCCCTGTTTTCCTTTACAGCACTTCTAAATGTCAATTACTAAGCCTAGCAGTTTAATGTTCATGTCTCTCATTAGACTTAAGCTCCTTGAAGACAAAACTCAAGTTTGTTTTGCTAGGTCCTATTCTCAGGAGCTAACACAGTCTCTGAATTTAGGAAATTTTCAATGTATAATAGATAAATAAAATTTTCCATTGTATTCTGACCTCATCATCATAACAAAATAACTTTGAGGAGGTTGTTTTTAAGTAACTAAAGCAAGTTTCATCTGTCATTCTATACAATAGTATATTCTATGTAACTGATTTCAAGACATCTGCTAGAAGTTTTAATATACATTATTAATGAGATGTACATTTTATTAATCTGGAATAAGGTATATATGAGGTTACAAATTTTAACCTGTGGTTCTAAAGATTTAATTTAGCCCAAACTCTTCAATTTGCAATGAATAATTTGGGGCTATTTTAAAGAAATAGTTCCGAATTGCTTAACCTAGGTACAAATGCAGTTATCTGAAACCTGCTGTGAATTGAGTCTTTCTAGAACATTCAGTTTGCACGACAGCTGCAGTCCACTGCTAATGGAAGCTCCTATAAGAGGTGCCCTAAACTTCTTTCCTTGTTCACACTGAGTATGTACAACATATGAACTTAATTATGACTTGTGTACTGTGACAAAGAGCCATCCTCAGGCTCTGTGACACCAAATGGCCCATGAAGGCCAAACCTTAAGAGAAACTGATATTCTTTTTTATTGTTGTCATTCTGGAAGGGTCTACTCCTTCTCTTACAGTTAAACAATTAAACCACAGTTGTCAGTTTCCACTTGGCTTTCAGCACACCTGCTTTAAAAATTAATTTCTGTTTTAGTCTTCCATGGATTGTTTAAGCTCTTTAGAGGGTAAACAATTGGAGTAAATTAATGCAGGGTGAAAAAGGCCTGAAGGTGACTACTGTGAACAAACATATGAACTTTAGTTCTTGGACATTTTAACATTTATTTTGGCTTCTGAATGTCTTTTTGATTTTCTAGCTTTCTGGTTATCATCCAGATTAGTGAGATCGCCAAAATACTTTGCTTATTATTGGAGTTGTAGGAAAAATTACACTGAAATTCCAAATCTTTGCATCTCTACTAAATATGCTCTTAAAAATAACAGCTTACCTTAGTGAATGATGTGTTTTATATGATGTGTGATGGCAGACATGAGACTCAAACTCTGAACTCTAGAGTCCAGGGACTTTTATTACTTCAGGTACATAGGGTGCACACTACATGAATTGGTAAAGCAGAACTAGTCAACAAAGGTTAGGACTAATTGTGTACTTGGTGACTTTCAGACAATCAGGAAGACTTGCTTATTTCCCAAAATGCATTTTTCAAAACAAGGATAGTTTCAACAAAATCTGTACAGCTCACACATTTTCAACGCACTGAAGTATTTTCTTCACATCTTGACTTCTCAATATGGCTTGTGTCCAGTCTATTTTATTCTTAAGCCTAAAAGAGAAAGTCAAATCTATAGGACAATGTTAAGCGCCCATTATATTAGCACCATGTCAGATTTTTTTTTTTTTTTGTGTGTGTGGGGGGGGGGGTAGTGGTGTTGGGGATTGAATCCAGGGCCTTGTGCATGAGAGGCAAACACTCTACCAACTGAGCTATATCCCCAGCCCAACCAGGTCAGAAATTTAACATTGGCTATTACTTTTGAAGTCACAGTGACTTTGACATCTGGGGCTATAAAAAGCTGAAAATGCTGCACTACTTCCTTTCTCAAACAAGTTCAAAACTTTGAGACTAATAATGCCCCCATGCAAGTGAGCCACAAAGACTGATATTGGGGATACCCAGAGCATGCCCCCAAACCCTTTGGAATCACTGTATTTCTGCCATTTACTAACCAAACTACTTATGTTGCTAGTGTTGATTCTTCTGACTTAATGCTAGACCATTGACTTCAGTATAAAATATTCGCTACTCCTAAAAAGGTAATGAGTTAAACTGCTCTCAGCCATTAATACATATCACTGAATGAATTTTTTCGTCCTCATTCTTTGCTGCAGCTTACCACATAAAAGGTTTAGAAAAAAAGGTGTGTGTGGGTATGGGTGTGTGTGTGTGTGTGTGTGTGTGTGTGTGTGTGTGTGTTACTGAGGATTGTACCTAGCACCTTCTGCATGCTAGCCAAGCACTCTACCACAGAGCTACATCCCAAGCCCTTTTTAAAATTCCATTTTGAGGCAGAGTCTCACTAAGTTGCCCAGACTGACCTGGAACTTGTGATCCTTCTGACTCAGCCTCCCAAGTAGCTGGGATTACAGGTGTGTGCCACAGTGGGCTGAAAGAAACAAGATGGTTTTTATTAAAGTAAAGTAGAAAGGGACTTTTGGAACATCAGGCAGACTGAACCACAGTAAGGTCAACTGAGGATGCTCTAATGTGATTCTTGGCCACAGAGTTCCAATTAGGGGTAACACAAAGTGCAGGGGAGAGAGCAGTAGAATGTTTATGTCTATGAGGTGGAGGGAGCTGTTGAAAAGAGTAGAACAGAAGAAAATGAGACAATAGAAAGAAGTTGAAAGGCCAAGTGCAAATTTAGCAATTTTGACTAAGGCTGGCCTTATTTTAAAGAGATTATGGATTTCTGTGAAAGGAGAATATTGACAAATTATTCCTAGTAGGTTGACATTTTATTTAATGATTGCCTGCTTACATATTCAGCACAAATGCTTATTAATGAAACCACTAATGTATAAAGATTATTTATCTGTTTCTTAAACAAAAATGGTATTGTATCAGCTTCACTGAGTATGCTTTGTGTGGTTTGATTTTCTAATTAGCAATTCTTAGCATGATTAAATGCTAAATACACAGCTGTGTAAAGCTTCAGCTGGTAGTAACCAGTAGTGCCTAATACTGACTTTTTAAAGAGAATAACAAAAGTACTCAAATACTGGATATAAAACTTTTGAGGCCCTATTCAAATGAAAGAAATAAAGTTATCAATATAAGCATTGATTGTATACAATAGGTGAATAAAGCTAATAGTTATGTAGTATTCGTTACTTCTGTTGAAAAGCTATGTGGACTAGAGCAAAATCAGCCCTAGCTTAAGTAGTATATCCAGTTGAAATCACATATGCATACATATGATTTCCATTAAACTATAATTTTTTAAAAAATTAAAATTTATTACTAAGCAAGCTTATCATACACTGCACCATCTACATTAAAACACTGTCATCAGAGGCCCATACATGATTTGAAAACACACCAAAAATGGATTTTTGCATTCAACTGAAAATAAGCTGTACATAATCTATTACATAAGTAAATTCTTTTTATTTTTACCTTTCTTATAACATCTAACAATCCTAAATAGTTAAAAATAATGGAGACTTTCGTATCTTCATAACAGAAAACAACCATATTACACATCAGCATAAACATCTTGAAATCTATAAAGATCTAATAGACAAGCCTCATTTTGAAGATTTATTTACAAAACAAGTTGCTTAAAATTTATCGGAAATAACTGTTAGGGAAAAAAAATGAAAAGCATTTGAAGTTTACCAAAATTAAGTCAAAATTTGCAAAGAGTTGAAGCATTTTCCTGTACTTTCAACTTTTTCCTTTTATAAAAAACATTTTCAATATTTAATAATTTCTGTATTACAAAAAAAACAAAACATTTAACTTCCAAAAAGGATTAACTAATATATACACAAACATATATATACATATGTATATGTTAGTTTATCCTTAAAGATATACACATATATGTATGTATAGATGTGTGTGTATGTGTGTGTATGTATATATGTATATATGTGTATGTGTGTGTATGTATATGTATGTATGTGATGTTTAATGTGCCCTAAAATTCTCTTTAAGGTTACAGTTCAAGAAAAAATATTTTCATAACAATGGTAATTTAATTATATTCTCTGGAAGAAAATGTGGTTTATGAATTATACAAAATGAAATCGGGGACTGAATTTTTAATCATTAGTTTTTAAAAATGCTATTTCTAATTATCATTTCTGATTTACTAGAAAAGTCAAAGTTTCCATAGTACATACATTGCAAAAATCAGTCCTTTTGTAGGCCTCCCCCTTGACCACCCCCAAAAGGCCCCACCTTTATGAAATACTGTACATCTGCTTGACTTTGCTTCCGTCAACATAACTTCACCAAATATAAGAATGTTTCAAGTGAAGAATAGAAGTCTGCATTTTAATATATTAATGGTGCTCAAAAATATTCTCTTTCACATCATCACTGAAGCAGAAGAAACTTTAAACAAACCGAGCCTCACCATTCACCTGTCCATAATTCATATGAGCAAGGTGATCTTCCCCAGGACCTGCAGTGAGAGGCTGAATGTATTCACTTGGTTCCCACTGGGTGCTCTGCCAACTTTGGCAATCAGATAGCCACACAGATCTAACTGGATTGTCAAAGGAAAGTGTGGATTATTATACAGTGCAGTTGTTCATTGTTATTTATCTGCTTTACATTTAAGATTGTCCAGAGATATAACCAATGCAAACACACTGGGAAACATCAGATTCAGCAGCAATCATAATAGCTGGGCCCAAAACACCACTTGTTCTGGTCACCCTTTACTTCTTAGGTCATGACTTCTCAGAACCTTGGAGGCCCGCCCTACCACCCTACCCCTTGACTTAATTTCTACACAGTAGAACACTAGAGACTGTACATTTCTATGTAAATGATATCACTTATGTCCATGGTATTAGTACAATATTCTGGGAGTCCCATATTTGAATAACTGTCTCTGACTTTTCCTATCGACACTATGTTTACAGTTTGCAATGTCAATTTGACATCTGCACTTGTATATCCACAGGCTTCTCAAATTCAACATGCCTCAAACTAAATACAGAATTTCCTGCCAACATGTGTTCATCCTTCAGTCTGTCTCTTCAAGGAAATGCCATTGCTCAAGCAGGTTTGGCCTGTTTTCTTAAAATCCCCTGTACTTGACTCCAGCTCAGTCAATTCTACCTCCCAAATAGTCTTAGAATCACTCTACTTCTCACCACCTCTGAAGCCACCAAACCACGTCTGAGCTACTGCAACTTCCACTCACTTAATCCTCCCTGTCTCCTTTCTTCCCTTCTTACTTTCTTCACAAAACAACCAGCATAACCCTTTTAAAAGTAAATCCAAGCATGTGCTAGCCCACTTAAAACCTCAGTATGAATTCCAAACTCTTTACAATGGATAAGAACTAATCTCTGCTCACCTCTCCAAACTGAGTAGAGCCACCTTCCCTCACCTCATGCCATCAACTCTTCAGCACCTGGATCTCTGCCAGGTCTTCAAAGCACTGGGTCCTTCCCACTTCCCCTCTTAGGTATGGGTGCACTCTCTCTCCAGTGACTACCTTCCCTAGAGGCACTACTATGATCATCTGGGAAAGCAGTGTGTGTTTTGTTTGTTTTTTGTTTTGTATTTTACTCTACAAGAACAGATGTGGCACAAAGAAACTATAACTTGTATTTAACATTGTTAGCTTAATGACTGGCCCATATTGGGACCCAATGATCTGCACTGAATGTGAAAGAAAATGGCTATCCCTTATTTGAGTAGTCATTCCTTTGTGGTTGGCAAATCTTTTCACTACCACACATGTGAAAAAGTTCTAAAAGGACTTTGCAGCGAAAAAGTAAATGTCAAATCAGCTTAGTTGATCCTTGCCATGGTCCAAAAATGGTGGTAGGAGAGTTAATTAGCCTCAAAGTTTTAATATTTATCAAGTTACTTGGGCTGTTTTCACTGATAAAAAGTTATAGTGTAAAAATAATTGTATCTCTTTTTTTGAAAAATGAATATAATTCATTCATTCATTGCAAATTTAATTAATTAATTTTTGCAAAATGAATTAATGTAACTTCAAGTTACAAACACTGCAGGAATTAACATGAAAGTGGGTGGGATGTAAAGAATGACTCAGATCTCAAAGACTTTTGCTTCCTCCATTACTTTTTCTGGAAGATTTAAAATTTTATGGAACCTAGAGTTTTTCTTAAAGATCTATGCAAATTAAATCTTTTCAACTGCTATAAAAGACCAATTTCTGTAAATCTAATTGAGTATAAAACAATTCAATTCAACAGACATTTATTAAGCAGTTGCTATATTCAATGAAGTATAAAATCAGCTCAACTTTGGTAAGTTTATTTTTACTATATTATAGATCCTGGGGCTTGGGGGAAGCAGAAGGAAATTGAAGAAAAATAAATAACATCTACAACATGGCATTAGGCTTCCCTCTTGCATCTGAACAACATAATTCTCCTGAAAAGCCACCCTATCGAAAATCACCCACATGAAATACTACAGGCGAAAGTTAATGACCACTTTAATAGGAAGTCTCTGAAGTAGAAAAACATTTCAGAGAAAAGCAAGATCTGCCTTTTGATCTTCCTCTCTCATATTTCAGTGCACTCTTACCTCTCAGAGTACTTTCTAGAATGGATGCTCTGTGAACCAACTAATTAACTGACTATATTTATGTTAATATAATCAGAATTCTTGAATCTACTAAACATGGTTCCTACAAAGAGCAATAAAGGCTGCTTTACAAAAATATACCTTGACACAGAGCAAAAAAAAAAAAAAAAGCAGTAGAGATGAATGAAAAGAGAGAGAAGAGTTTGAAAGAATTAGTTCTGAGGTCTTTACCTCCTTCGAACAGGACTACACATGGACACTGTATTTAGATTTACATCTTAAAGCAAGGGTTGGTAATTCTCCAGAAATTTTGTCTGATTTCACAAAATGAAATTCTAAGGTAATGAACTGACCAAATGTGCAACAAAATCCAGAGTTTTTCTAGTTCTTGAAATCAATATACATACACATTTTCTTTGGTACAATTTACACTGAAAATAATTCTCTAAAACAGGAAAATTTGTAATTAACTTGAAAAAAAGGTGTTTCTCACAAAACACATTATAACACAATTAAAATTTCTGGATCACAAGATTCAGATTATGGTTGAGTTTAAAGCAATGGCTCTCAAAGAGCAGACCCAATAGTATCACATCACCAGAGAACTTGTACAAATTATTAGGCCCACACTGGACCTACTAAGTGACCTACAATCAAGACTTAACATGTATGCCATAGAATTCTGATCTAAACAATACTGAGGAAAGGAAATGAGAGTACAAATTATACAAAAGGATATATCATACATATATACAGGAAAACATAAGGATGAAGATTGGGATTGGTTGCTGGGTCTGTACCCTCAGTTTTAGAAAACATTCAACTTACTTTTAAGGTTTCTACGTTATGTAGTCCAGGCTCATTGAAGTTTGACTATGGACCTGAGCCTGGGCAGGAATTCAGACAAAAAGGACAGATGTCATCAATTTGCCTGGAGTTTCCCCTCAGTTCCCTGAGGAATAAGAAACACAAAAATAGAATGGACAGGTGTATAGGCAGCAAAGAGAGGCTGGAATTCCAGCTGTCTGGCTCCTCCATTTAAAGGCCTGAAAAATCACAGACATACCCCTAAGTCTAAAGAGGCCAGCATCTGGAGACCCTCAGAGCTACTCCCTTAATTCTTTCTGCCCTTGAGAAGACATATCCATCAGTTTCTGCTCATTTAAAAGACACTCATGAGGGCCTAAGACCACATCTTTCACTTGTCAGATTCCTTCTACTTCCATGAGAACAATAATGTAGGAAAGATAAATAAAAATCCTGAAGCAGTACCAGAGTCAAGTGCTAGAACAGAGATGAATGCCTCCCCTACATCCATCCTACACCTCCACCCAGAAACTATTCTTCTATGTGCTATGTGGAAAACAGGGATTGATCCATGACTCAGTAATTATGGATTATCATAAACTACAAGAGTTACTACAGCAATAATAACAGCAACATCTACCACCACCAGATCTAGCCACAATTGTTATCCACCAAAATCCTCTTGGGTGAGTACCCTCATGTTAATAGGGCTGACTCCTTTATCCAAGAATTGCATGAAGACCAAGATTCAAAGTCACAATCACTTGGCTAAAGAAAAAAAAATAACGTGTTTTTTTTTCTCTTTGCAAAACACTGTCCAGTGTCTGGAAAGCTGGTATAAAATATTCCATAAACAAAACTAGGAAGTAGGTAGTTTGTTTTCAGTATCACTGATTCTTCATAAACCGATGCTCACTTCATCCTCTCTGTCAAAATCTGCACTCAGGAAGAGATCCAGCAAACTCATTGGCAGTAGCAACTTTAATTTCCAAAATAGAACTATTTGGATTGGAATGAGAAGTATTTATTGAAAATATCATACCAAAAATATTGGTGCCAACAGTAATTTATTTGCAAAAATTGTCATTTGTAGAAATGATCTGTTAAAAAATATTTCACTTACCATTGCCAGTATTTCAATTAATATGTAAATGAACAATTATCTGGGGCATATTAAAGCTTTAAGACTTAGCAGAGAGGAAGAGGTGTTTAAAAATCATGCCAGGCCCTTAAATATCAATTATCAACATGTTTTATTTGAATTTGGTTGTATATTTTGTTCTCATATTAGAAAATGCTTTTATACTCATAAAGCCTATAGAAACAATAGATAAACTGTTTAAAACTACAATGCTACTCAGAAAATTATGGTATCAGTGAACTGAACAGTAAGGTATTGATGGTTTCAACAGTGCCTGATTTACTTCCTGGGTAGATTCACTTAACAAGCAATCTAGTTTCTTACTACAAAATAAAGACAAAAATGTATAAGCTACAAAACTACTGCAAATACATCTGCAAGAACATTTTACGTTAATGAGTTCCCATAGGGAATCTATTATTTCTGCTCAACTATCATGTTGTATTGAATATCTGAACTCAGAGTTAATAAATAGAATGAAATTATTAGTCTCTTCCAAACACTGTAGTCCTCAATTTACTGATCCCCAAATAGCTACCAATATAGTATAATATTACTATACAGATGAAGACATTCTATAAAAACTATTTGTGAATGATGGGATCTAAATTAGGAACCCAACTATGTAGGATATATATTTTGATTAATAATACTTATTTTAAAACTAGCACTTTAATCAATATGGTATAATAGCTTTAATGCTGTCTCAGATTTTAAATATCATGAGATAATGTTAGAAATGTAAATGTAAAATATTATTAAAATGTCCTTGATTTTCCATAACTGCTGCAACCCTGCATCAGCCTTACAGCACTAAGGACTCTAGTCCCACATCCCAGCCTAGGAACTCCATTCCTTAGTGGTGAGATCAGCTTTCAAACACCACATGGACAGTAAATAATGGCTTCCATGTGAATTTCCATGTGAATCAATGAATGCTGAAGACACACAGGAAGGCACTCTTGTTTATTTCTTGGTTTTATTCTTCTCACAATCTTATCTCCTCACAAGGGGTTTATCTATTCAATCTGTTGTTTTTTCTTTCATTTTCTAGGTAGTCTGGCCAATGACAAAATGACAAACAGTAGTTATTTCATGATCCTCACCTTGATCTCCTGCTATTTCTTTGTTTTCTCTCTTTATATGTATATATTTATTTATTTTTGGCACCAGAGATTGAACCCAGGGGTGCTTACCCTCTGAGCTACATCTCCAGCTCTTTTTATGTTTACTCTGTGACAGGGTCTCACTAAGTTGATGAGACTGGCTTTGGCCTCCTAAGCTGCTGAGATTACATACTTGGACTCATCTCTTTTCTTATTTCTTACTATCTCTCTGCTCAAGACTATGCTTCCTTCAATTAAAAATTCCCAAAACAGGAAAATGAAGATGCTCTTATCACTCCTTACCAGGCATTAAAGCATCACTGAAGGGCACCTAAGAAGTACCATGCCACCTAAAATCTTCTTTCAAGACAGAAATAGCTACTCCCAGGGGCTGGGGATGTGGCTCAAGCGGTAGCGCGCTCACCTGGCATGCACGCGGCTCGGGTTCGAGCCTCAGCACCACATACCAACAAAGA
The DNA here is from genome assembly GCF_964194105.1 of Spermophilus citellus. Classification (NCBI taxonomy): domain Eukaryota; kingdom Metazoa; phylum Chordata; class Mammalia; order Rodentia; family Sciuridae; genus Spermophilus; species Spermophilus citellus. Next base: position 92,594,256 of record NC_138189.1, read on the forward strand.
TGTTGTGTCCGCCGAGAACTAAAAAATAAATATTAAAAATTCTCTCTCTCTCACTCTCTCTCCTCTCTCAAAAAAAAAAAAAAAAGAAAGAAAGAAAGAAATAGCTACTCTGTCATTCATTACTATCCCTGTTTACATGCATATTTGGAACAGAGTAGAGATTATTTTAGTTTACCAATTGAGTGATGTCTGGCTTTCTCTTTTCTAAGTATCAATAACATTAAAATAGGTATAACAGTTCATTAAAATAACTTAGCCTGGAATTTTTTTATTGCTTTATGGCTGGGATGGTATAAGGACCTCCATTTGGAACAAACAGATAACAATGGTTATAATAACAATATTGTTGCACTAGCCAAATCATCTAATTTTTTGGCAACTATTTCTATTTGATATAGTTCACTCAATATTAAATATTTATTGAATGCAAACTTTTTTTGCAGGCACTCAGTGTGCAAAAGTGAACAACGCGGGTATCTGCCTTCAAGATGGCCATGTTCTGGTCAGAAAGAGTGTGGTATGGAAAACCAACAGTGAAGGCAAAATGGTTCAGTACTGTAAGAGTTGAAAAGTGGCAAAGATCCAACTACCTGACAGGGCCAAAGCATAGGCCAATGGGAAATCACCCAAAAACCATCACGTGAAATGTTTTCATTTTAATAACTGAAAGTTTCCTGAAGTGAACTTGTAATACAATATACTGGTATTACCAGTATATTGTATTACAAGTTATTACAAATTACTGTTATTACCCTCCAATAAAACTACTAAAAGCTACAATCACTTTCTATTAGATTTCATTCACTTTTAATATTTAAAGGACCTACTCAAAATAGGGACCTATTTAAAGGTCTTTGTCTTGGCCAAAGCAAAGCTTATTTATTTTTTTGCATCCATGTTTTCTACTGACCTGCCACGGCATAGCACATAAAACACTGTACTGATATGGTCCAATCTCAACCTCTTCCCCTTTATCCACATCTTTTGGGACTCCTTACATGGACACCCAAGTAGTTGATACTACACCGAGAGGGTTCCTCCAGGAACAGTTCCAACGTGCATTTTAAAATGATTCTATCATCAAGACACTCTGTTTCTTCACTTTTAACCAACACAACACTTTGGAATCAAAAGCATTTGGATTCAGTTGATTCCTATTAGCAAATCCTTAACGAACTAAAGTCCTAAAAAGAGAATCATCTAATGATTACTTTAAGCACTAACAATCTTTTGAGATATCAAAAATAAAAAATAGCAAAACTGCTCTCTCTGTATAATTTTGTACACAATTATGATTGTGTAAATGGAAGAAAAAATGAGTGACAAGAGGGATGGACATCTTGACAAACTAATATACAGCAAAACAATCCACATTATACAGGCTGTGTGGCAGAAATATTAAATGAAGCTGATCTAGATACTCTCTATAAAGATTCTTAAGACTCAACCCTTATGAAAGCTTCTAAAAATGTCTTTTAGAAATTTTCTCTACCTTTTCATTCCAGGTCGTGAAATTCAAATCCCTCTGGTCAAATCATCTCCAGACATCTGGAAAACTCAATCCATTCCCAGTGTAAGATAGCAAGGAAATTAACAATTAAGCCATTATTAGTGAACCGTGTGTTCTCCCTGGCTACTTGCTGCACCCTCTTGTTTAGTGTCAAACCATGCCTTGTAAATAATACAGGCATTTGAAAAACTCATTAACTTTTAGAACCCCGTGGTATAGTTTATCATCTCACATAAATCAACTCGAGAAATCTCAGTAGGAACACAAGTGTTCCCAAGCACATAAAACCTCAACAAAGTAAGGAATAGCTAAAAGACATATCATTTTTCAAATACTCCCTGCTGAAGAACTATAAATGGTCTACTGAAATGAAAACAGCCTTTCAAACTTAGAATCCAAAACTTTCAATGCTAATAATATACTTATCTGTGTCCTTAAATTACATATAACATACATGCCATACATGTATGTCTGTGTGTGACCCAACTACAAAGCAATTGTTGCAAACAGAAAACACACCTGAATAAAATCACTACAGAAAGCCTGAACGGGAAAAAAGAGCAGCAGAGTCCACAAAGTAGGCCAAAGCCCATGTCAAACAAGATATTATGGCAAATCAAAAAACTTTTGAGTGTTACCTCATGTGACCATACGAAGAAAACGCAAATGATTTTGTTTTTAAAGTAAAACAAACAGTGAAGCTAGTCAGGACATCAGGATGCATGGGAAGCAAGATAGGCTTCGACCATAAGGGGAAAATGCTCACATGCTATGCATCTTAATGAAGAACAAAGTATAAAAAATGACATAAAAAAATTATCTGGACTTAAACTGTGACATTCAAGTTGCTGCAAGGAGTAGATTCCTTTTCATAGTGATTCCTTCTTCAATAAGGTGATAAAAGACGAAAGAAGGCATCCACCAAATCAAACCAAAATGAGCTGACTGAGGGCACTGCTCTCATTGGGGGAGAGAAAGACCTGGACAGAATGAGGCTGATCTGTATAACATTATAAATGACTCCATTACAGTCAAGACAGACTTGCTTACCAAATCTTTTAGAAGGTACTTCTAAAATCTGATTTTAGGTACCTTTAATTAGGAGAGTGATATCACAAGGTGACTCTGGTAGAGAATATATTAAGGATTCACATTGGACTTGGATAAATACATGAGTGGCTGAGATAAACTGTGGTTAATCCCTATCCCTTACAGTTGTCAGAGAGCTAAACAATGACACTAGCTCTGGTGGCTGTATCAATTCAAAATGCTAGCACTGAACAGGATACAGATCTGGCTATTTCCATGTTTCTATGCTACATGAAATATATCAAGGTATTTCTTCTCAAGTATAATTCTAATGGTTGTATTAGAAAGACCATAGGTCATATATTCCAAACACCTTATTAACCCATAAAAAATTCTGCCCAGTGATTGTCATTATCTGATACCTATAGGAGAAAATCTGAATTTACTATTCAGCAAAGCTCTGATAGATTTGTTTGCATAGAGTACCCAGAGCTGGGGAAAAACAATTTAGCAGAGTTGTTTTGAGTAATTATTTTCAGAGATTAAGAGTAGAAATAGTTTCAGTAAAGAAAATTCTGGAACAAGTCCTATGTTTCCTGGTAAATGGCATCAAATGTTGAGACAGCCTGAGATTAGAAAACCCACAACAGACATGTGTTTGGCTCCTGCTGGTTTAGGATACCTAATTAAAAGCAAACTAGGATGGAGAACAGAACATTCAGGGATTCACTGATAGCTCAGCAAAAAAAAACTGAGGTTTGGCAGTGAACAAAAAGATTATCTTAAAGTGGCATTAATTCTGTCCTTGAAATGAAATTGCACTAGAGCATGATTTCCTTAAAGAGTTACATTTCCTTACAAATTTAAATTAGTTGGTTGTCCACTTTGATGGAAGTCAGTGCCTCATTTCCATTGTAGGAGATAAACTTTCTAGTGATTCTGACTTTCCCAAGAAGAACCTTTATACCATCAGTTTATGTTAATTTGAGTTGACTAAACATAGAGACCTGTGATTGTGCTAGTTGAGGAAAACAAATAGTTTAATAACTTAATTTAATTGTTTAATTTAAACAAATAGTTTAATTAAAAACAAAAATTACACTCATTAAAACTAACCATCTCACTAAATTCTCTTCATATACTATAGTAATTACTTAAACAAAAATCTATTTCCCAGATAGTCTATTAACCATATGGCAGAGAGGCCTCTTGATAATATGGAAATGCTCATTCAGAGCAGGAATGTGTCCAGGGGAAGTGGTGGATCAGCAAATTAAGGCACTTTTGTATCCTAACTGCTTTTTCAAGTAGCCTTAGTTACGGAACAACCCTATCTCTTCTGGAAATCAAAAGTGACCTTTACATTAAAAAAAAAAAAAACAATTACCAAGAAGTTCAGCAAACCTTACTTCTGGTAGTGGGCTGGCCGGTTTGGTGAGGATTCCTCCTACATAAACAACGTTAGGCAGAGTGGGTCTTGGAAACTCCAGTGCCACGTCAGTACACAGCATCCACAGGCTGGACCCATGAACCAAATCATACATGGACTTCTCCGGCATCAGGTTGTACTTCTGCATTATCCTTTCATATTTGGGAAGAACCAGAAAGCTGACCCCTAATCTGGAAATGAGGTAAACGCCGGTATTTTTCATCCTTTGCAGCAAGTTCATGCGGTCTGTGAGGAGTGAGTTAAACTCTGGGACGTAAGCTAATGGAGCAGGAGCTCCCACTTCAGCAGGATACCAAAGGCCAGTTGAAAATACAGCATATTTAACCCCTAAAAGATGGGCTATCACAAATCCACACATATCATTTGGGTCTACCAGCAGCAAATCAAACTTTTCTTTTTTCAGACTCTGGATTAGGGCTTGGTTGCCAACTATCATGTCACAGTTCTTAGTATAATGATCCAGTATGTCAAACAGTTCGACTGCTGTCAATCTCCCGGAGAAAATATTCCGCATTTTGGACTGCAGGAAAGCGTCCGAGGTGGTACTGTTGAAGATCCCTGGGTAGCGCTGGAGGCTGTAATGATTAGATGGGGCGATGTCTCTGCCTTCAGAAAGGAGGAACACTGTGCGGTGGCCCCTCTCATGCAAGGCTGAGGCTAGCGTCTTGAAAATGTACATATGGCTTTCAAACATAATTGGCGGCACGATGATGATTTTGGCAGCCCTCGCTATCCCAACAGCGCTCCACAGGAGCATGAAATACAGAGTGTAAGACTTCATAGCTGTAATGACAACCAGAGAACAACTTAAAACAGAATACAAGGTTTACTATTCAAAACAATGTACAAAGTCTATGTTTTTCAAACTATCTGATGATCCAGTACTTTTAGAAATTATGCTAATATTTTTTCTAATTAAGCCTTCACTTTAAAATGCTAGACTGTTTAAGTACAGAATTGGAAACAACGTTGATACATATTTAAAATGGGCCAGTCTGAATGCATATAATTTCATGAATAACCTAGGATTTTATAATTTGAAATAAAACATAAAGTTGAATGACATGTGATATTTCTTCTTTGAATATAACCTATGAAACCGTATGAAACCACTTATGTTTATCTCCTAATTGAACATAAATGTTAATTCCAAGAAGAACAATCGAAATTTTTTATTTCCGGGTATATGAGCATACATGTTTCTTACTTAAATCATCTAAATCAGCAATCACATTCCCAATTATGACCAAAGCATACCAAACAGAACAAGCTTTAGAAAACAATTCTTTTAAATAGCAGTTCAGTAACTCTGTAGAAAAGACTTTTCTCCCACAGGAAAACAATTATCTTTAGCGTATATTTCCCTTCTACTAAACATCATTAAATATCCCAGAAGACTGCATTTGTGTAAGTTATATCAATTTGCTGATGCATGCTAAGGGTGTTACTAGGAGAGAAAATTTTTAGAAACGTTCAAGAGGTACTGCATGTCAGAGAAGGGACTGATGAGGGAACATGTCTCAGACCACACTTCTTATGTTCTACCTTTAACTTGGATGCAGACTGCAAGTCAGATAATGGCTGTACATCCCAAGGCTAACACTTCTACTCTTTAATGCCAACAGATTTTGTGTAAAGCCATCCTCTATGGTTCTTTAGAAATGAACACATTACACATAGGGTCCACATAGAGTGCAAATACTTCCAACCTTACTCAACATAATTTATACTTGGACTCTAAATAGAGAAAAGGTCTAAGCAAGTGAACATGCAAACTGAACATTTTTATATCAAGGAACAACTTGGAATGGATTTTTACATACATCAGCAAATCTACTCCTATTCATATTCATTTTCATTTAACAATACTATTTGAAAAAAAGTTACACCTAACTACAGTTTTAAATAACTACGCCTTCTCAAATACTGCCAGAGACCTAAAAAAACAAAACAAACAAAACACAATGGGCAAATCTTGGATTCTTCCAATATCAAAACTGAACTATAAGTTAAATTTCTAGATGCTTTTTCCCTCCCATTGGCAGAAGAAATAAAAGTAATAAATGTATAATGTTAAATGTTACTTGCATACAGGGCTTTAAAAATACACAAATTTGGGGGCTGGGGTTGTGGCTCAGCAGTAGAACACTCACCTAGCACATGCGAGGCACTGGGTTCAATCCTCAGTACCACATAAAAAATAAGTAAATAAATAAAATAAAGGTATCGTGCTCAACTACAACACTCTTTCTCTCTCTCTCTCTCTCTCTCTCTCTCTCTCTCTATATATATATATATATATATATATACACATATGATGTTTTTATAGCAAAGTTGTCAATTACAAAGATCAATAAGAAAGAAGCAGCAAATCATGGAAAAAATTTCTAGGACATTATTCTACTGTATTGCCTCATGGATGTGTCTCTCTGATGTTGTCTTCCAATTCTAGGGAAGAAAAAAAATAGGGATTTTACATGCTCATGTTAGGAATTTCAGGAGTGAGATTTACACAAAAACAGGCATTTCAGGTCCTTTGCTGTCACTGTCTGCATGTCGCAGAAGATGTACTTAATGGTGGACAAATGATAGACAACTCTTCTCCCTACTGGGATTTGAACCTTGCTGAGCAGACAGCAGGCACACTCTGTTCAGTCACAAACAACATCATAACTAAAAACAAAGAAAAACATAATAGTAGAGGAACAAGTCTTTTCATTGTTTCTTATCTTGTTCTTTCTCCTTTTGTATTAATATTTTATTTCAGTAATTATTACAAAGTAAAAATAAATCACCAAAATGGTGGTTTTTGTTTTAGTGAACTATGGCTTATGATCTATAATAATGCTGTCCAACAGAACTGTCTGTGAGGATGAAAATATATATCCTTGCCATCCAATAAGGTAAACCCTACTCAACATGTGACTACTGAACAGTTCAAATGTGGCTAGTGTGACAGAGGAAGTGAAACACAAATTTTACTTAATTTAATTACATATGGTTTGTGACTACTATACCATAGTCACATACCTAGATTCTGAAAGTCAACTACTCAGAAGTACCAACCTTCATGTGGCAAAATACTTATAAAAACTACCTCCTTTACATGTCTTCAAGAAACAATACCAACTGCCAAAGAAGCATCATGCTATTCCACTACGTAAATACAAATGTAATTATGGAAGATTATAACAGCAGTTTAATATAAATATCAGAAAGATAACTGCAGTAAGTAAGAAAATGACTAACAAAACTATCAACAAATGTTGAGATTTTGCTAGTCCAGAATGATCTGAGTATGTCTCCTGGAAAAATGATCTTCAAACATATTATACTGTATCAGACCCCAATTTTAACACTGCTTTTTATCTTTATAGTAAGTGGTTTTAGTTACAACATAGGATGTGGCACCAAAATTTCTTACCCAATATAAACATTGATTATCATCAAAACACCCAAATAAGAACTAATTGATTCATACAATGATGATTCCAGATACCACATTGTTAATTTTTAAAAATAATGACTCATTATTTTCAATATATGACATAAGACTACACCTGACATTTTAAAATGCCAAGGATATGTCTTTTTATTACATGAGGTAAAAAAATAATAATAATGCTGTCTCTTTAGTTTCTTGCATAATTACACTAGCATAGGCTTGGGCGGGGCTTTAAATGCAATATCATCCAAGAAATCAAAAGCATGAATCCACTCCTACTAATGCTTTTCAAAACTAGAAGGTTGGTGATAACTTAAGAATTCCTTATTATTATTTTTACTATTTAACATAATTCTGATGTTCAAGCATATAATAGAAAATAAATGAGGTACAAAAATTAGAAAGCAGGAAACAAACTTTATATTTGCTGAGATTAATAAGATTTTCTTCATGGAAAACCTGAAAAAAAACATGAGTCAGCTGATATCAAGGCAAATTGATAAAAAAAAAATCAATTCCCATTTACCATAAACACACACACATACACACACACTCCAAAAGTTTTAACTACTAGCAATAATTACTTATTCATATGATAAACAATTTATTTCCTAGAAAACAATGAGAATTATTCAAAAATAATAATTTTCAGAAATACAGAAATCCCTACCATTAAGGAAGGCTGTATTTTATGGAAGAAAAGTAAAAATTCAAGAAAAAACAAAAATACATGCTATATAACAATTTAGAAAATATTACCAAATAGTAAAATTATTAAATAGTAAAAAACAAAGCAAACACAATCACTTTCTAAAAACAAATGTTAGCCTTTGATTTGTATGGAATTAACCTGAGAATCTGAGTACTAAACATAGTATTTGGTTTGAGACTGATTTTGTCTTTCAATTTTAAAGAACTATTCTTGTATTTTCAGAAAACTTTATAAAAATCAAGAATTTTGTCAACTGTTTATTTTTTTGCATCTTAAGTTCATAGTTTTTCTCTGGAAAAAAAAAACAGAATACTAAAGGGAAAACAGAATTATATACATCATTCATTAATTCATTATTTCATACTTATTTAAATAATATACCTTATGCATAAATTTTAAAACTATTCAGAAACATTAAAGAAAATGACCAACTGAGAACCAAATAATGTAGGATCAAAAAATTTCTCTAAAGTATACATTTATAAAAACCATACTCAAATTTCTAGTAACATATGCTCCCAAAGTTAACAAAATTATTCTGAAATCTACTTGAAAAAGTGAAATTGTAAAAGCAAAAAATTAAACATTAAATGGAAGAAAAATGAAGAGGTTTTCATTTTCAGCTATTAAAACATACTACAAGCCAGGCACAGTAGCCCATAACTGTAATCCTAGGGGCTCGGAAGGCTGAGGCAGAAGGATTGAGAGTTCAAAGCCAGTTTCAGCAATGATGAGGCACTAAGCAACTTAGTGAGACCATGTCTCTAAGTAAAATACAAAATAGGGCTGGGGATGTGACTCTATGGTCAAGTGCCCCTGAGTTTAATACCCAGTACTCCCCCCCCAAAAAAAAATACCATAATGTTACACTAAAATAATGTTACAGTAAAAGTAATGCAGAGAGAGAGAGAGAGAGAGAGAGAGAGAGAGAGAGAGAGAGGCGTGCGCGCACTGGGTTAATATGAAAGAAAAAAAGGACCCAAAAATGTCTTTATAATATATGCATAAATATGTTACACTAAACTTGAACATTTAAATTCAGTAGGAAAAGAATCAATCCCTAAAATAACAGGATCACTCTTTAAATAACTAGAAGTTAGAATCATATTTCAAACTTTAAAGATAAAACCAATTTCAGGTAAGTTCAAGAAAAAAGTATACAAATATATAAGGAAATAAACAATCAAAATTTTAAAATGGGCAAAAGACCTGAACAGAACATCTAACCAAAGAAGATATACAGATTGCAAATAAGCAAGTGAAAAGATATTCAACATCATATGTCACTAGAGAACTGTAAATTTAAACAATGAGATACCACTACACACCAATCAGAACAGCCCAAATCCAAAACACAATCATCACCAAACACTAGGGAGGATATGGGCCAGTAAGAACTGCCGTTCAATCTGATGAGAATGCAAAATGGTATAGACACAGTGGAAAGAAGATACGCTCTTACCATATGATCCTGCAGTCAGACTTCCTGAAATATACCCAAAGGAGTTGAAAACATGTCTACACACAGATCTGCACACAGACGTTACTGACAAACCTTGAGAGCAATCAAGATGTCCTCCAGGAAGGGAGTGTATAAACTGTGGTACATCCAGAACTGAAATATTTTCTACCACTAAAGCAGAAATGAACTATCACGCCGTAAAAAAACAAGAAGGAAGAAATCTTAAATATATATTACTAAGTGAAAGAAGCCAATCTAAAAAGTCAACCATAATGACATTCTGGAAAAATCAAAACTAGAAACAGTAAAAAGATCAGTGACTGCCAGGGGCTGGAGGTAAGGAAAAGATGTCTAGGCAGAGTATAGGGAATTTTTAGGGTAGTAAAGGAACTCTAGTATTATATTGGTAGACACATGACATTATACATTCTTTAAAATCCATGCAGTGCCCAGCACCTCTTGGTGCACCCTAATGTAAACTATGGGCTTTGAACGATGGTGATGTGTCAGTGTAGGTTCACTGATTGTAATAAATGTAGCACTATGACACAGCATGTCCACAGAGTAGGAATATGGGAAATCTCCATTCTTTCTGTTCAACTCTGCTGTAAATTTAAACTTGCATTAACGATAAAAGTTTATTAATTTTTAAATGGTTCTATGAAAGGAGTCCATAATATTTATCTTATAGTTTAATATAATTATATAAGATATTATAGTTTTATTGCAACTATCTTGTATTTTAATATGACCATAATGTCATTATAATAGTTGATAATATTATTTATATTTAAAGCTACCTAAAAGAAAAACTTAATAAGAAGAAAATAAACTTTGTATAAAAAAAAGTGAATTGGGCTAACTAGAAAAAGTGAAGTGGATTAATTAAGCCAAAACAGATTATGGAGCGTGGCTAGCTGAATAGCCAGGTTCTCAAGACATTTAAGTCTTCCTGGAGTTGAGTATTATATTTACAATAAGATGAGCAAATATTCCAGTCATAACTGCCACCAGAGGTCAATTTTGGCACTACACCAAACAGGGAAACTTAACCTCTCTTCAAACACAAGTAAACCTTGGAAAATACCATCCAGCAAAATAAAGATTTTTTAAAAATATTTTTTTAGTTATAGTCGGACACAATACCTTTATTTTATTTATTTATTTTTATGTGGTGCTGAGGATCGAACCTGGCGAGCACTCCACCACTGAACCTCAACCACAGCCCCACAAAATAAACATTAAATACATAAAGTTTCAGTAAAATAAACTGACTGGACATCATTACTAGTGCTTTTAAATAAATATACATTCTATTTTAATAATTTTTCTCTCTTCCCCAGAACAAATTAAGCTCCATAAGCATAGGGATGCTAGTAAAATGTGGTAATTGTCATTCTCATTGCCTACCCAAGGTATTAAGTGCGCAGTAAATGATAATATTTGAGTAAATGACTGCAGGCGGGACTGTACACCAGGACCCCATGGACCACCATTAAGAGACCCATTTTTTTCACTTTAATTTTAATGACCAAACCTTCTAAACATATCCATTGCCTGACTTTGGAACAAAATTCTAAGTCAAAAGCTTTTGCCTGAGGCACTGAAATTAGTTACACTATCACCTCAACTACAGAGAACTTTCTGGGTTAAAAGGACAATGCAGGTGGAGGAAGAAAGTAGCAAGTCCAAGTGCAGATCTTACTACAGTCCTGAATTCAGGGATCTTTTTTCATCTCATTAGCTAACTTCAACATTCTCAGCAATGTTATAAATGACTATGAGAATCACCATCATGTTCAAAGATAACCACAAAATCCTGAAAGGAAACTGGATTATCCTGGGTGGCAAACAGAGGCACATAATAGGACACAGCTGTGCCATCTATTTTTTTTTTTTTCCCAAGAATGGAATCCTCTAGCTTGGCTGATAGACAAAAAGACAACAACATATCCAAGCCTTCCTAACAGGAAGTTGTAGTCATATAATAAGTTCTAGTGCATGAGAATGAGATGGAAGAAGTGCTACCTGCAATTTCTAATTTATGCCCTTACAGGTTTCACATTTCACCTTCCTACCAATTGGAATGAGAATGTGGTAATGATTAACATCCTGGACCAGGCAGACAGAAAAGGTGTAACAACAAAGCACTTGAGCACCAGCACTATAGAACCAGAACACCAGTAAACCCTGTTTAAACTCAGAATATTGTTTGTGAAGCAACTAAACTACCTTTCACTGTCTCTGCTGATTGCCCCAGAGTGACTAACCATTCTGGTTTGCCCAGAATAGAAGGAGCACCCAGGGTGGGACTTTCAGTGCTGAAACTGGGAAAGTCCTGGGCAAACCAGGGCAAGTCAGTCCCCAGAGGTCTCACCCTGTCTGTACCTTTCCTGCATTACAGACTTGATCAGAATTATTTAAAGAACATACAAGGGCAAGAAGGGTTGTTCCAATTTTATAGATAATAAAACAGAAGATAAGAACTTGAAAAAGATGTAGTTCCTAGTAAATTAATCCACTTATATTCTACCATGTGAAAAGAGGAAGAACATTAAAAGAAAATATTGTAACTGTGGGCAAGCTTCAAGAAAAGTTAGCTCCTTTGCTACATAGTTGTTAAACAGCCCAGGTTTTAAAAATTCATCTTTCCTGCTGTAGATATAGAGATATAACTCAGTTGGTAGAGCGCTTGCCTTGCATGAAGAAGGCCCTGGGTTCCATCCACAGCATCACAAAACAAAAGCAAATAAATTTATCTTTCAAACATAGGCAATATCTGACTTTTTAAAGGTAAATTATGACTGGCTTTCTGCAAGTAAACTACTAAAAGCAAGGAATCCCCTAAAATCATATTAGAGAATGAGAACCTCTTGGTTTGGGGTGAAGAAGAAATAATTGATAAAATGAAGGTCATCTACTGTTGTTGACTCCAATCTCTCCCACCGCCCCCTGCCCCCTGCCAAAAAAAAAAAAAAAAAAAAAAAAAAAAAAGAAGAAGCTCTAATCTGGGTGAATATTTTACACTGAGAGAATTCAGTTGGCTATCAGCAATTAATAGATGAAGATAGATAATGCTAGATCTGCAAATCCACCTCTTTACTACAAACTTATTTGTTTGTATGGCTATGCACAATTTAACTGCAGAGATAAAACTGGAGAATAATACATACAAAAGAAAAAATATTTGGTTCCATTTCACAAATAAATTCGGGCCCCCTAGAAGAGAAGTTTTTGGTCAAACTTCTAACACAATCACTTTTCTTAAAAAAAAAAAAAAAAAACTGGTTAATCTCAATTATAAGAATGGTGGGTTTCATTGTGACATATTAACACATACATAAAAACAAGCCAAAGGCTGAGGTTGTGGCTCAGTGGTAAAGCACTTGCCTAGCATGTGTGAGGCACTGGGTTCAATCCTCTTCAATCCTCAGCACCACATAAAAATAAATAAAAATAAAGGGAATGTATCCATATACAACTAAGAATATATATATAAAGCCAGTAAGTCCCCATCCTTCCTTCTTCCCTCCTCAGGCCCCTTCCTAGTCCCCTCCCTACCCCAATGATCACCCTTCTTCTTTTATGACATCCACTTTTTACCTTGTTGGCCCCCCTTCTGGCTTCCACATATAAAGAAAAACGTATGATACTTTTCTGAATTTGGCTTATTTCACTCCACTTTCATCCATTTTCCTACAAATAACACAATTTTGTTCTTCTTTATGGCTAAATAAAACTCTCATTGTAATACAATCACTTTTTCTTTTTTAAAACACTTTTGTCTAAAAACAAAAATCATTTGAAAGGGCATGATGGGAAATATTTTATTCATATGACTTACAATCCTCATACTAACATGTCCCATGAGAGAAGATGAAAATTAATATATCTCCAGAAGCACTATACAGGCATATCTTTATGGAAGGAACAGCCCATTAGCAGTACAATTCAAAAAATTCCATTCTGAACCTGGGACTCAGATGAATGCCAAGGATGTCCAAACCCTACCCTTGAAGAAGAGGTTATAAAGAAAGCTGTTGCTTTTGTAGCATCCCAAGGCAGCTGCACTTAGCACTTCTCCTGGATATAATGATCTGCAGTTATCTCCTTTCAGACATCAACAGTACAGGTGGTGAAGCTGTAATGAGAAACTCAACCCCATTCCCTTATCAGTGATAGCTGGTTCCCGCCCACCTGGGGAGCTTCACCACAATCATCAGGTGGGAAGTGAGGTAAAAAAGGAGACCTTGGAGAGGAAAGGAAAATAGGATAGTATGAGTAGCAACAAACACTGCACCCAGAACCTTGTATCCAGTTAACACTTGAAAATAGTGCCTAAGATTAATCACTTAAAACTCACAAATTGAATCACTTAAAATAGTGATCCTCAAATTGTAGAGTACAGAAGACTCACCTGAGGTACTTACTAAAAAATGCAAATCCCAGGTCTCTTCAGCAGATATGCTGTTATTTGGGGAAACCCCAAGAATGTGATTTTTAATAAACAGCTGCAGATTTTTATGCAATTATCTACCAGAATAATGGATAAGTATCTAGTACTTACCATCTAGGATGTGGCTCTAGAGCTCAGTGGTAGAGCGCTTGCATGTATGAGGCACTGCATTCAATTCTCAAACCGCACATAAATAAATAAAATAAAGGTCCATTGACAACTAAAAAGAATGCTTTTTAAAAAAAAAAAAAAAGATGTGGATCTAAAATGGAAAATATGAGTTAAAGCCCAATTGCTTGGTTGATTCAGAAAAATATAATGCATAGCCCCAGAACAAGGGATAAACAACTAAAAATATCACAAAACAATTTTTTTATTTCCTTGTAAAAAATACCTAGTCTTTCAAGAGCACATGAATAGCTTTTGTATTTTAAACACAGAAAAAAGACATGACAGTCCCTTTCATTTGCATTCAGTTTAATATCCACTTTCCCCATTATCAATTATTACACAAATTCTAAACCAATTTGAACTATTAGTTTGTTAGTAAAATATTATTATCAAGATCAATTTAAAAACAAATGTCAATTTTAAGTTAGGGGGTTTGGGGAAATGCATCATACTTGGTAACCTAAGACTGTCTTTCAGTTAGCTCACATTTCAAGTTCTTTAAATTATAAAAATAAAATTTTAAATGATCTATAAATAAAGGAAAAATTAAAATGAAAGTAAAGTACATCTATGGATCCCAACAAGTCTAGTTTTTCTGAACCTAATTTTCTTGACCATCGAAGTGAGGATATCAAATTAGATGGTTTTGAAGATCTTGCTTGCTAAAACCTACTGAAAACTGGGTTTAAGCATATGTTTAAAGCCAGGTGCATTAGCACAGATGTGTAATCTCAGCTATTTGGGAGACTGAGGAAGGAGGATCACAAATTCAAGGCCAGCCAATTAGTGAGATCCTGTCCCCCAAAATAAAAAGGATGGGAATGTAACTCAGTGGTAAAGTGTTCTAGTATCTCTCACATACACACACACACACACACACACACACACACACACACACACACACACACAAAGGAGGAGGAGGAAGAAAAAAGGAAAGGAAGAAAGTTTTAATGAGGGTTGGGGAAATTAGCTTTAGTTTGCTGTTGGGCACTTCCCTAGCAAGCAAGAGGCCCTGGGGGTAGAACCCCTGGGGGTGGGGAGGAAGAATGGATATTAGCGTAAAGAGACTGATATGGAAAGAGACTGAATTTGGGGAGACCCTCTGAAATTATGAACAACTTTCTCATTATGAGATTGAAAGCTGAGGGGCCTTGCCCCCCCACCACCACCACTGGCTGATATGCTCCAAAGAAGCTAAGAATGGAGACTGCCCCCTCCCCAGGCCTGTCTAGCACAGACTAACTAAATCTGCATATGTACTAAATCTGCATATGTATCTTTCCTGCTTTTTGTCTCTTTACTGCCTCTTCTGATTTAAAAGATTTGCTCACCTTCAGAGATTTCAAAGATCGAACTTTTGAAACAAGTTTCTTCTATTTTCCTTCAAAGTTAACTTTGAATAAAACATATTTTCCTACCAATTTGACTCCAAATAATTCTGGAGCATTGTAGCCTAACCTCTTTTACAGACAAATAACAACATAATTTGGTTTACAAAAGTAGTTAATACCGGGATCAAAGGGGTACTAAGGAGAAAAATTAAGAGATACAGTATTCACCTTATTTTTCAACTTTACAGAAAAATCTTTAATGTTAACACAAATTTCATAGGGTTACTGTTAAAAATATAAATTAAAGTTTAGAAGGTACAGGGTAGGCCCCAAATTATTTCTTTGTAAAACAAGCTCTCTGATGATAGGATGGGAACATGACTTACTCTTGAGTAAGCCAGGATTTTGTTTTTATATATTTTTTAATTTGTTCTAATTAGTTGTACATGACAGTAGTACGCATTCTTAACAAATCATACATAAATAAAGCGTAACTTCTCATTTGTCGGGTTGTACATGATGTAGAGTTACACAGGTCTTGTAATCATATATGCACATAGGGTAATAATGTCCATTGTACTATCATTCCTACTCCCATTTCCCCTCCCCTCCCCTGACTCCCCTCTCTCTACTCCAAAATACATCTGTTCTTCCCCACACATTATGAATTAGCATTTAAATATCAGAGAAAAAACATTTGGCCCTTCGTTCTTTGGGATTGGTAAGCCAGGATTTAGAGTAAAGCCAAAGGTAAAACAAAGAATTATAAAACACCCAAAAGCACAGTAAAGCAGTCAACAATACCAAACCTACTGGAAAATAAATTACTTTTTAGTCACACATAAACAAAGAGCAATTGGCTTCAAATAATGGAAGGACCTAATAAATATGTGTGTGTGTGTGTGTGTGTGTGTGTGTGTGTGTGTGTGTGTGTTTATTTTAAATGCATTGAGAGGTGGCAGATGAGTCAATCTTGAAACAAATGGCTATAGTTCAACTCTGGCTGCAGGTTATCATCATGTGGGGAGCTTTGAAAAGCTAGAGGTCCCTGAAAAGCTGCCACCCCTAAACGATTTCAATTAAGGCAGAGTTTATAGAGATTAGGCTCAGGTCTTAGAACTTTTTGCTTTTTAAAACATGCTCCCCAGATGTTTATAAAATTGAGAACCATGAGCCCACACTTACAAAAATATACAAAATTAACAAATATAACTGAATTTTTCAATACGTTGAGGAGTGTGTGTGTGTTAATGGAGCTAAGAATTCCTGCATCCACCTAAGTAGCCAATTAGTAAGTAGAAATATAATATCATGAATTTAGGCTATAACACTAAAGTGGGAAATGTTAAGCAGAAGTGTACTTTGAAGAAGTGTACTAAGTGGAAATTTCCTTTTGCCTCAAAATGATCAGAAATTTTTTATCATATGAGAAAATGAAATGACTGGCTATGTGGTATCACAGATTAGTGAGTCTCAAAGGTATCACAGGCCAAAAGCACCTAAAGGGCCATTGTGGTGGTGCATTTCTGTAATTTCAACAACTCTGGGAGGCTGAGGTAGGAGAATCTCAAGTTCAAGGCCAGCGTGGGCAATTTAGCAAAATCTTGTCTCCAAAAGAAGGGGTAAGTGGACTGGATAGGTTAGGAATATAGCTCAAATGGTTGAGTGCCCCTAAATTCAATCCTCAGTACTGAAAAAAAGGAAAAACAAACAAACAAAATTTAGAGGGTTTGTTAACACACATACTGCTGATATAGTCATCATAGTTCCTGATTCTTAATATGGGCTCAAGAATTTGCACTTCTGAGTTTCTAGGTGATGTTAATGCTGCCAGATCAAGAATCAATGAGAAAGAAAAAAAATATAATTTCAAAAATGCAATTTTCTTTTTCAGTGGAAACACAGTGTCAGAAAAAACTTTCAAGTCTTTTATCAGTCCCAATTTTAATATCCATGTGTGTGTGCCCTATAGTGTAGCTCTCTTTTTCTGCAGTTCCTCAAAAACCAGCTTGGTACTACTTATCTGCATGCATTTGTGAAGCCAGATTTAAAGTTAGGTAGTCAGTGTAGTTAGGTAAATCGGGTCTAATACCGAGTGAAATCTAAAATGGAGGCCATGCTGGAAATGACTCAGGAAAAACACAGGACAATGGAATGTTAATGGAGCCCAGGAAACAGCCCCCAACAGATTTGAAGATAGCCCTTCACAAAGAAGTGTTAATAAACAGCCCCCAGCAAACTTAAAGATACCCCATCCCAAAGAAGTGATAAAGAAGTCCTTCCTGCCTGGCCCACCGGTGTCCCAACCCCTCCCACCTACATTCCATCACCAAAACTATAAGAAGGGGAAACAACCGCACTTCCGCGGATTCCACCTCTTGGGTCCCCTTCTTCCTCCGGGAGAAGTCTTTTCTGCTGTCCTTTAATAAACTTCTACTTTCTACTCTGACCTTGCCTCGGCGTGCTTCTTTGATGTTATTCTTCAACATCGGGGGAAGCAAGGACTCGTCACCGGTCAACAGCGGTATCATTTGCATCATGTGACCAACATTCAGCAAATAACATGGAAATACTTTGTTGTGAATCTAATCTCATCTTTAAAGAAATGAGAAAAGTTTCATAAATCAGACAACCAAGATTGTCTAAAGTTTACAATTCTGATGGGCACATGCTTTCTTAAAAAAAAAAAACAAAAAAAAACCTCTGTTTTAAAAAGCTTTAACTCTTTTATTGGAATTTTAATTAGTGAGACACAGTAAGTGAATCTGGAGGAAACACAGATCAAATTTCACCTCCCACACTGAAACCCCTTCACAAGTACAGGGAACTACTTTCTAAATATACCACAACTCAGAGGTTTTTAAGACTACAGATATGTACTAAGATTATAAAAGATCACAGAATTGCATCCTGTGTTTATTAAGAATACCCATTTTTTAAATAAGACTAAATGGATTTTTAACATGATCTGCATTAACATTACTAAGGTCACAAAATAAATTTCCAAATGATGTCTCAAACATATTTTGGGGCCAAAAATATCTGGCTGAATATTAACAAAAAAGAATTCTAAGTATTCACCATTTGTTTATTTGGAAATCATCACAGGTGAACAAATAACAAAACTTCCCCACTCTTGTCTCATGAAATTCCAGTACAATCACAACCAGAAGACAGTTACAAACCATTACATTAAAACAAACAAACAAACAAACAAAAAAAAACAGTAAAGTGATATTATTCCCAGGTTTTGTAAGGTTTTATAGAAGACACATGCATTTCTCTGATGATCCCTTATCATGGGTAAAAATGTAGAGTTTTGTGTCTTCTAATATTTAGGATTATACCAGATATTTACCATAATGAAGCAAGTGGTGTAGGTACATCACTGCTGTTGTAGTAGTCTTCCAAATATTATGTAATATACTTAAACATGGAACCTTAATGCTTGTTATAAGAGTATATGAAATATGTTTTAAAAAAGTATTTCCATTTAAAAAGTCAATCAGAACCACAATTTAAAGCCTAAATATAACTGAGTATAAACCTTCTCATTTGTTAGAAAGGTACAAAGTCTCTAGGGAGTGGTTGCCTAGCATCATGCAACTAGTTCATAGTTACTCATTGGCAGAGTCGAAACTAGCATTCAAGTTTCCTGGGTCCTCACCCAGGATCTCTCATTTGTACCATATAAAGACACCCCAAGGTTGTCACTGCCATGGCAGAAAATTGTTTAGAATTTTCTTGAATTCTGGAATATACAAATCAAAACAGCAGCCTTAGAAAAGTCTTAGTAAAGATGTTCTTAAACCTTGTTTTTTTTTTTTTTGGAAGGGGTGTCTGAGAACTCAGGGGTGCTTTACACTTTACTACTTAGCTACATCCCCAGCCCATTTTGCTTTTACAGGGCCTCGAATTTGCCACACTCCTATCTCAGCCTCCCACCTGCCCCATCACATGGGTTTACCTTCTTAAATGTTTATGCTAAAAAAAGCCTTAAATATTCATACTATTTAAAAAATTCACAAAGCATTTTGGCTCTAAGCATTAGAGTTTTATTATTAATTGGCTGTTTGTTGAATTGGCTGAATTAGTTCTTAAATGTTATAGATATTACTGGTTCATATTTGGGCAGGCCAACAGGGGTAGGAATAGGATTAATTTTGCATATAAGTAATATTAAAATGAGTTAAAATACTTTTCCTGGAAAATACAATGTTCAAGAAAGCATAAAGTATTGAGGGCCCCCACTGAGACTGAATAACTCTATAGAGGATGGTTTGAAATAATCACATCTCAGTGATAGGCAAATCCCAGTGATCTCTAAACCCACATCCACATCCCTGGCCCCACCACCAATTTGTAAGCCCATCACTAGGATTTGGCCTCTGAATCTCTAAGAAAAATAAAAACATTACCTGCAGAAGTGTAGATAGGTCCAAGGAGAGAAAAAGAAAGCAAGAGAAAATAGGACAGTCATGAGAAGCAAGTTCTGTGTGATGCATAGTTAAGAAATTTGAAGAAAAAATTTATTTCAAAGCATATGTTCAAAGTCTAATTGATCAAAATAGTATAATTACATCTCCACACCTTCAAGAATGACCTAAAACTAGTAAATAGCACACAAGCATTGCTTTTTGATACTTTTCCCCATTTTGTTTCTTTTTTCTTCCTGCCTTTCTTTTCTTTATATTTTATTTTGATTTTTGCTGAGGAAAATTCTTAAAATGTATTCTTATTTATATTCCTACTCCTGCTTCTCTGCCCAGAAAGAGATGAAAGAGGAGGCTTTTTGAACCAAAAGAATTTTGAGAATTACCAAAGGAGGAAGAACTGAGCCCAGAGAAGGAAAAAAAAAAAAAAAAATATATATATATATATATATATATATATATATAACTGTGCCTGGGTAGTGTTTTGAATTTATTGGTTTAAATAAATATAGGACATAGGCCCAAGGTAGTTAGAAATCTTCCTAAGTCCTTGTGAGTGATCACTCTTCACTCCAACTACTATTTTATGACATCAGGTATATGTACATTCAACTGTAAATACAAAAAAAAAAACACCTAAATATGCTTAATCACCGTCATTATTTCCTTTTATTAGACCTACCTAAAATTAGCAATGATTGTACTTTCATCTATTAAAAGTCCCCAGTTAAAAAAATAATAATAATAAAAACCTCCCAGTAAATTCAAAAGAAAATTCTATGAAAACATTATGATTGTATAATAAAGAATTTCATTGAACTAGAACATGACCTTTCCACAGATGAGATGTTTCCCTTGTGACTGTATGATGCAGCAGTTTCTGGATAACATGTGTGGCTCCTATATATACAACATTTCATTTAAAAATGAAGTAGTAGAACCTTTCAAGTGTGAATGATTCAATTGAGGGGTTAAAAAAAAATCAGGAAGAAAGCATCAGAATACACATAGAAAACTGGGGGACTTCCCTACCTTCCCTTGCCTATCTTGGGAAAAACTAAAGATATCATTCAATGATGTTTGAATATTTTATCGCTGATAAGCACTGTTTGCCCAAGGCGGTATATGGGGGGGGGGGGGGTGAGGAAAGAGGGAAACTCCACCCTTTCAGAGTTCTGGCTCTCCTTATAAGGAAGATATAAACAGAATTAGGTGTTAAAACAACCATCAAAGTATCTAAAAGTGGAGGTCAAAGGAAAGTCAAAGAAACAGGGAGGCAATAGTGTGAGGTGAAAATTGAGTGTCAAAACATTTTGGAGTAATAAGGCAGTGCCTGTAATTCCAGCCACTGGGGAGGCTAAATCAGGAGGACTGCACATTTGAAGCCAGCCTCAGCCATTTAAGGACACCCTCAGCAACTTAGAGAGACCCTGTCTCAATACAAAAAAATAAAAAGGGTTGTAGCTCAGTGCTAGAGTGCTCATAGGTTCAATACCTACTGCCACAAAAATAAAAATATAAGTGAAATTTAAAAACAAAACAAAACAAGTGCCATGTAGCTCAGTGGTAAAGCACCCCTGGATTTGATCCCCAGTTAAAAAAAAAAAAAAAAAAAAAAAAAAAGCTGCTCAGGATGGGAAATATCCTGAAGCATATGTCCCAAGGGACAAATGTGACCCTGATCCTGTTGGGGTATAAGATAAGTAAGCAGTGATCTTCCCAATGCAGCTGATACATAATAGCTTTGAAGGCCAGGCTAAAGATTGCAGATCTCCACGTGAAAATGAAGGGCACAGACAAATGGTACTCAAAGGCAAGTTGGTCAGCAATGAAGACAACAGACAAATGGGAAAAGATCCAAGGCCAAGGGAATAGTGAGAAAAAGGCGCTAATGCAGTCAAGGTCAAGTGACAAGGGACTGCTTGCAAAGAGCACATGATAGAGGGACCGGATTAAGAAAGGCAAGAGCTCTTCATGAAGAAGATGGTGTTCAAATTAAGAACCAGAGGTAGCAGCAAGCAACTAGGCAGAGGGTAAACTCAAAAATAACTCCAAATCTGTCACGTGAAGACTGATGCAAACAGGGGGGTCATACCTGAGCCTGGAAATTTAAGTTTGAAGCTTTTGAGAGAGCAGGTAAGAAATCAGAGCTAGAACTGTAGCTCCTCTGTTTATAATCAACACCCACCCCAGATGCAGGAATAACCTCACCTAAAGGGCAAGAACAGAGAGAAGAGTGGAGGCTCAGGGACAAAGGTGTTCTTTTAAATGCCCAGGAAAGAGCAGAAGAACAACCAAAATAGAGCAATGTTACAGCTGGCACAGGGGGATGACAGAGCAATTTGAGGAGGCTTGTTTGTTGTTGTTGTTGTTGTTGTTGTTCCTAGGGACTGAAGCCAGGTCACTTACCACTGAGCCACAATCCCAGGACTTTTTATTTATTTTTTTGAGGCAGAGTCTTGCTAAATTGCTTAAGGTCTCACTTAGTAGCTGGAAAATATATCTAACATGCAGAAAAGATTAACAAGCCTCGAACTTGCAACTTGCAATCCTCCTGCCTCAGCCTCCCAAACTGCTGGGATTACAGGCCTGTGCCCCCGGGGCCTGGCTGAGGAAGCATTAGTTTAACAAAAGTTTACCAGCCTCCTCCCCAGTGACCATTCCCTAAACTACTCTTCCATCTTTGACAGGATAGTCTCAGTTCTAAAGAAAGACCTCCGCAATGCATCTTCCCTCAGATCAAAAGGTAACAAGTTTATCTGAAAAGAAGATGCAGATGCTGGAGGTTGAGGTTCTCTTTGATAGGATAAGGAGACAACTGAGACCTGAAGATCAGGAAGGCCAGAATGTCTTGGAAGAGGGTGAACCTTGTGAAATTCCTGCCTTGGGTCCCAATCTACTCCCTTCCCTTTCACAAGTTTTCAGCGCCTGAGTCTCCTTCCCCCTAAAGATGGAGATTTAAAACAAAAAGTCCTCTGTCTTCCTCAGAGCCGGCTTTGAATAAAACCTGTTTTTCCTTTCCCACACTGTCTCCTGAGTTTTAGTGGAGTGTGACCACTTGGTAAAGCTTTTCCTTCTGGGTTTAGGAGGAGGATTATGACTCTAAAACACCTTTCCCTTTATCTCAAGTAAGAAAAGAGTCAGAGGATGGCCCAGACTGAAGAGCTGCAACCTACAGGTAACTTCAGTGAGTTCAAGATCTTCACATTCCAGAAAATGAGGCAGCAGTTGAGCTGCACCTCAAGCACAGGGCTCTAATCAAGAAGCCTAGGTCCTAACACTAAATCCCCCAGGCATGTCCTGGAGACCTCAGGAAGTGACTTAATAACTTAGTGACCCATGTCAGGATCTATAAAATGCTAACACCTGCTACCGGACAGTGCTCAGGGGAAGAATGAGGATAAGAACACAGAATGTACATTACTGAGATTTGCAAACTGAAAAAAAAAATCTGCATGAATATAACATTTTATTATTATTTAAAGGAAATGAGTATTTCTAAGATGAAATTAGTGTCAGAGAAGCTAACTACATTTTCCCACCAAAATTTGTAGTATATACACGTCAGCCCTGATTTGGGATGGTGTATTCCATCCAATGCTTAAGACCACAGATGAGAGGAAGTATCTGTTACAACATCCTGTCAATACTATGGTTTCCTGGCATGACATACCCAGTTAAAACAAGGCCCCACTACGACACTAAAACACCTTCCCTTCTTGAATTTTGTTTTTCCCTTCACTGTTAATTTCCTTTCTGCCTCCCCACCATGCTCTTATTCCTTTTCTTCCTTCCCCTTCCAGTTTCCCTTATTCTCATTTATCTCCGTTAAGACACATTTTCACAAACAGCCACAACATATTTTCAAAAATGGCATTAATATTCCTTAAAATGTTTTCACCCTTGACCAGAATCCATAACTTTCCCTATTTCGCCTTGTCAAATGGACAGGCAAACCTGTTGGACAAGTTTCCTCCAGGCCCTGCTCTCCTGATTGGTTCTTTGAGAGCAACTGGACAAGAGGAACAGCAGCACAAATGCAAAAACTATGTAAAGCACAAGGGCTTTCTTCATCAAGAAGGCTGCATTCTGACTGCCCTCTTCAAGCGCTGTCAAAGCAGTAAGGCAATCGCACAGGTTGTGCCATTAGTAATAATAAAAAAAAATAAAATAAAAGCTTTTAAGACTTCCTCTTCGAAATTATGAATATTATGATGAGAATGAGGTAGAATCAGATTAAGTGTTTAAGTGACGTTTTTAAAAATGTGATGAATGAGATTATATCCAAAATGTAATTATAGAGGTGCCCATGTTTCTTCTTGTCATGGTGTGTGGGGGTGGGGGGAGTGTGTGGGTGTTGGCATAAACAGAGTAAAAATTTGAATTTTCAAAACAGATTAATCAAAATAGGATTTTTTTCCTAGTACAAGGGATTAAAGCTTCTTTTTTATTTATTCATTTTTATTTTGAGCCAGGGTCTCCCTAAATTACTGAGGCTGTCCTTGAACTTGTGATCCTCCTGCCTCAGTCACTAAACAGGCTACAATTACAAACATGCATCACTGTATTCAGCTAAATAGGATTCTTTGGAAAGATTTACTTTCATATTGCTCTACATAACAAAGTCCTTGGGTATATTTAAAATATGCTTTAAAATCACTATCTACATATTTTAACTGGAAAATATATCTAACATGCAGAAAAGATTAACAAACATCTGTAAACCCTCACCTTTATTTATTTATTTACTTTGTTACTGGGGATCTAACCCAGAGGTTCTTAACTACTGAGCAACATCGCCAGCCCTATTTTATTTATTTATTTATTTATTTATTTATTTATTTATTTATTGGCACAGGGTCTAAGTTGCTGATGCTGGTTAATCTAGAAATTCTCCTACCACAGCCCCCCAACTCACTAGAATTACAGGCATGTTCCACCACACTTGGCCCACCACCTATATTTTAAAAGGGTTAAGTATTTGATCTATTTTCTTCAGGTGTTTTGAAAATTTTAAATTATGATCCTATTTATATAAACTGAATTCTCTACAACTTTTCAGAAACATCTTATCATAGTATATACAACTTTTTTTTTTCTTTTGGTACCAGGTATTAAACCCAGGGACACTTAACCTGAGCCACACACCTAGCCCTTTTGTCTGTGTGTGCTTGTGTGTGTGTTTTTATTTGTATTTTTAGAGACAGGGTCTGACTGAGTTGCTTAGGGCCTAGCTAAGTTGCCCAAGCTGGCTTTGAACTAGCGATGCTCCAGCCTCAGCCTCCAGAGCATCTGAGATTACAGGTGTACAGCTACTGGGCCCAGCCAACTATTTGTACAAATGATTGTACTTTCTTAACATAAGTGCATGTATTATTTAAACTTAAAATCTCACATGGAATAAAATTAGTCCCATAGGCACAGCTTATTAAAGCAAGTTGTAACTAATATACTAACTAAAAAATTTTGACTTGGCATCTTGAAAATATTTTGAGTATTAAATTTCTTCAAGACAATTGGAAAGTATAAATTAGTTCTACACATATCATGTAATTCTTCCTAAATCAAGCAAAAATTTAACAAATCCATTTTTTGTTTTGTTTTGTATTTTCTTTCTTCTTTTTCTTGGCACTGGAGATTGAAACTAGGAGTGCTTTACCACAGGGCTATATCTCCACTCCTCTTTCTTTTTTATTTTGACACAGGATCGCACTAAATTGCTGAAGCTGACCTTGAACTTGCAATCCTCCTAGTCTCTATAGTCTTAGTCTCTACAGTCATAGAATTACCAAGCGTGTGACACTGTGCCCAAGAAATCAGTTAGTTCTAAGTGTAATTTTTTTTTTTTTTTAGTGAACAGAAATACTTGCAAACTTATGTACATCAAGTCAGTGGAAACTGACTATACCTTTAAAATAAAGCCAATGTTGATTATTATTCATTAAAATTCAGATAAATAGCACAAAGCTATAAGCAAAACACAGTGTCTCTACAATATTCATATGATACATTCTTCCCACCTAAGTTAAATGTTTTAAAACTTACATACACTTCCAAACTGTAAATAGGAACTGACCTAGGCTGCTCAGATACCCCACCATTCAGAAATCCCAAACTACCATTTTTTTTTTGTTTTTGTTTTTGCTTTGGGGCTATTATGAATAATGTTCCTTTAAATAATTTGTGTACAAGGTTTTGTATGGATATTTGTTTGCACTTTTTATTTATCTGGGAGTAGAATTACTGGTTCTATCTTGGTTCTATGTTTAGTCAATCTGGCAAAACTGCCAGATTGTTTTCCAAAGTGTATAGACTCCAAACTACCATTTTTATACTGGCTATACACTCCTGTGTGCTTACCTAAGTGTGGGACTCCTGGCTAGGTGAATTCTGTCTTCATGGTATTTTTATCTCTGTAAGGCAGGGCTGAACATGGCAATATATAGTCAACAAGTAAACTGATGCATATACACCATGGAACTGGAAGAAATCCTAAACTGAAAATCACCTCCAGGATCACTACAAATTCCAAATAAGAGGACCATACGTTGTGAGGTAGTAAGCATGGTGGAAATAAAGCATCAAAACTCCACTCCAGCATGAAGAGTTGCTGATAACAAAAGTATGGCTGGAGAATTTCAGGTAAAGAAAATTATCAAATATAAAGACACATACATCAAGACTGCACATCACCTTAAAAATATAGAACATCAAATTCCATTAACTCGACAAATACTTATTGGGTTTCCTAAAGCTATGTACTACTCTAAGTACTATATAAACAAATGATAAGCAATAAATAACAATGGGATGTACTGAGGCAGAATACTAACTTGAATTAAAACATAACCAATTAATCGTCATTATGCCTTACAACCAATTTGTAACCAATATGCACTGTGTTCAATTATTGGCTGATATACAAACCAGCTCATAGATGTAAACATTTTCTCAAAATACCAACTAACTACAGGGTAAAATATTCATGTGCATGTGAAAATAGAAATCTCATTGTGATGTATGTCACTTATATAAAGTATGGCTTCATCAAAATAGAGAAAATCCTAAGATTAAAACTAGGTATAATGAAATATTATTAAAGTAGACTCCATCAAAAAAAAGAAGCAAATAAATCTCTATGAATCAGTACTTCCTCTATTACACCCATTAATCACTGCTTTTCACAATGTCAATTTTAAGACATTGTAAGATATGGAAGCATTTTCTGAATTATTCAATATTGAATTATAGTTTGTTAAGTTTTGATAACATCTGTCTTGTACTTTTTTTTTTGCTTTCGTTTTCTGATTCATTAAAATGAATAATCAATGTCCTTATTAGATTATCTAAGGACCTAGCGCACTTAAAACACCAAGAATACTTTAAACAAGCTGTTTAAAATTTTTACTATTCAATATTCAGGTCCCTTTAAAAAATAATCCTTCCAAGTTGGTGGAGTCTTCTTCCAGAAACCCACCATGTCTCTAGAGCCCTCGAGGCAATTCCCACTCTCTCTACAAGGACCTTATTTCTTTTCTCTCTCTTACAAGGACCTAGTTTTCTTTTCAAAATGTTCAATTGCTGTTAGTCTACTGGCTTCTAACCCAAAAGGTTATAGATAGGATCAAGTTTTCATCAAAAATCTCTTTTCAATCACTCTTCCTGAACCCTGACAGCTAGCATTTTTTTAAAGCAAAAGTTACCACGGGCTCCCTAACTAAAAGTCCAAAACCTGCTTTCATGAAAACATCTCACATTTATAAACACAAACCAGGAACCTCTGGACAGTGTGCTTGGTAGACTCTCTCATTCGATCCTCTCAGTAGCCCTATGAAGTAAGTAATGATCCCCATTTTGTAGATAAGGAGGAAAAGATACTTAATTGTAAGCCCAAGGTTAACAAATCTATTTGGGGGCAGAACCAGGACTGTTTAATAATCCTCGTTTTAGTACCTGAACTCTTCTTGAAATTCTTTCCTTCTTCAGTTGTTTAAAATCTGTTTCCCCCTAATTCTCACTCTTGCCTCTCTTATTATCTTCTCATTCTTTGCTGCTTCTTATTTACCTACCCAGCTCTCAAATTTTAGGATCTGCTCAGGTCTTTATGTCTTAACTCCTGGTACTTACCCTGGAAAACCTATCAATTTTCATTGTTTTCAATCACATATACGCTACATATTGCTAAATAAGTCCATCCATCCATCCTTCCATCAATCATCCATCTTTTATCTACCTACTGTCTAACCCAGGACCTCTCTGCTCACAATTGTGAAATGATTCCTTGGACACACATCACCAGTTGGATTTTCTAGAAGAATTTCATATTCTACATGTCCAAAATCTAACTCTATTGCCCTTGCTCCTCAAATGTGCCATTCCTTTAAGATTCTTATCCCATCCTCCTGTAATACCCCACTTCCCTCATCTAATCAATCACAATTCTAGAGACTCTACCACTAGCATATCTTACCACTAGAATATCTTTGTGACCAAGTCCTTTTCCTCATCCAATTAGTAAGCTTTTGGTGTAACATTTCTTACCACATTCACCTCAATACCTTCTAAACTGATATTCCTATCTTACACTCCTCAGATTCACTCTTCTAGATGCTGTAAGAAATGACATATCATATTACAACCTTGTTTAAAACAACCCTAAACAGAAAACGGTCCACACTTCTGAGGGTGACAAACAGCCCCTGTGATACTACTCCTGCCTGCACTGATTCATCTTTTATGTCACCTTCTAGGAAACCTTCTGGGTCTTCTGCTGCCATGAACAACTGGCCACAGCGTTTCATACTGAAGCCAGCTTATTTCCTATCTACCCACCTTTTAAACCCAGAACCCTCCTGGGCTCTTAACATCTCCAGGGCACAGAGTCTGGCACATAGTACCAGACTTTTTTTTTTTTTTTTTTTTTGGTACCAGGGTACTTTACCACTGAAACACATCCCCAGTGCCCCCGACCTTTTTTTTTTTTTTTTTGAGAGAGGATCTTGCCAAGTTGCTTAGAGCATCCCTAAATTGCTGAGGTTGGCTTTGAACTTTCAATTCTCCTGCCCCAGCTCCTGAGT
This sequence comes from Spermophilus citellus, assembly GCF_964194105.1. Taxonomy (NCBI): domain Eukaryota; kingdom Metazoa; phylum Chordata; class Mammalia; order Rodentia; family Sciuridae; genus Spermophilus; species Spermophilus citellus. The sequence goes on from NC_138189.1 coordinate 92,623,332, forward strand.
TGCTGGGATTACAGGTTTGTGTCACCCCCCGTTTGGTCACACAGTATGCTTTTTAATAAACATTTGTTGGAGCAAAGAATGAATGCTTGTGAAATGTATCAGATTAAGATAAAATTATCACCCTGTTCAAGACTAAATTACACTACATCATTCAAATGGGTTTGATTTTGTAGCTCCTCCTTAGACAGATATGCAAAATGCCAGTATGGGTAACAGGATTATCAAACTACACTTCTGCGTAGCTTCCAGGGCAGGGAAATATTAACCATACTACATGGGGCTAATGACTTTCAATGACTGAAAGAAGCATATAAAATATAGTATACATATTTCTAAAAAGAAAAAAAAAGATAATTAAACTTTTTTTTTAAGGGCTGCTTAAATTTCTCAGAATAGCAAACAAAGAGTTTTCTAGACAATTGAAGTGTCTACAATTAGGATATTCTTCTAATAACCTCACACACAAAAAGGAATTTCTATTGAAAACACATTAAAATCTTGAATATAAAAGCCACCCTTCTGGGAACCTCAACCATTCAGCTCACTAGCTAGCAGAGAAATAAAGCATGTGAAAGTATCTGTCACAAAGTCCACAGGCTTTATACTCAGGCAACTGCCCACATCATTTCATGGCAAAAAAAAAGACAACAGATAATATAGCAGCAGGGCCCGCTCACAGCCTGACAGCAGTAGAAAGTGATAGCTGATAACAGAAAGAGGACCCAGAAAACCATAAAAAGAAGAATGGTACTTCTGTCTCCATTCTAGTATTTCAACCCTGCAGGCAGAGACTATCCACTATAAACAAAAACATCTCTATACACCTCGACCAATAGCACTATTCAATTCTTTATGAATTCATGCTCATAAAGAAAACCCAACCAACACCACAAAATGACATATCCAATATTATCCAAGAATAGATTAATATTTAGTAATTGCTTATTTGATTTAATGGCATTTTTTTTAATTTTCAGTAATTAATGGTGTGAGAAGTAAGCTATCTAGAAAATGTGCTTACTAGTGCTTATAAGATAAGCATCAATGTAGATGACATCAAATAATTGAGGTATTATACACTGCATAAACAATCAAAAGTTCTCAATCTCTGGGTGTATCTTGGCAATTTCCCAATATACCTTGGAAATCCAGTGTAAAACATCAACAAATCAATTATCAATTACTTTAAAAGGAACACAATAAGTTTGAAAATGAATTTAATGGATATTGCAACAATATTTAAATGGTAATTAAACTGATAGTTGTCCATGGGTACCTTGGAATGTTTTCATTTAAATTAAATTACTGATAAATGTGAATTGTCAATATTTTAATTCAAAAAATAAATTTTACAAAAATAAGTTTTATTATAAATGCATTTTCTGTATTTATTCTTACAAGTGCAGCAAACATAAGTAAAAGAATAAAACTCTGGAAATATTAGATTTAAAAAAAGTTAAAATCTCTATAGTTGTATTATCCAGAGCTCAGTTATGGTCAAGCTCCAATTAAAGTTCCAAGCTTTTTTACTGAATGTCAAGGCACTCCGGTGTATCAGAGTGTTTAAGCAATGCCCTATGAAACTTCATGAGACCCTGTCTCAAAATAAAAAATTAAAAAGGGCTGGGGATGTTTGCTCAGTGGTTAAGTGCCCCTGGGTTCAATCCCTGGTACCAAAACAAACAAAAAATCAAACAAACAAAAACACTCCTATGATACAACACTAGATATTAACTTAATCTTATTAGTTGTAGGTAAATAATACTAGAGTATTTCCCTTAAGCATTATCAAAAATAGTTGTTGAACAAAGATACATTCTCAAAGCAAAATTTCAAACTATCAAGAGATAGTTTCTACAGAAAAAAAAAAAAAAAAAAAACAGTCTGCAGGCTCAGATTTACTTCAACTAACACAAAGTTTTGTATTCCCTTCAATTTAAAAATTCCCTGGGGACAAATTTTCTCATGCAATAAAATATGGAGTTTAATCACTTCCTATCCTTCCTGCAAATGATAGTCATTCCCTTGACCCACACCCCCCAGGACGTAAGAGAATGAAGTATGACTTTTCTGAATGGCATACTTCATTTTTTTGTAACTTTAAATTATCAGAAATAGAAATAACAGCACACTTGGCATCTTGCCAAACTGCCACACATTCATGTCATTAATCTTGAAAGACTCCTTGAAAAAGGTGACAGCCTAAGGGCACTGAAAATATTTTGAGTAGTTTGGTTTTTTTTTTCTTAACCTTTTCCAACAACCTACCTGAAATAAAAGCTGTCTCCATGGCTAACACTCGCCCATAATAATGGTGACTTTCCAGGTAATGCCTGATTTGGAAATACCACTCACCCTTCTCTTTGCGATACTCCCTCCCACTGGTGAAAATGCTTTCTGTTTAGTTTCTGGGACTCTGAGGAGTTCTCCATCTTCTCTCCTCCCTGCCCTCTGGTGTGCTAAAAGGTGATGGGAACCCTCAGAAACGGCTGCATGGTGCCATGTTCACCATACCCAACTTTATAAAACCACAATTAATCCGGTGAGTTGGCGCGTACTGATTTGGTACCCGATCCCGCCACTTCATTCTTTTGCCCGGACGCACAGCAAATGCTGGCTCTCTTCGATGCGGTTTGCCTCCTACAACTCCAAACCACACATCCCTGGGCCCCTCGTCGCTCCTCCAGCCCGTGGAAGGCGCCCTTCTCCAATTACAGAGCGTCCTTCTCTCCATCCTCTCGCCGCCGCTCACCTCTTCTTTAACCCGCTCACCTCTTCTTTAACCCCCCCCCGCAACACACACACACACACACACACACACACACACACACACACACACGCACAAGCTTCTCAAATGCAAGACGACCCAGCCACCATAGTCCACTCCTGGGGTCGCACGGGCATGCGGACACTGACGGTCGCAGAAAGGTCCCTGCCTGTGGGTACTGCCCGAGACATTTCCCACCCCCAACCCCCAATAGCGCCAGCTCAAGTTCCCCTTAGGGGAAAAACGGAGTAAAGGAGAGTTGGAGAGGTCCCGAAGCACCTAGTCCCGCACTCCTGCCCAGAAGATCCTCTGTGCCCATCCCTCCCGGATCAAGTACAAGGTCCTGGGCGGGATCCGCGCCCTATTATCCCCTCCCTCCTCTAGCGCACACGAACGCCAGAGGACCCTCGAACCGGTGCCTCGGGGAGCGAAGAGACTGAGGGCGCCCCAGGGGGCAGCCTGGAAATATCTCCTTTACCCTACCCCCACACCCACTACCCATTCCTAATTCCCCATCCGCACTTTCCGATTCCTACCCCCTGCCTCTGGATCGCGGGGAGTTGCCGGGCACTTACCTCAGGGAGCCAACAATGCTCCTCTCCTCCGCCCGCCCCCGTTCCCCTGCTGGAACGCTGAAGTCCCTCCTCTTACCTCTTCCCTAGGCTGCTGCGCGTGAGTTTGAGTGTGTCTGTGCCGCGTAATCGTATCCGGGACCGAAGGGACCCGTGTTTGTGAGCTGGATCAGGTGTCGCCGCCTTTGGTGGCACGGGGGCGTGAGGGAGGCTGCAGAGTTCGCGTGTAGGCTTTAGACGGGCTCTCAGGGCTCACAGTTGATGGCAATATTTTAACCGTGCCCTCTCTAGGGGCCGCAGCGCGCCTGCTCCTCGGCAGCTCCCCGCGGGTGGCCGGGCCCCCCCAGCCGCGCCCCGCCCCGCGCGCCGTGAGCCGAGCTGGAGCGCTCCGGGTCCTCCCGCGCCTGGTTCAGCGGGACGCGACAGGGGCCGCCGCGCGCTCAGCCTCTCATCACACGCCCCGGGTTTCAAGCACCTCTAGCTCACCCAGCCGGGACATGGATGAGGACGCGCTTGGTGCCACGCGCTCGCAATCTGGGCAAGAGTCAGAGACCAGGAACCCAGGTTTTCGCCTGTGGGGTGGCTGTTGGCCAACAGGCTGGGACGCTGGTGAGCTCTCCCGACACGCAGAAGCTGCTAGCTCTGGGACTGGCACACGCGGCCCCGCCTCCTGTCTCCCCCTACCAGATGATCCTGAATCCTCTCGCCACCACACGGCTGGTCCCCGCGCCCGCCTTTTTTTTTCATCACGTGCACGCAGGGAGCTCCGCGTGTTGGTAGTGCGCCTTCTCTCACCCTCTCGTCATCCTGTGACACACCTCCCCAACAAATTAAAAAAGTTGCTCTTGGACTAGTGGGTGGAGGAGATAGGAGAAAGATGGGAGGGGAGGCTTACGTGAGTAGACACCTGTGTTGCCGCCAACTCAGGCTTCAGTTCTGGGCCACAAGAAACGGAAAGCGTCAGAAAACGTGGATTTGGGGATCCTAGGAAAAGTATATTGGGTTGCTGGGCGTAGTAACATCCCTCCTTTGGGGCTTGTGCTGAAAGAGCCATTTATGTTTTGCTTGGTTGACTCTGTGGCGACTTTATTCTGACTAATCTGTGTTTGCCAGCAATATATCCTTGCCAACTTGGCGTCTAGGCCAGGAAGCAACTTTGCCCAGGACCTGCTGGAGCAGCCTTCCTGTGGCGCCTCAGACCCGAGAGGCCGAAAATATTTAGCTGTCCAACAGTAGATTATGGGCTTCTTGAGAACCAGGCAAGTCTAATTAAAGTTGAAGTTTATCCTCAGAGCCTGATGAACATTGTTTTCTGAATAGATAGGCATAGACATATGACCTCATATATGTACATATATATTGATGTGAACTGAATTGATTAGTTCAGACTTTTAGAAAAGTAGAAATCATATTCCAGAAGCCGAGGTGCCGCCATTGCACACAAACATATTTTTAAATGTTGGGAAATGAAAAAAAAAAAAAAAAAAAAAGTCTAGTCAGGCTATTCTTCCTTTGTTACAAACACAGATCCAAGGACGCGTTGGGATTTTCTGTCCTTAGATAAGAAAATGGAATTTGTGTTTTATTTTGCTTATTCTTACATAATAATAAATGGAAAAGTATACATTGTCTTATTAAGTTTATTATATAAGTTTATTAAGCCTAAATTTAAGAAATGCAGGACCTGCAATCCATATATTCAAGTCTGCTTGCCATTGAAAACATTTTCAAAAGCCAATTTCAAAATGATAAAGAACATTCCTTCTTTGCACATTAAAAATTGAATTTTCCTAGACTTTGTACTTGACCTAGAGAAATTACCATACAGTATATTTCTTATTTATATTGCACTAGAAAAAACTAAAATAAACATTTTACATAACATAGATAACAGTTAACAAAAGAGCTTTAAAGAATCTATTATCTGAAATGTCAGCCTTTCATTTTAAACCATAGTTTTGATGATGCATATGTAAATTCTTGTTTAAATCTTAATTAGAAATTAAAGCAGTAACCTCAGCTTTTATTTTGTGAAAATCTTTCCAAAATTTGTGTCACATCATGTGCTTAATAAAATCATGAACTGATCATTGTGTAAGATTTTGTTAGACTCATGGATATAAAAGGGGAATTACTATGTGTTACGTGTGGCTATGTCCATGTATATTGTTTTAATGGTCTAGCTATTGTCTTCAATATTTTTATCTAACAATTATTGCTACTGAGAGGGTGTTCCATAACTTAAGACGTTAGTCAATCTCTGTATAAACACTTTTTTTGAAGTTCGAAACTATAAAAGCAAGAAATCAAAAAGTTTCTTCCTCTCCCCACTCTTTTCTACCTTCCCTTTGTCTGTATACATTTCTACTTCTACATTTATCTCTACCTCTCTTCCCATAAATGCACTACTCTTAGCATATAACATTATTGACAGAATAGTTGGATTAAGTAAATAATGGAAGAATTTGCTCTTTCATTTACCCATCTTTATTGAAGGATGCATATTTTGTATATTTAATCTATCCTTCAAGTTCCCATCCAAATTAACAAAGATTCTCCTTGTCCTATTTAGTTTACAGAATGTTGAATTGCACAGCATATCTTTACTAAGTTTCAGTTAATGTAGAATACGGTGTTAAAAATTCCTCAATGTTTCTGTATATGACTGGCATTAATTTACTCAATTTATTTTTAAATGCTTATTAGAATTCTTCATCCATTTAGATTCATATAATTTTATTGAGAAATATCAATCACCACATGAGAGATATAGCTTAGCTTGATAATCATTAGCCATTAAGTTCAGAACCAAACTGCGTAGAATTAAACTTCAGCTTCACCATTTGGCATGTGAATATAATAATATTATTTATTTAATAAAGTTATTGGGGGAATTACAGGAATTAAATTGCACAGAACACAGTTCTGACACCTGCTATATGCTAAAAAAATGTTAACTTAGCGTCATCTGCCATAATTCTAATGAATAACAGAAGAGTTAATCAACTTTGTGAGTGTTGTTGGGCTGTTATATTTACCGACAAATTTATTGTGGAATTCTCACATTATAGGACTCAGCACATTATAATAAAAAATTCTGGCTAGGTCCTTTGCTACCTTTCTTAATTTTAGGATTTTACATTTCATACAACGTTCTAATAAGATCAAGTTCTCATGCTTGTCCATTTACTATGACAAGAATATTAGTATTTCTTAAAAACCGTTCTTAGATTCATTTTATTCATTTTTATTCGTTTAGTAAGTACTTGGTTAAACATCCATTATATGCTCAATTTGGTATGCACTATAAAGAATATATTCCATTAACACATGACAAAAATTATTTCATGGATCCTGCCCTTTGCTGGAGAAAGAAGTAATTTACAAACATTTAAAAAATTATATGAGTGCATAATCATAGCTTATTTGAATGTAATCAAGCATCAAATGCATAGTAAGAAGAAGAAAAGGTATGGAAAGGAGATAAGAGGAGATTAATATCAGCTAGATTTGTTAGAAAAGGTGTCTTGGAAAAGATTATATTTGACTTAGGGCCTGAAGGTAGGGTTTCCAATTTGATAAGAATTATTGGGTACTTTGTGTAAGAATCAAATAGTCTATTATTAGTTCTTCCCGGACAATTTTATATGCCAAACAAGTAAACCTACTATCTTAAAGTGCATAGTGTTAAAAATAAAAAGGTAGCTTTTGTGTCTTAAACTTGAAATCTATTGCTGTGTTCAGTTGTACTTTTCACTAGTTTAATTCAGGTGAGCAGACAATTAAGCACCTTTAGGAGCAGAACCTGCTAGACACTCTAGCCACAAAATTGACTGCAACGTAATCGTAATCCTCAGAATGGTGGGGCAGAAGACCAACCATATTATGCATGTAATCATAGAAGAAGAAAGCACAGAAGTAATTCAGAGGAAGTATTTTATCTGCGTGGAAAAGTCTAGGAAGACTTTCCAAAGAACTGATGTTGAACTGTGTTTTAAAGGATGAATGTACATTCAAAAGTCATCAAAAGGACAATTTAACTACAGGGGATGTTCAGTTTCTATATTTCCCTCTCATTAAATTGATCTATTGCTGACCATTATCACCTTAATGTATTTGGTACTGCCTCTGGTACATTCTCTGATAAAAATTGCTTATATTCTTTTTCCCATTTTCAAGTAGAAATAATACAAATATAACTTGCTGACAAAGAAAAGAGTAGATCATAGATTGCTAGATACATATATTCATGTAACATTTTAAGGGAAAAAGAATGAAAAGGTGGGGATGGGTTTTAAATGAAGAATTCTGCTCAAAACTCTGTGTGGGTTTTACTCACATGGCTAAAAAAGCATGGTTTTAAAAAGCTATTACTCAGATATTAAAACACTTGCAAGAATACAATTATGTAACTTCATGATGGTTACTAATTTAAAGCTAATATATTGTACAAATTTTCATTGAAAACTTTAAAAAACGGCACCTCCTACAATCCATTATCAACAGTACAGTTTTATATCTTTGGACCCTGTAACACAGACCATGTAATGTAAAACACAGCAGAATGGATTTGCATTCACTTGTGGGCAGAAATATAGGTATCTGTATATTCCAATACTGCTTTGCTATCGGTTCCAATCATTTGAGTATATTGTTTGGGGACACCTTATTGTACTGAAAACTTCACTGACTTCACAAACCAGCCCTGCTCTTGGAGTCCTACAAGACTGCTTAGGTCTTTGATGCTTTTCTCCATAATAATAATGAAAATTAGGACTTCCACCTTGAGTCCATAACAACACATAATGCTAAAAGTGATCTCATTTAATTTTTATTAAAAAAAAAAAAGCCTGGAGGTAGATAGTATTATTATTGAAGCAGGAAGATCAGTCACCCATGGGCAGCCAGGATGAAGGATTTTCTTTCAAGAACAGGAGGGAAGGGGACATCATGCCAACCTGAAAGGAGAACTTGGGTCTGAAAGACATCCTGCAACTTGCTACTCCCTGCCAGTGTTAACCATAATGCCTTCTTCTGACCTAGAATACCTACTTCTGTTCCTCACAGCTGCAACCATAGTAGCCTTTCCTTCGTTACCCTTGCCCTTACCCCTAGCAATGGCCAACCACAAGCAGACTCCCTACCCAAATGCTTCTTTTTTCTAACAGACATATCAAAAAACACCAGTTAAGACCCGTACTCTTAATTATTTATTAAGGGATTAAAATCATGTAGTTCTGATGGACTTATTAAGCTTAGAGTTCAGAGAACTTGAATGGTTCATGCTAGCATTCCTCATCCCACCAATCACCTGTGCTGTGTCATCAAATATGCCTTTAAGAACTCCTAGATAGCCAGGCATGGTGGCACAAACCTGTAATCCCAGCGGTTTGTTAGGCTGAGACAGGAGGATTGTGAGTTCAAGGCCAGCCTCAGCAATGGTGAGGCCCCCTAAACAACTCAGTGAGAACCTTTCTCTAAAATAAAAATACAAAATAGGGCTGGGGATGTAGCTCAGTGGTTGAATACCCCTGAGTTCAATCTCCAGAACCAAAAAATAAAAAACCCTAGACAAGGGATAAGGTTGTAGCTTGGTGGTAGCTTGCCTAGCATATGTGAGGCACTGGGTTCAATCCTCAGCACCATATATAAATAAATAAGATAAAGGTATTGTGTCCATCTACAACTAAAAATAATAATAAAAAAAAATCCTGGACAACTGATACCAGTTGGCATCCCTCTCTTTGGGATCTTTCCCTTCTTTCAATTACACTAATAATCCTGTTACTTTGCTCTCACCTTGTGTCCATAGATTTCATTCCTTGAATTCACAAGACAAAGAGCCTGACTACCTGGATCCAGTGTTACATTATCACTGTTTAAGGAAGAGTAGCAGAGAGTTAAGCAGCAAAACTAGGAATTGAATCATGGTCTGCTTGAGTCAATGGTCATGCCATGAACTGCTTGAATAATTAGGCAAAGTCATCAATGAAATGCTGCTTCCCAATCAAGTGCACAGTAAAATGAATCGTTAAGTAATTTCCAAAACTCCATGATGAACCCAGTTGGGTTAGTTTAACTAAGTTATGGAAACATCAAGTATGTCTTATATAATCAGGCCTTTCAGGACTGGAAAGTTTGTTATACTAGATCCTTATATAGCCTATATCAAGTCTCTGACAGTGATAACAAGCTGTAAAGGGGAATACGTCATAGTATAAGACATCAAAGCTAAGGCTCTGTTCAAAATTCATCTTAGCTCCCCTTCCTACCCAGTTTATAGGTGTTAATTATTATTACAGTCCTTCTATATTTAGCCTGTAATGCTCCAGGGAATAAAAAGTTTAAAAAAATATAATAGAGTGGTAGCACTATAATTTATTTTACTTGACATAAATATATTCCAAGCTCCAGGCAATAACAACTAGTTCCAATATCCATCAGTAGGTGAATGAGGTCATGTTCCACCATATCTTCTATATTTTTACAGATGCTAATCTTCAGATCTTTTCATTAATCACACATCCACATACAACAGCTCTCAGATTCATTGAGCATAATTCTAAAACATCAAAATAGTCTGAACTTTTCATCATATATCCCTGGTACCATGATAGACATTACTAAACATTAATTTCTAAACATCAGTTTACTTTCATAATCAACTTGCCTTATTGAGAAGATAAAAGGAAACCTCAGAATCCATGATTATTTTTAAAACAATATTTTCTGCATTTTAACATAAAGAGCTACCCATATTGTTTTCAAGAAAGAAGTGAGGAGCTTGCCCTGGAACATTGGTAAACGTGTTAAAACACTGGTAAAACCTTAAAATGTAGTTACCTTAAAATTCTGGAGCTTAAATATTCACTCAATTCAGGCTTGAGTTCTCAGATGAAACTACTAAGTATATGTTTGCTCATAGTGTCAGCCCTAACTCTGGCCCTCCCAAAGTCTGCAAAGAGCATAGACTTGTGGTTTTTTTTTTTTTTTTTTTTTTTTTTTTTTTTTTTTTTTTTTTTGCACCAGGGAATGAACCCAGGGGGTCTTAACCACTGAGCAACATCCCTATACCCCACCCCACCCCAATTACTCCTACCTCACTTTTTTTTCTTTTCTTTTTGAGACAAGGTCTCACTAAATTGCTTAGGGCCTCACTAAGTTGCTGAGACTGGCTTTGAACTTTTGATTCTCCTGCCTCAGCCTCTTGAGTTGCTAGGATTACACCACACCCAGTGAGCGTAGACTTTTTTTTTTTTAAAGAGAGAGAGAGAGAGAGAGAGAGAGAGAGAATTTTTCAATATTTATTTTTTAGTTTTCGGCAGACACAATGTTTATTTGTATGTGGTGCTGAGGATGGAACCCTGGCCGCACGCATGCCAGGCGAGCGTGCTACCGCTTGAGACACATCCCCAGCCCGAGCATAGACTTTTATATGATTGAAAAACAAAAGCACTAAGAACTTCGCCTCTAATGATCAGATTTATCAATATTTTACTAACATGTATTTTACTTTATGGACTGAATCTTGTTTTGAGTATTTCTACCTCTTTGTTTTTCCCTTACCACTTTCCTTGTTTCATGTAATAAACCATAATGGTATAGTAAATAAACTGAAGAAATAGTCAATATAAAAAGGTAAGCCAGGTAGAAAAAATCTGGTGGTGAACAGCATTATTTCCATAATGTGAGGACATCAGGGTTGTGGGATATTTTTCAGGGTATAATTAGAAGCGAGGTTCTTACTGTGTACCAGAAACAGACTACCTATTACTTTTTAAAAATGTGATGGCCAAGTTAAAGCTGTCTCTCAAAGAACCTCACCCCCCCCACTGGTGCATAGGCCTATCCACAAGTATGGCTATATGCTGGACCGGTAGTCAGTGATGGGTATGATCCAATTGCAGTGGTACCAACCTAAGACAGGAGGCTGACGCATAGAGGTCAGATCATCCAATGATGGGTAAGAACCATATGTTGAATTGGACAACCTAACAGGCACGGTCCCTAAGCCACATTGCTTGTTGTTTATTTAAACAAAAGGGGGGGAGATGCTGAGAGCCATAGCCAAGTAGGAATGACGCATGGTAATTTCCTTGTCAGACTACCCAATGTTGCTTAGAGGGAGGACTCTCCATTGTGGAAATGGGCTTGCCTTGGACCTAGGTCATTTGCATGAATGTTTGAGAGTTTTGGTTTGAAAGGTGACCCTGCTCAGGGATTAGGGCGGCTCCAGGTTTAGGGTGGATCCTGCTGGGCGTATCCTGCTGCCTCAGGCACCGGCTCCTTGAGTTCCCGTTGAGTTCTCCCGGGATTCAGAGGGTATTTGGTACATAGAGCCCGGTGGAGGGTGTATTTTCCCAGAACGTGCGTGTAGAGTGCTGGTGAGAGTTCGGGAATAAAGAGTTGCTGTTGGAATCTACAAGGCTTTTGTGGTGGCTCGGTTATTTTGTGCCCAGACTGCGGCATTTATGTTTATAAAAGCCTTATGCTTTCATATCAAAATAATTCTCTCTAACAGATCATCTCCCACAAACCATTTGGTTAAATAATTACCTGCCATTAAACATACCCAGGGTTTTAGATTTCACTCCTAGCCCTGTTCAAGTGATAACTTTTACAAACACAGATGGAATACAGTGGCTTCATAAGATGCTTTTGTGTAACTTTTCTGTTGCAAACAAAAATTGATTGGTAAAATATAAATGGAGGTGGGAGGATAAGACAAAGAGGAATATATAAATAAGGTAAACATTTTCATAAACTAGAAATAGACTAGAAATGAAAAGCAGGGAGCCAGCCTGGGGCCAAAGGCTGTGACCTCTGGACTAGAGAGACAGGACCTTGAAGTAAGCAATGTGTGTGCTTTTAATATGATGTTTGCTTTTATATTTTATAGAAATAGATAACTAATATAGTATTAAAAAACTATATATTCATCTACCTATATGGGTAGATATATATCTAGTTTTTTGAATATTATATCAATGCAAAAAAACTAGATATATATCTACCTATATAGGTAGATGAATATATATATAGTTTTTTTAATACTATATTAATTAGCTATACTATATTATCTCCATATAGAAAGAGGACCATGTCCAGGCTTACAGCTTGAAACTGGAGGCATATGGGACTAGAATTGGAACAAAATGGTGAGTGACCTGGTAATGTGGAAAACTGTGGCTATGGGAGGAATGAGGACTTGAAACTCTAATCAAGTTGAGTTGTTAGCTAACTCTACTGTCAGGATCCATGACAGACAGAAAATCTCCCCAGAACAGAAGCTTACTAATCCTGTTATAAAAGTTAGATGGGGACTGGTTTCTCAGGCATGCCAGGTGAAAAGCAACTACTGGTACCTGAAAGCTATTGGTCAAGAAAGTTAAGACCAAAGAGAAAAGGAAACCATCCCCCCTTCAGTCAAAACAAGATATATACACAAATCCAAAGGCAAATGAAGAACTCTAAACTTAAAGAACGAAAATCACAATGCTGCAAGCATGAATTCCATGCAGGTGAGATTAATTTTGTGGTAGCTTGATACAGGTCTTAAAATATACTGGATGAACGAATAGCATTTACTAAAAGTCGTAGGAATTTGAAAACAAGAACATGTCACAAGAAAAATTTGAACAGGAAAATGAAAATAGAAATCTTAAAAATTCTTTGTATGAAATAAATTCTACATATTTGTGAAAGTAGTAAGTAAGTATGAAGATGTTTCTGAGAAACTCATTCAAGATAGGGGAATGGAAAATACACTCACACATACACATGAAAATTTAAAGACCTGAAGACTATTGCCTCATGATACATGTAACTTGTGTTTCAAAAAAAAAAAAAAAAAAAAAACGTAGGGAAGGACTATCAAGAGAAATACAAAATAATACCTAAGATTTTTCCAAAATGTACGAAAGACTGGATCCTTAGATCTTAACTGATATCTGGTTGTCATGAGATATCAAAAAGCACCTATTAGAAGAGACAAAGTTACTGATGATCTCTGAGGACACTTGATTATAAACAAGCACACAAATGCGTACTTGAAAATATCTCCACTCTTCCTCCTTGAAACTTGTAACTCTAACCAAGTTGTTGGGGAGGGTGGGGGGAAGCATCAGATAACTCCCAATTTAGGAATACCTGATTAGTATTTGTCAAACCTGTCAATCATCAAAAATAAAGTCTAAGGAGCTATGGAAGCACAGAGGAGACTAAGGGACATAATGACCAAATGTGATGTGTTCCAGATGGGATTCAGTAGCTGACAAGGACATTAGGTAAGAAGCAAAGTAATCTGAATAAAGTGTGAATTTTAGTTAATAATCATGGATTAATATCAGTTACTTAATTGTAGCAGATATACCACATTAATGTAAATAATAAGATGTTCATCAGTGACAATGGATATGGGACACCGGAAACTTTTTACTGCTTTTGCAAACTTTCTGTAAACTGAAATTATTCAAAAATTTTAAACTATTAAAAATAAAAACTCCTAGTTTCATTTTAATTATCAGATATATTTATTTATTCTACCCCTCATGTTACAGATGAGAAAACTGAGACACTTTAATTACAAGCACTTATTAGATTCTAATAACATTTGGAGGTAGTAGAATAGTTATTAAATTGTTATTGTTATAAATTGTGAGTACAGGTTTCTTTGAAATATCCTAAAATTAACTTTATTTTGGATTCTGCAGTTTTAACAGAATGATATAAAAAAGCAATTATAATTTAATCACAATTAATGCTTATTTTTCAAGCTTTTATAGTGGTACTGAGACATAAAGTAGACTGTAAAATCAGCCAATGTTAGTGTTTAATCCTGCTGAAGTTTGTTACTGAAATATTTTTGCAGTCCCATGCTAGCACTGATGCACTATATGTAAAACTGATGAGAAGCACTCAGTCTTAAAAGAATATTAAACTCTTGCTGCTCCTTTTCTTCTTTAGTCATTGCCTCTTAGGTATTTCTTAAAGTTTTCTACCTTTCTTCTTTCTACCCTTTCTATTTTCCAGTAGTTCCCTAGAAGAGAACGAATCACCTTTCACAAAAAAGGTGCAGTCCCACTCATCCCAATTATCAATGTGCTTTTTTGTCAGGCTGATTTTTCTTATTTGTTCTGTCTTCTAAATGTCTGCCTTCATAGTGGACTGACTCACTGAGGCAGCTCTCCCTATTGACAATAGCTTTGGAATTTCACTCTGGTAAAACTTCACTCTTACTAGATGTGTGTGAACTTAAGTATATCTCATGCAACTTATTAATGACTCACTTTTGCAGCTTGAAAAAATAGCAACAGGATTACCAACTATAAAGCTGTAAAGATGTAATGAGGTAATGTAAAAGAGAATGTTCTTAAGTCTCTGGTGTTTTAAAGATGTAATTCACTAAATGTCATTTCTAAGAATAATTTCCAGTTTCTAAGGAAACCCAAACACTACATGGGAAAAAAATATATTCATTTCTTATTTATCTTCAGAAATCAAATCAATTTTTCCTAAACTTGATACAGTGAACTTTGACTTAGTCAACTGAAATCTTATGGGTTTAACTGAAGTCTCATAGATTGTTGCTATTAAAATTATGAACATTATTCTTCACAGTGTACTAAAAGGTTATTCTTCACAGCGTACTAAAAGGGGGGAAAGGAAAGTAAGGAAAAAATGGAGAGGAGAGGGAGAGGGAGAGAAAAAGAAGAGTAAATCACTGCTACACAGGGGAGAACTAACAACAGAGTAACAGAACCAATAAATGTTTGAGAAGGCTTTATTGAGAAAATAACATTTGAGCAGAAATTAATAGTTAATTTTCCTTCAAGATAATAGGAGCTACCATTAGAACTTAACCTCCATGAAAAGAGAGACTTTGGTCTTTATTTCTGTCTTGTGTCTATCTCCATTGCCTAGAACACTGCCTGGTTCACAGTTTGCTAAAAATCTGGGATTAAGTAGTTAAATAAATGAATGGCTGCTAGGCAATAAAAACCTCTGAATGAAAACATTTACTACGTAGAGGTCTAATTCATGTTATATATATATATATATATATATATATATATATATATATATATATATATATATATTCACACACATACACAATTCCTGACACTATTGGTTTTCACATAATTTCAAATGTTGCTAGAGTCAAGCTAAGTAACTCCTGTCTTAGAAATTTTCAATTGCCATGAGTACCATGAAGAATTTTAAGAAACAAGAATAATCTGATAGAAAGAAAAAATAACTTAAAAATGTTAATGATAATAATCTGAAGTTGAGAAAAAGGCAAGTAGATATACTTCTTCCACTAAAATTCCCCACAAATATATGCATTTACATGGCTTGCTGGGCTGGACCAAAATTTTAGCAAAGCCTATGTCAGATGATTAAAAATGTATACAGAATCACTTCTTAGGGCTGGGGATGTGGCTCAAGCGGTAGTGCGCTCGCCTGGCGTGCGTATGGCCCAGGTTCGATCCTCAGCACCACATACAAACAAAGATGTTGTGGCCGATAACTAAAAAATAAATATTAAAATTCTCTCTCTGTCTCTCTTTCTCTCTCTCTCTCTCTCTCTTTCTCTCTCACTCTCTCTTTAAAAAAAAAAAAGAATCACTTCTTAGATCAGTTGAAATGAAAGAATCTTCTCTACAGCAAGACTTCAGAGTCTCCAAGTTTTGGGCACATGTGACAAAAAGCTGCGGAACATACTCTTCCCCATCAATTTTTTTTTAAATAAATTTTGTCTTTGAAATGTCATGTCCATCATGAAGCATTCTTGAATTGATCTTCCCTTTCTTCACGCACCCATGGCTCTTTCATCTGATCTTCCTCCTGACATCCATACAGTCTGTACTGACAAGTGTATCTCAACTTCCTATTAGAATATAAATTCCTTGGGGCCTTAAATGACACCTTCTCATTCTTGTAACTGAACCCTTATCTTTTACGTTCCTATGAACACACATATATACACTCAAACATTTGTTGAATGAATGCTTTTTTAAAAAATATTTTTTTAGTTGCAGATGGACACAATTCCTTTACTTATTTGTTTTTATTTTTATATGGTGCTGGGGATCAAACCCAGTGCCTCATACATGCTAGGCAAGTGCTCTGCTACTGAGCCATAATCCCAGCCCTGTTGAATGAATGTTGACATAAAACTGTAACCTGATATACTTAGGGGAAAAACAGACTTGACATTTTCTGAAATAAGGAAGGATCTATAAAGAAATACTGACATAAGGCTTATAATGGCAATGTAAAATGTTTTAAACAAGCTAAAAAATAAACAAAAGTAATTTAAAATGTGAAATATAAACCATGATGTAACATTAAGTACACTTTCTGATGCTGGTAGACATATATTTCATCAAAATTAGATCTTGGAACTTAGGGAAAACTATACCACTGCTTCTGATAGTTTTAAAAGCAATGACTTTGTCACATCATCAAAATGTATTTATTTATTTGTTTGTTTGTTTTGGTGGAATTGGAGATTGAACTCAGTAACACTCCAGCCCTTTTTATTTTTATTTTATTTTATTTATTTATTTTTTTAAAGAGAGAGTGAGGGGGGGGGAGAGAGAGAGAGAGAAAATTTTTAATATTTATTTTTTAGTTTTCGGAGGACACAACATCTTTGTTGGTATGTGGTGCTGAGGATCGAACCCGGGCCGCACGCATGCCAGGCAAGCGCGCTACCGCTTGAGCCACATCCCCAGCCCCTAGTATTCTTATTTTTTGAGACAGGGTCTTGCTAAGTTGGTGAGGCTAGCCTCAAACTTGTAATCCTTCTACCTCAAACTCCTAAGTTATTGTAATTACAGGTGTGCACTACCATACCTGATCATCACCTGGAGATATTGTGTGCTATTTCTCACTTATATCAGTAAGGATGCTTTCCTCAGAGAAATGAGAAATTATATCCCATCTAATTCAAATGTATGATATGTCAAGATCATTGTACTGTCATGTGTAACTAATTAAAACAAATTTTTAAAAAAGTAAGGATGCTTTCATGTGTAAATATTGCATTAACTGGGCATGGTTGCCAAAACAATAGGATCTTTATCTCCTATACTAACAAGTATGAAGGATGGTGACTCCACAGTGCCATCTGGATTTAAGCTTTTTCTACCTTCTGCTTTCATGGCTGTAATATGGATGTGAGAGCTGCACATCTGGTATCCCAGAGAAGAAGGTAGGAGCAGACATAAAAAAGACTTTCTTCTTGAGCACCTCTTTCTTAAAAGGCAATACTTTTCTTAGAAGAAAATTTTCAACAGACTTCCTCTTACATATCATTGGCCAAGTGAGGTTAAAGACACCTGTCACTCACAGGAAAGGTCTTGCTATGATGTGCTTATACCAGTTGAAATCATTCACCAGAGACTTAACAAAATCAAGATTCTGTTAACAATGATGGAAGACAAATAACTCTTGAAGAGGAAACCATTAGTGCCCACCCATCACACAAGGATAGTCTGTGTAATCACTATGACGGTAGAATGCAGACATTTGCTGACCTTGATTTCATTGATTAGTAAAATTCCCTGAAATATTTATTGCTTTAATATTAAGTTTCAAATCATTTCTTCAAGGCATGGGTAAAGTGGATTATGTTCATTTGTAGCATCTGTAAATACCTGTAAATAACAGAAAAAAAAAAAACATTACATTTTAATTCCCCACACCTATATCAAGTAATTCAGATTAAAGAAACATTGTTTTAACAAAATACGAGAACTTAGACATCCAAATGAGTGTTTTTCTATTTACCTTGAAAATGTACACTTCCATAGAAGCCATGAGCTAAAGAAAGTCAGAAGTTTTGTTTGTGTGTGTGTGTGTGTGTGTGTGTGTGTGTGAGAGAGAGAGAGAGAGAGAGAGAGAGAGAGAGAGAGAGAGAGAGTCTCATTATACTACCCAGCAGAACTTGAAACCCTGGGCTCAGGTGATACTTCTACCTCAGCCTCCTGAGTAGCTAGAAGAACAGGTAAGCACCACCACACTGTTTCCAGAAAGTAATCATGAAGAGTTACTGTCAGGGCCTGTGGTACCATTCTTAGAAGTATTTTCACTAACAAGAAAGATTTGTCTTTTGTGAATGGATTTGCTAGCACCTAATGCCATTCTGAGCCACACCCAGAAAACTGGATAGATAGTTAAGCTGATAAAGACATACTTTGATGAAAAAATAATGACTACTAAGAAACATCTTACATGCTTACTCTGGCTTGTTAACATGCTCTAGAAACAATTTGAAATGCGAAATTCTAAACCTATTTTTGGAAATGGAAAACAGTTAAATCACATCCCAAAATATGGTTAAAGGACAATATCCTTTTATGCAGTTACATTTGAAATTATTTATGAGGTCAACTGTATGTACAGTTACCTTCAAACCAGGCCAGTTTTTAATAATATTATCCACTAATCTTTAGTCTATAAAATGTTTATTCTAAAAAATATAAATTCCTATTTTCAAGCAAGTATTCTTTATTACTTATTTGAGATTCACAATTATACAACAGCATGCATCAACTGTCTTTTATGTCCTAAGCACTTAGAAGAAATGTCTTTAAAAATTGAATATATCACTTCAAAGATATTTTTTAAATTGAATGATGTCAATATCAAATAACTAATAGTTAAAAAATACTTGCTTGAAAATAAAAATTTATAGTTTCAGGTAGTAAGTGTCTTCCCATTGACTTAGTTATTTAGAAATTTAGCAATGGGAATGCACCTATGTAAGTGTATCATAATGGAACCTATATTTTTTCATTCTACTTGTTGTAGTCAAAGATACATTCCTGAGTAGAAAAATTGCCTAGGATTTTAGAAACAGTATAGATTGAAGACTGCATATATGAATATGGACTTGGCATGCAATGGTAGTAGGAATAATGAAAACAACATAATAAATAATAAGATTGGTGTAGTAACCAATCACCCCTACCCAACTTGTTCCCACCAGTGAATGTGCTAATCATGTTTTAGAGTTGTTGTTTGATTTTCCCGTGATGTGTGATGATTTGCTAAGAGATGCTATGATGTATGTGAAGTCCCTGCCTTCCCCAAAGAGTGTATAAAACTCCTGCAAACCCTGGGCTCGGGGCCTCTCCGCGTCACCAGTTGCTGTGTGTGCACGAGGAGGACCGAGCTAGCTCGCAATAAACACCTCTTTGCTGTTTACAACGATCTTGGTCTCTGGTGGTCTTTTGGGGGTCCAAAATTCATGCATAATATACAGGGGCTCGTCCGGGATCCCCCTTATAAGCCTACCCAAACACCTCGATCGAGATGTGATGAAAACCCGGCTGGTAAGTAAAGGCATTGCCGATCTGTAAGTTGCTGTACTCTGGTTGCCTGCAGGTTCTGGTTCTGTATTGTGTGGTCAGCAAAAGGTCCAGGTGGATGCACCAAAGGGCAGCCGACCGGGCTTGTGGGAGACGCCCCCAGCCCCTTTCTGGGTTCTGAGTGCATTGCCTTTAGTAAAGTATATTGTGAAGTATTTGGTAAAGTGTTTTGTAGCTGACGGATCCTCCGTGTG
This sequence comes from Spermophilus citellus, assembly GCF_964194105.1. Classification (NCBI taxonomy): domain Eukaryota; kingdom Metazoa; phylum Chordata; class Mammalia; order Rodentia; family Sciuridae; genus Spermophilus; species Spermophilus citellus. The sequence goes on from NC_138189.1 coordinate 92,643,244, forward strand.
CCTCTGCTTTTAGTTTCTGAGAAGCAATCCACAACGCGCTGCAAATTCTGTGATCGCGCTGTGTATTTTGTGTTATGTGTGTTTGTCCTGTCTGCCTCCACCCCAAAACCCTGGCAAGAGACTAGTCTCCCAATCTAGGGTCATCAGACCCAATCTGAGGAGGACACTCCCCCAATCTGTTTGTCTGAGGGAAAGGCCCCAGTTGGCTTGGAGCCAGCACCCCACTTCAGTTTTTTTGACAGTCTGAAAAGGGAATCTGTGTCTTTGTGTGTCTTTTTGTCTGTATCTGTGTTAAGTGTGATGGCATTGTTTTACTTTGGACAGAGGCAGAGTCCCAGGTTCCGATCTGCCTTAGATGTGTGGTGGTAACTTTAGCTAAATTTTAGCCTAAGAATGTCCCTAATATGCTTCTTCTGCTTCCCTGTAAGGGACTAAAAGTCAATAGAGCCACCAGCTTTTCTGTTCTCACCTTTTACACCCATTTTAGCTATGTTTTAAAGAGCTTTGATAATCTTTACTCCCCTTTGTTAAATGGGATTAGGGAAGCAACAGTTTTCTTTGTTGGCTGGCTTGAGTGCACCCACTGCAGAGGGAAATGCCTGCTGGGAATCTAAGAACTTTGATATCTCGCTTTTTCTTTTTCTCAAAACCCTGTCCTTATTATTAAATTGGCATTAATTGGTTTCGGGATGGGAACCAAACTTTCAGTTACAATTTTGACACCCCAGGGAGGATTCTAGAGGACCTCCCCTCTTTTTTCTTGGGCAGCCTAGCACTCCAAAAAACATGCCGAGGATGTAAGAGGAACTTTTTGGGAACTGACTACTGAAAAGTTAGGAGATATGGAGAGTGCCTGGTGCCTGGGGTGGGACCAAACCAGAGGAACTAATCCTGTAAGTAAAAGGAGGGACTGAGGGACTCCCAGCAGCTGCCGAAGCCATTTTGTTTCGGGGAACTCCCTTCTTCCTTCCCTGCACTGTAAGGATTACTCCACCTCTATCTACTTAAAAAAAAAAAAAAAGGGACAGTGAATGCAGTAACTTGTTGATATTATAGATTGAATCTTGGGAATGATCTTGGCTAAATGTGTGTCTAAAAGATGATATTTTATTGTAACAATCTGGTATCTGAATGGGTTTTTGAAGCATTGCACAATCTTGCAGTTAAAAGTTGGGTTTAGGTAATTGTTTAGTTTATGATTTCAGATAATTCATGCCAGAGAACTTAAATTCTTAGGATGGAAAATTAAAGAACTCTACTTCCAAGTTGGCAAGTAACTCCCAATCATTTGTTTTATTTTTTCATCAATTTTTGAATTGGGTAGCCTGGGAAGATTTCACTAGGTGCATTATTAATTTGGGCAAGGATAGTAAATCATGGTATGGTATCTGTTCCCCTCAGTGTGTAGGATTTAGGAAAGGAAAGTGCTGGATTGGGACGTTGGTCTGGTTTATTGAAATGACATTGAATAGCAACAGTCTTGGGAATTTTTAAAGCTTAATTTTGGATATACATGGTAGTGTGTGGTTTTCTTTTGAATTTTTTTTCAGGTGATTTAATGTAACTTAATACTACTTTAGGAACAAAGGAAGTGGCTTAATGATCCTGATGGTAGCTTTTATATTATTAAGTAAGATCCCATTTTCAGTTGTGTGTGAGCAAGTTTTTCTAGTGTAGGAAAATTTTTTTCTTTGGCAAAACAGGATGTAAAGGTATGAAATTTTGTGAGTTGTATCTTAAACTTGTATCATAATTTTCAACATCCAAACCAGAAAATTATGACTTAAGGTTAAAATGTCTTAGGCATGAGGTTTAGAATTGCAGTTTTCCCTGCTCCCTCCAGATCTCAGCCAAGACTTAAATTGAAATGCAAATAGAAGATGCCTGCAAGCTCAGTAGGAGACTGATCTGAGGACCAAGGGGGGAAAAAAAGAGTAAAAGTGTCTTTTACCTGAACTCAAACTAGACTAAACCAAAAAAGTAAATTGTATGGTATTTACTAACTATTGGCCAATCATTTTTTTTCTAGAACTCTTGCTTTTTCTTAGATTCTGTATTTTTTTTTTTTTTTAGTTCATGATTTTGATCCTACTGACCTAGGTTAATGTTTTTCTGATCAGTTCTATTTTTTATCAACTGTGGAGTTTTTTTTTAAACATTGCAATGGAGATTTCACCTGAGAAAAGCTACAAAGCCTTTACTATTGTGTTATGTGTGCACATGTGTGTTATGTGTTGTATGTATGTGTGTATGTCCATATGTCATGCACATGATATGACAATTGGCAAATATATGAGGTGCCTCATGAAATTTAAAAAAATGGATCCAAATATCTTTCATTCACATGATTTAAATGGTTCAATTTAAATTGGGTAAGCAGATGAAAGTAAAGATGTCTTTAAAATTAAGCTTATAAGTTTTTCTAGGTGTTCAAAAAAATTAATAAAATGTTGATATGTATGAAATAATCTGCCTAAATTTAGAAATTTATAAGGATTGCTTCAAAATATAAACAGAAAAGGAGGTTAACAGATGGAAAAGGGAAATTATAAGGTTCTAGGTATGGATTTAATAGAGGGAAAATGTGTTTCTGGATAAGAGAGTCTATGTGATTAAGTAAATAAGAGGATTTTAGTAAGTGATAAAGAAGGTCTCTGTAAATTAATTATATATGTAAGTTTTTTAGGCAAGTAATCTTAAAGAAATTAAACAACTGGTTAAACAAGAACTGTTGTTTTAGAGAATTGTGCTGTTATTTCTTTATGAGCTAAACTTGGTTAATATAAAAACATCAATGTAATTGTGGTACTATTAATGTGTTCATATCTTCCAGGTATACAAGTCTGTAAGGTAGAAGCTTTAAAAGAGCATTATATTAAGCTGGTGTTCTAAAGTTGTATAGTAATTTTAGGATTAAAAGAAATATATTGGAGATTTATTTATATCATTTGATGTCCTATAACTGGACCTGTTATCAATAAGACATGTAAAGTTTTATGTTACTTTTTACAGTGAGGTACAATTTAAATGTATTTTTAAGTTAATGAGAGCCTAATCTATGTAAAGGTTAATATTGTAAAGCACAAAAGTACTTTGCTACTTTTCTATAAAAGGTTAAAAGCTTTCAGCCTTTCTTTAATTCATGTTTTAGATGTGATATTATATTGTGTTAGCAAATATTTATGTGAACTTGAGCAACAATTTATGTAGGCTTTGTAAAATGATGTCTAAAAAACAAAGATCAACTTCAGAACTACAGTACTTAAGATTTATGAAGAGCCCCGCCTTACCTGAGATAAGGCTCTCTGTCCCATCTTACTACATGTGAGAATGACTATGGAAGAAGTAGGCCAGATTTCAATACATTTAAAGTTGTGTCCAAAAGTTGGTTTTTGTCAAGATCACTAGGATCTCAAACAGGGAATTATAATGTATAACTCTGCCAAATTTCAAGGTAGCTATTACACGAACTAAATATGTTTTTACTCTTGTTAATTTTATTTTGTAGTTTTCTTATAAATGGTCTAAAGATTGCATGTTAATGTTTTGAAGAGGTACTGCTTTAAGAACACACAACCTGGGTTAATTTAAGATAATGAGGAATCACCTACAGGAAAGAGAGATAGCCCAGTACTCTTAATATAAGGCTGTTGAAATTTATTTGCTGGATGTTTAAGATTAAGTTTTAAAATTAAAGTTAAATTAAAAGGGCCAAGAAAACCAATATTTGGCTCTTGACCTCTAAGTCAGACTTAATCCAGGCAACAGGGGAATTCTCTAAAGAGCTTTGCAACTCTGGGCCACATAACCTCCCGATCAGGGAGATTAATGAGACCACTGGAGAACAGAAAGCCAATCAGTGCATTTGCTATGAAGAGGAGGGTCACCAGAGAAGGGATACAGTTTGACTGCTTCATCTTAAACACTTAGCAAAGACAGTTAAAACCAAAACACAGTTATTCCTGGGCATTTTAAATAATCATAATAGTTGAATGTAACTTAAGGTATACACCTTGTGTTAGCCCCCAAGAATAAGTAAACTGGAGGCTACAAGAGATTCTTAGGCAGGAATGCCTGATAACTATCAAAGGAAACTATCAAGAGGAACTGCCAGAGTAGTTTTTAGTTTAAGGCCTACAGATATTCCTAACCTACACAGGTAGGCTTGATGTTTGCTAGTATATGATTATGCAGCCCTAAGTAACAGAATTAGATGTTTCTCTAATAGACACAGAAGTCATACTAGTAAAAGGATTTTGCAAGATCAGATGACATTAAATTATTAAACTGTATCTTATGGGGAAGGACATCTGTAACCCTAAAAGTTAAATGTTATGTTCACAGTCCTGATACCTGGGGATGTTAAAGCCTGGTGAGGGAACTTCTATACAGTGACATATTCCAGCTGCTGCAACATTTATTCAGTACTCAAGGTTTTTGTTTCTCTCATAGAAGCACCCATCCCCAGATGACAACCTGTTTTTCCCCAGACTTCAAATAGAACTGACTTCTAAAAGGGAACTCACATCCCCCACGTCATCCCCCATGTTGTCAGGCCCCTTACGTTCGACACCCCGTTTCAGCTCTGAAGCAGCCAGAATGAGCTATTGCCCCTTCTCCGTATAGCAATAGAGAGTTCCTAAAATTAGAGGGGGGAAATGAAGCCAGAAATACATAGACAGTGTAGATAGGTAAATCCAGTCAGGTTGGATCTAGGAGGCCAAATTTGAGTGAGTCTGGGAAGTTGAAGACTGTCCCCTGAAGATTACTGTTTACCAAGATGTAGAGCCTTCCCAAATAGGCCCCCAATTGAGGGAACCATGATTGGTTCCCAAGTTTCCAGACAAAGGGGGGAATGAAAAACCAGCCTCTACTTCAGAGCAAAGCCTGTCCAAGGAAGGGGCATGACCTTTGTCCTTGGAAAGACCCACAGAGCACTCCTAGGCACATTCCCACCCTGCTAAGTTGTTTATCTACAAATAACAGGAGAGATCTGCTGCGCCAGGTGTCCCTGACTCAGTCAGGCTGGGGGGGATCCTTAGCAATCCCGTAGCAGCCACTAATCGGAATGAGACAGGGAAATACCTGAGATGACAGATGACCCTCCCAGGAGTTTATGGTGCTGGGAAACCATGTAGTTCAGCATGAACACCCCTCTTGGCTTCAACCGATCAGTTCAAACGAACGGCCCTCTTGTAGTGACCAATCACCCCTACCCAACTTGTTCCCGTCAGTGAATGTGCTAATCATGTTTTTGAGTTGTTTTATGATTCTCCCGCGGTGTGTGATGATTTGCTAAGAGATGCTATGATGTATGTGAAGTCCCTGCCTTCCCCAAGGAGTATATAAAACTGCTGCAAACCCTGGGTTCGGGGCCTCTCCGCGTCACCAGTTGCTGTGTGTGTGTGTGCGCGCGTGTGTGGAGGACAGAGCTAGCTGGCAATAAACACCTCTTTGCTGTTTACAACGATCTTGGTCTCTGGTGGTCTTTTGGGGGTCCCGAATTCGAACATAACATAACCACTATATTTGGCACAGCCCTTACAATTTAAGTATATTGCTGTCCATTATAGATGTTTAATTGCTGAAATAAACAATAAGAAAACTATCTTCATTTAGAACTTTAGCTATCTACTTATAAGTCTCACTGATACTATTTATGTACTACAGGAGTAAAAAATATAATCTATCTAACAAAATTTTTGGATTTAACTTTTTACCTCTAAGAAGGAAAATTAGTCCATCAAGAAAGAGATATTAGTGTCACTGAATATGCCTCCCAGATGTGAAGTTATTTCTGCCTTTAACTTACATACATGATAAGAACTAGGAATATATATATATATATATATATATATATATATATATATATATTTTTTTTTTTTTTTTTTTTTGAAAATATAAATTCATGGAAGATGATCATGTATTTTGGAAGTATGCTCGTCATAATATTTTAAGGTATCTGCTTATATTAATTTGATATAATTTATTTGATAAATATAAATATTTATCCTACACCAGTACAAAAATTTTCCATAGAAGATTTTATTTACTTTTAATTTGTTACATTTTCCTACTTTGTTTTGCCAAGAGTTATTATTTTAACTCTCTATTTATATAGGAATCACACACACGTATACACACATACACATACACACACACACACACACACACACACCATGTTACTCAGAGTATTTCAGAATGATGTAGTTTTATTACAAATAACCTCAATTTTTGCCTTTCCTACACATTATTTCCTTAGTATAATTCTATGACGAGTTGAAAACTATATTAAGTTGTAAATTTCTGAGGAATGGGGCCTTATTCCTATATTTCCTGATTATTTGTTAAATTTATGTCAGCTGGGAGATAAATAACCTCTCTTGATGATCTCTGTGTGACTTTGGAAAAATGACTTCTTCTTTTTGAGTTTTTCTCCTTCTAGTTGATAACTAAACAATTTATGTTTACTCTGTAAGTGTTGTGATTAGTTCCTTTTTGCAATTGTAGACTATCTATGCAAAATTAAGACATCACTTAAACACAAACATCTGGGTCTTCTAGTCATCCACCCTCAAGCTATTTTCTGCTCAACAAGTACTCACACACATATGCAGACACCTTTTGACATATTTTCCTCTTAATGGAAATTATAAAAATACTCTTACCTTCCTATATTCAAGAGTTTAAAAATGCACAAAGTGTATAGGATTACTATCATTATTTCTTGTTTATATATGAATGTATTCTGTTATTCAGTGCTGATCTGAAGCAACAATCTGGTCCCCCAAGGAGAATAGAAAGCTTTGAACACCGGTGTCTTGGTGTCTCGCAGATCACTTGTAGAATCCTTGACAGTGGCCTGGTGATGAATACTACACATATTTTTAAAAGAAACAGTGGCCTTGTGAAGCAAGAACAAACTTAGCCAGTTAGTATAGACAGATGAATTGGGTTGGGTCAGGAAGATGGAAACTGAATATGGTTGGGAAGATGGAAGCTGGTTCAAAGGGGAATGGAATGTTACTACCTTCAAGACACAACCCCCTAACTGGAGGCCAAAGTCACCAGCTTCTGGGGTATTGGAATGTTAATACCTTCTGGACACCTCCTCCTCTATTAACTGATAACCAAAAAAATCACTTGCCTCCAGGGAGATTGTCCCTCCTGTTAGAGAATTATTAATGAATATTCCCTGGGCAGCTCCCCCTGAATTTCCCCTCCTCCTCTTTTCACTTCAAGGGTGGGATAAAGGGAGAGGAGGATGAGAAGTAAAAAGTCTGAAAATTATAAATGAAATGGCGGAAAAACTCCTTAAACTCAACAAGCCGAAACAACCATTTACCTGTCTGAGATTTTATTAATGGGACTGTGGCAGCAAGTTGCAGAAGAGAAGGGGGTTGAGAGAGAGAGAGAGAGAGAGAGAGAGAGAGAGGGAGAGCAGGGGGGGGAGAGGGGGAGAGAGAGAGAGCAAAGGAAGAAGAAGGAGGAGGAGGAAGAGAGGGGAGAGAGAGAGAGAACTAACAGGGTGTTGATATTTAGGGGCTCAACACAGGATGAGGAGGACCAGGGCGAGTGGGCTGTTACTTCTTCATTGGCTGAGAGTTGGTGCCACTTCAGGGATTGGAGGTGCACCATTCAAAGTTTGTGCCATTCACAGGGATTGGAGGTGATGGTTCGCGGGCCATACAGTGCATCATGGACCTGAGCTCCTGGAAGAGAAGCGCTCCAGGCGCCATCTTTACCAACACAAGATTTGCTCCCTTTCACAGACACCCAACTCTGGGACCCCTTTTCTGCAGAGAAGACTATGTTACTATTCTTTAAATAAAAGTTGTTATGTTCGAATTTGGGACCCCCAAAAGACCACCAGAGACCCAAGATCCATGTAAGCAGCAAAGAGGTGTTTATTGCGAGCTAGCTTGGTCCTCCCGCGCACACACAGCAACAGGCGACGCTAAGAGGCCCCGAGCCCAGAGTTTGCAGCAGTTTTATACTCTCTTTGGAGAACGCAGGTGAAAAACCAGCCTCTATCTTAGAGCAAAGCCTGTCCAAGGAAGGGACATGCCTTTGTCCTTGGAAAAACCCACAGAGCACTCCTAGGCACATTCCCACCCTGCTAAGTTGTTTATCTACAAATAACAGGAGAGATCTTCTGTGACAGGTGTCCCTGACTCAGTCAAGCTAAGTGGGGATCCATAGCAGCCCCCTAGCAGCCACCAATCAGCATGAGACAGGGAAATACCTGGGATGCCAGATGACCCTCCCAGTATTTTATGGTGGTTGATAACAAGTTGGGAAACCATGTAGTTCAGCACGTACACCCCTCTTGGCTTAAACCAATCAGTTCAAATGAATACCCCTTTTGTACTGACCAATCACCCCTACCCAACTTGTTCCCACCATTGAATGTGCTAATCATGTTTTAGAGTTGTTATTTGATTTTCCCACGGTGTGTGATGATTTGCTATGATGTATGTGAAGTCCCTGCCCTCTCCAAAGAATGTATAAAACTGCTGCAAACCCTGGGCTCAGGGCCTCTCAGCGTCACCAGTTGCTGTGTGTGTGTGTGGAGGACCGAGCTAGCTTGCAATAAACACCTCTTTGCTGCTTACATCGATCTTGGGTCTCTGGTGGTCTTTGGGGGTCCCGAATTTGAGCATAACATATGGGGGCTCGTCCGGAATCCCCCTAATAAGCCTACCCAGACACCCCGATCAAGAGGTGATAAAAACCCGGCTGGTAAGTAAAGGCATTGCTGATGTGTAAGAAAATGTACTCTGGATTCATGGTTTTGTGTTGTGAGGTCGGCAAAAGGTCCAGGTGGACGCACCGAAGGGCAGCCAACGGGGTTTGTGGAAGACGTCCCCAGCCGCTTTCTGGGTTTTGAGTGGATTGCCTGTAGTAAAGTATTTTGTGAAGTATTTGGTAAAGTATTTTGTAGCAGACAGATCAGCGGTCCGCCTGAGCCTTTAGTTTCTGGGTAGCAATTCATGACGCGCTGCGAATTCTGTGGACAGGCTACGAATTTTGTGTTATGTGTGTTTGTTTCTATTGTCCTGTCTGTCTCCACCCCAACACCCTGGCAAGAGAACTAATCTCCCACTCTGGGGTCATCAGACCCAGTCTGAAGGGCATGCTCCCCCAATCCGTTTGTCTGAAGGGAAGGCCCTAGTTGGCTTGGGGCCAGCACCCACTTTTGGTTTTTTTGACAATCTGAAGAGGGAATCTATGTCTTTGTGTGTCTTTTTGTCTGTGTCTCTGTTAAGTGTGATGGCATTGTTTTACTTTGGGCAGATGCAGAGTCCCAAGTTCCAATCTGCCTTAGATGTGTGGAGGTAACTTTAGCTAAATTTTAGCCTAAATTGTCCCTAGTATGCTTCTCCTGTAAGGGACCAAATGTCAATAGAACCGCCAGCTTTTCTGTTCTCACCTTTTACACCCCTTTTAGCTGTGTTTTAAAGAACTTTGATAAACTTTACTCCCATTTGTTAAACGAGATTAGGGAAGCAGTGTTTCCTTTTCTTCCCGTAGTTGGCTTGAGTGCACCCACTGCAGAGGAAAATGCCTGCTGAGGATCTAAGAACTTTGATATCACGCTTTAACTTTTCTCAAAACCCTGTCCTCATTATTAAATTGGCATTAATTGGCTTTGGGGATGGGAACCAAACTTTCAGTCATAAATTTTGGCACCCCAGAGGGGACTTTAGAGGAGTCCCCACTCTGCCTTCTTGGGGAAACCTAGCACTCCAGACAACTGCTAGCAGAGGATTAACTTTTTGGGAGTTGACTACTGAAAAGTTAGGAGATATGGAGAGTGCCTGGTGCCTGGGGTCAGACCAAACCAGAGGAACTAATCCTGTGAGTAAAGGGGGGGACTGAGAGACTCCCAGCAGCTGCCAAAGCGATTTTGCTTTGGGGAACTCCCTCTTCCTTACCTGCACTTTAAGGATTACTTCACCTCTGTCTACTTAAAAAAGGGACAATGAATGCAGTAATGTGTTGATATTATAGATTGTTTTTTGGGGATGATCTTGGCTGAATGTGTATCTAAAAGATGATTTTTTTATTGTAACAATCTGGTATCTGAATGGGTTTCTAAAGCATTGCACAATCTTGCAGTTAAAAGTTGGGTTTAAGTAATTGTTTAGTTTGTGATTTCAGATAGTTCATGCTAGAAAACTTAAATATTTGGATGGAAAATTAAAGAACTCTACTTCCAAGTTGGCAAGTAACTCCCAATCATTTAGTTTTATTTTTTCATCAATTTTTGAACTGGGTAGCCTGAAAAGATTTCACTAGGTATACCAGTACATTAACTTGGGCAAGGATAATAAATTATGATGTGATATCTGTTCCCCTCAGTGTGTAAGATTCAGGGAAAAAAAAGAAGTGTTAAATTAAAACGTTGGTCTGGCTTATTGAAATGACATTAAATAGCAACAGTCTTAAAATTTTTAAAGCTTAATTTTGGATATACATGGTAGTGTGTGATTCTCTTTTAAAATTTTTTCAGGTGATTTAATGTAACTTAATACTACTTTAGGAACTTCAGAACAAAGAAAGTAGCTTAATGATCCTAAATAAATTTCTTCTGATGGTAGAGATCCTATTTTCAGTTTTGTGTGAGCAAGTTTTTCTAGTGTAGGAAAATGTAAAGGTATAAAATTTTGAAAATTGTATCTTAAACTTGTATCATAATTTTCAATATCCAAACCTGGAAATTATGACTTATGGTTAAAATGCCTAAGGCATGAGGTTTCTACTCAGAATTCCAGTTTTCCTAGTTCCTTCCAGACCTCAGCCAGGACTTAAATTGAAATCCAAATAGAAAAAGCCTGGAGTTCAGTAGGAGACAGATCTGAGGCCCAAGGAAAAATAAAAAGTAAGGGTGTCTTTTATCTGAATTCAAACAAGATTAAACCAAAGAGTAAACTATATGGCATTTACTAATTACTGGCCGGTCAATTTTTTCTAGGACTTTTGCCTTTTCTTAGATTCTGTATTTTTTTTTTTTGAGCTCATGATTTTGATCCTACAGACAAGTTAATGTTTTTCTGATAAGTTCTATTTTTGATCAACTGAATTTTTTTTAAACATTGCAATGAGATTTCACCTGAGAAAGCTACAAGGCCTTATGTATGTGTGCACACTTGTGTTATGTGTTGTATGTCTATATGTCTGTATGTGTATGTCCATATATCATGCAATTATATGATAATTGGAAGATATATGAGGAGCACTCATAAAAAAATTAAAAAATGGATCCAAATATCTTTGATTCACATGATTCAAATGGCTCAATTTAAATTTAGTAAATAGATTAAAAAAGATGTCTTTAAAATTAAGCTTATAAGTTTTTCTAGGTGTTCAAAAAGGCCCTAATAAAATGTTAAATCTGCTTAAATTAAAACATTTACAAGTATTGTTTCAAAATGTGAACACAAGGAGGTTAACAGATGAAAAAGAGAAACTAGAAGGTTCTAGGTATGGATTTAATAGAGGGAAAATGTGTTTCTGGATAAGAGAGTCTATGTGATTAAGTAATTAAGAGGGTTTAAGTAAGTGATAAAGAAGGTTTGTGTAAGTGGGTTATATGTGTAAGTTTTTGAGCAAGTAATCTTAAAGAAATTAAAAATTATACAACTATGGTTAAACAACAACTGTTATTTTTCAATATTGTAATGTTATTTCTTTAAAAGCTAAACTTGGTTAATATAAAATCATCAATGTAATTATGGTGCTATTAATGTGTTTATATCTTCTAGGTATACAAGTCTGTAAGGTAGAAGCTTCAAAAGAGCATTATATCAAGCTGGTGTTGTATGGTAATTTTAGGCTTAAAAAGAAAACCATGTTGGAGATTCATTTATATCATTTGTGTTCTATAACTGGACTTGTTATCAATAAGTTATGTAAAGTTCCATGTTACTTTTTACACTGAGATACAATTTAAATGTGTTTTTTAAGTTAATGAGAGCCTAATCTGTGTGAAGGTTTTATTGTAAAACACAAAAATACTTTGCTACTTTTCTACAAGAGGTTAAAAGCTTTCAGCCTTTCTTTAATTCATGTTTTAGATGTGATATTATATTGTGTTAGCTAATATTCATGTGAACTTGAGCAACAATTTATGTAGGCATTGTAAAATGATGTTTAATAAGCAAAGATCAGTTTCAGAACTACAGTACTTAATATTTATGAAGAACCCCGCCTTACTTGAGATAATGCTCTATGTCCCATCTCACTACATGTGAAAGTGACTATGGAAGAAGTAGGCCAAATTTCAGTACATTTAAAGTTGTGTCCAAAAGTTGGTTTTTGTCAAGATTACTAGGATCTCAAACAGGGGATTATAATGTATAACTCTGCCAAAATTCAAGGTAGCTATTACATAAACTAAATATGTTTTTACCCTAGTTAATTTTATTTTGTAGTTTTCTTATAATTGAAAGATTGCCTGTTTTGAAGAGGTACTACTTTAAGAACTCACAAACTGGGTTAATATAAGATAGAGAGATAGACATTAAAGCCCAGTACTCTTAATATAAGGCTATTGAAATTTATTTGCTGGATGTTTGAGATTAAGTTTTAAAATTAAAATTAAATTAAAAGGGCCAAGAAAACCAATATTTGGCTCTTGCCCTCTGAGTCAGTCTGAATCAGGGAATAGGGGACTTCTCCAAAGAGCTTTGCAACTCTGGGCCACATAACCTCCCATCATGGAGATTAATGAGACCGCTGGAGGACAAAAAGCCAATCAGTGCATTTGCTATGAAGAGGAGGGTCATCAAAGAAGGGAGATATCCCTGATGCTTCCAAGGGAAGGCACATGGTCAAGCAAGGCCTGGACCCATCCTAGCGCAAATGGCACTAGCAGAACTGAGAAGCTGCTGTAAGTTCCCCGAGGACTCTCAGGGAAACTCAGCTGACTGTTAACAATAGATAGAAACAAAAGTCAGTTTGACTTGCTTCATCTTAAACAATTAGCAAAGACAGTTAAAACCAAAACACAGCTATTCCAGGGCATTTTAAATAATAATAATAGTCAAATGTAACCTCCCAAAATAAGTAAACTGGAGGCTACAAAAGAGATTCTCAGACAGGAATGCCTGATAACTATCAAAAGGAACTGCCAGAGTAGTTTTTAGTTTAAGGCCTTTATTTCTAACCTACACAGGTAGGTTTAATGTTTGCTAGTATGGTTATCCAGCCCTAAGGAACAGAATTAAAGGTTTCTCTATTAGACACAGGTCATACTAGTAAACGGATTTTGCAAGATCAGATGACATTAAATTATTAAACTGTATATTATGGGGAAGGACATCTGTAACCCTAAAAGTTAAATGTTATGTTTACAGTCCTGGTAACTGGGGATGTTAAAGCCTGGTGAGGGAACTTATGTACAGTGACATGTTCCAGCTGTTGCAACACTTATTCAGTACTCAAGGTTTTTGTTTCTCTCATAGAAGTACCCATCCCCAGATGACAACCTGTTTTTCCCCAACCAGACCTCAAATGGAACTGAGTTCTCAGAGGGAACTCATGTCCCCCATGTCGTCGTCCCCTATGTCGTCATCCCCCACATCGTCCATCGTCCCCCAAGTCATCGAGCCCCCTCATGTTCAACACCCCTTTTCAGCCTGAAGCAGCCAGAATGATCCGTCGCCCATTCTCACCCCTTCTCCTTACAGCAATAAAGTTTCTAAAATTAGGGGAAATAAAGCCAGAAATGGTTAGGCAGTGAAGATAGGTAAATCGAGTCAGGTTGGATCTAAAAGGCCAATTTTAAGTGAGTTTGGGAAGTTGAAGACTGTCCCCTGAGGATTACTGTTTACCAAGATATAGAGCCTTTCCAAATAGGCCCCCAACTGAGGGAACCATGATTGGTTCCCAAGTTTCCAGACAAAGGGGGGAATGAAAAACCAGCCTCTACCTCAGAGCAAAGCCTGTCCAAGGAAGGGACATGCCTTTGTCCTTGGAAAAACCCACAGAGCACTCCTAGGCACATTCCCACCCTGCTAAGTTGTTTATCTACAAATAACAGGAGAGATCTTCTGTGCCAGTTGTCCCTGACTCAGTCAAGCTAGGTGGGGATCCATAGCAGCCCCCTAGCAGCCACCAATCAGCATGAGACAGGGAAATACCTGGGATGCCAAATGACCCTCCCAGTATTTTATGGTGGTTGATAACAAGTTGGGAAACCATGTAGTTCAGCACGTACACCCCTCTTGGCTTAAACCAATCAGTTCAAATGAATACCCCTTTTGTACTGACCAATCACCCCTACCCAACTTGTTCCCACCATTGAATGTGCTAATCATGTTTTAGAGTTGTTATTTGATTTTCCCACGGTGTGTGATGATTTGCTATGATGTATGTGAAGTCCCTGCCCTCTCCAAAGAATGTATAAAACTGCTGCAAACCCTGGGCTCAGGGCCTCTCAGCGTCACCAGTTGCTGTGTGTGTGTGTGGAGGACCGAGCTAGCTTGCAATAAACACCTCTTTGCTGCTTACATCGATCTTGGGTCTCTGGTGGTCTTTGGGGGTCCCGAATTCGAGCATAACACAGGGACCCCCACATACATCATAGCATCTCCTAGCAAATCATCACACACCTCGGGGAAATCATAAAACAACTCTAAAACATGATTATCACATTCACTGGTGGGAACAAGTTGGGTAGGGGTGATTGGTCACTACAAGAGGGGAATTAATTTGAACTGATTGGTTTAAATCATGAGGATGTCGCAAGGTGAGTATGTGCCAAACTGCAGGGCTTCTAGTTTAGATACTGATCACCACACCTAGGCGGGGGCCATCTGAAATTTCAGATATGTGGTTATCTTGGCCTATCTTAGGTGAGCACCATCTGCGGCTTTTCTGGCTTTCTGAGAACTGTTTCCACAGAACTTTTCTGTAGTATTTTCCTGACTTTAGGACTACAGTAGGTCAGAGGTTAAGTTTCAGAGCAAAATGAGGTCCCAAGCAGAATGAGATTGCTTAGGTCTTTCAGTTTCCTATGCTTGACTCCACGTTTGCCAGGTGTTCAATCTTCACTTGTAGGGAAGCGGAACTTGTCATCACTGGTAACTAACGATAACTCTGGGACATAATTTACTGGCCCAGAGAATAAGAGATAGTTAAAGGTGTGTTTGGAATTAAGCTAAGATGCTACATTTCCTCACCATTATGTGATACACTGTAAGGTTCTTGCTTAGCATCTGGACCGCCATCTTAAGTGACAGCCACCAGCTTAAGAAAAAGTTTCGCTTTCCCACCCAGGGGCCTTTCTGAGAAAGGCTTACCACTTTCTCATACCAACCCAACACTTCACTCCCCACATTCTTTCCCGTCCAAGGGTGACAGCCACCAGTTTAAGGAAAAGTTTCTCTTTCCCACCCAGGGTCCTTTCTGAGAAAGGCTCACCACTCCCTCACACCAACCCCACCCTTAACTGCCCACATTAGGACCTGACAGCTCTAATCCCTGAGCCTCTGAACCTCTCCCATAAAAGTCTCCAATCCGATGGCCATTATTTGTCAGTTCTGACAAATAAACTCTTGTGTGTATCTCTGCTTGGTCTCCATCTTTCATACCACGCTCGTGCTCATCTGTATCCCAGGTTCCTTGCTTTCCTTCCATACACCAAATAGTATAATGTGTGAAACCTGAATATAAAAATTTTATTATCTATAAATTTATTTCAATTGCAAAAAGAAGAAAAGATAAAAGTCAAGAGCCATTAGAGTCATTTCACTCTGACATGGTCACTCTGCAGAGATGTTCATAATAATAGTTCTTTTATTTCTGTAACACAATGGATGCCTAATCAAAGCCAAAAACCAGAGGGGGAAAAATGTAACAGGCTTCAAAGAATCACCTCATCACCCTTTTAAGAGTTCACAGCTATTAATTAACATGCTGTATATAATATATGTGACATACCTATGACATATGACAGAATATAAAAGTATTGCACGTGTGCATGCACACACACACACACACACACACACACACACAGCTAGTTTAATAGAATACAATTCATTTCCTTATCCACTCTGTAATTGCGGTTCCAATATATCAAGGTACTTAGCTGTGATAATCCCAAGACTTCAATGTATGACAGATACTAATTTCACCATGCATGCTCTGAGCCATAATAATGTAAAGTTATAGAACTCTACTTCCTAACAAGTATATATTGAGCCCTGAAATGGCCCTGATACCACCGGTTACCAGTGACAAGTTCTGCTCCCTCGATGTTGAAGTATAACATTAGAGAAGCACACTGAGGCAACCATATAAAGCAGGGTTTATGTAAAAAGGGGTAACATAGAATTCTCATGGTGTTACCGCTGTTTAGTAGAAGCTTTATTAAGGACAGCAGAAAAGACTTCTCCTCAGAGGAAGAAGGGGACCCAAGAGGTGGAATCCGTGGAAGGGCGATGTCTCCCCTCCTTTATAGCTAAGGTCTTCATTCAGCTTTCCCGCATTCCTGTCCTTTCTTCTGTTAACATTCAGTGATGGAATGTAGGTGGGAAGGCCCAAAGGGTGGGGCGCAGGTGGGCCAAAGAAGTAATCTGGGCAGCCCAGGGTTTGCAGCAGTTTTATACACTCTTTGGGGAAGGCAGGGACTTCACATACATCATAGCATCTCTTAGTAAATCAGCACACACCACAGGAAAAATCATAAAACAACTCTAAAACATGATTAGCACAGTCACTGCGGGAACAAGTTGGGTAGGGGTTATTGGTTATTACTAGAGGGGGATTCCTTTGAACTGATTGGTTTGAGCCAAGAGGGATGTTCGTGCTGAACTACATGGTTTCCCAACATGTTTTAAACCACCAAGGACTTTTGGATTAGCATCTCCATGTTTGCTGGGAGCTATTTCATTAACATTTCTTTGGGATGGGCTCTAGGCCTTGGGGACATTAACATTCCAAGAGTTGTTCTGCTTTTCCTGGACTCCATTCTCAATATGGCCTTCATTTTCAATTTTACTCGATATTAGACCTGATTTACCTAACTACACTAACTACCTATCTTTAAATCTGGCTTCACTGGGAGGGAGAAGGGGGCCATAGCTGGTATCCTGGTATTCCAAGAAGTGAGGGTGTTCTGCCTTTTTATATGTCTGATGCTTCTTTTGTTTTCTCCTTTTCTTCCCTATCTCTCTCCTGCCTGCTACGTGACTAGGCTCAGAAAATGCTTGATGGGATGGCTAAAAGGTGAGAGACAAGTGGGCTGGAGGGCCCAGAGAGGAGTGATCACAACCCTGAGGAACAATCCTGGGGACAGGTTACCCTAGCTACAGGTTGGAGCAGGGTCACGTTATCATGAGAAGGGTGGAAGAAGGACTCTGAAGGAATTAACATTGTCAATTACTCCATTCTCAGGATCCTACCCTTGCCTATCTGTCTGTCTAATTCTGGCTTCAGCACTCCACTGAGTTCTCTAGAAGAATTAATAGAAGTATGTGAATTGCCTTAGCCCTTCCAAGAAATAGGACTGAACATTCTCACTATATAATCTGAATTTATTCTTTAACATATTCTTTCAGTACTAGTATCTTCAGTAACAATAATGTCACCAAGGCTTTTCTTCTAAATTCTTCATTTTTAATTTTAAAAAGTATGCACTGTTTCCCTCACCAAACTTTGCCCACTTAGGTCTCATTTTTTTTTTCTTTTCCTCAGAGGATACTATCTGATCCTTGATTGTGAAGCCAGATTTAAAGATAGGTAGTTAGTGTAGTTAGGTAAATGGAGGAAAATAAAAAATGAAGGCTTTGTTGAGAATGGAGCCCCGGAAAGCAGAGCAGCCCTTGGAATGTTAATGTTCCCAAGGCCCAGAGCCCATCCCAAGGAAATGTAGATGAAGCAGTTCCCAGCAAACAGGGAGATGCTAATCCAAAAGTCCTTTCTGCCCAAGATTACTCCTCAGGCCCTTCTAATTCTCTCCTTCCCACCTACATTGCATCACTGAAAGATAACAGAAAAAGGACAGGAATGTGACAGGAATGTGGGAAAGCTGAAAGAAGACCTTAGCTATACAAAGGGGAAGACATCGCCCTTCCACGGATTCCACCTCTTGGGTCCCCTTCTTCCTCCAGGGAGAAGTCTTTTCTGCTGTCCTTAATAAAGATTCTACTTTCCACTCTAAACTTGCCTCAGTGTGCTTCTCTGGTGTTATACTTCAGCATTGGGGAAACAAGGACTCATCACCAGTAAACAGCAGTAACAATTGTCTATGCTTATTATACCACTAACTTCTATAACAATGGTTCACTTCATGTTTTCAAATAGCCCTCCCTGCTCTGAGGCTTACTATTCTTATTACATATATAGAGCACAATTTTTCATATCTTTGTGTATATAAAGTATGTTTATGCCAATTCATGTCTTTATACATGTACTTTTTTTTTGCACTACAATTCTTATTACACATATATACCACAATTTTTCATATCTCTGTTTCTATATAAAAAAGGTTGAAGGACATTTTTTCTCTCTCTTTTCCCTTTCTCCCTCCCTAACAGGATTAGGGAGAGAGTTATCTTTTTTCCTCCATTTTAGGCCTCATCTGTCCTTGAGCACACACCCACAGCAGGAAGGAGATGGCCCCAGATCTAGGAAGTGACTATCTCCCAAATTAATAAATGAATCACAATCCGCCTATAGGGAAGAGCTTTTAGTTTCTTTAAAAAGCCCTTTGTTCTCCCTAATGGATAGAATCCCAGCCTCTGGAACTGGAGTCCCCTTTGCTTCTCCTTTGTTAGCAAAGCAATAAACTTCCACCCCCGCCCCCCTCAAAACTGTGTCCTCTTTATTAAATTGGCATCAAGATAAGGACCTAGGTTTTGGTAACACTTCCTCTAACTGGCCCTTATACTAATTTATTGTAATTACACAATTGTCTGTATCCTTTGCTAAACTTCAAGTTTTACAATGACAGCAACATGATATCTAATGAGAAAATGATGGACTAATGAATGATAGTAGGTACACTTTCAGAATACCGTTGTTTGGAATGTACACGTTAATTTTCAGGCATCAAAAATTTCCCAAGTATTGAAGTTTCACAAGTAGACAGCCACATTATAGTCCAAAGTTTTTGCTAGAAAAGGGGGGGGGGAGGGAGAACACTATCTTGCTTTATTATGCAAATTAAATGTACATTAGTGTTTTAGTTAGTTTTTCATCGCTGTGACTAAAATACCCAACAAGAACAAGTTAGAGGAGCTGAAAAAATTACAGAACCCTAAAGAAAGAAGTCAAAGAAGACCTTAGAAGATGGAAAGATCTGCTTTGCTCTTAGATAGGCAGAATTAATATTATCAAAATGACCATACTTCCAAAAGCAATATACAAATTTAATGCAATTCTGATCAAAATCCCAATGACATTCCTCATAGAAATAGAAAAAGCAATCATGAAATTCATCTGGAAAAATAAGAGACCCAGAATAGATAAAGCAATCCTCAGCAGGAAGAGTGAAGCAGGTGGCATCACTATATCAGAACTTCAACTGTAAGGGTCCGGTGAAACGTCGGAGAAAGAGACCACGAGACTAGCTTCATGCAATTGCAAGGGGGATTTATTGGATCCGTTCCAGCGCGCTGGGACTCTGTGCTCACTCAAGAAGGGAGAGCAGCCCAGAGCCCAGAGCAGAGGTCAAGCAGAGCTTAAGTACACTTTTTGGAGAGGGTGGGGGGCTTTGCATACATCAGAACAAATCATCATGAGGCGCGGGAAAATTGAACAACAACTCTGATACATGATTAGTCCATTCATTGGCGGGAACAGGCTGGGCAGGGGTGATTGGTCACTTCTAAACTGGGTACACATTCAAACTGATTGGTTCGGGCCCTGTGACGAACTGCACAGGGCCCTAGGCTGAATGGCCAGTAGGGCGTTGTCTTAACTATCTCAGGAATCTGGGTGTAACAGAGGAACTTAATAGTACCTAATCTTTTACATTTCAATTCAAGGTTTCCAGCTTAGAAACTTTACCCTTTCACAACTATACTACAGAGCAACAGTAACAAAACACATCAATGTTTATAGCAGTACAATTCACAATAGCAAGGTATTGGCACCAAAACAGACTGGTAGACCAACGGTACAGAATAGAGGACACAGAGACTAACCCACAAAATTACAATTATCTTATATTAGACAAAGGTGCCAAAAACATGCATTGGAGAAAAAATAGCCTCTTCAACAAATGGTGCTGGGAAAATTGGAAATCCATATGCAACAAAATGAAATTTAACCTCTATCTCTCACCATGCATAAAACTCAACTCAAAATGAATCAAGGATTTAGGAATAAAACCAGAGACCCTGCGTCTAATAGAAGAAAAAGTAGGCCCTAATCTGCCTCATGTGGGATTAGGTCCCAACTTCCTTAGTAAGACTCCTGTGGTGCAAGAATTAAAATCAAGAATCAATAAAAGGGATGGACTCAAACTAAAAAATTTCTTCTCAGCAAAATAAATACTCTGTGAGGTGAACAGAAAGCCTATATCTTGGTTGCAAATCTTTACCCCTCACACATCAGATAGAGCACTAATCTCTAGGGTATATAAAGAACTCAAAAAGTAAGCACCAAAACAACAAATAACCCAATCAATAAATGCACCAAGGACCTGAATAGACACTTCTCAGAAGATGATATACAATCAATCAACAAATTTATTAAAAAAAGGTTTATCATCCTAGCAATTAGAGAAATGCAAATCAAAACCAGTGTAAGATTTCATCTCACTCTAGTCAGAATAGCAACTATTATGAAGACAAACAACAATAAGTGATGGTGAGGATGTGCAGAAAAATGTGCACTCCTACACTGCTGGTGGAACTGAAAATTGGTACAGCAAATATGGAAAGCAGTATGGAGATTTCTTGGAAAATTGGGAATAGAACCATCATTTGACCCAGCTATCCCTCTCCTCGGTCTATACCAAAAGGACTTAAAAACAGTATACTACAGGGACACAGTCACATCAATGTTTATAGCAGCACAATTCACACTAGCTAAACTGTGGAACCAACCTAGATGCCCTTCAATAGATGAAGGGATTAAAAAATGTGGCATATATACACAATGGAATATTACTCAGCAATAAAAGAGAATAAAATCATGGCATTTGTAAATGGATGGAATTAGAGAAGATAATACTAAGTGAATTTAGCCAATCCCAAATAACCAAATGCTGAATGTTTTTTTGATATAAGGAGGCTGATTCATAGTGGGATAGGGAGAGGTAGCATGGGAGGAATAGAGGAACTCTATATAGGGCAGAGGGGTTGGAGGGGAAGGGAGAAGGGCATGGGGTTATAAATGATGGTGGAATGTGATGATCATTATTATCTAAAGTGCATGAAGACACAAATTGGTGTGAATATACTTTGTATACAACCAGAGATATGAAAAATTGTGCACTATGTGTGTAATAAGAATTGTAATGCATTTCACTGTCATATGTAAATAACAATAATAATAATAATAAAAAGAACAAGTTAGAGGAAGAAAAACTTATTTGGGTTTAACCATTTCATAGGTCTCAGTCCATAGCTATTTATTCCTCTGGGCCCAATGTAAGGCAGCACATCATGAGCAAAAGGCCTAGTGGAAGAAAACTGCTCAGCTATTGGCAAGATCAGAAGGCAAAGTGGAGGGAGGAAGGGACTGCAGGAAGAACAACCCTCCCAGGCATACCCCACACTGACTCACCTCTTCAGCCACATCTTAGGAAAAGTTACTATCCACTCAGTCAATTCCAACTAGAATGGACAGATCAGGTTACAGCTCTCATAGTCCAATCATTTCACCTCTGAATGGTCCTGCGTTAACAGGGGGCACCTCACATCCAAAGCCTAACAACTGGTTAGCATTTGTCACATACTTCTGTATGTTCCCCAGCTTTTCTATCATGAGTACTTATTACTATGCTACCTGCACTGGTTAATACCTTCTCTCTCAGCTTCAAACTGCCTTTCTTCCATCTACTTTGGAATTCTGAGGTAGGAAAGACACATTTCCACATTTTCAAAAGGGGGCTCAAGAAGTTGGAGAAGGAGTGCCTTTTCCTTTCTTGTTTCCTGTGGCTTCCAGTCTGCTTTGCTTTCACTGGGCAGGACATAAAGCCTGCATGGTTTTGCATTCAAAAAACAAAAGTCCTTTCTCTAGTTGCATGAGAATCCAGTTTGCAGTTCTCAAACACTTCCAAAAGCAGCCTCCTCCAGACTTCATCCTCATAGGGCTAGGTTCCACACCCATGGAGCCCTTCTGTTAGACCAGGACGCAAGAAAAGACCACTGACTCCAATTAAAATCAAATTAAAGCAAGCTTATTATTTCGACCGGCCGGGCTGCCTCTCCCTCCCAAAACAAGACAGCCCCGAGGCTTCTTTGTGGCCCAGTTTTATAGCCCAAAAAGTTGCACAAAGGGGGGTTACAGATAACAACACTCTGAGGAGCATAACACAAGTTTACATTTTTGCTGGCCCCGCCATCAGAATTTATGGAGATTTTAGAGACTCAGAGAGGGTCGTTATCCCGCCAGGGAAGGCCAGAATTTATGAGGCGTCACTAAGGTTTAGGAAAGGGTTGTTATCTGGTCAGGGAAAACTGGACATGGGTGATTTCAGGGCATGGGCAGGCATTCCAAGTAGGTTCAGAATTTGCGGTAATTTATAGTAAAGCCGAAATTATCTTTTCATGGTTTTATGGCGAGATGCCCAATTTTAAGAAAAGATCAGGTTGGGTCTATCACTTCCCCTAAAGTTCTAAACTTGAATAAATCCTTCTATTTCCCTAGAAATATGGATGAGGGCTGATCTCTGCAGTTATAACCACTACAAAATCCAGAGTTCCCTTTCATTGACCTAATTAATTGCTTCATACGTAAGGATAATCTCATGTGACTGGACCTTGACCCCTAGGAAGTTATATATGCAGCTATTAAGTGATTAAAGTCAGTAACTAGAGTTAAGCCAGTCTATCAACCACACCTCTACTGTGGAATACTCTTATCACTCTGCTAATCTATGTGAAATTCCACTAGCTTATCATTTTTTTCTAAATAAATAATAATAGTAAAAAGTGGAACAACAGTGAAATAAACTCACAAAGACAAAGTTTAAGGCCTATAGATTGTCAAATTTAAATCTACATTTGGCCATGCAATCATATACTTTTTCTTTTTTTTTTCTTTTTTTTTTTTTTTTTAGTACCAATGTTTATTATGCGGCCACATTTACACTTTGGTTTCTGGTATGAATTAATAATTTACTTATGATATTTAATAGAAAGCAGACATCACCTCATCGACATTTAAACAAAAACAGTGCTATTCATCCCATTAATTCTGGGGAGGTCTCTGCTACAAGACCAGCATGCTAGCTTCATACTAGAGGTCCTAAGCATAGAAGTTAACTAGTGAGATCAAAATAAAGACACATAAACTCAATTTACCTTTTTCATTGACCAGGTCAGAGTCGGCCCCCTCTGGCTCCTAGCAGGAGAGAGGGCATGCCAGGGAGTGGCCTTTTATTGGGGAACAAGAAATTCAGGGGAAAATTCCATCCAATGAAGGTCGAGGGGGTCAGCATTCCAAGGTCAAGGTCAGTGATTTGTCTCAGGGTCAATGGTCAGTCACACCCCCACACAGACCAGCTCCCGCACCTAAAAAGGGTGGGGATTAGTTCTGACACAGCTTGGCTGGAACGCCTCACACCCAGTCAGGGAGGTGCCCAATCAGGTGCCAGAACGGCTTCCCACAGAGGTCGTCTCTCTTCTGCTGTTGGATTTGAAGGGTGGTGGGAGGGAGTGGACACACAGTCTGGGGCGTGTCCTCTGCCAGATGATGGTTGGCCTCAAGTATTGGCTTCTCAATCTGGTGGGTCTCTGATGGATCACTCCTGAAGGTGAGATGATGGGTGAGACTGTGGAATCAGGGCCTTGGATGGATGGAGGGAACAGGAGGCCCATTTGCACATGTGTCCCAAAGAGTGAGTGACAGTACAAAGCTCCAGCAGAGGTCCATGAGTGCTGAGCCCTTGACAAGCAGGATCTCCTTGATTCCTTCCAACTCCACTATGAGGTACCCATTTCACAGAGCAAAATTGCAGCTCAGAGGAATCCAGTCCCTTGCCAGCTCCATGATAGCGGAGTCTGGCCTCTCCCCAGGGGAGTCTCACTCGGACATTCTGCCTCTTTCTGGCTTCTCTGGGATGGAGCATCCTCTGCTAACCTTTCTCCCTTGAGCCACGTTCTTCTTGGTTTCCTTGGGATCTGGTTACAAAGTTGGCTCAAATTTTTTTTTCTTAATTTTTTATTTGTTATTTTTAGTTATCCATGACAGTGAGTGTATTTTGACATACTATACATACATGGAATATAACTTCCCATTCTTGTATTTGGACATGATGTGGATTTCCCTGGTTGTGTTTTCATAGATGAACATGGGAAAGTTCTGTCCCATTCATTCCACTGTCTTTCCTATTCCAATCCCCTCCCTGCCCCTCATTCCCCTTTGTCAACTTTCATGAGGGAGTTGAAATAGCTGAGTGCAGTAGTGGGTGCTGGTCTTCTTGGTGGGGAGTGAGTGTGAGGTAGGGGTGCAGCCCTTCCTCATCCAGCTGAAGGGCAATGGCTTTCCTATTTGGAGGTGGGTGAGGATAAGAGCAGTCATATTCCATTTTAAGGATGCAGACAGCTGGGCTCGGTGGCACACACCTGTAATCCTAGTGGCTCAGGAGGTTGAGGCAGGAGGATCAGGAATTCAAAGCCACATATGTACTTCTTTAAATAATCTTTTCAGATTTGGGCCTGGTTATACATGCCTGTAATCCCAGTGGCTTGGAAGACTGAGGCAGGAGGATTGCAAGTCTGAGATCGGCTTCAGCAACTGAGCAAGAGCCTAAGCAACTTATAAAGACCTTATCTCAAAATAAAAATAAATAAATAAAAAGGGCTGGGATGTGGCTCAGTGGTTAAGTGCCCCGGGGTTCAATCTCTTAGTACCAAAAATAAATAAATAATCTTTTCATTTCAAAGAGAGAGGTCACTGAATCATATACCTTATATATAGCCATAGATAGAGGGTATGATAGAGAAATCTAGCTAGATGTCTACTGATTTGGTCTTGTGCAAAATTAGAATATTTGTGCTTTCTTTTTAGAATAAATATCATAAAGAAATTTGTGAGTATATTTTCTATTTACAGATTTACAATTACTGGATCTTTGCAGCTGCTACACTTGTTTTCCACACCTCTCTGTCTTTTTAAATTCTATTTGTGCCCTCCACTGATAGGATGATTCCCATCTATGGAAGGGAAGCCCCTGTGCTTCTCTCAGTTCATCAATACAAATGCTGATATTTTCCAAATACCCTCACAGTAGACATCACCAGAAATGATGTTTTACTAGCTATCTGGCCATCCCTTAATCCATTCAAGTCTACTCATAAATTAATTGTCCATAGATATATAGGTAGAAGAACAGACTGACGTAAAAGCATTTATACACTTATATTGTGAAATAAAGACTAACATACAAATGACTCATTATTATCTTAATAAAATTTACTGCCACTTTACTAATGTGATGGAACGTTATTTCCCTGACCCATGAATTTTCAGAGTGTGGGTTTAAAATTGCTTTTCTTGGGACTGGGGTTGTAGCTCAGGGGTAGAGCACTGGCCTGGCATGTGTGAGACACTGAGTTTGATCCTCAGCACCACATAAAAATAAATGAACAAAATAAAGGTATTATGTCCATTTACAAAAAAAAAATTAATTGCTTTTCCTGATTTAAACCTACTATTCACCATCATCAAGCCCTTTAAAATTCAAAATGAAGCAACTTGTTCCTAAGTGGAAAAGTACTACCCCACCTTCTTAAAAAAACATACATGGGAGCACAATGTAGATTCTATGAGGGCAGTAGAACACAGAGAGGTTACCTCTTCAATTCTATCCAAGACAAAGTGTTACAAACACCTCCATAAAATCCAGCAACATAGAAAATATGCTGTCACTGTGGCTCCATGCAAGGAAAAATCCATCATATTCTGCAGTCATCTCACATCTACCCTTAAATAAGAACAGAACAGCAGAGAGCTCTAGTTGGTCTAGTCCAACTGCCACATTTGATAGAAAACTAGTGAACACAGAAAGTACTGATTTGAATCAAGTCACACAAGTTGATGGCTAGTTTCCATGCCTTCACAATTTAACTCAGTCCCTCTCCCAACACATACATACTCCATGTCTCCTCCTCCTATCTTCTCCCTAGCTCACCTTTAAACTAGTTGTTATTAAACACTCTAAACTCTAGTAATTTTGAGGGATCTAATACTCCTCCTCATTCAGCTTGGGGAAGGGGAGAACTAAGATGGCAAAAATCAAATATATAATACAGTGCTGAGGATGGGCTCTTGTTGTGAATCTGAAGGGTCTTAAAGTCTTTGTTTTATGCCCTTTGAGCAACTTTTCCATCTGTCCATTCCTTGAGTTATTTGGGAGTAAGATCAGAGCCTAAGTTAGAAAGCTAAGGATATCAGCAATTGGTTAAGCTGTGTTCTAGTGTTTCTTTTGACCCTCTTTTCCTTCTGGTTGTCTTGCTTCTAATATGGCTTCCATGATGTTATGACTGGGTATATTTTGTAGGGATGGCCTGTTTTTTTTTATTTATCTAGGTTAGACATTCTCCAACTCGGATATATTCTTTAGTATTCTAGAGTAATGCATGAGAAATTAAAATGGATTTAGTGCATTCTATAGCTTTTGAATATCAACCTTTTATCCTAGTACCACAACTCAGTTTCAATGCCCACATTTATATTTGTATTCATGGGTGCATTTCATTAAATGAAGATCAAATAACATAGGATAATGCAGGAAGAAAAGCTTTGTAGCAGTACAAATAAAGAAAAATGGGAGGATAATTGAATTAAAGAATACAAGATAGTATGAACTCCTTAGTAGTTAGGTTATATTTTTATAGTAATTGGATATTTTGCTGGCTTGGATCCACATCTCTGTGCAAAACAAGTAAAATTATGACTATAAGTGTAAGAAATCTTATTGAAAATTTCCCTCTATCTTGTTCTAGAATCTTCTTGCAGAATTACTTGTGAATTAAAAAGTAAATGTGCGAAAACATTTTTGTTTTGTATTCTAGTAATCATCAGATACATTTTCTATTATAGATTTTATACTTGTTATGATACTTTTTCTTAAATGAACAAGACAGTCTTCTGAGGTTATCAATTGACACCTCATTAAATTATCATTTGGGGATTTCTTGTGAGTAGTTTTTAGATCAGTATGAGATTTGATTATACAGATTTAGCAAACATAGAGATTGAATAAAGCTTCCTGGTCAAAGACTCAAGCCCTAGAATCAGGAAGCTGAGGTCCAAATCTGTTATCTCCGTCTAGATAACTTTACTAGACAAGTTATGGAAAATCTTTGTGTTATTTCCTAATCTGTAAAGTGATGATGATAATGAGTTCTACTTCATAGGTTTGTTGTTAAATTCATGACTCAAGAAAAAACACTTAAAATAGTAATTTGTGCATAGTAAATTGTCCAAAAATTTTAGTAGTATTGAAATTGAAAAACACTTAAAATGTTTTATATATTTTTTCATTAAATCTAACAGTGGTGATTTGGTTTCAGCAAGATACAGTACTGTCATATAAAATGCTAATTCTTTTTTTAGGGGTTGTAAACATATTTGTAATTAATTTGTAAATCCATTTACACATGATTTACATTTATATATATTTAAATAAAATTTATGTCATTATACATGGTATTTTACCAATACATCCATTTATCAAGTTTGAAAAATAGCAGTGGAAGCCATTATTTATTTTAAACAACAATGCTCACTTCTTTTTTTTCCTATTGGAGGAAATAGATTTACAAATAATAAATAGAATACTTGACAAAATAAATTTTAAAAGGATGTATAAATGAAATATTTTTTTTTTTAATTTTTATTTATTTTTTCTTAGTTCTCCGCGGACACAACATCTTTGTTGGTATGTGGTGCCGAGGATCCAACCCGGCCTGCACGCATGCCAGGCCAGCGCGCTACCGCTTGAGCCACATCCCCAGCCCCGTATAAATGAAATATGATTGAGATGCCTACAGAATTATTTTAACTTGGTAAAAAGGGAAAATTCATAAAGAGATGGATTTAATGGCTGTAAAAATAGATGAGAACTTTAGTGGGTAAAGAAGATGCTACCTTTGGAGCCAAAAGACAGGTATATTTAGTTGAGTGTATGTTGAATAAGAATTGGAAGAAATGTTGGAATGAGGTCAAGGGGCAAATGGATTCTGAGATGTTGCTGAGTGCATGGTTGAAATGTTGATCATGGGGGCTGGCGATGTGGCTCAAGCGGTAGCGCGCTCGCCTAGCGTGCGTGGGGCCGGGTTCATCCTCAGCACCACATACAAACGAAGATGTTGTGTCCGCCGAGAACTAAGAATAAATAAATGTTAAAATTCTCTCTCTCTCTGTCCCCCTCTCTCTCACTCTCTCTTTAAAAAAAAAAAAAAAGAAAAGAAATGTTGATCATGTGTTTCAGGCTGAACAGGAGTAGAAGAGAAGTCAGTGGTAGAAGGGAAGCCAAGGAAGTTTGGGCAAAGTAAAAGATGGTGAGTATTGGTCCTGAAAGGAATTTTGAGTGCTGATTTACTTGGAGACTTGAAAGCAGGAGGTTTTCAGTTATGTCAGTAAATAGCGGTTTGAGTAGTATGGTAGAGTCTAAATTTGTGTAAATAACCATGCCATCAAAATGCCCTATTTTTTTGTTGTATTTCCTTCAAATTCATAACAGTACTATTTCAAGTTGCTCTTTCTAAAACGAAAGCCTGATTATGTTTTTCTGTGGCCTCAAACACTTTTCTGACCCCCTGTTACCTAAGGTGTGTCTAAACCCTTTCCACGGTATATAGAGACCTTCATCATTGCTGCAAATGTTACACACTTACCACCATCCCACCTGTACATTTTTTAAAATATTTTACTTAACCATGTTTTGCCTTTGATTATGTTGTTCCTTCTGCCAGGTCTACCTGACAAAATGGCAAACTCATCTTTATTATCTTAAACCTTTTCAAAAATATTACACCTTACAATGCCCAACATACATATCAGTTCATTTTTTCCTCATTTCCACTTATGTTCTTTGTATGTGCTTTTGTTGTTAATCTCAGTGCTGTAGGGTAGAGGTAACAAGCCAAATACATGCAGAAGGCATGCATAAAGCAAAATGCCAGAAATACCATGAAAGGTACACATGTTCCTCCTCTCTACA
Source organism: Spermophilus citellus (assembly GCF_964194105.1). Taxonomy (NCBI): domain Eukaryota; kingdom Metazoa; phylum Chordata; class Mammalia; order Rodentia; family Sciuridae; genus Spermophilus; species Spermophilus citellus. The sequence goes on from NC_138189.1 coordinate 92,672,597, forward strand.
TAGATCACACATAAGTAAAATGAGAGCTCATCATTAAGAAGCAGTGAATAAAGCTCAGCTGTTAAGGTGTGCCCATCCGAAAACTGCTTTAAAATTGAGGTGGAAGGCAATTGTACTGGTAAATACTACATGACATGATGAGTTTGGTATTTTACGATGACAATGTCTACTATGTGTGTTTCTTAGTCAAAGACCCCCCCCCAAAAAAAAAATAGTGGCACAAATTATTTACCTAGGAGGGAGCTGAAGGTGAACTTTGTACTGGCATGTAAAGACCTACAGAATCTACCTGTCACTTTGTTGCCTCTCCCATCAAATTGGCCCATACAATGTCTGAAAAGATGACAATGTCATATTTCAGGTTTATAAACTGCCTCTGTGATTTATTTCTCAGTTCATGGGCTGGTTAAAAGTCAGCCTAGAAGAGTCCTCTGAGAATTTGCAATTTGGAAATGAAAAACAATTGTAATTAGTACCTATTTTTTGATGGCTCATACATCTCTTTTTTCAACTATGATTTTTCTCATGAGCTTCAGAGGTATATTTCCAACTTTCTCCTGGACCTCTCTTAGTTGACACATAGGCATTTTAAACTTAATATATTCGAAATCGAATATATTATCTCTTCCTTCATAACCAGAAATAAGGTCAAAGCATTGCTTTTCTTCATGATTCATCTAGATGTCCAATGCAGAAACATATGGATCATCCTGGAGGGCTTCCTTATTTACCTCTTCCTTATCCAACCAATCACTATCTTGTCTTCCTATTTTATCATACCACGCCCAATAGTATAATCCCTGTTCACTCTGAAAACTGATAGATTGCCTCTTTTCATTACGTTGGAATAAAAACCATCTTTCTAAAATGTAAACCACAGTTATAAGCTCTTCTCCATCTCCCCTACTTTAGGATGAAGTGAAGAACTTCTTATAGCTAAGAATCCTCTGCTTTATTTGTCACCTGGGTAACTAGAGTCTTCCCCATTATACTCTTCCTTAATCTTTCATCCATTTATTTTTTTTATTGATTCAACAAATATTTATTGCCTAATGTATGTCACAAAAACGTGAGGGTAAACAAAACAGAAAGTGGGGAAATAGAATTTTTTAAAAATCATAAAAATGCAGAATCACACACTATGTTAAAGGTTGTGACAATTATAAGAACAATTGTAATATTATAGAGAAATGTATAGATAACTTTGTGAAATGATATGTGTGAATAGTTGAAGGGGCTCTGTGGTAAGATTTAGGTAGGCTCCTTTATAGATGGGCTGATAGTCAGTTTTTTAAAAGGAAATAGATGAAGTTTATAACCTAATCACCTCATTTGGGAATCCAGGTATATCATAGACCATCAGATGCAAATCATGCTACCTATTGAGAATAGCTTAACCAAATTAATACAAACCAGTTTGTTTTCATTTCCCTTATATCAGTTATTGGTTTATTAAGCTAGGAGGTCACCATCCTGCCCTGTAACCCATAGCCTCAGCAATCCCCTGGAACGCTGTGGAACTCTGTAGTTAGTGGCTCTCACTTTTCCAGGCTTTTCTCCTCCCCTGTTTCACTCTACTCCGATGCAGAACACCCAGCATGGCTATATGGTGAGGTTAAGAGGAATGGCCCACTCATGCCGTCTTCTCTACTGCTCAGTACATCTTCAAGAACTGTGATATGGCTTACAGAATTCTAGTGTAATTTCTTGCTAAGGCAATTGGGAAACAAAAATGTGACAAGGTCACATTTAGCTTTGGCTATGAGCCATTGAACTTTAAAACTCAAAGTTATTTTAAAATTTCAAATGACACACTATTACCTGGATGACTTATCTCTATGCCTTTCTTCATATCGTTTCCTATAACATCTACTGGGCTGCCTCAACATCATCATATTTTATAGGTCGAAACCCTACCCACCTATTTGAGCTCAAATACCAACTTGATCACAAAACCTTGTCAGATTTGCCCAGCGTGCTCTTTCTCTGTTTACATTACACCTAGCTTCTGAGCTCTCCTATGGCTTAAATTTTTTGAAGGTTTTTGTTCTTGTTATTTGTTCACAAATGTTTGCTGATCCTTTAAATAAATAAATTACATAATTAGGTAGAGCAAGAGTTTCAAGTTTTCTAGGACACTCAATTAAAATCTTGCATTTGCAAATGGAAGTAATCTCTGAAACTTCCTGTTATATTGAGGAGCTGGTGATTCGAGCTCCTACTTGAAAATATATCTATGACTCCACAACTTTCTCCTCTTTCCTTCATTTAAGAGCACTGTTGATGGATTGACTGGATTTATTCCCTCCTAAGGTGATTTGTGCTAGCTCTTTCTTACACCTGGAACTCCCTTATTCCAACAAAGGGTGCTTTGGTTTGAATAGGTGACCCTCTGACACTCATATGTTTGGCTTAATCCCCAAGGTCATGTTAGTAAGCGGTGGAACCACAAGGGTGGTGATTAGGCCATGAGGGCTCTGCCCTCTTCAGTGATGTGAATGGCTTTATAAAAGTGTTTTCAGAGAACTGCCTGGTCCTTCCATCTCTTCAGCTAAGTGAAGATAGAGTATCAAGCCACCATCTATGAGGAACAGACCCTCAGACACAGAATCTGTTGCAGCTGCCTTAATATTGGATTTCCCAACCTCTGTAACCAAGAAATAAATTTCTATTATTTATAAATTATCCAGACTAAGGAGTTTCTTATAGAAGTAGGAAGAGACTCAGGCAAGTGGATATGGCTATGTTCCAGTAAAACTGTATCTAATGAACATTGAAGTTTGAATTTCACAGAAATTTCATGTGCCACAGAATATGGTTGTTCATTTGATGTTTAGTTTTTCAATTAAAAGTATAAACACCATTTTGACCTTGTGGCTACCCCAAAATAGGCAATGGGCTGGATTTTGCCTTTAGTTTGTATTTTTTCAGTCTTCGTGTAGACCACTGAAAGGTTAAGATTAGTAAAGAGTTGAAGGAGATAAAAGAGTGAGAATGTGGATGTTGTGGAGAACAGCATTCTGAGCAGCAGGAACTGTTGTTGCAAAGATTCTTAGAAAGGGACATGCTCCTGTGTTGGAAGAACAGACAGTGAATCTGGAGTAGGTTGAGAAGGGGAAGTGGAAGGTAAGGGAGCAGAGGTAATATCCATGAGATTGCTCATGTTTGAGCTGTGCCCCCATGCTCCCAAATTCTTAATTACCTCTCAAATGCAGATGAACAAAACAAACAAAAAGCTGAAAAACCAGCCTCTACCTCAGAGCAAAGCCTGTCCAAGGAAGGGACATCACCTTTGTCCTTGAAAGACCCACAGAGCACTCCTAGGCACATTCCCACCCTGCTAAGTTGTTTATCTACAAATGACAGGAGAGATCTGCTGCGCCAGGTGTCCCTGACTCAGTCAGGCTGGGGGGGATCCATAGCAATCCCGTAGCAGCCACCAATCAGCATGAGACAGGGAAATACCGGGATGACAGATGACCTCCCAGGAGTTTATGGTGCTGGGAAACCATGTAGTTCAGCATGAACACCCCTCTTGGCTTAAACCGATCAGTTCAAACGAATGCCCCTCTTGTAGTGACCAATCACCCCTACCCAACTTGTTCCCGTCAGTGAATGTGCTAATCATGTTTTAGAGTTGTTTTATGATTTTCCCGCGGTGTGTGATGATTTGCTATGATGTATGTGAAGTCCCTGCCTTCCCCAAAGAGTGTATAAAACTGCTGCAAACCCTGGGCTTGGGGCCTCTCAGTGTCACCAGTTGCTGTGTTCGAAGGGAGGACAGAGCTAGCTCGCAATAAACACCTCTTTGCTGCTTACATTGATCTTGGTCTCTGGCAGTCTTTTGGGGGGTCCCGAATTCGAGCATAACAAAGCGAAAAGAGAAAATAAGCTACCCAAAAGTTTGAGAGACCATAATATAGTTTGAATTAAAGAATACACATTTTCAAATCATTGCCTTATATCAGTTTCAAAATTTTGATCTCAGGACCCCTTTGCATTATCAAAAATTACAGTAGGTCATCTAAGGTCTTGACTTTAACTCTGAATTAAAAGTCCAGCCATTGGAGAACTTTGGGTACAGCAGTGATGTGATTTGCCTATTGTCACAGATGACAGGAAGACTAAAAGATAATCTCTAATTCCAAAGATATAAACTTAGAGAGCCAACTCTGCTTGGGGTGGAATGTTGGCAAAGATTATGAGACTGAACCCTGTCTCTGTCAAAAACACTTGTGCGATCAATTAGCAATGCTTGCCTTGGTGTAAATGGTATGTTGTCTTGTGTTTATGGTCCTCAGCTAGTCTTACCTTTGCCTTTTTTGCCATTTAGAAATGCTGAACTTTCAACAGGTTACTTGACTCCTCCAATATCATGACTTAATTAATATCAGAACTTCTGATGATATTATGTGAACAATGGGGCTTCAGAAAAACTAAAATTAAAATGTATATATATTTTTCAGTACCATGTACTATTCATTACCTAAAAGACTATTTAAAACAATGGGATTAGTAAAGCTTCACATTTTAACATGATCACAGAGAAATGTTTAAAAATCCAAATTCTAAGTGAAACCCAGATTAGTGATCTTATTGTATGTAGATTGTATGATCTCATTGTATGTAGTGTTCTCATTGTATGTAGACCTTTCCCCCTTTCAGTTTTTTTTTTTTTTTTTTTTTTTATTACTTAGAACAGTAATCAATGCATCTTTCCCAGAAGCTGAAAAGATATTAAAACAAAGCTGGTATGGCAATGAGGATCACTAAAGCAAATTTTATTTCTTTAAATTTATATAGGCTTTAGAGTCTCTAAAAGAACTTTTGTCTTTTCTTAGGCTAGCCTCAGAATGGCCTTATAAATAGAATGATCCTAAGGCCCTGAACAAGGGAGAGCCACCTCTCTGGGCTGCTTTTAACTTTAGCAATATTTGCCTATGACTGCTGAGCTTTATTTAAAAAAAAAAAAAAAAACAATGTTTATAAAAATTGATTTAAAATTATAATCACAATTTTATAATTATTACCAAAATACTTCTCAGGGTCCATAGAGCACAAAAAAGGAAGGACCAACGTCCCAAATGTTCCACGGGAAGCTGAAAACTGCCTTCTTTCTGTGCATTGTGGGGAAAAGGAGGAGGAGTTTGTGCTGTGCTTCTGTGATGACTAATGAAATTTTTATTCTTTTCAATAAGAAGAACTTAAACAATTAGGCTGTGTTATAATGAAATGTGCATTTGTCCAAAGTCTGATTCCTTGTCCATCAATACCTCTTTGTGAGAGGTACATCCCTAAAACATGCCTTTGTCTGGAGTGGAATGCAACCAGAGGCGTTTAGTGCAAGGAGTCTCAGTAAAGGGGGCGGGCATGAACAATGGGGCTTCAGAAAAGCTAAAATTAAAATGTATATATATTTCCAGTACCATGTACTATTCAGTACCTGACTAAAAGACTATTTAAAACAATGGGATTAGTAAAGCTTCACATTTTAATATGATCATAGAGAAATGTTTAAAAATCCAAATTCTAAGTGAAACCCATTTTTATGTTCTCAGAGACAATGTAAAGGACATTTGAAAACTACTTTTTTTGTGCCTTTTTAAGGAATTTAGGTTTAAAACTGTGTAAAATTTTAAAATAGCACCTAGGTTACCTATTTTGATGAGAAGTAGTCACTTTCCACCCATGTTTCTAATGCAACCCAAACCAGCTGGGCTTTAATTTTATTACTTTCTTGTTCTGGCAACACACCATCTCCTTTCATTAATATTTAACATTTAGGGAGAACCAACAACCATATTAAATATAATGTTTGTCACAGTGGATTCACATTTCCAACAGGACATGAAAGAACTATGTATTTATAAAGATTCCACATAGTGCAGAGAAAGAAAGCAACATGATAAAATCCTTAGGGATTTGCATTTCTATAATTTGTCTCTGTTTCTTTTCATAGCCCAAGATAATTCCAAATACTACTGAGAATGCTAAAGAGAGACATTTTACCAAGGATGGCACTTAAAATTGTAAATCTCTGTAGAGACTGAGGTCCCTGGAACTGAGGAGAAGGAAATGAGGCAAAGACAGAGGGGGCAATAGGAGCAATGATAGTGAGACTGGTTCACAACTTTACTGATGCTTTTTCTACTGTTGCATGATTAATCTGAGTATTTATGGACATTTAATGAGTGTTAGTTCCATTCTATTGTTTTCCTCATTCCATAGCCTATATTACAACATGTGAAATTATGCCATTTGCAGGTAAATGTATGGAACTGGAGTCTATCATTGCCGCAGTCTGGCTGGGCACAAATCATGAGCCACTCAAGCAGGAAAAAACTTTATTTCTGAACTCACACGAATGCCACCCACGTGGCCCTTCCAGGAACACCACACCCACCGGAACTCCCTCCATTGGAATTTCACCAACCAACGTGAACGCCAGAATTCCAAATTAGCCTGCGCCGGAGGCGGAAAGCAGGGGTCTATATACAATTTAATACACAACCTGTTTCAATCCAGCATCTTCTTAATGGCTCGCCTCTCAACCATTACTTCTGGCAAAATGCCAGGCGTCATCCAAACTCGGCTGTGGCCTTCAACATATCATGCTAAGTGAAATAAGCCAATCCCCACCAAAAAACCAAGGCCAAATGTTCTCTCTGATGGGTAGACACTAACACACAAAAAGGGGAGGAGGGATAGGAGTTTCCTGGATTAGACAATGGAGAATGAAGGAAAGCGATGGAGGATAGAAATAGTGGAGTGAAACTGACATAACTTTCCTATGTTCACATATAAGTACGCCACCAGTAAAACTCCACATCGTGTACAACCACAAGAATGGGTTCCTAATTAGAATAAATCATACTCCATGTATGTAAAATATGTCAAAATAAACTCTACTGTCATGTATATCTAAGACGAACAAACAAAATAAAGTAAAATAAAACAATTAACAGAAAGAAGCACAACTTTCCGTCTTACGTTAATACCATTAAGAAAGAAAGTCTTTTTATTATTGAAGATTTTATGCCATAAAGTTGAACAATGTTTTAAATAATTGGAAGGATGGCTATTATTCCTTCTCTGTTTTGTTACAAATTTCTAAAAGACAATATCTGATATATAATGAAATAATGTTAAATTTTTTTTTTTTAAAAAAAGGACATCTGATGGTACTGGAACCATTGAATTTAAACTTTTTATCTCTCCTCATATATAATGCAATTATCTGTCTGTGTTCTGTTATCTTGTTCGTGGAATGAGATGCCACTTTTTCTTGCCTAGCTAATTTCTCACCAGCACTTTATCCCCTTCACTCTCTCTGCCCCCTCCCCACAGACCCAGTAAAAATCACTGAAAGTTACCTGCTCTGGAAAACATTTCTAGCACTTAGTCAAAATTGAATGATTCTTGCTTAAAATCCTGTAGTACTTTGGGCACACTTATGTTCTTACGTGATTATTTGTTGTATGTACCTTACTTCAGCTTTGGTAAGATATATTCGATGTTCTTATATATGTAACATTAAAAAATGATTACCATGATCTAACTAATTAACATCACTTCATGTAGTTACTTAACTTTGTGTGTGTGCATGATGAGAATATTTAAGATTACTCTTTCAGCAGATCACAAGTATTAATATATTATTATTAACTATAGTCATTATGCTATACAATAGTTAGTCAGAACTTATTCATCTTATAGCTAGTATCAGGATAACTAGTATTCTTCAACCACATCTTCCTATTTTATCCACTGCTCTTTCCCTGGCCACCATCCTTCTATTCTTTGTTTCTATGAGTTTATTTTTTTAGATTTCACATATAAGAGAGATCATGCAAGATGTTTTTCCCTGTGGTTTATTTCACTTAGAATAATGTCCTCCAAGTTTATCTATGGTGTATAAAATAAAAGGATTTTCTTCTTCTTCTTCTTCTTTTGCTTTTCTTTTTGGTAATGAGGATTGAACTCAGGGGTATTCAACCACCGAGCCACATCTCCAGCCCTATTTTGTATTTTATTTAGAGACAGGGTCTCAATGAGTTGCTTAACTTTGAACTTGAGATCCTCCTGCCTCAGCCTCCTGAGCTTCTGGGATTACAGGTGTGCACCACTGTGCCCAAGCCAGAACTTTCTTCTTTTTTTAAGAATGAATGATTTTCTATTGTATACTTACACAACATTTTCTTTGTCCCTTTATCTGTCAACACCTAGGTTATATCAATATCTTGATTATTGTGAATAATACTGCAATGAACATGGGAGTGCAGATGTCTCTTCAAGATACAGATTTTATTTCCTTTGGATGTATGCCCAGAAATAGAATTCCTAGATCATATGATAGTTCCATATCTTAAATAATCTCTATACTATTTTCATAATTGCTGTACCAATCTACATTTCCACCAACAACATACAGGTTTTCTTTTTCTTCACACCCTCACTAACACTTGTTAAATTCTCGAGAATAGCCAATCTAACAGGTGTGAGGTGATCTTTCATTATAATTTTGATTTTTTCTTCCCTAATGAATAGTGATGTTCAGCACTTTTTTATACACCTGCTAACCATTTGTATATTTGCCTTGAGAAAATATCATTTTTCCATCTTTTTTTACATTTTTCATTGGCGCATTATAGTTGTACATAATGATGGAATTTGTTGTTACATATTCAGACATGTACACAATATACATTTTCTGCAAATGTTTTCACCCATATCTGGGTTGACTTTTCATTTTTTTGATGGTTTCTTGTGCTGTGTAGTCATTTTTTAGGTTGATGTAGTTCCATGTAGTTGCCTTATTTATGTATGTTTTTGGTTGTCCCATCCATAAAAATCATTATAAAGACCATTTTAATAGAGCTTTTCCTCCATGTTTAAATTTAGGAGTTTCATACCTTCATGTCTTATATTTCAATGTTTAATCCTTTTTGGGTTTATTTTTGTTTAGGTGTAAGATAAATATCCAATTTCATTTTATTCCATGTGGATATCCAAATATCCCACCATCACTTATTGAACAAACTAAGCTTTCCCTATTATGTGTTCTTGGAGCTTTTGTTGACTGTGTGTATGTCTGTGCTTTCTATTCTATTTAAATGGAATGTATGTCTGATTTTATACCAGTACCATGTGTGATAGAATTTGAAATCAAGAAGCATGATGCTGATGTCTCCAGCTTCTTTCTATTTTCTTACGATAGCTATAGCTATTCTAAGTATTTTGTGTTTTCATATAAATGTTTCTTCATATATTGTTTCTTCTTTTTCTGTGTAAAATGCTATTCAGGTTTTAATAGTTATGCATTGGTTCTGTAGCTCACTTTGGATAATATGGATTATTGATAACAGGTTCTCCTGACCCATTAATATGAGATATCTTTACATTTATTTGCATATTTTTCAATTTCTTTTTTCAAAGTTCATACTTTTCAGTGTAGAGATATTTTATCTCTGTTGTTAAATTTATTCCTGAGCACTTCATTCTTTTTGTTGATATTGCAAGGGCAGAGATTTTTTTTTCTTACTTTAGTTTTCAGTGAGTTCATTATTAGTGTATAGAGATACCACTGATTTTTGTATGTTGATTTTGGACCTTGCAATTTTACTGAAATCATTTTTGGTGACTGTTGAGGGTGTGCTATAAATACCATCATGCCATCTGTAAACAGAGACAATTTACCTTTTTCCTTTCTTATGTAATTCCTTTTACTTTTTATTCTTACATAATTGTTCTATTCAGCATTGTGTTGAATAGAATTGGCAGGAGAGAAAAAGTGGGTGGCCTTGTCTTGTTCTTGATTTTAGAGAAAAATCTTCCAACTTTTCACCATTGAGTATGATGTTAATTGAAATATATAATCTTTGTTGTGTTGAAGTAAAACCCTTCTATATGTAATTTGTTGAATTTTATTGGAAAATACTGTTGAATTTTGTCAAAATTTTTTTCTACATCTATTGATATATGAATTTTTTCTTTCTGTTAATGTAGTAATTCACCTTTTTCATTTGGGACTATTAAGACATCCTTGCATCCCAATGTCACAAGCCATCTGTGGACTGTGTGTGGATTGTGTTGTGCATAGTAGCTTTTTGAGAGAATAGGCCTGGCTCTGTGGACTCCCTGTCAGGATAGAACGCATGATGCAGGTGTGCCTCCCCCTGTAGCTCTGCCTCAGATCCCATACAGTACCTGAGATGGATGTGACTCCAAGATGTCAATCAATCTGTGGGCCACCAGACATCAGAGACATCATGAGAGACATCATTAAACAAGACTCTATCCTTGAAACCTTATCCACTATAAAATGAGGGAAATGTGTGGGCTCATGGTCTCTTTTCCAGTGCTCTTTGCAGTGTGAAAGCTGACCCTTAAGGTCACAGAGCCATCCCTCCGTTGATTTGAAAACTACACTCACTGATGCATGGTTTTTCCACAGCTTTCTTAGCTTAATATTGCAGTCAGCTCTTTTGAACCCAGTTCATCTCATCTGCACAGGTTGTTGACGATATCCTAGAGATAACTCCTCTTAATATGCTATTATATTTGGTTGGCTAGTATTTATTGAGGATATTCGCATCTATTTTCCTTAGGGGTATTGTCCTACATGTATTTTTTTTTCTCCTAATGTCCTTTTCTGGTTTTAGTATCAAGGTAACGCTGGATTTGTAAAATGAATTTACAAGTATTTACTCCTCTTCATATATTTTTTTTATTTTTTAATTTATAAATGACAGTGGAATGCATTACAATTCTTATTACACATATAGAGCACAATTATTCATATCTCTCGTTGTATACACAGTATATTCACACCAATTCATGTCTTTATACCTGTACTTTAGATAATAATGATCATCGCATTCTTTTTTTTTTTTAAAGAGAGAGTGAGAGAGGAGAGAGAGAGAGAGAGAGACAGAGAGAGAGAGAGAGAGAGAGAGAGAGAGAGAGAGAGAGAGAATTTTTAATATTTATTTTTTAGTTCTCGGCGGACACAACATCTTTGTTGGTATGTGGTGCTGAGGATCGAACCCCGGGCCGCACGCATGCCAGGCGAGCGCGCTACCGCTTGAGCCACATCCCCACCCCGATCATCACATTCTTGATAAAGTTTGGCAATGATTCTTTAAATGCTTGATAAAATTCACCAGTTTAGTCATCAGATCCTGGGATTTTCTTCAATTGAAAATTTTTGATTACTGATTCAGTTTTCTTATTGTTATTGGTCTTTTCAGATTTTGTTTTCCTTCCTGATTAAGATTTAATAGATATGTTATAGTTTATCTCTTTCTTTTAATTTCTTCCAATTTCTAGATGTATAATTATTCACAGTATCACTTAAGATCTTTGTACTTCTTTAATATTGCCATTTTGTTAATTGTTTTCTAGACTTTTTTTTTCCTTCTTTTTCTGTCTTCCTGGTAAGTTAATAATTTTATGAGTGATTTAATGCTTTGATTACTTTATCTTTGTGCTTCTCTCTTTTTTATAAGTTTTTGTTTTGTAGTACCATGAGGCTTACATAAAACATCTTATAGATATAATCGTCTTTTAAAAACTAATAATCAGTTCTCCTGGGTTCAATACCCAATACTGCAAAAATAATTAAATAAATAAGTAAAATAAAGCTAATAACTTCGATTACATACAAAATTGTATGCTTTTATTGCACTGCCCATAATATATAATTGCATGCCATAATATATCTTATATTATTTAATTCTTTTTACATAGCTATAGTTGTTTTTGATATTTTTGTCTTTTATCCTTTTATAATATTATAGCACCATTAGAGTATTAAGAGTTTGACTGCATACTCACTTGTACCCAGTAAATTTTATATTTCTATAAATTTTTGTTACTAATTTGCACCTTTTAGTTTTAACCTGCTTTGGCCATACACTAACTTTGTGGCTATCCCACAGATGCTATGCATCAGACATCAGAAAGAAAGAACATTAGGAGAATTTCCAGCATTTTTCTTTGATGAAGAAAAATTCTGGGTCTTTGATGAAGAAAAAAGCTGTGAAAAACCACGTGACAATGAAAGTAGTTTTCAAATCAAGGGAGGGATGGCTCTGTGATCTTAAGGATCAGCTTCCATGCTAGAAAGAGAATTGGAAAAGAGACTGTGAGCCCACATTTCCTTTATTTTACAGCGGAAAAAGGTTTCAATAAAGAATAAAAAATACTGCTACCATAAATGTAAGTATGAGGAGCATAGCCAAGGAAGAGGGTATCTGCAAGAAACAGCAAGGTCTATTGGGATCTTTGATGAAGAAAATGCTGGGAATTCTCAAAATGTTCTTTTTTTCCACAAGGCAACTCATGGCCAAAGAGATCCTTCTTAGTGCATGGGTTCCTGTGGAAGGATCATACCTCTGAAATCCAAGTAAATGAGTGCCTGAGTGGGAAGGTACTACCACTATGGCTTTACTAAATATGTGTGAAATGTGAGTGTTTGTGGAATAACTGTGGAGCTTGGGTCTATAGGCAGACATGCACAGAAAGAGCGACAGCAACTCTGGAAACTAGGGTGTATACAGAACAACATGTCATCAGGGTCTAAAGAGTGGGTTAGCATGCAGTAGTGGTAGCTCTGGTGTTTTGGAGGTTGAAGATACCTTCAATTTGGCCACTGAACCTGGCCTTGGAGTGTGGGCATGTGCAGAGCAGTTGAAACTCCAAGGTGCAGAGTATGCATGGAGGAAAGTAGGGTGACTCAGTGTAGGGTAGAACAACAGCAGTTTCTTCTGGTTTCTTCTTGCTTGTGGGGTCCAGCAGTGGTAGTCATTGCCGTTGGTTACCTCAGTGTTGATATCTGCCACTATCCTCTTCAGGGAAGGCCACTGGGACCAACATGGCAACCGGTATGTGGCTGATATTGATAGACTCCGCACTTCTTCATTCCTAGCATCTCCACATATATCAGGTTTCCTAACCTCCCCATTTATCCTTTTTTTATGGTTATTTTTCATATTTTTCTCCATTATACTGCCAAAGGTTCTGAATTGGACTCCTGATTTCTTCCAGGGCTATTTTCTTTCATGGAGAGTTCATTCTAAATTTCCATTAATAGATTATAAACTACTTCAAGGAGAATATATTATTTATATGTATATCTCTAGTGCCAATGACAGTTCCTAGTGTGTAATAGTCATTTTTAAAATATTTATTGAACAAATATATGATGAACAGAAGAGGAATCATATTTCTCATTCTTTTTGTCTTTTTCATATCAATTTTGCTGTTAGCAAGAAGTTATAGGTGAAATATTCCTTTACAGAAGCTTGTATAAAAATGGAAGTGATTCTAAAATAATGAAATGATTTTTGTTTGTGTTAACATTCAGTGTATGTTAGCAAAATCCACTAAAAGAATTGGTTGCAGTTAAAAAATCATACCAAGTTAAAACTAGCTTGCTTGTGTTAGCAGTGTCTTTCGTAAAGCTGTGTAAAATATCATGCCAGGTAGAGCTGATCTAAACAAGGAGCATGTTTTAACCTCAGAGGCAATTTAAAATAAGTAGTGCTTGCATATAAAGATTTATATTGTCCACAGAAACTCTTAGATTCCAAATCTGTCATTCATTCCTCTGCCTACCATAAGGTTGAAATCATCCTGTGTTCTTTTATCTAGCATTGTTTCTATCAGAAGAGATAACCTGGAGATATTTTAATTTCTCATTTGATAAAGCCACTCACTGCTAATAATTCTTTGCTAGAATAAGCAATGAGAGATTGTGCCTTAATAATAGAAATTAACAAAAACCACAAGATCTGGGCTGAGGTTGTGGCTCAGTGATAGAGCACTCGCCTGGCACATCAGAGGCCCTGGGTTCGATCCTCAGCACCACATAAAAATAAATAAATAAAATAAAGGTATTGTGTGTGTGTGTGTGTGTGTATATATATCTATAGATATAGATATAGATATATATAGATATAGATAGATAGATATATTTAAAAAACAGAAGATCTGAAGTTTATCTAACAGTAGCATTAGCTAGAAAATATTTGGGGGGCTTTGAGGGTAATTATCAATTCCTTGGGGGTTCTAACTGGTTGTCTATAAAAAGATTTAAAATTTTGAGTTTTGTAGTCCTTGTTTTAAAGAGTTCCTGAACCAGATAAATTTATAATAATAGAAAGTAAAGCAGAAGGTCTATACCAGACCATTTGAAGGTTTTTGGGTGGGATACTTTGGTAAAGAACCAAGACAGGCAGAGAAAAACATCTTAAAACTAACAACTTGTAGTATGAGATAATGGGGTTAGGGTTAATGTCCACTGACTTCACTCATTGGACAACTTTGCTCAGGGCAGTGAGAGAGAGAGCATTACCATTTATAGAAAACTGAATGACAGGCACAAAAGTGCATGGCCTTGGGAGCAATTAGAATTTTGAAAAGCTTCTGGAAAAATATTTTTGATCTAACTAGGACTATAGAGAAAATGGATAATTTTAGCCCACGGCCAGCACAGGCTTCATAAATGAAGGTTCAGTACGTGAGAAATCCTTAGGGAGTTTTTGAATTAAAGAGACAGACTCTAATTACCTTTAAACCAGCTCCAGGGTGGCTTCTTCTAGCTCCAGCCTCTAGCCACCTATTATGGTAGCAAGGTTTACTGAAGAGGCTAGTGAGAGAGAGAGAACACGCCAGGGAGTGGAATTTTATTGGGGAAGAAAAAAATTCTGGGGAAAATCCCATCCAATGAAGATTAAGGGGGGCAGTGTCCTAAGGTCAGGGGTGACGATTGTGTCTTCGGGATAGTGGCCAGACATGCCTCCACACGGACAAGCCCTGGGACCTGAGAAGGGTGGGGAAAGCTCTGGACACAAGATGTGCCTAAGCACCTCTCGCCCAGCCAGGGAGATAACTCAAATCACGTGCGAGGATGGCCTCCCACAGATAATAATGAATTGCTGGTTGAGTATGGGTGTTGTAAATATATTTACCAGCTTTTTGAAGGTTTAATTAAAGAAATGTATATAATAGAGGTGATGGTACATAAAATAACACTAATAATAACTAATAAATATCAGTTATTCTATTGATAGACTCTAATTCTTCATTTTATTCTCCTCACCTTCCTATGAAGTATATAATATTTAATTTGCATTTCACTGAAAAGAAAACTGATTCCCAGGAATGTTAAATAACTTGCTCACAGTAAATGGTGAAATGTATTTTGAGCCCAGGCAGTGGACTTCAAATTGGCTTTGAATTCCTACCCATTAAGCTACATTAAATTACTAAAAATTTGTTTTAAAATGTAACACAAACAATTCAGCAGTGTTTTAAAGTGATACTCTTAGAACGATGGTGTTAGGCATGTAGCCAACCTGCTTCATCCTGGAAACTGTTAGTCCCTTGCTTTGTGACTAACAAGCATCAGTGGCCACACTGTGTTGAGGGCAGGGGCAGTGTGCTCACCCACTTCTGGCTTGCGGGGTTGCAGTGGTCCACCTGGGCTGTTTGAGCAATTTGACCTTACGGCTCTCCCTAACAAGGTAACAGAGCCAGATGAGGCCCTTGTCCCAGACTAACTAGCAACTTTGTGTAGAAAAATGGCATGGAAAAAACATCCCTTCATTTCTTCATGTTCTATAACACTCCTGACACAGGATTTATACCCCACTCATAGAGTTGATTTCAATTCCCAGGATGAATTTATGACTCAGATTGCCTCAAATACTCATTTGCCACTTTTCTTAGCTTTGTAGCAAGACATATTTGGTTTTCTTTTGACAAAAGGTAGAAAACTAAAATATCAAGTGAAATCTCCAGTTATTATTAGACATTTATTGAGGAAAAAAAACCACAAACCAAACACGTTTTTAAATGTATTAATTTACTGTATGAATCATTTAAAATAATACACTCATTTAATAGTCTATGAATTTATATTAGTATTTTGGGTACTTTTATGTAAATCATATTCACAAAATTGCGGAGTTGTAGAGCTAAAAGTTTCTTAAACATTTGAGTCCTTGGCCTAAGAACCAAAGGTACTGAATTGCAAAACTCTTAAAATTTAGTTTCCTAATTCTCACTTCTTTGTGCATTACATCATACCACATTGTCTTGAAATTTTGACAGCAGAAAAAAAAAAGTGCAGGAGTAATCGTATAGTGTCTATTAGACCATTCAATTTCTAGATGTCAGCATAGCATTTTGGGAAATACTACTCTTTCTTATATCAGTCACCTTTCATACATCACAGCATTTCCTACATTGAGACCCCTATTTCCTCTAACTTCAAATGAATTCCATTTTAGAAGTTATTGAGAAAAGTTTTCAGTTTAGTTTTAATAATTGTCAGTTTTACGTATGCCTTTGCATCGCATTTTTATATGTACACCAATTTTCAAAAATCTTAAAAATAGACACTGTAGGAGAGCTTTCTGGGTGGCCTTAGACTGGCCAAGTTTCCCCCCCTTTCTCACTTGTAATTTTCAAAATTAACTGTAGATTATGCAGGTAAGATAACACTCTGAGATAAGGAGGGACTGGCAGAAATAGCCTAGGCCCACCCCTTCCAAGTAGAATGTCCTTCAAAGCTTCAGCTAGGCAGCTTTAGGGGACTAACTCACAATGAATTCTAGGATTTTGTTGTCCCTTGTTGCTTCTCTGTATTTAATAGATCTGCTTCATATCATTTGTTTCATATATGTGTGTTCTGTTTCACTGGACTCAGAAAAATTAGTGATCAGAACAAAGAGAACTTTCTTCGCAATGACCATACATCTTCTATTTCAGATAAACCTCCTGTTGATGATCTGCAGTCTGCTTTTATAAAAGAAATGCTTAATAAATCTCCTTTTCTTGGACAAAACTTTTTCTTGGAAAAAGGTTTCTCTGAGTTTCTTACAGTTACAGAGATTGAATAAATTGAGTAAATAGTAAAAAATAAATACATAAAACAAATAAATTGAATAATTGAATAAATTTTGAAAATTGAATCTGTGAAACAACCTACCCCCCAAATCAAAAAATACCCTCCAATTTTTGTCACAAATAACTCACTTAGATCTGCACCCAGAATGGCACCTAAATAATCATCTTGAATCTATGCACTTGATTGAGTTATAAGGCCATAAATAAGTCATTGTTTTATATACCCCAGCAATTGCCTATTTCAACATGACAATTAATCAGTATTCTCACAGGCTTACCAAGATAACTCTTTTGCAACAGGATCTTTTCTGTATTTAGAACTTCAGGAAGGTGTCTCAGGGGTTAATGGAGTTCCTGTGTCCCTGTAGCTTGCTTAATGTGGGTAAAAAATGGTGACAAAAGATATCAGCCACACCTTCAGTCAGTCAGGTACCTTTCCTGGCAGGAGCATCAATTATATGCCTACATGACGAGTCTATGAGGTTAGGTGGAAAGGACAAGGAAAAGGAGCCCTACCTTGAAGTGCTTCTTTATCTGCTTATAAATTCTGCTTTACCTGTCTAAAATTCTGCTTCTAACGTTCATTATTCTGAATGTAGCAATAGATCTTTATTCATTACAGTTGCCTTTACAAAGTATGGCAGCAAATGGTGCAGTCACTGAAATTAGCTATCTTTTGTTTGCTATTCCTTTTTCAATATGATTGTGCAAAGTAGCCTCTGACTGATGACACAGTATAAGAGAGGACAATGTGATGCAGGACAGAATGAAGATGTGGGGAAAGATTTTAAATGCCATAAGCAGTTCCTGAAGTTTTACTTAGGGTTAACTGGGTATCCCAGAATTTCTAGAACATCTTGGAATACAACCAGGATGTGCGTGTTTTCTATAAAGCCTAAAACTGGCTGTGGGCATGTCCTTGGGCAAAAAAAGATGGATCTCTAACCAGAAAGATGCTTACTTTTCAAAAATTATGCCAGATCATGAACAATTTGGCCCTCTTGTCCTTTCACTGTGGACCAAGTGCAAGGAATTATAAGTTTTCTTCAAAATAGATTTTTGAAAGTATTATGTGCTCTCTGGAGGCCATGTAAAATAACTTGGGTTCTTACATACTTCACGAAACTTGTAAGTGTGGTACAAAGGTATTCAAATTATTTGGACAATAAGGACACCATGCAACAAAAGGAAGTTGTTTAGTCTGAAGAAAACTGAATGGCTTTTTAATAGGTGTATTAACAGTGGAATGGAACATAGGCAGCTTCTTATAAAGGTGAAAACTACTCACTAATCAGTATATAAGAACTATGTGAAATGCAAAGAAAAACATGTTACTAGTAGTGTAACTTTCCTTCCTTTCTGTGATTCTATAACACAGAATTTGAAAGAATAATAATAATTTTCCTCTAGAAGACTGGCTTATTCTTTTTTAAACTCTTTTTTAGTTTATTATTTTTAATCATCAACAGCCTTCTGAACTACAAAGATATAATTATTTGCTACTATTCTTTAAAGAGATAAAATTTTTTTTTCAATGAACTGATGTTAGCAAAGTACAGCAAGGTAAAAAATATGAAATATGCATAGTAAACATGTCTTTGTATGCACATGTATGTGTGTTAATATTTTCCAAAGCTTCAGGCTAAACTGAAAAGCATGAAGTTGCTAACAGAGGTCTAAGAGACCCTTAGATAATCTCCAGATCTACAGAACTGAAGAAGTTCTGAGATAGGATAGTCCCTATTAATCCTCATTTTATTAAAAAATTTAAGAGTTCTAGCTAACTTTAATGTTATTTGGATTAGTTTGGATGGTTTGCTATTGTTTAAAAAGATGTGTTTTCCTTCATTTTGGGAGTGACTTGGTCATCTCTGATGCTTCTAACTATCCCTGCTCTAAACACACATATGCTGTGTTTTCAGAATTTTCCATTCATTATACTTTCCTAATTATTTCCTTTTTATTTTATCCTTTTTCCTTAGTTAATCTTTCTGTGGAGGGAATCATCTGCTGTAGTTTACTTTTGAATTACAAAATCAGTGAAACATGTTTTTCATAGATATAATAATTCAAACATGTATTAAATTCTATCTGGAAAAACAGAGATTTATAAAGCAATAAGTGAGAGAAACAGGAAAATCGAAATGGTTTGTGCCTCCAGAGTATTTGCCTTGAAGCTATTACCACATCTGACTGGATCCACACTTTAGAGTAATGGTGGGTATCTGAGTGGTTAGACAAATTACTCATTTCGTTTTGCTTAGTAGCTTGAGTGATTTCATTTTTAAGCTTAAAGGAAATTTTGAATTATTTCTTTTTAAAATTTTTATTATTTATTTTTATTGATGAAGTATGATTTTACATGATAGTGTGATTCATTATGCCATATTCATACATGCACACATGGTAATCTGATCAATCTCATTCGCCAACACCCTCTCTACTTCCCTTCTTTTTTTTTTTTTTTTAAGAGAGAGAGAGAATTTTTTTTTAATATTTATTTTTCAGTTTTCGTCGGACACAACATCTTTGTATGTGGTGCTGAGGATCAAACCTGGGCCGCACACATGCTAGGCGAGCGCGCTACCACTTGAGCCACATCCCAAGCCCTCCCTTCTTCTACTCCTGATCTGTCTGTTCCACTCCACTGATCTCCCCTCCGTTACTGCTCTTGTTATTTTAATTAATGCATTATAATATATGTGTGTATGAATGTATAAGTATATATACACATATTTATGCATATGTGTGAATATACATATATGTATGTACGTGAATGCAGGATTCCTTATGGTATATTCATAGGTAGACATAGCATAATTTGGTAGATTTCATTTCCTAGTAATACCTCATGCCCTCCCTTTCTCTTTCCCTTCTTGATCTCCCTTCTTCTACTCTGTTCCTTCTATTTTCCTAAGATCCCACACTATTTAAAAATGTATTGCTTTTCAATATCTCTGTCTCTTTCTGTTTAGCTTCCTCATATGAAAGAATGTATCTAACTCTTGATTTTCTGAGTCTGGATTATTTCAGTAGCATGATGTTCTTCGATTTCATCCATTTACCAGCAATTGACATAATTTTATTTTTCCTTATGGCTGAGTAAAACTTTTTTATGTATATATACACCACATTTCCTTTATCTGTGGGCTGTTGATTAACATCTAGATAGGTTCCATAATTTGGATATTGGAAATTACATTACTAAAAACATCGTTATGCATGTATTGCTATAGTATGCTTATTTTTGTTCTTATGGAGAAATTCCAAGGAGCAGGATTTCTGGGTCATATGATGTTTCCATCTTAGTCTTTTGAGGACTCTCCATACAGCTTTCCAAAATGGTTGTCCTGATTTGCAGTCCCACTAATATATAAGCGTACCTTTTATCTCGCTTCCTCACATTATTGGCAATTGCCATTCTAATTCGAGCGAGATGAAATCTCAGTGTAGATTTGATTTCCATTTGTCTGATTGCTAGGTATGTTGAACATTTTATTATTTTACTGTATTTGTTGCCAATTGTATTTCGTCTTTTGAGAAATGTCCATTTAGATTTTTGACCGCTTATTGGTTGGCTTATTTTTGTTTGTTTTGGTGTTGAGTTTTTTAGTTCTTTATAGATTCTGGTCATTAATTTCCCATTGGAAGAGTAGTCACAAAGATATCCCTCTATAATGTAGTTTCTTTCTTCACACTCTTGTTTCCTTTGTTGAGCAGAAGCTTTTTAACTTGATTTTTGGTTTTATTTCTTGAATTTTAAGGAGGTCAGTGCCTGGACCAATATGTCAGAGTGTTGACCCTGTGTTGTATTCCAACAGTTAGTGTTTCTGGTCTTATTCCTAGGTCTTTGATCCACTTTGATTTTTTTCCTTTTTTTATTGGTTCTTTTTAGTTATAATGACAATAGGGTTCATTTTGACATAATTATGAAAGAATGGAATATAATTTGTTCTCATTCAGTCTCCAGTGTTTCCTCTTTCCCTCCCCTCCTCCTTCTCCCTGCTCCCTTCCCTCTAGTCTACTAACAGACTTGCTTTGGCTATTCTGGATCTTTTATTCTTCCACATAAATTTTAGGACTCTTTTTCTAGTTCTGTAAAAAATACCATTGGTATTTGACAGGGGCTGTATTGAATCTGTAGATTGTTTTTGGTAATATGGCCATTTGGACAATAATAATTCAGCAATCTCCAAACATGGAAGGTCTTTTGATTTTCTAAGGTCTTCTTCAATTTCTTTCTTCAGTGTTCTATAATTTCATTTGCAGTGTCATTTTACCTTCTTGGTTAGACTTTTTTTTTCAAAATTTGTTTTGAGGTTTTAAGAATACAATAGTTTTCTTGAATTCTTTTCCAGCAGATATTTGGTACATAGGAAAGCTATTGATTTTTGTGTGTTGATCTTGTATCCTGCAACTTTGCCAAATTTGTTTACCATATATATCTAGAAGTCTTCTTGTGGAGTTTTTGGGGGCCTTTTAATTATAGGATTATGTCCATCTGTAAATAGACAGCATGACTTATTTTTCCTCTTTGTATCCTTTTGATTTCCTTCTCTTGTTGATTATATTTATTGATTTATATATTGAAGCAACATTGAATCTCTGGGATGAATCCAACTTGATCATGTGATACAGTCTCTTAATGTGTTTTTACTAATATTTTATAATGAATTTTTTGCACCTATGGTTATAAGATATGTTGGTCTGTAGTTTTCTTTCCTTGATGTGTCTTTGCCTGGATTTGGTATCAGGGTAATCTGGTTTCATAGAATGAATTTGGAAGTGTTCTCTCTCTTTGTGCTTTATGGAATAATTTGAGGAAGATAGCATTAGTTCTTCATTGAAGATGTAGAAGAAATCAGCTGAGAATCAACTCATCCTAGGCTTTGTTGTTGTTGTTGTTGTTGGAAGGCTTTTCATTAGTATTTCAATCTTATTGCTTAATATTGGTCTGTTTAGCTTTTGTATATTCTTCTGGTTCAATTTGGGTAGATAATTTGTGTCTAGACATTTGTCAAACGTTTTACAGGTTTATCAAACTTGTTTATCTTTTCAAGAATCAACTTATTTATTTTTAAAAAATCTGTATTTATTTATTTATTATTTCTTAAATACATCACAATAGAAGAGTGCATTACATTCATTTTTTTTGCATTGCAATTTTTAATATCAACTATTTCTTATGTTGATCTTTAAATATTTTTTAAAAATCTCTATTTTATTAATTTCAGCTCTGATATTAATCATTTCCAGTCTTCTGCATATTTTATATCTGTTTTTATGGGGCACTGACATGTAGCATTAGATTGTTAGAGAAATTTTTTTAAGGTGAACGCTCAGTGTTACAAATTTTCCTCTTAGAACTACTTTCATAGTGTTCAGAGATTTGAGTACATTGTATTATTATTCTAATTTGATTCTAGGAGTTTTTAAAATTTCTCCTATGATTCATTCCTCATTTAATTTTTTTCAATCTCTGTTTAGTTTCTAAAGTTTCTCTTGCTGTTAATTTCTAATTTCATTCCATTATAATCTGATACAATGCAAGAGATTATATTGAGTATATTTTGTATTTGCTAAGACTTGCTTTGCAATCTAAAATATGTCTACTTTGGGAAAACTTCCATTAGCTGCAGAGAAGAAAGTGAATTCAGATGTTGTTAGATGAAATAATATATGGTTGTCCATTAGGTCCATTTGATTTATAATATTGTTTAGGTCAGAAGTGTCTGTATTGACTTTATGAGTGGATAACTTGTCTATTGGCAAGAGGGGTATGTTGAAATTACCTAGTATTATTTTATCATGTTCTATTTGGTACTTAACATCAAAAGGCATTTGTTTTATGTAATTAGGTGCACTGAAATTTGGGGCATGAATATTTACCATCATCATGATTTTTCTTTTTGTTGTTAAATTATTCCCTTTACAACTATGTAGTGAACTTTATCGTCTCTTGATCAGATTTTCTTTTTCTTAAAATCTGCTTTGTTGATGTGAGAATAGCTACCCCTGCTTGGTTTTGGACTCAATTTAAATGGAATGTCTTTGTCCATCCTTTTACTTTCAGCCTGTGAATGTCTTTATACACGAGGCTCTTGTAAGCAGCACTTAGTTGGGTCTTGTTTTTGAATCCACTGTGCAAGTCTGTGTGTTTTACATTCTCAATTATTGTGAAGAGATGTTTATTGTTTCTTACCATTTTGGTTTGTTTCACATATTTAACTTAGTCTTAGTTTTCATTTTCTTAACTGCTCTTCTAGTGATCTTAATCCATTTGAGGGCTCTGGAGGAGTTTGTTTTTGAGTTCCTCTGTGTTTAGTATTTATTTAAGTATTCTATTTAATGGTGAGAGTGTTCATGAATTCTTTTAGTTTATCTTTACAGTAGAAAATTTTTATTCATTCTTTAATTCTGAATGATAATTTTGCTGGATATAACAACATTGGTTGAGAATTGTTTTCTTTCAGAGCTTGAATTATCTCATTTCTTAATGCTATTAGCCTGTATCTTCATGTCTTCTTCTATCTCAATGACTCTTAAATTTGGTATTTTAAGGTTGTCTCAGAGTTTGTATACCTTCCAATCATGTTTTTTTTTTCTTTTTTGCAACTAAGTGTTCAAGTTTATGTACCCTGTGTTATAGGCCTGAAGTTCTATTTTCTAGGTAATTTAATCTGTTGGTGATCCTTTCAATCTAATATTCAATTTAATTTATTGTGTCTTTCATTTGTAGAAGTTCTGTTTAGTTTCTTTTGAGAGTTCTAGCTCTTTATTGAATAGTCTCACGACCTGTATCTGTTCTCTTAATTTGTTCCTTAAATCTTCTCTTAGCTCATTAATCCTGTTAATAATCAATTGTTTTGTATCTTTGTCTGGAATATCATTCATTTCATGTTGTTTATTTTATTGGAGAATTGTAAATTGTAAATTTTGTGGGAAGACTTATTTACCCATTTCCTTATATCTTCATTCTTCTTTTATGAGGCTGCCCTTATGTAGCCTCATTGGTATGCAGGTATCTCTTTGTTGTTGATACATCTTAGCTTCAATACCTAGGGTCAGTGTAATCCACATGTTAATTTCAACCACCATTGTCTCTCAGTTTGCCACTTCAGTACTAAAGAGCTACTGCAACACTTTGGTTTCTATGTGCCATCACTTTGGAATATCTCCCTGTTATTACTGTAGTAACAGAAGTCTCAGAGTGGGACCTGATGTCCCCCTTAGCTATTCCTACCTTGTGCCTAGTTATTGATTTTTTTGCCCCCCCCTGCCAATTTTATGTATTAAACTATTTTTGAAACTTGAGTAGTAGTAGCTTCTATGTGGAGCAAAGCTGTCATTTGGCTGTGTTGTGGGTGTAGTTCAGCAGGAAAGTCTCTACCTTGTGAACTCAGTGACCCAGTCATTTCCCAGCTCTGCATAAAAGGAAGAAAAGGCTAAATGAACAACAGCAGCAGTTGAAAGCAATATACAGCATTAAAATAAATGCTCTGTGCATAGTATGACATCTACAACAATAATTATTACAAAAAGAAGAAAGGCAGGGTCACCATATAACAACAATTATAAGCATCATTTTGCTGGGTCTTATTTTTGAATCTACTATGATAGTCTGTGTTCTGAGATCATTTGCATTTATAATTATTATGGGGAGATATTTATTATTTTCTGCCATTTTCATTTGTTTCACTATTTAACTTTGTCTTAGTTTTCATTTCCTTAACTGTTCTTCTGAACTAAATTTAGCATTAATCTAGCAGGTGTCAACTATGCCATCCATGAGTACAACAACATGAATGGTGGGGGCAACAATTATATAAACTAAAATAGTTCCAACAGAAAATAAGATTATAACTCATTAAGTAAAACAAAATGGTGTAGAAAGGCAAAAGAAAGTTTAAAATGCTCCAAAAGTAGATAGACAGAGGGAAAACAGAAGAGAAGTAGCACTTCACTTCTATAAAGAGAGAAGAGTAAAAAATAACTAAAAGAAACCAACTAAACAGAGAGAAAGAAAGAAAAGCGAATTTGGCTGTCAGAGGTGGGAAGGAAGGAGGGACATAGTAACTAGAGAAGCAAAAATGAGAGCAAAAACAAACATACAAAAATTCAAACCCTAACAAACAGTCAAATAACCCTAACATTCCAAAGACAAAATAAGGTGAAATAGGACATGGGTGGAAAAAATAATAAAAATTAATATACATATTCACAAAGCGATTAGTAAAACAAGAAAATTTGTGTATATATATATATATATATATATATATATATATAGAGAGAGAGAGAGAGAGAGAGAGAGAGAGAGATAGACTGTACACACAGTCAAAATGGAAAAAGAAAAAAGTTTAAAAAAATCAATGAAAAATGAAGGAATTGCCTCCTCTGAGGTGGGCAAAGATATTGACAAGGATGGAAGTTCATGGTCTGTGTCATACTGTCCTTTCCAGTTCTTCTATGGCTGTGTGTTTCTTAGAAAAAGCAGGGTTTGGGGATTGTTAATCCTGTCTTCTTAGTGTTTCTTATCAATCTGCTAGCTAGAGGGGCCTGAAACTGCAGCTGGTTGTAATAGCTCTCAGCTTCCCTTCTTACCAATACAAGGTAACACAGAATAGGAAGTATCTGACAATTAGAGTTTTGTCTGAACAGACAAGATTGACACACTCCCAGGGCAGGGCTGATGCAGAGTTCTAAATGGGAAGTTCCAGCAGCTGGGGTCTCTGATGGGAACTTCAGAACTCTGTCTCGTTGCACCTCCTCCAGAAATAGTCGACCAACACATTGTAGGGCTGAGTAGATTTTGATTTCTGCAAGGCATGAAGATCTCAGGAGTCCATTCATATGGTCAGGTAACTAATATTCCACAAGTCATGCATATTCCCTTGCCCATGAATGTGGTCTTCCCTGCATCAGACCCCAAGGGCAATTGTGCACACCTAACAGGTTCTAAACTCTCCATTGGTGGTCCCCAGACCTAAAGGGAAAGTGAGCCACACTGTCCTAGATATTGCCCACCTAAATCTTCCTGGGCCTTGTGCTCTCTATGCTTGTTCTCTAGTTGGACCCCAGAAGGGACATTTTAGGTCCATGGCTGGTATTTTCTGGGACAGTCTGTCAATGCTTTCTATGATCTCCCAAGCTTTTCAAACACCAGTTTACTGTGAAACCCTGTTTCAGTTAAAATCAGACTGCCTTCGTCTTCCAAAGGCTCTCCCATGCCAGATTTGTTAGCTGTGTTTTTCTCTCTTCCTGCCTCTGTCACCTTCCCCTCTGAGGAACCAGCCTGGCTCCTAAGTTCTCATTCTATGTTCAAAGCACTTGAATTTCTCTCTCTGTTCTTAGTGTCTGATATTGAATTTCAATGGGAAGCCATACTCCCACTGCTTATATCCTGAGTCATGGAGTATCTAGAAGATGCACCTTTCCTCTATTCTGCCATCTTTCCTGCTCTTGAGTTATTTTTTGAGAAATAATAATGATTTTCTTCCTCGGAACTTATTCCTCAGAGTGCAATTAGAAGTAAGAATAAATGATCAGAAATTAACAAACAATAATCCAATACTGAATTCATTTTGACTTTTTCTCTCAAAATTCAATGATTTCTCACATTTTGGTAAATCAGAAAATAAACTCAAGATATCAGTACTGATACAGTGTGTCCTCTAGAATCACCTCTGCCCTTCCTCCTTAGGAACAAATAATTAGAAGCTAGTCATTCAGCCAGAGTTTGCTGAGTTCTCGTAGGTAGAATGTGATCAGAAAGGCCCTATGACACTGTATTATTGGTGTTCCTCAGTACTCTTCCTCCTTTCCACTGGGGAAAACTGGACATTGTGGTAACTAAGCCTCAATATGCAGATGGGAACAATATCCTGGGATGGTAGTCAGTCTCTGGACAACATCATACACTCAAGTATACTTACCCTTCCTAAACATTTATCGACATGTAAGTAAGAAATGCAAATACAACTAACACAAATGAAGACTAATACAAATTTATTTTAGGCATTTTGTTTTCTCAGAGTAGGACATTATATATTGGCAGAATTGGATATGATTCAAGTGGTTAACTAACTTGGAGGCATCCTTGTTATACTTTAATCATTTATTGGTTTGTACTAACCTTGCTGGTTAGAAACAGGCAAAGTTCAGAATTAGCTGAGGTTAGGAAAAAGCACTGCATCAGTCTAAAAAAATGTTGTGTAAACAATACAACAACTCCATTTGAGGGCTTTCCATGTGTTTAATGTAAAAATATAAGAGTGATATATGTAAAAATCACTATATATGTATGATATATGATATATGTAAAAATCACTGTAATTAATTTGGAATTGATAAATGATGTGTGAGCTTTATAGTTATGTTCAAAGAGCAATAAAACTCCCTTAAAATTGAAATATTTATAGGTGAAATTTTTTTCATACTTAAAATTCTCTAGACATTACCTTCCTTCCTGATATTAGAATAATTCTGATTACTTTTGTTAATAGGGAGTTTTTAGGTATTTGACTATTATAGCAGAACAGAATCATGAAAAATTTTATAAATTTCATTGAATGATCTGAAAGCCAGTGACTATTTATTTATGACTAGAGTTTATAAGAAGCTAGGTAAAGTTTTATCCATTAAGCATTGCTGCTAAAAAAAAAATAAATTAAAAAAGGTAGGGCATGCACTTCCAGTGGGCCAAATCTTTAACTCAGCTAAGAGAAACGTCATTATTTCTGCTCCAAAATGATTCAATCACTTAAAAGTTTGAGAGTGGTGAGGTTATGTCAACAGACGGAGAACTTTGCTCAGAGAAAATGGGTAGGTCCTGTACAAAACAAAAGGGCAAATGAGGCTAGGCTTGGAGGGCAGCTTACGACATCCTGACTGTTCCACTGAGGTGTGTCAGGCAGGAAATTCCCACTTACAGGCATACCTTTGAACTTTTTGAATTATATCTTCACCTTGATGACAACTTCTGACCATAAATTATATCATTTAAAAGTGTCCTTTGACTAATGGTTTTTGTATTCTTCTTTATATGTGCATGAACATTGATATAAACCTTTCCCTTTGGGTATGTTGCAGTGAATACATTGTTTACTATCTATTATTCCCTTTTCCTTCCAAAGTGAATCTAGTTACCTTCACCTCATTTGTGTAGGTTAAGTGCCTCATAGAAAGTTCCAAGAGTGAGCTTGGTAGTTCTAATGCTAACACCACATCTGTTTTAATTTTTGGCTAAGAGGCAGGCGTGGGACGTTCAGAATGTTGAAAGTCTGACAGTGTTTGCAGGAAGTTGGTGAGAAATTTTCACTGTTCTGGGAGAACTTCTAGAGGACTTCCTTTCTTATATTCACTGAAAAAAATAGGCACATCTCTTTAGTTGCTATCCTAGGACCAGGCCACCCTAGGTCTGGGCAAGAGATTAATCTTAGAAGGAAGATGATAATGAAAGTCATAGCTGAGAGGAAGAAGATGGAGCTTGCTGACTCAAATTATTAGATCAGCCAAACTCAAAAGCCTGCCTTCCCTTTGGATTTTCAGTTGTATTAGTCAATACATTTCCCTACTATGTAAATCAGTTACAATTATTTAATTAGTTCTAGCTAAAATTATCCTAGATTATATTACATAAAATGCATTATGACTTAATTATAAAATATGTGCCCAGAAACCTTTTCCAAACAAGGCTACATAAGAAAAATATTCATAGTTGTTTAAGATGTTTACTGGTTGAATCTGTCAACATTTTGACCCTGCTTTCTTATTGTATAAGTTATCTGACATATTAAATAGATAAACTATCCACCATCATCATTATTTTTATGGTTTGTTCATCTGATTGTTTTCCATAATGCTGCAGCTAGATTTCACCTCTCTTGGGTAACATAGTGATTCAAATTTATAGTGATTCAAATTTATCCAGAGAAAGGGCATTATGATGTCATGCAAGTGAAGCATATTATTTTTATTATGTTACGTTTGCCATTTTGTACGACTCAATGTTGATGTACCTATCTTAACATTCATATAAAAAATGACTCATCAAACACTGGTATGTGATAATGTTTATCATGTTCCCATTAGTGAAATAATAATTTAATTATTTTATCAATCTTCGGTTAAGTGTGCAGGAAGCAAGTATTTCACTCTACAGTGTACAGCTTTATAGAGTCATCATAGTTGTATTGAAGAATGTTTGGAAATCAACGTGATCCCAATATTTATTGAAAATATTTTATTATTCACTTCTTTCAAATGCCTACATATATACATAAAGCCCTATCAAGAGTCATAAATTTGGAACATATATAACTTTGTGCCCTGATGATTTCAACTAATATATTTCATGTGATCTTGGCTTTCCTTTCCTTCCTTCTTCCTTTTTTGTGCTAGAGACTGAATCTATTACTGAGTTATATCCCCAGTTCTGTTTATTTCTTTTATTTTGAGATAGGGGTTTGCTAAGTTCATGAGGGGCTCACAAAGTTGCTGAGGCTGGCCTCAAATTTGCTATCCTCCTGCTTAGCCTCTGGATTTGCTGGGATTATAGGTGTTCACCACCATGTCTGGCTCATATGATCTTTCTTAAAGTTAGAAGAATATCTTAAGTTTTAACAGCAACCACTCCTGTGGAAATGTGTTGGATGTGTTATGCTTGAAAAGCAATTCACTTTATATTTTATATGATAATTTTATAAATGGGTGGATTGTGAATGGTTACATTTATAACTTTATTTGCACTTTCTATATTTTTCTAATTAAAAAGATAGAGCAGGGCTGCAACATGGTGGAATCCCGCCAGCCAAGCCCGCACTGACCCCCGGGCTGAGTTCGGGATTTCAGATGGGGAAGGAAGCGGTACAGTCCCATCCCCCACAAGGGACACTCCACTAAGGCAATCAGCGGCCACCATCTTGGAGAGCTGAAGTATCCACCGCCACTCTCCGACAGATTGCAACAACAAAACAGGTGTGTGTCACTCAGCTCAGCCCCCATACATAGGGGGATTTCGCATAAAATCTCTCCTAGGCTTTCCGGGGGAGGGAGTATCAGAGTGAGCCTGCATAAAGACTAAGGGAAAACTAGAGGCACCTGACCTTCAACCCCCCCCTCCCATCAGCAGCCAAAACAAAACCTGTCTAGCCAGCACTGGGGGAAGGGCAAGCAGAAAAAATCAAAACCATAGAGTGCCGGGGATCCCAAAAGCCAACTGTGTGACCCCGGAGATCCAGGCGGTCTGATTCGCTCGGCCTGCCCCACGGCTACAGAAGGTGTGGCGCCACAGAGAAGGGATTAACTAGCAAGCAGGGAGATAAGTGGCTGCGACACGGTGGAATCCCGCCAGCCAAGCCGCACTGACCCCTGGGCTGAGTACGGGATTTCAGATGGGGAAGGAAGCGGTACAGTTCTATCCCCCACAAGGGAAACAAAACAATAGAGTGCTGGGGTTCCCAATAGCCACCCTCCACACCCAACAAACGGCAGGCCCAGAGTACAGTTTGAACTGCCGAGAACCATCACTCAGGGGAAATCTGGTCTAGCAGGAGAAACCAAGACTAGCAGGAGAAACCAGGGGACTAGAGGCAAGGCCCTCGCGACTGGGCGGCTGTAAACTTCAGGCCCGCCGGCAACAGTTCACCCAGTGCCCGCGTAACTGGGCGGTAGGAGAACACCCGCCCGCTGGCGACTGATCACCTGCCCGCGGCCTGTGATACTGGGCAGCTGGAGACCGCCCACCTGCTGCGACCGGGAGCTGAAACCAAACAGAGACAGTCCAGTCACACCCCCCCATTAGGGCACCCCGGCAAGGAGACTGGGGCCCGTCATAGCAGAGTAGTGTCATCACTGGAGCTCGGACATCGGAATTCCTTCCCAGCGGAATCCACGTTAGCAGGCATAGTTTAACAACACAAAGGAGAGACATCAGAGTAATACAGAAACAAAACAAATCTATAGAAGAGAGCAGAAACACGACAATCAAATAGAGCTGGAAAGTAACATGGACAACATGAGAAAACAAGGGAAAAAGGATTACAAACAATGCAAGACAACTCAATTCTATAGGAGGACATAGAAACATCACAAACAGGGATAGGGAAAGAACTCAAGGCATACCTAACTCGAACGGAAAGGAATATTAGAGAAGACATGAGACAGCAAGTCCAAGAAATAAAAGTATATTTTGAAAATGAATTAAACAAACAAATTCAAATGGCAAAGAAGGAGCTCTACCAAGAGATAGAGATCTTAAAAAAAAATCAAACAATAATCCTAGAATTGCAGGAAACTATAAACCAAATTAAAAACTCAAACGAGAATATTACAAATAGACTTGATCAAGTAGAAGTCAGAACATCAGATAATGAGGACAAGGTTTATCAACTTGAAAAGAATATAGTCAACACAGAAAAGATGCTTAAATCCCACGAGCAATCTATTCAAGAGATATGGGATGTCATAAAAAAACCAAATCTGAGAGCCATAGGGATAGAAGAAGGCACAAAGATTCAAACCAAAGGAATGGACAGCATATTAAATGAAATAATTCTAGAAAACTTCCCAGAGATGAAAGATGGAATGGATTGCCAAATCCTGGAAGCCTACAGGACCCCAAACATTCAAAACCATAATAGATCAACTCCAAGACATATAATTATGAAGATAGCCAACATACAGAACAAGGAGAGAATATTAAAAGCTACGAGAGAAAAGAGGCAGATTACATTCAGGGGTAAACGAATTAGGTTAACGACCAATTTTTCATCACAGACTTTGAAAGCGAGAAGATCCTGGAACAATGTATTTCAAACGCTGAAAAATAATGGATTCCAACCAAGAATACTGTATCCAGCAAAATTGAGCTTCAAATTTGACAATGAAATTAAAATCTTTCATGATAAACAAAAGCTAAAAGAATTTGCAGCAAGAAAACCAGCTCTGCAAAGCATTTTGAACAAAACACTACAAGAAGAGGAATTGAAAAATAGTGCCCAAAACTAACAGCAGGAGGTATCTCAGTAAAGGGGGAGGAAAATAACCAAAAAGTAAAACTAACCAAACTAAAATAAATAAATAAAGAAGCATGACTGGAAGTACAAATCATATCTCAATTGTAACCTTAAATGTTAATGGCCTAAACTCACCAATCAAGAGACATAGGCTAGTAACCTGGATCAAAAAAACAAATCCAACAATATGCTGCCTTCAGGAGACTCATATGATAGGAAAAGACATACACAGGCTGAAGGTAAAAGGTTGGGAAAAATCATACCACTCACATGGCCCTTGGAAGCAAGCAGGAGTGGCCATACTCATATCGAATAAAATCAACTTCAAACCTAAGTTAATCAAGAAGGATAAAGAAGGACACTATATACTGTTAAAAGGAACCATCCAACAACAAGACATAACAATCATCAATTTGTATGCACCAAACAATGGAGCTGAACATTCATAAAACAAACTCTCCTCAAGTTCAAGAGTCAAATAGACCACAACACAATAATTATGGGTGACTTCAACACACCGCTCTCGCCATTAGACATATCTTCTAGACAAAAACTGAATAAAGAAACTATAGAACTCAACAGCACAATCAATAACCTAGACTTAACCAACATATATAGAATATATCAACCATCATCAAGTGGATACACGTTCTTCTCAGCAGCACATGGATCCTACTCAAAGATAGACCATATATTATGCCATAAGGCAACTCTTAGTAAATATAAAGGCGTGGAGATAATACCATGCACCATATCTGATCATAATGGAATGAAATTGGAAATCAATGATAAAAGAAGGAAGGAAAAATCCTACAGCACATGGAAAATGAACAATATGTTATTGAATGATCAATGGGTTATAGAAGACATAAAGGAGGAGATGAAAAAATTCTTTGAATCAAATGAAAATACAGACACAACATACCGGAATCTATGGGACACAATGAAAGCAGTTTTAAGAGGGAAATTCATTTCATGGAGTTCTTACCTCAAAAAAAAGAAAAAAACAACAAATAAATGAACTCACACAACACCTCAAAAACCTAGAATAGGAAGAGCAAAACAACAGCAAATGTAGTAGAAGACAAGAAATAATTAAAATTAGAGCAGAAATCAAAGAAATTGAAACAAAAGAGACCATTGAAAAAATTGATAAAACTAAAAGTTGGTTCTTTGAAAAAATAAATAAGATAGACAAGCCCTTAGCCATGCTAACGAAAAGAAGAAGAGAGAGAACTCAAATTACTAACATTCGGGATGAAAAAGGCAATATCACAACAGACACTACAGAAATACAGAAAATAATTAGAAAGTATTTTGAAACCCTATATTCCAATAAAATAGAAGATAGTGAAGATATCGATAAATTTCTTAAGGCATATGATTTGCCCAGATTGAGACAGGAAGACACACACAATTTAAACAGACCAATAACAAAGGAAAAAATAGAAGAAGCCATCAAAAGAATACCAACCAAGAAAAGCCCTGGACCGGATGGGTATACAGCGGAGTTCTACAAAACCTTCAAAGAAGAATTAATACCAATACTTTTCAAGCTATTTCAAGAAATAGAAAAAGAAGGAGCTCTTCCAAATTCATTCTATGAGGCCAACATCACTTTGATCCCAAAACCAGACAAAGATACTTCAAAGAAAGAAAACTACAGACCAATATCTCTAATGAACTTGGATGCAAAAATTCTCAATAAAATTCTGGCGAATCGAATACAAAAACATATCAGAAAACTTGTGCACCATGATCAAGTAGGATTCATTCCTGGGATGCAAGGATGGTTCAATATACGGAAATCAATAAATGGTATTCACCACATCAATAGACTTAAAGACAAGAACCATATGATCATCTCGATGGATGCAGAAAAAGCATTTGACAAAGTACAGCATCCCTTTATGTTCAAAACACTAGAAAAACTAGGGATAACAGGAACTTACCTCAACATTGTAAAAGCTATGTATGCTAAACCTCAGGCTAGCATCATCCTAAATGGAGAAAAACTGAAGGCATTCCCTCTAAAATCTGGAACAAGACAGGGATGCCCTCTATCACCACTTCTATTCAATATAGTTCTCGAAACACTGGCCAGAGCAATTAGACAGACGAAAGAAATTAAAGGCATAAAAATAGGAAAAGAAGAAATTAAATTATCGCTATTTGCGGATGACATGATAATATACTTAACAGACCCAAAAGGGTCTACAAAGAAGCTGCTAGAGTTAATAAATGAATTCAGCAAAGTGGCAGGTTATAAAATCAACACACATAAATCAAAGGCATTTCTGTATATCAGCAACAAAACCTCTGAAATGGAAATAAGGAAAACCACTCCATTCACAATATCCTCAAAGAAAATAAGATACTTGGGAATCAACCTAACAAAAGAGGTGAAAGATTTATACAATGAAAACTACAGAACCCTAAAGAGAGAGATAGAAGATCTCAGAAGATGGAAAAATGTACCCTGTTCATGGATAGGCAGAACTAACATCATCAAAATGGCAATATTACCCAAAGTTCTCTACAGGTTTAATGCGATGCCAATCAAAATCCCAATGGCATTTCTTGTAGAAATAGACAAAGCAATCATGAAATTCATATGGAAAAACAAAAGACCCAGAATAGCAAAAGCAATTCTAAGCAGGAAGTGTGAATCTGGAGGTATAGCGATACCAGAGGTCAAACTGTACTACAAAGCAATAGTAACAAAAACAGCATGGTACTGGTACCAAAACAGGCAGGTGGACCAATGGTACAGAATAGAAGACACAGAGACTAATCCACAAAGTTACAACTATCTTATATTTCATAAAGGGGCTAAAAGCATGCAATGGAGGAAGGATAGCATCTTCAACAAATGGTGCTGGGAAAATTGGAAATCCATATGCAACAAAATGAAATTGAATCCCTTTCTCTCGCTATCCACAAAAATTAACTCAAAATGGATCAGGGAGCTAGATATCAAATCAGAGACACTGCGTCTGATAGAAGAAAAAGTTGGGTCCGATCTACATATTGTGGGGTCGGGTTCCAAATTCCTTAATAGGACACCCATAGCCCAAGAGTTAACAACAAGAATAAACAAATGGGACTCACTTAAACTAAAAAGTTTTTTCTCAGCAAGAGAAACAATAAAAGAGGTAAATAGAGAGCCTACATCCTGGGAACAAATTTTTACCCCTCACACCTCAGATAGAGCCCTAATATCCAGAGTATACAAAGAACTCAAAAAATTAGACAATAAGATAACAAATAACCCAATCAACAAATGGGCCAAGGACCTGAACAGACACTTCTCAGAGGAGGACATCCAATCAATCAACAAGTACATGAAAAAATGCTCACCATCTCTAGCAATCAGAGAAATGCAAATCAAAACCACCCTAAGATACCATCTCACTCCAGTAAGACTGGCAGCCATTATGAAGTCAAACAACAATAAGTGTTGGCGGGGATGTAGGGAAAAGGGTACACTTGTACACTGCTGGTGGGGCTGCAAAATGGTGCGGCCAATTTGGAAAGCAGTATGGAGGTTCCTGGGAAAGGTGGGAATGGATCCACCATTTGACCCAGCTATCGCACTTCTCGGAGTATTCCCTGAGGACCTTAAAAGAGCGCTCTATAGGGATACGGCTGCATCAATGATTATAGCGGCACAATTCACAATAGCTAGACTGTGGAACCAATCTAGATGCCTCTCAATAGATGAATGGATAAAAAAAAATGTGGCATCTATACACAATGGAGTATTATGCAGCACTAAGAAATGACAAAATCATAGAATTTGCAGGGAAATGGATGGCATTAGAGCAGATTATGCTAAGCGAAGCTAGTCAAGCCCTAAAAAACAAATGCCAAATGTCTGCTTTGATATAAAGAGAGCAACTAAGATCAGAACAGGAAGGAAGAGCATGAGGAAAAGACTACAGTAAACAAAGACGAATGGGGGGAGAGAAAGGGAGAGAGAAGGGAAAGCATATGGAAATTGTAGGAGACCTTCAATGATACATAAAATTATAAGAGGTTATGAGGGGCAAGGGGGAGGGAAAAAAAGGGAGAGAATTGAACAACAGCAGGGGAGGTAGAGAGGGAAGATGGGAGGGGAGGGGAGGGGGGATAGTAGGGGATAGGAAAGGTAGCAGAATACAACAGTCACTAATATGGCATTATGTAAAAATGTGAATATGTAACAGATGTGATTCTGCAATCTGTATTTGGGGTGAAAATGGGAGTTCAAAACACAATTTGAGTCAAATGTATGAAAGATGATATATCATGAGCTCTGTAATGTTTTGAACAATCAATTAAAAAAATAAAAAAAAAATCAAAAGATAGAGCACAATAATTTACCAAAGATGCAACCAAGATGAACAAAGAAGACCAGGATTAAGCAAAATATATCATCCATTTTATATGACTTTCATACATATCTTTTAAATTGTGTGTAAAATATTCAGGTGATTGCATATATGAGATCTCAAATTTCTCAGTTGATATGTGTACAAGTTGCTTAAACTTTTTTCACTATTATTTTTAGCATTATATTGAGAATATTTTACTTAAAGCACCTGTCTTATTAGGAATAAATTTTATGGGGCTGGGGATATAGCTCAGTTGATAGAGTGCTTGCCTTGCAATTTCCAGCATCACACACAAAAAAAGGAATAAATTTTAAATGAAAGCTCTCAAAGGAAGTATTGTTCAATTTGAAAATTATTTTTCTTATAATAATTTTATGGAAATTATAACAAGTTTTAAAATTTATTTCCTAAAAGGTTGAATTAGTTTGCACTGTCATCAGCAACATAAAATATTACTGTAGCATCAAAAAAAGGGTAGGGATAAAAATTTATGAGGTATCTCTTTCCTATTGATCTTACAACCTCTTTTTATGTTTATTCATCTGTCTTTGTACATTCAGGTTGCTTTAACAAAATAAGATTCTTGTGATTATTATTGTAATGGTTCCTTTCTACTTTGGTCTTGAGGTCTCTGGAGAGTGGCCATAAACCAAGGTAGCTATTCTCTAGGAGAATCCTTATGTGAGGAAATTTAAGTTTGGATTGTATAAATCACGTAAGTCACAATGAGGAAATGAAGCAAAGATGCATGAAGCAAAATAAATTTATTACTCATAGTTCCTCTCCCACAGTGAGGTAAAGAGTGCTTGAGGAGCCCCACAAGAAATCTAGAGGTAGAAGGGAGCTTAACCAGTAGATTGGGATGTGGTACCTTCGAGGTTATGCTTTTATTAAGATCCATGGTCATTATCTGTGAGGCTTCCCAATGAATGCCACAGATTGGCTACTTTAAAGAAAACATGCAAGAGGGAACTTATTTACATGACCCCTGTATTGACCGTTAGGTTATATCGCGGTCATCATCTGTGGGATGTGTTGAATTTTGGGTAAGTGAGGTAAGAAGCAACAGGGCTAATTCTCAGACAGCTCCCTGGAAGGGGAAGTTTTAACTAGGCCAAAGATGACAGGGTATGACTGTGTTTCACATAAATTATGTTGGATCTAAAAATGGTTGCTGAGGCAGCAACTCTATTAAACCAGACAGTCACAAACTGGTAGCTTGTAAACAATACTTGTTAATTTCTCATGGTTGGAGAGTCCAGGAAATCCAAGATCATAATGTAAGTAGATTTATGTCTGGCGAAGGCTTGTTTCCCGGTTCATAGATGACTCCTTCTGACTGTATTCTCACCTGGTGGGCAAGACTATACTATCTGGGGCTCTTTTTATCAAAACATTTTTGCTATTCATGACCTGCTGATTTCCCAAACTGTTTCACCTCCTAATATTAGATTGTGATTAGGTTTTAACTTCTTCATTTTTGGTGGATTCATACACTCAATCTGTAGCTTTATCCATTTATTCATTTAACAAATATTGAATGTGAATATCAGTTGTATGACTGATACTGATACTCACTACTGAGAAAAGACAGAAATTCTTATTTTATTAACTTCTTATTAATTTAATCCCCAAGTTTGCAGAAAAGAAAAAGAGGCACAGGCAGACTAAGAATTTATTAAAGATCACACAAAACTGAAAGACCCAGGATTTAAATTCAAACTGTCACATATTAAAGTTTATGTTCTTTGTACTCTACCTGGGTACCAGTGAATATATGAAATAGAAGTTTAAGTCATTTTTTCTGAGTGAATATAGGAAAGCGAATATCTTATTTTTATTTTCAGTTTGATATCACAAGGTTGAAGATACTTTCCTGTTTGTTTACTAGTTATGTATCTCTGTGGGACAGTTGTCTGTTTATGTCCTTTAGTCATTTATTGCTATTGTGGTTTTGATACTTTTCTTATTAACTTGTAGAATATCTATCTATCAGTCATCTATACATGCACACATAGATATATATTCTGGTTGTTTAAGAGTTTGAATTCAGATTAATTTAACACATTGTCTTATTTATTGATGCAAACAATGGAGGCTATTAAAAACTAATAAATTGCAATCTTGAAAAGTATGAAAAAGGTTCCTTTGGTATTTAACAATCTGGTTTTGATTATATATGTATATTTATGATTTGCATAATAAGTCACAGGGTGTATTCTTGGAGAAATGTTTATTGATAAGTAATTATTTGTTTGGAACACAAACTAACTTTTTTTAGTTGTATTTAGATACAATATTGTGGGAAGCCATTCTAACATGTGATTGGGTGACTCCAGTTAAGGGCCTGAGGCGCTTTGGCTATGTCGAAGCTTTCCCGACCCTTTCCTGATGAGAGAGCCCATCCGTGTGGGGGTGTGCCTGACCACTGACCCCGGGGACCCAATCACTGACCCTGACCTTGGAGTGCAGCCCCCCCCTCAACCTTCATTGGATGGAATTCTCCCCTGAATCTCTTGTTCCCCAATAAAAGGCTACTCCCCGGCGTGTTCACTCTCTCTCTCTCTCCTGCTAGCCCTGAGTAATCCTCGCTGCCCTGCTGGGCAGCTAGAGGTGGGAACCAGAGAGGTGAGCCGTCTCGGACCTAGCAATATAAATAAGGTAACTGGTCTGTGTGTTTTATTTCGATCTCTTCTAACTAACTTTATGCCTAGAACCTCATTAATGAAACCACTGCGC
Source organism: Spermophilus citellus (assembly GCF_964194105.1). Taxonomy (NCBI): domain Eukaryota; kingdom Metazoa; phylum Chordata; class Mammalia; order Rodentia; family Sciuridae; genus Spermophilus; species Spermophilus citellus. Next base: position 92,711,640 of record NC_138189.1, read on the forward strand.
AGGCCGCGTGGTAGAATTGGCGCCCATGAGGGGGGCATTCTAGATTAGTTAGATTGAGTGGGAGAGCGCTATAAAGATAAGGAAAAAATAAAGATAAAGGAAGATAAGGAATAAAAATAAAGATAAAGGAAGAGGTGACAATTGGGTCACAAAAGTACCTGGAGAAATTGAAGGAAAGAGACGTTAAATTACTTAAAATGTGAAATTCAACTTCTACGGATAAGGAAATGTATCTGACTATTTTAGAAAGTATAATTAATCAGAAAGGAAAACAGATAAAGAAAACTCAGTTATTACAATTCTTAAAGATTGTAGGTGAATATTGTCCTTGGTTTTGTGACCAAGAATCTCCAAATTTACTTACTTGGGAGAAATTAGGAAGGAAGTTACAGAGAGTCTGTCTTTCTAATGAACTACCTGGAGGCATAGAAAATATACAGAAAACTTGGACAGCCCTAGAAGTTTGTCTTTTTGAATATATGGGCCAAAGTTCGTGGCCCCCTGAAGACCTTTTAAAAGGCATTCAAAGAGCTGTTAAGTCTATTCAAATGGAAAATCAGCCTGAGGCTAAGTTAATTCCCTTTCCCTTAAGCCGTTTAAAAACAAAGGCACTAGGGGCCAAGCCAAAGGTTAGAAATATGAACTTAAACTCACAGCCCCATGCGGAGGATTCAGATGACGCGGATCAGCCCGCCTTCTCGCCGCCATCGTTCCCTCCTAGCGGGAACCTGGGAATTCCAGGGGAGGTCACACAGTGTGACGTCACTGGCGCCGACCAGGACAGTCCGCGATTTTTACCGGGACAGAGATCGCAGACAGTTTTCTTAAGACCTTCAAAGACAGTTGAATTAGATCCTGAAACGGGGCCAAAACAAATCCCTACTGGGATTTTCGGGCCGCTTCCTGATAATACTGTAGGTTTGATTTTGGGACGTAATGAATTAAAGGGAGCCATTGAGGTAATACCTGGTGTGATAGATTCAGAATTTAAAGGACAGTTATACGTTACTGTAAAATCCAATTATGCCCTAAGGCTCACCCCAAAGGATATTTTTGCTCAATTAATATTATTGCCTTGTGTCTCAGAAAGGCACCTGCCAGTAGATTCAGTTTCTAAACTGCCGGACAAAGTATACTGGTCACAGTTAGTACGGCAAGAACGCCCCTTATTAAAACTTAAAATTAATAATAAAAATTTCCTAGGAATAATAAACACAAGGGCTAATATCTTGGTATTGTCCAATAGGTTTTGGCCTAGGAACTGGCCTTTGCATGTGGCACCAGCTAACCTAGAGGGAATAGGACAGGTTTCACAGCCTGCTCAAAGTGCCAACTATCTCCGTTGGGAAGATTCCGATGGGAACAGTGGAGTATTTAAGCCTTATGTGTTAGAGTCTTTACCAGCTAACCTATGGGGAAGAGATATTTTAGCCAAAATGGGATTGTTATTAGTTACTCCAAACTCTATAAGGTCAGTTGAAGAAGTTAATCAGAGGTATTTTCCTGGAGATGATAAGGAGACCCTTCAGAAAGAGTATCTGTTTACAAGCCAGTCTCCACGACAAAGATTAATAAATGCTCCAAACCAAAATTTTTACTAGGGGCCCTGAGTACTTCCCCGATCCCTAAGACAGCTGAAAAAAATCACGTGGCTCACAGAGGAGCCTATATGGATTTCTCAGTGGCCCATCTCAGGGGAAAAGCTTAAAATAATTCATAGATTAGTTGAGGAACAACTTCAGGCTGGTCATATTGAACCAATGCTTAGTCCTTGGAACACACCTATTTTTGTTATTAAGAAAAAGTCAGGAAATTGGAGATTACTACAGGATTTAAGGGCAATAAATCATGCAATTCAGCCTATGGGATCATTACAGCCAGGACTTCCCTCCCCAATAGCCATTCCTTTAGATTATAGCTTGATGGTAATAGATTTAAAAGACTGCTTTTTCTCTATAAGGTTACATCCTGAAGATTGTGAAAGATTTGCTTTCACTATCCCAGCAATTAATTTTAAGGAACCTGTTAAAAGATATTGCTGGAAGGTACTTCCCCAGGGAATGCGTAATAGTCCTACACTGTGCCAAAAATATGTTGACCAGGTGATAAATCCCATAAGAAATAGCTTTCCTGATGCATATATTATTCATTTTATGGATGATATATTATTGGCTCATGCTAATCCAGAAGTACTTTCAGAAATTTTTACTCAGAGACTTCGCTTACAGCAATGGGTTTATGTATAGCTCCTCAAAAAATTCAAAAAGTATCTCCTTTTCAATATCTAGGTCAGATAATTCAAGGACGCACAGTCCATCCTCAAAATCTTCAGATAAGAGTTAAGGAGTTACGTACCCTTAATGACTTTCAAAAACTATTAAGAGATATTAACTGGCTAAGACCATCCTTAAAACTAACTACTTCTGAGTTAAGTCCTTTATTTCAGATATTACAAGGAAATCCTTCTCCAACCTCTCCACGTCAACTAACCTTGGAGGCTAAGACAGCCTTAAGAAAAGTTGAAATTGCAATTAAAAATGCACAGCTTACTAGAATAGATCATAAAGAAATAGTGTATTTATTAATATTTCCAACTGAGCATACCCCAACAGGAGCCATATGGCAAAGATTAGGAGTTATTGAGTGGATTTATTTATCCCACTCCCCTCAAAAAACATTAATTCCTTTTCATGATTCTATAGCTCAATTAATAATTAAAGGTAGAACTAGGTATTACAGTTAATTGGATCTGAGCCTGATATTATAATTATTCCATTTTCTGTTCAACAGACTAATTGGCTTTTTCAAACTTCTAGCTCATGGCAGATAGCCTTTGCTGATTTTCCCGGCCAGATAGATAGCCATTATCCTCGTGATAAGATTGTACAATTTGCATCATTAACGTCACTTATCTTTCCAAAGATTGTACGTTCTTATCCAATAGAGGAAGCTTTATCGGTGTTCACGGATGCTTCCAACTCCAGTAAGGCAGGTTTCTTCAGCCGTGTTCACACAGAGGTAATACAAACTTCTTATACTTCTGCCCAAAGAGCAGAGCTTCAAGCTCTGATTTGTGCCTTAGATTATTTTTCAAATGAGCCTATTAATATCTATTCTGACAGCTTATATGCAGTCGGAGTTACCAAAAATATTGAAACTTCAATTATTGGGTTTACTTCATCACAGGAGTTATTTGAATTATTTCATAATTTACAAAAGACAGTGCTAATGCGAAAAGTACCCATGTTTCATAGGACACATACGTGCCCATACTAATCTTCCTGAACCTCTAGTTTCAGGTAATGACAAAATTGATAAGTTAATAGCTTTTTGTCAACAGATGTCTTTGTATGACTGTGCCCTAGCTTCCCATTCCTTACATCATCAAAATGCTTCTAGCTTACGTAAAAAATTTAATATTACTAGAGAACAAGCTCGTCAGATTGTAAGCCAATGCCCTAAGTGTGTTATTCACACTCCATCTCTGCCATCAGGGGTAAATCCCTGTGGATTAAAACCAAATCAAATATGACAAATAGATGTAACTCATATTCCTCAATTTGGTAAGCAATGTTATGTGCATGTCATAGTGGACACTTATTCTAGATTTATTTTTGCCACAGCACGTACTAAGGAAAATACTCAACATGTAATTTCTCAATGCTTAGCAGCCTTTTCCGTTTTAGGGTGTCCTATGCAGATTAAAACAGATAATGCTCCAGCTTACGTAAGCTCTTCTTTTCAACAATTTTGCCAAGAGTTTAAAATTAATCATAAAATAGGAATTCCTTATAACCCCCAAGGTCAAGCCATTGTGGAACGAGCTCATTTGTCTATTAAGCTTCAATTACAAAAATTAAAAGGGGGGAATAGGATTGTGACTCCCCAAAATAGCCTTAATCATGCCTTATTTGTTTTAAATTTTTTAAACTGTGACTCAGAAGGTCACACTGCTGCTGAGAGACAAATGTCTCCCTCTGTAACAGGCCCCTTAGGCAGAGTTCTGTGGAAAGATTTACAGACTGGTCAGTGGAAGGGTCCGGACCCGGTAATAATGTGGGGAAAAGGCCATGCTTGTATCTTCCCAGAAGGTGCTTTCCGTCCTATTTGGGTGCCTGAACGTGCTATCAGACATGGAGGAGATAGAACCCAGATTCAAGCGACTGAGGATCGACCCGGAGGAGCCACTACCCAGAAGGAGGAGAATACTTCAACGCCTAGGAAAGACCAGGACCCCAGTCTTGATGGTAACAACAGTAATTGCCCTACTGGGCTGTCAGGTAAAAGGGAATCAAGTAGACACTTATTGGACATATTTCCCAGATCCATCCCTGGTACACCCAGCTGTGTGGACTGGAGAATCTATTCCAGTATTTACTAATGACTCATTCATGATGGGAGGATTTACAGATACTCACTTTACTCCCAATCGTGTGACTAGATTTAATTATTCTGGCTACAGTGCCCAATTACCTTTGTGTTGGTCACATGATAAACATGCTTGCTGTCTGAAAGTATCATTCGAAGAAAAGACAGCGATTGGTAAACCTAGACTGACAAATAATTCTATTTATGGGGACTTAAAACCTAATACTAGATCAGTAATTAAGATGGGACTTTCCCATAACAAGCCAGTCATTTCTGCAAAACCTCCACCGATACCCCAGTGTCCAAATAGTTCTACAATTGAGATTGGCACCTTTCCTAGATGGATGGATTGTGTAAATACCTTTCCTGTACAACATAAGGTGTCTAAAGATAGTGGGTATATTTTAGACTGGTCTCCAAAAATTCATAAGAGACAATTACGAAGAAATTCGGCTATGACACCTGCAGGATTTGTTAGTAATATTTTGACTTATAGTGAAGGAGGTGTTCAAAGACATATTTGGCGTTTAATCGCTGCCTCAGAGTATTTACATTTTACAGATAAACCTTTACCAAAATTTGTCGGCAAGAACTGTAAAGAGGGATCTTGCTATGGCTTAAGAGCTTGTGTCCAATCTCCTTATATTTTAATTATTGGAAATGTAAAAGTTAAATGGATAGATGACAGATATATTGTCACATGTAACAAATGTAACCTAACCAATTGTATTGCTGGGTATAGTGGAGGAAGGGGAGTGTTGATACTTCATCAGCCCTCTTTCGTTTTGTTGCCTGCTAATATTTCGGAGCCATGGTATGCTGATGCTGGTTTGCAGGTCTTGCAGTGGGTTCATGCCCAGCTAACAAGACCTAGACGTGCTATTGGAGTCATAATTGTTGGTGTTTTAGCGCTGGTCTCTTTTATTGCCTCAACTGTCTCTGCATCTCTGACATTGTCTCAGAATATTCAGCATGGAAAGTTTCTTAATAATTTAGCTCAAAATACTTCCAAGGCTCTGTGTAATCAAGTAAATATTGATGAAAGGATTGAGACTAAATTAAATGCCTTAGAGGCGACTGTTATAAACATAGGTAATGAACTTTCAGCCTTAAAATTTAAGGAAAGGCTTAAATGCCATGCTAATTATAAGTATATATGTGTTACAGCTGCCAAGTACAATGCTTCTCTCTGGGATTGGGAGAAGGTTAAAAACCATTTATTAGGTATTTGGCAAAATAGTAATAATAGCTTGGATATTCTGGAACTTCATCACCATATCCAAGACATTCAAAATAATAGAGCTGATTTTTCAGATCCTTCATTTTTGGCTAACCAAATATTGAAGGAGTTAAATGGATTCAACCCTGGAAATATTCTTAAACACTCCGTTTGGTACATTATTGGATTATTCTCTTTGCTGTTAATTCTCTTTTGTATTGTAACCATAGGATGGCGATTCTTCCAATCAAGAATCCAGGAACTCCAGAGAGTGAACCGCCGCCTCATTGTTAAGAAAAGAAAGGGGGAATATGTGGGAAGCCATTCTAACATGTGATTGGGTGACTCCTGTTAAGGGCCTGAGGCGCTTTGGCTGTGTCGAAGCTTTCCCGACCCTTTCCTGATGAGAGAGCCCATCCGTGTGGGGGTGTGCCTGACCACTGACCACGGGGACCCAATCACTGACCCTGACCTTGGAGTGCAGCCCCCCCCCCAACCTTCATTGGATGGAATTCTCCCCTGAATCTCTTGTTCCCCAATAAAAGGCTACTCCCCGGCGTGTTCACTCTCTCTCTCTCTCCTGCTAGCCCTGAGTAATCCTCGCTGCCCTGCTGGGCGGCTAGAGGTGGGAACCAGAGAGGTGAGCCGTCTCGGACCTAGCAATATAAATAAGGTACTGTCTGTGTGTCTTATTTCAATCTCTTCTAACTAACTTTATGCCTAGAACCTCATTAATGAAACCACTGCGCAGGCCGCGTGGTAGACAATATCTTTATTTAATTAATTTATTTTTATGTTGTGCTGAGGATTGAACCCAGTGCCTTGCATGTGCTAGGGGAGCACTCTATTGCTGAGCCACTACCCCAGCTCACAAACTAACTTTTCATAAAAACATTTCAGTGTGAAAGAAATGTTTTAATGGAATGTTTTAGAACTTTCTCTAATCCTCATATTTAGAAGCTGTAATCTTTGCCCATATTCTCTGTTAATATTTTGCTTCTGTTATCATTGAATGAATGTACAATTTCCCTAATAAATGCTGTTATATTACTCCAGGCTTGTTTTATTGTTGTCATTTAGTTTTATCATTGTAATTTAGAAGTTAATGGAGCTGTGTTTGCTCTTCTCAGTGAATCATGTTTCTTTAAATATGTATTAATATGCTTCACAAGGTAACTTTTTCTACCATTTATGTCTTTAATTGCCTGGAAGTTTTTCTCATGATGAACTGAAACCTGTTGTGAGCAGAATTTTCATGGAAATCAGCTTAATATTAGTTTCTTTTATATATATATATATAAAATTGAACACATCCCATATTAGTTTCCAATATATATATATATATATATATATATATACACACACACACACACACACACACACACATGTATATGAACTATAAGTATGAATTAATAAGATATCATATAAAACTGGATCAGTGATAAAAATATTAATGACTCCCATGACATAAATAAAAATAGAAACTTGAAGCCTATTTTCTTCTATTTATTGCTGTAGCTATTAGTTCCTATTCACATAGCACTTATTAATAAGTATATTGTAGCTAAGCACTTTTATTTTTAAATTTAATTTCACAACATCTTACATAGATATAATGATTATATAATGATTATATGATTATCTTTACAGATTATAAAAGAGCTAAGTATTTGATGCAATTCATATAGATAGAGAATAGGTAGATATGTGAATTTACATTCAGTTCCAAATTTTTCTGAGCATAAAACATTAATATCAGAAATACCTCTATCTTTATCTGTTTTCTGTTGCTACAATAAAATATATGTGAATGGGTAATTAATGAAGAAAGTGATTTATCTTGGCTCACAGTTCTGGAGACTTGAAAGTTCAAGATTGGGCAGTCTCAGCTGGTGAGGGCTATGTGCTATTTCAACTCATGGTAGAAAGCGGAATGGCAAATGGGTGCATGCAAACAGGCACATGTGTGCAAGGGTGTGGAGATGCCAATCTTACTTCATTATAACATTTTATCTCAAGAAATAACCTATTACTGTGAGAACTAATTCACAAGAAGGACAGCCCATCAGGATGGAACTCCCACAAACTAATTACCTCTTAAAGGTTCCAATATCACTCAACACCCCTACATTGTCAATCAAGTCTCAACATGGGTTTGGCAGAAACAAACCATATCTAAATCATAGGCAGCCTCTTTGCAACTCTTGGCACAATTTTGTTCCAAGGAGCACAATCTAAATATGTCCTTAGGTGTTCCAGACTCACTTAGACTTGAAGAATCTGAATAATTAAAATTAGGTTCATGAGACAAAAATAATAAATTAAAATGCTAATTTTTTATAATGTACAATGATAAGCATACGTGTTAAAAGAATTAGACACTTGAATTTCCCCAGTCAGTGCATTGTCTCCCTTTAAGCAAACTACAGGAAAGTGTCATTTCAAGCAGAGATCCTGAAAAAAAATTCATAACAGAAAAAAACCTGGTTATTTCATATGAATGTTTAAAAGCATCAGAACCTTCATCTTTTCTCACAGAAGACATATCTGCAATAGCTTGGATAGTCCAAGTGCTTTCCCCAGGGATCCCTTTCTTTGAAGAGTCTTTGGATTAAATAGGTAATATTTGACTTTTTTTTTACCACATCATCTATATTTACATAATTTATAACACTGTACTTAAATCTGTTAAGTTTTCAACAAAAATCTAACAGGCCAAAAGGAGAATTTGTCTTTTTTTTTTTTTTTTTTTGCATATTCCCATATTACTTCCATAGAAAATTTTTGTTCCTAAGGTGAATGGGTGAGGGTCTGGGATAAACCCAGGGCTATTTCAACTATCAGGTGCCCCTATTTTTGATATAATAGGTACTCATTAATATTGTGTTATGGTGAGTAAAAATTTCAAATTTCCCATCTTATTGTGCCCCTCATGCTACATGTTATCCTCCTATTGTCACTATCACCCATCATGAATTCATAAGACTGAGAAAGGTAGGCAAAGATGTAATTGTCCTTGATGGTGATATTTTTCTCCTGTTAATTAGTAGATGTGAAGACACAGAAAGAGATAGAGAAACACTTGTACCTTTAGGATGATAGATACAGACATTTATACCCTAAGGTGGATTTTCATCAGTTTAACATTGCTAATAATCCCTACATCCACATTTAATTGTACCTTTGTTTTTTTTGTTGTTGTTTTTTTTTTTTAAGAGAGAGGAGGGAGAGTGAGAGAGAGAGAGAGAGAATTTTTAATATCTATTTTTTAGTTCTCGGCGAACACAACATCTTTGTTGGTATGTGGTGCCGAGGATTGAACCCGGGCCACACGCATGCTAGGCAAGCGCGCTACCGCTGAGCCACATCCCCAGCCCTGTACCTTTGTTTTTTTAATGAGAGAGAGAGAGAGAGAGAGAGAGAGAGAGAGAGAGAGAGAGAGAGAGAGAGAGAACTAGCAGGGAACAGGCAGACCTTGGGAATTGGCAAGTTTTGAATTTAGCTTATTCAGAAGGAGAAGTAGAAGAGAAAATCAGAAAAGAATGAACAAACTCAGAAAAGAAGGACAATAAACTTGGAAACTGAATTTATCTGATGGCTCAGCTCTAGCACTGTGGAAAATGCCAAGAGCTTTCAAGAGAAGTCTGAAAATCAGTCTTGGTGCTTACCCAGGTCTCTTTCCCAGATAATCTGAGTCAATTTCTCCAAATCCTCCTGGTATCTGCCATCCAGCTTTCATTCATTTCCTGTGAGATGAAGAAGAGGAAAGAGACAAAAATAAACACAAAGAAGAGTCATGTCTTCATCTATTCACTTTTTTAAAAAGGCTAAGTAACATCATTTCCTTAGATTCATCTGTCTACAGAATACATTCCTTATGAATGTCCAGTACTTTCCATGATGCTTCCCCCATGCCACTGAGCTACAGGTTTCCCACCTTACCAGGGTTTTGAGTGCCTGCCATCACCAGGATGCCTTTGACTCTTCTGATCATGAGGATAACTGGGATTTATGGCTGGCTGCTGCTTCCTAGTATCATGAGAGTATGTTCTTACATATTGCTAGATTGGAAAAAGATCAGTGTTGAAGTACAGTTTCTAGTGAATGTGTATTACCAGAAAAATTGCAATGTCATTCAGAATGCAATGAAAATTAATGCAAGATTAAGTCAGAAATTTCCAATGACTGGGAACTTAAATATGTTTGGTTGACTGACTCCTAAATTGCTTTCTTAACCATCCCTCCTTGAATACCATTAATTGTTGACCTAATCAATGTAAGACCACTAAAGTATTTAAGCTTATTATTCAACTGTTTGTAGTGTTACAGATATTAATAATATGAATTTACAAAATGTAATCACAACAAAGTAAGCTTTTCATTAACTACTTTATAAAGAAAAAAATCAACCTTGCTCCTAATAAATAACTTGTTAGTAGGTGATATCATTTTCATATACAGATTTTCTTGTAGGAATGGATTTCACAAAGATATGAACTATAATAAAGGTTAAAAACTTGCTATTACCCTCTCAACCTCCTCCCATATATCTCTTTAAGAGTGCCATCTAAGGGGCTGGAGTTGTGGCTCAGCGGTAGAGCGCTCACTTAGCATATGCAAGGCCCTGAGTTCGATCTTCAGCAAAACAAGTAAAATAAAGGTATTATGTCCAACTACAACTGGAAAATGGACATTTTTTTTTTAAAGAGTGCCTTCTGATATTTTTAAGTGAGTGGGCTGGAAATTTTATTAACATTTTTTTTTTGACACAAACTATTGCTCAGTATATTTGAAGATTGTGAGTCCAGCAAGATTTAGAAGTCTTGAATGGATGAAGTGCTGCAAATTAGCACTAAAATTAACAACTACCTAAATAATCAAATTAATTCAAAATAAACTTTATGTGAATTAAATTTTAATATTAAGTGCTAAAAACTCAATATTTTCATCAGGAGGGTAAACTTAACATTACTTACGAGGCTAAATAAAGAAGTTAGATACTGCAAGATAAGAGGACTTGCTATGAGATCATATAAAGTTGTGTTGTTTTTTTCTGACATAATTGTCTTATTTTTCATTTAATTTTGAATGATACTTACCATGTTTTAAGAATGTGTTTTGTTGGGGAGTGAAAGACAGAAGGAATCTCAGAAATCCTGCTCACTGAAGAGGCCGTAATAAATATAACTAATTTCCTTTACCAAATTCCCATTGTAGTGACTCACATAACATAAATCTCTACTGTTCCTTTTTTGTCTTCTCCATGTCAATTCTCTTACTTGCTTTCTATTTATAATAAGTCCCAGATACACTTATTTCAACATTTCCCCTATTTCCATCAACCTCTCTTTCATCTCTCTTTCTCTCTTCAAATTTCTAATCTTCACTTGGAACACACCATTCAGAATTTATTCAATTTGATTTCTGTACTAAGGTCTGATTGATCTTCCTCATTTGTGTTTTGTATGCAAATACACATTCCTCATCTATGGGACAATAAAGAATGAAAAGGCAGAAGTTGAGAAACATCTGCAAAGAATGAAGCTTCAAATCCATTGACAAAGCTGGACTTAAGGCTTAGGTCATAGCAGCTGATGGAAATTTTGAAGAATTGGAGGTGGCAAGGGAGGAAACAGACCCAATGATTTGTATGCATTATAAGAAGTCAGAAGTGGAAATAAAATATGGCAAGTTAAAAATGATGATTTATAATGAGGAATAATCAGAACATGACTACAAGTAAATACAGGGAAAGGGCAATTGTTTTACAGCGCAAAGAAGGAGACTGTGGGAATGGGAACAGGATAAGATACAATTCTCGGAAGATGAGGAGTACTGAGGAGTTTTACTAGGCCTTTATAGGTAAAGATGAAAGGATGTTTTAGTGGTATTATGTTGTGCCTTGCTACTCAGTGTGTGATGCACTGAATTACATCATCAGCCTTGCCTGGGAGTTCATTAGAAGTATGGAATCTGCACCACACCATGAGCTTCCTGAATCAGAATCTGCACTTTACAATAACCACATGTGATTCCACTTATAGAATAGAGTCTTCTAGTCACTGTTTTGGGCTTTTTTGTTTGTTGTTGCTTTTTTTGTCTTATTCTTTTTTTTTAATTTCTAGAAACAAATTAATCACAATGATTTCACAGATATTAGGAACAATTAATTAAAATGTATTCTCATGGTACATATGTAATAGGTGCTTGATAAATATACATTCCCTTTTGCTGAAAGTTTCTCTTCTATAGTTTTTCTTGTAGCTAGAAAATATAAAGGAAGAAATATTAAAGAAATAATGATAAGAAATATTAGCAGAAGCAGATTAGATAATTATGCTCCACCCTTGAAGTGAGAATCATTAGGAAAAAAAAACTAACACAAAGACACACTGAAAGGCACTGGAGCATATTAAAGGGCACTGAGAAATTATGGAAATAAGATGTGGATATGTGAAGGAAAGGAAGGAAATGGTGAAATGTGAGCCTGGGCGGGGGAGGGGGAAGCCAGTTCTTCCTAAGGGGTGTATACAGATTCTCCAAGAGAAAAATGAGAGGATCAGAATGTAAACAAAGAAATCTACACCATCAATGAACTTTGGGAAGAAAATCTAAGTTCAGAGCCAGTGGTAAAACTGTACTGACAAATTTACTGGTTTGAATAGTTACCCCAAAGAGTTAAGCACTAGGAATAAGGAAGGGTAAAGCAAAACCAATAGGCTTTTACATTCACTTGAACTTTTAATCAATTCCCTTTCAAAACTAGATTAAGATGGTCTGAAATTGAGTCTAGACTAGAAAAACAAAACAGACAAATTGAAAACTATAAGTAGTTTCTGGAGGAAGTTAACATCGTCCTAAGTCTTATAATACTTATAAAAATTTTCAAATAAAGTGTCTGGTTTTAAGCGTAAAAATAACCAGACAGAAAATAAAAGTGTGCCCAACACAAAAAGATACAGTAGGCAATGGGGGAAAGCCAACAGGGTATCTGGATAATTGAGTTAACAAAGAAATACTGTGGAATGATTATAATTAATGTGCGCATGGATATAAAGTATAAGGTGCTGAATTTGGCAAGTAACTGAAATGATGAAAGTACTAGACAAGGGAATTCAATATGGCAGATTAAAGGAATGCTGCCTACCTAGTTGCTCCATGGCTCAGAATTTAAGCAATGGGAATACCACTTCTCAGTGAGGTGGGTGAAAGAGAAATTTCACTGAAGTTTAATGTTTTATTTTATATTTAATATTTAACCCTGGATAGAGTGTCTTAGAGATTCAGGAATTTGTGTACATTGAACAAAAGAAGAAAGACCACCTTGTTGCCAAGCTGGTTGCGGCAGTGGAAGAAGGACTGGTTTCACCACAGAGGGGAGGACAACATAGAGTTAAACACAACAGGCAGCTTTGGTATAACACATAAGTAAATAAAATTTAATTTAAAAAAGCAGATTAGAAAACCAACCTGAATTTAGCACATTTAGAGGCTGCAGTTTGCACTGGTGTTTTGAAAGTGCAGTTTCTCAACTGGCCACTTAGAGTTGAGGTGGGACCATCCTGAGGCAGCCATGCTGCAGCTGTTTGCTGCTGTTGCAGAGACAGGAGGTCACAGCAAACACTGTCATACTGTCCTAGTAAGTGCTCACCATGTGGCCTAGGTTGTACCTAGCAGAACATGACTGAAACAGGCACAGAGGAGACTGTACCCATGAGAATTCAAGTCGGAAAAGTGAAGGGAGCCCAACTCCTTCACCTAGTGTTGTTCACTAAGCTGCCAACTGGAGTGGCCTAAGACTAAAGTTGATTGAAATAACTCTCAGCTTATCTTGTCACCGGTATAAGGCAATATGGAATGGAAAGTACAGTGAGAGTTTTGTTTGCACACACTAGATCGATGCATTCCAGGGTGAGGCTATTGTAGAGTTCTGTGGGAGGAATTCCAATAGCTGGGGCTTAGGTCAAATAAGATCTTAGCGGCTTGTTGGGCAATGTTTGCTCTGGAGAGATTGTCTCAACACACCCATAGTGCCAGGCAGTTGTTGTTCTCTGTTGAAGGTCTGGATCTCAGAAATCTCCCAAGAAATCTACTATGGTCCAGCGGAGCCAATCCTCTCCACATTCTGCTGCCCAAGAACACAGCTTTCCCAGAATTAATCCCTGAGTGCATCCATACCCTCCTTTTCAGATTTGTGGCCAGCTTCAGTTGGCCACATTGCCACTAAACTCAAAGGAGAAGCCAGTTGGGCTCCCTTTACTTTTCATCTTACCAAATCATAATGGAATAAAATTAGAAAGAAGCACAGCAAAACCCTACAGAAAGTATATACACACAAGGATATTTATCAATATCCTTTTGAATGATGAATAGGTGATAGAAGAAATCATGGGAGAAATTAAAGAATACTTAAATTCAAATGAGAAGAGTGATACAACATACCAGAACCTCTAAGACACTATGAAGGCAATTCTAAGAGGACTGTTTATACTGCCTACATAAGAAAATCAGAAAACTCCTAAATAAACAATCTAACGATGTGTCTCAAGACCCTGGAAAATCAATCAATTCCAAAACCAGTACTAAAAAGGAAATAATTAATATCAGAGCCAAAATCAATGAATTTGAGAATTTAAAAAAAAGACAATTAATGAAACAGAGTTGATTCTTTGAAAAAATAAATAAGATTGATAAGCCCTTTGCCAAACTAAACAAAAGAAAAAGAGAGAAGACTCAAATTGCCAAAATTAGAAATGAAAAATAAGAAATCATTACAGACATCACAGAATTCCAGCAGATTCTTAAGGACTATTTTGACAATTTATACTCGAATAAGTTGGAAAATCTAGAAGAAATAGACATATTCCTAGAAAAATATGATCTGCCAAAATTGAATCAAGAGAACACAAAAACCTAAACACACCAATAACTTGTATTGAGATAGAAGCACTAAAAAAGAGTTCCAACAAAGAAAAGTCAGGATCAAGTGGATTCTCAGAGAGTTCTACCAGATATTTTAAAAAGAAACATGCCCAAACTCCTCAAATTATTCCATGAAATATAAAGGATGAAACACTTCCAAATTCTTTCTATGAAGCTAGCATCACACTCATCCCCCAAACAGATAAGAACACATAAAGGAAATAAAATTATATATATATTTTAAGTCAGGTATTGTGATGTGTTGCTTTTTTGGCTGAGAATTGCTTTGGCTATTCTGGGTCTTTTATTCTTCCAAATGACTTTTAGGACTGTTTTCCTGGTTCTGTGAAGAATGTCATTGGTAATTTGATGGAGTTGCATGGAATTTGTATATTGCTTGTGGTAGCATGATCATTTTAACAATATTAATTCTGCTTATTCATGAACATCGAAGGTCATTCTATCTTCTGAGGTCTTCTTCAGTTTCTTTCTTCAATGTTCTATAGTTTTCATTGTAGAGGTCTTTCATCTTATTGGTTAGATGTATTCACAATTGTTCTTTTAGGCTATTATGAGTGGAAGGATTTCTTGATTTCTTTCTCATCAGATTTATTATTGGTACATTCGAAACTCTTGATTTTTGTTTGCTGATTTTGCATCCTATTACTTTGTCAAATTTGTTTCTTAGCACTCAGTCTTTTGGTGGAGGTTTTTGGATTTTCTAAGTATAGAAACTTATCATCTGCAAACAGTGATAATTTGACTTCTTCCTTTCCCATTTTTATCCCTTATTTTACCTAATTCCTCTGGCTAGAATTTTTAGCACTATATTTCATAGGAGTTGTAAGAGTAGAAATCCCTGTCTTCTTTGAGATTTTAAAAGAAATGCCTTCAGTTTTTTCCCTTTTACTATGAGGTTGGCTTTGGGTTCATCATATACAGCCTTTATGATATTCAGGAAGTTTCCTTCAATCTCTAGTTTTTTTCAGTGTTTTTATCATGAATGGGTACTGAGTTCTGTCAAAGGCCTTCTCTGCATCCATTGAGATATCTAAATGGTTTTTGTTCTTAATTCTATTTATGTGATGAATTACATTTATTGATTTGTGTATGTTATTAATCCTTGAATCTCTGGAATAAAACAAAATTGGTCATGGTGTATAATCTTAATATGTTTTGAACACAATTTACTAGTACTTTATTAAATATTTTTGCATCTAAGTTCATCAGGGCACTGGGTTCGATGGCACTGTGTTCGATTCCCAGCACCACATATAAATAAGAAAGTAAAATAAAGGTCCATCAACAACTAAAAAAAAATTTTAAAAAATTATATTACAGAGCTATAGTAACCAAAATTGCATGGTATTGGCATTTAAAAAGATACATAGACTGATGGTAGACAATAGAAGACACAGACAAACCTATATACCTACAAAGGTCCTTGACAAAATTGCTAAAAACAAATATTTTGAAAAAACCGGGTCTGGGAAAATTGGTTATCCACATGAATAAATCTTGACCTCTATATCTCACTCTGCACAAAAAATCACGTTAAAATGAATAAAGGCCTGGAAATTCAATCAGAAACTATGAACTCCTGGAAGAAAAGTTAGGGTCAACACTCAAGCATATAGGAATGGTAGTGACTTTCTCAATAGGATCCCTACAACTCAGAAAATAATGCCAAAGAATTAATAAGTAGGATGAGATCAAATTTAAAGGGTTCTGAACAGCGTAGGAAACAATTAGGAATGCAAGAAAGAATGTGCAGAATAGAAAAAATATATCTTGGCTAGCTACTCTTCTGCCAGAAGATAAATATCTAGAATATATAAAGAACTCAAAAAACTTTACACCAAAAATCAAATAATTCAATGAATAAATGGACAAACAAATTAAACAGACACAATAGAAGAAATACGAATATCCAACAAATACATGAAAAAGTGGTCAACATCATTAGCAATTAGGGAATTGCAGATCAAAACTACCTTGAAATTTCATCTCTCACCAGTCAGCATGGCAGTCATCAAGAATACAGATAATAGTAAATGCTGGAAAGGATGTGGAGAAAAAAGGAACACTTTCACACTATTGGTGGGATTTTAAATTTAGTATAGACACTATGGAAATCAGTATGGAGGTTCCTCAAAAGACTAGGTGTGGAACCACCATATGACCATTCTTCTGTACTTATCCTAAAAAATTCAAGTCATCATACTATAGTGATACATGCATAACCATGTTTATACGACTACAACTCATAATAGCCAAATTATGGATCCAGCCTAGGTGTCCATGTGTGAATGGATAGATAAAGAAAATGTTCTATATATACACAATATGTTTTTATTCAACCAAAGAAAAATTAAATTATGCCATTTGCAGGAAAATGAATGGAACTAGAAATAAGCCAAACTTAGAAGGTCAAGGATCATGTGCTTTATCTTATGTGGAAGCTAGAAAGGAAGAAGGAAAATAAATGTGTTGGGGGATCTCATGAAATATAGCCCACTAAGGGCTCATTTCTACTCAGCATATTATTCAATGGAATCTTGATGATTACTTTGAAGTGGCTTTAATAGCCTAGCATCCACATTGAAGTCTTAAATGCTCTTTATTTTTTTCCTTAGCAGTATAAAGTTTAATGAAAGCCAATAGTGAAGTACATTGGTGAATGCAAAATGCACCCTCCTTTGTGCAGAATTTACATTGATCTTAATAGACCACTCCCAAATTTATTTTCCGTTCTACCCAAATTATTTATATTTATTCCTGTAGTATGTAACCATCTTTATGAAGTGTTGGTCTTTGAACCAAACTAAACTTGCTGATAATTCAATTGCCTGAACGTAAATTCTAAGTAGTGGGATATTTCTGTTAGATAAGTAATAATTTCTTGTCCCCTATAGAAAACCCTCAAGTATGATGATATCCTAGAGTCCTCCAGTCTTTCTCTTATTATATAAGTCCAAAGTATTCTGACAATAGAAGCAAGGGTTAAAAAAAATCCAAAATGATAGGATAATTTACTTCCCTTTATAGGAAAATATCCATTTTATTTTGTAATTCTTATAATATCTCCCCAATAATGTTTTACATATGAAATGGTTAATAATTTTCATTATTACAATATATTAGAAGGTGACCTCTTTTGGTTCCTCCACACAGAGGACCTATTATGCAGAAAATGACATGATGTCTCTTGGTGTGAATTTATCATTTGACTCCTCTCTTTAGTTATGTACAAAAAAAGCAAGTTGACTTTGAAGCCTGTGAAACAACAGGGACAATGATTTAATTCTCCTTTTTAATGATATAATAACATGTGCTTGAGTTAGATAGTTTCATCTAAATCTTCATGCTTCATTTATTCATGCTCAGGCAAACCTGCTGAATCAAGTAAGACTAGAAAATAGCCTGCCTAGTGAAAGTCGATGGCTTTTTCATACCTGGAAAGAAAGAAGCATGGAACCAGGAACTCAGATGCAGGATCAAGATCTAATTTGAATTATTGATGTAGACAGAAGGTTACAGTTAAGAATTTAATAGCCAATTAAGAAAGAAATTGTTCAAGGCTTGTGTAACTACAAAGCTCTCAAAATCAAACATAACATGCACAAAAGAGAAGAGGTTTTTTTGGTATTTTCCTAGTCTCTCAACTAGAACTCTCTTAAAAACTGAATTCCTATTTTCATTGACACATTTCTGAGATGTTTAGTCACTAGTAGCTAACATTAAGAAATTACCCACTATGCTGAGTATATTTTTTAAACTCAAAATTACTATATGTGTGTGTGTGTGTGTGTGTGTGTGTGTGTGCAAAACCAGACAGAAATATGTGCAAAGCAATTACAATGCAGAACTCTATACTCTCAATCATTTGCCTTTGGTTCTCCTACTATAACCATTTTATTTGAGAATAAAAATTTTCCATTAACAATTCATATTGCCAGTTTACCCTAATTTGTTATACTATTTGTTTAGACTCCTTCACTTACTTTTTCTCCCTGATTTATTATTGATCTTCCTTAGGATTCTTATGCTTCAGCTAAACACTGCTTTCAGTTTCTTGACCTTTCCTGTGATTAGAAAAGGCATAAATTAAAGATTAGAAAGAAAGAAAGGTAAGTTATATGATTATGTAATGTAATTTAAAACTTTTTATTATATAATAATACCTATTTATTGCAAGACCTTGAAGAAATATAAATTATGCTAAAAGAAAACATATCACTGATAATTCCCCTACTCAAAGAATACTACTGTTAACATTCTGGTTATCTTATCAACTTCCACATAAAGAGACAAGATAAATAAAGAATTATCCTAAATAAACCATTTTATTGGTATTTTCCTAGACTCTCAATTAGAACTCTATAAAAAACTGAATTCCTATTTTCATTGACACATTTCTGAGATGTTTAGTCACTAGTATCTAACATTAAGAAATTACCCACTATGCTAATTTTGTATTTCAAATTTTAAGTTGGTTTTAATTTTAACAATTTTTCATGAATATTTTACTTCCTATATTAATTAAAATAGTTTTTTCATTATTACATTCATACCTGCATAGTATTATATGGATATGATAATTTATTAGATTAATATTCTTTGCTTCCTAATTTTCATTGTTATACATATAGCTAAGATTAATATTTTTAAAGTTGCATACGTATTTCCTCAGAATAATTTGCTAGCAGTAGACAGAATTAAAAACCTTCGTATATATAATGTCAAACTATTTTTTAAGACTGTAACATTACTCTTCCCAGACGTATTTTTTAAAAAATGAATCTTTTGCCCTAAGTTGTCATCTAGGATTTAGGGACTATCATTTAAGTTTATTTAAATTTTTGATTGACCAAAAATATTCATGTTTATTTGCAAAATATATTATTTTGAAATATCTATACACTGTAATGCCTTTATTCAGCTGATTAACATATGAATTACCTCATATACTTATCATTTATTTGGTAAGATGACTTAAAATCTGCTCTTTGCATATTTTCAAAGATACAATATATTGTTATTATCTGTAACCATCATGGAGTACAACATATCTCTTGAACTTGCTTCTCCTAATTAAAATTTTATATGTTTTGAGTAACAACTACCCAATATCCCTTTATCCTTTTAGCCGCTATTCTCCTCTCTGGTTCTGAGTTCAAATTTTCTAGATTCCACATGTGAGTGAGACTATGCAGTATTTTTTTTCCTGTGTAGGCTTATTTCACTTAACATAATATCTCCCAGTTTCACAGTTATCATGCTTTTAATCCTGACCTCTGATAAGTGATCTGATCTCCTTGCCAAAAAAAAAGGAATATGCTTATTGTTTCTATGTATATTTTTTCATTAATGAAGAAATTGAAAGTTTTTATCATCTTATACTTTGCTGGGTGTTGCGGGGGGGGGGTATCTGGGAACCACTAAGCTATATCACTAGTCTCATTCATATATATATATATATATATATATATATATATATATATATATATTAAGATAGAATCCCTAAGTGATTGAGGCTGGCTGCAAACTTTCAATTCTCCTTTCTCAGCCTCCCCAGTCACTAGAATTACAGGCACACACCACTGCATAGGTTCATCAACTAACAGGTTTTGTAAATTGTGTATTCTAAGGAAAGATAAAGATATTACAATCTGACTATTATGGAGAAGAGAGTTGAGTCCTGGATAAAGGGATATAAAAGTACAAGAACTAAATCATCTTTCTATATACCCTTAACCACAATTATTGACTCCAGAAGTAGTGAAATATGGTGAGAGAATATCTGTCCCATAGTCCCATGTTGAATTGCTCCTTAAGTGTTCTCCTGTACCCAGGTGTTCTCTTTGCCTCCTCCCTCTATTAATTCTCTTTGGAAAGACCTCCACATCAAACCCTGTCTACTTTATGGATAGGGAAACTCAATATTGTTATGATGTAATTTTTTTCCATCTTGATCTAATGATTCAATGCAATTACAATCAAAATTCTCTCAAGTTACTTTGTGGGTATCAACAAATTAATTATAATTTAATTTGGTGAAGCAAAAGATCCAAAATAGCAAACATAAGATTGAAGTAGAAGAACAAAATTGGAGGACTGACACTACCCAGCTTCAAAAATTACCATAATCTATAGAAGTCAGGACAGTGTGGTATGAACAATACAGACAAAACAATAATGAGATACCTCTACATGCCTATTGAAATGGCCTAAATCCAGAACACTGACATTAAATGCTGGGGAGGATGTGGAACAACATAAAATTTCATTCATTAATGGCAGGCATATAAACTGCACCCCACTTTGGAAGGGAGTTTGGCAGTTCCACACAAAACTAGATGTATGATCCAAGAATTGTACTACTTGGTATTAGCCCCAAGGAGTTGAAAAATATTGTCTACACAAAAATCTGCACTTGGATACCTACAACAGTTTTATTCACAATTGCCAAAAAGCAACCAGGATATCCTTGTCATGAATTTAATATAGTTTCTGCTTTAGCGTGCATTTTTAGACCTGACATAAATTGTTTAAAAGATAGTCAGAACCCAACATGTTTATCCTTATTAAACTTCCCTTCCGCAGTAGTATTCCTCATGACACAGATTTAAAACCCTACAAATCCCACAGCTGCTGATTATGAATAAAACCTACTAGTCAACACCAGAATAATGTAAATAACTTAAACAGGCCATTACAATCCCTCAGGGAGGCTTAAAGAAAAATGCCCATGGACATTAAAAACAGCCCCACTGTCCCCTCTCTTTCTCATTCCCCACTGATTGAGTTACCTGCTACCTCTAGACTTCCTTTCAGCCTAGCACAAATACTCCTAACCTCTTCAGGAAATAGGTGTCCATTATTTCATGTATTTTGGTTCCTCAATGTGTATAACCTGGCTGACCCACCAGAACCTAAATTTGGCCTCTGGAAAGACTCTTACCGAATGACTATCTGGGTTTATGGACACTCTAACAGGAAGAGCTCAAGTCCAAATTAAAAAAAAAAAAAAAACACGATAATAAGCCTGCCCTTCCACAAAAATTGAAACATCAAGCATAAACTATCAGAATCAATTGACAAAATTCTGGGAAATCATAATAGGTTTATAGAAAGAAGGTTAGTGTTGAATCAAAACAGAGAAACTTTAAAATGGAAGAAGATGGGAAGGAAAATTGGAAGAAAGAAATGAAATTAGTTTTTTAAATCTTTCTTTCTTTTAAATTTTTTAAATGAGAAGAACTATTCAGCTAAAATAGTATATCAATAAGGAAAAAAATCATGGAAACAAAACCATTTCTGGAGTTGAAAAGTACAACACTAAAATGAAAAAAAAAAAATCCTTAGATTCTTTAGACAGCAGATTTGAACAGGCAGAAGAAAAATCTCAGTGAATTTAAAGGTAGGATATTTGAAATAATTCAGTCTTAGAACAGGCTGGAAGAATAAAAAGAGTGAAGAAAAATACAGACTGGATGGTGTACCAACATGCTCACAGCTGTAGTCACAGAAAGAGAGGCAGAAGAGAATGGAGCATAAAGAATATTTAAGTTACAATGGCCAAAATGTTCTCAAATTTGTTAAAATGAATGGATCTACATGATAAGAATCTCAGCAAACTTGTCAGAAATATATGCAAAGGGAACACCAAAATTAAACTTCCAAAAAGCAGAACACATTTTATGAAGCCAGCATTCTACTGATACTACAGGCAAAGATACCACAAGAAAACTAGTTTGCTACCCCTTATAACTACAGATGTGAAAATCCTCAACAAAATACTAGCCAACTTAAACTAACAGCAAATTTTAAAAGATTTTGCAACAAAAATACCAAGTGGGATTTTTTTTTTAATCTCAGGAATTCAAGGGTGGTTTAGCATGTAAAAATCAACCAGTATAATGTACCACATTAATAGAATAAAGAAAAACCATGACATTATCATATCAATTGGTAGAGAAAGAATATGTGATGAAATTCAACAAAGTCTTTGTGGTAAAAATGCTTACCATGACCACTGGGATCCTAATTAGAATAAGATATACTCCATGTTTGTATAAATATGTCAAAATATGCTCTACTGTCATGTATATCTAAAAAAGAACAAATAAAATTTAAAAAGATGCTTTAACTAACTAGAATAGAAGGGATCTTCAACATGATGAGAGACACTTGTAAAAAACCTGCAGCTAATATCATACTCAATTATAAAAGCCTGAAAGTTTTGGTACTAAGATAAGGGACAAGATAAGAACGCCTACTTTCACCACTCATTCAAAATTGTACTGAAAGTGGTAGCCAGAACTATTAGGTAAGAAAAAGAAATAAAACACAAACCACCAGTGGAAGAAGATATTTGCTAATCATAGACCCAGTAAGAGAATATATCTAGTAAGAATAAGAATAAAAAAAAAAAGAATAAGAATTCCTACAACTCAACAACAACAAAAACAAAAAATTAAAAAAAATGGATAAAGATTCTGAATAAATACTTTTCCAAAGATACACAAGTAACCAAATAGCACATGAAAAGATGCACAACATCTTAGTCATTAGGTAAGTCCAAATAAAAGTCACAATGAGATATTACTTTATACACAATTAGTATGACTATAATTTAAAAACAAGTGTAGGTGTGGAAAAATTTGAATCTTCATATATGGCTAGTGAGATTATTAACAGTGTGGCCACTGTAGAAAATTATTTTGTGGTTTCCCCAACAGTTCAATGAATTACCTTATCACCACAAAAGAACTCAAAACAGGTACTTAAACACATGTTATACATGTGCATAGCAGCATGATTCATCATAGTTAAATATAGAAATAACCCCAAATTTCCATCAATTGATTTATGGCTAAATAAAGTACAGTATATATTCATAAAAATGGAATATTATTTAATATTATTTAAGAATGAAATACTGATACATGCTAAAACATAAATAAACCTTAGAAACATGATAATTAAAAGAAGCCAGACACAAAAGATCACACACTGTATAATTTTATTTATGAAATACACAGAATAGGTAAAATTATAGAGACAAAAAGCAGATTGGTGGTTGCCAGGGATTTGGGAAAGAGGGAAATCGGTAGTGACAGCTTTCTAAGTACTAGGTTTCCTTTGGAATGAAGAAACTAGTTTTCAGCAAAAAGAAATGTTGACCAGATATCATTGAAAATGTACCAAATGTCACCGAATTATACACTTAGCAATGGTTCATTTCATGTTATGTGAGTTCCACCCAATTTTTCAAAAATTTAAAAAAATACACAGTGTAATAGTTTTTATCTAAAGAAGCTATAGAAATGGAAATGGAAAATGAACCGATGGTAGAGCACATGATTAACAAAGCTACAAACAATATCTCGAAATGATTAAGAAAACCCATAATCTCCTAAAAGGATTGGTCAAAAAATTAAAAAGTAAAGAAACACAAGTGATCTAAATAGCAATGATTGAAGTGACATCATTACAGGGCTCAAAGATATTTAGAAGATATGAGAATATTCTACAGAGCTTCACAGTGATAAATATGTCGAGATAAACACAGAGATAAACAGTTGGGGAAAGGAAAAGTACCCAAAAACACAATATATTCACCCTGACAAGTGATGGACTAGGAAATCTGAATAGCTCCATATCTTAAGAAGTTGAATCCATTTCCAAAAACTTCCCACAAAGAAAACATTAGACTTTTCTTAATCATTTAAGGAAGAAATAATTAGGTCTTATGTAAGTTTTTTTCTTTACAATAAAGATTGAAATCATACACACCAATTTATTTTATGAGGATGGAAAAACCCCAATACTAAAAATGTCAGAGACATTACAAGAAAAATTATTGACCAATTAAGCCACATGTAAAACGAAGAGACTGCAGTTTCACATCTGTTTGCATTTGATTGATAGATGTTTTAAAGATCAGGAGGTTATAAATTACTCCCTTGTAATGTGATTTTTTTTAAATCAAATATCACAGGAATGATCAATATCTAGTAGACTGGAGAGGAAAAACAAAGGAGTGTCCCAAGTTTCCGTCTGTTGGTCATACATAACAGATGTTATGTTGATGAGAAGGAGGAATGGCTGTCAGGTGTTGTTAACAGAAACCACAGGCAGGAAACTTGGTTTCTGTAACTTCTAATACCGAAAGAGGATTCCCAGAGCATTAATGTCTCAGCAACTTAATAGGTGCTGCTTCACTCTGCTGGTGCTGAAGAATGAGGTGTGCCTTGGCAAACATTGTTGTAATTGAGCTCCCTTACATGTTAAATCCAGATGATGGCGAGAAGCTCATTGTGAAATAAAAATAAAGACTACAGAGTGTCATATCACTAAATCTTACTAGCAGTTCTAAAATGGGAAAACAAATGCATTTATTTAAAAAAGAACTGTGACTTCTTTCCTTGATGAATGTTTTTTTAGAAATCCATCAAAAGAATTCCCATTTTAAGACAAAAACCAGTGTCAGCACTTTTTCCCTGTGAAATTAAAATAATTTTTCTTTTGTTAATGGGCTGTATAAATTCTTATTATACATCTGAGGATATTTAATGAGTAAAGGGGGAAACAAATTAATGTTTATGACTCATGAAGATTGCTAATATTTCTTCATTTAATCTGCACTTAGTGAAATCCTACTTATTACCCGAAATAACCTTCTTCATGGCACATGCCACTACTCTTAATTACTTTTATTTATGAGATAGGCCTATAAAATATTTCCAGTGGGTCTACATTTTCTTCCATAATATAATGTTATAGTGAATACAGTTTTGCAAAATTGGTTAGGAGCTATGTCAACCCTTTGAGATATTGTTTATCTTCATATGTGACCAAAGCAAGTAATCTTTATGGACTTTCTTTACCCATAGCTACTAGATAGAAAAATAAATTAATATCTGTGTACATGTGTATCAGAATAAATCCCTTGAGGACTTGACCTGAATGAATAATGTACATCACTGACCCATACCACTCTTAAAAAATTTAAAAATCCATATTCTTATTAAAAATTTCATAACTTTATAGCTAGGCCCAATGGTACATGCCTGTGGCTGGAGGATTGCAAGTTCACGGCCAACCTCAGCAACTTAGCAAGACCCTATCTCAAAATAAAAGAGGATGGGGTTGTAGCTAAGTAGTAAGTACCTCTAGGTTCATCCCAGTATCCTCTCCAAATTATACTCTATCAAAACATAACGACTTTATGCAGATAGTGACAGAAGTTAGGTCCTATATAGTCAGTATGTGAAATCAACATCTGCTTTGAATTCTGCTGTATTATCTATTTAAACAATAATAGATTGTTTTTGCTCTCTCTAGACATGTGCATGAATAAGTATCCCATATTCCCACCCATTCCTGTTACACTTCTTATTACCATGTAATTTATTTCCTAAGTAGATTACATCCCAGCACAATATGCAACTCAAACACAAGCTCACCTAAAATGCTTTTATTCCCACTCATCCTATTCAAGTACTTGTTCATCTTTCTCCCACATTGAAAGCTCCTCTGCTTACAATGGGTTATGTCCTGATGAAGTTACAGTAAGTTGAAAATAGCCTAAGTTGAAAATGTATTTAATATACCTATCAATTATCATAGCTGAGCCTCGCCTACCTTCCACATGCTCAGAATACTCATGTTAGCCTACAGCTGGGCAAAATCATATGACAAAGTCTATCTTGTAATAAGTATAGAATCTTTCACATGTTTTATTGCAAAGTTGAAAAATCATTGAGTCACTGTACGTTGGGGACTATCTGTATTGTCAGACATGACTTACCTTCCCCAGTCAGTGGTTTCTGTGTATCTCTGTGTATTAATGGCTGCTACACATGCAAATGTGCATGCATTCATATAGAATGTCCCATTGTCATGTCTATCTGTTCCTAAAGGTTTTTATAATTTTTCTCTCATTTCTGTTCAAGCCATTTACAGACCCTAACAAGAGATACTGAGCTTAGATATTCTGTTCATTAACCAGGCAAGTCTACTGTTTTTGATTGGTTCTTTGTTCTGTGTCATCTCTCACCTCAACTAGTTACTTTTTATACCCTTCTAAGGGGGGTCACTTCACCATCACTTCCAAGGGCATCACTTCACCAGCTTATACACATTTGCTGTATTCTTCAACTTCCTAAATGTTTCTTGATTACTACTTTAATTCTTCACCTAAGGATTGGCCTGTTTTTCCCCATCTCAGACCTAAGAAAGACAAAGGGTCATTTATCCTTGAGATCTAGATTAGGGCTCAGCAAAAACCAGGACTCATGGCTAAATCTAACTTGCAGCTTGATTTTGTATAGTTTAAAGCTAGGAATGACTTTTACATTTTTAAATGGGGGAAAAAATAAAAAGAAAATCATATTTTCTTATACATGAATATTATATAAAATTCAAATTTCAGTGTCCATATAGTTTTATTAGAAGCCAGCCATACCCATTTACTTACATATTGTCCATTGCTCCTTTCCCACTATAATGTCAGAGATTAGAAGTTGCAACAGAGCCTGAATGGCCTGCAAATCCTGAAGTACTTACTACTGCATAAACAAAAAAAAAATATTTTCCGAACCTGATCTAGAGCACTCGAAAAGTAGGAATTGTTCACAGAGGAAAAATGATTTTTCCAAGGCCACAGAAATTTATTGCCTAGCAAGGGCAAGAACATTGATTCCTTTGCCAACCAATACTATTCTTATTATAGCATAAGCAACCTAGCGCTGTAAAATATGTAGTTAATCTTATAAATGAAAGACAAGGAAAGTTACACTTTTTCTAGGGTCTACTGCATTTCTAGCATTGGTGACAAAGACACTACAGAGGACAACATTTAAATGGCTCTTGAAACAGGGATTATCAGACAATGAATAATTAATTAGGTAGCAAAGATTATTTATACCCTGGATTAAAAATCAGTTATTTCTACTTAGAGTTGTGTTAATATTCAAGCTACTATATAATGTTGTACTTCACACATTTTTAATATGCCCATATATTCTTAGATGCAAATAAGAATGCTTTTCTGTCATAATTTATCATCTTGCTTTAAAATGAAGAAATGCGTTCTGCTGCTCAGAGGTTTCTCACATGGTCCGCCCTTGTCAGGATAAAAAATTGTTCAATCAAAATAGCAGCTGGCCTGGTACCACTGGTTGAAGGAGCTGATAAAGAACTTGCCTTAGTAGTTAAAACTCTAGAACCACCCAGCATCCTCTGGACATCCTCTTCCTGCTCATCGCCTCCTTTCTCCACTTTTGCCTTGGGAGTGAATGCAGTGTCTCCTCTATTCGCCCCATCCCTGACTAAGATAGAAGTTAAGAGAAGAAATGCAGTGATCTCCTGTTTCCTATTTCTTTGGACAAAGAAACAAGAGACTACCAACAAAGCATAATGCTTTTAACTACCCTTTGTGACTGTGACTCAAAGTTCTGCTTCTTCCTTTTGTGAAAATACTTCTTCTGTCTGTCATCCTTTTCGGAGCCTGTCCATTTAGCCACTACTGCCTGTCCTGAAGTGCAGTTAGTTCTGCAGGAAGCCTTGGTCATTGCTCTGCTGGGCAGTATTTGCTGACCACCCCACTCAAGGCAGTGAAGGTATTGTTGTCCTCGCTTCGGTAGAACATATTCTGGGAAGACAATACTATCCTTTACTATCTGTTCCCTTAATGCCACACAACACTACAAGTTGGTGAGTGGCTCTGATCTGAAGGTACAGGCAAAACTAGAGAGAATAGGCAGACAGTAGGATGTAGCAGGAGAATTCATTTAAAAATACACTAATTATGGCTCTTGCCAGAGTCCAAGGGAAAAACTTACCCCAGCATGGTGCCTCCACCTATATACACAAACTAATTCAGAGCTTTGTTCCCTTCTCCACTGCTAAAGGGAAACCTGCCTTAAAGATATTCAGAAAAGAAATTTCCCTGTCATCTTAACATTTTACTACTATTACTTACAAGAATGATATATAATTTGGGCCTTATCTCCTGTTATTTACTAGGGTAATACATAGAAGTAAAAAACAAAAATAAATAAACAAACAAACTATTATCTAGGGCTTTGGCAAGAAATGCCTGACTTTAAAACCAAAAGTATCTTCAGACATGTTAATAAAGACAAAGTGAATGTACTCAAACTCCCTGTAGTAAGGCTTTCTTTGTGTTGCAAGAAATTTAGAGGGTTTGAAGACTGGACACAACTTTGTTTAAAGCAGATTTTTAAGGCAGAGAAATTAATAGAATTGGGCAAAATTCATGATGCAATTGTTTAGGATTAGCAGATGCATAAAGGTGAAGGAGTTGAAGTCTTAAGTAAAACCCTTATTCATAAATGATCTCTTTACTGAATCGAACAAATTGGTTATCTCTGATAAATTGATTTGTATGAATTTCTTGAAGCAAACTGTAAAGTTGTTTATTGGATTAGTCTTATTTTGGGTGAGGTTTTGTTTTATTTTTCAGAAGAAAATATAACTAAGACACATTGACAAAGATGTTTCCAGTTCTCCTTAGGACGATCTTTGATTTTCCATAGTAGCAGAAAAGCCATGAGATGGTTTGAATGTGTTCCTCGATGTTCATGTACTGGGAACTTAATAGAACTGTACTGGGGCCAGGGTCTAAGTGATGTCATTATATCTTGCGGATTCTGCCTTTATCAATGGAGTGATGCAGTTATTGTGGGAATGGGCTATTGCAAGAGTCGGCTTGTTTAAAAGTGAGTGTGGGGGCTGGGGATGTGGCTCAAGCGGTAGCGCCCTCGCCTGGCGTGCCTGCGGCCCAGTTCGATCCTCAGCACCACATACCAACAAAGATGTTGTGTCCCCCGAGAACTAAAAAATAAATATTAAAAATTCTCTCTCTCTCTCTCTCTCTCTCTCTCTCTCTCTCTCTCTCTCTCTCTCTCTCCTCTCTCACTCTCTCTTAAAAAAAAAAAGTGAGTGTGGCCCCCATCTGCCCTCTCACTCTTTCTCTTACTCTTCTGCCTTCCACCATGAGATAACACAACACAAAGGTCCCACCAGATGCGGGTACCATGCTCTTGGATTTCTCAGCCTCTAGAACTATGAGCCAAATTAACCTCTGTTCTTCAAATTTTACCCAGTCTATCACAGTAGTACAAAACAGTTTAAAGGCACATTTTCATAAATAAAAATAAACATATCTTAATCCACTTTGTTGGTTTGTTTTTACTTTTCCTGTTATATGATTATGAAAATTCATAAATGATGTGACTTGCCAGGTAAATATCAGGAATATGCAATGAGAATTTAAAGTTTTCAAGGTTATATGGAATAACTGTTACATAATACAAATATGAATGTTAATACAATTAAATTTGCATTTTGTTAAATCCTTAGCAATTCCCCTATCAAAAATGAAGAGAAAGCCAGGTGCGGTGGAGCATGCCTATGGTCCGAGCACCTTTGAGGCAAAACAGGAGGATCAAGAGTTCAAAGCCAGCCTCAGCAAAAGCAAGGTTCTAAGAACTCAGTGAGACCCTGTCTCCAAATAAAATACAAAATGTGGCTGGGGGTATGGATAAGTGGTAGAGTGCCCCTGAGTTCAATCCCCGGTAAACCTTCCCCACCGCAAAAAAGAGAAAAACAACTGGCAGTTATTTTTCAATATCTCTATCCTAAAGGAAAGCATTATCTCCCAAACATCGTGCTTTTAACTTTTTAAAATCCTAGTGAATGGAAATTTTCAGAATAATTTAAAACCAGTTGCAGTAATAACAGGTTTTCCAATTAGATCCATGCCAAGATTACTTGGCTAAATTTAAGGAATATCATTTTCTTTCAAGAATCTTATGAAATCGGAACTATAAGATGCTAAACACTAAATCGGGCTGAGATTTTGTTTAGATTATATATGTGGTTTCAGTTTTTATTAGACTATTGCTATAATAATTTAACTCATTTATTTATGTATTTTAATATTTTAATATTATTTGACTCACAAATAATAGCTGTGAAACATTAGATCTTTGTTTCCTTTTTGTATTTTACCCTTATAATGGTAAGGCAGGATCCGAACAAAACAGCATTATTTCTAATTCCCCTTTTTAAAACTCCTATTACATGTCAAGAATATTCAACATATTATTACATATTGTCCTATCTTCACATTCAGGAGATTTAAACATTAATTAACCTAATTTTCACAGGAAGATATAAAATTCAGTTACACATTTACCCACTTTGGGAAGAGATCTGAGCCTAAGAAAGAGTATATGATCTGCATGAAGCTATGTATCTGGAAAATAAATCACGGGACTTGATGAGAGCACACATCCATTTGAGAGTGGTCTATATTCATGTCATTCATGAATTCTCATCACTGTGAATCAGAATTTAAAGCAAACAGGGGTATTTTCACTTGATTTTAATGACATCGATCTGATAGAATACTAGAAGTTATGTGATATGTCCGTTCTTCATTTCTTGTCTCAGCACTTATGACATTGAACTGAGAGAATTAGCAAACAAAACCGTTGTATTATATCAAAATTAACTTTTTAAAAAAGTTTTCATATTTAATTTTATAATGTTTTTTTTTTCAAATTATGCTTTTAGTTGACAATCCAAGGAAAATCTGGTACAAAAAGTCCTTTTCTTATGTTTTTGTAGTAGTTTATTTTCACAAAGCTTAACAAAGGAAATCTTTCCCTTTAGGGTTTTTCCTCTGAAATTATAGGAGGACTACCTGACCTTGCAGTTCACAGGGTTAATGATTCAGCTATAACCTGTTAAAGTTAATTAACTACACTTTAATGCCTTCAGAAATGCATTACCTGGCTTTCTCACAGTAGTCTAACTAAACAATAGAAATATTTCTTTCAGTTGTCTAGCTTAATAATACAAAAGGCTTTATTAAAATAAGCATATGCAACTCAATTACTTTCTTTGATTTTTGACCTGGTTTTTAAAATAATATTTTGAATTAGATTCTTCTCACTATTTCTTTATAGACCAATATCTCAGTGCTACCATGATTCATTTAACAATTTTATTTGCCTGAATAAGACTTTTTGAAGATTTCTACTCTTTTAATATCACCTACTATAAACAATTTGTGCTATTTATCAAGATATAACAAACACATATTAACCTGTAACTGCCAGGATATTTAAGTTATATACATTAATTTACCTCTAAACAGAGCTTTGATCACATTGTTTGAATATGTAGTATTTTCAGTTTGATATTTCTTTCATAATTTTTAACTTAAAAATCCCTTTAAGATTTAAGTAAATTTTTTTATTGTTGATTTCATGTACTTGGATTTTGGGCTTTTCAGTTTGTTGTTTGTTCTTAAACTTGAAACATTGGGTTTTGTTTTTATTTTATTTATGGTTATACATCTTTTGAAGTAATAATACTGAAATGTAAATATAGTGAATGAAATTTTGGCTTTTTAATATTAAATTATGCTTGCATTTCTCTAGCAAAAATCTGATTTTATCATGATGTATCATTTTTAATACAAGGTATTGGCTTGTGTTAATCATTTCTGGTTTGTTGTTTTATTCGAAAGTAAAAAGGGCTATACATTTTACTTATCACACTATTCCTGTTTTTCTGTGAAATCATTTAACCACAAATGTAAAAATATATATATATCTTTTCTATTTTCCTAAGATTTTTGTTTAAGAATTGAATAATTTTCTCTTTGAAACTTTGAGCAATAAAACTAATTTTGGTGTTATCTTTAGAGGAAGAGTTTTAGCTACTAATATAAAGGCTTCCTGTTTTTATTAGTTTTGTGGTATCTAGAAACTATTACTTGTTTTCATTATCTTAAAATAAGGAAACTGAAAAAATTCCCAAGTAAAAGATCATGCCAAAACTCTGAATACCTTTAATGTGCTTTCCCTTAAGAAAACTCTCATTCCCTCATCATTACACAGAATACAGGCATGACGATGTGAGGAAAAAGAAAAAAAAAAAAAAGAAGCGTGTCACATTAGATTGGGTAGAGAGAAGTGATGGGAGGGGAGGGGAGTGGAAGTGGGGAGAGGAAGGACAGCAGAATAAAATAGACACTAGAATTGCTGTATGTATATATGTGTCTATATAACCAATGTGATTCTGCAAACTGTGCACTCAGAATAATGAGAAATTATACCCCATCTGATTCAAATGTATGATATGTCAAGATCATTGTACTGTCATGTGTAACTATTTAAAACAAATTTTTAAAAAAGTAAAAAAAAAAAGAAGAAGAAGAAAACTCTCGGCTGGAATAAAGCTATAAGACTAGCAATGGCTTTCTTTTTGGAAAATCAGCTCTTCAAGTGGAAAGATGCAGCATGTAGATGATGCGTAACTCTAGAGTACACATTCCAAACTTTTATCATCTGAGCATCTGTAACTACCTCTTTTTTTCCATATACAATTTTCAGATAAAATCAGTAACAATGATATGCTTCCTCCTACCTGAAAGAAATCATACCTTGCACAAGAAAGACATGCTGTTGCTCCTACTCAAATGGAAAACACAAATTATCATGCTCTATTCATCTGTGGTTTATAGTAATTCATCTTTCAGCTCAACTGCAAGTCTTTGGTATCCTTCCAAAATACATGAAACAACGTTTTTTGAATACTGAACAATAGGCAGTACAAAACAATGATCCACGATAGGAGAAAAATATACATAGTGACTCATTTGATTGCCTCAAGGAAGTTTTCAAGCCATAGCAAAGAATGTTGAACACAAACAGAACCTTGCAATCTTAATAAATAGAAAAGAAAGAGCATAGCAATTGTAGGGGTCAAGGAGCTGGTATTTTATATCAGAATATCTGGGTCTAAAACTGTGCACAGAGGAAATTTATGAATCTACATACATAAATGTTTCCTTGAGTTTCTGCATGGATACTAATCTGTAAGAGAAAATTATCCAAGACAAGAGAAATAACCAACAGAAAATGATAGACCAATTAATATCCAGAGCACAATAGGACTGAGGGTTATTTTTTTCCCCAACAGACAGCAATTGGAATTATATTATATACATCGTACTTCATCCAATTAAAAAGTAACAAGTCTTTTAAAAAGTAGGAATTTATCACCAGTAATTTGGAAAAGAATATCAATCAATAGAAAACTTGAAACAAAAAGAGGCAATAAAAATAAAAGATGTTAAAATAGCTTTTAAAATATGCTCCATATGTTCAAGAAGGTAGAGAGAAATGTGATTATGACAAGGAGAGAAATAGAAGATATAAAAAGATCCAAAGTAGAAAAATGTTAATAGATTAGTCACTGCAGAAGAAAAGATGGTGAAGATACAGTATAGAAACACTTCAAAGTGCAACAAGGAAAATAAGATTTCGAGGATGGGAGCATCAGTGAAATGTGGAACAATGTCAAGTAGTCTAACTTGCAGTATAATTATCTAATTATTCTAGAGATCTATAATTAGAGCTCTAGAAAATGTGTGAGGTGAATAAAAGATATTTGAAGAGTTAACGGTTGAATATTTTCTAATTTTGATATAACATATAAACCTGTAAATTCAAGAGTCTCAACAAACCCCAACTAGTATTAACACAGAGAACACACATCACAAATTGCTTGAAAATAGTGATTAAAAGGCAATATCGGGGCTGCGTTGTGGCTCAGCGGTTGAGCGCTTGCCTAGCATGTGTGAGGCCCTGGCTTCGATCCAGCACCACATAAAAATAGAGATAAAATATTGTGTCCAACTACAACTAAAAAATATTTTTTTTAAAAAAGGCAATATCAAAAGCAGCCGAAATAAAAAAGAAACATAGATAATAAAACCTATGAAAGACAAGATGATAAAAATAGTGATTTTAAAGTAATTAAGAAAGAAAGAAAAAAATTCACCCAGAATTTTTTCAAAAAATGAAGAAATAAAAAACTTTTCATATAGGGGCTGGGGATGTGGCTCAGGCGGTAGCGCGCTCGCCTGGCATGCGTGCAGCCCGGGTTCGATCCTCAGCACCACATACCAACAAAGATGTTGTGTACGCCGAGAACTAAAAAATAAATATTAAAAATTCTCTCTCTCTCTCTCTCTCTCTTTCTCTCTCTCTCTCTCTCTCCTCTCTCACTCTCTCTTTAAAAAAAAACTTTTCATATAAACCAAAGCAAGATTTAATTTCCAGTACATATGCATTTTAAAAAAGAATAAAGTGAGCTTCTAGTGCATTAGTTCGTAAAAGCTGCTATAACAAAATATCATAAACAGATAGGATTAAGTAAGTGGTGGAATTTATTTACTCACAGATCTGGAGACCAGAAGTCTCTTATCAAGGTTCAAGAAGATTTGGTTTCTTCTGAGTTCTCAATCTTTGGCTCAATTAATTACTCTTGTTCTGTGTCCACATGTGGTCTAATCAACTATTCTTATAAAGATGACAGCTATATTGGAGTAAAGATCACTCACTGATATTATTGAGTCTTAATTATTTCTTCAAAAGTCATATTTCCAAATATGTGAGGTATACTTGGAATTAGGACTTTAATACATGAAGTTGAGGTTGGGGGAAAATACAATCCAAACATTTAGGGAATAGAAAAATATTACTAAGTGAAATTAGGATCTACATACACAAACACACTTGTAAACCACTCAAAAATATTAGTAATGGTCGCAGCAGCCCCAGAGACTGAGGCAGGAAGATTGTGAAGTAAAACCCACCCTCAGCAAAAGCAAGGTGCTAAGCAACTCAGTGAGACCCTGTATCTAATTGAAATACAAAATAAGGCTGGGGATGTGGCTCTGTGGTTGAGTGCCTCTGAGTTCAATCTCCTTATCTCCCCACCAAAATAAATAAATAAATAAAATTAGTAATGGTCAATATATAAATATATTTAAAAGGTTTTATTACCTATTAGTTGATCTACATAAAGTAATAATTTGATCTATATAAAAATAATAATTTATTGTGCAGTGTTTAATGTATTAAGAAGTAAAAAAGTATAAGAATATACCACAAAAGACAGAGGACAAAAATGAAAATATACTGTAATAAAATTTTGCTACTAACTATGTGTGAAATACACTACTATTATTTGAAGATAAATCATAATAAAATAAAGTTAGTATAATGTAACCCATCGAGCAACAACTAAAAACTTAAAAAGATAAATATTCCATCTGTAATGATAAAATAGAATAAAAATTTATACAATTTAAAAGAAATGGGGCTGGAGATGTGGCTCAAGCGGTAGCGCGCTCGCCTGGCATGCGTGCGGCCCGGGTTCGATCCTCAGCACCACATACCAACAAAGATGTTGTGTCCGCCGAGAACTAAAAAATAAATATTAAAAATTCTCTCTCTCTCTCTCCTCTCTCACTCTCTCTTTAAAAAAAAAATAAAAGAAATGAAGCAAATATTTCAAAAAAAGAATAAACACAAAGAGAAAACAAATAGGTGATAGATTTGAATAAATAATATCAATAATTATATTAAGTATAAGTGGTCTAAACAGTCCAATGATAGAGCAGAGATTGTCAGATTGGATAAAAACACTGGATATAATGATGCTATTCAAAAAAATCTTCACTCTGAACATACAAGTGGATTAAAATAAAAGATGGTCAATGATGTTTCATGAATATTAAAAAAGGGAAAGAAAGGGAAAGAAAGAGAAAAATAATCTGAACGACTTCTGACTCCATATAAGATATGTTACAGGCACTAGATTTGCCATACCACCTTAAACAATTGAAAAAAAATAGATAATGTTTTCAAACATGATATTTTAGTTTTATGCATAGATCTATGCCCCAGAGGAAGGAGACTAAAGCCAGGGGGAACCTGGCATTCTTCAGGGTTGACAAGATGGAACAGGGAGTCTGATAGAGAAAGGAGGCATGAAGTCTAGATGATACCAGGAAGAATTTTAGGAAACAGTGCAAAGAATGAGAGCTTCAGAGATCTGCAGCAGACTACCATAAGTTGAGTTCTGATCGACTCATGTCTGTGAAGAAACTACCTGAACCAGAAGTTAAAGTCCAGTGAAAACATTTTTTAAAAAGCTAATGTTGCTTAATTAAATGGAAGTTATGGCATTAGTGAATATATAATATTTATGTCCAGATGATTAATCACTTGAAGAAGTTAGATAAGGATGCCCTAGGATATATTAAATATATTGACAACTGTTTATCAGTATGTTAGAAAGACAAGAAAAAAAAACATTACAAAATACTAACATTAACTTCAATTCTGTTCTGAGCAGCAAAAGTGGAGAAAATATTTTCAGGGATCTATTTTTCTCAGCATTAAAGGTGATTTCATTATATTGGCAAAAAAAAAATCCCCTTTCCAATTATTTAAATTTACATACTGCACAAGATATATTTCATTTGTAGAACTGAAATATTTTTAGGGCAATAGCTCACTTCTATAACTTGGAAAAGAATTTAAAGAGAAGGGGAAAAACCCAATATTGTGTATTTTAAAAGCACCCTTGTCCCTTTCTTTATTAGTTTAGTAACCTTTGTTTTGATTTAGCAGCATTGAGGTAAAGTAGCTGAAACAAGCAG
Organism: Spermophilus citellus; assembly: GCF_964194105.1. Classification (NCBI taxonomy): domain Eukaryota; kingdom Metazoa; phylum Chordata; class Mammalia; order Rodentia; family Sciuridae; genus Spermophilus; species Spermophilus citellus. Next base: position 92,748,716 of record NC_138189.1, read on the forward strand.
ATAATACTGAAGAAACAATATCAGGTGAGCTATTTGAGCTCTTTATTAATAGTTAATTGTCTTCTGATCCTTAAACTAGATACCTAAACTGAATAGACCATTATCATCAAGAGATGCAAATTATATGAATACTGTTAGCACTCAAACGCAAGTGGAATGCTAAATATTTTATTGCTTTCCTAAGTGTCACTGAAGAATTCTACTTAATTTTCCTCATACTCAAAAAAAGCTTAGTGTCAAAATATTTGTCCTATTTCAGGTAATCAGAATTAATTATCTCAAAATGAAAATAATTTTCCTGAGAATTTGTCTTAGGAAAACAACCAGAAATTGCATTTTATATTTTCTTCATACAGATTTGCACTGAAGGAAATTTATCATTATATTAGTATGTTTCCATCAAAAAGCCAATATTCATCTGTTTTAACCTCTCTTTTAACCTATACATTTTGTGTTAAAGACAAGTTGAAGGATTTACATACTGTTTCGCCCAACAACCATTATTCTCATCCCTTTGTGTATCTGCTTGTTTTCTTACTATAGTGTTTTCTAACACTTGCCTAACAAATCCTATCCCCTCTGACTAAATTTTACTCTTCTGTGGATCATGTACGTCCTGATCTACCCAGATAAGAAGGACTTGTTCCTGCTTTTATTCTGTCACTACTTTTATGGTATGAATCTTATTCTGTTGCATACTTTATTTGCATGCACATACTTATTTCCTATACTAGTTTGAAGAGAAATTGTAATTTAGTATCCATGCCTGCCTTTTTAAACCCTGCCAAGCTGCTGCTTATGTATCTGGTAGTGGATAGGATAAATAAGTTCTGAATGAAAAGCAGAAATAATTATATTCTGAATAAAACATAATCATTCTATTTATATGATGGGGTTAGATACTCTGAATTGCATGCTGTGCTGCATGGGTCTTATTAACTACCCTATCATTGTCTTAACTATTCTATCTGCCCTTGTTTTGGAGTAGGGTATGGTGATGAAATAGAAAACAAGTTTGCATGGATTTCCAGGTTAGAAAATATAGGTAGCATTGTGAGTTCAGAACTAAGAATCACCTTAGTTAACGAAAGAATCAATTGAAAATGAAATTCAACAGGTTGAATGAAAGTATTCCACTTAGGGAAACAAAATGAATAAAGTACTTAAAATAGTGAAGAATTCAAGGAAAGCATAAATAAAAGTATGAATGAAAAATAGCTAGTCTGTTACATCTGCTTGTCACTTTTAAAAAAATGATAAATCAGAAACTAATATTAGGAAGATCTCATTGTGGAAATGTGGACACTTTGAGGGGAATAAAGAGGAGAGTAAAGGTAACTTTATTAAAGATGTAAAGCCAAGGGTACAATAGAAGAAATGATGACTTGCTGTAGTCCACCAACTACATGCAGAGGGATGAAGAATCTTATGGAGAATGAAATGTGTAAAGCAGTTATTATTTATTATTTTTTGTTTCATGTGTTTTAATAGGTTATTGTTTTAAGAATTATATCGATCTAGCATTTCATTATTACAAAATGCTTCACATACCTTATTTAATGTATGTATTATTTTTCTCTACATTTTTAATTGGTGTATTACAGTTGTACATACTGATGAGATTTATCACAAATCTGCACATGTACATAATAACAATGTAAGTGGGCCAATTTCACTCCCCAGCATTTTCAGTTATTATTTTTATTCCAGTTATTCAGTGGGGTGAATTCCTGGAGCCTTCTACAGAAATTTTAAGTAAGTATAAACTTCTATTTTTCTGAATAATTCATATGAGATTCTTTCTGAAGTGGAAAGAATGATCCTGTAAGGTACAAACTGTAGATTCAGCCCCAATCAACTTCATATTTTTCATTTTATTGACCCTAGCCACACAAAGTCTCAGACTTGATATTACTGAAGCTGAAAAGTACAGTAAAATTCTCCATAGTTTGAAAGCCAGGAAAATGTAGTGTCAATTTATTTGTCTGACTAACCAAGGCTTAAGCAGAAAACGTTTTTTGGGGGGTGTGTGTGTGGATGATTATATCGCCTTTTTTATTGCTGAAAAAAAGGCTTTCTTAAAGCTTTTCTAAAGCTTACTAGAGCATTTGATATTTCATAGAATATAGCACTAGAATATAGTTTCAATTTCAGTGGAGCTTCATGAATGTGTGGTGCATGATGTTTATGAATTCTAATTTTAAATTCCATATTTTTAGATATTTGACTTTTTTTTTTTTTTTTTTTTGGTGATACTAGGGCACCAAAAACTCCGAACTCAGGGGCACTAGACCACTGAGCCACATCCCAGCCCTATTTTGTATTTTATTTAGAGACAGGGTCTCACAGAGTTGCTTAGTGCCTTGCTTTTGCTGATGTTGGCTTTGAACTCAAGATCCTTCTACCTCAGCCTCCCCACATGTTGGGATTATAGGTGTGTGCCATCCATCCAGAAAGATTTTTGACATTTGAGTATGGTTCTGTTTAATGATGGGCTTAGATTCTTTGGGTTCCCTATTATGGAGCATGGAACCTATTAACTATTCTACACTGCCTCAAGCCCCCTCCCCACCATATTCATATCCCTCCCCCCTCTCTCTCCTATGAATATCCATATTTAAAAGCAGGAGAATTGGAAGAGATTGACTGGTGTTTTCAGTTTTGTCTTCCAGCTGGAGATATTGTCTCTACGTAGCAAAGTCTGGAGATACTATTGACCTGCTTGATTTGGCATGAGTATGTGAAGTGGCAGTCAATCTGCTGACAGGCCCAGTTTCTCTCACTCTTCTGATTTGAGGAGACACTGAGTCAACAGAATAGAACTCTAATAGCTTCCCTACTGTGAAGCTCACGCCCTTCAGAGTGATACCTTTGTCCTCTGAGGCTTATTCAACTGCTTTAGGAAAGTGATAGCCTGAGCAGTAAAAATAGAACAGTGTCCAATCTTCAGGGGAAAAAAAAATGTATAAGTCCAAAACAGTATGGCATATTTTAAAAAACTTCTTGATGTATTTGTATAAAGTTAAAACCTTTCACTAGAACATAATCATTTTACCAATATTATTTTGGTTACAGTATCTAACATCTCTCCTTATCATTCTCCTTCTTCCTCACAGAATTACAGAGGGTTTAAATATTTCTTTTTCTCAGCCCTACTTTAACTCAGCATGAAATGAGGTAGGAAAAATTAGAACTCTTCTGAATTGACAGAAAAATCTAACTTGTCCTTACTCATTAATCCCTTCTTTGACAACTGCTTTAAAATAATCTAAGTAAATGAGAACACCTTGACCTTCTTCAGTCAAGTTTATTAGTACCCAGTCAGTCATGTTTGTGTGTCTGGAAATTACACTTGTAGCAAGAACATTTCAGAATAATAAAGGACCATAATTCTTTTCCGAACTTTTTATATGACCTGTGAGGACACTTAGGAAGGTGACTTTATAAAGTTACTAATAAGTTATTAGCAGAGGTAATATTTCTAGAATATCTTAGAAAATCAGAAAGTTTAAATGATCATAACATCCTTTCAGTGATAGATTTCTATTAATTTGTAGAACTAATATACTTCAGTTTATTATCAGTACTAGTCTTTCATTTGTTCTAATATTAATTAAGCACCTGCTATGATATATGTATAATGTTAGTCTGAAAAACTAGTTTTGAAAAATTAGTTTTGTATGTTTGTGAAGACATATAGAAAAAAACAGAAAATTACAAAGCAGTGTAGTAAGTACTCTTTAATACAAAGTATGGTCATAGTAAAAGTAGGTGATAGAAAAGTATTCCAGGTACAGCAAAGACCCCAGGGAAAATGTGGGTGCATTTTGCCACATTATTGGGAAATGAGAAGTGAATGAGATATATATAAATAAAATAAATGCATATAAATTATTCTTTTAATAAATTTGATTATTAAGAAAGAAAGTGTTTGTCATAATGATGTGAAGTGTTAAGAAAGATTTTTTTTTTCCTCCAAATTGAAGCAGTGAGCATTTTTATATGCTTTAAAGACCCAAACATAAAAAGATAATAGAAAAAAAGCACCTCTAGACATAGGATGCATTGGTTCAGATTATTCTTATTTCTTTTGCTTTTATTGGTCTTTTGAAAGACCAAATGAGACGATGATGAAGAATGGCTACTTTACATCCAAGTACAAAGCAAGAGGGTCACACCTAATTAGAAAGCCAAGTCAGCGTGGAGTAAGATGAGAGGGGCGGAAGACTGTCTGTTGGAGCTGGAAAGAGAACAGAAATGGGAGAAGAAGCTGACCAAGGATGCTTCCTGTTGGTTTGTACCAAAGGACCTGAGCTAGAGTGCTGGCACTTTTAGTGCCAATAATCATATGAACTGATAAGGTCAGGAGCAGATTAATGATTTGGGCATCAGCAGATCCACAGAGAAGAAATAAATGGGATAAAGGATTTAGGACTGTAAGGGTCCGGCGAAACGTCGGAGAAAGAGACCACGAGACTAGCTTCATGCAATGGCAAGGGGGATTTATTGGATCCATTCCAGCGCGCTGGGACTCTGTGCTCACTCAAGAAGGGAGAGCAGCCCAGAGCCCAGAGCAGAGGTCAAGCAGAGCTTAAGTACACTTTTTGGAGAGGGTGGGGGGCTTTGCATACATCAGAACAAATCATCATGAGGCGCGGGAAAATTGAACAACAACTCTGATACATGATTAGTCCATTCATTGGCGGGAACAGGCTGGGCAGGGGTGATTGGTCACTTCTAAACTGGGTACACATTCAAACTGATTGGTTCGGGCCCTGTGACGAACTGCACAGGGCCCTAGGCTGAATGGCCAGTAGGGCGTTGTCTTAACTATCTCAGGAATCTGGGTGTAACAGAGGAACTTAATAGTACCTAATCTTTTACATTTCAATTCAAGGTTTCCAGCTTAGAAACTTTACCCTTTCAGGACAGCAGAGAAAGTATAGAAATTACTAACCTTAAAATGTCCAACATGTAGAGAAAGAAGTTAATATGAGGGACAGATCAATCAGAGAGCAAGAATACTGGGGAAAAATTTTAACAGAAGAGAAGGAGGTTTGATGAATGGAGTTGTTGGAGTTAAAAATCCAGGGCTGGGGAGCGTTCAGATAATATCTTCTGATGTGCTGCCTTGAGAGAGAATAGTGAAGCAAAGCAGACAGGGGAACCATTGGATTTGAAGAGCACAACCAACAAGTGTGCTAGCTATTTAGACAGAACCTCTATTTACATATGGAAATCTTTGAAAACAGAGCGGGGCAGCAGCTGGAATGAGAGTACTGGAAAAATATAAACCATGGACCAAACTTCTCATTGAATGTGGGAAGGACTTATTTGTCAGGAAAATAGTAGAAGACAGGTAATATAGAAGGTGACAAATTTGGATGATATAAGTTTTAAAGGATGAATGGGATTTTCTTGCATGAATATGAAAGAAAAATAATCTAGAACTAACAGAGAAATGATGATGAAGTTTCAATTGCTTTAGAAAATTGGGGTGTGGAGCAATGAATAAGCTTATCTTGAAAGGACTAAATTGAAGTCAGGTATTTGGAGGTCAGCCAGGTTTCAGTGGAGGCATAGAGGAGAAAAGTATAGAGAAGTTGTCAGATGCTTCCATTTGGAATATTACAATATGTGCTTGGGAGTCCAAAGAAAACCATATTAAAAGCTTCCTGGAGCCCTTTCAAGGTGATTCCTTAAGGACAGGAAGTTGAAGTGCACATGCTTATCTCTGTATCTTGTGCTCAAGTAGTGTATCTGTATACTATAAACTCCTTGAGATAAGGAACTGGTCTTTGTTGTTGTATACCCAGCCTCTAATACATCACTTGTAATGCCAGATTCATGGGACCCCAATAGACCTCCAGGAGTAGAATTGGAGGCAATCACACAAGAGTCTTTTTTTTTTTAATTTAAGAGAGAGTGATAGAGAGAGAGAGAGAGAGAGAGAGAGAGAGAGAGAGAGAGACAGAGAGAATTTTTCAATATTTATTTATTTTTTTTAGTTCTTGGCAGACACAACATCGTTGTTTGTATGTGGTGCTGAGGATCGAACCCGGGCCGCACGCATGCCAGACGAGCGTGCTACCGCTTGAGCCACATCCCCAGCCCCACACAAGAGTCTTTATAGCAAGCTTGAGCCTGGACTCAGAACCGTTTACAATGCAGCAGTCCCGAGGAGTGAGCCCCTCAGTGAGGATTTATAGTCTTTTTGGGATACTCACAACATCACACAGCAAATCGTTTCATACCACAGAAAAATTAAACAACTCTTAACATTGATTAGCACATTCACTGGCGGGAACAAGTTGGGTAAGGGTGTTGGTTAGTTCAAGTGGTGGATACTTTTGAACTGATTGATTTAAGCCGCGAGGGTTTGCACGAGTGTACATGCTAAAATTGCAGGGTTGCCTAATCCTGTTATCAATCACTGAAACTACTGGGAGGGCCGCTAGGTATTTCAGGTATCTTCCCTGTTTCACTCTGATTGATTGTTGCTATGGTCTGAATTAGGCCTCAAGCATTCTTTTGGTCTTTTCAGGAACTTGCATTTGCTGAGTCAAGGACGTCTGGTTTGGGCAAATGACTCAGCAGGGTAGCTACGTGCCTAGGAACCAGTATTCCAAGGACAAGGGTCATCCCCCTTTGGACAGGCCCTGCTCTGAAGTACAGGCTGGTTTTTAAAAAATGGAGTCACATCAGTTTCTCACACTTAGCAAATCAAAGGCTTTTAATAAATACTCATGTCTGTCATTTTGTAGGTGATCTACACATATTTGTGGAAAGACCATACCCAGCACATAGATAATGCTTTCTTTAATGTGGCCTCATCTGTCTCTTCTTTCCTTGAAGAATGAATGATTACGATAAAAGAAGCTGAAGTGAAGATTTTTTCCCAGCCTATGTGTCTATAAAATTTGATGGAGATCTTCTCTATAAATATTAACTTATTTGAAACACTTTCTCCATTTTAAATTGATAGCCATTTTTCTTCCTTATGATAACTTTCCGTTTCTTTTTATATTGTAGTCTAACTTATGGATTTTTTATTTTAGTGGAAAAGCATTTAGTCAAAGAAGTGTCACTTAAAAAACGTATTGTTTAAAGTAGATGCCCAACCATGGTCCAGTCTCACAATGGGCACCTGCATTTCACTCTTACTCTAATGGATATTTTCTGCTTTAGTGCTCAGATGGACATAACTCAAAGTTAAGTCTAACTGTGCTACAACAGTAACTTTAAAAAAAAATTGGTTAAACAATCTTTAAAAACTCAAAAGTCAATATCACTATCAGTGAAAGTCCTAAAAAATTCTATAGTTGTATGTGAGGCATTTTATAGGTTGAGAATTTCATCTGCTGGCAAAATAAATCACTTGATTATTAAAATATTGTTGTGTCTTTTACTTTCTCTAACAGGTGTACACATTTAACTTCAATAAGAGTAACAATTACGCTAATTTTTTGTAAATTTATCACCCAACTGGTCTTATATGAACATCTGCTTTTTTAGACTTATAATTTGAAATCAGGTATTAATCCTCACTTCAAGGAGTATTTATATTTAACAAGGATTTATAGAGTGCCTATAATACACAAAGGAGTAGGTTAGTTTTTTTTCCAGGATGTTGGGACTTAATTAAATTCATATTTTAAAAAAGATTGGCTTATATGAGACATACTATTTGTTTATAAAAGTGGCCCATTATAGAATACTTAAACAATTTTGTTTAATTACCATAAACAATTCTAAGAACTGTATATTTTAAGAAATGCTGTTTCTTTTGAGAATTGACAAAATGCGTTCTTGACAGAATTTTTTCTTTTGGATTTCTTCATGCTCCTATGTCACTAAATTATGTTCTATACACTATTGTATTCACTTTGAAAGGGTAAAGTTTCTAAGCTGGAAACCTTGAATTGAAATGTAAAAGATTAGGTACTATTAAGTTCCTCTGTTACACCCAGATTCCTGAGATAGTTAAGACAACGCCCTACTGGCCATTCAGCCTAGGGCCCTGTGCAGTTCGTCACAGGGCCCGAACCAATCAGTTTGAATGTGTACCCAGTTTAGAAGTGACCAATCACCCCTGCCCAGCCTGTTCCCGCCAATGAATGGACTAATCATGTATCAGAGTTGTTGTTCAATTTTCCCGCGCCTCATGATGATTTGTTCTGATGTATGCAAAGCCCCCCACCCTCTCCAAAAAGTGTACTTAAGCTCTGCTTGACCTCTGCTCTGGGCTCTGGGCTGCTCTCCCTTCTTGAGTGAGCACAGAGTCCCAGCGCGCTGGAACGGATCCAATAAATCCCCCTTGCAATTGCATGAAGCTAGTCTCGTGGTCTCTTTCTCTGACGTTTCGCCGGACCCTTACATTTGGTGCGTTGGCCGGGAACTGCGCATCGCCGGACAGGGAGACCTACGAACTGCTTCGGGGGTAAGTAAGGTGCCTTTCTCTCTCTCTCTCTCTTTCTCTCTCTCTCCCCTCTCCTTCTTCTCCTTCTCTCCCCCTTGTTCTTCTTTCGAAATTGCTCAGGTGCGATCGCTCAGGTTTGGCTCAGGTGCGATCGCTCAGGTTTGGTCTCTGGCGGCTCAATGGTGGGTGTAAGTCCCCAAAGGGCATAATCTCTCAGAGCCTCGGGTGGGGTTGGCAGTGTGTGTGTGTGTGGCTGTCAGTGGAGAGCGTAAGCTCCCCCTGGCGGTGACTGGCAGACGTGCCTCAGGAGTCACAGGCCACGCCCCCAAGGGACGCTTTGGGGGACTCGGGGGGACGGAGGTGCTCCCCATCAGGTAGAGGGGCGGATGAACCCTCGTCGGTGTATTTTACTGCCAACCCGTCTGGTTTTGCCGGCAACTCTTTCTGTTGAATTCACTGTCTGTCTTTAATTTTTGCTTCTGAATTTGTGTTAAACGTTTACTGTGTGTCCACGTTTGCGTCACGTTTGTGTTGTCTCCCTGCGCTTCAGAGTGGCCCACCCTCGGAGTTGAATGGCCCCCAGGAGAGTCACTCCTGTTTCAGCCGGGGCCACATGGCCATCCAGATCATGGTGATCTAACCTTTCAGGACCTCTGGGAATCTCTTCCTGCATGGGTGGGGTCCACGTAGTCCGCTGGGTATGTCCGGCGGTATGGCGGATCTGTCCTGTCCCTGTCCCACCTATCCTCTCCGCCCCCTGGCCGTCTCCCCTCCCGGGAGGGGAGAGGGGTGCTCCAGCGGGCGCGGTGGAAGGGCAGACGGAATGGGGGTGAGGTCGGCGGGGGACCGCCCCTCCTCCCCCTCCTCTGCCGGCAACCGGCTGCCACCGGGCGTATTTCCACCACAGTGGGGCGGGTGGGGTTGGAGTAGGAGCCCGCAGGGGACTGCGTCCCCCCCCCTCCGTCCAGCTGGCGAGCAGAAAAAAAGCGGCTCGGGGGCACCCGGCCCTCTCCCTCCCTTGTGGGGGTAAAGGGACCGGGTCCCCAAACCCCCCGAGTGTTATAGCCCTCCCTGGCTGCAGTGATCACCAAATCCCGGGGCAAAAGAAGCGAACGGGTCTTCCTAGAGTCGGGCTGCTTGCCCAAGGCCGGATGATAAATTCCATCTAAGGTTAATACTGAGACTAGGAAAGCGATGTTTTCTCTCCCTCCCGTAATCAGCTTGAGTGCAAATAGAGATGCTTGCTGGAGATTTAACAACTTTGACATCTCGCTTTGACTTTTCTCAAAGCCCTGTCCTCATTATTAAATTGGTGTTAATTGGCTTTAGAGATGTTTTATTGGGGAAGCCTAGCACTCGAAATAACTGTAAGCAGAGGATGGGCTTTTTGGGAGCTGGCTACTAAAAAGTTAGGAAAAAAAAAAGCCTAGTGCCTAAGGTCAAACCAAACTGGAGGAGCTGATCCTGTGGGTGAAAGATAAGATTAAGGGACTCCCAGCAGCTGCCAGAGCTATTTAGCTCTGGGGAGTTCCCTGGGTCCTTATCTGCATCTTAAGGATTACGCCACCTTTGTTTACTTAAAAAGAAGGGACACTGAATGCAGTAAAGCCAGTCACACTGAGACCCTTGATTTTATACTTATAGTTGCCCCTACGTGAAAATATCTGGTCCACTCGTGGGAAACTATGGTGCCACTGATGGGAGTCATAATTAAATGAAAGTTCAAAACTTGGAGGGATATATTCTTATCTGGTTGTCTGATTGTTTCTTAAAGATAAACTAGGTTAAATGTGTGTCTAAAAAAATAATTTCTTTATTGTAACAATCTGGTATCTGAATGGGTTTCTAAAGCATTGCACTATCTTGCAGTTAAAAGTTGGGTTTAAGCAATTGTTTAGTTTGATTTCAGATACTTCTAAAGAGTTTCAATTTTGAACTGGGTAGTCTAAGGAGATTTCACTAGGTATACAGTGCATTGATTTGGGCAAGGATAGTAAATTATGATTTGGTATCTGTTTCTCTGTGTGTAAGATTTAGGAAAAAAGTGTTGAATTAAAACGTTGGTCTAGCTTATTGAAATGACATTAATTAGTAACAGTCTTGGGAATTTTCAAAGCCTAATTTCAGATATGCATGGTAGTGTGTGGTTCTTTCTAAAATTTTTTAGGCAAATTTAATGTAACTTAATGCTACTTTAGGAACTTCAGAACAAGGAAAGTGGCTTAGAGGTCTTAAAGAAATTTCTTCTGATGGTAGAGATCCTATTTCCAGTTTTATGTAAGCAAGTTTTTCTAATGTAAAAAGATATAAAATTTTGGGAATTGCTTCTTAAATTTGTATCATAATTTTCAACATCCAAACCTGGAAATATGACTTATGGCTAAAATGCCTTAGGCCTAAAGTATCTGTTCAAAATAGCAGTTTTTCCCTGCTCCTTCCAGACCTTAGCCAGGGCTTAAGCTGATATGCAAACAGAAGCAGCTTGGAACTCAGGCCCAAGGAAAAAAAAGGTAAAGGTATCTTTTTATGGGAACTCAAACTAGATTAAAGGACTTTTGCCTTTTCTTAGATTCTATGTTTTTTTGAGCTCATGATTTTTATCCTACAGACAAGTTAATGTTTTTCTGATAAGTTCTATTTTTTGATCAACTGGAGTTTTTTTTTTTAAAACATTGCAATGGAGATTTCATCTGCGAAAAACTACGAGGCCTTTATTATTGTTATGTGTGCACACTCTTGTTATGTGTTGTATGTCGGTATGTCTGTATGTGTGTATGTCCATATATCCTGCAGTGATATGACAATTAACAGATGAGGAGCACTCATAAAAAAATTAAAAATGGATCCAAATATCTTTGATTCACGTGATTCAAATGGTTCAATTTAAATTTGGTAAACAGATAAAAAAGGAGGTCTTAAATTAAGCTTATAAGTTTTTCTAGGTGTTCAAAAAGGCCCTAATAAAATGTTAAATCTGCTTAAATTAAAAAGTTTACAAGTATTGTTTCAAGATGTGAACAGAAGGAGGTTAACAGATAGAAAAGAGAAACTAGAAGGTTCTAGGTATGGATTTAATAGAGGAAAAATGTGTTTCTGGATAAGAGAGTCTATGTGATTACTTGGTTAGCATAAAATCATCAATGTAATTGTGATGTTACTAATGTGTTCATATCTTTCAGGTATACAAGTCTGTAAGGTAGAAGCTTTACAAGCTGGTGTTCTAAAGTTGTATGGTAATTTTAGGTTCAAAAAAAAAAAAAAAAACCAAACATGTTGGAGATTCAATTATATCATTTGTGTTCTATAACTGGACTTGTTATCAGTAAGATATGGATATGTAAAGTTCTATGTTGCTTTCTACACTGAGACACAATTTAAATGTATTTTTAAGTTAATGAGAGCCTAATCTGGGTAAAGGTTTTATTGTAAAACACAAAAGTGCTTTGCTACTTTCCTACAAGAGGTTAAAAGCTTTCAGCCTTTTTTTTAATTCATGTTTTAGATGTGATATTATGTTGTGTTAGCTAATATTCATGTGAACTTGAGCAACAATTTATGTAAACTTTGTAAAATGATGTCTAAAAAGCAAAGATCAGCTTTAGAACTATAGTATTTAAGACTTATGAAGAGCCCCGCCTTACTTGAGATAAGGCTCTATGTCACATCTCACTGCATGTGAAAGTGACTATGAAAGAAGTAGGCCAGATTTCAGTGCATTTAAAGTTGTGCCCAAAAGTTGGTTTTTGTCACGATTGCCAGGATATCAAACAGGGGATTATAATGTATAACTCTGCCAGAATTCAAGGTAGCTATTACGTAAACTAAATATGTTTTTACCCTAGTTAGTTTTGTTTTGAAGTTTGCTTTTAGATGGTCTAAGGATTGCCTGTTAATTTTTTTAAGAGGTACTGCTTTAAGAACACAACCTGGGTTAATTTAAGATAATGAGTTATAGGGAGTTGCCACCTACAGGATAGAGAGATAGACATTAAAGCCCAGTACCCTTAATATAAGGCTGTTAACTTATTTTGCTGGATGTTTAAGATTAAGTTTTAAAATTAAAAATTTGGCTCTTGCCCTCTGAGTCAGAATGAATCAGGGGATAGGGAACTTTTTCAAAGGGCTCTGCAACTCTAGGCCACATAACCTCCCGATCAGGGAGATTAATGAGACCAGTGGAGGACAGGAAGCCAGTCAGTGCATTTGCTGTGAAGAGGAGGGTCATCAGAAAAGGGAGATATCCCTGATGCTTCCGAGGGAAGCCACATGGTCAAGCAAGGCCTGGACCCATCCTAGCGCAAATGGCACTAGCAGAACTGAGAAGCTGCTGTGAAGTTCCCGAGGACTTCCCAGAGACTCAGCTGACTGTTAACAATAGGTAGAAACATAAGTCAGTTTGACTTGCTTCATCTTAAACACTTAGCAAAGACAGTCAAAGCCAAAGCACAGCTGTTCCTGGACATCTTAAATGATAATAATAGTTAAATGTAACTCCCATAAATAAATAGACTGGAGGCTACAAAAGAGAATCTTAGACAGAAATGCCTGATAACTGTCAAAGGGACTGCTAGAGTAGTTTTAGTCTAAGGCCTTTATTTCTAACCAACGCAGGTAGGCTTGATGTTTGCTAGTGTGGTTATCCAGCCCTGAGTAGCAGAATTAAAGATTTTTCTATTAGACACAGAGGTCATACTAGTAAAAGGAACCCTAAATGTTGTGTTGACATCCCTGACATTTCTGACAATGTGACAAAATATCCTTAAAGATTTACATGCTCAGATGGAAGCCATGTCCTCAGCAACTTTGTTGTGAAAACAATATCTTAGCTCCTAGTTCCTGGTACTGCCTTATTGGAAAACATTGTTAATCTTTGTCTTGGCCATTATACTCATTGGCATATTTCTGTGCTGTGGCATTTCTTGCTGCATCAATCTGGTTCCAGTACTAATGAATTCTTGTTTCTCTTATAGACCACCTACCACTCGAATGGCCCTCCAGCCTATTACTTCTCAATTGGACTTTTAGCATGGACCACTCCATAGACCCGATATATTTAAGGGGGACTCCAAACTGCTTGCCCCACACCGTCCCTTTTCAGCCTGAAGAAGCCAGAGAGATCCTCTTTGTCCCCCTTCCTCACAGCAGTAAGGAGTTCCCAAATTAGAGGGGGGAATGAAGCCAGATTTAAAGTTAGGTAGTCAGTGTAGTTAGATAAATCGGGGTCTAATATCTAAAATGGAGGCCATGCTAAAAATGATTCCAGGAAACACAGGACAACCCATGGTATTCAGAAGGCAATATGCTCCACCGACAGAGATGAAAAATGAGACTCCCCAATAATTATGATTCATTACTTTTAAGATTAAAAGTAGTCAGAAAAAGGAGTGGGGAATGAAAGGGTAAAGTTTCTAAGCTGGAAAGCTTGAATTGAAATGTAAAAGATTAGGTACTATTAAGTTCCTCTGTTACACCCAGATTCCTGAGATAGTTAAGACAACGCCCTACTGGCCATTCAGCCTAGGGCCCTGTGCAGTTCGTCACAGGGTCCGAACCAATCAGTTTGAATGTGTACCCAGTTTAGAAGTGACCAATCACCCCTGCCCAGCCTGTTCCCGCCAATGAATGGACTAATCATGTATCAGAGTTGTTGTTCAATTTTCCCGCGCCTCATGATGATTTGTTCTGATGTATGCAAAGCCCCCCACCCTCTCCAAAAAGTGTACTTAAGCTCTGCTTGACCTCTGCTCTGGGCTCTGGGCTGCTCTCCCTTCTTGAGTGAGCACAGAGTCCCAGCGCGCTGGAACGGATCCAATAAATCCCCCTTGCAATTGCATGAAGCTAGTCTCGTGGTCTCTTTCTCTGACGTTTCGCCGGACCCTTACAACTTGAACTTGGCAGGATGCATTATGCAAACAAGTGCCTGCTTCTTATGTATCAGCAAATGAGATCTACAAAAATCTTCATTAACTGGGTGATTAAAGTTAGCCCCAGATGAAGAAGAGAGGGTGTTAACTCTCACCCCAAGAAAAATGTCAGGGGGAGTTTGTGCTCTTTCATACAACATTCCTGCTATAGATGTGACAGCGTTAAAATGTTATAACTCTATCATGGTAGAACACAGAGGCTGAATCCATGCTTTCCAATAGAAAGCATCTTATACAAACCCAATGGTCTCACGGAGACGAACCATATAGAAAGCATTACTATTATGAAGTCATAGACGCCTCTGAACTCAAAGGAAGCTTTAAGGAAACAAGATGTTCACCAGTGCATCTTCAGCACTATTCTATATGCAACAAATTCCACACAGTGTACTGTAGCTAAAGGAAACAGCAAAGGTTGCAGAGTAGGATAAATCTGGATTCAATGTATTCAATGATTGGAAAAAATAACATTATCTCTTGGGAGTCTAAACTCTGTCACTGAGAAAATGCATGCTGTCTTATAGCTTAATCCTCACTTGCTTTCTATTCCTTTTGTGTGTTTTGAGTTTCCATTCATTCAAAATGAACTTGGCAAAGATAATATTTATGGAGGCAGAATAAGGTTTCCCCCAAAGATGATCTTTTCCTATCCCTGGAACCAATGGCTGTGTTAAATTACGTGGTAAAGCGGAACTAAACTTGCTAATCAGCCATCTTTAAATGGGAAGATTATCTTGGAGTACTGGGTGGACACAAGGTGATTATAAGTTTCCTTAGAGGTTGTGAAAGGAGATAGAAACAGAAAGTAGAAGAAAAATATTTGATAATGGAAATAAGGACATAGTAATGTGATGTGAAAAGGATCTGTTACAGTTGGCTCTGAAGATAGAGGAAGGGGATTCTGAGTCAAGCAATGCCGCTAATAGTAATGTCTGAAAGATGAAAAATGTATGAAAGTAAACTCTCCCCCTGAGCTTCCAGGACAGAATGCTTTCCTGCCAATGATTTGACTTTAGACCAGGGAGATTTGTGTCAGACATTTGAGTTATAGACCTGTAAGACAGTAAATCTGTGTTGTTTCAAATCAATGTTTTTCTTGAAATTTTTTTACAGCAGCAATAGGAAACCAATATCCTGGACCTCCGACATTGTCCTTTAATACTGAGAAAGCCAGCAGTGTGTGTGTTGGGGTAAGAACTTCATAGCTTTTCCTCATAGAATAGGGTTACAAATTAAAATATAAATTATATATATAATATAAGTGTGTGTGTTATTTAGAGACAGGAAATGGCTGAGTTGCTTAGGGCCTCACCAAGTTGCTGAGGCTGGCTTTAAACTTGTGATCCTCCTCCCTCAACCTCCCCAGACACTGGGATTACAGGTGTGCATCACCACACTGGTAATAGTATTATATTCTAATATTCAATCTGCTGAACATGTTTTAAAATATCTTTTTTTTAGTTTTATTGATTTTATTTTTTTAAATACATGACAGCAGAATACATTACAGTTCTTATTACACATATAGAGTACAACTTTTCATATCTTTATATGTAGAGTATGTTCACGCCAATACATACCTTTATACATACACTTTATTTTTTGCATTATAATTCTTATTACACATATATACCACAATTTTTCTGTTTATATATAAAATATTGATACCCAATTCGAGTCTTTATACATGTACTTTGGATAATGATGTCCAATACATTCCACCGCCCTTGCTAATCCCCTGCCTCCTCCCATTCCCTCCCACCCTCTTCTCTATCTAGAATTCATCTATTCCTCCCATGCTCCCTCTCCCTACCCCACTATGAGTCAGCCTCCTTATATCAGAGAAACCATTGGCATTTGTTTTTTTGGGATTGGTTAACTTCGCTTAGCATTATCTTCTCCAATACCATCCATTTACCTGCAAATGCCATGATTTTATCCTCTTTTATTGCTGAGTAATATTCCATTGTGTTTATATGCCACTTTATTTTTTATCCATTCATCCACTGAAGGGCTTCTAGGTTGGCTCCACAGTTTAGCTACTGTGAATTGTGCTGCTATAGTCATTGATGTGGCTGTGTCCTTGTAGTATGCTGTTTTTAAGTCCTTTGGGCATAGTCCGAGGAGAGGGACAGCTGGGTCAAATGGTGGTTCCATTCCCAGATTTCCAAGTAATCTCCATACTGCTTTCTATATTGGCTGTACCAATTTGCAGTTCCACCAGCAATGTATGAGTGTACCTTTTTCCCCACATCCTCGCCAACACTTATTGTTGTTTGTTTCATAATAGCTGCCATTCTGACTGGAGTGAAATGATATCTTAGAGTAGTTTTAATTTGCATGTCTCTAATTGCTAGAGATGATGAGCATTTTTTCATATATTTGTTGACTGATTGTGTATACACCCACACACACACACACACACACACACACACACACACACACACACATATCCTCTTCTGAAAAATGTCTGTTCAAGTCCTTGGCCCATTTATTGATTGGGTTATTTATTTATTTATTTTGGTGCTTAGCTTTTTTAGTTCTTTATATATCCTAGAGATTAGTGCTTTATCTGATGTGTGAGGGGTAAAAATTTGCTCCCAGGATGTGGGCTCTCTGTTCAACTCACAGATTGTTTCTTTAGGTGAGAAGAAACTTTTTAGCTTGAATCCATCCCATTTATTGATTCTTGGTTTTAATTCTTGCACTATAGGAGTTTTATTAAGGAAGTTGGGGACTAATCTCACATGATGAAGAAATTTTACTTCATTCACTTTATAATTTTGCATTTACTTATATTTTAGCACTACCTATGTTGGCTTTTTAATTTATGAAGCTTTGCAGAGAAAATTTAAATTTAAATCAAATATGAATGTAGTAAAGGCCACTCTATTAAGGACAATAAAGCTTAAAATGAACATACAAGTAGCTGAAAAAGAAGTGAAAACTATGTTAGGCTTTAATTCCAAGCTTATTTTAGTTTTAGCTTCCTGCTCTGAACTATAACCTGAGGGGTTTAACATTAACTATTATAATTAAAAATTGTAACTGATCTCATTGGTTCTTCTTAGCTGAGTATGTTAGTCAGTTTTCTACCATTGTGACAAAATACCTGAGATAAACAATATAAAGGAGGAAAAACCTAGATTGGGTTATAGTTTTAGAGATTTCAATCCAAGCTCATTTGTCTCTTGTTTCTAGGCCTCTGTTGAGGCAGAACATCATTTCAAAGAGGGTGTGGCAGAGCAAGCTGCCCACCTTCTGGAAACCAGGAAACAGAAAGTGGGAGGGGGAAGAAAAGGGCCAGGGACAAGATATATTCCTCAAAGAAGTGCCTTCCAATGACCTACTTCTTCTAAGTAAGCCCTACTCCTAAAGTTTCTACCACATCCCAATTTTACATTAGATTTTGAGACCATTGATAAGGGCAGAACTCTCATGATCCATCCAATCTCTTTCCAAAAGTCCTGCCACTGAACATTGCTGCCAACCCTGGGACCAAGCCTTCTATACATGAGTTTTTTGGGGAATTTAAGATTCAAACCATAGCACTGAGGATATTATTATCAAACACTCTAAGCTTTACCATGTGCTTTTTATTTATAAGGCAATGCTTAAATTTTTGAATCATCAAATAAAAGAGTGTAAAGTGGGACTGATAAAGGAGTTTACTAGAATAATAGCAGACTCTCACACCAGATAGCAGCACTAGGGTTATGAGCAGGTATGATACTAGGACAAGTATGCACAATATAAAAATTAATTAAGGCACCATTTGCTTTCACAAATAAAGAGATAATCTCCAGAATGAATCCTGCATGAGCTGGTAAGAAGGCAGGAGTTAAAGTTTACCTCCAGCGCTGTCTTAAACTGCTTCTTTTGCTGCTATGTCAGGACACTATAGGTTGGGTAATTTCGAACAGTAGAAATTTCTTTTTCACATTTCAGAAGGCTGCGGAATTGAAGTCCAAGAGACTGTAATATGGTGAAGGACTCATTGCTGCATTATAACAGCAGAAATCATCAAAATGATGTGTGAGAGAGAGTTAGAGCATGCACATGCAAGAAATTGAATGTGCTTTATTAAGCCCTGTGTGTGTGTGTGTGTGTGTGTGTGTGTGTGTGTGTGTTGCTCTTGGGAATTAAACCCAGCTCCTGATGCAAGCTAGGCAAGAGCTCTATGCCCCAGACCACAACCTTTTATTATCAGCATGAATTCATTTATGAAGGTGGAGCCCTCATGACATAAATACTCTCCATAAAGTCTCATTTGCTAACAGTGTTGCTTTGGGAAATGAGTTTTCAACACATGAATTTTGGGGAAGAGAGGAAATAAGGTAAAAAGCAGGTGGCAATAATAATCTGGACCATGACTCAAGGGGGATACATGAAGTGAGTTTTAGGCAACATTAGGAAACATTTTACCATATGTGATAACATCTTACCATTCTCTAAGAGAACTGGGAAGTTCCTACTTTCTAATGAAGCCATCCTTCACAAAAACATCTATGTCAATATGTTCATATTGGTTCTCTTCTGCTGAGTCAAGATCATCACTTTATGTATGAGATTTATATTTGAATCTTTCTAAAACTGTTGTTGAGACTGATTTTAGGGACTATTGTATTTTAGGGACTATTTATTTTTAACATAATAAGGATATTAGAATTGTTGTCATTTGACTAATTATATCTTAATATTGCTAGAGTTCTAATTTATAGAATGCAAGCAAGCAAACTTACCTTATCAAGAACTTTTTAATGCTGTTAGATTAAGCTGTTGTTATCTTTATCACATGCACAAGCCAATAAGTAACAACAAACATTACTTTGTTATTTGAAAAAAAATTTATTGTGCTACTATACTGTACCAAGCTTTGTACAATATAGTAGAAAAAAAAATCTGTCCCCAATAACTAGATAAATAAATAAATATAGTGATAAATGTGAAGAAGAACAAGAGAGCAATGAGGGAGAACTGGGTGTTCAGGGGATGAGGTGGGGGAATATTAAAATATTGCATACTTTCCTATGTACATATATGAATATAGCACAGTGAATCACAATATAGTGTATGTCCACAAGATTGGATCCAAATTAGATAAGATATGCTCCATGCTTGTATAAATATATCAAAATAGATTCTACTGTCATGTAGAACTAAAAAAGAACAAATAAAAATTAGAAAAAGAGTGTGGATGAGTGGTCAGTGAAAGTTTTCTTGAACAGGTGACCCCAGAGCAGAGACCTGAATGAAGTAAGGGAACTGACCATGTGGACATTCAGCAAAGAGCATTATAAGTAGGAGAACCAAAGGCCCTGAGGGCCCGGAGTTCTGAGGCAGAACCCCTCCATGGGGAGCCACCCCGCGCTGGGGTTCCTTATTCACCAAAGCATGGTTCCACAGCCCAACATCAGAATACATATAGGCTTGAGGCTGCCACCGCCATGAAACTGGGATATCGCCACTTCTATCAAGAGACAACAATAAGGACCTGGTAAGACGTCACCAAGGTCCCTGTGGCCTGGCTGCACCAGAGGTTTCTCTGCTAGGGGTGTTAACAATTATCTTGTTGCTGAGGTAACAGGGAGTCTTGCATGTTGTTGCCTCTCTCTCATTTCTCCTACTAACAGCCACCTTCTTATGATTACCCTCTAACTAGTCATATAATCTAATACCTCCATATTCTAGCATTCTACCTCATAAACATCTCAGCCAACCTCCCAGACACCCCTTCTACCACCAGAACCTGTAAACCATTATGCAAACCTATTGACTATATGGTTGAAGATTACTGAACTCATCATTTCTGTTTGTAGTGACAAAACTGTAAATGTAAAAATAGAAGTTAACTGATATTTGGCTGTACATTGGGTACATTGAGCACTATAATATTGATCTCTCCCTTAAAAGTGAGGTATTGGTAACCTATAGGCACACTATAAGACAATAGGGCAGAAGCTGTAATACCTCAAATCTATACTCAAGTGAGGAAGACTCATAGACTCATGAAAAAACAAGGGAGGAAAGTGTCCCAAACAAACCAAGACACTACAACAATAGAATCCATGGATAGTGCAGTAGGTGAAATGTCAGAGAAGGAGTTCAGAACATACATAACTAAAATGATTTGGGAATTAAAGAACAACCTAAGTGAGCAGATACAGGCAAATATTGATCAGTCCATCAAAGAGATAAGAGAAAAAATTCAGGCAGCCATTGATCACACCAACAAAGAAATAAAAGAGCAAATACAGGTTGCAAGAGATTACTTCAAGATAGAGATTCTGAGGAAAAACAAAAAAAATGCTTGAAATGAGAGAAACAATAAGCCAATTAAAAAATTCAATAGATAACATCACCAACAGACCACTTGGAAGACAGAACCTCAGAAAATAAAGACAAAATATACAATCTTGAAAATAAAGTTGACCTCACAGTAAAGATGGTAAGAAACCACGAACAGAACACCCAAGATTTATGGGATAGCATCAAAAGACCAAGTTTAAAATTTATTGGAAAGAGGAAGGTTCAGAGATTCAAACCAATTCAAACAATCTTTTCGATTAAATAATATCAGAAAATTACTCAAGCATGATGAATAAATTGGAAAATCAAATATAAGAAATTTTCTGATATTATTTCACTGAAGAGATTGCACAAAGCCCCCTCATTTACAATATCTAAAAAAAAAAAATACTAAGGAATAAATTTAAGGAAAAATGCAAAAGACCTCTACAATGAAAACAGCTTAAAGACCTCTACAATGAAAACACGTTAAAGAAAGAAATTAAAGAAGACCTTAGAAGATGGAAAGAGGGCTGGGGATGTGGCTCAAGCGGTAGCGCGCTCGCCTGGCATGTGTGCGGCCCAGGTTCGATCCTCAGCACCACATACAAACAAAGATGTTGTGTCCACCGAGAACTAAAAAATAAAAAATAAATATTAAAAAAATTCTCTCTCTCTCTCTCTCTCTCTATAAAAAAAAAAATGATGGAAAGATCTACCTTGTTCTTGGGTAGGCAGAATCAATATTGTCAAAATGACCATACTACCAAAAGCATTGTACAGATTCAATGCAATCTCAATCAAAATCCCAATGGCATTCCTTAAAGAAATACAAAAAGCAATCATGAACTTCATCTGGAAAAATAAGAGACCCAGAATAGCCAAAGCAATCCTAAGCAAGAAGAGTGAAGCTGGTGGCATTACTAGTAGTCCATATCTAAAATTATATTATAGAGCAATAGTAACAAAAGCAGCATGGTATTGGCACCAAAATAGACCTGTAGGCCAATGGTACAGAATAGAGGACACAGACTCTAACCCAATACAGTTATCTTGTATTAGACAAAGACGCCAAAACATGTATTGGAGAAAAGACAGCCTCTTTAAGAAGTGGTGCTGGGAAAACTGGAAATCTGTATGCCACAAAATGAAATTAAACCTCTATCTCTCACCATGCACAAAATCCAACTCAAAGTGGATCAAGGACCTAGGAATTTAACCAGAGACCTTGCACCTAATGGAAGAAAAAGTAGGCCCAAATCTCCATCATGTCAGATTAGGCCCCAACTTTCTTAATAAGACTCCTATAGTATAAGAATTAAAACCAAGAATCAATAAATGGTATGGATTCAAACTAAAAAGCTTCTTCTCAGCAAAGGAAACAATCTATGAGGTGAATAGAGAGCCTACAGAATGGGAGCAAATCTTTACCACAAGCACATCAAATAGAGCACTAATCTCTAGAATATATAAAGCACTCAAAACCCTTAACACCATAAAAACAAATAACCCAATAAACAAATGGGCCAAGGAACTGAACAGACACTTCTCAAAAGAGGATATACAATCAATCAACAAACATATGAAAAAATGTTCAAAATCTCTAACAATTAGAGAAATGCAAATCAAAACTACTCTAAGATTTCATCTCACTCCAATGAGAATGGCAGGTATCAAGATTACAAACAACAATAAGTGTTGGCGAGGATGTGGGGAAAAAGGCACACTCATACATTGCTGGTGGGACTGCAAATTGGTGCAGTCAATATGAAAAGCAGTGTGGAGATTCCTTGGAAAACTTGGAATGGAACCACCATTTGACCCAGCTATTCCACTCAGTGGTTTATACCCAGAGGACTTAAAAACAGCATTCTACAGGGACAGAGGCATATCAATGTTTATAGCAGTACAATTCACAATAGCTAAATTGTGGAACCAACCTACATACCCCTGAGTAGATGAATAGATAAGGAAACTTTGGCATATATACACAATGGAACGTTACTCAGCATTAAAAGAGAATAAAATCATAGCATTTGCAGGTAAATGGATGAAGCTGGAGAATATAATGCTAAGAGAAGCAAGTCAATCCCCAAAAACTAAAGGCTGAATGTTTTCTTTGATATGAGGAAGCTGACTCATGATGTCAATGGGGGGGGGGTCGTGGGACACTGGAAGAATGGAGGAACTTTAGATAGGACAATGGGGAGGGAGGGGAAAGGAGGGGAATGGGGGTAGAAATGATGGTGGAATGAATTGGACATCATTACCCTAAGTAAATGTATGAAGACACAAATGGTGTGAAAATACTTTTTATACAATTATTGACTTGAAAAATTGTGCTCTCTATGTGTAATATGAAATGAATTTCATTCTGCCATCATGTATAACAAATTAGAATAAATAAATAATTTAATGATATAAAAAGAATTTCAGGCAGTTTCTGTTATGGTTTTTGAACTGATGAATTATGTTGACTTTTATGATTGAATTTTAGTTGATAACACTCTCCATTACTTCCAAGTTATTTGGGTAGTAGGCACAACTCTAGATAGAACTAGGTAGGTACAACTCCTGCAATATGTAAATGTGTTTTATTTATGGAATAGTTTTTTAAATGGCGTATTTTTATTGATGTGCCTGGTTGCTTTGATTTTTCAGAACCCATAATATGTGATGATTGAGTTTCTAAAATGTTCATATAACCTGTGTTATTATTGATTATTATTACCTCTTCTCTGAAACATGAATTACTAAGTGTTTAAAATATATATATATGAGATGTGTGTATATATATATATATATATACACACATCTTATATATAATACTGTAATATGTTGATGTAATATTTTATCCCTACTTTGAAAATTAAGAAACTGGTGTTGAAGTCAACTTGCTCATTGAAAACAAATCAATAGAAATGAAACTGATAATTGAATCTAAACCTAATTATACTTCTCAATGGTAAAAAAAATAAATAAAAAGGCACTCTGAGAAGTCCAACATGGCAGAAACAGATGGAGAAGGAAAGAAATAGGATAAGAACTTACAGAAAGGAGGGGAGAAGTTTTGTAGGTCATATTAGACTTTGGTGTATACTCCAACTGAAATGGCAAACCATTATTAGTTTTTTGGCATTGGAATGGCATGATAGGATTCATTTTTTACCAAGATCTCTAGTGCTTTATTTTATTTATTTGTTTTGGTACTTGTGACTGAACTCAGTGGTGCTTTACCCCTGAGCTACATCACCAATCTTTTGTATATATATTTAAATTTTTAAACAGGGTCTTGCTCAGTTGCTTAGTTTATCTATGAACTTGTGATCCTCCTGCCTCAGACTCCCAAGTGGCTGGGATGACAGGCATGCTCCACCATGCTCTCCTCTCTGGCTGCTTTCTCAATAACAAACTAAAGGGCTGAAGATGAATAGAGGTCAAAGTTAGAAGGAAGAAGGACTGTTCAGAGGCTATTAGAATACTACAGACTGAATATGGTTGGTTAGACTCCGATGGTGATAGGAAGGGTGATGAGAAGTATTTGATTCCTAGATATATTTTGGTGGTAGAATCAACAGGATTTGTCAAAGATATGGGATGAGAGAAACTGAAAGGAGTCAAAGATGATACTAAATTTTTTGGCCCTTGCTGCTGAAGGTATGGAGTGATCATAAATTTTGATGGGGAAAACTGCAGGAGAAACTGGTTTTGAGGTAAATATTAGAAACAAAATGTGGTCATGTTAAGTTGGAGATGTTTACTGAACAGTCAAATGGAGATGTCAAGAAGGCAGATGGTCTGAAATTCAGAGAAAAAAATATAAGGCAGAGATATTAATTTGAGAGCTGTCATCATATGGGTGGTATTTTCAACCATGAGACTCAATAAAATCACAGGGAATGGAGAGAAGACAAAGAAAACAGGCTTTCAGAATTAGGATGTCTGACAGAAAGGAAGAAACCAACAAAGGGACTGAGAAGGCAGAAGAAGGCCAATGTATTGTTCTGCACACCAAGTAAAGCAAATGTTAAAAGGAGAGAGACAATGTGTCCATTGCTATTGACTAGTCAGGAAAGTTGAGTATGGAGAAATGACTATAAGATTTAACAAGGTGGATGTTATTGTGACCTCGATAAAAAATAGCTCTGATTAAGTTGTGGGGACAAAAAATTGAAGTGAGTTCAGGAGAGAATCAGAGGGGAACATTTAGAGACATAGGGAGTATAGAGAACTCTTCAAAGGAGTTATTAGGAATGATACAGGATCTAGAAGACAGAGCAGAAATAAGAGAGGGCATTGGGAGGGCCTTTTTGTTCTTTAAGCTAGGAAATAACAGTATATGTGTGTGCTATTATGATGCTTTAGAGAAGAAAAAAATCAATGATGCAGGAGAGAAGAGAGATCATTGCTGGAGCAATGACCTTGAATGGAACATAGGTGATAGGACTAAAGCAGATGCATGGAGAGTTCTTTAAAACTCAGAAACAGGAGAGAAGTTAAAAAATCTGGGTACATACACAGCTGCAAGGGATTGTAGATAGATCTGGGTACATACACAGCTGCAAGGGATTTTTTGGTTGCTTCAATTTAGTGAAGTTGTTATTCAACTAATATAATGCATAGAACTAAAACATAGAAATGACAAGTCCTTCTTCATAGCTTTACTTCACTTAATTCTCCATATACCTTGACAGTTTATTTCTAATTATTTGCAGGCACTGAGCAGCAAAGGAGTTCATCTGTCAGGATATTATCTAAATACTATTTGTGCAATCAGTTGCTGTTTTTTTTAGAATCCAGGGCCTCTTGTAAAAGAAAGAAGAAACCCTAGTTCCTTGCCCTTATAAGATAGGTCATGCATCAGCACAACTTCTTCTCAGGAGTTAGATACCCCATTAAGATGCTAATTAAGTGCTTGTCAGGGAGAATTATTTGCCCTTCCTCTCTCTTATCTGTTTTTCCCTGCATTTCAAATCTAGTCTGGCTGCAGAATTTTAATTCACAACACAGATATTCCTGGGAAAATTTCTGGCACTTGCAAATATTGCTGAAGTTCTCCTTTGGTAAAAATTCCTTCTCTAAGCACAGTTAAAATTTGACACTTGTACTTGAAATGACTGGAATGAGTCACCCATGAGAAAATTAATTTCAAAACAATATGTGGTATGCTGGCATACAGGTTGATGAAAAGATGTCATCCAATATTAGAGAGAATGTACAGATCCTGGGTCTTTTGTTTATATGGGTGGTAGAAAAAGGCTTGTGTTATAACTTGTAAAGCTCATTCATAAATACTGAATTTTAGGCATGTTGATGAGTGGAAATATAGATAAATATCAATAATTTGAACTTATTTTTGATAATAACCTAGTAATGTATCTATATATTTGGATAGAATAAGGGGTCAATCATATAGATATTACTAACCTACTTGCTAAGTGGTACTTTTTTTGCTTATGTGTATTTTTATAAATGTTAATATTTACATTAGTTTGATTCTCTTAACACATACTTACAATGGCTAGGTAGCTAAATTTAGAAGAGGAGAATCTGTGATTATATAAACCAACCTGAGATTGGGGTATAGATATAAATATGTGTGTGCATAAATTGGAAAAAAGTAATGCACTAACTGAATTACATAGTATGGTTTATCAAAGTGCATAATTAGACCTATAATTTAGGTGGCTAAATTTGAGAAAAGTTCATACTTTAATTCATTCATATGCAAAATGTCTATAATTGTTGTAATTGAGTTTAAATTGTTATGTAAGATTAGTTGATATTATTATATCTAAAACTTTATTCTTTTTTTTCACTTCAGAATTTTACCATATACAATTTTAGGTTTTTGTCCCTAAATAAAAGTATATCCTAATAAGGTATATTTAAATTGAATTATATTTTTTAAATAAAGGGCTTAGGTAATTATATATTTTTACTTTATAGTTTACATTAATTAAAAAAATATTTCTAGCCAGGTACAATGATGCATGCCTGTAATCCCAGTGTCTCTGGATGCTGAGGCAGGAGGATTACAAATTTGAGGACAGCCTCATCAATTAAGCAAGACCCTATCTCTAAAAAGTTATGAAAAATGGCTGGGAATGTGGCTCAGTGGTTAAGTGCCCCAGGGTTCAATCCCTGGTAGCAAAAAAATAAAAACATTAATTAACTAAAAATTATTCTGAGTCACTTTTTAATAATTAAAAATTATTTGTGTCATTTCTAAGTATGTGTAGTAGTACATTTAACAACTGCCTTGTCTAAATGTCCCATAAATAATTTCAGGGTCACAGTTGGTTCAAGTTAATATGGTTATATAAATATGGTTACAAAGAAACCCTGTTAATGCTACATTCCTTCAATAAAATTCATCCTGCCTGATGAAGAACATTCCATTCTAGAAAGTTCATTCAAAAGCAGTTTGACACATTCTGATAACCACAAAATTTATACTCCATGGTTTTCTGGAAATTGATCTGGGGAAAAAAACATGGCATGTAATCTTACAAATTTTGTTTATTCAACAAACTGTGTGGCTATATTCTGTTATATTCACTGTAGAGAACAAACTTGAGTGGCTAAATTCTGTTACATTCATTCACTGTAGAGGAAACTAATGAAAGACAGAAATGACATGAATGTGCAGACAGAATTAGAAATAAGAAAAGTAGAAAAATAGGCTGAATATTGTCAAATCCTCGGTTCCAGTTCAATGTTAAAGCCCAGTTAATTCTTACCTTGGTTTCCAAGAATTCCATGAATCATTCCTCAGTCCTTACAACAAATTATTCTCTATTCTTAAATTAATTCATGTTGAAATCTTACTACATATAATCCCAAAGATTCTAATGAATTCTTGATGATAAATTGCATTAAGTGACATGGATAAAGTCAAGGATTATTCCTGGTTAATGACTTAAGTAACTGAGACACATGGAAAGGAAAGGAAATTTGATGAAATATTTGGTGAAAAAATAAACAAATGAACTCATTAAGCCAAAAAAATCTTGAAAACAAGTTAAATAGAACACTGATTCTACATATGTGTTTATTTATACATATGCATACTGCATACATGTATACATATTCTATTTATAGATCCCATATTTGCAACTTTGCTCATTCATTAAAATTGTTTGTAACCCAAACCAATATTCCATATGCTTTCTCACAAATTCATGGATATGTACAATAGCAAAAATATTGAGTTGCATGATGAACAAGGTGATGTTTTGCTTTCCTGTTTCAGCTTTCATCAGGATAAACCAATGTCCTTTGTGTGGTCTTTGGGTGCCATGTTTTTCACATTTTTATACTTTTTTGTTGGCAATTTTGTTATTTAAAAGGACCCCCAAATGTAGCATTCAAGGGTTGTCTAATGTTTTCTAGATATAAGAAGGCTGTCGTATACTCCGTAGAGAAAATATACATTAGATAATTCATTCAGGCATGAATTAAAATATTGTTAGCTATGATTTTAAGGTTAATATATTAACAACATATATTAAATAAGATGTCTAAAAAGAAACACACATAAACAAGGTTATTTCTGATTAAGTAAAAAATATTGTGACTAGAAATTCATAGGACCATACCTGTGTTTCCCTTAGAAGCAGTGGTTTAGTGTTTGCTAACTAGTGTTTGTGGCAATGTTATAAAAAATCCATACTAAGCACAATCTGAGTATGAATATATTCCATTTCAAAGTATAGATAAAAACATAATAATTTAGTGAGAAAACTATGAAAAGTACAATTGTTTTTAAATGAGTTTTGCTTAAAATTTCTTTTCAAGTTTCCTCAAAATTTTTCTTCTTAAGATGTATCACATCACTTTGTTATCAAGTAACAAGTTCTAATTTGTTACCAAAGAGCTATTCTTGTTTTTCCTGAAGTTCAAAATATTTATCAGTTGAGTCACGGGGAACATACTTTAGAAAATTAGACTAATAAAAAGGGTTTCTGGTATATATTCATATTTTGAGTGTTCTTTTACACAAGATATAAGTCAACCATTGACAAAAGCACTCTATTTTTGAGCAATTTTATAAATTTAAGGATGAAAATTATTCATATAACATTATTTAAAAGATATGGTTGTAAGCTGGAAATTCAGTCACTTATGTAGGAAAAGTGAGAACAGAATATTCTTTTATTACTGATCCTATTACATCTGTTATTGTGTCCTTTACAAATATCAGAACCGTATCAACTCTCCCAATATTACATTCTTCTTCCTTTTTTCCCCCAGTGGTGTCATTATCAATGCAGGGTCCACTACTGGCTTATAGTTCTTCCGTCCTTCCAACTCCAATCATCTTCATTTCTGTTCTTATGTAGCTCTTCATTGGAAGGGAAACATTCAGTATCACGTAAACTGAAACTTCAAAATCATATCACACTCTTCAGGCATAATTTTTGTTCATTGACATCTTCATACCTCTCTAGTGTTTTCTCCCTTCTCTAGACTATCTTTAACTCGCCTCTTAATAATACCCTCAATTTGCCACTTGTCCATCAACAAGTATGAAAATAACATTGTGGCACGTTCCTTCATCCCCCCAAAGTCAGCCTCTCTTGCTTCTTATTCCACAGAATGCTCTTCTTAGGTCTCCATATAACTCTCTTCCTCTGTAAGTCCTTGAAGAGCTGGTGTCACCTGAGGTTCCAGCCTCACTCCATTCATGCTCAACTTCTCCCTCCATACACTTGCCCTGTGTGATCACACCAACTGCATGGTTCAGTGGACTCAGTATTCTCTACTCCCTTTATCCTGATTATTCCCAAGTGAACATATTCATTCTGATTCCTTCTCTGAGATGCCTATGCATACAAACTTACTGCTTAGGTTGTTTTTTTTTTTTAATTTTTTAATTTTTTTAAAATTTTTTTTATTTTTTTTATTGGTTGTTCACAACATTACAAAGCTCTTGACATATCATATTTCATACATTAGATTGAAGTGGGTTATGAACCCCCAATTTTATCCCAAATGCAGATTGCAGAATCACGTCGGTTACACATCCACAATTTTACATAATGCCCTATTAGTAATTGTTGTATTCTGCTACCTTTCCTATCCCCTACTATCCCCCCTCCCATTCCCTCCCATCTTCTCTCTCTAACCCATCTACTGTAATTCATTTCTCTCCTTGTTTATTTTCCCATTCCCCTCACAACCTCTTATATGTAATTTTGTATAGCAATGAGGGTCTCCCTTCATTTCCATGCAATTTCCCTTTTCTCTCCCTTTCCCTCCCATCTCATGTCTCTGTTTAATGTTAATCTTTTCTTCCTGCTCTTCCTCCCTGCTCTGTTCATGGATAATGAATTAAGACTTAGGTTGAGTTTTAAGCAGCTGTGAGACACCCAAGTACAACAACCTAAGCAGTACTTGGGTGTCTCACAGCTGCTTAAAACTCAACCTAAGTCTTAATTCATTATCCACCTTCTGAAATTTCTCTGTGGGGTTGTGACCTTCATAGGTTCTTAATAGCCCTTCATTTCTCCCGTGAAGTGAGACAGAAAAGCTACAGGAAGCTGGGGTTAGGTAGTCCTGTTTGTGCAGTCTTTCCCCTTGCTAGACAGGCTTTTGATGTGAAAACTCTTTGGGCTTCTTTCAAAATGGGTATTTTCTACCTCCTTCCAGACAAACTCAAGATTTTTGTTTGTTCTCTGATTTTTACTTGAAGAACCTGGTGAGGCTTTTGGGGGGATAAACCCAAGAAAATATGGGCAGCTCTTAGACAGGATAACAGGAGATTTTAACTCTCAAAATAGTCTACCCCATTAGCCCCTAGCATGAACTCATTATCCTTTTAAGCATTTCTACTAGTTACGGGCTCCCCACAGCTTCTGCTCAAGTAAGCTACTCAATATTCTCTACTGTCTCTATATTTTACTCTTCTTTGACCAATAACACTTTTGTTTTGGTATAGTTCAGTCTAAAATACTTCAGATCCATTTATTACAACTTATAAACATTTTCCTAACATTATACTTTTTATGTTATTGATGTAATTGTTTTATGTCTCACATATTTCTTAATGGGAAAACTGTTCTTTTGTGTATAATCTGTCAAAAACCCAAACCAAAGGAGGAATCTATAATGTCTTTTGTTCAAAAATTACTAGTAACAATTATGGTTACTCAGAAGTCACCTTAGGTATCGTAAAGATTCCTAGAAACTTTATTTGGCAAAATGCTTGACTTTTGGATCTGTGCAAACCCCCCATTTTAAGGGGAGCAGTGGTCATCCCAGAGAAGCCCTGGAGGCTCCCAGGCTCTTCCCTGTCCCAGTGGAGGACTATGATGTGAAGTGTTTCTGGAAATGAGGGGAGGGGAAGTCCTAGTGCCAAACAGGAAGCATAATTCATTAAATGAAGGTCAAGTTTGAAATTCACTTTAAAAGATCATTGCAATTTGTTGACGGAACCATCAGATGTCAAAGAAAAGTTTTTATTGCACCAAAACAGATGCAAAAAAGGGTTGATAGCATTTCAGAAATTTGAAGTGTGAGTTGTGAATATTTCTCCTCAAATAATGAGTAGGTAAGAATATATCCACATATGGATAAGCTGAACTCACCTCTGAGATTGTTAAAAGCATAGAAAATAGAAAAAAAAAGTGCATAGCCTATACTGCTGCCTTGCATGAATGAGTTGAAAATGTGCATAGGACAAGCTTAAGCAAAAGTATGTTCATATCTTACTCTCTACTAGCATGCAGCCTCTGTGCCTTCTGACTTGTATGAAAAATGGCTTTTCTTTCTTGCAGTAAAGTAAAAATTGTCGGAAGGCCTCTAAGCAACTGTAGCAGCAGGCCCATGTTGCAGCAACGATTTTGATTCTAGTCACCTGGCTCATCTTCTGCACAGATTTCACTTCATGTGAAGAATGCTGGGCCAAATCTGAGTATTTCTTCAACAGCACATTACATTTTTGTTATGAATCGATGTTGTGTGAACCTTTCTTTTAGGGAATATGCTCATAGGTGTGTTATTGATTCTTGTAAGTCTGATGCTGGCTGTTTCACGTCATATTTTAAGGGTAAGGTTTTTACTCACAGTTGCTTAATATTGCTTGTTAAAAATATTTTAAATAAAATTTATTCTTATACATCTTCAGTATAGAACAAATATTTTAATATATCTATTTGAACAGTGACTAAATTGATTAAATTACATAAATCCGGGGGAAGAGAAATGACATTTATTGATTACCAACTGTCTATCAGTTACTGGGCAAGGTACTTACTAGAACTTACCAGGATGGCTTAGCCTAAGGAGTACTTCTAGAAAATTCAGAGGCAGTAGCAGTGCAGGGAATGTAAAAACATCCTGCAGGCTTTATCCTGGGTCCTGCTATGTCTCATCACCAAGTCAGCACAGCATTTCATCATGTGCTCCAGGATGTATATTTCTCAAAATCATTATTATTAGATATTTTAGGATTACAATTCTTCATTCTTCTACTGGCTTAGGGCAACCCTAAGAATAATTTAAATGAAATCAAAATGAGTTTATCTGGCATCTATCACAGTAAATACTTCAGACACCCACAGTAGATAGCATTCATAACTTAGCCTAAGTAAATGGAGAGGCTCATAAAGTAGCAACTATTATTGAAGAATAAATGGTACACTTTCCCAAAACTGGACTTTTTAGCACAGCCTGATTTTTACCACATTCTAGGTTGATTTCATTTTGTCTTAAGCTGTTTTTTTAATCACGTTTAAAGTTTAAAAGAAAAATAAAAGTACTAATTTTAATATATTTTTCTTGGCAGAGAAGAAAAGGGCATTGCACCCTACACTAAATTCCAGCCAAGAAAACAATTTGCAGTTGGACAGATATTCCATTATTTTTAAGGAATGATGTGTGTCACATGAGAAGCAAGTCTTTTTTTTTTTAAGTTATTGAGAAAAAGATAAAATATTTTTATATTGTTTTAATATTTATATAATTTTCTTAATCTTCTCCTTGCCAGGATTATAAAATTGAAATGGAATTATTCAAATAGAAGATGGATTTAACACAATAAAAGAAATGAATGAATCAGGATTAGGTCTAGCAATTACACATTGGACATTCTAGCTTATCCTTGACCTCTCTACCTGAACCAGGATCTACTAAGGACATTGATTTCTAGGCTATTCAGCAGAAGAGGATCATTTTAAGGTCTCAGTTGCTTGATGAGGTGTGCTTTAGGATTTACCTTCATCAGGAAATAAATTCCTATGGAATTACTGTTCCACAAAAATAATTTTACAGAGGTGAGCTCAAATTTGTATAAAGTAATTCTGTTCTTCAGTTCTCAAGATGAAGAGGTTTCTCATCTTATAATAAGATTATATCCAGATATTTTCAACTCTGGATTAAATCAAATTGAAAATATCATAAGTCAAAATCATCATGAAGTAAAAAATGCATTTAGTGAAGTCAAAAATGCATTTACCTAACTTAGTAAATGTCATAGCTTATCCTAGTTTATGTTAAATGTGCTCAGAACACTTATATTAGCCTATGGGTGGGCAAAATCATTGAAAGTAAAACCCATTTTATGATCACATATTGAATATTAGTAAGACAGTATGATTGTTTATCCATGTGATGGTGCTGCCTGGGAACTAAGGCTTCCTGTTGCTGCCCAGCATCACAAGAAAGTATTACACTGCATATTGCTAGCCTCAGAAAAGATCAAAACCCAAATTATGGTGTCTACTGTGTACATTTAATTTTCATACCATCATAAATTTGATAGACTATTGAGGGAGTAAAATTTTTCCATGAAGACCTTCAGATTCTCAAGTCTAAGTTTCTGATGACAGTGCTCCCTGTGAAAAGAGATGAAGAAGAGATATTTTTCTTTCAGCCTTTTTGATAGAGACATATTATCCAGTGGAGTAAATACAACAGTCAGGAATGAAGAGGGTAAAGGTCAGTTGAACTATAGCAAGCCAGGAACTGTCTGTATTCAGCTTTCATTTATATGCAAGACTTAGTTGATAAGAAGAAATATTATGAAAGCCTTATAAATACTAGGGGTTATAAAATTTGTGCTTTAATTTTGAGGAATTTTGAATTGCTATTTCCAGAGTCAAAGTTTACAAATTGCATCTTACCCTAGAAACCTTTGGATTCCTACTTATATAACTATGCACAAACAATTGCATAATTTTACAGTCTCCCCAGTTATGCAGATACTGAAGTCACCATTCTTTAACATATATTGAGGACAAAATGTCTGTGCTCCAACCTCCCCCAAATCATATTTCGAAGCCCCTTGGGAGTTTGATGAATTTCAAGGTGGGACCTTTGGAAAATAATTAAGTTTAGATGAAGTAATGACGGTAGAACCTCTATGATGAGATTTGCTGAAAAATTATTAATTGGGAGTTCAATAGACCACTTCATTTCCTATGTAAGTAAACCAAAGTGCAACTCAATGTAAACAGTTAAAAGGAAACTTAAGCGTAAGCAGATAGAAACTACAGAACCAACCTCCAACTAGAGACTTTCCACTTTAATCAATCAAATATATTTTTCTGTCTTACTTTCATAAAGATTATTATAGTTTGGATCTGAAATGTCTCTCAAAGGGCCATTTTTTAAAGGCTCAGTCCCCAGCCTGGGGCACTATTGGAAGATGATGGAATGTTTAGGAGTTGAGGCCTTCTGGAAGCAAGCGAGGTCATTGGGGGCATGTCTCTGAAGGGGATTTTAAGACCCTGGCCCTTCTCTTGGCCAGAGTTCTATTAGAACTCTAGCACTCTCCTTTCCAGCCACAATGAGGTGAACAGCCACCTCCACTCCATGCTCCAACAAGACCAAGTGACCATGAACTGACACCTCTGAAACCATGAGAAAAATGAATTTTTCCTTTTTATAAGTTATTTATCTTAGGTGCTTCTCATAGTAACAGAAAGCTGACTAATACAAGCATCATACAAGCAGTTTTCCTCTCTCCCTCTCAGTGGTACACTGAATGGTCTGCACTCTGGTGCTGATTCATGAGCCTTGAATGCTCAAATAAGCTTGTTAAAATTTTAATGGGACCAAGTTGATCTTTTAACAGATTAGTGTCCTTGGAAGAAGAAGAGACCAGAGTTTTCCCTCTGTCATATGAGGACAGTCTGCAAGCCAGGAAAAGAGCCTTATCCAGACCTGAATCTGTTGCCAACTTCATCTTAGACTTCCCACTCCAGAACAGTGGGGAATAAATATCTATTACTCAAATCACCCAGTCTATGGCATTTTGTTATGGATGAGTTTGGATTCATCACCAAGAAACAAAATGAGGTCTGAGAATCCTAAGGCAACACATCATTGTGGTTTGAAGAATTCGGGTCCTAAAAATTAGTGTTTGATGAAAAACAGAAGTAGTTTAGAATAATTACCATTTTAAAGATTCTTATTTATTCAATTTATTTGTGTTGAAATTACACTTATTTTCATCTTTTAAATTCAATGGCCATGACAGCCAGGTCTAACTCATCAGGTTAAAATTCCCATTGACCTTTACTCTCTTCATTCCTGACAGTTGTATTTACTCCACTGAAAATTATGACTCCATCAAAATATGTACTCTAGGCTGAAG
This sequence comes from Spermophilus citellus, assembly GCF_964194105.1. Taxonomy (NCBI): domain Eukaryota; kingdom Metazoa; phylum Chordata; class Mammalia; order Rodentia; family Sciuridae; genus Spermophilus; species Spermophilus citellus. The sequence continues at coordinate 92,783,949 of NC_138189.1, forward strand.
GAAAAAAAAATCTCTTAAACAAATCTCTTCTTCATTTCTTTTCACAGGGAGCACTGTCATTAGAAAGTTAGACTTGAGAATCTGGAGGACTCCATGGAAAAATGTGACTCCCTCAACTTCTTCACTGCAATTTCTGGATACTCTTTTCTGCATTCCTAAATTACAGAATTTATGACTCAGAATTTAATATTTATAAAGAATTATACAATTTCAGAATTTATTCATACACGTCTTACTTATATTATTTAATTATATGACATAATTATATGGCATGGAACCTGCATTTATTCCACGTGTCCCCAGTATTTAATCTAGGACTGAGTAAGGTAGGCAGACAGGTAGACATGAGCAAGGGGATGGGAGGAGAGACAGAGGACTCACTCCATCTTGAGTCGTGAAAAGTCACTCCACTTCAGGTGATGGAAACCCTGCTCATAAACCCACCTCCTTTGCAGTCATTCACTATTTTATTAAACTAAAAGAGCCAGATGTAGCCAGCTTAAGAGACTTTCCAACTTCAGAACATGGACATAGTGCTTCCCGGCTCTCTAATTTGGGAGACCTGGATTCATTGTAATTTTTATTACTGCCCCCCCCCCCATACACACATTGCCTCCAGCATAGGTTTCAGTGAGGTATTGATACAAATTTCCCACAAGGCAAAACCAGAGCAAGCACACTAACCTATGGTGGGGAAACTGCCACAAATTTATAACACATGAGGAGGAGGTTCCAAGACCAAATAAAGAAACTCCCTGGGTGGAAAACTCCAGACCATTTCCTTTTTTGGAGGCTACCTGCTCCATGCATCTCTGAGCAGTCTTCTTTTTCACCAAATAAACCCACTATACTTCTCTGTCTAGTCTCTTGACTGACTTGACTGAAATATTTCCAGAAGATAAAAAAATGAGAAATGATATCTCAGCAAAAATGGTGCTTAATGAATTCTTTTCTATGAGTAAGTTGTATCAAATTTATCTTTTTCAAATGCTTTTTTCTGTATATAAGTATATTTTTAGAAAAAAAATTAGAAGATTTTAACATTTTAAATCTACTTTTCAAATTAATTTCAAAGTTTTCCCTTAAAATCTAAGCAAAGAAAACCTCCTTTTGTGGAATATAAAAGGAATATATTAGCTTCAAAGAGCCTAATTACTCTTTGGGCATTATATCTTTGTCAAATATCTACAATTGTCCTCATCACATTCATTCCTCGAATATTTCACTAATTTGGATTAATTCCTTAAATATTTCACTCTTTTGCTTAGGGACAAGAACTAAAATATGAATTATATTATGATTACTGTAGTACAATGAGACTGAAATTTGAGCAGGTATGGATGTTGTATTACAGAGACAAACACTGTTAGATATATATACTCTCCTACCTATTTTGTTAGATATATATACTCTCCTACCTATTTTGTTAGATATATATACTCTCCTACCTATTTTAGGTGGGACACTGTAAAATTATAGTGAAGACCGTTGCTCTTGATCATAAAGTAGTTTGTCATATTTTAGTCTCAAAGAGAATATAACATCTATTATGTCATTCAAATTCAAATAAACATCAATCTGTAAATTGCCAAAAAAATTAAATATATGAGACACAAAAGGCAACTCTATTGATAAAAATATTTTAATTTTTAAAAATTCCATCAAATTCCAAGTTTACTCAGTTTTCTAACCTTAAAAATTGTCATTATCAACTCTACAATGATACAAGGCTGTGGACCTACTGTTAAAAGAAAAATTTATTCATGATATTTGTTGAAGATGCTAGAGCAGACTTTATTCTAGGGAGGCCATGGTGATAGGTACAAGTGTCACTGCAATGAGTCGGGGAGAGAGATTGGACTCTACTGACTCCATGGATGAGTGGAGATTTATAACCAAAGAACAGGGTGAGGCCAGTGGATGGAAAATTACTAAGAGGAAACATCATGGATCAGGTTTTCTAGCTAAACTGGTTGACAAGATTATTACTGATGGCAGGTCAAGGTGATCAGAAAGATTTTCAGTAAATTTGGGGATTTTTAGTAAATTTGCTTAGCAGGATTCTTGCTCAAACTAGATTCTATAGGATAGGAAGCCTGACATTAGAAGCCTTATTGAAGTTTTAGTCAAAGAAGTGAATCTGTCATTCCTAAAGAACACAACGCTCATAGACAAGAAAGTCAGAACTTACACATATCTACTAATTTGAGTGTTTTCTTAATACATTTTTTTTTAATAAAAAATCTTTACATTTCTTTTAAATACCTTAGGTCTGGCATAAGGATTTTTATATGAAAATCAAGAAAGTTTTTTTAATTTGATTATATTTCCTGGAAATGGAGCCCTGTAAATTAGCTCAGGTTTGATAATACATCAAGTTTTTTTTTTTTAATCTTCTAGAATTAGTTTGAAACAATATCTTTGAAGACTTCTAATATATAAACAGTCTTAAAGAGGATTTTTATCTTGTGTTCTTGAGGACCACAAAGCTTATCCCCGTGCAATAATACAGCATTGTGAACACCCACAGAGGGTGAAAAGCTACAGTATGCTAAGTCCCTTCAAAAACCTTCCTGAAAAAAACAATGTAAATTGTATACAGCTCTCTCAGATCATAGAATAATTACGGAAATTGTTGTAGATACTATTAGAGTGTCTCCAGTTAGACATTTCTTTTTTTTTTTTTTCAAGTAACTTAGAAATCATGTAATCAAGTTTATGCTTTTAATTTCATACAGCGAACATAATTTGGCTCTATATAATACTAAGCACTTAAATTTCCTTTACAAGTTTAAATACTATAATATGTAAACACTCTTCATAGGAGAAGACAACAAAGGAAAGGCAATAAAACAAGTCAGTGATATGTGGTTGGGGATGAGCAGAGAAGATAAGTGAAAATAGTAGAAAAGAAAACAGAAAATGCCATGAGTTAAAAAATATGAAGTAGTTAAGAACTAAATACAATAGTAGCAGAATATTTTTCCCCTAAGAGCAGGGGCCTCTAAATATCACTTTATCTTCAGCCTTGATAATAATATGGAGAAAAGGAAATGAAGCTTGTGATTTGTTTCTGATAATGGAGGGGGAAGGTATTTGTAAAGGAAATTTCATTTTACTTTTTGCACAACAATTTGTGGTAGATAGAATTCTGAGATGTCCCTCTATATCCCCACCTGCTGCTACAGGCACCCTATCCAGTCTTCTCCTGGGTAGAATTTGGTATATCACAAGAGGGCATTCTTATGATTAAGTCACATGAACGGATAGATCTGAAGGGGAGCCGCTCAGTGGTTGCCAAAGGACAGAGAATGGGCCAAGAACCCATTTTTTTTTTTAGAGAGAGAGAGAGAATTTTTTTTTTAATATTTATTTTTTAGGTTTCGGTGGACACAATATTTTTATTTGTATGTGGTCCCGAGGATCGAACCCAGCGCCCCGTGCATGCCAGGTGAGCGCGCTACCGCTTGAGCCACATCCCCAGCCCAAGAACCCATTTTTAATGGATTTTCACCAAGGTGATATAGGAGACTTCACCATTCAATGGGGGAGATTAAGACTTTTATCCAAAATGCTTAGCCTGTATGGTGAAAAATAGAGGACAGTGTCCAGGTTATAACAGAGAGGAGCCTCTTTATAACTAAAAACTTCAATTCCCCCAGTTTCCAGATAAATGTTTTTTTTTTCTGCAAAATGAGTTTCCTCAAGCTAAAAAAGAAAACTGAGGAACTGGCCCCCCAAACTGGACAGGTGTCAGCAAGGGTTGAAAAAACTGAAATTATAACACCTTTGTCAGCACAGTCTGGCTAAATCTGTATAGATAAATTTTCTATAAATCATACCATTCCTATACAACTGAGGAAAGTAGGTTAGCAAACTTTCCAGTTTTGTGCAAACTGTGATTAAATTAAATTTTCCTTTATACATCATTTACTTATTTCCTCTGTGGGTGGACAACCAAATCCTGTCAGAACATCAGCAAGGTTGCAGGCCTAGGGTGCTAGTAAAAAGAGCAACCACAGACATTGAAAATTGAGGTGGAGATCCTGGAAAGGAGAAAGCCAGAGAACAGAAGCGCCAAATTGTTCGTATATGTTGTATACTTCTCTGGCTATCCCCCAAAACATGCGTGGATGGGAAAAACTCTAGTGAAACTAAGAGAATTAAATTGAGACACAAGTTACTATTCAAGATAGAGTCTGTAGTATAAATACACAAATATGTATGCACTTAATAACAGAGCTTCCACATACAGAGAGCAAAGATTGTCAGAATTACAAATGAAAAAAAATGCACTTCTACAACCACAGTTAGATCTTGGCACTCCTTTTGAGCAATTGAGAGAACCAGACAAAAACAGAGTGAACTACAGATGATCTGAACAACACTACAATCACCTTGCTCTGTGTATTAGTTTCTACTGCTTCTATACAAATTATCACCAATTGGTGGCTTAAAACTATTGGTTTTATTATCCCACAGTTCTGGAGGACAGAACACCAAAATGGATTCTACTGGGTCAAAAATCAAGTAGCAGGGCTGTGCTTCCCCCTAGAGGCTCTATGGGACAATGCACTGTTTTATCTTTTCCAAATTCCAGAGGCCCTTCTCTGTATTTTCAAAGTCAACAATTTGGTATATTCAGACTCTTCTGATTTTGTCATCAGATTGTTTTGTTTTTCCTCTCTCTGATCCTATGCCTTTCCTCTTATAAACATCATTGTGTTCCTATAGAACCCAAACAAATAATTCAGGTTAATTTTCCCATCCCAAATTCTTAATTTATAAACATCAGTAATTCTCCTTTAACATAGGCACAGATTCTGGTGATTAGGAAATTTACATCTTTAAGGGTCATTATTCTATATTCTACAACCTAGATAATGATTACAGATTACTATACCCAACAACTACAAAATATGTTTTAATGTAAAATTGTAAATTTACATTCAATGCATTATAAATTTACCATGTTGCTCATATAATGAGTCATACAAAAAAAAAGACTTAATGAATTGAATAGAATTTAAACCATACAGTGTATGCTTTCTGACCTCCATGGAACTGGAGAATAACAGAAGATATCTAGGAACCCTCCAAATATTTGAAAATTAGGCAACATATTTCTAAGTAACCCACAATGCATGAAATTACAATTAAAATCAGAAAATTTTACAAACTACATGATAATGTTAATACAACATGAGAAATTTCCTGGAATATGATTGAAGTAATTCTTAAGAGAAAAGTCAATAATTTAAATGCTTATGTTTAAAAAAAATATCAGTGACTTAAGATTCTACCAAAAAAGAATTAGATAAGTAAATAATAATAATAATAGTAATAAGTCCAGCCAGCCATACTGGCATGCACATACCTGTAATCCCAGAGACTCAGGGGGCTGAGGTAGTAGGATCATCACAAGTTCAAAGTCAGCCTCAGCAATGTGGCAAAGCCCTATGCAACTTAATGAGACCCTGTCTCAAAATAAAAAAAATAAAAAGGATTTGGGATATGACTCAGTGGGATATGACCTTGGGATGTGACCTGGCTTCAACCCCTGGTACCAATAAGGAAAAAGAAAGAAAGAAAGATAAGTCCAAAATAAGTAACAGAAAAGAAATAGTTTTGATTCTAGAACAAGAGTTCAAAGCAAAGAAAAAGGAGTTAGATGTTTTGATAGCAAAGGGAGGTGAAATGTAAGCTATAGGGTTTTCAAGCTGTTAGTGTAGGAAAGTTGAGGCACACTCAGTAGGAAAACCATTTACTTGAACCAAACTGAGGATGATCTTCTGTGAGGAATAAATTTTATCATCTAGAATTAGTGCTCTCTCCAATGATAGCCTAGAGATCTGAATTTCTGTAGATTAAAAAAAAAGAATAGAGAAAAAAGTTACAGCAAACAGTTTGAAACAGTTTATTAAGATTGCACTGGTTTTAGGTAAGAATTGTGATAAGAAGGAAGAGGCTTTTACTGGGGTTGTTATCTTTATGGCATCAAGGAGTCTGCAGAAACCCACCCTGCTACCCCAGAGTGACCTCAGTGACTGAAGTTTCACGCCCCAACTTTCCCTGGCTAAAGAATTTTTTTGTGACCTTGTTTCATTTTGTGTGTGTGTGTGTGTGTAGTGGGGGGTGGATTTTAAATCCTTTCTTAGGGGTTTAGGAAAGACATGGAAGGGAAAATTAATAAAATCGCACAAACTACGGCAGGACAGTTCTCCAGGTGACTTAGACAGACCCATTTCTCCCTACTCCTTGCTCAAGAATAACAGTAGAATGTGCCGGACTGAAACATCCTGAAATAAAGAGAGACTGGTCTGAACAACCCTGGTTTTGTTTCAGTCCCCCCTAGAACAGGATGGTTTGCAATGTTTTAGCCCAGCGGTCAATATCTCTGGGGTATAAAACCCAGGGTGACTGCTCTTTTGGATTCCTTAGCAAATGGGACAGACACCAGTGAGATTTCATCTAACCCAGGCAGCTTCCCTACACCTTAGGGGACTGGTTCACAATGAATCATAGGCTTCTGTTGACCCTTGATGCTTATCTGTAAGCAACCTGGTTCTTGTAAATTGTGTGTGGTGCTATTCTGTCTCATTGGATGAAAGCAGGTTTGAAGCCAGTTTATCATGAACCCTCTTCATATGCAGCAGAATAAACACAAACAAGGAGTGATGCTTCTAAACACACATAAGGGTCATTTGATTAGAACTAAGAAACAGGAGCAAAATAAGACAGAGACTTACAGAAAGTTGAAAGTTATACAGAAAAGATGTCACATATGAACGATAAAAGAAATTTCACATTTATAATTCAGTACCCCTGAAGGAAATAATAAACAACAAAATAAATCTATATGAGAATGTGTGTTTATACAATTAATATTTGAAATCATTCTGTTCTTGAGTGAACAGAAAAATTACCACCAGACTGTGTCTCCTACTGAATTCTAAGAATGTATTTCACTTAGATTGTTTCCTCTGCGGTCACCAAAATGTACAATGGGACTTCCCCCAACCAGACACAATTTTGCATCATATTCTGTAGCAGATTCTCCAGTGGATACCAGCTCAGTGTAATTTACTTCGCTTCAAATGCGGACAGTCTCCACCAGGACATAGTGTCACATCCTTCAGGTTGAGGGCTCCACCATGCAAGACTGTCCCCAGTTCAGATGTCCATGGCAAGTACAGCATGCAACCTGTGCTTATGACTAACCAGCTATAAATTGGGGTGCATATGACTGCCTCCTCAGGTTTGATTAATTTGCTAGAGTGGCTCATAGAACTTAGGGAAACATTTAATTTACACTTCCTTGTTTATTATAAAGGATATAAAAAAAAAGCATACAGGTGAATAATCAAATGACAGAACTACACAGCATGAGGTACAGGAGAAGGGGAATGGAGCTCCAGGTCCTGTTCAGGCACATCAACTTCCAGGTTTAGCTGTCTGGAAGCTCCCCAGATCAGTTCTTTGGGGTATTATGGAATTTTTATTACATAGGCATAAATGATCAAATCATTGGCCCATTGGTGATCAACTTAACCTTCAGTTCTTCTTCCTCCCTGGAGATTGGACAGTGAAATCAAAAGTCCTAAGAGTCCAGTTATATGTTGGTCTATCAGGTGGCCAGACTCATTCTGAAGCATCTAAGGGCTGCCAGTAACTAGTCATCTCATTAACATTTTGGGAGTTTAGTCTCCAAAAATCTCATGCTGGAATTATCCTCCCCACACTGATTTGCAACGCTAGAGATGAAACCCAGGATCTGTGCATGCTAGGCAAGTGCTACCACGGAACTACACTCCAGCCCATATCAAGAGTTTCAGGAGCTATATGTCAGGAATAGGACAAGTCAGAGAAGATATATAATCACCATAAATTACAATGTCACATTAAGATGCCAAAAACTTTTTTTTTAAATGTTGCTCTTTTATTCCTGAGTTCAGATAGTGAGAGTTCAGACAAGAATGGTTAAAAGAAACACCTGCATATTTGTGTACATGTGCATGTGCCATGTGTGTCCTAAGAAAACCTAGAAATAAAACAAGAATTGAATCTTCAGGTTGGCAGGACATACTGAGTACAAATAACAAGAAGCCATCAAGATCAGAGTAAGTGGTGGCAGGTCCTAGAAGAATTGGATTAGCTTCATACAGAAAGCAAGGACTCTTTTGTATCTAGACAGAGATCAAATCACCAATAATAGAAAATAGAACCAGGCTGTAATTAGATTTCTTCAGAGCAGCATTCAGTTCTTGAAGACAATGAAACAATTCCTATAAATTCTTTAAGATAAAAATATACCACTCCTCGACAATTTCATATAAAGAAAAGAACCATCCAATATGTAAAGCCTTGAGAAATTTAGTTTCTGTGAGCCCTTCATGAAGAAGTTACTAGAGAAAATCCTGAAACCAATCAGAAAATAAAGCAATAATACTGGCTATGTGCATAGATTTAACTAACTATAGGACTAAAAAAAAATTAGTGGCTATGAGAGAAGAAAATTGAAAAGAGATGGTGAAGAAAATATATTCACATTTTGATACTACCTTATAAATACTCTTTAACAAAATAGGTGATTAAGTGTAAAATTTAGGATGATAACCCACCTCCACCCATTACAATAAAAATGCAACCTTTTAGATTGTCAGCTCACACATCAAAGTAAAGCAAGCTATGTAGCAAAACCTGTACAAACAAAAATCTTTAAAACCAGAACGCATAAATAAAATATGACAGAACTAGGAGCAAATATCTGTCGTATCAATACATGAAATGCATTGAATTTACCAAATGTCTTAGTTTGGTTCTCCTGGTAGCAGAGGCAGATAAGATCAAGTGATTTATTGAAAGGAGGTGCCTCAGAAGAAGACTGAGTGAGTCAGGAGTGGGTAAGGATTAAAATATTAAACAAGTATAGTCTCAGCAAAGTGTAATTTTAATTTACTTCCAGAGAGAAGTCGTGGGACAAAAATCACATCCCAGAGTTAGTTTCCTTTTGAAGCAAATGGCCTTTCATACCCTGGATCACTCACTCTTTGGGTGAGGTCTGCCCCCTAAAGAGGAAGTGGGGCTGCATGGGATCATTTATAGCTTGACAGGTGAAGTGGTTTTACCTGAGAGCAGTTCTCCAGTGAAAGACACATCTGTGAATCATTGTTAGCTAACCTTGGAGGCATCTGGGGGATGGGTGCCACTGCTGGGAAAAGAATAAGAAGTCTGTCATTCCTACCATAGGTCATCTCTCATACTACCTGGGTGTACATGCTTCTTTATGTTAAGTTTACTTCATCCAAACACAGTTTGTCCAGGATTCTTCTTGGTTACTCTTTCTGGGAAAATCTACGAGAGAAGGCTAGTGGGTTGAAGTACATAGCACCAAGTGTTGCAGGTAGTTCTAAGGTTATAATTGATACTATCAGTTTCTATCTCCACCACCCATATTGCTTGGTGGCCATAAAATTTGGAAATAATAGTCTGTGTCTGTCTCTCTCTCTCTCTCATATCACGTTGTTTACTTCTGTAATAAGAGCACATTATTTTTCCTTTAGTTCAAAATCAGTGAGGTAGCACATCACAGCTACATGTACAGGTATTGGTAGAAATTTTTCATGGTTAACAAGTAAAAACTCATAGCATGCCACATGATGTTATTTAAGATATCATGTATTATACTGTCAATAAAAAGTTTATCTTTGTCATGATTCCATTGTTTTTAATTTATTTTTTATTCTAATTTGTTATATATGACCACAGAATGAATATTACATATTATACATAGACAGCACAGTTTTTCATATCTCTGGTTGTATACAAAGCAGAGTCATACCTTTTGTGTCTGAGTCTATTGTTTATGGTCATTCCTGTGGAATGCTCTTCCCCTATGACTTGCAATTGTGGTAAATTTACTAAACCCTAAGGGTTCTGAGTTCATGCCTTTGTCAGGACAAGGCTGCTGTACTTGTTCATCTACAATCATAGTTTGGCATGAGAGTATTAGGGGATACTCCAGGGAGACAACTGAAATCCACATGTATTCCTCCCCAGCTCTCCTTCACTGCCTCATGATGATCAATGTCAATCATCTGCCCCTACCTGAGTAGTGATTCCCTTTTTGCCTGCTGTTCTATAGGTATCTGGTCTCTAAAGTAATTCTTGTTATATTTCTTGGTGGAAGCATTCCTCATGTGGAATCCAGGCCTAATAAACACACAGAGCCTAAACTTCTGGAAAGGAAGCAAAAATTTTGGCTTATGATGTCAAAGCCAATACTACTTCCATACCCTGATTTCAGGAACAACATATTCTACTGCTTGAAACATGATACCATATAATGGCCATTGGTTTAAAATATATGCCATACACTTAAGGATAGTGCACCATTCATTAGGGTGTCATCTCCAAGTTGGCATCTCAGCTGTACTTTCAGAAAGCTGTTCCGTCATTCCATGAAGCTGGGTGGGTTCTGGAAAGGTGTGGTAAGTGGCACAACCAGTATAAGAAAAAACCACCATCCCATGTTCATAGAATATCACCATGATTCTTTTACTAAAAAGTAAATCCTTTAGTCTGAGGCAATTGTACACCAGATCCTATCTTGGTACATTAGATGTTTTGCAAGCCCTTAGATAGTAGTGCTGGCTGAAATATTAGAGACAATAAAGGAAAATTTATACCTGGAACATAAGTCAATTCCAGTCAAAATGAATCAAGGCCCTTTTTAGAATTGATGGGTGTGATATAATCCACCTCCCACCAGGTATCTAGTAGGTCTTCTGGAAGGATTTTGCTATATTAGTGACTCAGTATTGGTTGACTTTGAGGGCAGGTCAGACATTTAGCTGCAGAAGTAGCTAGATCAGATTGAGTAACAGGAAGTAGGGACAGTGAGAGGAAGTCCATGCTGTTGGCATAGTCTCTACCTCTGCAACTGTGTTTATTTTTCTTTTGCTTTTTTTTTAAAGAGAGAGAGAGAATTTTTAATATTTATTTTTTAGTTATCGGCGGACACAACATCTTTGTTTTGTATGTGGTGCTGAGGATCGAACCCTGGCTGCACGCATGCCAGGCGAGCGCGCTACCGCTTGAGCCACATCCCCAGCCCCGTGTTTACTTTTCTAATTAGCCCCTCAATGGGCTGGCATCACCAAGGTCAGAGGAGAGCTGAGCTGGAATTTACTCCCCCAGATATCCTAACCACTTTGTTTTTGTAACGCCTCTTTGAAATGAATTTCCTTTGCGTGAGAACCACACGTGATTAAACAGCCTCATGGTTTGTTCCAACTCCCATAATGCCTCTTTGTATACTTGGTTTGTCAGTCAATCTTGATCATTCCAGAATTCTGGCCAATTGGTTAAACATTTCTGATATGCACAAGTCAATGTAAATTTTTTCCTTGGGCCACTTCTGTCTGTACACAAATAGGATGACTGGAAGCCCTGATTATTTCATGTGTACTCCAGAAGGGTCTGGAGAGTTACAGTGGGATATCGATGCAATTTTCAACTTGTTCCCTTCTGACAACCAAATTGTGTACCTAGCTTTTGCTTTTCCTCCTCTAGTCGCTAGTAATAAGAAACCCCCATGAAGATATAGATAAGTTGTGCCAAGGATTAGGTATCAGTACAAAGGAGGTAAGTATCATGAGAGTCTTGGTCATTTATTTATTCAGCTAACCTTGACCTTGGACATTTTGGGACCACACAGATCCTACTCCTATTTTACCATGAGATCATTCTGGGTCTGTCTGACTTGGTGGGTCTAATAGTATGTGTTCTTAATTGGATCTTCTGGCCACATAGTCATTTGATATTCAGTGGTTAAAGATGTTGTTTCTATTAACACCCTAGTATGCTAAGAGATGTTACTCTGTTACAAATGTTGTGACCTTGTCTAAAGCAAAGGATCTGCACTAAAACTCTCCCATTATGGTTTAGTGTCTTTACTCAAGATACCTGATGTGCATGGTCATATTGCCAAAGAAGACCGTAGCTCGATCACAGCTGGGACCTGCTATAAACCTCTTCTTGCCCTGGGGCTGGTTCAAAACTAGATTTATCAGAATTCCAAGTTTTTGAATATGTTTCTTCCAAAATCCAGGGAGGCATAGTGATCATTGTACATTTTTTTCCTTAATGGTGGATGGTAGAAGTTGAAGTAACTTGTTATTTTGGAGGAGGGTTCTGAGCATGCTCCAAGAGCACTGGTGTTGTGTTTGGGATTTGAGGTGTTCCCTAAACGCTCACATTGTGTGAGACAATGCAAGAAAGTTCAGAGTAGAAATGATTGGGTTATAAGATTCTTAACCTAATCAGTGATTTCATCCTCTAATAGGGATTAACTGAGTGGCAGGGTAAGGCTGGAGGAGGTGGGAATTGGAGCATGGCTTTGGGGTATATATTTGTATGTGACAAGTGGATACCTTTCTCTCGGCTTCCTGATCATCACATAAGCTGCTTCCCTTTGCCACACTCTTCTACCATGTTGTTCCTGTCTCACCTGGAGCCCTAAGAAATGGAGCCCACTATATATGGATTAAGACCTCTGAAACGGTGAGCCCTCAAATAAACTCTTCTTTATCTACAGTTGTGCTGGTCAGGTCATTTAGTAACAGCAGTGAAATAACTGACTAAAACAACTGGTTTCTGAAAACCACTGTCAGTATAAGCATAGGACTTTACCTTCTGCTGTTCCACCTTCCATTCTTCTTCACATTGGATTCCAGCTACATAGTGTTACCCAATCCTTAATATTTCAGTAAATTACCTGCTTTAGGCATTTCTTGAAGCAAATAATTTCTGACTAATTTTCCTATATAGGGTCTCAAAACAACAGGCACTTTCCTTTGTGACAATTGTCACACTTTCAAATTTACATTTTTTGGGGTGTGGTTATTATTTCTCTGACCCACTATATTATATGTCCTTTTCCCCTTCTTAATTGTTCAAAGCATATGTTAGATTTTAAGTGATAGTTAAAGAAGAAGTGTTACATGAAGTATAAAGAAAGGGAAATTCTTATCATATTTGTTTTTTCTTAATTACACATTACAATAAATATCGTTTTGCTCGGCATAGTGGTGCATGCCTGTAATTCCAATGGCTTGAGAGGCCAAAGCAGAAGGACCTTGAGTTCAAAGCCAGCCTCAGCAAGGGCAAGGCACTAAGCAAATATATAAATAAAATACAAAATAGGGCTCGGGATGTTGCTCAGTGGTTGAGTGCCCCTAAGTTCAATCCCTGATACCTAAAAATAAATAAAATAAATTAAAAAATTTTAAAAGTAAATATCTTTTGTCGTAATAAGGGTTCTTAACTCTAGACTGGGTTTATCTTGGATCAGTTTGCTTAGTGACAAGATTATTATTCATATATAAATAAATAAACTCAGTGACTGTGACTTCAGGAGACTGAGGCAGAAGGACTGCAAGTTCCAGGCCTCATTAGCAACGCAGGGAGACCCTCAGCAACTTAGCAAGATCCTGTCTCAAAAATAAATAATAAATTAAAAGGACTGGGGTTGCATCTCAGTGGTAAACTGCTTCTCCATTAAATCCTCAGTACAACAAAAGACAAAAAAAAAGGGACACAAAACCTTATAATACAAATTTTAAATTCCTGATATGTTGTAGATAAGCTATAGAAAAGTGAAAAGAAAACTCAATCCCCTTGGGCAAGATTCTGACAAATTATGTGGTGGATAAGCAGATGGGAATGAGCTCTCCTTTCAGCCTAACCCCATAAAAGCACTCGAGACAAAACTAAATCTACTGGGGTTATGGCGCCCTCGTGTGGTCTTAAGGGAGGAAACATTTTAAATACAAATACTATTTGCCATCGGGGTCCTTTTCCAGTGAAAATAAGGAAGGTTAAACTTAGAGGTCCTCAGCTCCCTGTCGTTAGTTCTGAATTGGCAATTTAAACTTCTTTTTCTTAAGGATGGATTTATAAACTTCAGGAAGCTTTAAGCTTCAAACAACCTGGACCTGTCTCATTGCTGTGTCACTATTACCTTCTTTAAATAATAAACACCACATGTACGAGACCTTGCTCAGAACACTGAGATCAGAGGTATGCACCTTTCTGCAATTCAAGAACCATGGTCAACAAGGCTTCCAAACCCATGAAATATAAATGATTAGTCGTCACAAAATGATGTTAGTCTTTACAAACTCAGAACTCAGATGAAAAGAAAAGGCGCCCTATAGAGTATCATATTTAAGGATTAGGAAATATGATATTTATAAACCTTTTTATAACTTCTATAAACTTTCTGCACTTTGCAGAAATAAGAAATGATGACCTGAGTTACAAAGTCCACAAAGAATATGAATGACTCATTTTCTTCACCAGGGCAGAGAAACCATATATAGAGATAATTTGGTTATGGATATTTGTAAGACCCCAGAACTTCAAAATTGTATGTTAAATGACAAATATTTGTCCTTTTAAAATTATGTTTTATCCAACAAGTCTACTGATATGAGAGTCCAAATTTCTCCCAGATGTCTCCCATTCCACAGCCTTCTGTGAACAATTATGCTTTCAGTAGCTGAGCATGTTTTTGTAGCTCCAATTGCTTTCCCATGGGAAGTTTAATGGTTGCCTGAACTTCTGAAGATAACATGGGTGCAGGCTGTTGGAATTTATTCATTAATTCGTATTGCAAATACCTGCTCTAAGATTTCAGTTCTCAGCTGCTCTCTCCCTATTGCTTCTTATGATTTCTAAACTCTATCCACACACAGCACTTTAACTTCCCAAGATGCATGCATTGACTTTCTCTTTTAAGTACCAATGCATCATAATTCTTTCATTAACAGTTTGGGGCAAAATAACAATGGGATATAAAAACCCCACAGAAATTAACATGTCTTTATAGTAGACATGATCTTTCCTTAAATCCTTGGCATTACCTCAGACATACATAGCTTCTTATTCCTGCTTCCTTAATAGCTTCATTTTATGTTTTATATAATTTCTGCTTCAACTGCCTAAGAGAGGAATTTGTCAATTATATTTTCTATTTCACTGATTTATTGCTGAGTTGTATATACTTGCCTATTTAATACTGTCATTTAGGATAATATATATTTAAGCAGTATATATTATAGAAATATGTAAGAATGCAATATGCACCCCCCAAATCACGACTTGAAACAAAGATCAGGAAACTGGCAATAATCCTCATCCAATCACGTGCACACATCTCTCACATTTCTCTATCATTCACTGAAGTAAACTCTGCCTGTAATCTCCTTGATTCCCATCATTTTTATGGTCTGAATTATATGCTTTTCTAATAAAAATACATTTATAAAAAGTTATATGTTATTGTGGACTTTTGAAATAGAGTCTTACTGTGTTTAATAGGATCTCACCACACCTGTTGTAAAGTTGATTTTTAAATTAATATTAGATTTCCATTCTCTTAGTATTTTGTTATTTATTTCATCTAATATACTCATTTTAAAAAATTATACAACATAAAACCCCAAAACCATTTTCTTAATCATTCTGTGAGCTATGACAAATGAAATGAGTTGTATAACTACCACCACAAAAGGCTATAGGTTAGGCCCCTTATTGCCCCCAATTCCTTTAAATTGTTTAATTTTCATCAAATGTATCCCCAGTCTTCACTTCTGGCAACCATCTATATTTGTTCTCCATCCTTACAGTTTTTCTCTCTCCATCATTTAGGGCAATCATGAAGTATGTAACTTTTGACTACTTTTTTCTTCAAATAATGCATTTGACAGCCACCCTAGTTATCATTTGTATCACTAATTATTTTCTTTTTATTCCTGAGTTGAAATCCATCATATGTCTATCATTTGTTTGTTTTCATTCAGCAATCGAAGAACTTTTGGCTTATTTCCAGTTTGGGGCCTTATGAAAACAGCTGCTATAAACATATGTATTTTTTTTTTTTGTGATTCTAAGTTTTCTTTCTCTAAAGTTACTGTATAGGAATAGGATTGCATAATCTAATGGCAAATGTATATTTTTTTTTATTGGTTGTTCACAACATTACAAAGCTCTTGACATATCATATTTCATACATTAGATTGAAGTGGGTTATGAACCCCCAATTTTACCCCAAATGCAGATTGCAGAATCACGTCGGTTACACATCCACAATTTACATAATGCCCTATTAGTAATTGTTGTATTCTGCTACCTTTCCTATCCCCTACTATCCCCCCTCCCCTCCCCTCCCATCTACTCTCTCTACTCCATCAACTGTAATTCATTTCTCTCCTTGTTTATTTTCCCATTCCCCTCACAACCTCTTATATGTAATTTTGTATAGCAATGAGGGTCTCCCTTCATTTCCATGCAATTTCCCTTTTCTCTCCCTTTCCCTCCCATCTCATGTCTCTGTTTAATGTTAATCTTTTCTTCCTACTCTTCCTCCCTGCTCTGTTCATAGTTGCTCTCATTATATCAAAGAAGACATTTGGTATTTGTTTTTTAGGGATTGGCTAGCTTCACTAAGCATAATCTGCTCTAGTGCCATCCATTTCCCTGCAAATTCTATGATTTTGTCATTTTTTATTGCTGCATAGTACTCCATTGTGTATAGATGCCACATTTTTTTATCCATTCATCTATTGAAGGGCATCTGGGTTGGTTCCACAGTCTAGCTATTGTGAATTGTGCTGCTATGAACATCGATGTGGCAGTATCCCTGTAGCATGCTCTTTTAAGGTCTTCAGGGAATAGTCCAAGAAGGGCAATAGCAGGGTCAAATGGTGGTTCCATTCCCATCTTTCCCAGGAATCTCCAAACTGCTTTCCAAATTGGCCGCACCAATTTGCAGTCCCACCAGCAATGTACAAGTGTACCCCTTTCTCCACATCCTCACCAGCACTTGTTGTTGTTTGACTTCCTAATAGCTGCCAATCTTACTGGAGTGAGATGGTATCTTAGGGTGGTTTTGATTTGCATTTCTCTGACTGATAGAGATGGTGAGCATTTTTTCATGTACTTGTTGATTCATTGTATATCCTCCTCTGAGAAGTGTCTGTTCAGGTCCTTGGCCCATTTGTTGATTGGGTTATTTGTTATCTTATTGTCTAATTTTTTGAGTTCTTTGTATACTCTGGATATTAGGGCTCTATCTGAAGTGTGAGGAGTAAAAATTTGTTCCCAGGATGTAGGCTCCCTATTTACCTCTCTTATTGTTTCTCTTGCTGAGAAAAAACTTTTTAGTTTAAGTAAGTCCCATTTCTTGATTCTTGTTATTAACTCTTGTGCTATGGGTGTCCTATTAAGGAATTTGGAGCCGGACCCCACAATATGTAGATCGGAGCCAACTTTTTCTTCTATCAGACGCAGAGTCTCTGATTTGATATCAAGCTCCTTGATCCATTTTGAGTTAACTTTTGTGCATGGCGAGAGAAAGGGATTCAGTTTCATTTTGTTGCATATGGATTTCCAGTTTTCCCAACACCATTTGTTGAAGATATTATCCTTCCTCCATTGCATGCTTTTAGCCCCTTTATCAAATATAAGATAGTTGTAACTTTGTGGATTAGTCTCTGTGTCCTCTATTCTATACCATTGGTCCACCCGCCTGTTTTGGTACCAGTACCATGCTGTTTTTGTCACTATTGCTCTGTAATATAGTTTGAAATCTGGTATCGCTATACCGCCTGATTCACACTTCCTGTTTAGAATTGCTTTTGCTATTCTGGGTCTTTTATTTTTCCATATGAATTTCATGATTGCTTTATCTATTTCTACAGGAAATGCCGTTGGGATTTTGATTGGCATTGCATTAAACCTATAGAGAACTTTTGGTAATGTCGCCATTTTGATGATGTTAGTTCTGCCTATCCATGAACAGGGTATATTTTTCCATCTTTTAAGATCTTCTTCTACTTCTCTCTTTAGGGTTCTGTAGTTTTTATTGTATAAATCTTTCACCTCTTTTGTTAGGTTGATTCCCAAGTATTTTATTTTTTTTTTGAGGATATTTTGAACGGAGTGTTTTTCCTCATTTCCGTTTCAGAAGTTTTGTCTCTGATATACAGAAATGCTTTTGATTTATGCATGTTGATTTTATATCCTGCCACTTTGCTGAATTCATTTATTAGTTCTAGTAGTTTCCTTGTAGACCCTTTTGGGTCTTCTAGGTATAGAATCATGTCATCTGCAAATAGTGATAATTTAAGTTCTTCTTTTCCTATTTTTATGCCTTTAATTTCTTTCGTCTGTCTAATTGCTCTGGCCAGTGATTCGAGAACTATATTGAATAGAAGTGGTGATAGAGGGCATCCCTGTCTTGTTCCGGATTTTAGAGGGAATGCCTTCAACTTTTCTCCATTCAGAATGATGCTAGCCTGAGGCTTAGCTTAGATAGCTTTTACAATGTCAAGGTAAGTTCCTGTTATCCCTAGTTTTTCTAATGTTTTGAACATAAAGGGATGCTGTACTTTGTAGAATGCTTTCTCTGCATCTATCGAGATGATCGTATGGTTCTTATCTTTAAGTCTATTGATGTGGTGAATAACATTTATTGATTTCCTTATACTGAATCATCCTTGCATCCCAGGGATGAATCCTACTTGATCATGGTGTACAATTTTTTTGATGTGTTTTTGTATTCGATTCGCCAGAATTTTATTGAGGATTTTTGCATCTAGGTTCATTAGAGATATTGGTCTGTAGTTTTCTTTCTTTGAGGTGTCTTTGTCTGGTTTCGGAATCAGGGTGATGTTGGCCTCATAGAATGAATTTGGAAGAGCTCCCTCTTTTTCTATTTCCTGAAATAACTTGAAAAGTATTGGTATTAATTCTTCTTTAAAGGTTTTGTAAAACTCCGCTGTATACCCATCCGGTCCTGGGCTTTTCTTGGTTGGTAGTCTTTTGATGGCTTCTTCAATTTCATCCATTGATATTGGTCTGTTCAAATTGTGTGTATCCTCCTGACTCAGTCTGGGCAAATCATATGACTTAAGAAATTTATCGATGTCTTCACTATCTTCTATTTTATTGGAATATACGTTTTCAAAATAATTTCTAATTGTCTTCTGTATTTCTGTAGCATCTGTTGTGATATTGCCTTTTTCATCCCGTATGTTAGTAATTTGAGTTCTTTCTCTTCTTCTCTTCGTTAGCATGGCTAAAGGTCTGTCATTCTTATTTATTTTTTCGAAGAACCAACTTTTAGTTTTGTTAATTTTTTCAATAGTTTCTTTTGTTTCAATTTCATTGATTTCCGCTCTGATTTTAATTATTTCTAGCCTTCTTCTACATTTGCTGTTGTTTTGCTCTTCCTTTTCTAGGGCTTTGAGATGAAGTGTGAGCTCATTTATTTGTTGTTTTTTTCTTTTTTTGAGGAATGACCACCAGGCGATGAATTTTCCTCTTAAAACTGCTTTCATTGTGTCCCATAGATTCCGATATGTTGTGTCTGTATTTTCATTTATCTCTAAGAATTTTTTGATTTCCTCCTTTATGTCTTCTGTAACCCATTGATCATTCTGTAACATATTGTTCATTTTCCATGTGATGAAGGATTTTTCCTTCCTTCTTTTATCATTGATTTCCAGTTTCATTCCATTATGATTAGATAAAATGCAAGGTATTATCTCCACCCCTTTATATTTAATGAGGGTTGCCCTATGGCATAATATATGGTCTATTTTTGAGAAGGATCCATGTGCTGCTGAGAAAAAAGTATATCCATTTGATGATGGTTGATATATTCTATATATGTCAGTTAAGTCTAGGTTATTGATTGTGATATTGAGTTCTATAGTTTCTTTATTCAACTTTTGTTTGGAGGATCTGTCCAATGGTGACAGAGGTGTGTTGAAATCACCCATAATTATTGTGTTGTGGTCTATTTGATTCTTGAACTTGAGGAGAATTTGTTTTATGAATGTTGCAGCACCATTATTTGGTGCATAAATATTGATAATTGTTATGTCTTGTTGGTGAATGGATCCTTTTAACAGTATATAATGTCCTTCTTTATCCCTTTTGATTAACTTAGTCTTGAAGTCGATTTTATTCGATATGAGGATGGCCACCCCTGCTTGCTTACGAGAACTGTGTGCATGGTATATTTTTCCCATCCTTTCACCTTCAGCCTGTGTATGTCTTTTCCAATCAGATGTGTCTCCTGGAGGCAGCATATTGTTGGATTTGTTTTTTTTAATCCATGATACCAGCCTATGTCGCTTTATTGGAGAGTTTAAGCCATTAACATTCAGAGTTACTATTGATATATGGTTTGTACTTCCATCCATGTTTGATTATACATCCTTTTTTTAAAAAAATTAGTTTGTTTCTCCATGATTACCTTTCCCCTCGCCCTCTGTCTTTACCAAGGCACTTCCCACTGATGGTTTTGGTTATTGTTTTTCATTTCTTCCTCGTGTAGTGTTTTGCTCAAAATGCTTTGTAATGCTGGTTTTCTGGCTGCAAATTCTTTTAACTTTTGTTTATCATGAAAGATTTTTATTTCGTTGTCATACCTGAAGCTTAATTTTGCTGGATACAGAATTCTTGGTTGGCATCCATTGTCTTTCAGTGTTTGAAATACATTGTTCCATGACCTTCTTGCCTTCAGTGTCTCTGATGAAAAATCCATTGTTAACCTTATTGGTTTACCCCTGAATGTAATCTGTCTCCTTTCTCTTGTAGCTTTTAATATTTTCTCTTTGTTCTGTATATTGGATATCTTCATAACAATGTGTCTTGGCGTTGGTCTACTGTGATTTTGTGTGCTCGGTGTCCTGTATGCATCTTCAATTTGTATATCTGTTTCCTTTTTTATTTCTGGAAAGTTTTCTGTAATTATTTCATTCAGCAGGTTACTCATTCCCTTGGTTTGAATCTCTGTACCTTCTTCTATCCCGATGACTCGTAAGTTTGGTTTTTTTATGTTATCCCATAACTCTTGGATGTTTTTCTCATGATTTTTTACCAGCCTTTCTGAGTTGGCTAGGCTGTTTTCAAGATGATATATTTTGTCTTCATTATCTGACGTTCTGGCTTCTACTTGCGCCATTCTCTTAGTGGTACTCTCAATTGAGTTTTTAATTTGGTTTATTGTTTCCTTCATTTCTAGAATTATTGTTTGTTTATTTTTTATAATCTCTATCTCCTGATAAAGATGCTTAACTTCTTCTTTTATCTGTTTATGTAATTCATTCTCAGTGTGTTCTTTCACTGCTTGAATTTGCTGTCTTGTATCCTCTTTAAGGTTCCATTCCATCTGTCTAAGGTGTTCCTTGAGTTCTTTATATGACCATTTTTCTGATGACTCTAGGTCCTCCTGAATATTTAGGCTGTCCTGCATTGTTTGTACTCCTTTTCTTCCTTGCTTTTTGAAGCTGCTCATGTTACTTCTTGTTCTGTTTGACTGCTGAGTTACTGTTTACTCCTATAAATTTATTAGATGCTTGGGAGGAAAGGTATTAGAAGGGAAGGGAAGAAGTCACTAAAGAGAATGAGAGTAAGCAGGTAGAATTCAAGGAAGGGGGGATAAGATAATTGAAAAGAAATGAAAAGACAAAAGAAGAAAAAAATAGGAAATAAAAAAAGAAAAAAAATTAAAAAAAATAAAAATAATTAAAATTAGAAGAAAAAAATTAAAAAAAATTGTAAAAAAAAAAATTTAAAAAAAACAACAAGAAAGAAAAATGAAAATTAAAGAAAAACCCAAATCAAAAAAAAAGAGAAAAGAAAAAAAGAAAAAAAACTAATAAATGCAGTCTTAGAGTTTGATTAACTTCTCTTCCAGTAGGTGGCGCTGTGCCCACCAGGCCAAGTTTCTCCTGTCAATACGCGGGAACCAATCACTGTGCAGCAGCTCCTCCCAGACTGGGCGAGTCTCCAATCCTGAGTGCCTAGGGCCTCCTCTTTTGTCTAGTCACTTCCCACTTTTCCTCTAGCCAGGCCGCTCTCACGGGTGCCGCTCACCACAATACTGGCTACACGACAGGTCTGCTGCTCCCGGGAGCCCTGTTTTCATGAACGACTGGGCACACTCTTCCAGTTTGCCATTCCCTCAGACCCTAAGTTTGTAGAGCTTGGGGCTGAGAATCCTCAGCGAATTTTACTTGCCCTCCGGTAGCCACGCCCCCGGTAGCTGGTGCAAGAGACCTCAGCTGTCAGCACTGGTGGGAGCGGTTATTCTGCGCTGCGGGTCCCGCGCCACCTCTGATTCCCTGGGTCTGGCTATCGTGCTCATGGGAGAGCTGGGAGGGGCCCTTACGGGAGAGCTGGGAGGGGCCCTTAAGGTTTCCCTGATGTGTGGAGAGGGAAGGCTAGGCAATTACACACCTGTAGCCACAGGTTTCAATGAAGTTATCTCCTCCGCCGCAGTCTGATGATGTCAGTTCTCTGCCATGGTGGTATCTCTTGCAAATGGCGACAGTTTGTTTCCCTTTGCCGGGCGACCAATGCAACGGGTGGGTCCTTACTGTCTCTCCCAAGCCCCGTTTCATACCTGTGGCCACTACCTATGAAGGCTCGGTAGGCATTTACCTCCGTAGGATGAGAAGGGCTGACCAGTTGTTTCAGCCGGATGGATTAGTGCCGAGTCACAGCTGTTTGTCTGCGGGAAGCAGGCGAACGGGAGCTTGAATTCAGCCGATCCGGGCTCAGTGTGTGTTCTGAGAGGCCCAGACTGTTCGCCCCAGATCCACGTCAGCTCAGCATTGCCTAGTGATCCTGAGTAAACAGATTTAGGTTGTTTACGACTCCCTATGACTGCACAGCTGAAGACGTCAGAGACTTGATCTCTCTGCGCCCGCCGCCATGTTGGAATCCGCAAATGTATGTTTAATTTTGTAAGAAATTATCAAAAATATTTCCCAGGATGAGTGTACCATTTTTCATTCTCATTAGCAATTATAAGTAGTCCAGTCTTCAGCTATTTTAAACATAATATTATAAATTAAAGTATAATGATTTTTCTTCTTTCACATTTAGTCTATATCATTTCATGCTGTTTGCAGAAGAGCACACTAGTTACAGCATTGAGTGATTCCAGAAACATATAAATCAAATGTGATGTTTCAATAATTTTCTACTTTAAGCTTATCATTATAAGTCTGCCATGTTTCTGTGTTCTAAATGGGCCATCTACATCATGTTCTACAGAGTTTTGTCCCGATCATAATTTTTAGCTCTTCAATGGATACACATAATGAGCAGAACCGTTATGCAACCGTGTTTTAATTTTTCATCACCATTTTACCATAAGGCAGTATCAAATCAGATAATATAATAAAAAATAGTTTCTACAATCTATTTTAGAAACTTTTCAACAGCATGAATTTTTTTACCAAAGTGTGTTTACTAAAAATTCAATGGCAAATGATGTTAATATGTTTAGTTTGGGGTATTTAGTGTAAGGGGAAAGTTTTAGTTAACTATATCTGTAATAACATAATTAAACAAATGTCTTTTTCTACTTCTTATACTATTTAATTATGTTATATTAGTGAGAGCTAGCTAATGGATCATTTTGCAAACTTATTTTATCATGGGACCTTTCTGAAGATTTTCATATAAAAATTTGAACTTGTGAGTATAAGAAAATCATAGACTTGTTAGAAGAAAACTCATAGTAGCATTTATTCCAAGTGAGCAGTTATTATCTGGCTCAATTTAGTATAGACCATCGGAGAATGGTTTTACAAATTGAATGTAAAATAGGATGTACCTGCAGGAATAAAGTGCGCTGGTGAGAAGATTTTTATAAAGAGAGGGCATTTGCAGATTGCACTGAAGCATAACAGGTCATAACCAAGTGTCAGAGACAATTTACAGAATAGTTAGCATCTTGGGAGCTTGGTTAAATGACATACCTATTGACACTTCCTATTTTCTATGAGATTTCTATAGGCTGACAGGAGATAACTCTCACTTAGAAAGGCAAGTATTCCGCCCCCCACAGCTATCCTCTGAAGTGTCTGAGGTGTTAAGCCTATTATGTGCAATTCAGCTGGTAGATTTCCACAAGCACTCCAGAGCAGAGCAGAGCAGAGCACAGCAGAGCCAAGGGAGGCTTCACTCCATTCTTAAGACAAATCCTGAAGCCTTTGCTGGGGAAGGGAGAGATGGAAAAGCAAAAATAAACCTAAGTAGTTTACATGACCCATGGCTGATCTAATGCTTCTAAGTGTGTTTTCTTTCTTAGGTGCCCTGGGCATGAAAAGAGGGGGAAAGTGTTTTTACTGGGTTTTGTTAGGTTTTTTTTTTTTGGGGGGGGGGAGGCCAGGGGTTTGATAGAGAGCAGAAAGAGATTTGATAATATTTGCCCTGTGAAATGTATCACTTTGTATCATGCTGGATATCATTTTGTAGTTTCAGCATTTTAGAAGATTTGATCTACCAACTTTTGTGTGTGTGTGTGTGTGTGTGTTTTCTGCATTTTTGGACTTTTATTACAAACCATGATTTCTAAAGTTAGAAGAGGCAGAAAGAAAGGACAATGTGTTGTCAGAAATCTCTCTCTCTTTCTCTCTCTCTCTCTCACACACACACACATACACACACACATGTATCTAATTAATGCTGCATTTAGGCAATCAGATCTATTTTCTAAGATTTATGGTGCAGAAAAAAAAGCTGATCAAAAACTGAATACAGCTGAATACATCTGTGTTGTGTTGCAACTCCATCCACTATAACTAAGAGGTATGACATGTGTTTGAAATGCATGTGAAAATGGAGTTTTGGATTAAGTTCTTTCATTTTATTTTTATAGATGAGGGAGCATCCAGACACAACCTTGGTTCTATTTAACAGCTTTATAGGTCAAAATCAGTGTACATTTCCATTTCTCTCCCATGTTCCTATTTTCAAACCCAAGGACTTGCTTTATGATTATTTTACTTTCTCCCTTTGATCATTTTAACACTCTGATTCCTATAAGAGTTAATAATGGTAATAATGGGAAAAAGAATAAATATGAGATATGAGAAGGTTTAGGAGGATAAACAGTATGTGTAAAATGCTGAAAATATACATGCTTCAATAATAGCTGTTTAGTCTTTTTCTTTTGTCTCTATGAACAATATGCATACCTTTTTATTAGAGTTTCACAATGAAAAATAACCATTAATACATTAACAGTTACTAACTACATATTCACAATTAAAATATAATTAATACCAGATTGCCAGACACTGTAGTGGGGTGCGGCAATCCTGTAATCCCAGTGACTCAGGAAGCTGAGGCAGAAAGATCACAATTTGAGACCAGCCTGGGCAATTTATAGAAAACCAAAGGTAGAGGAGAGGGGAGAGAGACTGAGTATGTAGTTCAGTGGTAGACTGCCCCTCACAAAAAACAACAATGAATTCTGAAGTTTAGAAAAAAAGGACAGCAAACCCTCCTTAAATCCTTACTACTTTTCTTACATTGAATTATGAAGAGTGAAGAATATAAGTTCCAACACTAATTCTTTGAAAGCACAATTAAAAGAAGTAAATTGCCGAGAAGATCATCTAAGGAAAAAAAGAGAGAAAAGCCCCAAATAACGAAATTCAGAAATGAAGCAAGTGAAATTAATTGACTTTACTCTATGCATTTGTTTTAATTGGATCTTATAAACAGCAATAGGCCTGGCTGAGAAGAACCTCCCATGCATGACCCTTTATAGGACAACTTTAAAGCAAGGATGATGAAGAAACAAAGGATTCATCAACCAGGTCACTAAATAGTTATACAGCATACAGGACACCCCCATTAACCATTCACTGCCCTTTTTCCCATCTATCAACTCACCTGCCATTGAATTATACAGTAAAGTAATGTTTTTATTGTTTGAACTACTATACTTTGAGAGATTTGTTTTCATGTGATTTATTACACTCAATAACATGTTTAGCATAAAAGTAAATGGATTAAACATTTCTGTTTAAAAGTAAATAGATCAAATGTTCCAATTGAAAGATGTAGAGTGATTAAATGTATAAAAAGAAGCAAGACCCAACTACATGTGTTGCTTACAAGAAAATCATTTCACCTCTAAGGACATGCATGGACTGAGAATGAATAAGACAGTCCATGCAAATGGAATTGGAAAGAAAGCAGGAGTAGCCACACTTTGATAACTAGAAAATAACTTTGGTAAAAATCTATTATAGAAAATGTTTAATAATTATAAAAATGTATGAAAATGGATCAACTTTCTTTTGAACCACCAGTGGATCATGAAAGAAATCAGGAAGGATATTTAATTTTTTTCTCAATATAATAAAATAAAAATGGAGAAACCACATTAAAAAAAATCTTATAGGACACAGCTAAAGTTGTATTGAGGGACATTTAGAGCAATCAAAACCTACATCAGAAAAGCAGAAAGAGCTCAAATAAACAATTTAACCACTGCATCTCAACTAGAATAACTAGGACAAATCAAACACAAAATTAGTGAAAAGAAGGAAAAGTTGAGAGAAGACCCAAATAAATAAAATCAGAAATGAAAAATGAGTCTTATAGCAGACACCACAAAATTTAAAGAATTGTTAGGAATTATTATAAACAACTCTATGCTAACAAATTTGATAGCTTAGAAGAAATGAAAAAATTCCTGGACACATATACCTTACCAAAATTAAAACATAAAAGAATAGAAAACCTGAACAAATCATAACTGAGATTGAATCAGTAATGAAAATTCTCCCATCAAAGAAAAGCTGAGGACCAGATGGCTGCATGGCTGAATTCTATCAAAAATTTAAAGAAGAATATCAATTATCCTTAAATAATTTACAAAAAATAAAAAAGGAGAAGAATAATAAGAAGGAATTCTTCCCAACATATTTTATAAGATCTGCATTACTCATATACCCAAAGCAGATAAGGACACTACAGACCTTAGTGAACCTAGATGCAAAGATCCTTGACAAAATACTAGCTAAATGAATCCAAGAGCACATATAAAATAGCATTCAGGGAATTGGCAGATGGCAGATTAGATGAAGGCGCACTCTCCAGCACTCTCCTCAGCTTGAGATTCAGGCAGCAGTAACATTGCTTCTTAGAGAGTTGGTGGCAGAGGGAATTCACTGAAATTCAGCACAGTAAAATAATCATAGAGATGCAGAAATTAAAAAGCTTTGAACATAGAATAAGAAATAGTACATTAGGTATGCCAGCTTTGCTGGCAGTGATAGTACTGCCATTCCATGGCAGAGGTATGGGGTGACACAGGCAGAAAGAGAGGAAAACAAATTTGTGAATAAATTTGGTTTGGAGCAGAAAGGGAGGCTAATCATAACTGACCCAGAGTCACTGTTGCAAGTTTACAATGTAAAAGTGATCAGAATCTCTTGGTTGTCCAGTGGAGAGTTGCAGCAGATACCTGCCGCAGTCTGGCTGGGCACAATTCAGGAGCCACTTGTCAAAAGAAATGAACTTTATTTTT
This sequence comes from Spermophilus citellus, assembly GCF_964194105.1. Lineage (NCBI taxonomy): Eukaryota > Metazoa > Chordata > Mammalia > Rodentia > Sciuridae > Spermophilus > Spermophilus citellus. The sequence goes on from NC_138189.1 coordinate 92,811,367, forward strand.
AGAACTACAAACACCAAACAAAACAGCTCCTCAGGAAAAAACCCTCAGAGCCCAACTGCCACCACCGGCTTCCCACAAGCCTCTCACCCACACAAGCCTCACCACCTCCCATAATCCTCCTGCTCTTGAGGCCGATTGGCTGGGTCGTGTGGGTGGAGCCAAAGAAGTCCCCCAATGAGCAGCTCCGTGGTCTGAAAGGGCAGGGAAACAGCCCAATGAACATCACCGCAGAGGAGCCAATCAGCTAGATGTTGCTGGGGCCGCTGTGAGCCAATCATCAGCTTTGCAGTCTGAAGGGCGGGGAAACAGCCCAATGAACATCACCCAAGAGGAGCCAATCAGCTAGATGTTGCTGGGGCCGCTGTGAACCAATCATCAGCCGGCAGCTGGAAGTTTGCTGGCAGCTGGAAGTTTGCTGGGGCCCCTTTGGCTGTGGCTCTCAACAGATACCATCTGCAATTGGCCTTGTGGCAGTGTGCAGACAGGAGATCAGGAGTTCGTAAAAGGTGTTGCCATCCTGTCCCAGTTGACAGGGATCCAGAGTGAGCAGGACGAGTGTGACTGAAGTGGCACAGACAAGACTGTGCTGGGGGAGGTCCAGGCTGGGGATTCCAATGGGAGAGAGGCTTGAGTTCCCTTTGTTGCTGACAGCCCATGCAAATAGCTGGGAAGAGGCCAGAAACTGGGCAGACGGGCACATCTGCACTTCAGGTTCCATGGTGGAAAATTTACATCAATGGGGTGGAATATGAGAGACTTGCAGGGACGGGGGATTCCCCACTCTTAGAGTGGAATTATCAGGATGTCCTTGAGATCTAAGCATTGAGCAGAGATCCTCAAATGCCTAAGAACAGGGGGTATGGATCTAATCTTGAATATCTTCCAATAAAGCTCAAAAGGAGCTTCTGGAACTTCCCATTGGGAACTCTGCATCAGACCCACTCTGAGAGTGCATTGACCTTGTCAGTCCAGACAAAATTCCAGCTGTCGGAACTCCCAGTCTGCATACCCTACACTGTGAGGCAGGCAGCTGAGAGCTACAGTAACCAGCTTAGGTTCCAGGTACACCAGCTGCCAGCTTGGAGAGAAACTTGAAGAGCTCAGATTCAGCAACCCAAGGCCTTGGTCACAGGGGTACATCTGAAAAGAAAGGTAAAGAATGGGGCAACAGCATAAGTAAAGGACACCCATCCCTGCCAACAGCTTTGACCACCTGAGAGGAACAAAAGCCTTTCATTTTTTATTAAGAATGTTTCCATTATTTTTCCTTTTTAAAAAATTTTTCCATTCTCTGTTTTTTGTATGTGTGTGTGTATTCTGTGTTGATAGATTCTAGTGTGTATTCACATAATTTTCTTTCATTTTAATAACTCTTTTTTTAGGGGGTACCAGGGAGTGAACTCAACCACTGAGTCACATCCCCAGCCCTATTTTGTATTTTATTTAGAGACAGGGTCTCACTGAGTTGCTTAGTGCCTCACTTTTGGTGAGGCTGGCTTTGAACTCACTATCCTCTTGCCTCAACCTCCTGAGCCACTGGGATTACAAGCATGTTCTGGGGACTGAACCCAGGCCATTGGGCATGCGAGGCAGGTACGCTACCAACTGAACTATATCTCTAGCCCTGTGTGGTTCAGCCTTCTTTTGATTTTTGTTTTTGACTTGGGAGGGGTAAAATTTTATGTGGGTTTGCTTTAGTGTTTTTTTCTTTGTTTCTTACCTTTATTTTTGTTCCTCTTATTACTCCTTTTCTTTCTCCTCTAATAGTCAAATCTCTTATTTTCTTTTCCTCCCTTGATCTATTTTATTTTATTTTATTACTTTTAGTTATTTTCCATTCTTCCATCTCTATCACCATCACCTGCTACCTTTCTCCTGCTTTACCTTTGTTCATTTTTAAAATATTTAAAGCTTTCTCTTGTCTTCCTACCTCATTTTCTTTTCACTTAGGCAACTATAATTTTACTACGTTAGAACTGTTTGGTTTATATAATTCCTACCCCCACCATTCATGTCATTGTGATTATTAATATGGTAATAATATAGTTGACACCTGCTGTTGAATGTTAGCTCTAGTTCACAGCTGTTTATTGTTGGTGCAGTTGTTAATATGCTGACCCACTATTTCTCTCTCTTTCTCTCTTTTGTACCAGGGCTAGAACCCAGTGGTGTTTAACCACTAAGGCACATCCCCAGTTCTTTTTATTTTTTATTTTGAGATAGAGTTTCTCCAAGTTGCTTAGTGCCTCACCAAGTTGCTGAGGCTGGCATTTGGCATGGGATTCTCCTGCCTCAGCCTCTCAAATTTCTGGGATTACAGGTGTATGGCACCTTGCCCAGTGCACTAATCCTCTTTTGTGGCAATTAGTGTTAATATGTGTCATAGTAGGCACAGGACACTTATTTTAAAACTTTGAATTGGTTGCTACTATTGTTTCTATTCCTTGTTCCCCCTTTACCTAAGAGAGGCTGGGAAGTGATTGGGATACTGCAAGTTCATGGAGTAGAGATCCTGTTGCTGAGCTACACTCACAACTCAGTGAAGTGAAAGCAAATCTCACTCCATTCAAGAACTTGAGCCTCAACAATGCTTCAACACATAGAACTGGGGAGACAAAATCCTAAACCAATGACCAAGTTGCACTCTTGGTTATCTACTCAAGTGGCCAAAACAGAGAGAAGTACCAAGATAACTGCATACTGAAGGACACACACACATACAAGAGGAAAGGAATCCATTTTAACAGATGGACAAGTCCAAGACTGCTGAAAACATTAGAAAACTGGTAAACAAATCTCCCCCCAAAATTTATAATTCCCAAAAAAAGGAAGCCACAGATCTGGAAATGCATGAAACTCCAGAGGACTACTATAAAAAACTGATTATTAAAATGTTTAATGATCTAAAAGATGATCTAAGGAATGAATTAAGAGAGCAAATATGAGAGGTGAAACACCATTTCAATATAGATGTGGAGATACTGAAAAGGAATCAATTAGAACTCCTAGGAATGAAAGACACAATGAATCAAACAAAAAAATTCAATAGAATGTGTCACCAACTGATTAGATTACATAAAAAATAGAACTTTAGGCCTTGAAGACAGAGTATATGAACTTGAACACTGAGTACAAAATAAAGACAGAAAAAAGATCATCATCAGAATATGCAAGAATTCTGAGGACACTTTAAGAGACCAAATTTGAGAGTTTGAGACTCATTGGGAGGGAAGAGAATATGGAGATACATGGTAATAGCATTAAGAATTTTTTAGTAAAATAACAGCAGAAAATTTTCCTAACCTTAGAAGTGAGATGAACAACCACATACAGAATTCATATAGAAACCCAAATAGACAAGATCAAAAAAAAAGAACCTCCCTAAGACACATCATAATGGAAATAGCTAATGTAGTAAGTAAGGAAAGAATATTAAAAGCTGCAAGAGAAAAACATTAGGTCATATTTAGAAGTAGAGCAATAAGACTTGCTTCTGACTTCTCAACTCAGACCTTAAAATCAAAGAGGGCCTGGAATGAGATATTCCAAGTTCTGAAAGAAATCAATTTCCATACAAGATTGCTGTATCCAGCAAAGCTCTCTTTCAAAATAAAAGGGTAAATAAAAACTTTCATTAATAAAAAGTCAGCACTATAAAAGACTTAAAGATATATCACAGAGGAAATCAGAAACATACCCCAAAGCTACCAAAAGAATGATGCTACCTAAAAGAGCAATTGATTGAATGAAAATTAAGATAGAATTGAATATATCACACAAATCAAAATAGAAGAAAATTTAAAAAACTTTTATATATAGTAAATCTGAATGTAAATGATCTCAACTCCTGAACTAAAAGACATAACTTAGTAGAATGGATTAAAAACAACAAGATCTAACTATATTCTATTTGCAAGAGACTCATCTTATTGGCAAAGACATCCACAGGCTGAAAGTAAAAGGATGAAAAATGATTCCATGCAAACTGAATAAAGCAAAACTTGATCAGAAGAGACAAAGAAAGTCATAACATACTAAAAAAAGGAACAATCCAACAAGAATATATAATGATGATAAATATTTATACCCCAAATACTGGTGTACCTAATTACATTGAAACAAAAACAAACAAAACTAAAAAACTTTTTGACATTAAATTCCAGATAGACTCAATACAATAATATTGCATAATTTCAACATACCTCTTACAGGCAGGTCATTCAGGCATAAAATCAATAGATGCTTCAAACCTAAATTATTCTATAGATCAAATGAACCTAACAAACATCTACAGACTATTTCACCCCAAACATCTGAATTTACCTTCTTCTCAGAAGTTCGTGGAACCATTTCTAAAATAGACCATGTTCTAGGTCACAATCTAAGTCTTAGCAAATACAACAACAAAAAAAAGACATAATCCTCAGAACAGCATGGAATGAAATAAAATTGAGAATAAAAATAATAATAAAAAGGAATAGAACAAAGAGTTGATTCCTTTAAAGTATAAACAATATTAACAAATCCTTAGTCAAACTAACCAAAAGAAAGAGAAGACCCAAATCAACAAAATTTGACATAAAAAGGAGACATCTCCATAGACATTTCTGAAGCCCAAAGTATCATTCGAAATTTTTGAAAATTTACTCCAATAAATTGGAAAATCTATAGGACATTGAAAAATTTATAGACACATATAGACTGTCCAAACTGAACCAGGATCATGTAAAAACCTAAACAAACCAATATCAAAGTTATCAAAGTACTTAAAGAAGTAATTAAAAGCCTTCCAACAAAGACAAGCTTGGAACCAGATGCATTCTCAGCCAAGTCCTACCAGATCTTTAAAGAAGAACTAAAACCAGTCATCCTCAATTTATTTCATGTGAAAGAAAGGGAAGAAAAACTCCTAAATCCATTCTATGAAGCCTCTATGACCCTGTTAACAAAACCAGACAAAGACACAGCAAGGAAAGAAAACTATAGACCAACATCCATGGTAAGCACACATGCAAAAATCCTTAATAAAATATTGGCAAACTGCCTTCACAAACACATTAAGACAGTATTCTAAGATAAGTGGGTTTCATTCCAGGGATGCAAGTTTGGTACAACATATACAAATCAATAAATTTTATTCACCATACAAACTGAACTAAGGACAAGAACCATATGATCATCTCAATGGGGGCAGAAAAGGCCTTAGACAAAATCCAGCATCAATTAATGTAAAAAACACTAGAGAAACTAGGGTTAGAAGAAACTTACCTCAGTATTATAAAGGCTACATATGACAAACCCAAAGCCAACATCATACTGGATGGAGAAAAACTGAAAGTATTTTCTCTAAAATCAGGAATAAGACAAGGAAGTCCATTTTCACTACTCGTATTTAATATAATATATTTTCACCATAAATAAATTGTTAAATGTTGAGGAGATAGATTTAAACTAATCTAAATATTATACAATGTGTTTATGTACAGAAACATCACAGGTTATTCCATTAATATATATGATTCTTTATGTTTTTTATGTATCAATTAAAAATAATTGATAATTGAATTAAAATCTGCCCAAAGGTTGAGGCCCATTGGCATCAAGGAAAGAGCTAAGGCATGTTACACTTGTGCTATTGACTAGTTGTATGGTTAGGTCCCTGCTCCCTGTGGGTGTTCAATGATTTCTAAGGCTCTTTATAGCTTGAGATTTCTTCTAAAGCCAGAAGCCCTTCTCAACTGCTGTCTCCATGAACAAATCTTTAATAGCAATTCAAGCTATTTCTTCCTTATTATTTTCATAATATAGCGCAATAACCCAATTTTGATACAGTCAGAATTGTGGCCATCCAAGTGTAAAGGTATAAAATACTCAGTTTCAGACCTAAAGGACAATGAAGATTCAAAGAGCACTGATTCCAACCCTGGAACCGCTATTTTTTTTTATGACATTTAGATTGAGCATTTCAAGGCCAAAGTTAAAAGAGAAACACTGAATATTAAAAAAAAAAAAGATGCCTTAGCACAATAAAGTCAATGCAGAAAAGGAGTGGTCATTCTTCTCTGGTTATTCTTGTGTTCAGGTTAGAAGTTAAGGTAGTGAGTAATTATTCAAATATGATTTCTAGCAACCCATCATCCTTCCACACTACAGTTTATTTAAAGAACAAAAAATCTTTTGATATAAGAATCATGGGCATTTAAAATACATGGCATTCTAAAGACAACAATGTAATATATCTGAATGAATTAAGAAAGGTTATTCTTTATAGTGGTGGTATTCAAACTGAAAAAAAAAAAACAAAAACCAAAAACAAACAAACAAACAAAAAAAACCCAAACACTGAATTTCTTGCAACTCTACCATAGCAGTCACTTTCTTTGGCAAGTGGGATTCAAATAAATGAGTTTTGAGAAACTTTTTTTTAGTTGTTCAAAACATTACAAAGCTCATGACATATCATCTTTCATACATTTGATTCAAGTGGGTTATGAACTCCCATTTTTACCCCAAATACAAATTGCAGAATCACATCAGTTACACATTCACATTTTTACATAATGCCATATTAGTGACTGTTGTATTCTGCTACCTTTCCTATCCCCTAGTATCCCCACTCCCCTCCCCTCCCATCTTCCCACTCTACCTCATCTGCTGTTGTTCAGTTCTGCCCCTTGTTTCCCCCCCCCTTTCCCCTCACAACCTCTTATGTGTAATTTTGTGTAACATTGAGGGTCTCCTTCCATTTCCATACAATTTCCCTTCTCTCTCCCTTTCCCTCCCACCACTCGTCTCTGTTTAATGTTAATCTTTTTCTCATGCTCTTCCTCCCTGTTCTGTTCTTAGTTGCTCTTCTTATATCAAAGAAGACATTTGGCATTTGTTTTTTAAGGATTGGCTAGCTTCACTTAGCATAATCTGCTCTAATGCCATCCATTTCCCTGCAAATTCCATGATTTTGTCATTTTTTAGTGCTGCGTAATACTCCATTGTGTATAAATGCCACATTTTTTTTATCCATTCATCTATTGAAGGGCATCTAGGTTGGTTCCACAGTCTAGCTATTGTGAATTGTGCTGCTATGATCATTGATGTGGCAGTATCCCTATAGTACGCTCTTTTAAGGTCCTCAGGGAGTAGTCCAAGAAGGGCGATAGCTGGGTCAAATGGTGGTTCCATTCCCAGCTTTCCCAGAAACTTTTTAAAGAAGAATTTTCTTTTTAACATCTTATGATGACTCGCATGATTTTGAATAAAGGATTCAACACTAGGCTAGGTGACTCAATTATTAAATGAAAATTATTACTAAAGTGAAAAGTAAAGTTTAAAAGATCCTGGGAGAGTCATTTGTTAAGGAGGAGCTAGCTACCCTTGTGACATATGTGGGATCTGAGGGTGAGGAAGTCTGGCTTAGCTGGGGAAAGGTTGGTACAAAGCACTCCCTTTGGTTTCCAAAATGATAAGAACAAGCGTATACAGATTCTCTCTTGACACCCACATGGTATTAATAAACATTATAAAATAGTATAAACTTATTAAATACATTTGGCAAGAAGGATAACCTCTGTTGAACTGTACTCTCTTGCTTTTGCTGGTTAAATCATATACTTACCAACAACCAGAGATATTTTTCCCAAGATCTATTGCATCATTGCAATTGCCATTATAATTATGTAATTTAATCAAATTTTGCATTATTAAATAAGTTAGCATAAAGGAAGAGAGCTGTTTCTACCAATGTATTAAAAATAACAGTGAATTGCTGAAAGTGATGCTCTCAAATTAAGGCAGAAAAGGCAACTCTAAAAGTTGAAAATCTATAAAATATAAGAGTTTCTAAATTAGACAATCTCCTTCAGATATATTTTGTATGAAAGAGACTAACACAGACCCCACACTCAAAGAAATTGAGTTTTCCAAATGGATTTTAAAATGTACATTTATATGTTTTGGTTAAAATAAAAAAAATGTGAGAGATTTAAACAAGCTTCTCTCTCTCTTTCTCTCTCTCTCTCTCTCTCTCTCTCTCTCTCTCGCGCGCGCACACACGCTCTCACTCTCTCTTTAGTTACCTCAAATAACAATTTCATATAACCAATCAACTGTTTTATCCTTAGATATTGTGGTTTCTATTCCATAAGTCAGAAAGGGAGCTCTCTCTTAAGTGGGAATTTCCTGGCACAAGATAGGTTAAATGAAAACTATATTTTGATTTAAAAAAAATAACAATAGATAACTCCTGAAATAACACTATTGCAGAACACTTATTATTTCAAGAGAGTATAGTGCAGTTTATATCAAGAGAGATTTAGTGTTTATTTAGCAAGCATAAACATGGAATCTGGAATGTATAAACAGTTCAACTTCCAGAAATAATTTTGCAACATAGTGTACAGAAGAAAGGATACTGAGTAGTGTCTATGTTCCACCTATCTCTATTAGATGGTGTATAGTAAAGTGAATGCTGCCCTCCTTGGGGCTCCTTTCACAGATACTCATCACCCTATTCATCATTGGGAGTGATGTTGGCTACCCTCTGCTTAAAAGAATTAACCTTGGCCAAATGGAAGCCATGTAGCTCAAGAAGTATGTTCATTCTTGCTGTAGATTCCAGCCAATGATTACTGACAGTAGATTTTTAAAAAGTCTCCCTGTATTATCATGGATGAGAAGAGTATGCTTTGAAGTAGATATTTAGGTTGCTGGGTTAAGGGAGGCACTAGCTAGAAGAGAACATAACATTATGGGAGTTAATATTTTGGCAGAATTTCAGGAATTGATTATAATATAATTCAGTGATAACTCTTGAAAGCAATGACTCAAAGGAAATAGAGTGAAGATACAGGACTGCTATAGGAAAACTATGGAAGAAGGAACCTAAAGGCCCAAGGAAATGGAGTCATGTGAATGCGTTTTACTAGGTAAAGACAAACAACACACTAGCTATTCATGTTCTTCTTCAATAGTAGTTGTAACAAGCTTCAACTCTGAATCTGTTCATCAATTCACATAGATGAGTTGCCAGCGTAGAAAAGCCTTACAGCTCAAACTGTTCACTGATCATTAATCTATAAAGAAATGTGAGCAAATCCTGGGAATCCAGGCTAAAAACTAAAAACAACAACAGAACATAGCAGATACATTGATAGTCACTGGAAAAGACAAGTAGATAGGATAATTCACCCACTTAATGTCAAACAGTCTCTGTCCTCAACCAACCCAGTGTTTATAATCATTCAGTTACAGAATAGACAGAATAAGGAATGGATGCCATGTGTGGTCTCACAGCATAATCTGTCTCGCCAAGGCTGATCCTTTGTACCGCCACTACTGAATGTCTGCTCTACCATAAACAGAAAACTTTACCAATGCCCCCTCCCCCAATTATATTATACCCCAAGGAGCTCAAAAAGTGAATTGTTACCAAGATAATCACATCAGACTCCTTCTACCTAGAAAGCTACAAATTCATACCAGCCAAATTTGACACAAATTCTGTATGTTAGTCAGGTTTTTGCTGCTGTGACTGAAATACCTGACAAAAACAACTTAGAGCAGGAAAAGTTTATCTTGGGTTCACTGGTTTCTGTCTATGGTCTGCTGGCTTCCTTGCTCTGGGCGTGAGTTAAGGCCCATCCGATGGAAGGGTATTCCAGAGGAAAGTTTCTTAGCTCATGACAGCTGGGAAGGAGGGAGGAGAGAGAGAAAAAGAGAGAGAAAGAGAGAGACAGACAGAAAAGATATAGTTCAAGGTCACAATCCTAGTGACATAATTCCTCCAGTTATGACCTACCTGCCGATAGTAACCACCCAGTGGTACATTCAAATTATTAATCCATCAAATAGATTAATCCATTGATGAGGTTATTGCTCTCATAATCTAATTGTGTCACCTCTGAACATTTCTACATTGCCTAACATGAGCTTTTGGGGGACACCTCATATCCAACCACTGTGCATATACATTTGCTTTTCCTGCTCAACTTCCCATCCAGAAACACTATCCAAAGATTCTAAAAATTCAGTTATAAAAGAAGTCCTGTAAAAAAATATTGGTGTGGACTTAGATACCACCTTACAACAAAGGTATTCCATGGGAGCCACTGGTTCTGCCACAAACCACACATCTATAAGTTGCCAATCTCTTGAAGGCCCAGTGGAGGCAACAGGTTGATGACAACACACATGGATAATGAGACATTGACCTTCAGGATGAAGTGTACATTTTAAATGACCACTACATGTGCCCGATACTACGTCTCCAAGTGGTGATGACATGGGTCCAGAATTGCTGTATGACAACTTATCACAAATTTAGCTGCTTCAGAGAACATGTAGTTTCTGTAGTCAGGATTATAGTACAGCTTTGCTTGATCTTCTGCTTGTCATCTCATAAGGTTTTAAAGAATGTATTACCCAGACTATATCCTCATCTGGAGGCTTGAACTGGAAAACAAATCTGTTCCAAAGCTTATAGTATTACGTTTTAGGGTTGCCATAATAAAATATCATAAGTTGGATAGCTTAAAACAACAGAAACTTATTGTTTCACAGTTCTGGAGGCTATAAGTCTAACACTGAGATGTCAGAAGGGCTATGGTCTTTCTAAAATGTATAGAAGAAAATACTCCTTTGCCTCTTTAAGATTGTTGTGGTAGTTAGTAGTCCTTGGCATTCTCTGGCTTGTAGATATACTGCTCAGTTTCTACCTCTGTTGTAACATGGCCATTTTCCTATATGTCTTTCTTATAAATACACCAGTCATATTGAATTAAGGGCTCATCCTACTCCAGTCTGGCCTTAACTTATTAATCTGCAATCACCTACCTCCAAATAAGATCACATTCTGAGGCACTGGGGTTTATAATTTCAATCTATCTTTTAAGAGGACACAATTTAACCCCAAATATTGATTCAGGTTATTGTCACAAGTTATTTCCTTTTAGTTTCTGGACTCAAGTGCCCATCTTCATTCTGGTTGTCAGCTAGAAGCTGCATTTAGCCTTTCAAAGTCTCCCCAGTTCTTAGAGGCTTCTTGAAATTTCTTGCCCCTTGGGCTTTTCCAAAATGGCTACTTTATTCATCAAGTCATCAAAGAGAATATCTCTAATATAATCATGAAAATGAGAAATGAATTAGGCTCCCCCAAAACTGTGTATACCTAGAGCCTCAGAATGTGACCTTATCTGGAAATAGGAGTTCTGCAGATAGAGTTAAGACAAGGTCACACTGGCTAAGAAAATAGGGTTCCTAAATCCAATAACTTGAGTTCTTATAGGAAAACCATATGAAGACAGAGACACAAAAGATATGATGAAGGATGGAATTTGAAATGATCCATCTCCAAGCCAAGGAATGCCATGAATTACCCTCAACCACAAGAAGTTAGGAGAGGCAAGGAAGAATCATCTTCTCTATGTTTCAAAGGGAGCATGGCCCTGTTGACATCTGGATTTTGGACTCCAAGCCTCCAGGCCTGTGAAACAATAAATTTCTGTTGTTTCAAGTCACCTAGTTTGTAGTAACTTATTATATCAACCCTGAGAGATGAGAACACATCCTATTACAATGCCATATTCTCTTTTGATTATAAGCAAGCCACAGGTCCCTCTCTTACCCAAAGAAGGGAACTTGCACAAGACATGAACACCAGTAGGTAGAGATCACAGGGGACTCCCTTGGACACTGTCCTTCACACAAGGGGTAAAAGTAAGAATAGATCCACCCACCATAGGTCTGCATAGTCTAAATAGAGAATTTATGCTTTATTCCTCATACTGTTAGTTTCTGTGGATTTAGGGCCCCAATTCCTAGACCAGGAATGCTTCTATCAGGGGACATAAGTTAGGGTATCAGTGAACTCATGCTTTTGCTGCTGCCTGGTCACTTTGGACTTCTCATGCCAGCAGAAAAACAAACAGTGATAAGAGTTGCCACATTGGCATAATAATAAACCTAGTCATCAGGTAGGGCTGCTGCTAACTGATGGTGATAATTAGAAATATTTTGGGTACTAAAGATCTACTAGGCTGTCTCTTAATACTTTATGTCTAGTGGAAACTGTTGATAGACAAGCTCAGCTACCACAATCTCCTAAGAATGTGATAATGAAGGCTGCATGATGAACGATGAAGGTCTGAGTTCATAACAAACAAGTCACCTAGGCTAGCAGAAGTACTAACCAAAGAAGAAGGGAATTTAGAATGTATCATGGGGAAGGGAGATGATGAATGTCAAATATGATTTTAAAACCAATTAAAGCATAACTATAATCCAACCTATTAACCTTCTTCTTCAAAGTTTTCCCAGGAATTGTAACTAATTTGAGTCCTTGAGAAGCTGTGGCTAGGTGGATTGAACTTAATGGAAGAATTATGCGGAAACGGGTAAATTATAGTAAGTGAAGTTGGTGCTTTGCCAAATTCCCCACTGCCAACTAGTGCACCCAGCCCCCAGGTGACATGAGGTTGCCTGTTAACAGTTAACAGATGCTACCTTCATCAAACAATTGTTCTTTTCTAAATACCACCAGTTGGATATTCCTTCTTAATCTATCCCCCTCAAGATATGACTGTGAAATTATAATCTCAATAAGTTGTTCTGGAGCTTTCTTGTGGGATCTGGTTGAGGATTGTCTCCAGTTGAGATCATGTTTTTAACTTTTTTAGCTTTTAACTCATATTTGCATTCCTAACTCCCTTTCTCTTGAGGGAAATTTTTAAATGAATTATTTAAAAAATGATTCTTGCTTTTAGCTTTGCTTGTTAGGAAAACTTCTATAAGACATGGGCTACTAGTTTTTATTCTGTTTGGGTTCCCCAGCAACTCTTTCATTTGCATTACAATGATCTTTATTAATTTTTTTTTCCAAATATCTAACACAACCATCTATACTTCTCTGGATTTCTGGATTTCTTCCACAAACAAAATGAACAAAAAACACAGACTTGGAGAAATGCCTGCTATGGATTTTAATTTTTTTAAAACTTAAATCCCTGATCTCTTGGCATACAATCCTCTTAAACATGCCTATATGAATTACACATTTTATATTATTTAACGATGCGCTCATTTTGCACAGTGTATGTCCTCCCATGCAGAGATAACACCTTAGAAGCCAGGAGCTGGGGATTCATTGAAATTAAAGTTGTTTAAATTCAGTTTCCCCTTCCCCAGAAGGAGAGAGCAGGTGCAAGCTATCAGTTGTTTTGAGTTACAAATGGACTCCCTTTGTCTTCCTGTATCTAAATATGTTATCAGGTGAGGGTTGCCTCAGTTCTTGTCTTCCAGAAAGATTTCAGCCAAGTTACAAAGAGAAGCAGCAGGCTGATTAAGCAAAGTAAAAATACACTCCAGAGAATGTGCACATCACCTGTGGGCTGGGTATACTAGGCAGTGGAAAATTTGGCAGAGCACCAACTGTACGTAGTATAGTTTGCCTCTTGTCCACGTGATTCTTTCATCAAGTTCAATCCATCCCTAGGCATGGATTGCTGGCCATGATTGCTAGTCATGATTCCTGGCCAACCCAAATTAACTCTATATTTTTCAGCTCTGTATTCACTTTCCAAGAATGAAGTTTGCTTAGAATCTTCCATGTTCTGGATTTTTAAATTTTGTGCAGAAACTTCCCTCCACATGAATCATGTAATTGGGGCAATTCCTCCTGATTCCTGCCTTGACTGAATGAGCCTGTGAGAGTTTTGCCATGCTGGAAAAGTTCCCATCAGTATCTGAGAAAAACCTATTGAGGTCAAACTCAAAATGTAAATCATATTAAGATGCATGCAGGGTTACCCAACGCATAGTGCCTCAGTGTTCTGTGCATGCTCCAAAGTTGGGCTTGACATACCCAGTTCTTTCCAGTTTTAAGATAGTAGTATCTTGCTGTGAAGAAGGAAATTAGTAGGTGGGGTTCTCCATTACCCAAGATGGGGTGAGCCCTGTTGTCCCTCTCCTTATCCTTTTGCTCATGTCTGCCTTACTCTAACAGATATGGCATGTCTGAGCACTTCTGGAGTATTCTTAGAGAGTGGTTACATTCTTATAACCTGCTCATGATAGTATTGGGTAAACCTGTAAAGAAAATTCTATCAATGCTGGGTATTGATGTACTTCAGTAAGACATCCAAGGCCACATCTCCACAAAAGTATTCAACATTCATTCTGCCACTCTCAAAACCTTCCTTGGAAATTCTAAGCCCACCTAAATCAACTCTTGTACTTTATTCAAGCCACAGAGGCTAAACCATATTAAGTTCTGCAGGAGATATTGGAGAGATAGGCTGATAGAAATGTCACTGGATGAGGACCGAGGAGGTCCCCAGAAGGGAGAAGTGGATCTCAATTTGGCCCTGGTAAGTTCCTGTCTTACAGGAGAGAAATTAACTTTAGGATGGGTAAAAGGAGGCCCAAATAGAGATTTATTGAGGAAAGCAAACATTAGAGCAGAATGCACATTCAAAGGAAGAACAGTTGCTTAAGAGTGAGACGTGCTTTGCGGGCCTCGGTCTTCTTCTTTTAAAGGAAAACTTGTAAATGGTGAACCTGACAAGCAGAAGTTGGTGATGTCAGTCAATGAGCTCAATTATTTTGTGAGCCACAGAGTAGGTCATAGGGATCTGGTTCTTCTCAATCTTCAAGTGGATGCCACCTAGTTAACATATGGCATTTGGACTGTACCCATATTGTGGGTCTCAAATAATCACTCTCTCCAGGTTTCCTTCAATCAATCTGAAAAATATATTCTGTAAACTAACAAAGTATATAGGCACTAATTAACTGGTACAGTACTGTAAGATTTGTCAGATTGTTTAAGAATTTAGACCTGGGGAAAAACAGATCTGGGGGATGCAGGTGAAGGCATTCATGGAGCTTTGGGATTTAAACTTACAGTCCCTCTTCCTTCCTTGTTTGTCTCCATTTTACCTATCCTTATTTCTTCTATCCTACCTCAAAATTACTGTAAATGCATAGTGTCTTGGTATGTCTACAAAACTTATTCAGAGAAAGATTCTCCTTTTATCTGAATTGGCACCTTCAACAATTCCTGCTGAAAGGAATTTTGAGGGAAGGGTGGAGATAGGGTGGACTCCCAGAGCTATGAAATGAGATTGGACCCAGTGATCTGTAGGACCCAGATATCCCTAGGAGAGGCCCACATGGCCACTTGGAGATTGCTCTAAACATCCCTCATCTTTTCCCACACAAGAGTTATTACCTGAAAAGGTCTACTTAGGAGACTACAGGAGTATACTCGTGTTAGGAAGAGGAGCCAGGTGATCTTTGCCTGCAATTTAAACTGAGCCTTTTACTGATGCCTTTCCTCCCTTCTCAAAGCTGGGACATGGAGTTTCTCAAGTACCACTCTCTATTTTTTTTTCCTTCGAAAACTTCTGTACCCAGTCACCGAGGCACAAACTTGGTGCTGAGTCACCACTCCTGTCCACACACTGACTTTCAAAGTTTGCTGTGTTCTCAGTGTCTCTACCACCCAGTTCCCAAGTGGAATTAATTGCAGTAGGTGAGAAATTTAAGATGACATTCAAGTTAATATTATCCCTGATTTTAATTTACAAGGCCTGGTAATAAACACTCTCACAAACACTTCCTTGAACTACATTAATTTTCTGGTCAAGAGCCATGGTTCCCTCTATACTGTGCACATTTTTATAAACCCCATCACTTAACTCAAAATCTTGAAGCCCTCAGACAGACTAGATGATGACTTGACATATGCATACTCAACACATTATATTTTTTCAGAGATTTATTCTAAAGCAATCATACACCAAGACAGAAACATCCCAGACTTTCAACCCACACATGACATTAACAGAGAGATGTTTTTGAAACTCTCTAGAACTTCTGTTTTGTTTCTCAATTTGCATACTTTGAAATATTTTTCTAGTACATTTTTCATGGTTCAAAAACATCATTCCAAGACTTCTACCTCTCTTTGAAAACATAGAAACACTTTAGCTTTTGACACTTGGGATAACAAACAATATAGGTTTCCAACAAACTTATAGCTACGTGATTTCAAGTCATCTGCCTTGATACAAAAGAGTGACCTCCTAACCTCATCAACTTGGGCCCATCTCCTTCTACACTGTGTCAGTCATGAATATACCTTTTGTTTTTCCCAATGCAATTTATATTTCTTTAAGATTTTTAAAGAATCTTTGCCTTGCCAAACAACTTGAACCTCCCAAACACTGCACAGGTGACATCTCTTTTGGGAGGGTTTTGAAGGAAATCAATAAGTAAACTTGCAGCATAGTATAATTCTGAGTCTCTGTTTAAGGGATTTATCTCAAAATTGTTCTCTCAAAAGAGCTCTAGCTGTAAAATCACTGCTATGTATACTTTTCTTTATTGGAAGGTGTTTTCTAAACTATGTTATAATCTGTGCTAAATCTCTTTTGTTTCTCAGTTGGCACCATTCCATTAACAATTTAGATGATGTGGTGGAACATAATTCTTTCACTCAGAATAATGAATATTTTGATTTAGTTATAGGCCATATTCAACAATCTTGGATAATAGCATCTGCTTCACTGCCACATGTCATTCTAGCATTTTTGCCCCTGTTGAGGAAAGAAGAGTGTAAAGTGCATGGTCATATGACCAAATCAATAAGAGAAACAGAAATAAACACACAAACCTTTACTTTGTGTTTGTGGCTACAAAGGGGTAAAATATGTGAGTAGGTCCTGATGTTCTAAAGTCTATCCAAAATGTATATGGTTTCCGTTTAAAAAGTTTGGAGCACCACCTATAACTGTACAGAGATGATGGGCAGTCACTTCTACTATAGACTTCTCTCCCCAACTCATCATCCTTTTAACCACTTTGCTTCTTCCTATTATGTCTTATACTTGATTTGTGTTTTGAGTTGTCAAGTTCTGTTATCAGATAAGATGCAAAGGATACATACGTGTGTGTGTGTGTGTGTGTGTGTGTGTGTGTGTGTGTCGGAATGAAGCTGGATGGCAGTGGGAAAGACAATTACATGCCATGGTGGATCAAGGGAGATGGGGAAAAGTCTCATGAGTCTCTGACCTTAGGGTCCATATGGGAAAGGTTTTCAGATCTTCTACACTAGCAAATTAAATCCTGCTTAAATATTTCCTGTATACATTTATGCTAAATAAGTTCCTCACACTGTGATGCAATACAAAAAGCCATTCTCTGTATCCTAGACTGGTTTTGATGTGGTCTCTCTTATTACATTGACTATTTTGTAATGATGGAAGTGCATCCTTGATCTGTCATTTAAAAGCAGCTATTCTTGTGTGACTCTGTCACAAATAATGGATGGAAAAGTTCTGCTCAATCAATCTATTTCTTGTTTTTGGTTTCCAGAAGATTAACCACTCCTAGGATACTAGGACAGATTTGTTGTACAAAGAAAAGGCTATAAATTATGAATACAATATGAGTAGAGTTTACTAATATACTCAGCTCTGATACACATCAGTTATATATACACATATATATTACACATCAGTTATATATATATATATATATATATATATATATATATATATATATACACACACACACACACACACACACATCAGAATTCTAAAGCATGTTCACCCTAGGTTTTTTTTTTTATTGTTGGTTGTTCAAAACATTACAAAGTTCTTAATATACCATATTTCACAGATTGATTCAAGTGGGTTATGAACTCCCATTTTTACCCCGTATACAGATTGCTGTGTCACATCAGTTACATTTCCATTGATTTACAAATTGCCTTTCTAGTGCACCCTAGGTTTTTAATAATTAGTATGAATCTATTTTTATAACTTCCTTATCAAATCAATGTGTTAGAATAGAAAGTTATTTAGAATTGATTCAAGAGAAGAAGATAGAGAGGGAAAGAGAGCAAGAATGGAGTGGTGTGATGGTATCTTTGGCAGCCCCTCAGCCCAAGGCCACAAATGGCCACCTTGGTTGGAAATTGTGGAAAATGAGAAAAGAGAGTTTGCCAAATGGGAATTGAAATCAACTGATACAAAAATAATTCTTCATTGCCAATGTTTTTCGTGGGCTTATTTTTGTGGGGGCAGTCATAGTGTGTTATGATTTAGACATGTGGTATCTACCAAAACCTCCTGTGTGAGACAATGCAAAAAATTTCAAAGGTGAAATAACTGGGTTATGAAAGCTTAACCTAATCAGTGCATTCATCCACTGAGGGGAATTAGCTGGGTGGTAACTGTAGTCCTGTAGGGTGTGGCTGGAGGAGGTGGGTCTCTGGGGGGCATGTCTTTGGGGTATACATTTTGTATCTGGAGAGCTGAGTCTCTCTCTCTCTGCTTCCTGGTGCCATGTCCCCAGCTGCTTTCTTCTGCCACACTCTTCCACCACGATGTTCTGACTCACCTCCTGCCCCAAAGAATAGAATCTGCCATATAAGACCTCTGAAATAATCTTTTCCTCCTCTAATTGTACTTGTCAGGTGTTTTAGTCATAGCAACAAAAAATATGATTAAAACATAGTACATGAAAGCAAGAATTAAAGAGAACACTTGTGTTTATGTTTAGTATGTTTTCTTCCCTTTCTTGCCATGGTAGCTAAATGTTGGTGTGTAATATTAGGGAAAAAGTTACTTAAGACAGAGTTTTATCTGTTTTTGTTGCAGGGTCCTGGAGATCCTTGGTTCTTGGGTTCTTGGAAGAGAGATCTCAGAGGAGACACAGAAGTAGTACTTTGTGAGAGCAAGGAGACTGCATTAAGCAAGACGGGAAAATATACTTTCAGACGTGGAGGTGGAGGAAGTTATCCTGAGCAGGAGCAGTGACAAAGTTCAGTCTATCTTTTGTGCCTGCCCCCCCCCATCTTATCTTGGTTTTGTTCTTTCTCTTTCCCTGCCTTACAGAATTGGCAAACATGGTCTACACACTGTGTTATAAAACTCCAGGTGAAGAGTTCATGTACCATCCCAGGATTCCCTGGCGAAAGTCCACAAGAGTGTCAAAATGGCAAAGCTAATGATATTACAATAGCATAGTATTTTGCAGTTACTTTCAGACATATTGTAGCTTAGTGTGCATGTCTATTGGGATCAATTTTACCAAGAAGGTGTGTTGTTTCCAGATAAAACCCACAGTTTCTGTCCACAACTGGGAATAGGATTCCTGCCACCCAGCATTGGGACCCCCCTCCTCTTGGTCAGTCCCTTGTTTCCCTCTTCCTTCCTATGGTCTTGTTCATGTCTGCATTAAATACCTTTTTGGTCACTGCTGTATTTTTTGCCTACCCCTGTAATAGTGTTTAGCATTTACACATTACTCAGTATATACTAGTACAGTTTACATAATATAATATTTATCTATAAATACATTTATTTTGGATCACAAAAGCTCCAAAGCTCAGAAAAAGGTGCATAAGATACTTTTTTAAAAAAAAAAGTAAGAATGAGACTGTCCACAGGTACTTATGACCTGACTGCTGTAGGGATATTAGGGGGCATTAGTGATGTTGAGCCTACACGAGGATCTGTCCTGCAGAGCAGATGAAAGTGCCAGCATGGATTCCTATGTTGAAGAGTAGAAAAGACTGTTTTATTTCTCATTTTAGGTAAAATTAAATATAAGTAGAAATTCTAATGCTTTCCCCACCAAGGCCAATTTTTATACTTGGCTTCACCATTGCTCTAATAAGCATAAATATTTGTTTTCCAACCATTATATTTTTATCAATGCATATTTTATTATTAATGTATTTTAAATTTACATTTAAAAAGGAGTAGGTAGTTCTTTCACACTAAATAAGATTATTGCAACAAAGCTCTTTGGAAAATAACTTTATAAATATGTGCACAAACTAATCTTGCAAGGCTTCATGCAGATTTTATTCTGTAATTATAAGATGAAGCTTCTTATATTGTGGACAGAGGAATCATAGACTTAACCTCTATAGGGGAGTACAAAAGTTAACAGATGAATTATTGAAAATAATGACCTAAAAATATATTTTGTGTAAAAAGCAAAGTTATTTATCTAGAAAAATAAAATATTTAAAACTGCATGTAATTTTTCTACTTTTTAAAATATTTTCTACTGCTTCAAAATGATAATCTTCTGCAGGGTTTTGCAGTGAGCCCATGCAAGTTGGGTTCTGATTATTATATAAACCTTCATTTAAAACAAGGCCTATTGCTTAAGGCAATATAATGTGAAACAAATCTATGAACCTTCTTTGGCTTTGATTTACCAAACAGAAGATATTAAGACCAACTATGAACCAAAATAGATAAAAATTGACCTAACACAAGGCCTGCAACTTCAGCTGCCTTGTCTTCTTAATGGTTCTGATGCCATTTGTACCTATTTATCTTGGGCCTGTTTTCCTTGTAGTCGGACCCATTCCTTGCCCTTTCCCTGCTCTGCTCTGTGTGACGAGTGGCCACTCCTAAAGGGTGCATTTTTTAGGCTCCTGTACCAGCTGGCATCCAGCTGGTCTGGGATAAAGGGAAACACCCCTTCCCACATCTCTGCCTGCTTGTCTGGCAGCTGTCAGCTCACCCAGTGGTTTTGAGCCTACTGCTGTGGTGGATCTGTTCTCTTACCTCCCATGGTCCTTCTGACCTGGGGGTGATGAGAAATTTCTGCAGGTGCTAAATCAGAGTTGCTTAACTGTCTTTTGTACAACTTATTATATGTATAACAAAATCCTTATATTGTGGTCTTTTTACTTAAAAACCTGAATGTTTTCTGTTTTTCACGTTAGACCTAGTATTCTGTCTGTATTTCTGTGTGCCAAGATATGTAAACTTAGTATTTAAAAGAACATCTACTTTTTATGTCCCAGTGCTGTAGGTCAAAATCTCACTTGATCTTGACTAGGTTCCCAGTCTACAGTCGCCCAAGATGAAATCATGGTACCAACTATGTCTGGGCTCTTCTCTGGAAGCTCTGGGGATGAATCTGCTTCCCAACTATATTTAGGTTATTGGAAGAATTCAGTTATTTTCAGCTGACGGACTTTGTTTCCATGCCATCTGTCAATTGAGTACTGCTGTCTCTAAGGGTGGTCTGCTTCTGGACCCTTGCCACATGGCTCCTCTCTCTCAGAAATGGAGAACAGTACTTGCAACAAATCCCTTCTATACTTTGAAATTTTCTGATGTCCTCTTCTGCCCAAAGCTAGAGAAAATTACCATCCTTTAAAGAACTCATGTGACAAAGTTCACCTGGATAATCTCTTGCTTTAAAGGTTAATTGATCAGCAACATTAATTAGACCTGCAAAATCTCTTGCTACTATGGTAATACTATTACGGGAATAATGCGGGGGAAAGAAGGTCTTCATAGAATTCTGTCTTCCACAAACCTTCAGTGAGCTATCTCTTCTGGCACTTACCAGGTTTGTGCCCTTCAGCTAATCATTTAACCTCCAAAGACCTTAGATTCTTCATTTATAAAATATTTATAACCAAGAGAGACAAACTAATTGCTAATGTTCCACTTCTGTAAGTCGGTCATTTTGGCTGAGACTAGTAATGCATGGACCAGTTGGAAGAACAGTGTAGAATTTTGCTATCTTCTCTTGTGCATGCCCCTTTTCACAGAGAATAATTGGATTTGGTTTGGAAAAGGAGAGAATTGTGTTTTACTGGAAACAAGAAGAGTCATGTATAAACTGTATTGGCTTCATTATGCTGGAGTGAGTTGCCCCTTTTCCTTTAGGTTCTGTCCGTTCTGTAGGAATTCTTACTTCAGTCAGTAAATACTACAATGTTAGTGCTCAGGGTGATGCTCCAAAGTGAGGGAAGCTGAAGAAGATAAAAAGACTGTTCTCAAAGGGGAAGTCAGAAAACTCAGCCTTGCTGGGAGACTCCGATGATAGTCCCTGCCCTGTTCCCATCATCTACGGAATGAAGAAATCAACTAGGATGCTGTTGAGGTCCTTTATGTTTAAAAAAATAAATGATTTTCCTCCATCTTAAAAATGCTTGGCTGTAATTAAATATGATGCCATGTGTATAAGGAAATCAGATATTTATTCTCAGGTGCAAAGAAAGCTGAGTGTTTTAAGCAGATTAATTTGGACTTTTTTTAATTAAAAAATTTCAATGTATAGTTTTGAGATTCCATGATTCATTAACCCTAAACTACATTTTTCCTCCCTAAATCTATTCTTTGTGGATTTTTAAAAATAGCAAATAGTATACCATCATGTGGCAGTCATGTAATGCCCTCTTCTGGCTAAAGATCAAAGCACAACCTTTCTCAATGAAATGGTTATCACCTGGAAATTTACCTGTACTTTTAGCTCTTTTCAGTATATTACTGAGTAGTGTCTGCTTCAGCAATTTTTATTAGCCAGTCTTTATCTGTTCTAAAAATGAATGTGTTTTATGTTTTATTCTGATATAGCCATTCACATGCTGTATCAGTTTAATTAACACAATTATCCCAAAATTTCCTTCCTTCTTTCTTCTCTTCCTCCTTCTCTTCCTTCCTTCCCTCCTCCTCCTCCTCCTCCTCCTCCTCCTCTTCTTCTTCTTCTTTTTGGTGAGGGGGCAAAAGTCTGGAGTCTATTTGGTTAGGATTTTTTTATTGACAAAATTAATGAGATTACCACATTTTAGATTGCATTTTTTTCTGATTGTATACATAGTATATTCACACCAATTCCAGTCTTCATACATGTACTTTGGATAGTAACGATCATCACATTCCACCATCATTAATTACCAAATGCCTCCTCTCCTCCCTTTCCCTCCCACCCCTCTGCCCTATCTAGAGTTCATCTATTCCTCCCGAGCTCCTTCTCCCTATCCCACTATGAATCAGCCTCCTTATATCAAAGAAAACATTTGGCATTTGATTTTGGGGGATTGGCTAACTTCACTTAGCATTATCTTCTCTAACTCCATCCATTTACCTGCAAATACCCAAAGAACTTAAAAACAGCATACTACAGGGACACAGCCACGTCAATGTTTATAGCAGCTCAATTCACAATAGCTAAACTGTGGAACCAACCTAGATGCCCTTAAATGAATGAATGGATAAGAAAAATGTGGCATGTATACTCAATGGAATATTACTCAGAAATAAAAGAGAATAAAATTATGGCACAAGAGTTAATAACTAGAATCAACAAAGGGGACTTACTCAAACTAAAAAGTTTTTTCTCAGCAAAAGAAACAATAAGAGAGGTAAATAGGGAGCCTATGTCCTGGGAACAAATCTTTACTCCACACACTTCAGATAGAGCCCTAATATCCAGAGTATACAAAGAACTCAAAAAATTAGACAATAAGATAACAAGTAACCCAATCAACAGATGGGTCAAGGACCTGAACAGACAATTCTCAGAGGAGGACCTACTATCAATCAACAAGCACGTGAAAAAATGCTCAGCATCGCTAGCAGTCAGAGAAATGCAAATCAAAACCACCCTAAGATACCATCTCACTCCAGTAAGATTGGCAGCCATTAGGAAGTCAAATAACAACAAGTGCTGGCGAGGATGTGGGGAAAAGGGTACACTTGCTCATTGTTGGTGGGACTGCAAATTGGTGCAGCCAATTTGGAAAGCAGTATGGAGATTTCTTGGAAAGCTGGGAATGGAACCACCATTTGACCCAGCTATTCCCTTTCTCGGTCTATTCCTTAAAGACCTAAAAAGAGCATGCTACAGGGACACTGCTACATCGATGTTCATAGCAGCACAATTCACAATAGCAAGACTGTGGAACCAACCTAGATGCCCTTCAATAGATGAATGGATAAAAAAAATGTGGCATCTATACGCAATGGAGTATTACTCTGCATTAAAAAATGACAAAATCATAGAATTTGGAGGGAAATGGATGGCATTAGAACAGTTTATGCTAAGTGAAGCCAGCCAATCCCTAAAAAACAAATGCCAAATGTCTTCTTTGATATAAGGAGAGTAACTAAGAACAGAGTAGGGACGAAGAGCATGAGAGGAAGATTAACATTAAACAGGGATAAGAGGTGGGAGGGAAAGCGAGAGGGAAGGGAAATTGCATGGAAATGGAAGGAGACCCTCATGGTTATACAAAATTACATACAAGAGGAAGTGAGGGGAAAGGGAAAAATAATACAAGGGGAGAAATGAATTACAGTAGAGGGGGTAGAGAGAGAAGAGGGGAGGGGAGGGGAGGGGAGGGGAGGGGGGATAGTAGAGAATAGGATAGACAGCAGAATACAACAGACACTAATATGGCAATATGTAAATCAATGGAAGTGTAACTGATGAGATTCTGCAATCTGTATACGGGGTAAAAATGGGAGTTCATAACCCACTTGAATCAAAATGTGAAATATGATATGTCAAGAACTATGTAATGTTTTGAACAACCAACAATAAAATAAAAAAAAAATAAAAAATAAAAATAATAAAAATTAAAAAATTATGGCATTTGCAGGTATATAGATTGCATTTTTAAAAGGACAAAATAACAGATAAGTTCTAAACCATAGTGTTTTTTTTAAGAGAGAGAGGAGAGAGAGAAAGAGAGAGAATTTTTTAAATATTTATTTTTCAGTTATCGGTGGACACAACATCTTTATTTTTATGTGGTGCTGAGGATTGAACCCAGCGCCCCGTGCATGCCAGGCAAGCACCTTACCGCTTGAGCCACATCTCCAGCCCCCAAAACATAGTGTTATTTTAATTAAAATTTTCTGCCTGTACATATGTGTGAGAGTTAACTAAGTGATTTGTGTTTCTCACTATTGATGAAGAATACACAGTGATATCATCATTATTATTTTTAGTCATTTATGTCTTTACAATTTTCATCCAAGTGTTTCTATGTATCCTTTATTATAAAGGATACTGGAGATGAATCTTAAAGCCAAGAATAATAATGACCCTCTTCCTAAGACCAAATAATTGTAATTTGAAGTAGTAACTTAATGATTTTATCTAATGCAACCATATAGAACGGTAATTATCAGTCTTTAGGAACACATCACAATCACTTAGTGGTATGGTGGGAAGAGTAAGTTTTCCTAAATAATGAAGTGTGTGATATTTCTCAGACACGCTGGGACACTCTGATAGTCTTATATTTAAGGGAACCATATAACTTGTCATCCAAATCTGAACACTTTTGAGTGTGCAAGAATCTTTATTAACAATTATGGTGAAATTCCAGACTAAGCTGGGGCTTGTCAGGTAAGGCAGAAATTAGGTCACTGTATTCGTATTCTATAACATATTGATTAGAATAATGGAAATCATAATTATCATTAGAATTCTGTTTTTACTTATATTTCAGAGGCATTCTTTATCTCCAACTTATACTTCTGTTGTATGGCAAACAGAAATTGTGTTAAATTTATCCTTTTACTGGAGTCAGGTTGCTGAGTTTCAAATCCTGACAATTACTAAACTTTTCTTGCCTTGATTACTTCATCTGTAAGATGGGAATAATAATAGTGCCTACCTAATACAGTATTTATAAGGATTCAAGAGTTAATGAATACACATGCAGTCAACATTTAGTATGGTTCCTGGAACCCAGTTAAAATTATTAATAATTGAATTATTAGTTTCTGAGAGTGAATGATGTTTTGAATTTTCATAAAGATCTGAGAACTTCAGAGTTTGAGTACCCACCTCAGGAAAGCAACTTGTGGAAGGGATGTTCTGAGTAAGACCCAAAGATCCTGCCTCCCGGAGTATCCTCCTCTCCCCTCCAATGGGGGTTGGACAGAGACTCATTTCCAATGAGCAGAGAATTCAGAAAAAGTGTTGCAGTGTCACTTCTAAAATTCAGTTACGAAAAGACTGATTTTTCATTTTGCTCTTCCTTCATTATTATTGCTTCCTCTCAAATCTGTGGCTCTGAAGAAGCTGGGTGCCATGTTGTGAGCAGCCAGATGGAGAAGCCCTTGTGGCAAGGAACTGGTGTTTCTGGCCAAAAGTGAGTGAGGACCTGGAACAATTTCCACTAGCAAGTGATAATGTAAAGACATTCAAAAAATCAAAATATAAGTAGTAGGAAAATGAGACTTCTCCCATTTCCATTACCACAAAGCTTTAAGTTTATCTCTGTCCATAAATGAAATCATTAGAATTTCAAAATTAAAAATAACCCAAGTTCTGCTCTGAAGCAAGGAGATGTTTGATTATAAATCCATTTTGAGAATTAAACAAGACATTTGGGAACTAAGAATACAACCTTAATGTTTCATGCCTATTTTACCACTTGATGGAGCTATCATGCCAGATATCTCTTAAAAATCTGTTATATTTACATGAAAACAGCACTTTTGAGAAATGTACATTAAATGTATGACCCTTATCATTAATTAAAAGTGTTCTAGTGATTACTGTCCTCTCACCAAGAAATTTAGATAACTCTGTCAAAGAGAAAACTTTATATAATCTTGGGCTGATAGGATAATTTGCTTATGTTTACATTTCATATAGAAAAATTTGAGGAGGATATTCTTTGGGAGATACTTACATATTGATGAGCAGGCATGTACACAAATGCACTTTG
Source organism: Spermophilus citellus (assembly GCF_964194105.1). NCBI lineage: Eukaryota > Metazoa > Chordata > Mammalia > Rodentia > Sciuridae > Spermophilus > Spermophilus citellus. The sequence goes on from NC_138189.1 coordinate 92,837,876, forward strand.
AAAAATTATAATCTATTCAAATTTAAGGATAGATATAAGGTACATATTTGTATGTGTGTGTGATATTACAAGAAAGAAAGATGGACTTTTTTTTGAGAGCTGAGTCTAAAAAAGATTCTTGAGTCAATCACAGACAGAGGGAAGGAGGCTGATATTTGCAAGGAGGAATGAAGTCACAAAACAAGGAAGTGTTGGTCATAGATAAATATAGAAGATTTGTACTCTCATCTTTATGGAATCTATTTTCTATTAGAACTACTTATTTGATGTGTAAAGGTCCACAGTCCCTTATCAGAAAACTCAGAAGTCATCTATGCTTTGAAATTCAAAAAGTTAAAAAATTTAAAAGGGAATACAGTATTTATACTATATAGTATACAACATTCAAACAATGTCTGAGGCAGTACCCTTTCCATAAACATGTTGTAGGCTACAAAACTCAGACTTTGGGTTTCAAGTTCAGGGAAGAATGTTAATTAGGATATGCTCTTGGGTTCAACATCTAGAGAAAGGAGTTTAAGGAGGCAGGACTGGGCAGAAGACATGTTGATATGCTCTCAGTATAGGCTTCAGGCCACACCATGGGAATTTCTTAGATTGGTACAGTTTTTAACATTGTCCTAAATTGGAGTGAGGAAAATGAGCTTCATAACCCCAAGTGGTCAAATATTGGAATCAGTTTACTACTGGAGAAAAGGATGACCTCCAGTATTGCAGTTTTCTTGAGCCCGAAGAGGGCTGACATTTGGAAGCCTTCTGGAAGCCCTCTCATCAGCTGAAAAAATTAATTCTTCATTCCTGCTGTGTGACCTTGACTACTGTCTTCCTGAGGTTTCCAAGCCCCAAGTCACTAGGTCCTTCTCAGGAAAATGTTATGAACTTTTCCCCTTGACAACACAAACTAGAAGAGCGGTATGTTTGGGATTAAATGTGTTTTTTTTTCCTCCAAAATTCATGCTGAAACTTCATCCACATTGTGTTGATATTAAGAGGTGGAGCCTTTCAGGAATCCATTAAGACCTGAGGGCAAAGATTATGGTGTTATGAAAAGGCTGGAGGGAACTAGTTTAAGTTTCTGCTCCCTTTAGTTTTTCTGCCATTTGCTACATGATGATACAGTAAGAGGCACAATTTGGAAGCAGGAACTTCAATATCGCCAGATACTGAAGCTGTTACACCTTGATATTGGACTTCCCAGCCTCCAGAACTGAGAGAAAATCAATTTCTATTCTTTATAAATTGCTCAGTATGTGGCATTCTGCTATTGAAGAAACAATGGACTAATGGAACCAAGATGTGCCCAAGTGATAAAGCGAGAATGAAACAAACACCCCTGTCCCCTAGATATTATCCTCTCCAGGTCAAAAGAGTCAATAACTACTGCCAAAATGTCAACTCCACTTTTTGCTTTCTGGTCAGTTACAGGAGGAACACAAAGTACATAAGGCATAAACATTAGTTTATAAAATTCTATAGAGCTCTTGCTGTGTACCTTGGTGGAGATGTTTCCCTTTTGAGAGAAGGGAGTCCAAAGTTGTAAGAATGGGAAGCCCGAAGTCACAAAGTGAGTCGTCCAGAGTGATGATAAAAGGAGTTAATTCTGATTCTATACTTTGTTTCCTTGACTCATGTGTTCTACTTATCAGGGACCAGATTGATAAAAAGATATTTGAATTAGAGTGAACACTATGTGCTGGAGAAATGGTGTCATGGTAAATTACCACTACTGTATGAGCTTTTTATTGCTATGATCAGAACACCTGACAAGAACAATAGAGAGGAGGAAAAGTTTATTTTGGCTAATAGTTGAGAGGTTCAGTAAATAGTCTGACAACTTCATTGCACTGGGCCAGGAATGAGACAGAACATCGTGGCAGAAGGGCAAGGTGGAGGAAAGCTATGCCAATCATGGTGGCCTGGAAGCAGAGAATGAGAGAGAGAGAGAGAGAATGAGACTAGAGAGGGAGAACTGTAGGGAAGATCAACCCTTCGGTGCCCCACATCCTCCAGTTATACCTCACCTGCCTACAGTTATCAACCACTCACTCCATTCAAACTAGGATGGGCTCATTTAAAGCTCTCCAAATCCAATCATTTCACCTCTGAATATTCCTTCATTAACGCAAGAACTTTGGAGAGGACACTCCATATCCAAACCACAGCAGTCACCAAATAGCACTTTTGCTATGCTTTTTTTCTTTTTAAAACATTGTTTTCATTTGTAAAATATTGGCATATAAAATTGTGAATATTTATGTGATAACATGATGTTTTGATACATATGTACATTATAGATGTTCAAACTTAGGTAAGTATATTTATTTTTTCAAACATTTGTGATTTCTTTGCACTGAAAATATTCAAAAACTTTTCTTCTAGATTCTTTTGAAATAGTACATTATCATCATTTATGTTCACCCTACTGTGAAGTAGAACACCAGAACTTATTTCTCCTAACAGTAACTTAGTATTTACTGACCAAGTTTCCTCATCCCTCCCAATCCTCCACTTTATCCAGCCTTTCATAACTGTTACACCCTCAAAAAGATCAACCTTTTTAGATTTCATATAGTAGTTAGATGGTGCAATTGTTATCTTTCTGTACTTTGTTTATTTCACTAAACATAATAACCTCTAGTTCCTCCACATTATCCAAAGGACAGGATTTTATCCTTTTTAATGCCCCCAAAGTATTCCATTATGTATATATACCACATTTTAAAAAATCTATTTATAAGTAATGGATACTTAGGCTGTTTGCCTTTAATAGGCCATTCCATTGCCCTGTCTGACCAGTAGCTTCTGAATGATATAGTATGTAACATAATGAGTGTGTCTTGTGTAATGGTTCAGTTGCACAGTTACTTTGCTATAAAGTAGGTCCTTTGGTCTGAAATGATATTGTATGGAATCATATAGGGATGGATCTTAGGTTTCATTGGCCTTCAGATAATGGAAGGAAAATCAAATCCCATAAATGTAATATGTGTCTATTTTTATCAAAATGAATCATGGTCTTTTCCAAGGTGGAAGGATCAATTGTATTCAGCTGGTCATCAAGTGTCTTGTTATTGTCAAGTGACAGCACCATATGCAGAACTCAGCAATATTTTCTGTTGCTGGAAGGCTGGAGATTTCATGCCTTTGGAAATTAGGAGCCAAAGCTGATGGTCCATGCATAGCTTCCATCACTATCATTATGGATGCTTCTTTTATGTATACATCATGACAAATAGTCAGCAATGACAGAGTCTGGCTGTGTCAACTGGCCAATTCAGTTTTGTTTACCTGGATGGCTATTGCCTCCTTCATAGTGGAAGATCACTGGTGGGCATTAGTATTCAAAAATAAAGTCACATATATGACCAAAATATATGACCATTCTCATATATCTATTCAAATGACTCTACTTCCCATTTGTTAAACTTTATTTTCCAATATTTCTCTTATATAGCATAATTAGCTAAGCCAGGTTTCCATATACATACCAAACTTGGATTTATACATGGCAGTGAGTGTTGCATCTAACATATAGGGACATGGACAGAAGTAGATTTGAATACTGGGATCTCATGTCACAGCAGATAACTGAAACCACTCACCTATGACCCTGGATTAACTTGGGATGGTAGGAATAACACAACCTTAGCAGAAAATTATAGGGAACACTGATAAAAATCCTCATGACATGGTGGCTTCTAGATGAAAGCACAAACTTTGGTTCAATAAATCAAACAAAACATAAATTTGGTTATTTCAAAATTATTATCAAAGATATGTATTGGGGCTATAGTTAGATTCCCTTGGCCAGAGTTACAAAGTGCCATGTTATGTTTTTGGTGTGTAGCCAGGGCTGGGAACCAACTATGTCATGGTTAGTCAAGGGCAGCAACACTCTGATTCAGTGTGTAGACTCAGGTCATAAACATTAACTTGTGAGCATGCGCCTACTGATGTAACCTGTTTTCAGTGTGCTGTTTTTGGCCTGCATATAAAAAGGGCCTATGGAAAAGACTTAGGGGCTAAATAGGGTTAAAACAGGGACTAAAATGGAACTGGCTGAGGTTAAAGCTGAAGCTGGAGGATGTTACCAACTCTAAATAAAGCAAGTCTACAATCCTGAGTTTTGACATATTCTTCCACCTGCCAGGACCCCCAAATCTGTTTCCTGGGTCTGAGCTCCTGCATGATAATACAGTAGAAATAAAAGCATTTTTAAAAACTCCCAAATTTCTTAAAAAATCTAGGAATGAAACCATCACATGACCCAGCTATCCCACTCATCTGTATAAATCCAAAACATTTAAGCCTCTCTGTCTTCTCTGCACTGGGAGCAACCTCTCTTGCCATGGACCTCATCTCCTGAAAATGTATGCCTGCTTCAAGTTACTTTCTACTCATTCCTTGGTCAGGGGCACAGCTCAGTTGTTGAGCTCACCACATCTGCAGAGGGGAACCGACCAGAGATGCTGACATACAAGAGCCTCAATAGCTGGGCAGTACCACATCCCCTGACCTCACTTATCCCTGACAGCAGCATCCAAACCAGCACCATTTCAAGGGACATGAACATAGAAGCCAAGTTCATTGGAGGGCTGTCACAGTTGGGGTGGCTGGCTCTGGGGCTGAAGCTGGGATTGGAAGCCTTATTATTGCTTATGCCAGGAAGCCTTCTCTGAAGCAACATTTCCTTTCCTGTGCCATTCTGGGCTTTGCTCAGAGGCCACAGGGCTCTTTTGCCTGATGGTGGCCTTTCACATCCTCTTCACAATGTATAAGAGCAACTTCCACCTTGCATTCTTTTTCCTGTGTCTTGTCTGCCTTGTGCGTTCTTTTTCCTATACCACCCCAGGCAATCTGGGGAAAGTGGTTGGCTCAGGGTTTGACAGAGGAAAGACAAATAAATACTGTTTTAATAAGGAAAAAAAAAAGATTTTAACTCAGCATACTACAGTGAACCAGCCACATCAATGTTTATAGCAGGACAGTTCAAATTAGCCAAACTAGGTGCCCTCCAATAGATGAATAGATAAAGAAAATGAGGTGTATATATACAATAGAGCATTACTCAGTCATAAAGAAGAATGTCTTTATAGAATTTGCTGGTAAATGGATGGAACTGGAGATTATAATGCTAAGTGAAATAAGCCAGTCCCCCAAAGTCAAAAGTCAAATATTTTCTCTGATATTCAGAAGTTAATCCAAAATAAAGGTTGGAAATAAAAAGAATAGAAGAAAGATTAGTGGAGTAGACAATGTGGAATGAAGGAAAGGGAAAAGGGAAGGGATAGAAAAGAGAGGAGAATGAATCTGACCTTTTTAATGTACACATATGAACATAGCACAGTGAATCTCACTATCATGTACATCCACAAGGTGCTAGTCTTAAAAATACTATAAGTAGTCCAATGCCACTGCTGCCAGCACCCAGAGATCCATTTCCAGGGTGACAGTAGGTTTGATTGCATATGGCCACCTCCATCTTGGGACACCCATCAGGCCCTTGAAACTCTAAGTCAGAGCAATTGGACAGGAGAAAAAAATTAAAGGGATACAAATAGGAAAAGAAGAACTCAAACTATCACTATTTTCAAATGACAAGATTCTATATTTAGAAGATCAAAAAGTTCCACCAGAAAACTTCTAGAACTAATAAATGAATTCAGCAAAGTAGAAGGATATAAAATTAAAACTCATAAATTAAATGTATTCCTATACATCAATGATGAATCTATTAAAAGAGAAATTAGGAAAACTATCCCAATTCACAATAGACTCAGGGGAAAAAAACACTTAGGGATCAACCTAACAAAATAGGTAAAAGACTTCTACAATATAAAACTACAGAACACTAAAGAAAGAAATTGAAGAATACCTTAGAAGATGGAAAGACCTTTCATGCTCTGGATAGGCAGAATTAATATTGTCAAAATGGCCATACTACCAAATACAGATTTAATGAAATTCCTACTAAAATCCTAGTAACATCTTAGAATGGTTTTGATTTGCATTTCTCTAATTACTAGAGATGTTGAACACTTTTTCATATATTTGTTGATCGAATGTATATCTTCTTCTGTGAAGTGTCTGTTCAGTTCCTAAGCCACTTATTGATTGGGTTGTTCTGTTTTTTTGGTGTTAAGGTTTTTGATTTTTTTATATATCCTGGAGATTAGTACTCTATCTGATGTGTGTGTGGCAAAAATTTGCTCCCAAAATGTAGGCTCTCTCTTCACCTCATTGATTATTTCTTTTGTTGAGAAGAAGCTTTTTAGTTTGAGTACATCCCATTTATTAATACTTGATTTTATTTCTTGCACTTTAGGAGTCTTGTTAAGGAAATCAGGGCTTAATCCAATATGATAAAGATTTGGGCCTACTTTTTCCTCTATTAGGCACAGAGTCTCTAGTCTAATTCCTAGGTCCTTGATCCACTTTGAGTTGAGTTTTGTGCATGATGAGAGATAGTGGTTTATTTTCATTTTGCTGAATATGGATTTCCAGTTCTCCTAGCACCATTTGTTGAAGAGGCTTTCTCCAATGTATGTTTTTGGTGCCTTCATCTAGTATGAGATAACAGTATTTATGTGCATTTGTCTCTGTATCTTCTATTCTGTACCAGTCAGAATGACAGTTATCAAGAATACAGACAACAATGAGTGTTGGCAAGGATGTGGGGGGAAAGGCACACTCATACATTACTGGTGGAACTGCAAACTGGTGCAACCAATCTGGAAAGCAGTATGGCGATTCCTTAGAAAACTTGGAATGGAAACACCATTTGACCCAGCTACCCAATCCTCTGTCTATATCCAAAAGACTTAAAATCAGAATACTATAGTAATGTGGCTACATCGATGTTTATAGTAGCTCAATTCACAATAGCTAAACTGTGGAAGCAACCTAGATGCCCTTTAATAGGTAAATGGATAAAGAAACTGTGGTATATATACACAATAGAATATTACTTAGCATTAAAAGAGAATAAAATAATAGCATTTGCAGGTAAATGGATGGATTTGAAGAATATGATGCTAAGAAAAGTAAGCCAATCCGCAAAAACCAAAGGCTGAATATTCTCTCTGATAAGTGGATGCTGATCCATAATGGGTGGGGGTGCCATGGGAAAAATGGAGGAACTTTGATGGGGCAAAAGGTAGGGATGGATGGGGAGCAGGCATGGGGGCAGGAAAGATGGTGCAATGAGATAGACATCATTACCCTAGGTACATGTGTGACTGCACATATGGCGTAACGCTACTTCCTGTACAACCAGAGAAATGAAAAGTTGTACTGCAATTGTGTACAATGAATCAAAATGCATTCTGCTGTCATATATACCTAATTAAAATTAATTAATTAATTAATATAAATAAATAAATAAGCTGAAAATATATTACCTCAAGACTTTTACCAGTAATTTAGTAACTTTATTATATCTTGATAATTGATTGCCCTGTTTTGATTAAGTCCACTTCCATAATTAATAGGAAGTTCTTCCTAAATTGAATTAAAATCAGCTAATTATTTATTTAAATAAATAAATAAAATAAAATCCCAGTGACATTCTTCATAAAACTAGAAAAAACAATCATAAAATTCATTTGGAAAAATAAGAGACTCAGAATAGTCAAAGCAATCTTTAGCAAGGAGAGTGAAGCAGGAGGCATCACAACACCAGACCTTAAACTATACTACAGAGCCATAGTAATAAAAAACAGCATGGTATTGGTACCAAAATAGACATATAGACCAATGGTACAAAATAGAAAACACAGAGACAAATCAACATAAATACAGTCATCTCATACTAGACAAAGGGGCCAAAAATATTCACTAGAGAAAAAATAGCCTTTACAATAAATGGGTGCTAGGAAAATTGGAAATTCATATGTGACAAAATGAAATTAAACCTCTATCTCTCACCCTGCATGAAACTCCACTCAAAGTGGATCAAAGACTTAGGTGCTAGACTAGATACACTGAGCCTAATCGAAGAAAAAGTAGGCCCAAATCTTCACCACGTTAGCTTAGGATCTGAATTCCTTAACAAGGATCCTAAAGCACAAGAAGTAAAATCAAGAATGAATAAATGGGATGGATTCAAACTAAAAAGCATAGCAACAAAGAAAAAATGTTAATGTGAAGAGACAGCCTACAGAATGGGAGAATATCTTTACCACATACACCTCAGATAGTGCATTAATCTCCAGGGTATATAAAGAACTTAAAAAATTCAACACCATAAAAACAAATAATCCAATCAATAAATGAACTAAGAAACTGAACAGACACTTCACAGAAGAAGAAATACAATTGATCAACAAATATATGAAAAACTGTTCAACATCTCTAGCATTTAAAAAGTGCAAACCAAAACTACTCTAAGATTCATCTTACTCCAGTCAGAATGTCAATTATCAAGAATACAAACAATAACAAATATTGGTGAGGATGTGGGTAAAAAGGTACACTCATACATTGCTGGTAGGGCTCAAAATTGGTGCAACAACTCTGGAAAGCAGCATGAAGATTCCTCAGAAAATGTGGAATGGAACCACCATTTGACTCTTAGTTTTATACCCAAAGGACTTAAAAATCAGCATAGTACAGTGACGCAGCCACATCAATGTTTATAACAGCTCAACTCATTTTAGCTAAACTATGAACCAACTTAGTCATCGAAGGACAAATGAACGGATAAAGAAAATGTGGTATACACACAATGAAATATTATTCAGTCTTAAAGAAGAATGAAATTATGGCATTTGCAGGATGGAGCTGGAGAATATCATGCCAAGCGAAATAAGCCAATCACCAAAAAATTAAGGATGAATGTTTTCTCTGATATGCAGATGCTAATTCACAATAAGGGGCAATCTAGAGAAGAATAGAGTTACTTTGGATTAGACAGAGGGGAGTGATGGGAGGGGAGGGATAGGGGGCTAAGAACAAGAGTAGAATGATCCTGATATTGTTACCCTATGAGCACAAAGGACTACACGGCCAGTGTGATTATACATGTGTACAACCAGAAGAATGCCAAATTATTAACTTCATTTTATGTATGATGTGTCAAAATGCATTCTACTGTCATGTATAATTAATTAGAACAAATAAAAACATGCTACAAGTAAACAGCAGAAATACCAGTAGAGGGAAGCAAACAGGGAGAGTGAAGATGAGAGAGAAAGGGGAGTATTGGGTACTGATTTAGAACAAATTGTAATCCATGCTTTTATAATTATGTCAAAATGTATTCTACTGTTATGTATAACTAAAGAGAACTAATAAAAATGCATAAAACTATAAAGAACTCTCCAGTATTCTGATATGTGAATCATTGCCGTACACTCAATTTATTTCAGGTCAAATAAAACAAACTTCAACAAAAAAATAAATGTGCAGTGTGCCCATATTTACATTTCGAATGCTCACACATTCTTCTCAGTCTCAAGGTTTGGAATAATCTGTGACTTTTACATCATTTTAGATTCTGTATTGAAGCAATTATTACCACCCTTCCTTTGAATGATAGCTGACATTTACTCACTATGCTCTGCTTCCATCTCTGGCTTTGGTTCTTTGTCTTTGGATTGTTCACTAAGTTCTTTTTCCAAGTCTGGCTTCTGTTTCCCCTCTTTGGCTTCTCATCCAATTATCTTTGGAATGGTGTCCTAACTGAGCTTTCTCTTTTCAAAGAAGCCTACCACTAGATCAATTTTCCTGAAAATATATTTTCAATCTCACTACTTTGTCAAATGTCAAAAAAATACTTTCTTTTCTCTAAATAGCCTTCACCAATTTTAAAACAGAAGCCAAAAACTGAGAAAGTATATTTGTGACATATTTGAGGGATTAGTGGCTAAACTAGCTAATACAAGAGAGATGCTTGCAGTTTACTAAGCAAAAGACTGAGTCCACAGAAAAATAGGAAAATATCCAGTATCAATTAAAAAATATAAGAAGATGATGCATACAACAAATGTGCAAGTTGATCATGATTGCAAATTAAAATACAGCTCATTCTTATAGAACTCTCAGGTTGGTCAGCATTTTAAAAACTGCTGATATTCATTTATCAATGGAGGAGTGGAGAAACAAGCTCTCTAATTACTGTTCCTGGATTAAATATAAATTGTTACACACTTTCTAGAGAAAGATTCCATAATGCATTTTCAAAATTGAAAAGTATATATGCTCTTTGACCTTAGATTTACAATTTTAGAAATTTATCCTAAGGAAATAATCTTACATTTGCCCAAAGAGGTTATTCAGATGTTTGCCTTAAAAACATTGAAAGGGAAATATCAGACAAACATAAACAAAGTGGTTTGGGAAGTTGCATAATCTCCATTTGGTAGAATATTTGAATGCCATCTTCATAAGGCTATAGTAGAATAATATTGTAGACTGAGAAATAAATTCATGATACAGTGGTGGGTAACAAAAATGAATGTACATAAATAGAAAATTATGACTCAGTATACACAACCCAAAGTACTAACAGTAGTTTTCCTTAAGTGGTGAAATTGCTAGTGATCTTTCTTTTATAATTTAAAAAAATAAAACTATATATCTTATACACTATGGAATATTTGACAGAACATGAATGATTATTTTAATTGTAACAACGTACGATGTTTACCTCTATGCTGAAGGAATATCTGAGGGCTGCAGCACTACAGATCTCAAACATGGTAGCTAGCCTTTCTTCATATCTCCTCATTTCCCCTCCCTCCCTCACAACACATTGGGTTGTTGAATCTATAAGATATATATACCTTGGGACTCTAGCTGGGTGGATGGTTATTTCTATACCGTGGTTACATATTTCTTCAATATTTTAGTCCATTGCTGTGTTTAAGATGTTGCTTCAGGAAAAACATGTACTGTGTCAACCTGATCAGCCAAATGCAATCCAAATAATAAATGAAGTGAGAAACATTGGAGTTGGATTTCCTGAATATTCTACCATGTAACCTTAAGGATATCGTGTGTGTGTGTGTGTGTGTGTGTGTGTGTGTGTGTGTGTGTGAACAAGAACATGAAACATATATCTCACATAAAAAAGTATACTTATGGGGCTATACCTTCAGATTGCAGCTGCTTCAGATCATCAGAGACATGAATGGCTTGGAGAAATCCTCAGAAATTGATAAAAAAAATTGTTTTTCTTTTCACATCCTTTCCTATCCCCCTAGTCTTACAGAGATAATGAGAAAAACTAGGGCAAGAAGTTCTTAAGAATTTGAGGCCATTATACAAAAAAAAATCAATAATGTGTTTTAAAAGGAAAGTAATATATCAACATTTTCAGAGTGCACTCATAAGTACTGCAAAGGATGCTACTTTTTTTAGTGTATACCATATGCTCTGCTCCTTCTTACACATTAACTTCCTTGAAGCTGCATCTCCATCCATTCTATAGGATATATATAGAAAAGAGTTTAGTCTAGCTAGTTTAGCAGATATAATAAAGCAAATTAAATATCTCTTAGACTCTCTGAAAGCTGGGAAACCAGACTTGAATGTTGTAATGACAGCCTTAGACATGAAAAATCATTCTGGGAAGTTAAAAAGCGTAAAGGAAATGGTTATTAATGGCATCATTTCTACAAACACATTAGAAAATATATTCACTATTATCACTCAACTTTCACATGTTATCTTCATCCAAGTTTATGGCTGTAGTTGAAACTCAAAAGAAATGTGCCTTCACATATACTGACATCTAATGATGCTGAAATGACTTTACAAATAACAAGACACTCAAAAAGTAAGTTATCAATTACAAGGTAAGCTAGGTTATATTTTAGTTCACAACTATTTGTTTGATTTCCACTCTTGCCATCCCCATAGACAGAGGATTTACCCCAAGCCTCTTTGACTTTGGGCTTAGCCATATGATTTGATTTGGCTGAGGAAGTGTCAGTGGCTGTGACATGAAGCTGTTCAAACAGAAGCATTAATGCCATTCTTGTATTAGCTCTGTCCCACATGAGAAGTTATTCTCTGCCATGAGAATATCACGTCCGAGATAGTCTCCCTTTAGAAGGGATCCAGGAGTTATAGGACTCATGGAGTGGGCTTAACCCAGTGGAGTTTTGCAGAAAGTAAACCTCAAGTTATATATGCATAAAAATGTGTTTTGTGAAAAGCCAACAAAATTTTTGGTTTGCTTGTTTGCACAGTAAATGCTAAAATATAGCTAAACAGGATTTTTTTTTTAAGTAGGGTAATATTTTAGAAGTTCCTAAATTAGGAATTCATGGCTATGGAAAATTCCTTCAATTAAAACTGTTGAGTTAATTTTACTTCCAGGTATAAACCCTATTAATTTATTTCTCCCTGAAAAAGACTTTCTAACACAAAAGTATGTTCCATGGGGCTTTGGTCTAGTAAAGAGTATGTAGTGTGTATAGCATGCTTTATATAACACATGAACATCTTTAGAGAATTTCCTGGGTTGCATTCTATAATCTTTTTTTATCCTAACAGATTTGAGATTCAAATAAAATTGAATAATTTTTAAAAAATTGAATAAATTTCATAAATTTCATAAGTTATGATAATTAGAATGGACTTCCTTCAAGACAATGGTCAAAGTTCTATGAACTAAACCTTATGACTATTGCTGGACATGCTCAAATATAAGAAAAAAGAATTTCTCCTAAAATATTAACTCTTATGAAAGAAGGAATAATTATTATATATTCAATTTCTTACAAAGTCTTACTCATTGCTGTTCCTCTCTCAGTTCACGTATTTGTGCTCTTCAAGTAGTATTTGGGGGAGATACATTAACCTAGAATCACATCTCTCAAAGTTAATATTGAATACTTGATTGACTAATTAATGAGAAAGCAAGAAACATATTTCTTTATTCCTCCTGTCACTATGATTTTACAATTTCAAGTAAACAAGTCTTTTAAAAATTACTTTAGGGCTGGGGATGTGGCTCAAGCGGTAGCGCGCTCGCCTGGCATGCGTGCGGCCCGGGTTCGATCCTCAGCACCACATACCAACAAAGATGTTGTGTCCGCCGAGAACTAAAAAATAAATATTAAAAATTCTCTCTCTCTCTCTCTCTCTCTCTCTCTCTTTCTCTCTCTCTCTTTCTAAAAAAAAATTACTTTAAAAGCAAAGCAGAAAAGTAGTTATGCCAGGGAGATCATGAATACATGTCCATAGGACAATATAAAAACCAAAGTACTAATTAATGTTTTATGATTGCATACTCTCAGAATACATTTTCAATGAGAACATCATATATAGATCCAATAGTACTTCATCTTAGAAGTGTAGTCCAACAGGAAATGATATACTGTAGACAGGGCATTAGAGAATTCAACAGGAAACTCTGATGATATTTAAGAACATTTCTGAAGACACAAAGAAGAGCATGAGTAAAATAGTATCAGTAAAATTGAAACCAGTATATTTCTATAGTCTTAAGGAAATTAAATAATACATGATTTTGAAAATATGCTTATAACTTTACTAAATGTTAATGTGGCAGAGTTAGTGCAAATATAAAACTTCCTTTTGGATTTTCTCCTGGGGAACGATGACTTATGTAGTGGGTTATCTTAATAGGAAAACATGGCATCCGTGCCATTCTGAATCATTTCCCATCAACATTTACTATTATTAATTAATTCATCTCTTCCTACCAAATATTGGTTTACTCATTTGTTCCTCTATAACAAGTCCAGAATGTAATTTACAAGAGGAATTATTTCCTAACTTCAGAATCCTAAAGATTCCATGAAAAGGCAGAGTTCTTATTTAATTATTCTAATGTGAGATTCTTTTTGTTTTGGTTAATGGAGTAACCAGAATTCAAGAGATAAAAGGTAGCTGTCTCCTTAGGTTCTGATCCAATTCTTTGGGTCAATAATTTAACTGCTGTCACTGATAAAAAGAAGGTAGCTAAATTGGTTTCTTTTAACTATCACATTTTAAAACTGAACCTTCATTGAAACCACAAAAGCATATTTCTTTGAAAATGGTATCAAAACAAAACCAAACCCTGAATAATACCCTTTGAGGATTTTTCTCCCTTGGTTCTTAGGTTCCAGAGTTATAGGTTGACATTTACTGCTAAGACATAAATAGAAAACACTTTCCTATTGACCTGTGAATAGATCGATAGAAGCCCATGTGGTAAACCTTCTGGAATAATAAAAGGACTGTCAAATTTACACCAAGAATTTATACCCATGTCCTTTCTAGGAAAACATGGTCAGATATAAAAATAATCCAATGATTCTCTTGGGGACTACTTCAGATGAGTTTGGCTCATATTTTCATTTTAAAAGATCAGGGTTTGGTTTTTGTTTTTTTTTTAAGCACTTTTATTTTTGGACAATTTTTACCCAAAATATTTTCACAAAGTTGGGTATGTTTGTAAGCTCACTACACTCCCACTCTCACCTCCAATCTCTTTTCCTGAGAAGCTTGTTAATGTCCCAGACAAATCAGCCCCCAGCTAATCCCTGTTTCTTCACACATATGGAAGCTATAACAATACAAAGGTGTCCTAGAGCTTTGCAATTGAAATGTGGTCTATGTTACTAACTCAGACATCCTATATCAGGATCTGCATTTTTAAGAGTAGTCCCAGGAGTCTGCGGCGCGCACTGGGAAGCGGCGAGGTGCCGGAGCGGGAGTGCAGCGATGTGGATTCTGGGGGCTCCTGCCAGTGGTGCAATGGCCGTGCTTAGTGCTGAGTTCCGGCTTTGAGACAGAGGAGAGAAGCAGTCCAGTTCGATTCTCGACACCGGTCGGACCACGGAGGAGGACAGCAGCCGCCATCTTGGAGAGCTGATGTAATCATCCCTGTTTTCTACTGATCTCAGCTCATTCAGCTACGGAACAGGTGATTTCAGGCTGGTATTTGCCTGCGTCTCACAGACAGATTGCTCAGGCTCGGGGCTGGAGAACCTGTGGAGAATACTCCTTGGGGCTCGCTCCTGGCAAGACGTGTGCCAGGCTCTGAGCGGCCGGATTCTGGTTCCCCGGGCTGCTTTGGCCCAGGGCTGGGGAACCTGCGGAGACTGAGTGTTGAGTGGAGCGTGCACTGAGCTAGGGGCGGCTGGGCTCTGACTCCCAGAACAGTTTTGGCCCGGGGCTGGGGAGCCCACGGGGACTGCGTCTTTGAGCCTGCTCCCAGCAGAGCGTGCACCCAGCTCGGAGAGCTTGGAGTGGCCGGGCTCTGGCTCCCGGGGCAGCTTTGGCCTGGGGCTGGGGAACCCGCGGGGGTCGCTCCTTGGAGCCTGCTCCTAGCGGAGCGTGGCCGGGATCGGAGAGGCCGGGTTCTGGCTCCCAAAGCTGCTTTGGCCCAGGGCTGGGGAACCTGCGGTGACTGCTTCTCGGTCCGGGTCCTGCTGGGTGCTGTGGGGGCCAGGGGGGCAGAGTGGAGCTGCTGCCTGCGCCCAGAGCAGGCCAAGTGACCCGCCGGCGTGGTATCACGACACCCCAACTGCAGCTGGGGCCGAAGAGAGTAGCCGCCCACGCCTAGAACAGGACCAGCGACCTGACGGTGTGGTAGCCAAGTCACCCCATTTGGAGTAGGGGCTGTGCAGAGCCGCCGTCTGAGCCTGCAAGGTAGGCAGACCTGTGACCCACTGGCAGGACAGGCCCGGTAGCCTGCCAGCGTGGTGGACAAGTAGCACCGAGGCAGTCACGTCACACTGGTTGGAGTGGGGGTGGAGCAGAGCCGCCGCCCGTGTCCGGAAAAGGCCCAGCAACCCGTTGGAGAGGCAGTCAGGTACCACCACTGGGAGTGGGGGCTGAGCAGAACTGCCACCCGAGCCTGCAAGGTAGGCAGACCTGCGACCCACCGGCGGAACAGGCCTAGAGGCCTGCCAGCGTGGTAGACACGTCACACCAATTGGAGTAGGGGTTGAGCAGAGCTGCCACCCACATCCGGATCAGGACCAATGACCCGAGGGCATGGTAGTTACGTCACCACAATTGGAGTGGGGGCAGAGCAGAGCCGCCACCCGCGCCCGCAGGGTGGGCAGACCTGCGACCGACCAGCGTGGTAGACAGATCACCCTAATTAGAGGAGGAGCACAGCCACTACCCGCCCTGCAAGGGAGATTCACCAACTATACAAGAGCAATATAAATAAATAGGGGGAAATTTTCAAAAACACAACAGTTTCACCAAGCAGAAAGAAACATGAGCAGTATGAAAAGACAAGGAAAGAAAGGACCACAAGCAATGCAGGTCGACTCAACTTTAGAAGAGGTAATAGCTGCAACAGATGGAATGTCAGATAAAGAGTTCAGGATATACATGCTTCAGATGATCTGGAGTCTCAAGGAAGACATGAGACAGCAAAATCAGACAATGAAAGATCACTTTGACAAGGAACTACATAAACAAATCCAGGAAGTAAAAGATCAATTTCACAGGGAGATAGAGGTAATAAAAAAAAAACAAATAGAAATCATAGAAATGCAGGAAGCAATAAACCAACTTAAAAACTCAATTGAGAATACTACCAGCAGAGTAGATAACTTAGAAGATAGAACATCAGACAATGAAGACAAAGTATTTCAACTTGAAAAGAACATAGACAGCTAAGCAAGTCTGCTAAGAAACCATGAGCAGAACATCCAAGAAATATGGGATAACATTAAAAGACCAAATTTAAGAGTCATTGGGATACAGGAAGGCACAGAGCTCCAAACCAAAGGAATAAACAATCTATTCAATGAAATAATATGAGAAAACTTCCCAGACTTGAAGAATGAAACAGAATCCCAAATCCTAGAAGCCTACAGGATGCCGAATGTGCAAGATCATAAGAGATCCACACCTAGACACATTATAATGAAGATGTCCAACATACAGAATAAGGAGAGAATTTTAAAAGCTACAAGAGAAAGGAAGCAGATTACATTTAGGGGTAAACCAATCAGGATAACAGTTGATCTCTCAACACAGACTCTGAAAGCTAGAAGATCCTGGAATAACATATTTCAAACACTGAAAGAAAATGGGTTCCAGCCAAGAATCGTGTATCCGGCGAAATTAAGCTTCAGGATGGAAGATGAAATTAAAACCTTCCACGATAAACAAAAGTTAAAAGAATTTGCAGCTAGAAAACCATCTCTTCAAAAAATCCTTGGCAAAACATTACAGGAAGAGGAAATGGAAAATAACATTGAAAACCAACAGTGGGAGGTAGGACAGTAAAGGGGGGAAAGTAATCAAAGGGGAAAACAAATCAGGCTTAGTAACATTAATAAACAAATATGGCTGGAAGAACAAACCATATCTCAATAATAACCCTAAATGTTAATGGCTTAAACTCACCAATTAAGAGACACAGGCTAGTTGAAGGGATCACAAAACAAGACCCAACAATATGTTGCCTACAGGAGACGCATTTGATAGGAAAAGATATACATAGACTGAAGGTGAAAGGTTGGGGAAAATCATACCACTCATATGGACTGTGGAAACAAGCAGGAGTGTCCATACTCATATCTAATAAAATAGATTTCAAGCCAAAGTTAATCAAAAGGGATAAAGAGGGACACTACATACTGCTCAAGGGAACCATACACCAACAAGACATAACAATCATAAATATATATGCCCCAAACAATGGTGCGGCTATGTTCATCAAGCAAACTCTTCTCAAGTTCAAGAGTCTAATAGACCACCATACAATAATCATGGGAGACTTCAACACACCTCTCTCACCACTGGACAGATCTTCCAAACAAAAGTTAAATAAGGAAACTATAGAACTCAATAACACAATTAACAACCTAGACTTAATTGACATATATAGAATATACCACCCAACATCAAGTAGTTACACTTTTTTCTCAGCAGCACATGGATCCTTCTCAAAAATAGATCATATATTATGTCACAGGGCAACTCTTAGACAAAAAAAGGAGTAGAGATAATACCATGCATCTTATCTGATCATAATGGAATGAAACCGAAAATCAACAATAAAAGAAGGAAGGAAAAATCATGCATAACTTGGAGAATGAACAATAGGTTACTGAATGATCAATGGGTTTTAGAAGACATCAAGGAGGAAATTAAAAACTTCTTAGAGTCAAATGAAAACACAGACACAACACATCGGAATCTATGGGACACATTGAAAGCAGTTCTAAGAGGAAAATTCATGGCTTGGAGTTCATTCCTTAAAAAAAGAAAAAAACAACAAATAAATGATCTCATACTTCATCTCAAAATCCTAGAAAAAGAAGAGCAAAACAACAGCAAAAGAAGTAGAAGGCAAGAAATAATTAAAATGAGAGCTGAAATTAATGAAATCGAAACAAAAGAAACAATTGAAAAAATTGACAAAACTAAAAGTTGGTTCTTTGAAAAAATAAATAAAATTGACAGACCCTTAGCCATGCTAATGAAGAGAAGAAGAGAGAGAACCCAAATTACTAGCATACGGGATGAAAAATGCAATATCACAACAGACACTTCAGAAATACAGAAGATAATCAGAAATTATTTTGAATCCTTATACTCCAATAAAATAGAAGATAGTGAAGGCATAGATAAATTTCTTAAGTCATATGATCTGCCCAGATTGAGTCAGGAGGATATAGACAACCTAAACAGACCAATAACAATAGAGGAAATAGAAGAAACCATCAAAAGACTACCAACTAAGAAAAGCCCAGGACCGGATGGGTATACAGCGGAGTTTTACAAAACCTTTAAAGAGGAACTAACACCAATACTTTTCAAGCTATTTCAGGAAATAGAAAAAGAGGGAGAACTTCCAAATACATTCTACGAGGCCAACATCACCCTGATGCCTAAACCAGACAGAGACACTTCAAAGAAAGAAAACTACAGACCAATATCTCTAATGAACCTAGATGCAAAAATCCTCAATAAAATTCTGGCGAATCAGATTCAAAAACATATCAAAAAAATTATACACCATGATCAAGTAGGATTCATCCCTGGGATGCAAGGATGGTTCAATATACGGAAATCAATAAATGTTATTCACCACATCAATAGACTTAAAAATAAGAACCATATGATCATCTCAATAGATGCAGAAAAAGCATTCGACAAAGTACAGCATCCCTTTATGTTCAAAACTCTAGAAAAATTAGGGATAACAGGATTATACCTCAACATTGTAAAAGCAATCTATGATAAGCCACAAGCCAGCATCATTCTGAATGGAGAAAAATTGAAGGCATTCCCTCTAAGATCTGGTACAAGACAGGGATGCCCTCTCTCACCACTTCTGTTCAACATAGTCCTCAAAACACTGGCCAGAGCAATTAGACAGACGAAAGAAATTAATGGCATAAAAATAGGAAAAGAATAACTTAAATTATCACTATTTGCAGATGACATGATTCTATACCTAGGAGACCCAAAAGGGTCTACAAAGAAACTATTAGAGCTAATAAATGAATTCAGCAAAGTGGCAGGATATAAAATCAACACGCATAAATCAAATGCATTCCTGTATATCAGCGACAAAGCCTCTGAAACGGAAATGAGGACAACTACTCCATTCACAATATCCCCCCAAAAAATAAAATACTTGGGAATCATCCTAACAAAAGAGGTGAAAGACTTATACAATGAAAACTACAGAACCCTAAAGAGAGATATAGAAGAAGACCTCAGAAGATGGAAAAATATACCCTGTTCATGGACAGGCAGAACTAACATCACCAAAATGGCGATATTACCAAAAGTTCTCTATAAGTTCAATGCAATGCCAATCAAAATCCCAACAGCATTTCTTGTAGAAATAGATAAAGCAATCATGAAATTCATATGGAATAATAAAAGACCCAGAATAGCAAAAACAATGCTAAGCAGGAAGTGTGAATCAGGTGGTATAGCGATACCAGATTTCAAACTATATTACAGAGCAATAGTAACAAAAACAGCATGGTACTGGTACCAAAACAGGCGAGTGGACCAATGGTACAGAATAGAAGACACAGTAACCAATCCGCAAAACTACAACTATCTTATATTTGATAAAGGGGCTAAAAGCATGCAATGGAGGAAGGATAGCATCTTCAACAAATGGTGCTGGGAAAACTGGAAATCCATTTGCATCAAAATGAAACTGAATCCCTTTCTCTCGCCATGCACAAAAGTTAACTCAAAATGGATCAAGGAGCTTGATATTAAATCAGAGACATGGCGTCTGATAGAAGAAAAAGTTTGCTATGATCTACATACTGTGGGGTCGGGCTCCAAATTCCTCAATAGGACACCCATAGCGCAAAAGTTAACAACTAGAATCAACAAATGGGACTTACTCAAACTAAAAAGTTTTCTCTCAGCAAAAAAAACAATAAGAGAGATAAACAGGGAGCCTACATCCTGGGAACAAATCTTTACTCCACACACTTCAGATAGAGCCCTAATATCCAGAGTATACAAAGAACTCAAAAAGTAGACAATAAGATAACAAATAACCCAATCAACAAATGGGCCAAGGACCTGAACAGACACTTCTCAGAGGAGGACATAGAGTCAATCAATAAGTACATGAAAAAATGCTCACCATCTCTAGCAGTCAGAGAAATGCAAATCAAAACCACCCTAAGATACCATCTCACTCCAGTAAGATTGGCAGCCATTAGGAAGTCAAACAACAACAAGTGCTGGAGAGGATGCGGGGAAAAGGGTACACTTGTTCATTGTTGGTGGGACTGCAAATTGGTGCAGCCAATTTGGAAAGCAGTATGGAGATTTCTTGGAAAGCTGGGAATGGAACCACCATTTGACCCAGCTATTCCCCTTCTCGGTCTATTCCCTAAAGACCTAATAAGAGCATGCTACAGGGACACTGCTACATCGATGTTCATAGCAGCACAATTCATGATAGCAAGATTGTGGAACCAACCTAGATGCCCTTCAATAGATGAATGGATAAAAAAATGTGGCATTTATACACAATGGAGTATTACTCTGCATTAAAAAATGACAAAATCATAGAATTTGGAGGGAAATGGATGGCATTAGAGCAGATTATGCTAAGTGAAGCTAGCCAATCCTTAAAAAACAAATGCTAAATGACTTCTTTGATATAAGGGGAGTAACCAAGGACAGGGTAGGGACGAAGAGCTTGAGAAGAAGATTAACATTAAACAGGGATGAGAGGTGGGAGGAAAAGGGAGTGAGAAGGGAAATCGCATGGAAATGGAAGGTGATCCTCAGGGTTATACAAAATTACATATAAGAGGAAAGGTGGGGTAAGAGAAGAATAATACAAGTGGAAGAAATGATTTACAGTAGAGGGGGTAGAGAGAGAAAAGGGGAGGGGAGGGGAGGGGAGGGAAGGGGGATAATAGAGAATAGGATAGACAGCAGAATACATCAGACACTAGAATGGCAATATGTAAATCAATGGAAGTGTAACTGATGTGATACAGCAAACTGTATACGGGGTAAAAATGGGAGTTCATAACCCACTTGAATCAAACTGTGAAATATGATATATTAAGAACTATGTAATGTTTTGAACGACCAACAATAAAAAAAAAGAGTAGTCCCAGGTGATTATCTTGTACTTTAAATTGGAGGAATTGTCCTCATGGTATTTGTTGTTGATGTTGTTACCCTTTAGTGCAATGGTTCTTGTCCTAGCTGTACATTCGAATCACTTGAGGAGCCCCGTGAATCCCCAAGTGATTTTAATGTACAAAATTCCCATCCTGAGGCCTTTACCACACACCTGTCTACATCAGAATCTTGAGAGGTGGATGGGCCCAGGCATCAGTTTGTTTTAAGGATCTCCAAGTGACTTCAATGTTCAATCAAGGTTGAAATCTTTAGTGTGCATCAGAATTACCAGTTGGGTTTCTTAAAACACAGATTTTTGGCTCCTGTTGCATAGTTTCTGATTTTGTAGAGAATGGATACTGGATCTAAGATGATTCATTTTAAACTTTCGTGTTGCTGCTACTGCTGTTCTGGTGACGATGTTTTGAGAACAATTTGGTGGGTGTGATTCAAATGAAAAATTTAAAAAAATATTGTCTAGTAAAAAATGTTACTCTATTTTCAACATATTTCTTCATACTACCTTATAAATATTGTTGGATTTAATATTTTAACCCATAACACCTTAAACTTTTTTACTCTGAAACCTGTGTTTACCATAGTTCAGAAATACAGTTATGCCATCGATTTTTTTCAGCACTCAGAACAGTTCCATTTTTAAAAAATCAAGCTTCTTAATAGATAAGTATACCTGAACACAGCAGAAGAACTCTTGTATGGTCTCACACATAAACTTTTGGGGAACACCTCATATCCGAACCATAATACTCATTGTCTCATATTAATAGAGCACTAGTCAGTCTCCTGTTGGTTTATTGCTATTTACCCTGTCCTGTCCTCAATCAGGAATCAACTTAGGCACTAAAATTCAAACTGCTTATCACCTACAAATCTTGTTCCTGTTTATAAAAAATTGCCAATATTTTCCATTACCTATTAAATAAAGAAAAAAATCAAAATGACATTCAATATACTTCCACTATCTGCCCCTAGGTTCACCTTTCCAGGCTGCCTCCCACAACTGATCTTCATAAATCTGCTGAATTTCCAGACCCATGGAATTCTCATGATTCCATGAACAAGCTATCTCTTTTCATTCCTTCACACACACACACACACACACACACACATATAAAGAAAATATACATATGTATGTGTTTTATTTAGTTTCTAGATAGTTTCATAATACACAATTAGAAAAGGTTTCTTCTATCCTCAAGTAGAAATAATAATTCAGTCCATTTCACTGTTTAACATTTTCCTGATGTTAGTTTTGCATCAATATGTCTTACGTTACTCATTGTAGTATCCTTCACTGATTTAGCAGAATCTGATTGTCAAAAAAATTTGTTGAACTGGTTATGTGATAAAGTTATAATCACATCTTAGTTCTCTATCCCTCAGGTTTTTATTATACCCCATTTCAAACATATACCCCCAAAAGCAAAATCAAGGAAAACTTTCTTCAATATAGTTGGAGAATTATTATTTTCCCCTAGAAATTTATATAGAATAGGAAATTCCTGACAGCATCTCTGTAAATTATTGTGGAATTTCCATAAGATAAGAAGTTCTAAATCATCAATCAAGATTTGAAGCCATACTTTTGCTCACCTCTACTGTGAGAAAAGATTTGGGATAATAAAATTATGGAAAAAACTCCTTTTCTCATTAGACAACAGCTATATTCTCTCGTGTATCTAAAATAACAAAAATGACAGTAATGTGGGTTAAATTTCAAATACAGTTCTTTCAAATATATTTTCCCATCCATGTTGAAATTAAGGAGATTTTTTTTTTTTTTTAAGTTGAGCAAAGACACACAAGGAAACTAAGTTGTTTCTGTGTGATAATCAGTCACAGGATTAAGATACAGCTACTATCTGCTTTATTACGTGCCAGAAGACTTTACAGCCAATGGCTTCTTTCCACTTAAATTATATCACTGGTCTAGAGCATGCCAAGACCATGATAAAGCAGGATTGATTATGACATATTCATACAATGACTTAGCATAACTTGGTAGATTTTGTTTTCTAGTACTTCCCATGTCTCCCTCTCCTCTCTTCTTCTCAATGTGCTTCCTCTATGCTATTAGTCTCTCTTTTATTTTCATAAAATCACTTTTTCAATTCTTTTTTTCTCTCTCTCTGGCTTTCACATATGAGAGAAAACATTTGACCCCTTACTTTCTGAGTCTGGCTTAATTCTCTTAGCATAATGTTCTCTAGTTCTATCCATTATCTGAAAATGACATAATTCCTTTCATCTTTATGGCTGGGCAAAACTCGTGTGTGTGTGTGTGTGTGTGTGTGTGTGTGTGTGTGTGTGTGTATAGATCTCCACATTTCCTTTAACCACTGTTAATGGAAACCTACGATGGCTTCATAACTTGGCTATTGTGAATTGTGCTACTATAAACATCCATATGTATGTATCACTGTAGTATGCTGATTTTAGTTCTTTAAATAAATACCAAGAAGTGGGATGGCTAGGTCATATGGTGGTTCTATACTGGTCTTTTGAAGAATCTTCATACTGCTTTACAAAGTGGTTGTACTACTTTTCAGTCCCACCAACAATGTATAAATATACCTTTTTCCTCCAGTTTGAGATTCCTTCTCATTACCTCCTCCCAGCATGTATTCTTGGAGATTGCCACTCTAAATGGAACAAGGTGAAATCTCTGTGTATTATGGGTTATTGGCAACAGAATTGCCTGATACAGAACAGCTAATTAAATTTGGAACCTGAGACCAACCCTAAGCTTAGGGAGAAAGCTTTCAAAGGGGCCACCTTCTCAGAGAATGAATCAAGATTGTATTACAGGAGGAAACAGGCTAGCAACTGAGGTCAGCCCATGCAAGATCTTTGGAGATTTTCTCTCTTTCTCTTGGACACTAGTGTCCAGTCTTTGCTGCTATCCATCCCTCACATTGCTATTCCAGTTTGAGATTCCTTCTTATTACCATGAAGCCTTCATTGAGTCTGTAATATTTAGTTCTTGGTGGTATTACTGAAATCATGAAGGACAGTAAAGAGAAGTAGGACTTTCATCAAATTGCAATCAAAATGTGATCATGGGAAGACAGTGGCACTAGAGTTCTGGGGGGAAATCAGAGTAAGTGGTGACTCCAGTCCGCAAGAGAGTACCCGAGAGAAGGCAGTACCAAGAAGCACCTGCCACTTGGTTTTCTTGGTTTGAACGAACACAGGAATAAAATTACCCTTTGTCTTTTCCACTGCTAACTATCCCTCAGAAAGATGAACTTTAAAAGGAGAGGTGATGAGTTAAAATTTAAAGTAAATAGACTGTATGGCTTCTATTTATTTTATTGATTACATTTATACTAGTTTTATGAGTTGTACAAGATCAGTTCAAATGATTAGATTGCTCAGAAAAAATGTTTTTATTGTTACATTGAAGAAAAGCATAAAAAATATACTATTGTAGTCACTGAGCAAGTATTTTCATTTAAGAAACATCAGTACTTAACATTTTTAAAGTAGCTTTCAATGTTAGGACTTTTCTCCTTTACCCCTACCGCCTACTGTTCTCTCATTTCTTATCTATTGAAGTTAGATAATTTTAAAAAAATCATTGTTTTAGTGGTCACCACAAGTATCAAGATAGTCATACAGTTTTGCCAAGCCATCTGTTCTTCTCTGGAAAGTGTCCGCTGCCTGGGATCCACACAGCTTTTAACTACACACGCATCCGCAGACACAGGACTTCAGAGAGAATGTAAACCATTTTCCTATTCTTACATTATGCACATTTAGTTACTCTGCTGGTCTAAATTATCTTCATCCACTAAAGGCATACATCATGTTCTTCCCAAGCAAATTGTGGTAATAAATATTTAAGTGTCTAAGGTGGGTTCCAATACATTAGAGGTACACTTTAAGATGATATTATTTCTCTCTGGAAGCTTTTACAACCCATTAGAGAAGTACAGCTTGGGTACTATTAGTCATTAACTAGAATAGATTGAAGGACAATTTTGAAGTTGCAACACAAGGATTTGTTTTCTATTGGGAATAGAATTTCAAATTAATCAGCTCAAAAGTTTTGGCATCTCTGAGGTTTTATACTTCAGAACTAAATTTCAAAACAGTGTTACTGTTTTTGTGTTTGCAGCTGTGTGTTGCATGTAGCCTTTTATTTTAAATTCCTCCCAGCCCTTTTACTTTTTATTTTGAGACAGGGTCTTGCTAAGTTGATTAGGGCTTCACAGAGTTGCTGAGGTTGGTCCCAAATTTATGATCCTCCTGCCTTAGCCTCCCAAATTGCTGGCATCACAGGTTTGTGCCATAATATCCAGCCATATGTGGTCACTTAAATACACATTTAAATTAATTATAATTAAATAAAATTAAAAATTAATTCCTCAAGTACACTAGCCATATTTAAAGTGCTCAAATTCTACATATGGTTAGTTGCTACCATATTGGACACGGCAAGTATTTTCCACCATCCCAGGAAGTTCAATTGAACTTTGCTGGTAATTTTCTTTGTCTCATTATTTTTTTTCCCTCTCCATTTTCCACATCAAAATGTAATTCATTATTGTAGAATTTCGTAATGGCATATCCCATTGTCTGATTAAATAAATTGGAAGACAGTTTGGTGACACAACTGCATCTTTTGGTCTTTGTTTGTTTTCATTATCATTCTTAGACTTAGGATACAATGATGATAATCTCCCTTTAGTCCATATGCATAGCGAAATTATCATCATGATTGTGAGAAAAGGAGATCCAGTTGCTTGTTGCCTTCTTATGATGATTTATTATTTCTTGATGTTGTGGGGAATGCTGACATAGAATCTGAGAAATAATGCATAATTAAATGAAAATGCATTTCCCCTCCCTTTCCAGAGAACATGTGACCATGGAAGTCTCAAATAGTTCCATGAATTAGAGATTCATTGGAGATTCAGGCTGCTTGGTCAGTTTTCTTTGGATAGTAAGTTTACATATCTCACAGCTTCTCATCATGTGGTCATGAGGACAAACATTTTTTTTTTTCTGAGCAATCTAAGATTTTTGTTGTTATTGTTTCTTTCCTCTTCTGAAGGTAATTGAATTTTGAAAATGTATGAGATTAGGAATTTCTATCATTTGAACTGAAATAATATTTACTTAACCAGAAAACCTTCCTTAGTATAAATAATGAAGACATGCCCTATGCATTTGAATACAAGGAATCTACTAACTAATCTGAGGCATCATTATTAACATAATGGACTGTGAATATAGAGGTTTTATTCTGAGCACTAATGTATTCCCACTACAGGGATGATATTTTTGGAGTCTCAGATTAAACAAAACACCACCAACACTTTGTGGAATTCTGGAGAGCTGTTGAAAAAGAGAAATGTATAAGGGTTTAGCTGTGGATTAATTATGCTCTGAGCACTGAATAATTAAAAACAGAATTACTAACAAGATATGAAAACAGTGTCATCTGATAGTCACTAACTTGAATTACAGAAACGTATAAGAGGTAATGGTCAAGCTATTAGACTTTCTGGTGACCACATATTTTCTTTTTTATTCAGTCCTCTGCTCTCATATCATATGTTAATTCACATTAGTTATATTGTGTTCCAAATTGGTCTCAGAATTATGGTTAACACAATACCACAACTTTAATGTCACAAGTGGAGATCACTGGCTTTTCACTAAGAAATATCACATTGTATCTACGTTAGTATTGTTAGTTAGACAAGGAAGGAAGGTTTTCTCTGAGCTGACCCCAGCCCCCAGCTGACTACCAGTAAAGAAACAGGAACCTTGGTCCCACAGCCATCACCGAAGAATGAACTTGGAAGCATATTTTTCTTCAGAGCCTCCAGACCAGAAATCAAGCTCACTCAACCCTTTAATAGATTAGATTTGCCATTCCCTGACAGAAAACAAGGGCACACAATGAGTTACAGTTTTAAGCCACCAGATTTGTGGAGTTTGCTGTGCTTCAATATAAAACTAATATACCTCATTAAAAAATCATATTGGTAGAGAAATGCAAATTAAAACTATACCAAGATTCCATCTCACTCCAGTCAGAGTGGCAGTTATAAAGAATACAAGTAACAATGAATATTGGCGAGGATGTGGGGAAAAAGGTACTCATACATTTGTTAATGCGACTGCAAATAGAAGCAACCACTATGGGAAGCAGTTTTGAGTTCCTCAGAAAACTTGGAAATAAACCACTATTTAATCCTCTTATCCTACCCCTCAGTCTATACCCAAAGGACTTAAAAACAGCATACTATAGCAACACAGCCACATCCATGTTTATAGAAGCTCATCTCACAATAGCCAAACTATGGGAACAAACTAGGTGTCCTTCAACAGATGAATGGATTAAAAAATGTGGTATATATACACAATGGAATATTAATCAGCCATAAAAATGAATGAAATTGTAGCATTTGCTGATAAATGAATATAGTTGGAAAATATCCTGCTAAGTGAAATAAGTCAATCCCTGAAAACCAAAGGCCAAATGTTTTCTCTTATTTCTGGATGCTAACCCTCAACAAGGGAGGGTGGGGAGAGGAAGGATAGAAGTCCACCGGATTAGATGAAGGGAATTGAATGGAAGGGAGGAGGAAGGGGAATAGGTCAGACAGTAGAATTAATTGGCCATAACTTTCCTAGCCTTGCATTTGTATACAGGGCCAGAGTAACTTCACATCATGTACCACCACAAGACTGGGAACCTAAATAGGGTAAGTTATATTCTATGTATGTATATTCTACTAAAATACACTCTACTGTCATGTACAACTAAAAATTAAAAAAATAAGAGTAATATTAATAACATTATTAGAATAAGGTAATTGAATGGCTTTTTTAAAAAATAAGTTTTGGTTTAGCACTTGTAGAGAGAAAAATATGGTTGAGTTCACCTTATTTTAGGTTCTTGGCTTTATTCATTGATAGTTGATGAAGATATCTCACAAAGATACATAAATCTTGGCTGAGCTTACTTACTAGATGGTGTTATTTCTTTTTACTTCTATCAGTTATGAAAAGGGTTTTGCTGAAACTCATATAACAGATTTTATGTTTCCTGATGTTAATCAATTATACTTGAAAGTAATTAGATTCTTTATATTTGTAGTTCACGTGTTCAAAACTAAACAACATTATTTGTTTATAAGATTTTTTAAACAAGTTTGAAAATCTTCCTGCCAGATTTTTATATCTTAAGATGGTTTTTAACAGAAGTTTTATGACATTTTTTTTTCAACAAAATCATAAAACATGAAGTATTTCCTAACATGCATATCCATTTAGTATCTCTGTGCTTTTGTTTGAAAAGCATTTACCTACTGAGTTTTTGTTTAAAATCAATTTCATTTTTGAGGAGAAAGCACTTGAAGTGCCTTCTGAGCTCTTGGTGAGGTTGTGCTAATAGATCTGGGTGTGTTCATAGTGTAACATTTTGCTAAACTCTATGTTTATAATTTGTTCGTGCTATACCTATTTCAATAAAAAGAGTTTACTTTAAAAGAACTTCTTCTTATAAAGAAGAACACCATTGTTAGTTCCATTGCTCTCTTTTTAAATTCATTTTTATTGGTTCTTTTTAGTTATAAATGACAGGAGAATTTATGTGGACATAATTATGAAAGCACGGATATATGTTCTAATTCAGACTCCAGTACATGCTACTCATTGGCACAAAACAAATTGAGTATTAAATATCAAGAGGGCTTTCTAGCTTACATTCCCATATATCAGTATTTTAAAAATACAATCTATAAGGATTTCTTCTTTCAGTCCAGCGTATTGCTTTGCACACTTACTGGAAAGTACATGGTCCACTTTGTAGACTACTGGTATATATAGGAGATTTGTGAAATTCAGTATGGATACCACATAGATAGCACTGTAGCCAGTCTCACCAAGTTCATCCCTCAGTTCTTGTTATTTCAAGTGCCTCTCTCTGCTCCATCTCTAGCGGCAGTAGATATCTATATTTTTTGAAGTGAAACATTTTATCACACTTTCTGAGCAGAATTTTATAATACAAGGATTTAAAGTATTCTTGAAAATTATTTTAATGCATTATTTCTCATTGTAAACTGAGAACTGACTGTGAAGTATTTTCATTTAATTGAATCAACTTTCTCTTCTGCTCTTTTCTTTCAATCACTAATGAAATTCTCTGATGACTTGGAACTCAGGACAATAATATGAGTAGTGTAATGCAGTTTCATTATGGATTTTCAAGGCTTTTATAACAGGCCTGGGAATCAAACTCTCATTTGTAATATGTTCCAAGTTTCTAACCGACCTACAAACAAAATTTTATTTTTCAAAGAATAAAATACATTCATAAGTCAGGGATTTTGCATAATTAAATTTGTGGAAATTTTAAAGGACAAAAATCATCACAGTAATGGCAGAGGGAGGGGCCTCTTTCTTAGAAAATATAAAATAATCAACAGCCTTCAATTTGGGGTATATATAACTAACAAAATCAGGAACAGAGTGGTAGAATGAATTGGCTATTTTTCTAAATCCAGAGAGATTGCAACATCAATACTGAATTATAAATCAATCTTCATTATTATATTTGGAGAGTAGTTTTAGACTCAATGAAATACCAAAGTAAAAGAAAAACATTCTTTTTAAAGTAGAAGCTGGAGAGTCAAGCCAGGCAGGTACCATTGCTCCTTCTGAATGTTTTATCTCTTTTTCTTTCACATTTAAAATCTCCCAAGCCTCTTTATTGAAAATCATCTAATACAGAGGTTGAAAGCAAAGATCCTGAGTTAAGACCTTTAGTCAGATCTTAGTCTCACTACTTGTCAGTATTTTCTTTTTTTGAGCTCCTGCAGATCAAACTTAGGGCCTTACACATGCTACATCCAGCTACATCCCATTCCGTTTTTTTTTTAATTTTTTTTTATAGGTCTAAATTCTCTAGGCTGGCTTCAAACTTTCAATCCTGTCTCAGCCTCCTGAGTAGGTGATATAACAAGGCACCACTGTGCCCAGTAGTGGTCTACTTTCAACCAATTCCTTAACTTCACTGGGCCTGCATCACTACCTGCCGAGAGGAAGTAAAGACTTATTCTACTTATAGCCATTGTCAAGTCTAAATGAGATGGCTCATTTAAAGCTCTTGGCACAACCTGGCATGTGGTAAGTGTTCATTGAATAGTGTTCTCTGTAACTCTTCGTTCAGTATGGATTTAATGCTATCATTTACTTTTTCTTGTAGCAAAGGAACATGAAAGATTAACAGATTATGTGTTTTACTTATTGATTTTAACTTATATTCAACTGTAGGGAAATAAGAACCCTTCATACAAGCACAAAGAAAATCATGATTTTTATTTAGAAAACTGGAGGAAGTGAAAATACCATTCAATAAATAGAAGTTGCTGTAAAACCAATATCACTATCACTTCTGTCTTCATTGCAGATGACAGAGCTAAAATACATCTCATGGAAACTGGCAGCACCACTTTTTCCCCAGAGTGACTATAGCTGGTTATGAGGTGATGGCTCACTGGGAAGCCATATGCTGTTGCTTTCTTTGTTTTTGTTGCTCTTCTGTGAAATATGTGGAAGGTGCCCCTTAATAAAAACATTTGTGCTTGAGCTCGGCTTGTGGGTGGGCAATGGGGTATTAATACCACCATGGGCACATGGTGGTATTAAGGGAACCCTAAAATGTGTTATTGTGTATAACATATTGGTTGCTCACTGCTTTGAGTAGAAAATAGAGGAAAATAGAGGAGAAAAGGTCAGAGATGGGATGTTGGGGGTTGTTCTATAACTTTAAAAAGCCAGATGACAGTTGGTAGAGAACAAGCTCAGGTTTCCAGAGTGCCTAGAGTGGTGGGTCTAACTTTAACAATACTGATTACTTTATCAGAACTGGGTGTTTACTTCATATGCGAATATCCCTATATGTTAACTGTCCTCGGGGCCACTCAGCATTCCCTGAAAGGTGTTAATCCATTTCTCTACCTTTTCCAAGTCTTCTTCTGCCTTGGGAAACTGCCCCACATAACACTGAGTTTCTTTTCTGGATTCAAGGGGAAGTCTTTTCACTTGTGTTAAAAGAAATCACTTCCTTTTTCCTGCATGATGCTACTTAGGTCATGATGGTTTTTTC
The DNA here is from genome assembly GCF_964194105.1 of Spermophilus citellus. Classification (NCBI taxonomy): domain Eukaryota; kingdom Metazoa; phylum Chordata; class Mammalia; order Rodentia; family Sciuridae; genus Spermophilus; species Spermophilus citellus. The sequence continues at coordinate 92,869,590 of NC_138189.1, forward strand.
CCCAAAATGCTTTTTAATGTGAAGTCAATCCAAGAACAAGTTCTTTTTTTTTTCTTAAAAAGCACTTATAATCAGAACACTCCATCATCCCTTGAAATAATTCAGAACCACTTCAAACATCTGGATCAGTTATTGAGTACTAGAAAGTTTTCTGAGTACACTACTTATAATGAAAAGTTTATTTGGAAAAGCAAATGAGATAGAAGACAATCATTTTCTCTTTATCTACCCTCCTTTTGATTTTTAACTATTCAGTTGTCATTGGGAAAAGATAAGCTTATTTCCTCAATTTGAAGCCAACTCTTTAGAAGTCCAGTCATCCTGAAAATTTCCTATGGAGTTACTATTTACCATCTATTTAGGTTCCACGCATGTTCCATCAATCTTTTACATGATAGTCTGCAGATTGCTGTATATTGTGAGGACCTTCACAATGTTTACATGTAAAAATGATTATCTAACAAGGTGCACCAACAAAATACCATTTCCACCTAAAGTGATTCTAATGTTGCTACTCATTAAAATGGAGATCAGAAAAGTGAATTCAGAGTGTGCCATGAGTTAGCAAAAATGACTCATATGTCACAGCAAAGTAATGACATCATTATAAGAAACCTTACAGTATTCTTGTTTCCAACTGAAATTTTATAACTCTGCTTAGATTAGCTCTTGATATAGATTAGACAGAAAGGATATAAGCATTTTTTAAATAATTATATCTTGGAGATTTTTTTCCAAGAGTAGTTTCTTTCTTTCTTTTTTTTAAAAGAATTATTATTTTTTTTAGTTGTAGATGGACACAATATCTTTATTTATTTATTTTTACATGATGCTGAGGATCCAACCCAGTACCCCACATGTGTGAGGCAAGCACTCTACCACTGAGCCACAATCCCAGCCCTCCAAGAGTAGTTTCTTGAAAGAATAAAAGAAATATATTAGTCCACTAATATATGACTATATGACTATTCCAGCCTGAATATTCAAGTAATGTTAATTTCCTGTCCACCTGAATCAATATATGTCTATGTTCTAGTAGCACGTGGTGGTATTAAGGGAACCCTAAAATGTGTTATTGTGTATAACATATTGGTTGCTCACTGCTTTGAGTAGAATGAGTTACATATTTGTCCATAGGTTTATATTTGTTTCTATTTAATACTCACCTGCTTTCTAAGTAAGACCTTTCCTGAAGGCCAATTATAAGCAGCTTGAAAATGAATATATATATATATATATATATATATATATATATATATATATATACAACTGTGAGTAAAAGACATAACGAAATTACTTACATTAGTTACTATAGCTAAAAAAAGTATTGGCAATTGAATTGAACTATTTATGAGAAAATACTCAGATCAGGAAACAGAAATGAGCCATTTCTCTTTGTATTGATTTTAATTTTTTGCTATAAGATTAAATCTTGCTCATAATTTTAACAAGAATTTCATGGTATTTACTATACATGTTAAAGTTTCTTTTTAACCCCCCTCCATCCTTAATTTATTTAAATTTTTTTCTAACCCTATTTCCAAAAGTAACTCAGTATTTTTAAAGTATCATGTTTCCATGTTCTTGGCCCTTTCTGATGCACTTGATTATTTATGCAGAAGTTCAGCAACTTGATAGTTCTTTCTTACAATTTCTCTTCCATTTCAGTAGCAAAGAAATCTCATATTTATTCCCATAATTATTTTACCATGTTTCTTTTAAGGATGAAGATGTTATCATTTTTATACATATGTTACTCAACACAACTTTGGATGAGCCTTCGTAGTGGTTATAACACTAGAGTTTTTCAATTTTAAAAGAAAAATATTGTCCTTTAATTGCCCTCATTGGATATTTTAGAGACGACAATCTGACTTTTTGAAAGTTTTCAGGTAAAATCCTTTGCATGTGCTAAATTAGGGGAATAATTTTTGGCATGATGACTTAATTAAAGTCCTCAGCCTCATCCTTGACTTTCTCTGACTTTCATATTCAATCTATCATTTTATCACCTCATCCTTAAAAACCTAATCAATATTTTACTGCTTCTCTCCACCTCCATTGCTCCAACTACACCTCAAGAACAAATCACCATTTTCCTCACCTGGACTGTAACATTAGTCTTGTCCGTGGTCTTTCTGCCTTTATCTTCATGCAACTGCAGTTTATCCTCAAGACTAGCTAGAATAATCCTAAGAAATGATGTGGACCCTTTCACTCTTCTGTGCAAAACAATTCAATGCTTATCATCTCTTGCATGTAAAAGCCAATGTTCCTGCAAAGGCTGGAAAATCCCTGCCCACTGCTTTGAACTCAATTTTCTACACTGCTTCAATTCTGGATTCCAGTCACACTGGGCTTCTTACTGTTACTCCAACAGGCCAGCATGTTCTTTCTCTGGATCTTAAATTTCCTTTCTCCCTGTCTGTAAGCTCACTTCCTCACTTCCCTGGAGTTGCTCCCATAAGACCTTATCTTATCAGTGGGAACTTTCCTGTCCACCCCATATAAAACAGCACCCTTCCACCATCACCAATGTCTAAACACTTGATTTTTCTGTGGATCAGGCTTATTACCAACTGACATGTTATATATTTCTTAATATATTTTTCTGAGATTTCCTACCTCCACTAGAATGTAAACTCCATGAAACAGAGACTGTGTTGTTTCCACACTCTATCCCAGAGACTGAATGACAGGCTTGTAACAAGGATTAATTGAAAGGATGTATGAATATATTGCATAGTGCCTCATACAAGTAAATGCCTTTGGGGCTTTGTAACATGTATTTTGGGTTGAAGTAGTCATGTAAAAAGGAAAAGCATTTAAACAATTATTAGTCACAACATTGTTTTTAAAATAATAACATAATTTTCACAGAATAGCTTATGAAATTTGGGTAAATGTGGAAGGAACTATCAAATTCTGGATTAAATAGTTCTTATTTAATTTCTAAAACAGAAAACCTGTGTTCAACATTATTCTGCTAAAAGCTTTCTTCATGTTTCCCATCAGCATCACTATTATTTATTGTTTGCCTGCTGTGTTTCCAGTTTAATGTCTTAATATTAGTATTCCACTAGCTTGCAGTTTCTCTCTAGAGAAGTAGTAAAAATTGGAAGATTGCAGAAAAAAGAAATTGTATGTCATCATATGGGTAATGAGCAGCTTTATTACTAAATATTATAATTTCATTGCTCCAGAGCTGACTCCAAAATATTTCGGAGCAGATATTTAAACCACTAGCTTGTCATTTCTTCTGTTTTTTAAAAAAGATTTTATTTTATTTATTGTAATTCAATTCATACTACACAAATAGAACACGATATTTCATGTCTCTGGTTGTACACAAAGTAGAGTCACACCATTTGTGTTTTCATACATGTACTTAAGGTAATGATGTCCATCTCATTCCACCATCTTTCCTACCCCCATGTCCCCCTTTTCCTCCCTCCTCTTTGTCCTATCTAAAGTCCATCTATAACTTCCATGCTCACCCCACCCATTCCCATTATGAATCAGCATCCTTATATCAGAGAAGACATTTGGCATTTGTTTTTTGGGGATTGGCTAACTTCACTTAGCATTGTATTCTCCAACTCCATCCATTTACCTGTAAATGATTTTATGCTCTTTTTATGCTGAATAGTATTCCATTGTGTATCTATACCACATTTTCTTTATCCATTCATCTACTGTAGAATATCTAGGTTAATCCAAAATTTAGCTATTGTGAATTGTGCTGCTATAAACATTGATGTGGCTGTGTCCCTGTAGTATGCTATTTTTAAGTCCTATAGGTATAAACTGAGGAGTGGGATAGCTGGATCTAATGGTGGTTCCATTCCCAGTTTTTCGAGGAATCTCCGTAATGCTTTTCAGATTGGCTGCACCAATTTGCAGTCCCACCAGCAATGTATGAGTGTACCTTTCCCCCCACATCCTCACCAACACTTATTGTTTGTATTCTTAATAGCTGCCATTCTGACTGGAGTGAGATGAAATCTTAGAGTAGTTTTGGTTTGCATTTCTCTAATTGCTGGAGATGTTGAACATTTTTTCATATATTTGTTGATTGATTGTATATCATCTTCTTAGATGTGTCTGTTCACTTTCTTGGCCCATGTATTGATTAGGCTATTTTTTTTTGGATGTTAAGATTTTTGAGTTCTTTATATATCCTAGAGATTAGTGCTGTATCTGATGTGTGTGTGGTAAAAATTTGCTCCTGAAATGTAGGCTCTCTATTCACTTCACTGATTCTTTCTTTTGCTGAGAAGAAGCTTTTGAGTTTGAATCTAACCCATTTATTTATTCTTGATTTTAATTCTTGTGCTATAGGAGTTTTATTAAAGAAGTTGGGGCCTGATCCTACATGATGAAGATTTGGGCCTACTTTTTCTTCTATTAGGTGCAGGGTCTCTGGTTCAATTCCTAGGTGCTTGATTTATGTTGAGTTTAGTTTTGTGCATGGTGAGAAAGAGGGGATTAATTTCATTTTGTTGCATATGGATTTCCAGTTTCCCCAGCACCATTTGTTGAAGAGGCTATCTTTTCTCCAATATATGTTTTGGGCACATTTGTCTAATATAAGATAACTGTATTTATGTGGGTTTGTCTCTGTGACCTCTATTCTGTATCATTGGTCTACAAGTCTACTTTGGTGCCAATACCATGCCATTTTTGTTACTATAGCTCTGCAGTATAGTTTAAGATCTGGTATAGTGATGTTACCTACTTCACTCTTCTTGCCAAGGATTACTTTAGCTATTCTGGGTCTCTTATTTTTCCAGATGAATTTTATGGCTGCCTTTTCCATTTCTATGAGGAATTTCATTGGGATTTTGATTGGAATTGCATTAAACCTGTATAGTGCTTTTGTTAGTATGGTCATTTTGACAATATTAATTCTGCCTATCCAAGAACAAGGTAGATCTTTCCACATTGTAAGGTGCTCTTTAATTTCTGTCTTTTACATTCTATAGTTTTCACTGTACAGGTATTTCACTTCTTTTAAGTTGATTCTCAAGTTTTTTATTTATTTTTTTTTTGAGGCTATTGTAACTGGGGAAGTTTTCCTTGTTTTTTTTTTTCAGAAGATTTGTTCACTGATATACAGCAATGCTTTTGATTTATGGGTGTTGATTTTATATCCTGCTACTTTGCTGAATTCATTTATTAGTTGTAGAAGTTTTCTGGTGGAATTTTTTGGGTCTTCTGTGTATAGAATCATATCATCGTCAAATAGCGCTAATTTGAGTTCTTCTTTTCCTAGCCATATCCCTTTAATTTCTTTCATGGTCAAATTGCTCTGGCTAGTGTTTTAAGAATTATGTTAAATAGAAGCGGTGAAAGAGAGCATCCCTGTCTTGTTCCAATTTTTAGAGGGAATGCTTTCCATTCTTTTTTTCCATTTAGAATGATGTTGGTCTGGGGCTTAGCACAGGTAGCTTTTTCAATGTTGAGATAAGTACCTGTTATCCCTAATTTTTCTAGTGTTTTTAATATAGAGGGGTGCTATATTTTGTCAAACACTTTTTTCTGCATCTATTGAGATGATCATATGATTCTTATATTTAAGTCTATTGATGTGATGAATTACATTTATTGATCTTTGTATATTGAGCCAACCTTGCATCCCTAGGGTGAACCCCACTTGATCATGGTGCACTATCTTTTTGATAATGGTTTTGTATTTGATTTGCCAGAAATTTATGGAGAATTTTTGTATCTACGTTCATTAGAGATATTGGTCTGAAGTTTTCTTTCTTTGATGTGTCTTTGCCTAGTTTTGGAACCAGAGTGATAGTGGCATGATAGAATGAGTTTGGAAGTGTTTCCTCATTTTCTATTTCATGAAATAATTTGAGGAGTATTGGTATTAGTTCTTCTTTAAAGGTCTTGTAGAACTCAGCTGTGTATCCATCTGGTACTGGACTTTTCTTGATTGGTAGGCTTCTGATGCTATCTTCTATTTCATTGCTTGCAATTGTTCTGTTTAAATTATGTATATCATCCTGTTTCAGTTTGGGCAAATCATGTGACTCTATAAATGTGTCAATGCCTTTGGTATTTTCTACTTTATTGAAGTACAAGTTTTCAAAGTAATTTCTAATTATCTTCTGTATTTCTGTAGTGTCTGTTATGATATTTCCTCTTTCTTCATGGATTTTAGTCATTTGAGTTTTCTCTCTCTTTCTATTCATTAGCATGGATAAAGTTTTATCAAGTTTATTTATTTTTTTAAAGAACCAACTTTTTGTTTTCTCAATTTTTTCTTTTGTTTCAATTTTGTTGATTTTTGGCTCTAATTCTAATTATTTCCTGCCTTCTACTGCTTTTGGTGTTGATTTGTTCTTCTTTTTCTAGGGCTTTGTGATGTAATGTTAGGTCATTTATTTGTTGACTTTTTCTTCTTTTAAGGAATAAACTACATGCAATGAGCTTTCCTTTTAGTACTGCCTTCACAGTGTCCCAGAGATTTTGATATGTTGTATTGATGTTCTCATTTACCTCTAAGAGTTTTTAAATCTCTTCTTTGATGTCTTTTGCAACCTATAGTTCATTCAATAGCATATTATTTAGTCTCCAGGTGTTGGAGTACATTTTACTTTTTATTTTATCATTGATTTCTAATTTCATTCCATTATGATCTGATAGAATGCAGGGTAGTAGCTCTACATTTTTATATTTGCTAAGAATTGCTTTGTTGTATAATATATGGTCTATTTTAAAGAAGGATTCATGTGCTGCTGAGAAAAAAGTGTATTTGCTCGTTGTTGAGTGAAATATTCTATATATATCAGTTAAATCTAACTTGATTGTTTTATTGAGTTCTACAGTGTCTTTGTTCAGCTGTTGTTTGGAAGATATATCCAGTGGTGAAAGAGAGGTGTTAAAGTCACTCAGAATTATCGTGTTTTGATCTATCTGACTCTTGAACTTGACAAGAGTTTTGTTTGATGAATGTAGAGGCTCCATTGTTGGGGGCATATATATTTATAATTGTTATGTCTTGTTGATGAATGTTTCCCTTAAGCACTATAAAATATCCTTTTTATCCCTTTTGATTAACTTTGGCTTGAAGTCTACTTCATTTGATGTGAGGATGAAAACCCCTGCTTGTTTATGCAGTCCATGTGAGTAGTATCTTTTTTCCCAACCTTTCACCTTCAGTCTATGGATGTCTTTTTCCATGAGATGAGTATCTTGGAGGCATATCGTTCAGTCTTTTTTTAATCCAATCTGCCAGGGTATGTCTTTTGATTGGTGAGTTTAGGCCATTAATATTCAGGGTTATTATTGAGACATGATTAATATTTCCAGCCATTCTTTTTTTATTTTTTGTATTTAACGTGACTTGGTTTCTTCTTAAATTAGTTTTTCCTCCAGTGTAATCCCTCCCTCTGCTGATTTTCCTCATTGTTTTTCATTTCTTCTTCATGGAATATTTTGCCAAGGATGTTCTGTAGTTCCAGCTTTCTTTAAATTATTTTAACTTTTGTTTATCATGGAAGGTTTTTACTTCATAATCAAATATAAGGCTTAATTTTGCTTGATTCTTGGTTGACATCCTTTTTCTTTCAGAGCTTGGTATATGTCATTCCAAGATCTTCTAGTTTTCAGGATCTGGGTTGAAAAATCTGCAGATATCCTAATTGATTATCCCCTATATGCAATCTGATTCCTTTTTCTCATGGCTTTAAGATTATCTCTTTATTCTGTATGCTAGGTATTTTCATTATAATGTGCCTTGGTGTGGTTCTGTTGTGATTTTGTACATTTGGCATCCTGTAAGCCTCTTGTATTTGGTTTTCCAATTCATTCTTCATGTTTGGAAAATTTTCTGATATTATTTCATTGAATAGTTTGTTCATTCCTTTGATTTGGAACTCTATGCCTTTCTCTATCCCAATAACTCTTAAATTTGGCCTTTTTATGTTATCCCATAATACTTGAATGTTCTGCTCATGATTTCTTACTGTCTTCACTGTGTGATCTACATTCTTTTTGACATTATTCATTGTCTGAGATCCTGTCTTCCAAATTGTCTGATCTGTTGGTGATGCTTTCTATTGAAATTTTAATTTGGTTTATTGTTTATTTCACTTCAAGGATTTCTTTTTATTTTTTTCAGAACCTTCATCTCCTTATTGAAGTAAGCTTTTGCTTCCGTATTTGCTTATGTAGCTCTTTATTGAAATGATCTTTTGCTGCCTGTATTTGTTCTCTTATATTATCCTTTAATTCACAGGAACATTTTAATTTTGTATATCTCGAACTCCCTCCTTCTGCTGTGCTAGCCATGGATTCTTACAATGTAGTATTTTATTTGTTTGGGGCAATTTTTTCCCTTGTTTTTTTTTCATGCTGTTCATGTGTCTTTCCTTCTAGCCCTGAGAATCCATAGCATTACTGTTTTTTATGCTTTAGGCTTATAGTGCCCCTGCAGGGTTCTAATACCTCTCCTGTCCAGCTGGTGTTCCGAGCAGGGAGTTGCCACAACTAAAGATGGCGAATACTGTGTCCCACGATGGAGGTGGTTGCTTTCAGGGATAGAGTGCTAGGTTAGGTGGGGGTGTCCCGGGTGATGGTGTTGGGCAATGTGTCAAAGATGCAGCTCAAACCCAGTGTGGCTCTGCGGGCATTGGCAAAGCTGCTCTGGGTCTGCCTGGGATCCATGGGTCTCCTTATGTTTTAATACTAAAATAATTTACTTTATTCACTTCTTATCAATTTCCAGTGGAAAAAAAAAGAAGGATATTGAACATGTGATTATTGATCAACCTAATGAGAATGAATGATCCCACAACTTTGTTTTTTTTTTTTTTGGCACTGGAGATTGAACCCAGAGACATTTTACCACTGAGCCACATCCTAACCCTTTTTTTTTTCTTTTTAATTTTGAGATAGGGTCTCACTAGGTTGATTAGTGCCTTGTTAAACTTCTGAGGCTGGCCTAGAACTTGCAATCTTCCTGCCTTAGCTTCCTCAGTCACTGAGATTACAGGGATGTGCCAATGTGCCTGGAAGGGCACCACAACTTAATGGTGAAAGAACCCTCTGCTTTATTTTCGACAGTAAGATTATATTTTGCAGTTATCGGTGTAAGACTTTTCTTTGCAGGGTAAGAAAATGTAAAATATCTGCTTTTCATACTGTAAAGATTTCAAACACCTTAGCACAGCCATAATTCTCAAATATAGTCACTTATTTCATGTACTATATTTGCTGTGTGTTTTTAAAATAAAATTGTAGTTTGGCGTGTTTAAGAATGCTTACTCTTCTTTAGGCCTAATTACTTTTACTTGAGACAGTTAAATTGTGTATGAGCTATTTCATTTTTTGTTCTTACTAATATTTATTATATGATCAGTTCCAAAGCTAGAAATAGATATATTTATTATATCTTTGAGAGTCTAAAGTTGCTTGAGGCACCAACAGAATTTTTTTTAAGTGCTGAGTGCTCTCCAATATTACATACTAGAAATATTTTTCTACCCTCAAGCTCCTCTCAGATCATCAAATGCTAGCAAATTTTATTCCTCTGGCTCAGCCATGGATTAGTTTATCAAAGGATTAATAACCCTTTTTTAAATAGTCATTTGAGTGTAGTCTAGGCTGGAGAAAAATATTTGTGCTAAACCTTCGCTGTCTTCCTAAATAGTTGAGGACGAACTCTGAACAACCAACCAGGAGACATGTAAATTGGAGTACAGTTTCTGCAACCGAGCAAGACTCTGTTTCAAATTAAAAAATAAAATGTCTGGGGATGTAGTACATAGCTCAGTGGTAGAACACCCTTTGATTTAATCTTTAGTAACACTCTCTCACACACACACACACACACACACACACACACACACACACATAGGTTGAGGGCCACCAGAGAGCATATTGCTGGAAGTCAGAAGATTTGGTTCAGGTCAGCAAGCCATTTGAAGTAAATTCTGAATCAGGATTTGACCTTCAGCTCAGTTTTCTTACTTTTCATATTTTATAGGTAAGAATGACTGGTTTTCCATAACAGTGTTATTCTGAGACCTGATTAGAATTTAGAATTAAATAAGAGCATTAGTGACTAATTACCAAGTCAGACTTAGTTGTGGCAACCACTTATGCACTTTATATATAGTAACTAATTTAATTGGGGAGCATCAATGCTGATACATAAATATAAAATGGGCTTATTTATATTTTTTATTTTTTAAAAATTTTATTCTTTTTAGTTATATATGACAGCAGAATATATTTTGACACATTATATATACATGGAGTATAACTTCCCATTCTTGTGGTTGTACATGATGTGGAGTTTCACTGGTTGTGTATTCATATATGAGCATAGGAAATTTATGACTGATTCCTTCTACTGTCTTTCCCATTCCCATCCAACCCCTTTCCCCCCATTCCCCTCTGTCCAATCCGGTGAACTTTCACCCCGACCACACACACACATTTATTGTGAGTCAGCATCCACATATCAGATAGAACATAGCCTTTTGTTTTGGGGGATTGGTTTATTTCATTTAGCATGATAGTCTCTAGTTTCATCCATTTACTGGCAAATGCCATATTTCATTCTTCTTTATGGCTGAGTGATATTCCATCGTGTACATGTTCCACAGTTTCTTTATCCATTCATCTGTTGAAGGGAACCCAGTTTGATTCCATAGCTTAGCTATTGTGAATTGACCTGCTATAAACATTGATGTCATTGATGTGGCTGCATCATTGTAGTATGTTTATTTTATATCCTTTGTGTACAAACTGAGGAATGGGATAACTGGGTCAAATGTTATATATATATATATTTTTGCAATGACCAAACTAACCAAGCTTTGTTGAGAGTTTACATTGTTGACAGTTTTATGATTAAACATCCATCATCTTGAAGTCCTGTCCCATGACTAAAACCCAATCCACTTGCACAATTAATTTCAAATACTTAATATTATTAAAATAAACACTCTTACATTCTTATCCACATTATCCCTAGTGGGTTAAACTCTATTGGCTTGGAAGTTTGGAAATGTGGGTGTGGTAGTGGTGGGAGTGTGTGAGTGTTCTGGTCTTCAGTCTCTACCCTACATGTTCTCTAGTATGTGTCTTTCCAGAAAACAGATTTGTGTGGAGGGGTAAAAGTTGTATGTTCCTTGGATGCCGTCCATGGCAAAACAGGTGAAAAATATCCCTCAACTTTTTCATTGTCCACAGCTTGAAGCTGACACATGGGGCCCTGCAGGTGAAGGGCTCTCTTTCAGGCATCTCACCTGGGCACTGGTGTTCCCTTGTGAATTGAATTCACACACTTCAGCTCATCTACCAGCATTGTTCTGAAAAAATGCATGTCTGTGACCCCCACTTTATGGTCCCCTGCAAAACCAGGGCCTCTGTGTTATCCAGCTTCTTGGTGAGTCTCATACTCACCAAGGTCAAATACTGGGGGACTACATTTTGAGAAGGCACTCTTTTTCTTCTTCCTCTCTCAGCCTGGAAACCCCAGCAAAATCAATATCACAAATATTCTCTATCCCTGTTTGGAACTACAGAGTAAGGAATCTAATGGTTGAATAAACATTCAACCTGAAAACATAATATAGGTCTCTCAGTGTACAGTATCCCAAATTTATAAAAGATTCTCTTTAGAGTCCTATATTTTTTTTTTCTTCAGAAAGGAAAATATTCTCTCTACCCAAAAGAGAAACAAGGCGACACACTCTTTTGTTCTTAATATTCATCTTATATTAATGAAGGGGTGATGCTAGTTATGGATTAAGAAATGAGTGGCCTTAACAGTTAGAGATTCTCTAAATTTAGGACATAAATTTTTTATCTGTGGGTCTTACTCATTAATTTTGGTACATATTCTATTACTCTAGATGAATATTCACAAGTTTAGTATTCACAAGTCAGAGTGGTTTAAAGGAAATAATATGCATGATTTTGTAGTTAAATTAGGCTTAGATATCAATTTTTATCTCTATTCATCTTGGGCAATTTTTATTAATTATTCTGAACTTCAATTTCCACAATTACATCATATAAATAATAAATTCTTCAGAGATCATCAAGAGAATTAGATAATGGATATCTTTATATAAATAACTTAAGATAATGTATGACAAATAAGAGACATTTAGTAGCAATTTTTTACATTTAGAGGCTTGGAAACCATCACCCACAGAGATTGTCGAATTTTCTTAAGATTATTGACAGCAACAAAGAATATTTGAACTCAGACACATCTGATGGCAAGGCCTGTGTATTTTCCACTGTCACATTCTATCACTACTTTGCTACTTCATTAAAAAAAAGTATCAGTTAACTCATTTTCCTTTAGTGTACAACACTGACTTCTAATTTAAAGTGTGATTTTTTTAATTTAATGTGTCAAAAGAAAAACAAGGATCAATGTAAAATGCAATCAGCAGTGAGGCAAACTAAACTTGTGGGTTTCCACAAAATTAGTGGTATGAAGTGAAGGACTACTTACTCAATTATGGTGGGTCTTTCTGAAAACTCCCAGACTAAATCACAATCAATTGCCAGGAGATAAAACCTATTGTTTAGGTTGTGCATATTGCCATGTTTCTCCTGAGATCACAAAATACCTCCCTCAAAGCATTAGAAAAAGAATGATGAATGAATACTATTTGCTCACCGGCACCCTTACAGAAATTAACATAATTTATCAATACTGTCTAAGGACTTTGCACCAGAGAAAGATCTAAAGGAATCCAAACATGTCAGTGTGTGCAGGTCTCTTAGATTAGCAGTGTATTTTAAAGTGCCTCAGTAGAAAGAGTGTTTACCTGGAATCTATGGAGCAAGTTTAGGCTTCACAGGAGGTCTATGGAATCCCTGAAATTGTATGTGAATGCCTACATAATAGTCTTGAGCATTCAAACTACTTTAATTAGAAAACTAAACATCAAACAAAGTAAGAGCAAAGAAAATAGCAAAAATTCCACAATAACTTTTGTAACAGAGTATAGGATGCATATTCTATGAGATTGTCCCCTGAAAACTCTCCTTTTTCTTACCCTATTACAGATATTGGGTAGCAGTGACCAAGATGAAAGACTCTAAAAAATACTCAAGAGAACAACTCTTAATAGTATGGATTAAAAGCAGAACTTTGTAGTTAAATCATCAGAGGGACAGGGGCTAGTAACCTTGAGAAAGCCCATGTGACTCCTGGAGGTCATTTTAACCTTAGCCTGATGCAAATGCAATTAGATTCATCTTCCAGAATTTATAGAAATTTTATGATGACAGGAATTGGCATCACCTCTAAAATCTAGATTTTTGCACATTAATTAGGTCATTATCTGTCAATACAAATTTGAGGGCGCAGATTCTAGATTCTAGGCCAAAAGTTTAGCCAAAAGTAGTTTGCACCACAAACCCAATTGCACAGAAAATAAGAGTAAAAAGGCTTTAATAAATATTGATCATTATTCCCGTGTTAGATTTCTAATAAGTATCTACTGGAAATTTTGATATGTTTATCTTATAAAAGTTACTATTTATTTGACTTAAAATCTGATAACATTTTAAACAGCAAATCTTTTTCTTTTTTGATACAAGAGATTGAACTCAGGGGCGCTTAACCACTGAGCCATATCCCCAGTCCTTTTTTTGTATTTTACTTAGAGAGAAGGTCTCTGTGAGTTGCTAAGCGCCTTGCTAAATTGCTGAGGCTGGCTTTGAACTTGCAACCCTCCTGCCTCAGCCTCCTGAACCAATGGGACTACAGGTATGTGCTGCCATGTTCTGCTAAACAGCAAATCTTTAAAAAGTGTTTTTATATTAAGTATGTAATTATTATAGATTAACATTATGCTTGATTTTCATCAATTTAGTCCAAACTAATTTCCAGATACCAATTCATTCATTATAGAAGTCAAATTTAATTTCTCATTTATTATACAGATGTTTCAAAGTAGTATTGGCATTTGCTACAAAAACAAAACAAAAAACTTAACAACGCATTTTTGTCTGACTCTTAATCTTATAATAATGATGTTCGTTTCTAGATACATTAAGATAATTGAAGACCATTTTAAGCTAATATCTTCAGAAGTAAATTATGCTTCCCAAAGTACCAGAATTGTATTGAAACTCTTCTTAAATTCAGGGTGCTTCACCGGATTTTTTTTTTTACTTTATCAGCCATAGGTCTGCATTATACTCACTTTGGTTTTAGCAAGTAATCACCTGTAATAATCGTGTTAAAGGAAAAATGCATTGAAAGCTATGTCCTGCTGTTTAAATTTTGAATAAAGGGAATAGAATCATAGAATCCATCAATAACTCAATACTAGTACATTGGCTAAATTATAGCCTACTATAGGGGGTGGTGGAATATTTCTGATATGTCATTGTATGACATATGTTATTGATGAAACCTCCTTTAATAATTACATCAGGTAATTTTAGTTACCAGAACTGCTCCCCAAAATACATTCTGACAATTATCACCTGTTCAGGATATCTCCCAGATGTCTTACTGGCAGAAAATCCTGAAACTATATAATTTTAGAAATGTAACCTTTTATCAGTTAATCCCATTCCTTTACATTAGACATAAGAAAATTAAAAATAACATGAGTACCGAATTGGCATTATATCTGGTATTTATCTTCCTGATAATCATGAGTCATATGACTTTCAGAATTTCGCTTCACCTCTTTCAAGTTTCTGTTTCCAAATTCAGAATAATCATGCTTTTCTAGCCAAACTTGAGGAGTGCTATAAGGGTTACATAAGGTTTCTGAGCAGTGCTTTATAAATGATCAGATTATTGTTTTGTGTATTACAGAACAGCTTGTGTCCTTGCATGGTATGCTGTTTGCGTAAACACATATCAGGAAGGGAACTCAATTAGGGCACATGCTCTGACATACCCTGGGGACTTGGGAAGACAATACTGGTCCATCATGTTTTGTCTGGTCACTCCAGCAGTGATGGTCACCACTCCAGAATGACACAGAGGAAAACCTCCGACAAGAAAATAAAGAAATGGAGCATCTTTCTTGTACTTTAGGATTTACCCAAAGGGAGATGAAGAATTGTGCTTCTGTCTCTTCAGAATCCAGAAAGACAGTAAGCTGTTTTTTTTTCTTTTTTTTTTTATTGGTTGTTCACAACATTACAAACCTCTTGACATATCATATTTCATACATTAGATTGAAGTGGGTTATGAACCCCCAATTTTACCCAAAATGCAGATTGCAGAATCACGTCGGTTACACATCCACAATTTTACATAATGCCCTATTAGTAATTGTTGTATACTGCTACCTTTCCTATCCCCTACTATCCCCCCTCCCCTCCCCTCCCATCTTCTCTCTCTACCCCATCTACTGTAATTCATTTCTCTCCTTGTTTATTTTCCCATTCCCCTCACAACCTCTTATATGTAATTTTGTATAGCAATGAGGGTCTCCCTTCATTTCCATGCAATTTCCCTTTTCTCTCCCTTTCCCTCCCATCTCATGTCTCTGTTTAATGTTACACGTTTCTTCCTACTCTTCCTCCCTGCTCTGTTCATAGTTGCTCTCATTATATCAAAGAAGACATTTGGTATTTCTTTTTTAGGGATTGGCTAGCTTCACTAAGCATAATCTGCTCTAGTGTCATCCATTTCCCTGCAAATTCTATGATTTTGTCATTTTTTATTGCTGCATAGTACTCCATTGTGTATAGATGCCACATTTTTTTTATCCATTCATCTATTGAAGGGCATCCGGGTTGGTTCCACAGTCTAGCTATTGTGAATTGTGCTGCTATGATCATCGATGTGGCAGTGTCCCTGTAGCATGCTCTTTTAAGGTCTTCAGGGAATAGTCTGAGAAGGGCAATAGCAGGGTCAAATGGTGGTTCCATTCCCATCTTTCCCAGGAATCTCCAAACTGCTTTCCAAATTGGCCGCACCAATTTGCAGTCCCACCAGCAATGTACAAGTGTACCCTTTTCTCCACATCCTCGCCAGCACTTGTTGTTGTTTGACTTCATAGTGGCTGCCAATCTTACTGGAGTGAGATGATATCTTAGGGTGGTTTTGATTTGCATTTCTCTGACTGCTAGAGATGGTGAGCATTTTTTCATGTACTTGTTGATTGATTTTATGTCCTCCTCTGAGAAGTGTCTGTTCAGGTCCTTGGCCCATTTGTTGATTGGGTTATTTGTTATCTTATTGTCTAATTTTTTGAGTTCTTTGTATACTCTGGATATTAGGGCTCTATCTGAAGTGTGAGGAGTAAAAATTTGTTCCCAGGATGTAGGCTCCCTATTTACCTCTCTTATTATTTCTCTTGCTGAGAAAAAACTTATAAGTTTAATTAAGTCCCATTTGTTGATTCTTGTTATTAACTCTTGTGCTATGGGTGTCCTATTAAGGAATTTGGAGCCCGACCCCACAATATGTAGATCGGAGCCAACTTTTTCTTCTATCAGACACAGACTCTCTGATTTGATATCAAGCTCCTTGATCCATTTTGAGTTAACTTTTGTGCATGGCGAGAGAACGGGATTCAGTTTCATTTTGTTGCATATGGATTACCAGTTTCCCCAACACCATTTGTTGAAGATGCTATCTTTCCTCCATTGCATGCTTTTAGCCCCTTTATCAAATATAAGATAGTTGTAACTTTGTGGATTAGTCTCTGTGTCCTCTATTCTATAGCATTGGTCCACCCACCTGTTTTGGTACCAGTACCATGCTGTTTTTGTCACTATTGCTCTGTAATATAGTTTGAACTCTGGTATCGCTATACCGCCTGATTCACACTTCCTGCTTAGAATTGTTTTTGCTATTCTGGGTCTTTTATTTTTCCATATGAATTTCATGATTGCTTTATCTATTTCTAGAAGAAATGCCATTGGGATTTTGATTAGCATTGCATTAAACCTATAGAGAACTTTTGGTAATATCGCCATTTTGATGATGTTAGTTCTGCCTATCCATGAACAGGGTATATTTTTCCATCTTCTAAGATCTTCTTCTACTTCTCTCTTTAGGGTTCTGTAGTTTTCATTGTATAAATCTTTCCCCTCTTTTGTTAGGTTGACTCCCAAGTATTTAATTTTTTTTGAGGATATTGTGAATGGAGTGTTTTTCCTCATTTCCGTTTCAGAAGTTTTGTTGCTGATATACAGAAATGCCTTTGATTTATGCGTGTTGATTTTATATCCTGCCACTTTGCTGAATTCATTTATTAGTTCTAGTAGTTTATTTGTAGACCCTTTTGGGTCTTCTAGGTATAGAATCATGTCATCTGCAAATAGTGATAATTTAAGTTCTTCTTTTCCTATTTTTATGCCTTTAATTTCTTTCGTCTGTTTAATTGCTCTGGCCAGTGTTTCGAGAACTATATTGAATAGAAGTGGTGATAGAGGGCATCCCTGTCTTGTTCCGGATTTTAGAGGAAATGCCTTCAACTTTTGTCCATTCAGAATGATGCTAGCCTGAGGCTTAGCATAGATAGCTTTTACAATGTCAAGGTAAGTTCCTGTTATCCCTAGTTTTTCTAATGTTTTGAACATAAAGGGATGCTGTACTTTGTCAAATGCTTTCTCTGCATCTATCGAGATGATCATATGGTTCTTATCTTTAAGTCTATTGATGTGGTGAATAACATTTATTGATTTCCGTATGTTGAACCATCCTCGCATCCCAGGGATGAATCCTACTTGATCATGGTGCACAATTTTTTTTGATGTGTTTTTGTATTCGATTCGCCAAAATTTTATTGAGGATTTTTGCATCTAGGTTCATTAGAGATATTGGTCTGTAGTTTTCTTTCTTTGAGGTGTCTTTGTCTGGTTTCGGAATCAGGGTGATGTTGGCCTCATAGAATGAATTTGGAAGAGCTCCCTCTTTTTTTATTTCCTGAAATAACTTGAAAAGTATTGGTATTAATTCTTCTTTAAAGGTTTTGTAAAACTCCGCTGTATACCCATCCGGTCCTGGGCTTTTCTTGGTTGGTAGTCTTTTGATGGCTTCTTCAATTTCATCCATTGATATTGGTCTGTTCAAATTGTGTGTATCCTCCTGACTCAGTCTGGGCAAATCATATGACTTAAGAAATTTATCGATGTCTTCACTATCTTCTATTTTATTGGAATATAGGTTTTCAAAATAATTTCTAATTGTCTTCTGTATTTCTGTAGCATCTGTTGTGATATTGCCTTTTTCATCCCGTATGTTAGTAATTTGAGTTCTCTCTCTTCTTCTCTTCGTTAGCATGGCTAAAGGTCTGTCGATCTTATTTATTTTTTCGAAGAACCAACTTTTAGTTTTGTTAATTTTTTCAATTGTTTCTTTTGTTTCAATTTCATTGATTTCAGCTCTGATTTTAATTATTTCTTGCCTTCTGCTACATTTGCTGTTGTTTTGCTCTTCCTTTTCTAGGGCTTTGAGATGAAGTGTGAGCTCATTTATTTGTTGGTTTTTTCTTTTTTTGAGGAATGACCTCCAGGCGATGAATTTCCCTCTTAAAACTGCTTTCATTGTGTCCCATAGATTCCGATATGTTGTGTCTGTATTTTCATTTATCAATAAGAATTTTTTGATTTCCTCCTTTATGTCTTCTGTAACCCATTGATCATTCAGTAACATATTGTTCATTTTCCATGTGATGTAGGATTTTTCCTTCCTTCTTTTATCATTGATTTCCAGTTTCATTCCATTATGATCAGATAAAATGCATGGTATTATCTCCACCCCTTTATATTTATTGAGGGTTGCCCTATGGCATAATATATGGTCTATTCTTGAGAAGAATCCATGTGCTGCTGAGAAAAAAGTATATCCATTTGATGATGGTTGATATATTCTATATATGTCAGTTAAGTCTAGGTTATTGAGTGTGATATTGAGTTCTATAGTTTCTTTATTCAATTTTTGTTTGGAGGATCTGTCCAATGGTGAGAGAGGTGTGTTGAAGTCACCCATAATTATTGTGTTGTGGTCTATTTGATTCTTGAACTTGAGGAGAATTTGTTTTATGAATGTCGTAGCACCATTATTTGGTGCATAAATATTGATAATTGTTATGTCTTGTTGGTGAATGGTTCCTTTTAACAGTATATAATGACCTTCTTTATCCCTTTTGATTAACTTAGTCTTGAAGTCGATTTTATTCGATATGAGGATGGCCATCCCTGCTTGCTTACGAGGACCGTGTGCGTGGTATATTTTTTCCCATCCTTTCACCTTCAGCCTGTGTATGTCTTTTCCAATCAGATGTGTCTCCTCGAGGCAGCATATTGTTGGATTTGTTTTTTTAATCCATGATACCAGCCTATGTCGCTTTATTGGAGAGTTTAAGCCATTAACATTCAGAGTTACTATTGATATATGGTTTGTACTTCCATCCATGTTTGATTGTTTATCCTTTTTTTAAAAAAATTAGTTTGTTTCTCCATGATTATCTTTCCCCTCGCCCTCTGTCTTTACTGAGGCACTTCTCACTGATGGTTTTCGTTATTGTTTTTCATTTCTTCCTCGTGTAGTGTTTTGCTCAAAATGCTTTGCAATGCTGGTTTTCTGGCTGCAAATTCTTTTAACTTTTGTTTATCATGAAAGATCTTTATTTCGTTGTCATACCTGAAGCTTAATTTTGCTGGATACAGAATTCTTGGTTGGCATCCATTGTCTTTCGGTGTTTGAAATACATTGTTCCATCACCTTCTTGCTTTCAGTGTCTGTGATGAAAAATCCGTTGTTAACCTTATTGGTTTACCCCTGAATGTAATCTGTCTCCTTTCTCTTGTAGCTTTTAATATTTTCTCTTTGTTCTGTATATTGGATATCTTCATAACAATGTGTCTTGGCGTTGGTCTACTGTGATTTTGTGTGCTCGGTGTCCTGTATGCATCTTCAATTTGTATATCTGCTTCCTTTTTTATTTCTGGAAAGTTTTCTGTAATTATTTCATTCAGCAGGTTACTCATTCCCTTGGTTTGAATCTCTGTACATTCTCTATCCCGATGACTCGTAAGTTTGGTTTTTTTATGCTATCCCATAACTCTTGGATGTTTTTCTCGTGATTTTTTACCAGCCTTTCTGAGTTGGCTAGACTCTTTTCAAGATGATATATTTTGTCTTCATTATCTGACGTTCTGGCTTTTACTTGCTCCACTCTGTTAGTGATACTCTCGATTGAGTTTTTAATTTGGTTTATCGTTTCCTTCATTTCTAGAATTATTGTTTGATTATTTTTTATAATCTCTATCTCCTGATAAAGATGCTTAACTTCTTCTTTTATCTGTTTATGTAATTCATTCTCAATGTGTTCTTTCGCTGCTTGAATTTGCTGTCTTGTATCCTCTTTAAGGTTCCATTCCATCTGTCTAAGGTGTTCCTTGAGTTCTTTATATGACCATTTTTCTGATGACTCTAGGTCCTCCTGAATATTTAGGCTGTCCTGCATCGTTTGTACTTCTTTTCTTCCTTGCTTTTTGAAGCTGCTCATGTTACTTCTTGTTCTGTTTGACTGCTGAGTTACTGTTTACTCCTATAAATTTATTAGATGCTTGGGAGGAAAGGTATTAGAAGGGAAGGGAAGATGTCACTAAAGAGAATGAGAGTAAGCAGGTAGAATTCAAGGAAGGGGGGATAAGAAAAATGAAAAGACAAAAGAAGAAAAAAATAGGAAATTTAAAAAAAGAAAAAAATTAAAAAATAATAATTTAAAAAATTAAAATTAAAATTAGAAGAAAGAAAAATAAAAAAATTGTGAAAAAATTTAAAAAACAACAAGAAAGAAAAATGAAAATGAAAGAAAAACCCAAATCAAAAAAAAAAGAGAAAAGAAAAAAAGAAAAAAAACTTATAAATGCAGTCTTAGAGTTTGATTAACTTCTCTTCCAGTAGGTGGCGCTGTGCCCACCAGGTCAAGTTTCTCTTGTCAATACACGGGAAGCAATCACTGTGCAGCAGCTCCTCCCAGACTGGGCGAGTCTCCAATCCTGAGTGTCTAGGGCCTCCTCTTGTGTCTAGTCACTTCCCACTTTTCCTCTAGCCAGGCCCCTCTCACGGTGCCGCTCATCACAATACTGGCTACACGCCAGGTCTGCTGCTCCCGGGAGTCCTGTTTTCATGAACGACTGGGCACACTCTCCCAGTTTGCCATTCCCTCAGACCCTAAGTTTGTAGAGCTTGGGGCTAAGAATCCTAAGCGAATTTTACTTGCCCTCCGGTAGCCACTCCCCCGGTAGCTGGTGCAAGAGACCTCAGCTGTCAGCCCTGGTGGGAGCGGTAGTCCCGCACCGAGGGTCCCGCGCCACCTCTGATTCCCTCGGGCTGGCTGTCACACTCACGGGAGAGCTGGGAGGGGCCCTTACGGGAGAGCTGGGAGGGCCCTTAAGGTTTCCCCGATGTGTGGAGAGGGAAGGCTAGGGGATTACACACCTGTAGCCGCAGGTTTCAACGAAGTTATCTCCTCCGCCGCAGTCTGATGACGTCAGTTCTCTGCCATAGTGGTGTCTCTTGCAAATGGCGACAGTTCGTTTCTCTTTGCCGGGTGACCAATGCAACTGGTGGGTCCTTACTGTCTCTCCCAAGCCCTGTTTCAAACCTGTGGCCACTACCTATGAAGGCTCGGTAGGCATTTACCTCCGTAGGATGAGAAGGGCTGACCAGTTGTTTCAGCTGGATGGATTAATGCTGAGTCACAGCTGTTTGTCTGCGGGAAGCAGGCGAACGGGAGCTTGAATTCAGCCGATCAGGGCTCAGTGTGTGTTCTGAGAGGCCCAGACTGTTCACCCCAGATCCACGTCAGCTCAGCATTGCCTAGTGATCCTGAGCAAACAGATTTAGGTTGTTTACGACTCCCTATGCCCGCACAGCTGAAGAGGTCAGAGACTTGATCTCTCCTCGCCCGCCGCCATGTTGGAATCAGTAAGCTGTTTTTACCAGTATTCCTGTTCAGCAAGATACAAGTTTAGGTTCCATTATGTTAAGAGACCTAAGCCAAATTCTGAAAGTCAAGGGTCATATTTTCTCTAATATGTGGAAGTTAGAGAGAAAAAGAAGGACACGTAGGTATCTCATGAAAACAGAAGGGAGAGCAGTAGAGTAGAGGGAGAGGACAAGCAGAGGGAGAAGGGGACCGAAAGGAGAGGCAGTGGTTAGCAAAATTGACCAACTTATGTTGTGCACATGTGTGAATATATGACAATAAAAAATACTATTAAATTCTATTTATAATTGTTACAAATAACATCAAAGTTCCTTTTATGCTCATCCCAACCACAAAATTATATCTCCTACATCCTCCATTAGATTTCCTTATTCAATACCTCAATAAAAAACATGTCTATTTCTTTTTCAAAGGTGGGTGGGGGGAGAAGAGAAGGGGAGGGAAAGAGAAAGGAGAGGGTGGAGGAGGGCCACACAGTGTTTGGAAGGTGAAAGAGAATCCTAGTCATTCTTCTCTGGCTGCACAAGCAAAAGGTAGACATGTTTTGCCCGTGGCCTCTGGTATGCTGTGAATCACCTGCTCAAGTGCTACAGGCAACTGAGATACCTGCAATGTTGTTCAAGGACCCCTATCATTTCCTTTGCTATTGTATGCAACTTCCAGATTTCCTGGAAGTTAGTGATGCCTTTCCTGACCTTGATTTTCCTTGCATTTCTAATGATTTAGTATTCATGTAATTTTTTTGTGTGTGTTAAATCTCTTTCTATTTTCTTTGCAAAATTCAGATTGACACAACATCCCTTTTTTCTTAGATATTTATGAAAATTTATTTGCCATATAACATACTAAAAACAGTGACTTTAAACAAGAAAAATAAATTCCAACAAGAAAATAAATTTCAGAGAATATTTAGAAAATCTCCAAACATTTGAAAACTATCTAACAAACTACTAAATAATTCTTGGGTCAAAGAAAAAGTTAAAATAGAAGTTAGAAAGAATATTTATCTAAGTGAAAATGAAAACACACTTAATAATTTGTGGAATGCAGACAGTGCACTACTCCTGAGAGAAATTCATAGAACTAAATGCCTGTATTAGAAAAGAAAGAAGATTTTTAAATCAATGACTTCAGATTAAAAGAAAAGAGCAAATTAAACCCAAAGTCTACTGGAGAAACAAAGTAAAGAAGAGAAATCAATATAATAGAACATAGAAAAACAATAGAGAAGATCAGTTGAACAGAAGGCTGGTTCTTTGAGAAAATCAACCAAGTTGATACATGTCTAGACAGACTAGTCAGAAAAAAGGAAAGACACTAATTGCTGATGTCAGGAATGTCAGAGGTGGTCCAACTACAGATCTTACAGATTATCACCATAAGCATTCTGAACAACTTAATAACAATATATTTGACAACTTAATGACAATAAAGTTGACAATTTAGATGAAATTCTTGGGTAGATATAAATTGCCAATGCTCATTAGGAAGAAACAGTGAAACTGAATGTCCCCACATTAATTAAAACTCTCAGATTTGTAGTTAAAGACCTTCCCACAAAGGAAACTCAATTTCTATATAGATTCATTGATGAATCCTACTAACTATTTAAAAAAGAAATAATATCACTCGTCACAGATTTTTTTACCCAGAAAATTCTGGAAGAAAGAATACTTCTTAGTTCATTTCATGAGCTAAACATTTCTCTGATCTTAAACCAAAACAATGCAAGTAAAAAAAAAAAACATGAAACAACATACTTCATAAAAATAGATGCTAAAGTGTTAACATTTCAGCAAATCTATTACAGTGATTTGTAACAAGAAGAAAACATGATAATCAACTGGGGTTTATTACAGGAATACAAGTTTACTACTCAAAACTGAATCACGGTAATTCACCATGTTCACAGACCTTAATCTCCAACCCCCATATAATCACCTCATTAGATTCAGAAAAGCCTCTTGACAAATTCATCAGCAAACATGAGGGGAAAAGAAAAAAGAAAGAAACTTTCTTAGTCTTGGTGAGAAAAGTGTGAATCCCAAGAATAAGGCAAAAATATTGACTCATTTATTCAACATTATATTAGAGATCTTATTCAGTGCAATAGGAGATAAGACATATAAAAGTATCCAGATTGGAAATGATCAAGTAAAAATATATTTGAGAACATTCTATTTATGTAGAAAGCAATAATAAGTCTATAAAAATAAATCATAAGAATAGCAAGATTGTATGATATATGGTTAATATATAAAAATCAGGTATTCCTTTATATACTAATAATAAACTCTGAAATTAAAATTTAAAATATCATTTAAAGTAGCACAAATTATGAAATTCTTGATGGCAAATTTGTCCAAAAATATTCAAGTCCTATAAACTGAAAAACACAAAATATTCCTGAGACAGAAAGTTGTCTCAGTAGTTGGGACTATTGAAACAAAATACCAAAGACTAGGTGGTTTAAATAGCCAAAGTTTATTTCTCACAGTTCTAGAGGATGGGAATTGCAAGAGCAAGATACCTGTCAATTCTGTTCCCTGGTGTTCTATCTCTTGTTTTGGTGCACAGACAGTGCCTACTTGCTGTGTCTTCCCATGGTGGAGAGAAGGAGGACACTGGTCTCTTACTTGTCTTATAGGGGATTGATCCCATCACAGTTGTTATGGTTTGGATGTGAAGCGTATCCTAGAAGCTGTTGTGTTAATTCAACAATGTCAGGGAGTGAAATGATTGGGCTGTAGAGCTGTAACCTAATCAGTCCATCTTAGTTTGTACTTGTCAGGTATTTTGGTCATAGTGATACAAATTTGAATAACGCAATGGGGATTCCAATTGTGGATGAGTTTTGAAGAACTCACCTAAACCTTAATTACCTTTCAAGGGCCCTGCTTCAGCACAATGGGGATTAGGACCTATATGTGTAGATTTGGGGTGGACATAAAGATTCAATCCATAGCAAGAATCAAAACAGCAATAAAATGTACTAAATAAACAGAGAGATATACCACTTTCAGGATTAGAAAGATCAATATTATCATATCAATTTTCCCTTTTAAATCTATAGGTTAAATGTTATTTATGGCTCCCTCTAAAAAAGCTGAACACATTATTTTTATGGAAATCAACATTCTGATTATAAAATTTATACAGAAATAAATTTTATAAAATCCATAGTGAATTTGAAAGAGAAAACTTAGAGATTTAAAACTTAATTTCAAGATTTATTATATGGTAACTAAATAACCAGTTGTTATTGATATAAGGTAAAAAAAAATGGATCCAGAAATAGATCCCCACATGTATGGCCTAGTGATTTTTGACAATGATGATAAAGTGATTCAATGGGGAAAAGAACAGCCTTTTCCAGAAATAATGCTAAGATAATAGTTAGCCATAATTTAAAAAGATAAATTTTTATTTGTTTGTTTATTATTGGTGCTTTACAATTCTACATAATAGTGGGACTCATTATGCCATTTTCATACATGTACATAACATAATTTGATCAATCTCATTCCTCAGTATCTTCACTTTTCCTTCCCTCTTCCCTTCCTTGATCTACTTGCTCTACTGAGCACCCTTCTATCATTGTTGTTATTTGAATTAATGCTATAAGTTCATAAACACACATACACAAATATACATGATTCATTGTGGTATATTTGTACATGGACATAGCATAATTTGGTAGATTTCACTCCCTAGTATTTTCTAATTCCCTCCCCTTTAGTCTCATTGTGGGCTCATCCTTCTGTCCATTCCTTCCTCTACTTTTATGAGATTTGACTTTGATTCATGTCTTACAAATAATGAAAAATCCACTCAAATTATCTACCAAAGTGCAACCACTTTTTAAAATAAAACTTTTGGAAGAAAATCTGAGAAAAATATATATGGCACTGGGTAAGGCAGACATTTTCTAGATTCAACAGTAAAATGCTATCCATAAAAGAAAAAGAAAACTAAAACTTTGAACTTTACCCCAAATGAATAACTCTTCAAAAGACACATTTCACAGTGGAAGAAAAATATTTGCAGATCGCATGTCTGATAAAGGATTTGTGTTTAAAATACATAAGGAAATCTCAAAACTCAATGACAGAAAAACTAAACAGAAATTACTTAACTGATGATGCATGAGTCATTATGTTAATATGAATTAAAGCCATAATGAAACACTGCTACCCACAAGTTAGAATGTCCCAAATTGAAAAGACTCCATATCAATTGCGGGCAAGAATGCAGAACAACTAGAATTCTCATGCACTATTGGTAGGAATGTAAAATGGTTTAGCTTCTTGAAAACAGTTTGATGGTTCTTAAAAAGTTAAACATTTATCTGAAGTTAAACATGTCTAGTTCATAAGCCAGACATTTCACATATTGCTATTTAAATGAAGTATATGTCTTCACAAAAGGTGTATGTGAATGTTCAGAACAACTTGAAGCGCAACAGTAAAACATTGGAAATAGTATCAGTGTCCATTAACAGGTAAATATGTCACCAGACATTTAGGGCAAAGGCACCCATCTCCAGAGGTACCAATAAACTAGGTTCTGCCACACATCCCAAGCTGCAGTGGTGAAGGCAGAAAAGACACTTTGATTGTATAGTTATAAACAGGAAGACAAAGGGACCTGTGTCACTCAGCTCTGTCTCCTGGAGTACTGACATGAGCTTAAGGTTTAAATAGAGGAAGAATTAGGATGAAGGAAGAGGTATAGATGATTAAGAAATATTGTTCAGACTGTGGTCTGGTTCTGGAGAAGTCTTAACACTTCGGGGAGCAATTTGGTTAACATGAGATGATTGTTTCTATTTAGGGGGGCAGGACAGCCTCAGTTCCTGTCGTGGGGTAGTTAGTTGTTCTCCCAGGACAGTCTCATTGTGGGCTCATCTGTCTGCAGGGTGTCTGTTCCTGGTTGTTTTAGAGCAGTGAGTGGAAACATCTAGGCTCTGCTCTAGGGGTCTGGAATAGGACATTGTCAAAACTGTCAGTTGACAATCTGTTAATTAAGATGTCAAAATACCTTAGTTACGCTTGGTGACTTCACCTTTGAAACTGGAGGATTACCAATTGCAGATGAACACTCTTTAAAAGATTAACATCCATGTGCACAGAGTTGATCAGGAATCTGACCCAAAGCTTAAGGTAATAAAAGAGACAGATACAAAATGAAGGTAGAGATACCAAACCTTATATCCTTCTTTTAGTTACCCATTGGACATCGGCAGGACAATGTAAAGAGCTTTTAGCAAAAGCAGCCTCTATGTCCCTGTTATAAATTTATAAACAAAGTGCAGTATGTCCACATGATAGAATGCTACTCAGCAATACAAAGAAGTTCATACACAACAAATTTCAAAATAATTAAACTATTTGTGAAAAGTCAGCCTTCCCCCAAAGCATACGTGTTGTATGAAGTTTACTTATTTTAAACTCTAGAAAATGTTAACTAACCTATAGTACCATAAAGGAAATTAGTGGTTTACCCAGGATGGGAGTATGAGGTGGGGAGGCGGGGAGAAGAGAGATTCCAAAGGAACGCGAGAAATGTGGGGCAAGGGGTAAAGGATATACTTACTGTCTTGATTATTCTCGATATTACAATTGTATACTTATATTTAAATTCATAAATTTTACCTTTTACAGAGATGAAAGTTTTGTAGGTCCATAATACTTCAATATTTGTTCATTTGTGAATCTTGATCAAGTCTGGGCTCGGCTGGGTTGCTTGTGTCTGCTTCCTCTGGTGCCAGCTCTTGTCTTGACTGGGCTAGAGGAACCTGGATGGCCTCACCACAAGTATGGTCTGACCCCCGACCTGGCATGGCTAGACTACATGGCTAGTTGGCGGGCCTCTGCTTCTCTCTTTCATCTTAGATTTCTCTACCATCCTTAAAAGACTTTTCCAGGCTTCATTAAAAGGAGTCCAACAGCAAGAAAGTGAATGTAGAAGCAGGAAATTCTTCTAGGAATTAAAACTATAATTTATTGAACATTCTGTACAAGGAAGCTTTCCATCGGCCCTTGTAAGTCATAAAACTTGCCCGACCAGAATTTGCTTGGGAAGGGATTACAAAAGGTATGATTTATGTGGGATTATTTTGTAATAATCTCTTATGAAGTCAATAACTTTCAACCTGGGGATTTTTGCACATACACATACTTCAATAGTGCTAATGTCATAGAAGTATATTATCATATGTAAATAAAACTCAAAATTCAACGTTAATTCACTGATTGATATTTGAGGTTGGCAATTGCAATTTCTTTTCTATTCATACTCCGCCAAGTTCTTGCCTTATAGAATGCCAGAATGCCAGAAAATGAGGCAGTTCTTTAATTTTATTTCTATATTTGGGGCCATAGAACACTCACTAAATACTATTTTTATTAGTAAAAAACTTTGGCACCATATACATTTTACTAGTTTTCATATGAGGACAAATTTCATTAATTTTTCCCCTTGCCATGTTTATTTCCTTTCTTCCATTTCTGTACTCTTTCTACTAACAATAATTCTTTCACTGTTTATAGCTGATTTATTTTTTGTATGTTCCTTTCTTATTGATCTATTAACTCGATCAAACTGCAATTTTTCAATTATTTAAGCAAACTAAAAATATTTGAAACATTCAAAGGCTCATCAAAATTCTGTACTGATTTAGGATCTATAAAAAGTGCTGGGAAAAGCATTTTGTGTAGCAAACAATATCTGATCAACTTACTGTAGTCATAATAAGCATGATCAAAATAATTGCAGGAGGCGAGAATAAAGGCACATATATGACAATTACTTGTATCATAATAAAGAGGGAATGCTGTGAAGTTAGCAAAACTTTACTGCCAACACCTGTGAATGCCAGAGTCTACAAATTACCAAGAACTCCTGACCTAATTTTTCATCTAAAACACTAAAGTGAGTTGTTTAAACCTGTCAAAATGGTATGGTGAGCAAGCATGGCTTTTGCATCTCTTTCCATCAGCCTTGAGAGGATTATAAAAGCAACAGAGAAACAATTTAAGAATTAACAGGGGCTGGGGTTGTGGGTCAGTGGTAGAGCACTTGTCTGGCATGTGTGAGGCAGTGGGTCTGATCCTCAGCACCACATAAAAATAAATAAATGAAATAAAGGTATTGTGTTCATCTACAACTAAAAAAAATAAAAATAAATAACAACAATATGAGAACATACTCTGGAGTCTGAAGACTATCCCACACCTAAATGGTATGTGCCTAGATGGCTAATGGCTGCAAATTGGCATAGGAGTCCACTGAAGATGGTGGTGAGAAAATAAAGGGAGGTGAGAAAATAATCTTTTATGATTTTTGCCTTTGATCCTTTCTTTATTACCTTTAGGTAATTATTGCCTGCTCTTTATTACTGGAAATTAGCAGCAAAATCCTGGCTGCTGATGTTGGTGCTGATGGAATAATTAACGGGGAGGAAAAAATCCCCACTGAGGTAATGGAAACATACAGTCTTGTCTTTTGCTCCTGTACCACCTCCCCTTCCATATCTTAAGGTTTGGATCCATTTCTCCCTCGGGGTTTAAAGATGAAACTCTGATCAGAAAATGTGCCTAAAATTGAGCAAAAATAAAATATAGTAATTTAGAATTTTAGATTGTCTTCAGAACCAGAATCTATTAATATGATTTCTCCATGAATCTACTTGAGACCCCCACAACAGGGTGAAATAGAATGAAGAGAGAGATACCAAGAAAATGTGAAATTAAAAGAAAGCTGGGGAAACAATACCAATATCTGACAAAATAGAATTTTTGTATCATAAGGTATTGTTCTTGTATAAGATACAATAGAACATGATGACAGTTCTGTACTAAACATAGGCTCATCTAACAACATGCAGTCCACGATATCAAGAGACAAAAAACTAAAAAGCAGGAGGAAAAAGAAAAATTGCCAATTGTAGTTGTTGATTTCTAAAATACTGTTCTCAGAAACTTATATAAACAAGTAGACCAAAAATAAACATAGGTATCACAGACTTGAAGAATTCAATAAAAATTCTTGAGCTAGTGTGTCTATTCATCCATTCTGCTGTACTCAGATGCTATATGCATATTGTTTTCCAGAATATAATAAACAGTTTTTAAAAATAGATCATGCATGATCCCATAAAGGGGGTTTAAATCAGTTCTAAAGAATCAGTATTTTATAGTTTTTTTTTCTTTCCAAAATGAAATAAAATTAGAAATAAAGAAAAGCTAAGAGTAAAATTCATGTTTTTTATACAATAGTATCTCCATGTTTATATTGATTAAAATGTTTGTCTAAATTGCATTACATTATTAAAATATAGTCAGAGATCAGTTGCATATTTTCCCATTTTTTTTTAAGTTTGGTAGCAATAGGTACATGACACAAAATAATCATCCTTGAGATGTAACAATCCACCTGATGGCAGCTAATCTAAGACAAAAAGAAAAAAAATGAAGTACTAGTCTCAAAATTGCATTCAGATAGTTTATCTCTGTCAATTAACCTAAGAAACTGAATCTTACATTAACATATCAAATAGATTGAAAGAAAGACATTTTAGTTCAGTTAGGTCTTTAAGTTATCATAATTTGTATATAATAATGATTTAGCAAACTTTTATTAAAAACTACCATTTTCAGACACTATTATAGTCATCCTCAATAGGATAGTTAAGCAAAGTTTTCTCACAAATTACAGTTCTAATTTGTAAATTGAGCCATCTTCTTGTAATCATTTTATTGGTAGGTTACTTAAAAAAATCTACTTGTGATAATAGAAATAAGAATGCCTATGGTAAACTTTATTGTTACAAAAATATTTTTTCTAGCCTTCTCTGCAGGAGATTTACATTGCCCTGTTCCTGTCAAGAAATATATGTGATTTACTTTGACCAATGAGGTGTGAGCATGAGTGACACATGCCATTTCCCAATAGAGACTTGAAGAGCCACTTTTTTTTCCCTGTCATTCTTCATCTCTGCTCTGATAGCATCAATTGCATTTCTAAGCCATTGAAATTCTGAAAACCCATGTTTAGAAAGCTAAATAATATATTATTAAGTAATCCTTGGAAAGCACAGAAAATTATAAAAGAGATATAAAGATAGTTACAACTTGAGAATGAAAACACATATACATAATTATATATAGGTAAAGTTATATAAAGTCAGAATTTATGGGAATAGCTAAAGCCATACTTGGAGGAATATTGATTGTTTTAAATATTCTTGATAGGTGTTAAGAAAGATTAATGAGCTAAATATTCCACTCAAGAATTTTAAAATAGAATAAAAAAGTAAACTTTAAGGAAGATCTACCTTGCTCATGGATAGGCAGAATTAACATTATTAAAATGACCATACTACCAAAAGCACTATACAGATTGAATGCAGTTCTGATCAAAATTCAAATGGCATTCCTCATAGAAATAGAAAAAGCAATCATGAAATTCATCTGGAAGAATAAGAGACCCAGAATAGCTAAAGCAATTCTAAGCAGGCAGAGTGAAACAGGTGGTATCACTATACCAGACCTTAAACTATACTACAAAGTAATAGTAACAAAAACTGCATGGTACTGGCACAAAACAGGTTGGTAGACCAATGGTACAGAATAAAGGACACAGAGACTAACCCACAAAATTATAACTATCTTATATTAGACAAAGGTGCCAAAAGCATGCACTGGAGAAAGGATAGCATCTTCAAAAATTTGGTGCTGGGAAAACTGGAAATCCATATGCAACAAAATGAAATTGAATCCCTATATTTCACCATGCACAAAAGTAAACTCAAAATGGATCAAGGACCTAGGAATTAGACCAGAGACTCTGCATCTAATAGAATAAAAAGTAGCCCCTAATCTTCATCATGTGGGATTAGGCTCCAACTTCCTTAATAAGACTTCTATAGAACAAGAATTAAAACCAAGAATCAATAAATGGGATGGATTCAAACCAAAAAGTTTCTTCTCAGCAAAAGAAATAATCTGTGAGATGAATAGAGACCCTACATCCTGGGAACAAATTTTTACTCCTTACACATCAGATAGGGTATATAAAGAGCTCAACAAGATAAGCACCAAAAAATAATAATAATACAATCAATAAATGGGCCAAGGACCTGAACAGACACTTCTCAGAAGAGGATATGCAATCAATCAACAAATATATGAAAAAATGTTCATCATCTCTAGCAATCAGAGAAATGCAAATCAAAACAACTCTAAGATACCATCTCACCCTAGTAGAATGGCAGCCATTATGAAGACAAACAACAACAAATGTTGGCGAGGATGCGGGGGAAAAAGGTACACTCATACACTGTTGGTGGGACTGCAAATTAGTGCAGCCAATATGGAAAGCAGTATGGAGATTCCTTGGAAAGCTGGGAATGGAACCACCATTTGACCCAGCTATTCCTCTTCTCAGACTATACCCAAAGGACCTAAAAACAGCATACTACAGGGACACAGCCACATCAATGTTTATAGCAGCATAATTCACAATAGCTAAACTGTGGAGCCAACCTAGATGTCCTTCAGTGGATGAATGGATAAAAAAATGTGGCATTTATACAAATAGAATATTACGCAGAACTAAAAAAAGAATAAGATCATGGCATTTGCAGGGAAATGGATGGCATTAGAGAAGATTATGCCAAGTGAAGTTGGCCAATCCCCAAAAAACAAATGTTGAATATCTTCTCTGATATAAGGGGGGTGACTCAAAATGGAGTAGGGAGGGACAGCAAGGGAGGAAGACTACCTCTAGATAAGGAATAGGGGTGGGAGAGAAAGGGAGGGAGAAGGGGAATAGCATGGATGGTGAAAGGAGACCCTCATCATTATACAAAATACATGTATGAAGATGTGAATTTGGTGTCAACATACCTTATATACAGAGATTTGATAAATTGTGGTATAAAGGTGTATTAAGAATTGCAATGCAAAAAAATTATGAATGTAATACACTTCTCTATTGTAATGTATGTAAGAAATAATAAAAAATATTAAAAATAAATAAGAAACTCTGCACCTATGTGGTTTATAGAGTAATTCAGTCACTCTATAAAACACCACCCAATTTCTGTCTTATACAAGTTCTAAAAATAATTCTAAAAACCTTGTAAACTATACAGCTAATTTTATTATTAGACATCTCATACAATTCAACATAGCATTAGATTTGTGGATCTGATTCAAAGTCAAATAAGATAAGAAAGTAAAATTTTACACCTATTATGTAAATTATATAAAATTTAATACTTTCACCAAACTATTTTAAAAACATTGTAACATGAGGTAATCATGTTAATTCTAGTATGTAAGGATATTTCAATATTGGACAATTTGTCTCTGTAACTTATCACTTTAATAATATAAGACTGGGTATAGCTCAGTGGCATAGTGTGTGCCTAGCATTCATAAGGTTCTGAGTTCAATCTCAAGAACCAATAAAACAAATAAAAAAACTAAAGTAGGGATCAATAAGTTATAGCAATAGGTTGAATTCAGAGTATAGTTTGTTTTTAATGTTTATTGAAAATGGCTTTTATATTTTTGGCGAATTGTACACAAAGAAAAAAAGAAATGTATTCCAGAGACGGTATGTGATCTGTAATCTAAAATATTTACTTTGTTTTTTATCTTTTTCAGAAAATATTTTAAAAATTGCTGCTCTAAAAAGTGAAACAATCAACATAGTGTATATGAATGTTTATATATAATATATGTATGTATGATATATATGTGTATATATATATCTGTATATCTATATATACATATATATGTATGTATGTATATATATCTGTGTATCTATATATATATATATATATATATATATATATATATATATATAAATGAAA
This sequence comes from Spermophilus citellus, assembly GCF_964194105.1. Taxonomy (NCBI): domain Eukaryota; kingdom Metazoa; phylum Chordata; class Mammalia; order Rodentia; family Sciuridae; genus Spermophilus; species Spermophilus citellus. The sequence continues at coordinate 92,903,409 of NC_138189.1, forward strand.
ATTCTTGTATCTATAATGAAAATTCTTGGCAAACCAATAGGAGAAGAAAACTTTTTTAACTTAGTAAAAATTCTATATAAAAAATCTATGGAATATTAACATAATGGAGAAACATATGGTGTACTATTTTTAAGATAAGGAGCTAAATACTGCTTTAACTGATATCATTTAAAGTAACACTGGAAAACTAGGTTAAAGCCATAATGAAAAATAAACAAAAAATTTATAAATATTAGAAGGGAAGATGTAATTTCTCATTTAAAGATTATATGATTATCTAGCAGGAAAAAATAGAATCAATTGATAAACAAATAGAATCAGTCAACGAAATTTCATGATATAAATCAATCATATTATTTTTTCACCAGCAATAACAGTTCAGAACACAATAAAAAGTGAGATAATGCAGGTAATAATAAAATGTGATATAAAGAACACTTAAATGCCCTAAACAATACATACATCAAGTATACATAAAACATCTATAGAAAAAAACTAATTGGAGAGATTTTTTTGTACTCTTGGTTGCCATGGGATAATAGTATAAAAATATAAATTATGCATTTTTTTATTTGTATATTCAGGGTTTTCTCATTCTAATGTTCTATAGACTTGTTTTAGGAAATCAATAAACTTGTCTATTAGCATATATAATAACAGTAAGTCAGAGATGACATGTGAGAGATTGTCCTTTGCAGTCTTTTTCATGGAAGTAGAGAATGGGAGAAATTCTATGGTTTCATCACCATAGGGTTAGAGGAGGGGCAGACACGCCATGGATATCATGCACCAGGCAGAAGTGATGGAGAATGCTTAGCAACATGAATAATTTTAAAGACAAAGACATTTAGAGAAAATTAAAATTAAATAGCAAGACTAACACCATTTTAACACCTTCTAATTATAAACACACACACACACACAAATCAGGCAATATTTTCAGCAATGCAATGAAGCAAAAGTCAATGTATTGAATTGATTTGAATAGCTGCATACTAGGACTATTCAAATACTTCTCCTATTGCGTAGGAGAAGATGGGAATCAGGAGTGAGGACTTGAAAGAAAAAACTGCATAAGTAAATGAATGAAGGGCAGAATCTTGCATGGATTTAATGATGATGATGCTATGGTTTGATGTGAGTTTAATTCACTCAATTCACATATTCAATTTTCTGAAATTGTAAATAATGAAAATAACATATGTAATAACTCTTTCTTGACTTTTGCCAATCTTAGGTATATTCTCTTTTACATTAGGGTTTTCCAAAGGAATACACCAATAGAATGTATATGTCATTATAAAGGAGGATTTATTAGATTGTATTACATGATTAGAGAATGATTAGTCCCATAATGACCATCTTCAGGCTGAAAAGTCAGGGAAACCAGTAGCTTCTCAGTCTAAGAAGTTGGAAGATTCAGTCTAAGAGGGACTAATGATGCAGCCCCAGTCTGAGACAGAAGGCCTTGAAATTTCCTGGAGATTCACAGTGCAAGTCTGCATTCAAAGGCTGAAGAATCCAGAGTCTGTTCATGGGTGATGTGAACAGCAAAAATTGCATGTGCCCAAGAGTCGGTGTGAGCCTGGTTGAACTTCCCACTTGTGCTTTTTGTTTTGTGTCCCAAGACTATTAGACAATGCTGCCCACATTTAGGGCAGATCTTTCTCCCATTAGTTCACTGATCCACATGCCAATCATCTCTGTAAACACCCCCAAATCACTTGCAGAAGTAAGCCTTACCAACTTTTTACGTATTTCTCAATCCAATCAAGTTGACAACCAAGATTAACCATCATATCTTCCTGTCCAAATTCTTAGTAAAACCACCTACACTCAATTTCTCTGCTTCCCCACCACTTATTTATGCTTTATTTATTGCCCACTAATATACATGTGACATGCATTAAATATTTTAAAATGTTTATGTATTTCATTGGTAATACATTTTATTTAAATCATGTATTTTAATATACCCTTTAAAATATCACTTTTCCAGTATTAGATAAGAAGTTTCCTGAGACCACCCTATGTATTATTCATGTTTTTATCCACTCACACTTTTTTTGCAGAATGCCTTGCAATATTAAGCATCTCAAAAGAGTAAATAATTAAACAGAATTTTGATTTTTAAAAAGTAAAAAAGTTTTATGAATAGACAAAATCGAGAAGTTATCACATTTTACTTTTGATTCCCGGTCTATTTTTCCTTGCCTTTTGTCTTAGTCCGAGTCTGGGTCTATGTCCTGAACCCACCGATCATGGTCAAAAAAGATATTTTGCCTCTCTTAGCTTTCATTTTCTCATCTATGAAATAGCAAAAGCACATTATATCATATAGGACTGTTATGAAAATCAGTAAAATAAAATTTTATGTCATTGTCTGGCATAAAATGACGGATAAGAGCTCAAAAAAGATTACAAGTACTATTTGGCATAGAAAGTCCTCTCTGTTCCTCTTCACGTTTTTTTCTAACTGTACTCCTTATCAAAATTGGGGACAATCAGCTCTCAGTTATGTAAGTCTGAAATGAGGTTGTCAATCTTCATCTTGATTCTCAGGGAATATCAGTACTAGAGTTAGGAGATGGTCTGAACTGCTGAATTGGATTGGGAGTAGCAAGATTAAAGCCAGAAATATGTAGGCTGTTAAGACACAATCAATTGGTTTTGCAGAGTTACAGCAGTGAGAGCTTGAGGATGTGGGTGAGGGTGGAGGAGAGAGAGAGAGGAAGAGAGAAAGAGAAAGAGAAAGGAAGAGACTGAATTCCTCTCCCCTTTATAATTAGCACACTCCTTTGATAACAGCCTTAATCCATTACTGAGGGCTGTGGCCTATAACCTCTTAAATATCCCACCTTTCAATACTTATAATGACAATTAAATTTCAACATGAGTTTTGGGGGGAATATTCAAACCATGCCACATTCACATGTATGGATGTAACATATCTGTGTGTCTAAATTCTGGCACCTGAAATATACAGAAGTGTTGTGTCATTGTTTTGGGAAAATGGTTAATAGGTATACCTCCCCCAGCTCTGTTTTGCTACAATAGAACTAAATGGAGATAACTCTGAGGACTTAGAAGAACTTGGGTCCCTAAATGATGTCATACAGACTTTATTTAAACCAGAAACACTGACATTGGATGATGATGTGAGCAGGAAGTTATTTTTTTTTTAATTTTGTAAAGGTTCTAGGAATTCAAGATTTATTTATTGTAATGCTAAATCACTGGCCTTAGAATTAAGCTAACCCTGAGAAGACAGGGTCAACATGGAAAGGCAACTTTGCCCCTGATGACATGATGGAGCTGCTGAATCAAATAGCCCTTGAAACTCAAATTATCCTTAATTTTCCAGTATTAGGAGAGAAAATATTCTCAATTACTATTTAAAGAATGTAAGTTGATTTTTCTGATGCTTTTGGCTAAAAGGTAATTTCATGAATCATAAGACAAAAACCAATCAGTGGACATGGGTTATTTGGCTGAGCCAAGTCACAAAGAACAAGGTAAAGTGATACATTGAACAGAACAAGGATGCAAGATGAGGAGGATTCCAGCAACACAGCAATAAGGTCAATTTACTGCTGAACTGTCAAGCTATGAATTCAGGAATATGTATTTTAAATTCTCTGTGCCAAAATAATCCCATGGGTTAAGCTAGAGCTAAGCTTGTAGGTTAGAGATTGTATGGCCTTAGATGTAATAGATGTGCACTGTCTATGTAAGAAGCCAACATCCAAAGATACCAGAAACACAAACAGGGACTGATAGGACTTCAGCAGAGAGAAATTTATTCCAAGTAACTAATAGGGATAGAATATTCTTTTAAATGCCTGTTCTGCACTAGCAATGAACTAACCTAGAGGTCCCTGTCCATCCAAAACTCTTTTCATTTTTCCCTTATCCATTATATGTCTTTTCCTATTTTAGCAACTGTGAATGTTTCACTCTCTCTCTGATTTTCAGTTTATATTTTTGATACATTTGATTTTTTCATTACTACAAAAACTTGCTTTAATATTTAATCCTTTTATCTCTACTTCCTCTATAATTTTGGTCTCTGATAATGATATTTATGAGAAACTATATTCTTCATAAAATTAAAAATGTAATGGTAATGTTATAGCAATATCTTTTCTTAACAATGAAAACAACTTGACTATTTCAAGCAATCCCTAAAGAGAATGCTTCTTTTATATTTGAGGAAAATAGGCTAACAGTAATAAAGAGCACTGCATGAATAAGTAACAATCTATTTGAGATGTTTAGGCCAAACTCTTAATCCTATTCTAAAACCTAACAGAAATGGCTTAATCTCTTCTCAAGTCTACCGGTAAATTACAATGAATTTTAGGGTTCTAAAAAACAGTTTGTGTTATCTGACATTTTAAATAGCTTAGTATATCTTTCCACTAACATCTGCAACTGATAGAGATGCTACATGCCTTTGGCAATGGTTCTAAGAAAGGACTGGAAAATACTCAAATTTAAAAACTTTTCCACAAATAATCATAAATCATACTGACTTAAAATGAGAAGATAACAAAATCATTCCCAAATAAAAAATAACTAAAGCACAATAAGGCAGAATTGAATATTTATTGATACAAGTGTAAAAATAGAGACGAACAATAGCCCAGACTATCTCTAATTAAATCGAAGAATATACTCTGAGGATTTACCAGTTAATAGTTCTTTCCTTGGACCCCTAGTAAACATTAAGTGCAATATTTTCCTTGATGTTTCTTACTACTCCATAGTTTCTTTCTTTCTTTCTTTTTTAATGGATTTAGTGCTTCTGTTTGAAAAATAAAACACAAAATCAAGTAAAAAATTTACTCAGAACATTAAAAAAAATGAATTATTTTAGGCAAAGTGAATATTCTCTGAGAACAAGAACAACTTGTTTTTCTTACAGGAATTTTTTTGTTTGTTTGTTTGTTTGGTTTTTGTTTTCTTGTTTGGTTGGTTTTTGCACCTTGTAACTCTGAACACTGTAAGTCCAGTGAGTTTCCATGAATCACTGGCAAATCACGTACAAAAACATTAAAAATATAGTGTGCCACAGTCACTTAGGGTTCATCCCAGGGAAGCAGGGTTCAACATACAGAAATCTATAAACATAATTCATCATTAAAAACAAGAATCATATGATCATTTTAATTGATTCAGAAAAAAAAAGCATTTGACAAAATGCAGCACACTTTCTGTCCAAAACACTAGAAAAACTAGGGATAGTAAAAACATATATCAACATCATAAAAGCTATATATGCTAAACCTAAGGTCAGCATCATTCTAAACGGACAAAAATTGAAAGCATTTCCTCTAAGAATCAGAACAAGACAAGGATGTCCTCTTTGACCACTTCTATTCAACATCATCCTTGAAACTATAGCCAGAGAAACTAGACAAAAGAAAGAAATTAAAGGGATACAGAAAGGTAAAAAAGAACTTAAACTATCACTATTTACTGATGATATGATTCTATATCTAGACTATTCAAAAAATTCCACAAGAAAACTTCTAGAACTAACAAATGAATTCAGCAAAGTAGCAGGATATAAAATCAACACCATAAATCAAACACATTCCTATACATCAGTGATGAATCTACTGAAAAAGAAATTAGGAAAACTACTCTATTCACAGTAGCCTGAAAAAATACCTGGGAATCAATCTAACAAAAGAGATGAAAGACCTCTACAATGAAGACTACAGAACAATAAAGAAATAAATTGAAGAAAACCTCAGAAAATGGAAATATCTCTCATGCTCCTGAATAGGTAGAATTAATATTGTCACATGGTCATACTACCAAAAGCATTATACAGATTTTGTGCAATTCCTATTAAAATCCCAATGACACTCTTCATAGAAATAAAAAAAAGCAATCATGAAATTTATTTGGAAAAATAAGAAAACCAGAATAGCCAAAGCAATCTTTAGCAAGAAAAGTGAAGCAGGAGGCATCACAATATCAGACCTTAAACTATAGTACAGAGCTATTATAACAAAAAAGGCATGGTATTGGCACCAAAATAGACATGTAGACCAATGGCACAGAATAGAAGACACAGAGACAAACCCACACAATTACAGTTATCTCATACTAGACAGAGGTGCCAAAAAATTCACTGGAGAAAAGTTAGCCTTTTCAACAAATGGTACTAGCAAAAGTGGAAATCCATATGTAGCAAAATGAAATTAAACCTCTATCTCTCACCCTGCACAAAAATTAACTCAAAGTGGATCAAAGTGAAATATAAGCTAATCCCAAAAGGCCAAAGGCTGAATGTTTTCTCTAATATGCAGATGCTAATTCACAATAAGGGGAGGGCACCACAGAAGAATAGAGTTACCTTAGATTAGGTAGAGGGAAGTGAAGGGAGAGGAGTGGAGGGAATGTAGAGATAGGAAGGACAGTAGAATGAAACGAACTTAGGCATTAGAAAAGATACCCTATATCTAATAGAAGAAAAAGTATGCCCAAATCATCATCATTTTGGCCTAGATATGACTTCCTTAACAAGACCCTTAAAGAGCAAGAAGTAAAATCAAGAATCAACAAATAATTCAAATTAAAGAGCTTCTTCTCAGCAAAGGAAACAATTAACAATGTGAGGAAAGAGTCTACAGTTTGGGAGAAAATCTTTACCACATGCACTTCTTATAAAGCATTAATCTCTATCATATATAAACACCCAAAAAACAAATTACCCAATCAACAAATGGGCTAAGGAACTGAACAGACACTTCACAGAAGAAGAAATACAATCAATTAATGAATATATATATATATATATATATATATATATATATATATATATATATATATAAATGTGTTCAACATCTCTAGAAATTAGAGAAATACAAATCAAAACTACACTAATATTTCATCTTACTCCAGTCAGAATGGCAGTCATCAAGAATACAGGCAACAATAAATGTTGGCAAGAATGAGGGAAAAACAGTACACTCATACATTGCTGGTGGGACTGCAAATTGGTACAACCACTATGTAAAACAGTAAATATTCTTTAGAAAATCTGGAATGGAACCACTATTTGACCCATTTCTCCCACTCTTCAGTTTATACACACAGGACTTAAAATCAGCATACTACAGTAATGCAGCCACATCAATATTTATATAGCTCAATTCACAATAGCGAAACTATGGAAACAATCTAGGTGTCCTTCAATAGATGAATGGATAAAGAAAATGTTGTGTATATATTCAGTGGAATATTACTCGGCTTTAAATAAGAATGAAGTTAAGGCATTTTCCAGTAAATGGATGGATTTGGAGAATATCATGCTAAGTGAAATAAGCCAATCCCAAAAAACCAAAGGCTGAATGTTTTCTCTAATATGCAGATGCTAATTCACAATAAGGGGAGGGCACTACAGAAGAACAGAGTCATCTTAGATTCAGTAGAGGAAAGTGAAGGGTGAGGAGTGGAGGGGATGTAGGGATAGGAAGGACAGTAGAATGAAACAGACATTATTAGTTTATGTATATATATGACTGCATGACCAATGTGATTCTACAACACATACACTCATGTTACAGTTATATAAATTATATCCCATCTAAGTTTGATATATCAAAGTGCATAAATGCATTCTACTGTCATGTATAACTAATTAAAACAAATTAAAAAATAAAAATTAAAAAAAGTTTCCATGAATCAGATAATCATTTGATCTGCTATCATGCAAAGGTTGATTATAACAGAAGAAAAAATTTAGCACATTAAAATCATTACATGACAGTGTTCCACATCCTATTATATTATTTTGGTAAATTATGACACACAGTATTTCATTCATATAGATTGAAAGTCAAAGATCCTAGATGAATGTCTAAATAAATTTTCAGTCAAAAAACAACATATATTGGTGTACCATAATGGCTTTCAGTCAACCAATGTGCCCTTAGTTAAAATGCTATTCAAATAAAGGGGTTGCAGAAGAGAAAATCTTAAAATTAGTTTTAGGTAAGAAAGAACAACCCATTATTCTATTTAACCAATGAGATTTATTTACTGCTTATTGAATAGCTAGCTAACAATTTAACAAATAGAAACATGTATTTAGAAAACTTTTTATGTATCCATCTAATAAATGGAATTTTGGCAGGAGAAAAGCTGGTTTTTTAGCTAAATAAACTGTTTGTCTACATTGACTCATGACTGTGTCCTCACCTAACAGTGCAAAAGGCATCATAAATCACATTATTCTGCAATGAAATTGATGTCACCATTGAAGTTTTTCAATTTTCCCATCCATATAGGCAAAAGATAGAGATTTATAAAGAAAACTAAAAAAAAAAAGATTTTGGAACATTTGTATGCCACACTGCTGATGTCACTCAATGAAGTATTTTACATTTTGCACAAGGCTCCTATTATATTCGTTTCTTTCTCTAAGACAATGGTCTTCCTGCTAATGAGCACTGTGAGGTCTAAGATGTAGAAAAGGTAACTATAATGCTAGTTGTGCAAAGCTAGAGGCTTTCACTTGTCTGGAAGGAAGGGGCAACATTTTGACTAACTTGAAATCAGGGTAGCTCTATTATCATCCTTCAGCAAACATTTATTTTCCCATTCATTGAGATGAACTAAAAAGCCAACTGAAACATTTTTCTTAGAAGAAAACAGTAATAATCCCTATCTCTACTCTTATTATACTCTTATCATTTGAAGGAAGAACACTCAGAACTGGCCTACACCCACACAGAGGCTATGGTGTTCTGTTGATCCATCCACCAGACACTCTACGACTGTAAAGGGATACAAAAACATAAACACATTCACAACCATGCTTGAGCAGGGTACAAATCAGGTCACTGTAAAAACACATAAATTACCAAATACTTCCTTCTCCCGGCTAAGATGAATAATCAACTTTATAAATCTCCATCCAGTTGTAGTTTTAGTCTCACTCCTCTGGCATCTAAGATAAAATTCATTAAGATATCCAAGCAGATAAAAATTTAATTTTCTTTTTTTAAATTAATTTATTTATTCTAATTTGTTATACATGACAGCAGAATGCATTTCAATCCATAATACACATATAGAGCACAATTTTTCATGTCTCTGTACACAAAGTAGAATCATATCATTTGTGTCTTCATATATGTACTTAGGGTAATGATGTCATTTCATTCCACCATCTTTCCTACCCCCCTACTCTCTCCTTTCCCCTCTCTCCCTTTGCCCTATCTAAAGTTCCTCCATTCCTCCTATGCTCCCCCATCATTATGAATCAGCATCCACACATCAGAAAAAACATTTGGCCTTTGGTTTTTTGGCATTGGCTTACTTCACTTAGCATGATATTCTCCAACTCCATCCATTTATCTGTAAACGCCATGATTTTATTCTCGTTTATGCTGAGTAACATTCCCTTGTGTTTCCATACCACAGTTTCTTTATCCATTCATCCATCGAAGGGCATCTAGGTTGGATCCACAATTTAGCTATTGTGAATTGTGCTTCTATAAATGTTGATGTGGCTGTGTCCCTGTAGTATGCTGTTTATAAGTCCTTTGGGGATAAGCCAAGGAGTGGGATAGCTGAGTCAAATTGTGGTTCCATTCCAAATTTTCCAGGGAACTTTTGTTTCTTGAAATTTTCGAGATCACCTGCTACAAAGCCCAAATCCTATAGCAAGTTACTTTAGTCCATTCATGTTGCTAAAACAAAATATATGAAATTGGATATTTCATAAGTAACAGAAATTTTATTTCCCACAGTTCTGGAGGTTAGGAAGTCCAAAATCAAGGAGCTAACAGATTTGGTGACTGGCAAGGGGCTGCCCTCTACTGCATAGATGGTTCTTATTGCTGTATCCTTATATGGAGGAAGGTAGAAGGACAAAAAGGTCCTATCTCATTCCTTAGAGTCCATTATAAAAGGAACATGGAGATCTCATGACTTAATTACTTCCCCAAAGGTTCTAACTCTTAATCCTATTGCATCAGGAATTGAGTTTCAACATGAAGTTTGGAAATGACCTAAACATTCAAAGCATAGCACTGAGGCACCCCACAGCTACCATGTTTTAGGGTCTCTCTTGCTGCACCAACATCCTTAAATTTCACTTTTACCACAGGTTCATTCTTGTTTGTCTTTGACTAATGGACATGAATTAGTCTCATTAGTGTAGCATATTTTAGTTCTCAGGACTACTTAATCAAAGACATGTAATCTACCAGGCATGGTGGCACATATATGTAATCCCAGGCTTAGGCAGAAGGATCACATGTTGGGAGGCCAGCTTCAGCAATTTAACAAGGCCCTGAACAACTTAATTAAACCCTGTCTCAAATTTTAAAAATAAATAGGGGGCTGGGGATGTGGCTCAAGCGGTAGCGCGCTCGCCTGGCATGCGTGCGGCCCGGGTTCGATCCTCAGCACCACATACAAACAAAGATGTTGTGTCCGCCGAGAACTAAAAAATAAATATTAAAAAAAAATTAAAAACAAATAAATAATAAGCTGGGGATGTAGCTCAGTGCTAAAGCACTCTTGGGTTAAATCCAAAAATACATATGACCTAAAGAGTTGTAAAACCAGGTACTACATTCAGATTCAAGATGTCCAAACTTTAATTCTGTTATCTGATTTATTTTTTCATGTAGAATTACTGTATTTTTGGCCTATAATGTATACAATAGTTTTCTTTGATCTAATAAGAAACAATCTTATCTATAAACATTAGGCAATTAAATCAATTTTTTTTTAGAAAAAGGTACATTACTGAGGAAGTAAGGCATAGCTTTAAGATAATAGAAGACATTCAGGAAACTGCTGCCTGTGTCATTTTAAAGTATACATATCCTCAAATTAGTGCAAGAAATACTTTCAGGTATTTTTCACATTCAGCTGGGGATCTAGTCTGATGATCAAGGAATGAAACTATTCACACTGTGTTGTGAATCTTTAGAAAAGGTTGATTAATGTGAGGCAAGTTAATAACAGAGATCAAGTGGAGTTTTGATACCATTTGATGATTTTAACTCCAAATAACAAAAAAGTATTCAAATCATATCTTGCCAGTCTATCATGACCAATTCTACCTGGTTTCCATACAGTTATGCACAAAAAAAAAAAACAACATGGTAGAAGGGGGATAAAAGGGTTTTTTATTTCATATCTGAACAATGCAGATTTCTGATAAAGATATAATTCATGTACAGAATCTACATCAAGTTTAAGCTTAAAGTTCGATGGGAATTTCTAATTTGCTGTTTAAATATTAATATTTGAACCAACATGTTCAGCTGTGTCTTAGTAGTAAAAAGAAGATGAAACAGAGAGGCAGTGGATGAGGGAAGGAGAGAGAGAGAGAGAGAGAGAGAGAGAGAGAGAGAGAGAGAGAGAGAGAGAGAGAGAGACACTATATAGTATAAAAGAGACAGATATCTGGGCTCCACATAAGACTTCGTGTTCTTACTTAACACGGCTACAGTGAATCGGAGACAATTAAAGAGGATCGTAGCCCTTTCATATCCCAAAACGAATATCTTACACTTTACTCCTTCATATTGGGGTCTCCATTTTCTTCAGAGGATTAAGGAACTTGGTGACCAGGTTGTCTGTGTTCAAACCTCAGCTCCGCCTCTTATGAACTATCTGACATTGGACAAGTTATTTAGCCTTCCTATGTTCTTTCCTCAAGCATAAATTTAGAATAAAATTACCCACCTCATTTTGCTTTTGTGTAGAATCAATAAGTAAATATATATAAAATACTTAGACCACTGCCTCTTATAGAGTGGATGCCATGTATTAGATTTCTATCATCTTTATTATTCACTGAAAGCTAAGAGATGTGAACCTGGTGTGGAAAGGTTAACAAATATCATCTCCCCTATACCCATTTGGCTTTTAGAACACACAGAGATGAGATCCTGAAGTATATAATTATTTTCCCATCATCTTCTCCCTACTCCCTAAATAAACACAACTGCTGCTTTCATACCTTCCCATGATAAAAGAGATGGGGCAATTTGCCTGGAAAATGCATATATCTGAATAGACATTAGTTAGGTTATCTCCAATGTTGCAGCATTCACAAGATTGAAAAATCACTCCCTAATCTATTATGAATTGCCAAGTATGCCTAACCATGTTATTACACCACATTCACTAGGGGAGGTTTTTCAATTAGTACCACATGGTACAAAAGCAGTTAAGGAAAAATGCCTCCACATTGGAACCCTCCTCTCCTTATTAAAGTTTCACAGAAAAAAAATAAATTTAAAATTAATTCCCTTTTCAGATTATAATAAAAAGAAATTAAAACCTAAAATTATCCTCCCTCCAATTTTTCTCATTCTCAGCAAACAGATTCTAACTCTGGGGACTTAGTAGAATTTTAGTTTGTTATTCAGTATGTATCTCCAGAGGCATCAACTACCATCTGTAGCACTTCCAAAGTTGGATTCATTCAATCTCAAGTCTCATATTGTCCTATTGTTCAACACCTGAAATGGTACAAGAATAAAAAATTATCACAGAATTAGTCCTTAACATGAGAAAAATGCAAGCTCTTACAAAAAAGGATTTCAAGCAAAATGGTGGTATTAGACAGGACTTCAACTCTGGTTATTAGAAAAACTATAAGATGGACTGTCCCATGTGTCAGAACAGTTTACGATGCTCCTGGATGTAGAGACTCCATCTGTGACGTCAAGTCTCCTGCTCTGCTTCTCCCCTTTGCCACCTCCTGGGCTCTGCTTTCTTCTCTGAAGCCTATATCCATAGGCAAGCCTGGCAGCATGGTCCTCAGCAACTTGAAGTTCTATAATTACTAGTGGTAGCATTTCCAATAAAAAAGGAATATGCTCTGCCTAAGAGTTAAAATAAAAATGCCTGAGATTTAGCTTCCCTGGGGGGTGACATGTCACATGCACATCAAAGATCAGATCAGATATTTGATGTTTTCTGAGCAAGTGGAGGACAAAGACAGGATAAAAGGGGAAAAAAAAAAACCTATTTGGCTTATTATTGTCCAGGATACCCATCTGTGCATACTAGTTGTCCAAAGTTCATAACAAAACTCAATTTGGGGAGGAAATTCTATTAAACAATTTTACTGTTATATACTTTTCACCATGCCCTGTAAAATCCAAGATCTTTCTATTTCTGTGCTTTTGTTGTTGAACTTAACAATCTCTGCCTCTACAGCTCACTAAGAATCAATAAGACATAGACCATGTGCTTTTCTTGCAAATGTCATGGTCACCAAAGCCTTTTGCTCAGCCCTGAGACATTGCTCTTGGTATTTTTCAAGCCCGTATATTAGAAGCCAAATTTTAAACAATGACTCCAACATTGACTTTCCGCTTCTTTTTAGAGACTTTGTCTTGAGGCATTGTAATATCCTTGCTCTCTGTTTATTTCTGAATATAGTGGGATCTGACTTCTAACAAAGAATGAAATCATTTGCTTAGTCTCAAGTAGGAAAGGGGAGGAAGGGGAAAAAGGCAAGAAAAAGAAACCCACATATAAGATTTAAAAATAAAGAACTACAGATTCTGAGACTTTCAATTCCATGCCACACACCAATTCCAGGGACTAACAATGCACATGCCAAAAATCTTTTCACACTTAATCTCAGAGATTTCTCTTGACCTGGCAATGTTAATTTAAGAAAAAAAAAATTAAATAAAAAATTGAACTAGAAAATGTTTTATGGTGAGTGTAATCATTCATTAGCAAGAATCATTCTCTCTCTCATTTCTGGGATCTCTGAAGGACAAGAAAATAAATATCTATCTCTGGCAGAGACATGATCCTTGTTTTCTTACTTTAAGGTCCTATATAACTGATCGTACCCAAGTGAATGGTGCTTGCAAACAACAAAAAAACAGCTGTCATATTTCTTCCCAAATCTTTTATCTCCTTATACAATAAATTTACTCCCAAATACTGACTGCTATGTAACTCCATACTGGAGATTGAGAAGGTAGAAAGTGGGATGGGCTTGGATGTTATTTTGACGGTATTGAAATGCCCAAGTCATGGTATTTTGGCAAGTGGCAAGTGCTTCGTGTGATTGTGGCTTAGAGGGTGGCCAGTGTGTGAATGATGAGTCCAGAAAAGCATGCTAACCTGCACTTATGTTACCTATGCCTTCATTTATGTTATCACCTAGATTTTACTACCTAGGCAATGAGGATCCTCACATGGTGAAAGTGTGACATGTTTATGTTCAATTCAGCATTAAAAAGAAATACTTCAATTTTTATTAAACAGTTATGTCTCTTATTAGAATTGCGTTCTGTTTAAAGGGGTATGAGTAATTGAAGTGTATGAATACAGAATTAGCTTTTGGTATTTAATACTAAGCCATTTGGAATTGGAAAATCACACTCATGAATGCCATTTTTTTAAAAAATCTTAAGCAGTATTATCATACTCTATTAGGAATATTTTTAGACAAGCCCTGAAAACATTACTCAACTCCAAGAGTTAATCCCTAAGAAAGTATCACCACATTTTGCTGATTTTCCAGCAATTAAACTAACGTGACTTAAGTCACTGAGCAGAATATCTTGTCCTATGTGCCAAAAACATTGACGATTCTTGGGCTCCATTAGATCACCTTGCAAAGTGCATCACTAAGAAAAATATAGTATTGACACTTCAAGTAAGACATGGAGATGCTTTTAAATAAAAAGAAAATTTATCAAAAGAATGTGAGGGGAGAGCAAAACTGAGCTTCTTGGAAGTAAGTCATGGATCATGAAGCTCTCAAGGCCAGAGGTAGCTGGTCTTTCCATCACTGTGGAATCATTATTTCTCATTCTTTTTTCTTTGCATGCCATTTACTCATTGCTATAAATCACCGGATAATTCACATGGTTTACAATGGTCACTGCGACCATAAATCCACATTCTTTGAATGCTTTATTTTAAATTCTCATGGAAGAAGTTCTGACTGGTCCCTGGTCATCCATTGCACAGTTAGGCTTGAGTTATTCTCCTCTCTGGTCACATGCCACTCCTGAAGCCATCTGGACTCAGCCATGGAGCTGGACTCAGGATTTGCTGGTGGTAGGAAGTTCCTAGTGAAGGGTAGGCGAGTCAGAGGTAATCCAGTGGATAATAATCTCCTTTTTAATAAGTGATAACTGAGCAAATAGGTTATGATGGCTACATTAGCTTCTATCTGCCCAACTGGTAGTCTTTATGCTGCAGTTCAAAATTACTAAGTGCAACCTCAATCTTTGACCCCATCAGTTGTAAATTCAAGTAGATTGGCTATCAAGAGGAAGAAAGTCATTTATAATAATATCATCAATTTTTAAAGTCCTAATGGGTCTTACCCTGGAGTTATATAAATTTTTATCTCATTATTTGGAAAAAAAATTTTGTCAGACAATTAGAATTTGAAATTTAGAAAAATGTTATGGGATAAATTTATAAAGAAAAGCAGTGACAGCGAAGAGATAAAAACAGACTTATCACCATGGTAACTAGATTTTTACACATGTACTAACAGTGCTTCCAGAATACATAACAAACAGACATTTAGTGGAGAGCAAACATTTACATTTGAAAGAAGATATGCAACTCTAGTGTTTTATATATTGTGGCATCACTAAGAGACAATATTCACACAAAAATTATTTTTCTGTCCTTTCTGCCCTTCTATTTATTTCTAATTAAACAATCAGATAGTTGATGACAAGAATATTTCATCATAACAAAGCAAAATGACAAGATTCTGCATGCTTGATTGCCCACTATTTCTTATTTCCCTCAGATGCAAGAGAGTAAATGAAATAAATAAGATAAATTCTTAATAGAATTACTTCATTTTTAAACAAAATCACTTTTAGAATTAAGAGTAAACATTTTAAGAACTTATGCTCGAGGGCATCATGCTAAATGCTTTATCTACAAGATCAACTCATTTTAATAACAGCCCTGTGGGTGGAAGCTTTCTCATTATGCTTTCCATTTTACAAATGGGGAAACTGAGGCTCCCCCCATTTTTTTTAAGTTAGCAGCAAGTTGTGAAATTCAGACAAGAGTAGGAAAATCTCAAGAGTAAACTGGTAAGAAACCATTCTGAAGCCAGCTGTTGCATGGAGAGAACAAGCCTTTTGGCTAGAGCTACCATTTATAAATAAATGATCTTGTTAATTTGGGTATTGGCATGAGCAAGGATTTTCCACACTTATTCTTGAGGAATGAGCTATAGGAAACATTAATGACAAGCTCTACTGCTCAAGCTCTTAATTGTTGAGATAAACTTCAGATTAAATCAATTATGTATGTTTATTTGGCTCATAAATTATTCAAAGTCAAAGATAACCCCACAGAATCTATTACTTGAATGATTTTTGTCAAATTACTTAACTATCTAGCTATCTGTTAATTTATCTGAAAACTAAGTTTCTATGGAAACTGAAAGTTTTAACTTTCTATGACTTTACAGGGACTTTTTCTGTTGTTTATTTCAACTCCCCTACCCGTCTCTCATCATTTGTTTTCTTTAGGATGAAGTCTGTTCATAAGTCTGTTTATTAAGTCAAGCATTTGGCTTTGTATCAATCTTGAAGGAATTCACTTCTATTCATATTTAAATAATCAGGACAAAGTGCAACCCTATGAAACTAAAACTCACATAAAATGGTTATATTTCTCTGCTTTAAAAAATAAAAGTCAGTCTGATTTTTTTCTATAATAGTTATTAGCAGAACAGAACTATTTTTGCTAATTAGCATAACAGACACCTATAAAAACCATGTCATTTGTGTCATATTCTTTCTTAAGAAAATGGGGATCACTTTGAACAGACAATTGATATTCTGCACCGGGTGGGAGTCTTCTGAGTCCTTAAGACTTCACAGTGAATTAAAAGCATGCTAACCTCAAAGCAGTTGGTATACACACACAACAAAAGCAAAATCTACAGAATTTAGAACTAACACAGATCTTTGGAAATAATAATTTGAGAAAATAGAAGTGCAGCTGGTATGCCTAATTTAATGAAGGTATATTAACCAGCAGGCCTTTGTGTTTGATTCTAGAAGAAATTTTTACATGCTTTTTACACCCCCATTTACCATAAAACTACCACACTGTGAATTTTTTCATGAAATCATTTTATGAGATTATCAGCAAAATACTTACCAGTAAAGCCCTCATAGGTCTTAAAAGGCCAAAATAGGAGTATATGTCCCTCTTGGAATTGTTTTTCCCTTGTTCTAAAATGTGGTTCAAAGCCCACTTAATTATACATGTAGAGGTAATTAAAGCAGAAATGCTGTTCTTGTCTCCCCTACAACTTCATTGCCCATGGTCACAATTATACACAATTATACAATCAATCAAAAATTACTAAAGTTATTTCAAATATTTAATTTGAAGTTGGTCCATCTTTTGATTAAATCAGCATTATACAAACATGCCCAGGAGGAAAATATATTTCCTTTCCGCAGTTTTCATATATTACCAGTGAACATTTATCAAGTTCTAAGTATATGGATTATATTATTGGTTTTCGGGTAATGCAGTAAAAATTTGTGCATATTACCTTGTGCTGTTTTCTTTGTAGCAAATTATAATATTTCAGAAAGCCTTTTATATTTTCCAAAGAAAACCTGTTATCATTCTGGAGCACTAATATCCACAGGGTCATATTTGAGAAAATGCTGGGCTAGTTATAAGATTACAAGTTATAAGATCTCCTTCTTCATGGCTTCCAAAGTCCACCAATGATTTATATTCTTCTCCTTCCACGATTTCAAAATGGCCTATGCTATAAATAGCTACACAATCTTTGAGACATTTCTCTTTATCCTTTACAGATATGAAGAGCTGGTTCTGGGTCATTCTTTATTTCTTTGTTCCTAACCTGTGCCTTACTTTTCTAGGGAACATGAAAAATGCACAGAGCGGCTTCCACGACAGAAAAGTATTTCCTCATTTTTCTAGAGGAAAAACGTCCAAGGTCAAGGTGTTGGCAGGTATTTTCTTTAGAGGCTTCTCTCCTGGGTTTGCAAGGGGACATCTTGCCATGTCCTTACATGGTCTTTTCTCTGTGTGTAAATTTCCCTGACATTTCTGTAAGTTCAAATTTCCTCTACTGATAAGTACAACCATCAGATTGGAGTAGGGTCAACTCATGTGACCTCATTTAACTTTACCACTTAAAATGCTGTCTCCAAATGCAGTCACATTCTGGGTGTTAGAGCATCAATGTCTGAATTTGGCAGGTTGAGAATGTGACAAAATCTTTTATGTAGTCCTTCCCCCAGCCTGGGCATTTTTAGAATTTCTACTATTTTTCAGAAATGGGCATGAGGAGCTTTCCTGAGTTTTTCATCCTGCTAGGATTTTATGGTGCTTCTTGGGTCTATGGGAACCCATCTCCTTTCAGTATGAGGTCCAGTCTGGAATAGAGATGGGAAAAGATAGGAAGAAAGATATCTCAATGCAACATAGCTGTGCTGTTCTGGCCCCTCACTTCCCTCTGCATCTGGGTCATAATTGGTCAGCTGAGTCTCCCTTGTGAATGATGGCTATTTTCAGAGTAGCAAAGAACTGGGTGAGCAGTCCAGTCATCTGCTGGTAAGTGGCGGTGACTTTCTGGCTGGTGCAAATAGCATTACTTTCTCCTGCTGTATTGCCCCTTATCCTGAAGGCTATGGGAATACATGTGGCATACTCCTAACCACTGCAGATTCAATGCTGCAGGAAATCAGTACTTGCTCTAAAAGAGTAAAGAAAATAGCAAAGCAAAAAGAAATGATGGCTGCCAAGGTCAAGGCAACCACAGAGCCTTTGTCCTCTATTTTATTATCAGTTTTAAATGCGTTTCCCTAGCAAAAAGTGGAAACAGGAAGTTAGAGTGGTAGGAAGAGAAAGAGAAAGGATTGAAGAAAAAAAATAAAGACCAGACCCAGGAATAAATTTTGGAACTGATATACCATTCACTTCCATCAACCATCCAGTTTCATTCTTTAAAAAAATTAATGAGTAAATTAAGTGAATGAATGAATAAAGAGCCCAATGCTCAAGTTATGTATACAGAGATGATGTGTTATGTTCAAGTAACATAAGACATCATCAAGTGACAAGGCATTAGTAGAATATCATCATCTTTATGTTTCTCATAACACATTTTTTAAGAATTTAGCCTTTATTTACTTATTTGTTCTTTCTTTCTTTTCTTTTCTTTTCTTTTCTTTTCTTTTCTTTTCTTTTCTTTTCTTTTCTTTCTTATGTGGTGCTAAGGACCAAACCCAGGGCCTCACCCATGCTTGGCAAGTGCTGGTAACTGAGCCATAATCCCAGCCCAACATATTCTTTCTTATCCCAGAAACAGAAAAACCCGTGGTGCTCAAGTGTTTGAACCAATGTTTAACTCTCAAGATTATGTTTAAGACAAATATTCCATTTACCGTAGAAATGTCATTCAAACTTCCCAGCCTTTATTTTTCAACATACAACCTTTTGAAAGTGAGTTAATTGTCAAGAATTTTGGAAACGTGATTTTTCACAATTCTATTTGAGAAAAATCTCTAAATCTGTGTGGTTTTGATTTAGACTTGGTCTGTTTACATATGCAGTTTAAATCAGATATTTCCTGATTTACATTGTATTTGCTTTACTTAGCTTTGGTTTTATGCTTGTTCTAGCTAATGATTTGACTATGTGTGGTATTGTATAAATTCCAAGATATTTTCTGCATAAGTCTAAGGAATAAACATCCACTTTAGAGTGAAACCATATTCCAACACATTATGTTACAAAACATTTTTTTCTATTGATAAAAAGCATGCTACACCAGGAAGATGTTAGCACAGTGTTGCGGAGTGACCTTCCCTTGAGGTCAGTCAGAAACAGCCCTGGCCATCCCGATTTCCAGGGCAAGTCATCCATGAAGACAATGCCATATCTCTAGAATGCAGCCAGTGCTTGGTAGGGTGCTTTGGGGTCCCTATTTTGTTACCATTCTTCACATTTTCCTCCTCTGTATTCAGACATCACTACACAGACTTTCACTGCCAACATATGATCTAACTTCAACTTGGAATTTTATGCTTTGGCTTCATTTCATTGAAACCAAGTAAGTGTAAATAGTTATGGAGAAGCATAATTTACATGCATTCTTTTTGTAGTGCCCTTAGGACCAATAAGGAAGGCACTAGAACTTTAGACAAAGTATTTATTTTTATGAAAGTGTAAAGAGGTACTTGGCAGAAATGTAGCTCTGATATTTTTTTTTCTACAAGCTTTATTGAGATAAATTTATAGACCATAAAATTCTCCTATGCTAAATGTACAATTCAGTGGTTTTGGGTAAATTTCATAAAGTTGTGCAACAATATAGAAGCTTTTCTCCAACACAGCATCACCCCAGTCACCATATAATTTGTTATTATTGTCATATATTTCTTGTAAGGCAAACTATATATTTGGATAGTTATTATTTTATATACCTGCCTTTTACATTAAACAAGAAAATTTATAGGCATATATGTATGTGTACATATATGTATAAGTGTATACATATATACTTCTTATATATACTTTATGTATTTATTCTCTCTCTTTCTCTCTCAAATTATACATTTTAATTACCTTCACCATTAACATTATCTTCAGGTACATTTGAGTTGCCATTTGGTATAATTTTTTTTAGTATGAAGGACTTCCTTTGCTTTTTAATTATGAGACAGGCCTGCTAACCATAAATTCTCTCAGTTTTTGTTGACCAAGGAATGCCTTTATTATACTTTTAGTTTCACTGAATGTAGAATTCACATTTGATACTTTTTTTTTAGTGATTTAAATATGTTGTCCTGCTGACATCTGACTTCCATTGTTTCTGTAGCACTTGTAGTTTTATTGTGGTTATCATATACATTTTTTCATTTTTCTCATTTTTTGCATCTTCTTTTTAATTTGTGTTTGACTTTCAATAGTTTGACCATAATATTTTGGGGTATGAATCCTTATTTTAGGGATAGGGTGAGTACTTATTCCATAATGATGAAATGTTTATGTGTACAAATAGCCACCCAGAATAATGATTACATTTCTCAGTCTCCTGAAGTCACATGTGTCCAAAATCTATGGAAGGAATACAAGTTAAAGTAAATGGTGGTAGCTTACAGAATCCTAATACTGCTGATTCTGCTCAGTTTCATAATTTTTATTTTTTATTTTTATTTTTAAGATTGGCTTCCTAGGGGTTGCTCCCTGTCAACATATCTCTGTGGTCACCTACAGTTTGTGAGAGATTGTGCCTTACTAAATGTCCTGAGCTGATGGTCTGATGCCTTTAGCTGGCAGATCTGGTTATGGGTTGGAGAATGGGCTCACAGGAGAGGCAGTTTATGATTCCTCTCCAGCTTTACTTTCTGCCACATCTCATTGCTACTTCTCTTTATGCTAAATGCCAATGAATATGTGGTAGACCTACAATTCTTCTGCATTGCTGGTGAAAATACAAAATGATTCAGCCCCTTTGGAAACAGTTCTGTAATGTCTTTTAAAAGTTAGACATACACCTGCTATTTGATGAAGCTGTTCCACTCCTAGATATTTATATAGGAAAAAGTGAAGCATATATTCATATCAAGATATGTATGGTGCTCAACCAGCCTTACCCATATGACCCCAAAACTAGAACAACGCAAATGTTCATCAACAGGTAAAGGATAGATAGCATCCTGCTCAGCAATAAAAAGGAATGAACGTGTTACAACTTGGTAATAATTATGCTGAGTGAAAGAAGCAAATAAAAGAGAAAAATGCTGCCATTTATATAAAATTCTAAAAATGCAAACTAACATATGGTAATACAAAACAGATTAGTGGTTACCTGGTGGTAACTTTGAGGGGTCTAGGTGGGTAGTGGCAGAGGAAGGGATTACAAAGGATGAGAGGAAATTTTGAGAATTGATAAATATCTCTAATACTTTCATTGTAGTGATAGTTTTACAGATGTATACTAGGTCTGAACTAAGAGAAGTTGAGTGAGACACTATTCTCAGGCACAGGATTTAAGTGGGTACAGATGAGGAAAACAAGTCTAATTAATCAAGATAAATAATAATGCAATATTTTTAAGAGTTGAATTATTTTTTAAAGTGATGAACAAAATATAAAAATTTTAAATAAAGACAAAATATGATTCTTCCAGGAGGACCCTATTTACTCAATTCAGCCTATTCCAAGGTCTGGTTCCAGATTGTTGTGTGAAAATAGGTGAATAGGGGCTGGGGTTGTGGCTCAGTGGCAGAGCGCTTGCTTAGCATGCATGAGGCACTGGATTCCATTCTCAGCACCACATATAAATAAATAAAAAATAAAGGTTCATCAACAACTAAAAAAATTTTAAAAATAGGTGAATAGCTACAGATCATAGCTTGTCAGTTTGATTTTTTTAAGTATAAAATAGTATATAAAAATATTGATAGCTGATTTTTGGTGTCCCTTAAATAACTCCAAGATGTGTGACTCACTGTATTCCATGTGTAAGGTATTAGTTGAACTTAGATTTATCTCTGAGTGACAGAAAAAACAGCAGTGTCTAAGGAAGGAAATTTCTGTTTCATGCACACCAGGGCCGGGGGAAAGTTGTCTTGGACAGACCTGGCAGTTCTGTTCATCAAATCCCCGGGGATACAGTCAGCATCAGTCTCCCTGGGCCACAGCCTTCAATTCTTCCAGCCTGAATGGGTGGACCCTGAGCTCCAGGCAGCAAAACAAGGGAAAAGTAAAGAAGAGGGCAAAGGGAACATTCCATTTGTCCCTTGGGGAAATCTCTGAAAGCTACCCCAATCTACTTCTGCTTTCATTCCTTCCACAGATTTTAATCACATGGACACATGTGGCTCCAAGGGGACTGAGAAATGTGGTCTTATTCTGGGTGGTCATATGCATACATGAACTTTTTATCATTGTGGAATCGGTACTTATCTCTAAAATAACAGGATCTACTTCATGACCTTGATGTTTTGCCCAGTTTTAATATCATGCATTTTGATTCAATCAAAAACATAAGTGGACTTAATTTTGGAGTAAACGGGAAGAAGGGAACATGGTAATAAGATTACAGAAAACCAAAAATGTGTTCTGTTCTTTGAGCACAATAATGTATTATAAGTAGATTTTTCAAAAAGGAATAGTTATATTGAATGGTTAAAATGCCTACTCTGGGGTCTATATTTAGATATTCTAAACTAAGCTTAAATTCTGAGGCAGTTATTTTAATAACATTTGTCACTCACATTTGAAAACATGTTTATCTTGCTCATGAATTAAGGCATAGCGTTCTGTCCTTTTTGCCTTTAATAAAAACTCTTTAGGCTGACTAAAATTCTCTTTTGTTCAACTGACATTTTATTTATCTTTTTGGAAGATTTAGTGAGCATAAGTGATTTATTCAAACGTCATATTGTAAGACAACAACTAGTACTTAGGGTTATGCCTATAAGATTTTAGAATTATTTAACCTGAAGTAGCAGAAAGGAAGCATGGAAATGATAATATTCGTATTTTTAGAAATAACTATGTGTTATCTATGGCCAGTGGAATTCAATAGGAAGCAGAGAAGCTTAGTGGTTTTGAGGAGGTACTTGGAAATTGGACATATTTGAGTTAGAATTCTTGTTCTGCCTCACTAGCTATGTGACCTGAAGTAAGTGACTTCACCACTCTAGGCCTCATTTTTTTTTGTTTATCTAAAACATTAGGTTGATATTAGTACCTTTATTATAAGGTTATGATGCTGTTTCAATATCATGAACGTAGTGTTTAACTTAGGATCTAACATACAGACAGCATCATGAAGGTAGTTTTTTTTTTTTTTGTATAGTTATTGTAAACTATCAGAAAACAGAACATGGAACAAGAATGTAAGCAGGCTTGTGATGATGAAATCTGGCGATGTATTATACTTAAGAACAAAGCATTTCTGAAGACAAAAGCATAATGTGCTAGAATAAATACACAAATGCTTTGGGAGAAGCCGTGATGCCCATGTCCTGATTTAATGGTAACAAATAGGCAGAGCAACAGTGCTCTGAGAACATTCACTATGCATAGCCTTTCCTCCATGTGCCCCAAGCCCAGGAAGGACCTAGGCTACCTTGCTATGGAAAATGTAGGATAGACCTGGTTCCAAACAAAATTCCATTGCATGGCCCAGCTCTAGAATCACAGCATGGCCCCAGTGGCTGTGATATCTGTGGGTTTTGTTTGTATGAAGGATGACAAAAAGTCAAGCATGCTATGGTCTTTTCTCTGATGAGAAGAAATCCAACCTTGGCCCTTGGCCGTATGTGTAATGCTGTATTGACGATGCTTTCTTATGAACTTAATTATAAAAATCCATCATTTCTTTTTGTAACTTTAAAAATCAATGAAACCCAGGAAAGGAGGAAGAGGAAAGAGAACATTAATTAGCTGCATCTCAGTAAGCATCACAGTGACACAGTGTCATGCTGGCCTCTCTAATTACACCGTGGAAGCACAGCCAGTCACATCCGCCGTGCTTAATTCATGGCTGTGGCTATAATACCTCTCTGTGAGCACAAAATCAGCCCAGTCGGCCAGTGTTAACAGGTCTACAAGGATTCCTGATTGTGGTACGTGAACAGTTAGTTATCTGAACTCCTAATGAATGCCTCCTGTGCATGTTTCTAGGTGAGTTAAAGTGGCCTGGTTATTTCTGTTTATGGCTAACAAACACTTAAGGAAATGACAATTATTACACCATTAAATGTTCCTAAATAATTTTGCAGTGGTTAACGAATGGCTTTTTTTATTTGACTGACTGCTTCTAGGCACAAGGCAATGGAAATACACTATTCTGATACTCTTATTGCATAAGATATTACATAAAAAATGAGACTGCACAAATTGGAATACATTATCCTAAAGTCTAAGCTGATAAAGTAAGAGGCAGATTAGTAACTAATAATTTTGGAAATGACCTTTATGTTTCATAAAAATCCAAAAATATGTTTAAGGAATTAAAAATTTACTTTGACAAAAGTTAGAATCCATTTGATAAATCTAGGTTTCATGTGAAATATTGAGAGATTTTACATACAGTTGTTAATAGCAAGTCCTCATGTCTAATTCGATATTTTTTGCTATTTTCCTTATTCAAAATGTTTAGAGAAAGCACTATCATTCTCATGCAGTAGCACATAGTCCTACGAGATTAAAAATGAAAGCCTTTTTTTTTTTTTTTTTTTTTAAGGGCAGAGTGGTTCATCTGTTTCCTAAATTCTGATGAGAGTAAGTAGATGTTTGTTATGGATTAAAAAGAATAATTTATGGCAGGAAGACAAGTAAATTAGAAATTGAGATCATTAAAAGAGGGCTCAGTGACGAGGGCAAAACACATTATAGCTTTTATATTTCTGTTGCTACTTCTATCATTATGCTTACATAATAGAAATAATTTAGAAATAGAAAATAAGTAAGGACATTGGGACATGGAGGGATAATGGAGCTGTCACTCAAAGACTTAGCAATGGAGGAAATGACAATAGGATTTTGGAATGGGAATGTACATGTTTAGAAGCTTGGAGGAAACCACTGTCCTCCTTTACGCCCCTAAGTCCAATCCTATAACCCTGAACCTTATCTACTATTTTGTCACTACCTTAGCAATCTATTTCTAATAAAGAACCATGTCACTCTTAATATACCCAATAAAATTATGAAAACATTTGTGCATTATTCTTTGCAAAACAACAGAAGCAAATTAAATTAATAAAGTAAAATAAATATTTTAAAATACAGATTGCCTGGGGAGTGATATCAGCAATTTAGCAAAATAGGGAAACCCAGATTTCTTTGCCCCTAGCAAAAAGTTCATCTAGTACCATTCCTTGATGAAAAAATTCAAAACTTGGAAATAAGGCTGAGAGACCCTCGTGGACCATAGAAGCAAATAAAACCACATTAGAAGGTCAAGAAAAATAGTCCCATTTTCACAGTGTTGGAGCTGCCCCACCAAGTTGGCAGAGTACCACATTGCCTATAGAAGAGAGAAACAGAGGCAGACGTACCTAGTGTATGTACTGCCAGGCCTCTCCAAAAGCCTCTGGCCTCACACTTGTGGGGCAGTGTGCAACCCTTTAGCAGAACTCTCTGGATGAGATGTAAACCCAGGCAGGCGGCGATGTCACGGAGACCAGGGGGCAGATCTTAGCGGTACCCGTGTAACTGACGAAAGAATCAACCAATCAGTTACCAGAGGCATACCTCACCCACAGAACCCAGAGGGTCACTCTGCAGTGGAAGTTTCAAGTGGACTTGAGGTCATGGAGCACACCCCAAGGCGTGGCCACCACTTGTTTCAGCAAAGCACTAGGGCTAGACTTGTGCCATGTGAGGTGTTCAAATAAATGACAGTTCCACTCAACCTCAGAGCCCATGTCAAGACACCTCCCCACCCCCTCGCCCCCCAACTCCCCCTAACTCTCAACCACACCCCTCCCGCAAGAAAAGAGAAGCACAGAGGCTGGGGATTAAGGAACAGAAAGATGTTGGTTAAAGGGTACCGAGTTGTAGTTAAGAGTAATAAATGATAAGTAATTAAGGCAAACAAATATGTATGAAATTATTTCACCTTCTGATCCCTTTTGCTTGCCTTGGATTAGAAGTCTCTGGTATCTTAGTTTTCCTCCACTTGTTCAATAGAATCCATTTAGATACTCTGTAAAGAGTGAAACTTCTATTGACTTCTGTGAATTGAAATCCAGTGAGATTAAAAGTGGAAAAAGTTTCCCAGAACAGTTTCCATATCTTGTCTGAATTCCACATGCCCTATAGACTGACATATATTTCCACATTATCTTTAGGACTCTCAAATGTATTATTCAGAAATGTGTGCGCGCACACACACAGACACACACACACACACACACACACACACACACACACACCATTACATTTATTGCAATTACTTTCAACTTGCTCAAGTAATTTGGAAGCACTTTAGTCAACAGTCTAAAAAAAAAAGAAAAAAGAAAAAAATCTCTATGTAAAAAAGGTCAGGGGATGAGGTGTGCCTACATATTGATTTTGAGTGGCCTGGATGGTAGAAAGAGAAGTTCTTTAGATTAAATTCTTTGGTTACTTATGAGGAAAGTTGATGTAAATGTAAATTTTATTATCCATAAATAAGATTGTTATAATTTGAACTCACAGAAGTCATGGAAATCAAATAGAAGAAGTGTTTTGAAAAACTAAGTGTTCATCCCATACACACCTACTATATACACAGTAATTCTTAGATTTATGTGAGAAAAAATATAAATTAAGCATGTTCTCTGTTTCACAAAATGTAGAAAAATTCCAAGAAAAAATATTATTTATGGGTATTTCTAAACAGCCTTCGTGAATAGTCTGCCTGCCATTCATGAGCACAACTGGTTTGAAAACATAAGAAAAGGTTGTGTTCATAAACTTAAAGGGTGTTTATGTGTAAAGCAGTAAGTGAATGGTAAAAAAATATGTTAATAACATTGCCAATATTGGCCATTTCTTTGAAAATATTTTAAATATGAAAGAAAAAGGAAAAGAGCAAATATGTCCTGAATATCAGTCATTGATAATTATTTTATGTATGAGAAAACTAAAAGAGCAGTTAAGAAATGTCTACAGTATTAAAAACAGTAGTCAGTGTAGCAGGGATTAAAATGTAATACAATAGAAAGACAAAGTTGAACCACAGCATAATTCTCAAAAACTCAGCCTTGGAAAATTCTTCTGGGTTTTTCCCATGTTAGTATCCTGTTCATTTCATGGGATACTTGAACAGTGTGATAATCAAAAGCTGGGTATATTCTGGGTGAACACAAGAATGAAGAAAAGTCCTTTGACAATGTTCCCAGAACTAGAAAGGCATAAGAAATATCTATTATCCAAATACTATCACCTGCATAGGGTTTTTGTTTGTTTGTTTGTTTGTTTTAATCATAGAATTGGTCATATGAGTGGTAGGTGCATGTGGAAAAGAGATACTTGAAACATCTCTGGATATCATCTGAACTATTAACTCTGATTCATAATTTACTAGACTATATCTAAATAAGGAAAAAATAAAGACTATTACTGACTGGAGAGACATGATAACTTTCATGATTTTTGTAAAGTAGTTTGATAGTTTTAGTTACATTTATTGACCAGTTATTTGTTTTTTTCTGAGGTCAGAACAAGATGAATGTGACTGAATAAATTAATTAGTCTATATAGTAAGCAGAATAGGCTCCAAAGGTGTTTGAAACTTGTGGAGATGTCATATCCAAAAAGGACTTGCAGATGTGATTAAAAGATAAAGATCTCAAGATGAGGATACTCTTTTGGACTTTTTGGACCCAAGTTAATCATACCATGTCAGAGAGATTCAGTGTCTGAAGTGTGCAACTCACTATTGCTGGCTTTGAAGATGGAGGAGGGACAGGAGGCAAGGAATATTTGTAGCGCTAAGTCAGAAATGGCAAGGAAACAGAATTTCTCATGGAGCCTTCAGGAAGTAATTAGCCCTGTCAACACCATAATTTTAGTCTAGTGAGATGCATGTTAGACTTTAGAGCCATATAACTGTAAACAATAAATTTTTGTTGTTTTAAGCCACTAAGTTTATGATAATTTGTTAAAGTGTCAGTAAAAATAAATGACAACAAACATAAGTGACAGATAATAAATAGAAATATTATTTTCTATACATCTTTCACTTGCATAGGTGAGTCCAAAACAAATATAAAATATAACATTCATAGTACATCTTGCTAAAAGAAATAAGTATTCTGAACATAAAACAATTAGAAGATACTATAACTAAGTCCTAAGTTGTATGACTCAGAAAAAGTATTATAAGATTACAGAAAAAGATCTTTGTGAATACCGATGTGAACTCATGGAGTAGTACAGGCTTCTCTTTGAAGATAGAATGTCACTGTTATATGGAAATTTCCTTGATTACATTCAGCACAAAGACTGACTGGTCAGCTTTAAAAACAGAAAGGTCCGGATTCTCATTTCTCCACCATTCTTTCAGATCATAGCTGAAGGGTTGTTCCTCCCACCCCCTCACCAAGAAAAGAAGACTTTTCATGCTTAGTTCGGTTATTTTCAGGACTGATGTTCAGCCAATATGTACCAGTGCATAAAATATGGAACTATAGTGAATATGTGAACAATGTTAGTTGATAAAAAGTGTCCCTTTATCCTCCTAGTGCTTCACTACTACCTTGCTCACCTGACTTCCACCCCAGAGCTCCAAACTAGCTCTAGTCCATGATCTGTAGGACTAATTTGTGATATAATGAATAGACTGGTTGTTACATATTTTGAATGTTATTCTGGATATTATATTGAATGAAAGTATGTGACATACTAAATGATTTTTCAAAGCCTGTTTGAATCATATATTGATGTATTACCTAGAACAGAGTATTTATACTTGGTTAAAAGGATATACTGACCTATGGTTCTAGCTGTAATTTATCTATAATCAATGAAAGAAGTAGTTGTATTAAATTTCTCAGGAAAGGCCTATTAATTGCCAGCATGGAAAAGCTCTTGGCACAAGCACTTTATAAAATGCTGAGCAATGACCTCATAACAGTAGCAGGAATTGGCAGATGCGTGTCATGGAGCTTTCTCAGGCCAAATAATACACTTTCTTGGCACACTTAGAAAAAAATTCTAAAAATGGCATTTTCCATTTACAAAGCAATGAAATGGAATTCCTTTTCTGTTACCACCATATATGGAAGGAATCCAGAGTTTCTTACAGACACATAAGTTTTGTACTGGTAACTAGACATAACACCAATATGTGGTTGGTAGAAAAGCAGACATTTAGAATTATCTCACATAAGAGAATTTAAAAAACGTTTGCATCAGGAGTTGTGCTTGGAAAATGTGTGAATATTTTTCAATCATGATTGCACAAAGACAATTAAGTAAAAAAAACTGTCTTATATTCAGGTCTGTACAACTGCCCTTCTCATCTATGCATTTACCTATGAGGTCATGTTTGACTTATTTAACTGGCCAAAACTTGATATTTCTGTAAAGAATAAATAGGTTGCAAGAAATTTATTTCACTTTATGATTTCTTCTATGTGTCTCAATCCTATGCAACATTTACACTGTGTGTGTGTGTGTGTCTGTGTGTGTCTGTGCGTATACACAGTCTTCATCTAGATTTTCTACTTTATCTAAAATCTTTGAGCAGTCTGGACAATGTAAATCTTGCCCAGCTCTGAGGAAATGTTTTTCAAAATATCAAAAGTGAGAATGACCTAGAATTTCATTACTCAATTATGCTCTTTCATCAATGACATTGATTATACTCTTGCTAAATGAATTTAAATCTGGAATTTCTCTTTCTACTTCTTACTGAAATATTTTTAGTCTGAGAAATATGTTATATTTTAAATATGAATTATAAAGATGTATATAATTTATGAATATATATAATTTATTTGTATAATTTTGAATTTTAACCCTAGAACCAATTAGAGTTTTACCTGTATTATAATAGTTCACAAATGTTTATATTTTCCTTATGAGATTGGGCTTCTTATGGCTAAAAGGCATAGTTTATTCACTTTTGCTTACCAAAAATACAGGATTTTATTTGAAAGAATTCTATGAGCGCTTGAGGATTTTTTTTTAATTGAGTTGAACTGAATTTTATTTTCAAAATTTTATGCTAGAAATTCTTTGAGGACAACATTGTGCTTAGATGTTGCCTGGCATGGCTTCAGCAGGGCAGTACAGTGCGTATGAAAGTTTTGTGTTGGGTGTGTGTACGCTAGCAAATCAAATGTATTTTCAGAGATATTGTTATTGCTTTTCATCTTTTGTTACTATAATGTTATTCATAACCTTAAGAAAATAATATCTATAGCTAAATATATGATACTTTTGCTTCCAGCTTCAAAAGAAGGATACCACCAAAAGGAAGAGTATTAAAGGAGCTTCAACCAGCCTAGTGTTTGTTCTTAGTGTTTGACTTTAAGCTAACTTCGTGAGGTTTAAGATTGCACTGAATTTGAAAGCAGAAAAATAGGTGTACTGTCTAATGTCTCTTGAAATACAGGTTTTTGTTTTTTTTTTTCTCACATGTCATTTTGGGTATTTAATGTTCAGTAAGATACGGGGAACAGAAGTTAGGCAATCCCTTCTATTTTATCCCTAGCTTAAGAAAGCTGTTTTCTCCTTATTTATCACTGTATTTCCCATGTAGGCAGTATTGGTATCCCTCTTCTTTAGGGAGACAAATACAAGCACAAAGATTTCAATGTCAAGTAGTTTGTACAAACATGAGCAAGAGCAGGGGGAAAAGAGAGAAATAAGGCACAAAGGGAGATAAGTCCCAAGAGGAGACGACAGGAAGACCTTGCCACAACACATCAGTTCAATCAAATCAGTCCCAACTTGTCCTCTGGGCATGCGCACTCAGCTGCAACATTTCCCAGAGGTGATCTTTGGGAAATTACCATGCCTTGGTAATAGCATTACAATTGCAGTTTTGACTCTTCCTTACGGATTTTTCTGGAAATGCTGGGACATTGCATGTGCCTTTGGCATGGGGTTACCTAACATAACCTGTCAATCAAGTTGGCCAATATTGTGATGATGGGAAAGGAGAGGAACAAAACTCAGATAAGATGCAAGTATAAAAGACAGACTGAACCCAAATTAGGGCCTTTGCTCCTATTTAAAAATGTCCAGCTCTCCAAACCTGAGAGTGTACTTTTACCTCTTTAATTAGGGTCCTTGATCACATAGTACATGACTTCTGTGTCTCCTCTAAAATCTTTCCTTCAAGAACAAAAGAACCAGGGAATTTCTGTCTGGTATTAGAGATATGAACTAACTCATTTAATCAATAGCAGAGATGGGATTAGGTCTGATGTCCTGACTGCACGTTGTTTATTTGACAATTGATGCATTTTTGCAAATATGGTGTTATTTTTTTCTCATTGTTTTACTGATAAAAATCTCGTCTCCCCAAGTCCAAGATGTTTACCCCTCCTTCTTAAGCTTTTCTTCCTGTTTTTTTTTTCTCTTTAGATTTCTTTTTATGTTTTTTCCCCCATCCTCCCCTTCCTCCTGTGTTACAAATTAGCATGGGAGAAATCCTAGAAGAAACATTGTCTAGTTATTTCCTCCTTTTAACAGTAATCATGACAGTAAAAGCTAAAGTAAGTACACATTTGATGCTATAATTAACAGCAGGAAATAAAGTCTACATTTTTATGGATCTTGAGCAAAGCAGAAATACATAAATCTGTCCTTTCCCTTGTTTCCTTCTATCAATTGTAAAATACTACTTGGAATGACTTAATCAGGACTGAGATGAAACCTTTTTAAAAGAAATTGAGTGCTAATTGCTAATCTGCTCTCCAATTAAACATAACCTTCTGAGGTAAGAATCCATGCTGGGTGCTTAAATTAGTCCTACTAAATTTTCGGCAGTGGCCACATCTAATGGGAAAAGAAATATTTATTATTGAAACAACAGAGAATAGTGAGAACAAGAAAGGAGAAGAAGAAAGGAGCAGGATTGGGGAAGAAACAGTGGAATGTAACACTGACAGGTCTTTATTCTTTTGCATTCTTGGGAAATGTTTTCTTTTAGATCCCTAAAGAGAGTTTTCAAATTTAAGGAGAATCAGAATTACCTGGGGGGGCATGTTGAACTACTTATTGCTGGGTCTCCCTGCACCCCAACCTCACAGCTTCTGATTTAGTAGACCTGGAGTGAGGCCTGAGAATTGGAATTTCAGATTGGTTCCCAGGTGATGCTGATGCTGCAGGCAGGAGGTTATACTGTAAAGAACCCATTGGTGCAAGTTGCATACTGGCCTCTATCCTAAGGTAAAATATTTCTAAAACCACCTCTTCTGCTTATAAATGTATGCTTTTTGTCAATATGATTTAATTGTCTTTTAGTGAGATCCTGATGCAAGAGTTTTCTTTAAATTCTGATTTGATAAAGTAACAAGGCAGACTGGCAGGAAATGTTTATGAAAATATAGGGTTGTGGCTGACCCTAGCAGAACCTTGGTGGGAACTGGATCCCAGTAGGAAAAACCCAACTTGTAATTGACAAATTGCAGGAGGCTCAACATAAACAAGTCTGAGATTTAAAAACTCCAGGGCGACCCAGTTATAGGACCTCCACACTTTTGTGAGTTTTACCTTGAGGAGCTCCACCTGCTTCTCACCTGAGAAAAATCCCTTCAGGCTTCCATCAGGGGGAGGAGAAAGGGGCCATTTTGAGATGCACAACAGCACTTAACAAGACCAACTCAGGAGAATCCATTTTATAAAAGCCTAACCTACTACGATTTTAGCATAACCAACCTTGGGAGAAGGGAAATACCCAGTTTCAACCCACTCCAGTTATTTTATACCACGGGAAAGAACTGAGAAACATGTATGAAGTCCAAACAGATATTCAGAGGCACACGCAGGACAGCTGGACATGTAATTATAATCATTAGAGTTGTAAATAATTTATGTAGATATCCATTCTTAAGAAGATGGAGCATAACACATAAATCACCCCCTCTTTGTTTCCTTTTCTTCTTCTTCATTTTTCCTCAGTACTAAGGACGTATCCTGGGTGCTCTGTCACAGAACTACATTGGCAGCCCTTTTTATTTGTATTTCAAAATAGAGTAAACTGCCAAGGCTGACCCTTGGACTTGAAATCCTCCTACCTCAGCTTCCCGAGTAGTTGGGATTATAAGTGTGTGCCACCCCTCTCAGCATAACTCCTACTTCTAAAGTATGGGCTGCATATAATGGCTTCCTTCCCTAGTAGAATGAAGGAAGGAGGAAGAAAAAAGAGTAACTTTGCAGTGGAAAGACCAAGAAAAACACATACCTCAGGTCATCAGAATCAACATCAATAGTGATATTGATAGTGGTATTGATAGTAGGTGCCCTGGATATGAGTGACAGGAAGCTTACTTTACCTCTATGATCCTTTCCCAAAAACCTATAGTCTTAATCTAATCATAAAAAAAATCTACAAAATACTTAACCTATTAGTTCTCAAAACTATCAAAACAGCCATCAAAAAAAAAAAAAAGGTTGAAAAGCTACGACAGTTCAGAGGAACTGTCATTATGACAAATGTAGCTCACTAATACAAGATGAAAATAATGGGAAACAAGTTATACTAATTTCACATATTTCTACAATCTAAATGTATTCTCAAATCGATTCATTAAAAAATTTAAAAATCCATATTTATAGATAGACAACTTGTGTTTTTGTTCTATGGGCCTGTAAGAGGCTGTATGCATTAACTACTTCAACTTCTCATTTTACAATACAGGAAACTGAACTTCAAGGGAGTGACTAAACCAAGATCACACAAGACTAAAACTCTTGTTCATTACTGAACTTTGACACTATGCCTGTTACCGGAGGATCTTTTCAAATTTCTTTAAAATTCAGTGTGAATTCTACTAATATATATATAAATATGTTAGCAGTTTAAAGCACTTTTAATGTACCAAGTTAGTTTAAATTCTCCCTAAAGTATGTTTTGTCAAGCTCATTGGTTTTAAGGTAAACCATAAGTGCTTAAACATCATGACCTCAGCATTACTCATAAGACAGAGTTGTTTATAAAAAGTAATAACATCATAAATCATGCCACCTTCCGAGTTAATCATCTTTAGGAATAGCTTTGCAAAACAAGCCTAACTTTTACAGGAAACTTCTGAGTAAAGAAAAAAACATAAATACTCAAAAATTATCCTGTGTCTTAAAAATCTGACCAAAAGAGAAATAATTAATGTAGGAAATTGTGACCCACAGCACTTACGTAAATTCCTTGTAATGATTTACTATGTCAGGAGCATAATTCCTTGTCAGTTCATTTAGTTTACATTTCTAAATCTGGTTTGCCATGTTCATACTAAAATTACTGAAACAGGATTTGATGACATAAAATAAAATTACCCAATATTAGAACCCAAGAAATAACAGAGATCCAGTGAGGGCTGCCCACTAGAGCAGGGAACATGCCTCATGTCCTTTTAGTACTTACTTTAAATGCCTACTTCAACTTCTGTCAAATATTTGAAAACATTAGTTTCCAGAAACATGAGCAATGAAATAGCATGATACCCCTTAAGTCCTATAGAGATATCAAATCAATTTTTTAAGTTTAGCCAGTAGATAAAATATTCAATGTCATTTAATTATTTTCAACCATCTGTTCAGTATGGTAAAATGACCTTCTTAGTCATTTTCTCCATGAAGAGAAACAATGGAGAGAATTTTTTGGAAGTTCTCACAAGACAAATAGTAAAGAAATCTGTTATTATTAGGTCTTCTGGACAGTCCTTAACTGATTATTCTTATATTTAAAATCTAAATATGATGGGGGTATGGTGGGGCAAACAACAGTTACAAAACAACAAAAATTTTAATTGAAGGAAGGGAAAGGGAATAGGAAAGACAGTGGAATGAGTCGAACATAACTTTCCTATGTTCATACAATATGCTACCAGTGAAACTCCATGTTATATACAACCACAAGAATGGGAACCTAATTGGAATGTATAACATGTCAAAATAATTCTACTGGGCTGGGGTTGTGGCTCAGTGGTAGAGTGCTTGCCTCACATGTGTGAGACACTGGTGTTCGATTCTCAGCACCACATATTAATAAACAAAATAAAGACCATTGACAACTAGAAAACATTTAAAATACACTCTAGTATCATGTATATCTAAAAGTAACAAAGGAAAAATGTTTAGACAAAATTTTTAGGGTTGCTTCATCTACTTTCTTTCTTACTCTGGTTAAGCTCCTTATTGCATATAGGAGGTTACAGTATAGTGTAATAGAACTAAATTTCTAGATGACTTAAGTAAACAGTAATTTTAATACTGTCTTAAAAGCAAACAAAAATAAAAGTCTAATACACTGAATTCTCAACCTTTCATATATTTTTCTGAGTCTTTATGAAGTCCAGAAATATAGTCTTTTTCTTTCCTCACCATTTGCGGTCTTACTGTGAACTTTATTCACTAATTTGCTTTCCTTCTTTCATTGTGTTCTAAAAGTCTTGATTATGTCCCTTTTTAGTTATGTTATTGACTAACCCCACACCGATTCTTCCATTTTCTTTATGTTCCTCCTTGGCTTAATAAACTACTCCCTCCTTGTGGAATTCATTCCTTTTCCTTACAGGAACTTCTTACTCTCTTAAAATCTGCAAATCATTCTAAACATCGTGAAGTTTATATTACATATTCAAACATAAAATGGCATACATAATACTAATTTTCATTTTCACCTTGCTCAATTTAATTCTTCTACGCTCCTAGGCCAATTCTAGTAGTCAAAGAGTGTGAAAATCTAGTTCATTACAATTGCATGAGCACAGAAATAAACTGAAACCATATTGGAAAGGAGATGCCTTGAAAATGGTATGCACTGCTTCTTCCATATCCTTCTAATGGGATGACTGACAAAGCTGAACACTCCTGAAATTGCCAGCCTGCTAGATAATAAAATTAAATGAATGCAGCACATGGTGAGGGTGAGGCTGGCCTGAAAATTGATTAATGGAGACATTAAATTGAAGTTGTCTCCTGTCTTCTAAAAGCCAAAGCAAATCAACAACTGAGAATACTAGATTGTCTCTTTCAATCAATCCCCAAGACAAAGTTTACCCAAACCAGAACATAGTTGACTACATTGATATTATTTAAAGCCAAAGTCAATGATTTTTATGTTCTACAGTGATGCATATATGTGTATGTATGTATTTTTCTGTGTCTGTGCACATATATACAAAC
The DNA here is from genome assembly GCF_964194105.1 of Spermophilus citellus. Classification (NCBI taxonomy): domain Eukaryota; kingdom Metazoa; phylum Chordata; class Mammalia; order Rodentia; family Sciuridae; genus Spermophilus; species Spermophilus citellus. The sequence continues at coordinate 92,940,279 of NC_138189.1, forward strand.
ATACCTAATGGGTATGACTTGGGTAAAATAAATTCTGACTTGGGTAAAATAAATTCTCACCAAAATCATCTTCCTGGGATGTAATGCATAATAAAATCTATCCAGAAAATAATTCAAATATAAAATTAATCACTTATCATAAATGTATATTGATTATTTTATATTTTATACATTATAAATTATTCTTGGGGATATACAAATTAGTGAGAAAATTGCTTTAATTTAAATAACTTAAAACTCACCCTAATGGGGAGCTGACTTGGATTTAAATAAGTATGAGTAAGTAGCTAAGAGAAGTATGAGTATGCAGCATTTTCATTAAAAAGAGGGAGAGAAAGGGAAGAGTATTGGCTATTTGGGGAAACTTGAAAATTCATTAGAGTTTGAATGTGTGAAATTTTAGCATAAAGGTATTTCTGGCATTTAATAGGACATAGAGACAAAAATAATATATATGAAAAATATTAAGGCATTCAAATTTTCTAAGAAGTTAGAAATTAAATAGAGCGGTGGAAAAATAAAATGAAGGCAATGGAAATCTGATCACTTTAGTATTTTCAACTTTCAAGCATTGAGATTAAACACTATTCTGCAGGCAGTAAGAAGTTGAGAATGCTTTTAGGATAAATGACCTGAAAATAGCATCACCCTGAGAACTTTGACAGCAGAGGATGAGAACAGTAGAAAACATAAGACAATATGTATTGGCAGTGAAAGAAAGAGGGTAGACTTGGTTAGAGGACCAGGGGAAGATTCTGTAAACTTCCTTTTGGGCTGAAAGACATGATATTGCTATTGCCCTCTTGTGGGTGTAAATTTCAAAGTACACTATCCAGATACAAATTGGAAAGATTTAGAAGATATCATCATACAGAGATGGTAATAGTCTCTCTCCTCACAAGTGAATCACAGATGAATGCAAGATTCTGCAAAATGGGAGAAGGGAAAAATGGATTATATTTCAATTGGTGGGAGTACTTATGAATTCTTCCATCATTTTTAGCTCTTTGTTGGAGGTGTGTTGCAATCTGGCTGGGCACAAATAACCAGGAGGTCACGAGCCACTTGTAGGTTCAAACAGGAACTACTTTGTTCGAGAACTCCATGCGAACCCATTGGGAACTCCACGAGAACTCAACGGGAACTCAACTGGAATTCTGCAAGAACTCAAAAGTAGTGGGCACCCAAGGTAGCAGGAGCCGCCTTATTGCTGGACAGCAGAGGTTTATATACACAACTGAATACATAGCTTGTTTCAATTTAGCATCATCCAGTTACAGCAATCAGTCATTATCTTAATAATTATACACAGCTTAACTTAATTATCATCATCTTAATGGCTCACTGGCGCTATCCCTCAACCACTCCTTCTGGCAAAATGCCAGGTGCCATCTTGACTTGGTTGTGGCTCTCAACATCAGTGGAAGTTGGGACTGATCTAGAACCTCTTTCATTCTCAAGTAAATTTAGGGATATGGAATAAAAGTTTTCACACCATAATAATATGCTTTGCAACTTATAACCATCTTTCAACTTCTGCCTTTTGTCTATGTTATTTGGAGAATGCATGATAACCAAATAATTTTTTTCACAATTCAGTGACATTATCAAAATCAAGTTAATATATGCCACATTTTTTTATCCATTCATCTATTGAAGGACATCTAGGTTGGTTCCACAGTTTAGCTATTGTGAATTAGGCTGCTATAGATTGTTATTAGCTATTGTGAATTGTGCTGCTATACATTGATGTGGCTGTGTCCATGTAGTATGCTGTTTTTAAGTTCCTTTGGGTATAGACTGAGGAGAGGGATAGCTGAGTCAAATGATAGTTCCATTCCCAATTTTCCAAGAAATCTCCATACTGCTTTTCAAATTGGCTGCACAATTTGCAGTCCCACCAGCAGTGTATGAGTGTACCTTTTTCCCTACATCCTTTCCAACACTTATTGTTGTTTGTCTTCATAATAGCTGTCATTCTGACTAGAGTGAGAAGGAATCTTAGATATAAGGAGGCTGATTCATAGTGGTGTAGGGAGAGGGAGCATGGGAAGAATAGAGGAACTCTAGATAGGGCAGAGAGGTTGGAGGGAAAGGGAGGAGGCATGGGTTAGAAATGATGGTGGAACATGATGATCATGTATCCAAAGTACATGTATGAAGACACGAATTGGTGTGAATATACTTTGTAAACAACCAGAGATATGAATAATTGTGCTCTATATGTGTAATAAGAATTGTAATGCATTCTACTATCATATGTAAATAAAAAATGAAAAGAAAATATTGCAAAATAAGTTAATCAATAACAAAAAATCAAGTTAATAATGTTTTATGTCTATGTCTATATTTTAGTCTCTCAGCCAATCATAAAATAAGAAAGGGTTTCTTCATGTCATTCACTGGTCTGCCTTATAAGTTCAATACCACTCTCCATTCCTTTATTTTCCCCCAAAACTTTCATCACAAGCGATATTTTTTTGGGGGTGGAGGGTACCAGGGATTGAACCCAGGGGCTCTGAACCACTGAGACACATACCCAGTCCTTTTTATTTTTTGAGACAGGGTCTCACTAAGGCGCTCAGGGCCTTGCTAAATTGATGAGGGTGGCTTTGAACTTGTAATCCTCCCCAGCCTTCTGAACTGCTGGGATATAGGAGTGTGCCACTGTACCTAGCCACAAGTAAAAAAAAAAAAAATTTATGTTTACTATAGCACATAAGGTCCATGAAGTCAGACATGTTTCTCCTCTGTTTTGCTCACTATTCATAGTATGGAAAAATGCATGGTATCTAGTAACTGCTCAGTCTTGAATGCCTACCTTCCTCAATGGATTGTAACATCTATTTGGCATAACTAGATGTATATTGCACATTTGGCTCTCCACAGTGGAAAACTCATTTTGGAGATTTATACAATGGAAACTCCTTTGCCTCATTCTGGATTTCATGTGTATTTCCTCATATTAACTGCTCCACACATCCTGGGTGCTCCAGCCTGTTGATAGTACCTTTCTTCCTTAACATACACCATGCTTTTTTATTGTCCTGTCTCCACTAATCTCCCACTTAAAACCCAATCAATCCTTTAAGATTTTTCTCAGATTGGACTCTAGGTCAATATGATCAAAGTTGTCTAATGAAATGCAAATCCATTAATTTACCTAAGGAAGTATTTGAAAAATCCACCTTAGTAAAATAATATAACATTTTCTATGTAATGGGTAAGTTTTATCTTTTGAAAATTTTACATTCTTAGAGTATTCCAAAATTTCTTACTCAATTAAAGAACTTCAACTTTGATACTACATCTATTATAACAGGATTCAATTTTATGCATTATATTGACAATAAAATTGATTTTTTAAATCATTAAAATATATATTCTGGGTATTTTTGAACATTTCCATATATTTTAACTAAGATCTAATTTAATATATTGTATATTTTATAAGTATTAATAAATTTTTACTTAATTTCAGACTCATCAAATTATCATTTATGTTTAAACCTGAATAATCCAAATGACTTCTGTACAATAATAATTTTAATTCACATTTAATGAGGTTTTACCATTCTGAATAATAATTAAAAGTTACAGTAGGTAATATAGAAATTACTTTGTTACATCCAACAGATATTTTTATTTGACTTTCATTTTACTTAAAATCATATATAAAAAAGATAAAATATAGACATATGTACATATAGTATATATTATATGTACTGTATATAGTTTATGCATTGTATAAATTTTAGTACTATTACAGAATGTATACTCTAGAGAATGAAATAAAAATAATAAACATTCACATATACACCATGGAAAAACATAACTTTTGATTATTTTCTTCCAGGATTTATTTAATATACAGAGTATTTTCTTAAAATAATGGAAATTATTTTACATGCACATATATAGTTGTATACTATATTTAACACTTATATTACTTGTATTACATATTTTTGTATGATTTCCTTAAACATAAATTTAGTGGTAGTGTCATAACTACCTGTAAAATTTCATGTAAAATGATTTTGTAAAAATTCGAAATAAGTGGATAAATCAAGAGCTGTTTATTAAGTGAGGCTAAAAGATTAGCAAGCTTTCCATCTTTTACAAAGCTATTTCCTTATTTTAATTAGATTCCCTTCTGACTCGCAGCCATATTCAACCATCTACTGATTTTTAAATTTGAGTAAAAATAAACTATTTATCAGTTTAAATTTTGAACTTAATGAAATAATGTATCTATTTATCACATTTGAAAAATCTTTTTGTAGAAACAAAGCTGGGTATTTTTTGTTTTAATTCACTGGATGTGCTGAGCGGTTGGTAAAGCCAACATAATAGTCATGCATGTGGGTTTTGGCATGACATCCAACATAAAAGGGTTGAAAGACCCACAGATTACATAGCAGTATGGCTTGAACTCACATGTTGCATAATTTATGAAGCTCTTGGCATCAGACACTAAATGTGCAGAAGTAAAAGTGATAACTATATGGTCAGATAGTACTGTAATCACAGAACACAATTCCACAGGCCAACAAAGATGAATGATTGGGCAAAACACAGTGATATGTTGCTTTAGTGAGCAGGTAGGTTACTTCAGGAAAATCTGAACATCAATCTTGAATTCCAATGAAAGGAAAGGAACATGCTATAAGGTAGAGAAGATAAAAAAAATTCATTTCAGTGTAGAGATCTTTTTAGATAAAGTCTAATTTGTGGGCTTTAGTTTCAATTTTTTATGGGTTAGTAGCTTGAATAATGCTGAAGCATATCCAAGAAACGTGCCTGCACTTATTTTGAGTAGAATAAATATTAGTTAGTGCTGAGAAAGTTACAAAGTCCTGGAGAACTCAGGATAATGCCAATCACAACACATTGTTTAACTAGTTTATACTTGAAGTAATATAGTTCAAAGCTTGGCTTGCAAATGTTTTATTTATGTTTGAATACTTAACAATAATATATTCTATGGTTTTCAAAGATGCATTTCAAATAGTTAAGAAGGTAAGCAATAGACAATTGTCTAAATTAATAATTTTTGCCAGACCACATTCCTTAAATAAAACTACAGCCTTAAAACTTTGTCAGAGACTAGAGGTTTTTGTTCATAGATATTTATTCTGGGAGGTCCTAATTAGTCTATATAGTTACTCTATACCAATGTTTTCCAAAACCAATTAATTTTCCACAATCCACTTTTTATTGCAGCTGCCACATCCTGGGAAACATTCATCTTAAGAGATAGAAAAGCATAATATAATGAAGGGTTTCTCAAGAACCAGAGTAAGTCTCCTAGGAAACAGTCTACAAGACAGGTTCTTTTTGCTTAACTCCAAGGAGAAGTGTAAAATTCCTCCTACTTAAAAAGCATGAGGCATTCATCAGCAGTGCCATGCAAGGCATATATATATATATATATATATATATATATATATATATATATATTTTTTTTTTTTTTTTTTTGGTTTGGCTTTAGTTTTTGCAGGTGTTCACAGAGCATGTTTTCATGAGACCTAGGTGAATTCCTGCATGTTCAACCTTTGCAGGAGAGAGTGCAAAAGCATACAGAAACACAAATAGAATATGAGGCAAGAGAAAACCAGTCAAGGTGAGTTTTTTTTTTTAATTAATTACTGAAAGTACCACTCTTCTTACTGAGTTAAATTCTGGGTAATAGATATGCAGACACTTTCTTCCAATATGCAGAGTTGGAAGAAAGTCTTAGCTATGCTCAAGACAGACCATGAATAATATTTAGTCTCAGATCAGAAGTTTCTGGACCAGGAAAAGAGCATAGGAAAAGCTCCATGTATCTTTGGATAAACGATACACTGTAGGGAAAGAAGAAATATTTGATAATATTTGATAAATTGTACCAAGAAGACTAAAATTTTAACTAGGAAAAAGAAATTTTACATCAATCTTACAACGAATACAAAAAAAAAAAAAAAAGCCCCAATGCTTAAATGTTAGCCCTAAATACTTTAATATTAAAGGCAAAATTCCAAATTCTTAAGAAGAAAATATAACGGTTGGGGGAATGGATTTTGTTGTTTACTGTGCAAATTAGAGTGTTTTTTCCTAATTGTGCACTAAAGGTGTTTCCCATTAAAATTTTTAAAGATTTGTTTACATTAAATTTAAGTCTTTCCGAAAATTCAGGAAAAGAAAAATAATAAACTACAAACAGGGTCTAAGTATTTGAAATACATGTAACTATACACAGAGTCATAAACGAGAGTGGTTTTTACTCAGTGTTTTTGCTACTGTGACTAAAGGACCTGACCAGCACAATTATAGAGGAGGAAGAGTTTATTGGAGGGCTCATGGTTTCAGAAGTCTTAGTCCTTAAGACTCCATTCCTCAGGGCTCGAGGTGAGGCTGAGCATCATGGCAGGAGAGGGTGGTAGAGGGAAGCAGCTCACATCATTAGGACCAGGAGGCAGAGAGACTCCACTCTTCAGATACAAATATATACCCAAAGCCTCTCCCCAATTCCCATCTCCTCCAGGCACAGCCTACCACTTCAGTTAATCTCATCAGGGATTAACTCACTGGACTAGGCTAAGGCTATAATCCAACCATTTCTCCTTCAAACCTTGAATTGTTTTATGTGAGTTTCTGGGGGACTCCTCACATTCAAATCATAACAAGAACATGTGAGGAAAAGTTCAAATAAATTTGAAAAAGACAAAAATTTTAATTAAAAGAAAGAAAAGAAATGAGTAGGTATTTCAAGGAAGAAAAACTGAAATGATGAATAAATACATGAAGGGATATTCTACTTCAGAAATTAGGGAAATGTGAATTAGTACATACAAAATGATCTGTATGTACTAGACCAAAAGAAAAAAAAAATTACTTTGACAGTTCTATGCTTTGGAGTTTTTTTAGACTAACAGAAAAACTTATACACTGAAATAGAAATATAAAATGTTACAACCACATTGGAAAACAATTTAACATTTCCTTGGAAATGAATCATCATACACCCCATCACCCATTATTTCAACTCCTCAACTTATACCATAGAGAAATTTCTGCACAGAGGTATCAGAAGAAAAATACAAAATTTAAGAAATCCTAGTATCATTTTTCTCATTGTAGAAAAATGTGAAAGTAACCACAGTATCTATGATCTGAATTTATATTGAACAGTATCTATTTAATTACAAGTGACAAAAACCTAATAAATGAATCTGTGCAAAAAAACTACTAGTATGTTTTGACCCACAAAGAAGAGTTTGAAGAGCACTTTATCTCAGACAATGAATGGGTCCAGAGAATTTATCATTTTTGTTCAGAAACTTTTTTTTTGTGATATTAGCTTTCGTTTTATTTATTTTTTTCATTGGTTGTTCACAACATTACAAAGCTCTTGACATATCATATTTCATACATTAGATTGAAGTGGGTTATGAACCCCCAATTTTTTTTATTGGATGTTCACAACATTACAAAGCTCATGACAAATCATATTTCATAGATTAGAATCGATTGGGTTATGAACTCCCATTTTTACCCCAAATACAGATTGCAGAATCACATCGGTTACACATCACATTTTTACATACTGCCATATTAGTGACTGTTGTATTCTGCTACCTTTCCTATCCTCTACTATCCCCCCTCCCCTCCCCTCCCATCTTCTCTCTCTACCCCATCTACTGTAATTCATTTCCCTCCATGTTTGTTATCCCATTCCCCTTGTAAACTCTTATATGTAATTTTGTATAACAATGAGGGTCTCCCTCCATTTCCATGTGATTTCCCTTTTTTTCTCCCTTTCCCTCCCACCTCATGTCTCTGTTTAATGCTAATCTTTTCTTCCTGCTCATCCTCCCTGCTCTGTTCATATTTGCTCTCATTATATCAAAGAAGACATTTGGTATTTGTTTTTTAGGGATTGGCTAGCTTCACTAAGCATAATCTGCTCTAGTGCCATCCATTTCCCTGCAAATTCTATGATTTTGTCATTTTTTATTGCTGCATAGTACTCCATTGTGTATAGATGCCACATTTTTTTATCCATTCATCTATAAACTTTTAATTTTATATCTATCTCACTCTTAGTTCTGATTGTCTCTGTCTTTTTCTTGATTTTCTCAATATGGTGGCCAAAATGGCTTCAATGAACCTTCATTTCCATGCTCTCTTTTAAATGAATTGAATCTTAAATAGCTAACTACTATTAACCTTTGTTATTTTAACATAAAATTTCATATGCTTAATATTGCATTAAAATCCCTTTGAAGTATTTAGTATTGCAATGAAATATGGTATTAAAGCAGAGTTGCAATAGAACCTAAACTCTTGGAAATATCTTAAACATTGTGTCTTTTATATTGCAGCAGATTGATTCTTTTTTTGCAGCAGTGCAGTAAATAAATCCTGTTTGGCCCCATTCAAGTTATTTTACAGTGGAGAATTATTCACTCATTTTCCTGCACCAAATCAATATGTGCCTTTGTTTTCATGCTTGGGAAATTTATGTGGAGTTTGTTTAAAGTGAAATATTTCTAGGTGTTGCATCTTTCTGGAAAGGAATTTCTGAGGTAATTAGAAAGAAAAGTTATAACAGCCACAGCAATGAAAGAAATCCTCTTATTCTTGTGTATTATTGCATGAAATTTACACAGCTATAGTTTAGGATTATTTCTTCAACTTATCTGTTTATATAAAACAGAGGCTTACTGTTCAGGAGTTGGTATGCATGTTTTCCTGTGGCTGCTTTTGTTTGGGGAGTTGTCTTAAAGAACAGAAAGAACAGGCCAGAATGGCAAATATTAAATCTGCATGGACACTCCTTAAGCATAGAAAAGTATATTCCAGCATTTGCCATCTTAGTAAATGCACAGAGAGTGGGTGTGAATCTGTGTGCACATATCTTTCAGCAACTATTATCTTAGGCATGCCCCAGGTGCCCTACAATGCCACGTAGCCTGGAGCTCAGGTTTTCCCACTGAGTGGGTCAGATTGGAGATGACACTATAGGAAAACAAGTGCTAACTCAAAATGAGGAGGTAACAAAGGCAACAGGGCACAGTGGCTCACATCTGCAAGCTCAGTGGCTCAGGAGGCTAAGGAAGGAAGAACACAAGTTTGAGGCTAGTCTCAGCAACTTAGTGAGACCCTAGCAACTTGGTGAGACCCTGTCTCAGAATAAAAGTTAAAAGGACCGGGGGTGTTGCTCAGTGATAAAGCATCCCTGGGTTCAATGCTAAGGACAGGAAAAAAAAAAGCAGTTAAGCCAAATAGTGTGAAAGGAGGCATGGAGTAATTGAAGGTATATGAAAAATCAACCTTAGTGCCATTTCTCACTAAAACCTTTCAACAGTTCTCTGAGATCAGAAACACATTTAAAAGGTAGGTATTTGGGCAACCCTTCTGCTTTCTGATAAATGGCACTGACCAAGCCTGCACATTAAATCTTGTTGGTCAATCCTGTCTCTCTCTTTTCCTTTTCATTCTCTTCTGCTAACACTACAGTGTAAGCATTTCTTAGTCAGACTGAAGAAACTGAGGCCAAATGGAACCCTGAGTTGGAGAAGTGTCCTCTGGTTTGGGAATAGCTTCAGCACTCATGTCCTCTCTTTGGCTATATGTCCTTAAGAGGCTCCATTTTCCTTGGTACAGGGAGACAATATATACATTCTGCTTCTCATTTGAGCTATGTTAAATCAGAAGACTCAATGTGTGATGCTCTTCATGTGTGTATTGTATGTCATGGAGTATCAGTACTAAATATTATACAGTAGATTTATGTTAGTTTTCTATTGCTATCAAAATAGACTACCACAAATTGTCAACTTAAAAAAGCACACACACATTTTAAGCTTCCAGTTTTGTAGGTCAGAAGGCTGACATGGTCTCATCTGGGTGTGATCAGGGTGGCATACCTAACTGGAGGCTCCAGGGGAGAATCCATTTGTTTGTTTATTGAGGTTGTTTGGCAGGAGGTGATTCCTTGTGATCTTAGAACTGACAACTGGTTTCATCAGTTGCAGTTTAGAGACAACTTGAATTCCTTGGCTTATGGCCCTCTTCTTTAGCCTTCCAAGCCTGTAGCAGTGGGTCACTTCCTTTTCCTGCTTCACATCTCTTCTGCCTCTTCCCTCCTCATCACATCCTTCTCATTGAGTCTTCTGCCTTTATCTCTGCTTTTAAGTATTGATGTGATTACATTGGATTCACCCACATAATTCAGGATGGTCTCCCTATTTTAATACACACTGCTTAGCAAATTTAAATTCTATCTGCAAAGTCCCTTTTAATATGTAAGGGAACATATCCATAAGCTCCAGGGATAAAGGTGTAGTCATCTTTGGGAGGCCATTATATGACCCACCAAACACATGGACAGTGATCACTTTGAAAACATTTAGTGTCATAAAGACTGATTTTTTTTTTTTTTTATGATTTGGCACATACCATATCCTTGAACAGGGTTAGATACATTAATTAAACTCTTCCCTTTGATTTATTTTCCTACAAACTGTTCATTATTATTTTTTCTGTTGGAAGTATCTAGGAAGGAGCCAAATTTCTCTAACCCTTGTTTCAATTCCAGAAATTTCTCAAGAAATAAACAAAAAAAGAATTTATATTTGTACCTTATTACTTAAGTTCAATTCACTTAATGAATTCATAAACCCTGCCAAACATCATGAAAGGTTCTTTTAAAAGCACTCAGATAACAATAGTCCTTATGCCTTACCCCATCCATTTTTTTGGCAGACATTACCCAAATTTAGTTATTCTAAGCTGATAGGAATTTCTACATTTCTTTAATGACAATGAGACTCTAAAGCTTCAGTCTGTCATTACTTTCTCATGCATATTATACTTTACAGTCAGAAAAGCCTTTCTTTGTATATGAAAGAAAACATTATTCAATAATACTTGCTAAAGCACACTAAAGAGACTTTATTTAGGACTATGCAAATAGGTATAAGGACCACTGCAGTGTGGGAGAGAGATTGGGCTCAACTCTAAATACAGCACAGGCAAGTAAAGATTTATAGTCAAGGAGCAGGATAGGTGTCAATAAATGGAAAATTACTAAGAAGAAACATGAGGGGTGTTATGGTTTGGCTGTGAGGTGTCCCCCAAAAGCTCACACGTGAGACAATGCAAGGTTCAGAGGAGAAATGATTCAGTTTTAAGAGTCTTAACCTAATCAGTGAATTAATCCCCCCGATAGGGATTAACTGAATGTTAATTAACTGAACGTGATAGGGTGTGGCTTTGGGGTATATATTTTCTATCTGGTGAGTGGAGACTGTCTGTCTCACTGCTTTCTGATCATGATGTGAGCTGCTTCCCTCTGCCACACTCTCTGAGTACACCACTGTGTTCAGCCTCACCTTGAGCTCTAAGGAATGGAGCCGCATGAGCCCTCAAATAAACCTTTCCTCTTGGGCTGGGGATGTGGCTCAAGCGGTAGCGCGCTCGCCTGGCATGCGTGCGGCCCGGGTTCGATCCTCAGCACCACATACCAACAAAGATGTTGTGTCCGCCGAGAACTAAAAAATAAATATTAAAATTCTCTCTCTCTCTCTCTCTCTCTCTCTCTCTCTCTCTCTCTCTCTCTCTCTCTCTCTCTCTCTCTCCAAAAAAAAAAAAAAAAAAAAAAAAAAAAAAACCTTTCCTCTTCTAAAGTTGTGCTGGTCAGATCATTTAGTCACAGCAGCATAAAAAGGTGACTAAAACAAGGAGGGGAACTCTGATTAAACTACCTAATAGGATTCTTACTGAAGAGAGGACGATCATGGTGAGCAGATACCACCTGAGAGGTGGTGGATCGTGACAGTCAAGGGTGAGTAGGTATGGGGCGGGGGGTTGGGGGGGCAGGTGTTCCTTGCTGATGCAGCAAATCCTCTGCTAAAACTATATTTAACAAGGAAACAAGCAGAATGTCAAAGGAACAGTTCAGATGATGACTGAATTTTGGTCAAGTACAGAATCTTTGCTAATGTTTATCCAAAAGATACCATGATATAAAGATCTAACTTCTTCTTTTAGGAACAGGTGGTTTCCTATCTTTAACGAGCTAATGAAGTTTTATAATTTCTAATATCTTCTTTTCCAAGTCTTTTTAAAACCAAGAAATTTCAATAACATCAACATAATATCCATAGAAAAACACTGGTACAAGGGTCATTAGAATGCTACATAACAAAATATATTTATAAATATATATTACCTATAATATTTTGAGAAATTATTAAAAAATAGAACCTTGACAATAAAAGAAATAATTATTCAAAATGTCAATCTAAATGTACAATTTGGAAATTTTTAACTGTTCTCTTATCTCTAGTAACAAAGAATACATTTTGTGTAAGAAAATGATTTGAATTCTATTGATTCTACCATTGACTTCAAAAATATCCTTCAACTCAAGAACAGATATTTGCCAACTATTATGGGGCTAACTTTATGCACTCTTTCTATATCTAGGAAGTGTTAGTGATAATAAAATTCTTCACTTTGGGATAAGAATTGCTTACCCATAATTGAATTACTTCTTCCACAATGGAAATAGAAAAGAGATTTGCAAACTGTATATACAATAAGGACTTAATAACCAAAGTATGTATGGAACTTCTACAATTCAGTAAAAATTGCCACCAAGTAACCTGATTAAAAATTGGCATAAGACTTGAATTTCTTCACAGCAGACATATGAATGGCTCATGGTTATTAATCATTAAGCAAATGCAAATCAAATCCATAGAGAAATATTATCTCACATCTGTTAGTATGACTATTGACAAAACAAAACAAACAACAACAACAACAAAAAGATAGCAATTGGTAAGAATGTAGGAAAACTGGAGCCCTTTTGGAAAGTAACATAGTACAGTCACTATGGAAAACAGTATGGCAGTTCCTCCAAAAATTTAAAGTAGGATTTTTAGATGACCCAGCTATCCCATTCTGGTACATATCCAGACAAATTGCAACCAGTACTTTGAAGAGATAAACTCTGTGTTCATTGTAGCATTATTCACAATAGCCAAGATACAGAAACAACCAAAATGTTCATAATAGATAAAACATGTGATGAATACACAAATTATTATTATTTACTTTTTTAAAAATAAGAAAATCCTGATATTTAACTGAAGTGAAATAAGCCACTTACAGAAGGACAGATATTTCATGAGTTCATTTTATAAAGTATCTAAAATAGTTAAACTCATTCATTGAAACAGAATAAAACAGTGGCTTTCAGGGGCTGGAGGAAATGGGAAATGGAGAGCTGTTGTGCAGCTGATATGAAGTTTCAATTATGCGAGGTGTGTAAATTCTAGCAATCTGCTGTTCAACATTTTGCTTATATTTAACAATACTGTATTGTCACTTAAAAATCTGTTAATAGGGTAGATCTCTTGTTAAGTGTTCTTACCACAGTAAAAACAAAAATAAGAAAAAGACAAATAAATCATTTAAACAGGACAACTTTCTTTTAATCCTCTGGAGAAACAATGTATAAAGAATCTTTATATGTAAATTTAGACGGTATGTCTCTTTGTTTGCTTATTGGGGCAATTTTATTTTATTTTATTTTATTGAAGTATAAATGACAAATAAAAATTATAAATATTTCACATACACAGACATGTTTTAATATTCCTATACATTGTGAAATGATTGCTATAATCAAGTTTATTAGAATTTCTATCACCTCACATAATTACCATGTTGTGTTGAATATGTGTGTGGTTGAAACCAGAGTCTGAGATGAAACTCGATTTTCTGCTTCTACTGATAGGTAAGGTAGGGTCTGTGTAAACTGCAGGCCTCTGCAGCCAAGAACACCTGCTGTATCATTAGCAGCTGGTCACAGCAGTGGCTTCAACAAACTGACAAAGCCAGATTCTTCTCAATCACTATTGAGTGGTGTATTGCAGCTCTTAATGGCAGGTTATGCCCTGCAGTGCTACAGTGTGTTAGCAGATCCCAGCAACTCACCTCCAATTTCTTTCTAGGTTCTCATCTTGCAAATTTGAAAAATGAAATCCACAGATAATAATGAAGCCAAAAGTGAAAAGAGTGAGAAGAAAGAGAATTGCAGGGCAAGAGGGGACCCACCGGGGAATTCCCCTTAAATGTATTAGTCTAGGGGCTTATATAATTACTGGGTAGGGGCATACATCTATATCTATGCTAATCAAATCTTGGAAAAGTACCTGCACTATTGTTCTATCTCATGATTTTCTGACTGGCTTTTTAATCCTTGAGTTTGAACTTTCCCTAACCTCCATTCAGGTCTGCCCCTATTTCTGTTTTTCACCTCTCCTAAAAAATGGAATGTTTGAAGTGTTTCTATAGGTTAACCTTGTGCAATGGCCTAAACAAAAAAAAAGAAAATCTTTAATTGGGATCCATTAACTGTCCTATCTTATTCATGATGAACAATTAAGATCCTCTTTAACAATTTTTACATCTCTGTGTTGCTTTTCATAATGGCTAAACTAATTTACATTCCCATGAAGAATTTAAAAATATTCATTTTCTCTCCATATCCTCATCAGCACTTATCTTTAGTCTTTTTTTATAATATCCATTCTAACATGTAAAGTGATATTTTGCTTTTAATTTGTATTGTAATTATTGGGAAGATTAATGCAAGAGGCTTTTCCATCTATTTTCTTCTAGGCGTTTAGAGTTTCAGTTCTTATGTTTTTAAGTCTTTATTTTTAGTTGATTTTTGGATATAGTTTGATAAAAAGGTCAAATTCATTCTTCTGCATACACATATCCAGTTTTCTCTGAAGCATTTATTAAAAGACTATTATTTTCTTATTGAGTATTCTCAATACACTTGTCAAAGTTTAGTTGACTATTAGTGTGTGAATTTATTTCTGGACACTGTTTTATTGGTATAAAATTGTGTGTGTGTGCCAGTACCATTTTTAAAATTAATCAATACAAAACTTATCAACAAAATACTAACAAAGCAAATTCAGTACATTAAAAGGATCATACAGTGCTTGCTTTGGCAGTACATATACTAATATTGGAACAATACAGAGAAGATTAACATGGCCCCTGCATAAGAATGATATGCAAATTTGTGAAGAATTTCATATTTGGGGCATGGGAAAAATAGAGGAACTTTGATTGGGCAAGTGGGAGGGAGAGGAGAGGAGGGGGCATGAGGGCAGGAAAGATGGTGGAATGAGATGTACATCACCACCCTAGGTACATGTGTGACTGCACATATAGTGTGACTCTACATGGTGTACAACCAGAGAAATGAAAAGTTGTGCTGCAATTGTGTACAATGAATCAAAATGCATTCTGCTATCATATATACCTAATTAGAATAAATAAATAAATAAATAAAATATTAAAAAGGATCATACATCATCGCTGGTTGCAAGGATGGTTTCAACATAGGTAAATCCCTAAATAAAACATGTCAAGAGAGTGAGGTACAAAAGCCACATGATCTTTCCAATAAATACAGAAAATAGCATTTGACAAACTTCAACATTTTTTAGTCAGATTTTACATCACTATGACCAAAGGAACTGACAAGAACAACATAAAGGAAGAGAAGTTTAGTTGGGTCTCACAGTTTCAGAGGTCTCAGTTCACAGACAGCTGACTCCATAGCTCTAGGTCCAAGCTGAGGTAGAACATCAAGGTGGAAGGGTAGATCAGAGGAAAGCAAGTCAGTTCAGGGCATCAAGAAGCAGAAAGAGAACATTGTGCTCTCTAGAGACAAAATATATACCTTATAGACACATACCCCAAAACCCACCTCCTACACCCTACCTGCCTACAGTTACCACCCAGTTAATCCTTATCAGGGTATTAATGCACTCATCAGGTGAAGGATCTCCTAACCCAATCATTTTACCTCTAAACTTTCTTGTATTATCTCACACATGAGCTTTTGGGGGACACCTCATATCTAAACTATAACAAACAGCCTTTTGTTATTAAAACTCTCAATAAAACTAAGTATAGAAGGAATATAACTCAATATAATTAAAACCATATCTGACTAGAACACAATTATCATCAAACTCAGAGATGAAACTCTGAAGACTTTTCCTTTCAGATCAGAAACAAGACAAGGTCCATCACTCTCACTACTTCTATTCAGCATAGTCTTGGAAGTCCTAACCAGAGCAATTAAGCACGAAAAAAAAAGTTTCACAAATTGGGAAGGAAGAAGTAAAATTTTCTCTGCACTTAACATGATCTTATGTATCAACCCTAAAAACCAATAAATTCAGTATAGTTCATAAGACGTGAAATTGATGAACAAATGTTATTTACATTTTTGTACCTAACAGTAAACTATCTGAAAAAAAATTAAGAAAATAATCTAATTTGAACTCACATCAAAGATGATAAAATGCTTGGGAATAAATCTAACCAAGGAGATGAAATATATGTACTCTGAAAATTATAAAATATTGGTGAAAAAAATGAAGATACAAATAAAAAAATCTTATATTCATGGATTAGAAGAATTGGAATTGTTAATACGTCCATGTTATTAAAAGTGATTAATGGATTCAATGTAATCTCTTCCAAAATTCCAGTGGCATTTTTTCACTGAAATTGATGAAACAGTCCTCCACTGTTTTATCTGAATTAGTTTGAATGGAGCTTTTCACTATCCACTTTGTGCCATAATTATTGTGAACATGCTTAATCTTTTAAGCTTTGAAATAACAGAGATGTGATTTTATTCCTGATTTTAACATTCAGTTCATGGCAAGCTCTTAATACACAGAAAAATAAGACACAGTCACTGTATTCAGTTTAGTACCACCCACCAAGTCAGTAGGGGATAAAGTATTTGAAATATTCATAAGTAATCAATAAGCTCAGAGAAGCTAAGGCAATCCAAGGGCAAAGATTTAATGCAGAAGATATTCCTGTAGATTTTAGCCAAATGAAGAAAGATTATAGGCAGGATCACTTTGTCATGGGCAAGAATATTGGGAAAGGTAGAGATATGAAACTGTCCTTTTGAAGTGGTTTTGAGGAAGCTTATAAAATGTGAGGCAGGAGTACAAGAAGATAAAATTGGAAAGATGAGCAGGAACCAGATGGTGGGCACACAACCTCCTAGCTACTAAGCCAGACGTCTTGGATTGTTATTTTAAGACTGTGACTTTGGGCCATGCTGTATGACCTCCATTTCTTCTTCTTTATATATATGGAGATACTGCTTACTTTAGATGATGTTTAAGAAAAGAAGTAACATAATACATGGAAGGAGCTTAAGAGATGCTTGTCAGATAGCAGGTATTCAAAGGTGTTAGCTATCTCCCTTTCTTCTGTTCACTTCATCTCTAAGTAGGCCATGGGCTTACTCTTTGAGACAGTGCCTTCTTCAGAGATGCTACCCCTGGCTTTCCTCATTTCTGAGAATTTTGCTGGGACTCCCTTCTGCTCTGGTAATCTTTTACTGTGGGCACTGTGCCTTCTCCTATGACTTGGGAAGCGCAATTTCCCTTCAAGTACTTTTCAGATCTATATGCTAGGCTAAGACACTCTTTAAAAAAGAATGCAGATAATTTATTCTTCCATGGGTCATGTTAGTCTTTCAAAGTCTTTGCTAGAGAAGTTTAGGGCTTTTCCTTTTTAAATTTCTGAGCTAAAATTTATATTAGTGATACCACACTGCTCTATACACTCCAGGACATGTATTTGGAATTTTTCCTAGTTCACTAGTTCCCTAAGTTTCTACTTCTCTACTTCTGTCCAGAAAATAAATAAAACTAGGGTACCCTAATGCTTCCTCTTCATTTAAGGACATTCATCATTGGTTTGAAAGTCTATGTTCAGTCTCACAAGCCTCCTCACCATTTTTCCCAAGGAACAGAGGGATGTTTGTGAAAATGAAATATGTTACATTTTCCTTCTTTATACTAGTATCCCTTAAGGACATATGTCAAATTTATCTACTGGTCTGTATGTGCTACTCATTGTGCCTGACACGTATTGTACATGTTCCATAGATATTAATACGAAAGAAAATAGAATGAACAAAAATTAAAGAATGAAGGAAAGAAAAAATGGCCAGTCATATACTAAAGTAGTCTGTAAATATGTTTGAAATTAATGTAAATAATAAAATAGATACAAAGGTAATCTCCCCCCAAATTTAAATTATTTTGGGATTTATACCTTTGAAAAATATAAGAAAAACTTTGAGCCAGTATCATCCAATTCCAACTCTCTTGGTTAAAATGAACAATTTTATAATTAATAAAAACAGGACAATGAGGTACAAAAAAGTACATGAAGGAGTCATAATAAAAGTTGTATTTTAAAGAACAGGTAGGTAGTGATTTTCAAAATTCTCTATTATATAGAGGTAAAAGGAAAATTAGAAATTTTTCATCAGCAAAATATACAAAGAGTATACACCTGTGAGCCCTGATTTACCTACCTCATATTCTCCGAACAGAGAACACACTAATTTTTGCAGATATACTCCATTCCATTGCCCTTTACAGCCAATGAAATCAAAGTCTGAAAATTAGACAGCTTCTTCTTCCCTGCTACGAACCTGCCAATGGTGTCATCAATTACGTTCACCCAGGGCAATGGCACAATAACTCTATTATAGTTCAGTGGAGATTGATGACATGAATCAGAAAGCTAGAGATAAAGACTTTAGACCAATGATTTATAGATATAGATTCATGTGTATTTTCCAGTATCCCACAATAATATATTATGCATTTGGTATTTTTCTGTGAACTGTGGGAAGATATATCAGACCATACATCAGACATAGTGGAGCAATAGCCCTTTTGCTAAACATGAAATCTTGATCCCATTTCTGTACTAAAACAAGATTCAGTGATTCTCTAGCAGCATTTTATATTTGAAAAGATGAATGAATGAAAAGAGATTATATACAATTAAATTAACCAGTGATAGATTGTTCATATGGACAGGTTTACTTAGAAAGCATATTTTTAAGTAATCCATACCCTAAATTAACACAAGAATTCAGGAGACTAGACTGGAAAAGCAGGTATGAACTTGGAAGATCCAAAATGAAGAACTGTGAGTCAAAGTGTTCCTTAACTCTACTTTCAAGAGCAAAAATGAAGGAAAGATGTGTTATTTTAAAATCTATCAATCATGTATCTATTATCTATCCATCCATTGTCTATTTATTATCCATAATTTTAATTAATGGGTTTCTGATGTTCATTTACTTCTCAAGAAAAAATGTCAGAATATATGAACATTGGAGTAAAATTACTGTAATATCAAAAATTGCCTTGAGGCTGGGGATGTGGCTCAAGTGGTAGCATGCTCGTCTGTCATGCACGAGGCACTGGGTTCGATCCTCAGCACCACATAAAAATAAATAAGTGAAATAAAGGTATTGTGTTCAACTACAACTAAAAAATGAATATTTTTTTAAAAATAAACTAAAAAATTGCCTTATTCTTTTACTTTGTATTCATTTTAGATCTTATAAAAAGAAATATACAAATGATATAATTATATTTAAAACCAATATAGATATACTTTTTTCCACTTTTATTAAAGATAATATACACACATGGAAATACATAGTTTGTAAAGTACTCATAGTCATACAGTGAACCTGGACAGAAATCACCAAATAGTCCAAAGCATTCTTCATTAAATACTTTATTCAAAGGATCAAAAACATCTCATTGTCTATATCTTCTGAGTAAATTCTATGTAAGACTTAGAAACTTCTTAAAACTTCATTGAGCATTCATATCACCTTATTTCACAATTTACCTTCATTAGATTAATTATTTCTTTAGGTTTCTGCAACAAAACCAATGGAATCTCCTTGTTGAATTAGAAAGATATCATAGAACGAGGTCCTAATTGTATTAGCTATTCGTGTCTGCATAACAACATCACCATGAATTTAATAACTAAAACCTATATACACATATTACCCCAGGATCTGTGAGGCAAGAGTCCAGTGGAGTCTTCTGCACGGCAGCATCAGTCAAGGTGGGAGATAAAACTGGGTTTTCATCCAGAGGTGACTGGAAAAGAGTCTACATTCTAACTCATGAAGTTGTTGGCAACATTTAGTTTTTGGAAGCTACCAGACTGAGGGTCTCAGTTCCTTGACTGCTTTTGGGCAAAGACTACCCTTAGCTCCTTGCTGTGTGGCTGTGTCCATTGGCATCCTACCACATTGAAGTTTGTTTCTTCAAAGTCAGGAAAGGAGAAAGTCTCTTGGGTAAGATGGGAATCACAATCTTATGTAACATAATCATGCATATCCTGCCACCCTTGCTGAGTCTCATTGGTTAGAAGCAAGTCATATGGTTTTTAATACACAGAAATTAAAAACTTAAACAAAAATATCCATAGTCCAGTTTCTCATGTATGCCTATTAACATAGTCAAGAGAGGAATGGTCATACTATGGTAACAAGTAGCTTCTACAATATGGGCGATGTTAAACAAAATGTTTATTTTATATTTACACCAAATGTCCATTACAGTAAGGTGTTTAATCAGAGAGTTGTTAGTCTTTGACAGTCATAAAACATACAATGCATCCTTTAAATTTTTTTTAATAAGAGAGAGAGAGATAATTTTTTAATATTTATTTTCCAGTTTTCGGTGGACACAACATGGTTATTTTATTTATATGTGGTGCTGAGGATCCAACCCAGCACCCTGCACATGCCAGGCGAGCACAGTACCCCTTGAGCCACATTCCCAGCCCCACATCCTCTAATTTTTACAAATACAATGATGAAGAATAATTATCAAACAAGATATTTTACTTTTCAATAATTTTATTAAAAATCCCCCTAAGTCTTAACCCTCATAATAGCTTTCAAATGAATTGACAAGTGATTTGAAGAATTTGCCTCTAGTATAACATGATAGAATAAAACAACATCAAAAACATTAGCATCTTGGTAACCAAAATTATGTTAGTCATGAACATTTTCTGAAGATTTTAAAGAAGTATAGACATAGTAAAGGATGTTAATTCTTTTTGGTTTTCTTTTTTTTTAACTGGGGATTGATCTCAGGGTCTCATGTGTACCAAGCAAATACTCTACCACTGAGCTTCATCTCCAGCTCTGGAAAAGAATTCTTAAGGTTATTTGTGATTACAGTTTTATTCCTATCTCTATGTAGTGGAGTGTTCTAGTTAGCCATACTAGATTTCTGTTGATATTAAAAAAAAGTGATGCATAACTTTAAAAAAATAATGCAATTAGAATGGGCTTTTAGAAATAAATATTTCTTTTCTTACAAAGATAATGAGGGCTTCTCTTGAAGGTGAAAGAATTATGCTGTTCAATAGCCATTTGTTTGAATAACTACTTTTTTTTGTTAAGTGACTGCTTCTCTTTCAGCATCTTACCAATAAAATTTCCAATTACTAAATAAACCTATATGGAGGGGGAACCTTATAAATGTACCAACCACAGTTCCCAAGGTGTAGGGTCAGTGGTGTATCCAGTGGGCCAAGCACTTGGAGGCTGTTTGAGCAAAGTAAAGACTGAATTTTGATTCTTAAATTAGTAATCACTAACCAGGGAAAATAGTCTTCATCCATATTAGATAAAGATCACTTTCAGATAGAACCTGGATCATTTGTTCAGATCTAGATGCAAGAACAAAAGCATTCTTCTTCCTTTTTGACATCTTCTTCCTTTTCTTTCACTTTATCTTTACATAGAAAGGGAACATAAGGGAAACAGAAAACTGTAATAACAAAAAAATGTGAAATTTCTTATGGAAGACCCTTATTCTTCAGGATGTCTTGGAGTTTTGCTATCCACTTGAGCATATGTGCTAAGAATTGGAAATATCTAACAAGGATAGAGAATATAAAAGTATAAAATGATGTGCTATGAGTTCAGCTCTCTTATCACTGGAGTGGAAGCAGGCCAAAAATATACTGGTTATATGTACTTGATCTTTAGAGGGAAAACAGTTATTTATTTTTTCCAATAAATTGAAGCCCTCCATAAGATGATATTAAGGCAAACGCAACTTTAAGTGATGTTATGCAGGATCTTATGTATTCTGTGTCCTGTTTTATTGTGATTTATTGGATGTGATAAGTGAAAATAAGCCATAATTGTTTGCCTGTCAGAAACATCTTACCAGCAATTATAAATCATGTGTAACCACTTGGAACATAACATATTGTATTCTAAATAAAATAGGATTGTACAGGACATTACCCACTCTCATTATATGATATTTATAGAAAACCAACAGTACCTCAAGCATGAGATAAAGTCTTGAGTTCTCCACTGTTTCATATTTCAACACTAATAGTAGAAACACAAATTGAAACTTACAGATCTTTAATATTGACATCAACCTCTCTGTAAAAGTTCAATGATCTCAGGAATTAACAATGAAGATTAATGACCTCTTATTGTTCAAAATTGACTTTTCATTCAAATAAAGAGTTAAATTTGCCAGTGTCTGCCATGGATAGTTAAGAAGAGCATTTCTCTCATTTGACTTTGCTCATCATATAACCGTGCTGACTGACCTACCATAAATTCCTGCTGACTCTTTCCAATTGGGTTTTCAAAGCTGTTTGACAATCTTATTATTCATTTCCAGATGATAGATTAGGCAGTTCCCTACAAGTCAAATTCTAAATTCTCTCTCATCTTCTCTAATTCTCTTGCCTAACTTTTCTACACTATTTAGATCTTCAAGTAGCTCTGCCTCCTTGTTTATTGAAGATATTGAAATTGACTGTTGAACTGAAATGCTATCATTTGCTTTTTAAAAAATTTGTTAAGCATTCCTCTTTCTTAAGAGGTGGTTTGTTTCTCAAAAAAATGATTATTGCTATTTGTTTCATGATAATAAACTTACATGCTTATTGTACTGTAGTTATTTGTGAGCAAAATATGTCTCCTTTTACATCACTTTTATGTACACAGGCCATCTCTTATACAAATTGTCATCTTCCACAAAGCCAAATCTTTATTCAAGTAATTTTCATTTCATATTTACAAAATGAATAGATTTAGGAAGAAATAACTGAGCTCTGTCTTCTATTTCCTTGGTCTTTGTTTCAAAATTTAAAAAATGTAAAGGTATTCTATAGCCTGTGAAATGTATCATTAAATTCATAGGCCCTTAAAAAAGAGTTACCTGTATAGTAAAGAATCTCAGGAAAGGAAAGTTTGATAAAATGGATAAAGATGAATGGTTCTAAACTAAATGGTATTTTTAAAAATTACCATAGTGTACCTATAGCTACATTCCCTTAGCCATTATGTGCCAAAGTATGCATTTGGAATACTGGTGTCACCAACCATGTTAAGGGCTATTTTGTAAAAGGCTTTATGATCAAGAGGGTATGTTAAACAGTATAATCTCCTCTAGAAGATTCACATTGTATAATAAACTATTAAAGAGTTTAAAGAGTCCACTAATATTTTTAAAATCTCATTTAACCCAGCATTTCTAGTGTTCAAAAATTTGTTTTTTAAATGTGATCCAATCTTCACAGATTTTTCAGTGAAGTTCCCAGTATTAGTTTTGTAGTACTACTATTCCAAATTACCACTATCTTAGTGAATTTTATCGGTGATGTATAGTTATACATGATAGTAGGCTTCATTGTGATATATTTGTATTGGAAAATAGCATAATTGGTTTAATTCATAACCTCCTCCCTCCCTCAACCATCTTTCTCTACTCTATTGGTCTCTCTTCTGTTTTTATGAGGACGCTGTTTCTCTCTAGCTTCTACATGAGAGAAAACATGTGACTCTTGACTTTCTGAGTTTGGATTATTTCACTTAGCATGATGTTTTCAAGTTACATCCATTTTCCTGCAAGTGACATAATTTTACTCATCTCTACAACTGAGTAAAACTCCATTGTGTATATATACCACAATTCAAAAACTCTATTTTGTAATGAATGTATTGCTATCTAATAAATCTTCAGTGTTTAATGAGTCACACTGTGGAAAATTTCAGCTTAAAGGAACTTGGAGAAAGTGATATGTTTTATTTGGCTTTTGTTCTTTTGTGTCATTAATTAATTAATATATTGAAAGACTTTACTGAGCAGCACTCTCTCTAATAGGCACTATAAATCCAGTGTAAGTAAAATGTGCATAGTCCTCTCTCTCAATAGGTTTAGTTTAGTGAGAATGCACTAATTTTTTTAAGGCGAAGAAATGAAAGATTCACCAGGCTCCCCCCCCCCCAAAAAAAAATGAGGATACAGAACATTCTCCATAGAGAAAATAATATCTTCAAAGGCACCTTGGTGGGGTGGAGCATGAATATTCAAGGCCAATAGAAGAGGTAGGGAGAATATGGGCTGCATGATGAAAACAGGGCTGACACAGTATGTAGGGACAAAGTCATGTAAAACATAGGTAAAATTTGAATTTTTTAGTCCTAAAAACATTGGGAAGTCATTTACTCATTATCAGTGGAAATGAATGGTACTCTTCTAAAAGCAGATTTCGGCTATAATGGAAACAATGAAAGGATCCAAAATAGGATATGGGCAGATCAGTTGAAAGATTAACTTATTAATTTGGGAAAAAATGATATCTTGGTATTATGAGCTGAATTGTCCTGACACCTACCCTCATTCTTGTTTTATAACCCTACCCTTCTTGTGACTGTACTAAAGATAGTTCTTTTAAGGAAACAATTAATTTTTAAGCAATCACAAGAGCAGAGACCTAATCCCTTAAAAGCTATTGTCCTTATAAAAGAAGAAGAGGCACAAGAGACCTGTCTTTCTCTGCCACACAAAAATATGGCCATCTGCAAGCCAGAAGGAGAATACTCACTTGAACTAGAACCTTGCTAGGAATTTGACCATGGGCTTCCTCATCCCCAAAATGTGAGAAAAATTTTCTGTGTTTTATACATTACCCAGTCTCAAGTATTCTGTTATAGCTGTACAAAAAAAGTCTAATACAGTAATCTTACTTTGTGTATGTGCTCATTTATATATGTATATTGACACTGAAATATTCTGATGGTGTAAATCTAAGTTAAAATAATTTTTCTAAAGGAAAGTTAGAAATTTTATTGAATGCTTCAGCCTCACTTGAAATTCCCCTCAACTCTACCTGTCACTCCTGGTACCACCACCAGCTTTGTTCTGGCACAATCAGTGACACCTCAATTCAGACTTTCCTACCTCTCTCTTGCTTCAGAACATGAGGTTTATGTGAGGCTCTGGTGGTTTCTGAGAATCTTCACTGAGCAGTCTGCAATTAAAGGGGAGTTAATGTCTGCTGGCCACTCTTTACTAATGGAGAAAAGAGTGAATTTATTCCCGGGCCCAAAGCACTGGGAAGAAATTATTTCCTACAGTTCTTCATAAGATTACTAGAGGATTCAGCACCAGTGCCTGAAGTAGGAGCCACTCATTAGCACATTCCTGTTTCAGGATTTCCTTTCTCCTTGTTTTACTACCCATTCCTGTCTCCTTCTACTTTCCAGAATTCATTTCCAAATTAATAATGTGCACCAAGACCTTCATGCTTAATAATTAAGAGAGGCTAGAAACAGTAATATGAAAAGCAATTAAAGGTATTCATTCATCTTTTGTCTTTGCATTCCACTTTTTGGTGAAAAGTTGAGGAAGGGGCAGGAGGCAGACGTAAGAGATCTGTGTTCAATTATAAAGCCTACTCCTTAAGTCTTCAGTTGCCTGATGGTTGCAGCCTCAATGCTGGCCATAAAGATTGTCTTCCAGGTCAGTATACCTCTTGATTTTAGAAAGTCCCTCAATTTGTTAATATCATTAGAAAATCTAGCATCTAATTTTCACATTGTTTTAAAACAAATGTCAAAATACTATGAAGAGATTGCTGTAGGCCCATGTCTCTGATACTCATAATGACAGTCATAACCGTCTGTACATTTGTATTCAGTTATGCTGTGTTAATCGGCATGTATTTGTTTGAATAGAAAAACTTGAAAAACATTCTCAATTTATGATTTTGAAGGTTCTGTGGAAACTTCACAGACCCTATGAATAGAAAGTAAATATGTGTGGTAATTTTATCATTATTTTATAATTTCTCAAAATTTAAAATAGATTATGTAATATATTTTTACAAACTGGGGATTTTACATATCAGTCTTTATCTTTAAATAATTAACAAAAGGTATTAGCAGGAATTATTTTATTTTATACAAGATATAAGAGTAAAGGAAATTGAAGTAGCATCAGTATTACATTAGTAAACTGTTTCTGCAAACACCTGCAATATAAGGAAATAGAATGCAGAAATATAGAAATAAAGATTTTTCAAGATGATTTACTTGGTATAACCAAATTAAGAAGTTTCCTTTAAGACAGCTCTCCAGACAGTTAAACAAGTAGTTTTTTTCAATGTTGTGGATAGTAAGTTTTCTCAGTAAGTTTTAGCAAACTTCATATTTTAGTGATTTTGTTGTTTATTTTTGTCTCTATTATTCTTGTCTCTGTTTAGTGACCTCATTTATTCTTTGTATCTATTAATTCCCTTAATTTCGAATGAGGTTGAATATTTTTATTATTTTTTTGCTTAGTAACTTCTTTTGTCATCTTTGTTTTGTCATTCTGCCCATTTTTAAAATTGGGTCTTATTTTCCTTTTGATGTTTAAAAGTTATTTTATGTTAGATAAAATACCAAAAGAAAAATTTTAATTTTAAAATATTTGCTTATTGCATTAATAAGATAATTAAGTCTTTGAGACATTTTCATATTTCTTTGTATAATTTGTGCTAACTTTATAAAATTGTACATTCACAATTTTTTCCTGTGAAGTAAGTGGCAACTAATCTTTCCCCAAATTATCAGTTGTCTTTTGACTTCTGAAGGACTTTCTCCTTAATTAAAATATATTTATTATAATCTTGTCATTATTTGTTATCATTGTAAACTTAGGATTTTGGCACACACTTAGAAGTCCTTTCTCTTCTTGCAAAATTATTAAATAATAAAACTAGCACTTTACAGTATATTTTGTCTTTCTTTTTGAACATTTACATCTATTTTTATCAGAAATACTTCATAGAATCAAATGGGCAATCCACTTAAATTTTGCCTAATATTTAGCAAACTATCACATTTATTTTTATAATTATTATAATTCACCTTTCCATTGCAGAAAACTTTTCATGTGTGTTTAGACCTTTTTCAATCATGTTTTTCTGTCTGAAAAAAACATAAGCCAGGGCATAATACTCTAGTGGCTAATGCTTTATTTAAGGCTTTATTTTCTGGTTCAGCTATCCTTTCTGGCTCCTTTACTCAACTTTTGAGCAGGTTCCTATCTGTTCATCCTTTGTACCTTTCCAGTTGAACATTTAAAATAATCATATCATATTAAAAAACCTCTTGCTTTTATTGGGATGACACATTTTAGATATTATTTAGAAAGAATTAACATCTTTGCATTAAAAATTATTATCCAAATGTTAGGTATATCTTTCAACTTATCCAAACATTTGAAGTTCTTTCACCTCATCAGGAGCAAAAGAAAATTATGCATCTCATCAGTCTTTTAAGCATTCTTATTTCAGATTTAGAAGAGAATAAACATAATGAAGGAAAAAAATGTTAACAAACCTCATTCAAAATGGTTAAATGTGAAAGTCATTAAAAACAGACTTGAAGATGTTTGCCATCAGCACTTTTATGTAATATCATTTGAACGTTATAATAAATCTAATAGGTCAAGTAAAAATATTCACTCTAATGAATATTGGCCAAAAGCAGATGAATGTGAATTTTGTTAAGAATGACAATATATAAAATCTGTTATCTGCCTACCAATACCTATACTTTTTTTCTGTAACAAAACCACAATCTTATTTCATACTCTCTTACTTCCTCGTTGCTCATAGTTAAGTACTGTTGGTATAAGTCATTCATGGGGGTCCTGTTTACCTACTCAGTTATTGGTTTTGTCCTATATACATGACAGAATTATAGTCAATTAGATGTTAGGAGAAATCTTCTGAGAATATTTATGGAAAGCAATTTTCCTAATCTTAAAAAAGGAACACTAGGGAGAAAAGCCTTTTCTTTTATGTGGCCTCTTCATATTAATGTGACAGCAATATTACTGTGTGACATATAAACTGGGTAGCCATATTTCACAATGAGTGGAGCTGGCTGGAGGTAGCAGACACTGACAGGCAGAGATTACATGTAGAAGGACGCTGGCCCTTGTGCTGCCAAACTAAACAACCACATTCTTTATATCTGTGATAATGGGATTTTGTTTCTGTTAATTGCAACTAAGACTATATTGACATTCACACTTAGGAAATTCCTATGGCTTCTATTAAAAAAGCAAAAGAAGTCAAATTTACTGAACAAAATAAAAAACATTGTATAGAAGTGACATTTGTGGAATCCATTAGCTTTCCTCTCAAGGGGCATTATATGGGACAAATGTATATTTATGTCATCTGTTTTATCTGCACTTTTTTCTTTTCTATATATTTACATTGGTTAAGTTTCTATGTATTTCTTCTTTATATTTCTTTTAATTATTAATTATGAAATTGAGTCTATTGTTAACTGTGGATTTTTAAAATTCTTTTTAGTTATACATGACAGGATATTTTGACATATTTATAAAAACATGGAATATATCTTCTAATTAGGAGAAGTCTCGTGAATATACGTGGTGTTGAGATACATTGTGGTGTATTTATATATATGTACCTAGGAAATTTATGTCAGATTCATTCCACTTTATTTCCTATTTATATCCCCTCTCCCTTCCCTTCCTTCCCCTTTGTCTAATCCATTGAACTTCTATTCTTCCCTTCCCCACACTTGTTGTGGGTTAGGATTCACATATCAGAGAAAACATTCAGCCTTTGATTTTGTAGGGATTGGCTTTTTCACTTAGCATGACTGTCTTCAGATCCATCCATTTACCCTGAAATGTCATAAAGTCATTTTTATATACTCCATTGTGTATATAAACCACGTTTTCTTTATTCGTTCTTCTGTTGATGGGCACCTAAGTTAGTTCCATAGCTTAGCTATTGTGAATTAAACAGCTATAAACATTGATGTGGCTGTCACTGTAGTATGTTGATTTTAACACCTTTGATATATATCAAGGAGTGGGATAACTAGGTCAAATGGTGGTTTCATTCCTAGGTTTTTGAGGAATGTCCATACTGCTTTCCAGAGTGGTTGCACCAATTTGCTGTCTCACCAGTGATGCAGGAATATACCCTTTTTCCCACTACCTCATCAACATTTATTGTTACTTGTATTTTATTCTTAGTGTGACTTGTTTTCTTTTAAAAAATTCTTTAATTTGCTCTTTTTAGCTATGTATGAGAGCAGAATGTATTTTGTCACATTATATATACATGGAATATAACTTCCCACTTTTGTGGTTTACATGATGTGGAATTACTCTGGTCATGAATTCTTATATGAACATAGGAAAATTATGTCTGATTTATTCTACTGTCTTTCTCATTCTCATCATCACTCCTTTCTCTCCACTCTGCCGTGTTCAATTCAGTGAACATCTCCTCATTCCATAACCCCTGCCTGTTGTGAGTCAGCATCCACATGTCTGACAGACCATTTGACCTTTGTCTTTTTGGAATTGGGTTATTTCACTTAGCAGAATAGCCTTCAGTTCCATCCATTTACATGCAAATACCAAAATTTCCTTCTTTTTATGGCTAAGAGGTACTCCATTGTGTATAAGTACCACATTTTTCTTTACCCATTCATCTGTTGAAGGACACCTAGGTTGGTTCTATAGCTTAGCTATTATGCATTGAGCTGCTATAAACATTGATATGGCTGTGTCACTGTACTATGCTGACTTTAAATCCTTTGTGTATTCGCTGAGGAGTGGAATAACTGGATCAAATGGTGGTTCCATTCCAAGTTTTCTGAGGAATCTCCCTACTGCTTTCCAGAGTGGTTGCACCAATTTGCAGTCCCACCAGCAATGTGTGAATGTACATTTTTTTCCCCACATCCATGCCAACATTTATTGTTGCATTTGTTCTTGATAATAGCCATTCTGACTGGAAAGTGGTAAAATTTCAATGTTGTTTTAATTTTCATTCTCTAAAGGCTAGAGAGATTGAACATTTTTTCATATATTTGTTGACCATTTGTATTTTTACTTTTGAGAAGTGTCTGTTTAATTCCTTTGCTCATTTATTGATTGGGTTATTTGTTTTCCTGTTCCTATGCTTTTTGAGTTCTTTGTATATCCTGAAAGTTAACACTTTATCTGAGGGTGGCAAAGATTTTATTCCATTCAGTAGGTTCTCTCTTCACACTCTTGATTGTTTCCTTTGATGTGGAGAAGGTTTTTATTTTGATACCACACCACTTATTGAGTTTTGATTTTACTTCTTGTGCTTTAGGAGTTTTGTTGAGGAAGTTGGTTCCTAAGCTTACATGTAGTGGTGGGCCTACATTTTTCTAGGAGGTTCAGAGTATCTGGACTAATACCTAGGTTTTTGATCCAAATTGAGATGAGTTTTGTGCAGGGTGAGAGATAAGGTTGAATTTTATTCTGCTACATATAGATTTCCAATTTTCCCAGCATCACTTGTTAAAGAGGCTATCTCTTCTTCAGTGTACTTTTTGCCACCTATATCTAGTATGAATATGTGTTGGTTTGTCTCTGTCTTCTATTCTGTTCCATTGGCCTTCTTGTCTGTTTTGGTTGGAATACCATGCTGCTTTGTTGCTATTGCTCTGTGGTATAATTTAAGTTCTGTTATTGTGATGCCTCCTGCTTAATTTTTCTTGCTAATAATTGCTTTGGCTATTCTGGGCCTCTTATTCTTCCAAATGAATTTCATGACTGCTTATTCTAGTTCTATGAAGAAAATCATTGGAATTTTAATAGGAATTACATTAAATCTGTATAGTGCTTTGGTAATATGGCCATTTCAACAATATTGATTCTGTTTATCCAATAATATGGGAGATCTTTTCATCTTCTAAGACCTTCTTCATTCTTTCTTTGGTGCGCCATAGTTTTCACTGTAGAGGTCTTTCACCTCTTTTAATAGATTGATTTCCATGTTTTTTGTTTCTTTGGTTTTTGAGGCTATTGTGAATGAGGTAGTTTTTTAAATTTCTGCTTCAGCTGATTCTTAATATGTATATAGGAATATAATTGATTTATGCATGTTAATTTTATATCCTGCTATTTTGTTGAATTTGTTCATGAGTTCTAGAAGTTTTCTGGTGGATTTTTAGGGGGGTTTTCTAAATATAAAATCATGTCATCCGTAAATAGGTATAGTTTGCACTTTTCTTTTCCTATTCATATTCCTTTTATTTCTTTCTTTTGCCTAGTTGCTCTGGCTAGAGTTTCAAGAGCTATGTGGTATAGAAGTGAAGACGGCATCATTGTTTTTTCCCAATTTTTAGAGGAAATGCTTTAAATTTTTCTCCATTTAGAATGATTTTGGTCTTGGGATTAGCATATATAGCTTTTGCAATGTTGAACATGTTCCTACTATCCCTATTTTTTTCTAGTGTTTTGAGCATGAATGGATGCTGAATTTTGGCAAATGCTTTTTTTCTGAATCTATTTAGATAATCATGTGATTCTTGTCTTTAAGTCTATTGATTGATGAATTACATTTATTTATTTTCATATGTTGAGCCAACCTTGTGTTCCTGGAATGAACCCCACTTGATCATGGTGCATGATCTTTTTAATATGTTTTTTATGTGATTTGCCAAAATTTTATTGAGAATTTTTGTGTCTGTGTTCATTAGGCTATTGGTCTAAAGTTTTCATTCTTTGATGTGTCTTTTTCTGGTATGGTAACAGGGTGATATTAACCTTGCAGAGTGAGTTTGGAAGGATTCCTTCCTTTTCAATTTCATGGAATAATTTGAGGAGGATTGGTTTTATTTCTTCTTTAAATGTCTGTTAGAATCTTAGGCTGAGAATCTGTCCAGTCCTGGGCTTTTATTTATTGGTAGGCTTTTGATGACATCTTTAATTTCATTGTTTGAAATTGATCCATTTAAATTTTCTAGATTCTCCTGATTCCATTTAGGTAGAGTATATCTCTAGAAATTTGTTGATGTCTTCAAGAGTTTCTATTTTATTGGCGTATAAATTTTTAAAATAGTTTCTAATTATCATTTGTAATTTCTGTAGTTTATGTGGTGATTTTCATTTTTCATCACTAATTTTAATAATTTGAGATTTTTCTTTCTCTTCATTAGCTTGGCTAAGGGTTCATCTATTTTATTTAGTTTTTAAAGACTAAGTTTTATTTTGTTGATTTTTAAAATTTATTTTTGTATCAATTTCATTGATTTCAATTATTTCCTGTCTTCTGTAGCTCTTGGTATATAAATTCTTAATTGTATTATTTAGTTCTATAGCTTCTTTACTTAGTATTTTTTTATTGGTTATTCAAAACATTACAAAGATTGCAGAATCACATCGCTTACACATCCACATTTTTACATAATGCCATATTAGTAACTGTTGTATTCTGCTACCTTTCCTATCCTCTACTATCCCCCCTCCCCTCCCCTCCCATCTTCTCTCTCTAGCCCATCTACTGTAATTCATTTCCCTCCATGTTTATTATCCCGTCCCCTTCACAACCTCTTATATGTAATTTTGTATAACAATGAGGGTCTCCCTCCATTTCCATGCAATTTCCGTTTTCTCTCCCTTTCCCTCCCACCTCATGTCTCTGTTTAATGTTAATCTTTTCTTCCTGCTCTTCCTCCCTGCTCTGTTCTTAGATGCTCTCATTATATCAAAGAAGACATTTGGTATTTGTTTTTTAGGGATTGGCTAGCTTCACTAAGCATAATCTGCTCTAGTGCCATCCATTTCCCTGCAAATTTCATGACTTTGTCATTTTTTAGTGCTGCGTAATACTCCATGGTGTATAAATGCCACATTTTTTTAATCCATTCATCTATTGAAGGGCATTTGGGTTGATTCCACAGTCTAGCAATTGTGAATTGTACTGCTATGAACATCGATGTGGCAGTATCCCTGTAGAGCAGGCGAACGGGAGCTTGAATTCAGCCAATCCAGGCTCAGTGTGTGTTCTGAGAGGCCCAGACTGTTCGCCCCAGATCCACGTCCACTCAGCATTGCCTAGTGATCCTGAGCAAACAGCATTTAGACTGTTTACGACTCCCTATGCCTGCACAGCTGAAGAGGTCAGAGACTTGATCTCTCCACGCCCGCGGCCATGTTGGATCTCTTAGTATTTGTTTGAAGGCTCTCTCCAGTGATGAGAGAGGTGTATTAAAGTCACCAGTATTATTGTGTTATGGTCTATTTGATTATTGAAATTAAAAAGGGTTTGTTTGATGTACACAGATTCTCCATTGTGTAGGGCCTAAATATTTGTTGTTTTTACATTTTGTTAATGTATAATCCTCTTAAGCAGTATGAAATGACTTTCTTTGTCCCTTTGGATTAACTTTGTTTGAATTTAACTTTATCTGATATGAGGATAGAAACCCTGCTTGTTTATGCAATCCATGTGAATGATATATTTTCCCCCATCCTTTTACTTTTAGTCAATGGATATCTTTGCATATGAGATGAATCTCTTGGAGATAGCATATTGTTGGGTCTTGTTTTTTAACCCAAACCTTTGATTGATGAGTTTAGGCCATCTATATTCAATATTATTATTGATAAATGATATTTATTCCATTTCATTTTGGTTTATTTCTGGTTTTTAATCTGAATTAGTTTCTCTTTTGATTGACTATTCTTTTAGTGTACTTCCTTCCTTGCTGGTTTTCACTTTTATTTTTCATTTGTTTTCCCTGGAATATTTTATTTAGTAGTGCAGGCTTCCTAGTTGTGAATTCTTTTAACTTTTGTCATGGAACATTTTCATTTCATCATCAATTCTGAAACTTAATTCTGCATGGTATAGTATTTTTGGCTGGCATCCATTTTCTTTCAGTACTTAGTGTATGTAATTGTAAGATCTTCTAGCTTTTAGTGTCTGTTTTGAGAAATTAGCTGAAATCCAGATTGAAATCCTGTTAAGATAAAAAAAAGAAAGAATTTTTTTAATAATATGACTTGGTGTGGGTCTGTTGTAATATTGTGTATTTGGGGTCCTGTATGTCTCCTATACTTGATTTTCCATTTCATTTTTTGGTTTGGGAAATTTTCTGATATTATTTAATTGAAAAGATTGTGTATTCCTTTAGTTTGTATTTCAGAGACTTCCTCTATC
Source organism: Spermophilus citellus (assembly GCF_964194105.1). NCBI lineage: Eukaryota > Metazoa > Chordata > Mammalia > Rodentia > Sciuridae > Spermophilus > Spermophilus citellus. The sequence goes on from NC_138189.1 coordinate 92,974,533, forward strand.
CAAATGAATCTTCTTAAATTTGACCTTTTCATGTTATTACATGTTTCTTAGAAGTTCTGTTTTTGGTTCTCATAACATCTTTTCTCCATGGTCAACTTTATTTTCAAGATTATATATTCTGTCTTCATTGCCTAAAATATCATCTTCCAAGTGATCTATACTGCTGGTGATTATTTTCAGTGAATTTTAAAGTTGGTTTATTGCTTTATTTAAAGTAGGATTTCTGCTCGATTTTTTTTCAGAATCTTTCTCTTTTTTGAAGCAATCATTCACTTTCTATATTTTCTTTCTGATGTCCGTCTGTACATCATCTTTTATCAGTGTATTAACATTCTAAACTCCTTCTCTGACTTTGCTTCCATTGTGTTGTCAACAGATTCTGTTATTAAAGTATTTAATATTTAATGGGGCAAAGTGTTCCCTTGTTTTTCATGTTGTTTGTGTGTCTACTTATCTAATAGTATGGATCTGAGACAGTAGAGTTTCTACTCTATGCAATTACAGTGTCCCTGAATGTTTCCACTACCTCACAGATTAGGGGGAGACATATAATAACAACAACCAATGTAAATAATGGATAGCATTAAACCAAGTAGTTCCTGCTTGGCATCTACAATGTTAATTGACATAATAAACAGAAATTATATGATCACTTATTGCCTAGGGATTTATAATTTCAATTGGTGAACAGAGAGAACAGAAGTGATATAGGATATGATGACTCTGAGGAAGGAGGAGAGAAAATAGAAGTAAAAAATTGAAAGAAGTTAAAGAGAATAATATAAGATAATTGTAATTTTGTGGATTTTTATCTCTGTTTCCTCTTCTGTATCATTGGTCTACCAGTCTGTTTTGGTGCCAATACCATGCTGTTTTTGTTACTATTGCTATATACTCTAGTTTAAGGTGTGGTATACTGATGCCACCTGCTTCACTCTTCCTGTTAAGGATTGTTTTAGCTATTCTGGGTCTCTCCTTTTTCCAGTTGAATTTCATGATTGCCTTTTCTATTGCTATGAGGAATGCCATTGCAATTTTGATCGGAATTGCATTAAAACTGTATAGTGCTTTTGGTAGTATGGTCATTTTGATAATATTAATTCTGCCTATCTAAGAACAAGGTAGATCTTTCCATCTTCTAAGTTCTTCTTTGATTTCTCTCTTTAGGGTTCTATAGTAGTTTTCATTGTATAGATCTTTCACCACTTTTGTTAAGTTGATTCCCAAGTATCTTTTTTTTTTTTTGAGGTTGTTGTGAATGGGGTAGTTTTCCTCATTTCCTTCTCAGAGGATTTGTCACTGATAAACAGAAATGCCTTTGATTTATGGGTGTTGATTTTAAATCCTGTTACTTTGCTGAATTCATTTACTAATTCTAGATGCCTTTTCATAATATCTTTTTTTTTACATTTTTATTGGTTGTTCACAACATTACAAAGCTCTTGACATATCATACTTCCTACATTAGATTGAAGTGGGTTATGAACCCCCAATTTTACCCCAAATGCAGATTGCAGAATCACGTCAGTTACACATCCACAATTTTACATAATGCCCTATTAGTAATTCTTGTATTCTGCTACCTTACCTATCCCCTACTATCCCCCCTCCCCTCCCCTCCCTTCTTCTCTCTCTAACCCATCTACTGTAATTCATTTCTCTCCTTGTTTATTTTCCCATTCCCCTCACAACCTCTTATATGTAATTTTGTATAGCAATGAGGGTCTCCCTTCATTTCCATGCAATTTTCCTCATCTCTCCCTTTCCCTCCCATCTCATGTCACTGATTAATGTTACTCTTTTCTTCCCCCTCTTCCTCCCTGCTCTGTTCATATTTGCTCTCATTATATCAAAGAAGACATTTGGTATTTGTTTTTTAGGGATTGGCTAGCTTCACTAAGCATAATCTACTCTAGTGCCGTCCATTTCCCTGCAAATTCTATGATTTTGTCATTTTTTATTGCTGCATAGTACTCCATTGTGTATAGATGCCACATTTTTTTTATCCATTCATCTATTGAAGGGCATCTGGGTTGGTTCCACAGTCTAGCAATTGTGAATTGTGCTGCTATGAAAATCGATGAGGCAGTATCCATGTAGCATGCTCTTTTAAGGTCTTCAGGGAATAGTCCAAGAAGGGCAATAGCAGGGTCAAATGGTGGTTCCATTCCCAGCTTTCCCAGGAATCTCCAAACTTCTTTCCAAATTGGCTGCACCAATTTGCAGTCCCACCAGCAATGTACAAGTGTACCCTTTTCTCCACATCCTCGCCAGCACTTGTTGTTGTTTGACTTCATAGTGGCTGCCAATCTTACTGGAGTGAGATGGTATCTTAGGGTGGTTTTGATTTGCATTTCTCTGACTGCTAGAGATGATGAGCATTTTTTCACATACTTGTTGATTGATTGTATATCCTCCTCTGAGAAATGTCTGTTCAGGTCCTTGGCCCATTTGTTTATTGGGTTATTTGTTATCTTATTGTCTAATTTTTTGAGTTCTTTGTATACTCTGGATATTAGGGCTCTATCTGAAGTGAGAGGAGTAAAAATTTGTTCCCAGGATGTAGGCTCCCTATTTACCTCTCTTATTGTTTCTCTTCCTGAGGAAAAACTTTTTAGTTTAAATAAGTCCCATTTGTTGATTCTTGTTATTAACTCTTGTGCTATGGGTGTCCTATTAAGGAATTTGGAGCCCGACCCCACAATATGTATATCGGAGCCAACTTTTTCTTCTATCAGACACAGAATCTCTGATTTGATATCAAGCTCCTTGATCCATTTTGAGTTAACTTTTGTGCATGGCGAGAGAAAGGGATTCAGTTTCATTTTGTTGCATATGGATTTCCAGTTTTCCCAACACCATTTGTTGAAGATGCTATCCTTCCTCCATTGCATGCTTTTAGCCCCTTTATCAAATATAAGATAGTTGTAACTTTGTGGATTAGTCTCTATGTCCTCTATTCTAAACCATTGGTCCACCCGCCTGTTTTGGTACCAGTACCATGCTGTTTTTGTCACTATTGCTCTGTAATATTGTTTGAAATCTGGTATCGCTATACCACCTGATTCACACTTCCTGTTTAGAATTGCTTTTGCTATTCTGGGTCTTTTATTTTTCCATATGAATTTCATGATTGCTTTATCAATTTCTACAAGATATGCCGTTGGGATTTTGATTGGCATTGCATTAAACCTATAGAGAACTTTTGATAATATCGCCATTTTGATGATGTTAGTTCTGCCTATCCATGAACAGGGTATATTTTTCCATCTTCTAACATCTTCATCAACTTCTCTCTTTAGGGTTCTGTAGTTTTCATTATATAAATCTTTCACCTCTTTTGTTAGGTTAATTCCCAAGTATTTTATTTTTTTTTTTGAGGATATTGTGAATGGAGTGTTTTTCCTCATTTCCGTTTCAGAAGTTTTGTCGCTGATATACAGAAATGCCTTTGATTTATGCATGTTGATTTTATATCCTGCCACTTTGCTGAATTCATTTATTAGTTCTAGTAGTTTCTTTGTAGACCCTTTTGGGTCTTCTAGGTATAGAATCATGTCATCTGCAAATAGTGATAATTTAAGTTCTTCTTTTCCAATTTTTATGCCTTTAATTTCTTTCGTCTGTCTAATTGCTCTGGCCAGTGTTTTGAGAACTATATTGAATAGAAGTGGAGATAGAGGGCATCCCTGTCTTGTTCCGGATTTTAGAGGGAATGCCTTCAACTTTTGTCCATTCAGAATGATGCTAGCCTGAGGCTTAGCATAGATAGCTTTTACAATGTCAAGGTAAGTTACTGTTATCCCTAGTTTTTCTAATGTTTTGAACATAAAGGGATGCTGTACTTTGTCAAATGCTTTCTCTGCATCAATCGAGATGATCATATGGTTCTTATCTTTAAGCCTATTGATGTGGTGAATAACATTTATTGATTTCCGTATGTTGAACCATCCTTGCATCCCAGGAATGAATCCTACTTGATCATGGTGCACAATTTTTTGATGTGTTTTTGTATTCGATTCGCCAGAATTTTATTGAGGATATTTGCATCTAGGTTCATTAGAGATATTGGTCTGTAGTTTTCTTTCTTTGAGGTGTCTTTGTCTGGTTTTGGAATCAGGGTGATGTTGGCCTCATAGAATGAATTTGGAAGAGCTCCCTCTTTTTCTATTTCCTGAAATAACTTGAAAAGTATTGGTATTAATTCTTCTTTAAAGGTTTTGTAAAACTCCGCTGTATACCCATCCGGTCCTGGGCTTTTCTTGGTTGGTAGTCTTTTGATGGCTTCTTCAATTTCATCCATTGATATTGGTCTGTTCAAATTGTGTGTATCCTCCTGACTCAGTCTGGGTAAATCATATGACTTAAGAAATTTATCGATGTCTTCACTATCTTCTATTTTGTTGGAATATAGGTTTTCAAAATAATTTCTAATTGTCTTCTGTATTTCTGTAGCATCTGTAGTGATATTGCCTTTTTCATCCTGTATGTTAGTAATTTGAGTTCTCTCTCTTCTTCTCTTCGTTAGCATGGCTAAAGGTCTGTCGATCTTATTTATTTTTTCGAAGAACCAACTTTTAGTTTTGTTAATTTTTTCAATAGTTTCTTTTGTTTCAATTTCATTGATTTCCGCTCTGATTTTAATTATTTCTCGCCTTCTGCTACATTTGCTGTTGTTTTGCTCTTCCTTTTCTAGGGCTTTGAGATGAAGTGTGAGCTCATTTATTTGTTTGTTTTTTCTTTTTTTGAGGAATGACCACCAGGCGATGAATTTTCCTCTTAAAACTGCTTTCATTGTGTCCCATAGATTCCGATATGTTGTGTCTGTATTTTCATTTATCTCTAAGAATTTTTTGAGTTCCTCCTTTATGTCTTCTGTAACCCATTGATCATTCAGTAACATATTGTTCATTTTCCATGTGATGTAGGATTTTTCCTTCCTTCTTTTATCATTGATTTCCAGTTTCATTCCATTATGATCAGATAAAATGCATGGTATTATCTCCAGCCCTTTATATTTACTGAGGGTTGCCCTATGGCATAATATATGGTCTATTTTTGAGAAGGATCCATGTGCTGCTGAGAAAAAAGTATATCCATTTGATGATGGTTGATATATTCTATATATGTCAGTTAAGTCTAGGTTATTGATTGTGATATTGAGTTCTATAGTTTCTTTATTCAATTTTTGTTTGGAGGATCTGTCCAATGGTGAGAGAGGTGTGTTGAAGTCACCCATAATTATTGTGTTGTGGTCTATTTGATTCTTGAACTTGAGGAGAATTTGTTTTATGAATGTCGCAGCACCATTGTTTGGTGCATAAATATTGATAATTGTTATGTCTTGTTGGTGAATGGTTCCTTTTAACAGTATATAATGACCTTCTTTATCCCTTTTGATTAACTTAGTCTTGAAGTCGATTTTATTCGATATGAGGATGGCCACCCCTGCTTGCTTACGAGAACTGTGTGCGTGGTATATTTTTTCCCATCCTTTCACCTTCAGCCTGTGTATGTCTTTTCCAATCAGATGTGTCTCTTGGAGGCAGCATATTGTTGGGTTTGTTTTTTTAATCCATGATACCAGCCTATGTCACTTTATTGGAGAGTTTAAGCCATTAACATTCAGAGTTACTATTGATATAAGGTTTGAACTTCCATCCATGTTTGATTGTTTATCCTTTTTTTAAAAAAAAAATTAGTTTGTTTCTCCATGATTATCTTTCCCGTCGCCCTCTGTCTTTACCGAGGCACTTCCCACTGATGGTTTTGGTTATTGTTTTTCATTTCTTCCTCGTGTAGTGTTTTGCTCAAAATGCTTTGCAATGCTGGTTTTCTGGCTGCAAATTCTTTTAACTTTTGTTTATCATGAAAGATCTTTATTTCATTGTCATACCTGAAGCTTAATTTTGCTGTATACAGAATTCTTGGTTGGCATCCATTGTCTTTCAGAGTTTGAAATACATTGTTCCATGACCTTCTTGCTTTCAGTGTCTGTGATGAAAAATCCGTTGTTAACCATATTGGTTTACCCCTAAATGTAATCTGTCTCCTTTCTCTTGTAGCTTTTAATATTTTCTCTTTGTTCTGTATATTGGATATCTTCATAACAATGTGTCTTGGCGTTGGTCTACTGTGATTTTGTGTGCTCGGTGTCCTGTATGCATCTTCAATTTTTATATCTGTTTCCTTTTTTATTTCTGGAAAGTTTTCTGTAATTATTTCATTCAGCAGGTTTCTCATTCCCTTGGTTTGAATCTCTGTACCTTCTTCTATCCCGATGACTCGTAAGTTTGGTTTCTTCATGTTATCCCATAACTCTTGGATGTTTTTCTCGTGATTTTTTACCAGCCTTTCTGAGTTGGCTAGACTCTTTTCAAGATGGTATATTTTGTCTTCATTATCTGACGTTCTGGCTTCTACTTGCTCCACTCTGTTAGTGATACTCTCAATTGAGTTTTTAATTTGGTTTATTGTTTCCTTCATTTCTAGAATTATTGTTTGATTATTTTTTATAATCTCTATCTCCTGATAAAGATGCTTAACTTCTTCTTTTAGCTGTTTATGTAATTCATTCTCAATGTGTTCTTTCGCTGCTTGAATTTGCTGTCTTGTATCCTCTTTGATGTTCCATTCCATCTGTCTAAGGTGTTCCTTGAGGTCTTTATATGACCATTTTTCTGATGACTCTAGGTCCTCCTGAATATTTAGGCTGTCCTGCATTGTTTGTACTCCTTTTCTTCCTTGTTTCTTGAAGCTGCTCATGTTGCTTCTTGTTCTGTTTGACTGCTGAGTTACTGTTTACTCCTATAAATTTATTTGATGCTTGGGAGGAAAGGTATTAGAAGGGAAGGGAAGAAGTCACTAAAGAGAATGAGAGTAGGCAGATGGAATTCAAGGAAGGGGGATAAGAAAAATGAAAAGACAAAAGAAAGAAATAGGAACTAAGAAAAGAAAAAAAAATTTAAAAAATAATAATAATAATTAAAAAAGTAAAATTAAAATTAGAAGAGAAAGAAGAAGAAGAAAAAAATAAAAACAATATAGAAAAATGAGGATGAAAGAAAATCCCAAATAAAAAAAAGTATTTGATAAAGGGGCTAAAAATCCCAAATAAAAAAAAAGTATTTGATAAAGGGGCTAAAAGCATGCAATGGAGGAAGGATAGCATCTTCAACAAATGGTGCTGGGAAAATTGGAAATCCATATGCAACAAAATGAAATTGAATCCCTTTCTCTCGCCATCCACAAAAATTAACTCAAAATGGATCAGGGAGCTAGATATCAAATCAGAGACACTGCGTCTGATAGAAGAAAAAGTTGGCTACGATCTACAAATTGTGGGGTCGGGCTCCAAATTCCTTAATAGGACACCCATAGCCCAAGAGTTAACAACCAGAATAAACAAATGGGACTTACTTAAACTAAAAAGTTTTTTCTCAGCAAGAGAAACAATAAAAGAGGTAAATAGAGAGCCTACATCCTGGGAACAAATCTTTACCCCCCACACCTCCGATAGAGCCCTAATATCCAGAATGTACAAAGAACTCAAAAAATTAAATAATAAGATAACAAATAACCCAATTAACAAATGGGCCAAGGACCTCAACAGACACTTCTCAGAGGAGGACATACAATCAATCAACAAGTTCATGAAAAAATGCTCACCATCTCTAGCAATCAGAGAAATGCAAATCAAAACCACCCTAAGATACCATCTCACTCCAGTAAGATTGGCAGCCATTATGAAGTCAAACAACAACAAGTGTTGGCGGGGATGTGGGGAAAAAGGTACACTTGTACACTGCTGGTGGGGCTGCAAAATGGTGAGGCCAATTTGGAAAGCAGTATGGAGATTCCTGGGAAAGCTGGGAATGGAACCACCATTTGACCCAGCTATTGCACTTCTCGGACTATTCCCTGAGGACCTTAAAAGAGCGCACTATAGGGATACGGCTGCATCAATGATTATAGCGGCACAATTCACAATAGCTAGACTGTGGAACCAACCTAGATGCCCTTCAATAGATGAATGGATAAAAAAAATGTGGCATCTATACACAATGGAATATTATGCAGCACTAAGAAATGACAAAATCATAGAATTTGCAGGGAAATGGATGGCATTAGAGCAGATTATGCTAAGTGAAGCTAGCCAAGCCCTAAAAAACAAATGCCAAATGTCTGCTTTGATATAAAGAGAACAACTAAGAACAGAACAGGAAGGAAGAGCATGTGGAAAAGACTACAGTAAACAAAGACGAATGGGGGGAGAGAAACGGAGAGAGAAGGGAAAGCATATGGAAATGGTAGGAGACCTTCAAGGATACATAAAATTATAAGAGGGTATGAGGAGCAAGGGGGAGGGAAAAAAAAGGGAGAGAATTGAACAACAGCAGGGGAGATAGAGAGGGAAGATGGGAGGGGAGGGGAGGGGAGGGGGGATAGTAGGGGTTAGGAAAGGTAGCAGAATACAACAGACACTAATATGGCATTATGTAAAAATGTGAATATGTAACAGCTGTGATTCTGCAATCTATATTTGGGGTGAAAATGGGAGTTCAAAACACAATTTGAGTCTAATGTATGAAAGATGATATATCATGAGCTATGTAATCCTTTAAATAATCAATAAAAAATTAAAAAAAAATAAAAAGAAAAAAAAATCTAATAAATGCCGTCTTAGAATTTGATTAACTTCTCTTCCACTAGGTGGCGCTGTGCCCACCAGGTCAAGTCTCTCCTGTCATTACGCGGGAACCAATCACTGTGCAGCAGCTCCTCCCAGACTGGGCGAGTCTCCAATCCTGAGTGCCTAGGGCCTCCTCTTGTGTCCAATCACTTCCACTTTTCCTCTAGCCAGGCCCCTCTCACCACAATACTGGCTACACACTGTGTCTGCTGCTCCCGGGAGCCCTGTTTACATGAACGACTGGGCTCTCTCCTCCAGTTTGCCATTCCCTCAGACCCTAAGTTTGTAGAGCTTGGGGCTGAGAATCCTCAGCGAATTTTACTTGCCCTCCGTTAGCCACTCCCCCATGGCTGGTGCAAGAGACCTCAGCAGTCAGCCCTGGCGGGAGCGGCAGTTCCGCACTGCGGGTCCCGCCCCACCTCTGACTCCCTCGGGCTGACTGTAGCACTCACGGGAGAGCTGGGAGGGGCCCTTAAGGTTTCCCCGATGCGTGGTGAGGGAAAGCTAGGGGGTTACACACCTGTAGCAGCAGGCTTCAATTAAGTTATCTTCTTCGCCGCAGTCCTGCGACGTCAGCCCTCCGCCACAGTGGTGTCCCCCGCAAACGGCGACAGTTCGCCTCCCCCTGCCGGGCGACCAACGCAACGGGCGGGTCCCCACTGTCACTCCCAAGCCCCGCCTGGAACCTGTGGCCACTACCCACGAAGGCCTGGCAGGCATCCACCTCCGTAGGATGTGAAGGGCTGACCAGCCGCCTCAGCTGGATGGATTAATGCAGAGTCACAGCTGTCTGTCTCAGCTTTTCAGACGCTGCGCGCGGGGCACGGAGCACAGAGAGGCTTACTCACTTCCCGCCGCCATCTTCCTCTTCTCGCTATCTCGGGATGATGGCGGGGCTCTCCCTCCGCTCCCTCCGGTGTGTCTCAGCCTCGGGCTCCCGTGCCTCTCTCCGCCGGCCTCCACTGCTAGCGCTGCCCCGGTCACTCTCTCCGCCCCCGGCGTTCCCGGCTTGTTCCTCAGTAGGTAGACTGGCGCTGTTCCAAAGGGTCTTTTTGATCCCGTTACTATGGAGACATTAGAATCGCTGCTTCCTCGTCGGCGGCCATGTTGGATCTCCTCTCATAATATCTTTATCTTATAAATAAATATAAATGGTCGTGTTAAGATAAAAAAAGAAAGAGAAAATAATAAAATTGGTTGTTAGCAAAAGAAAAAAGTGAGAGAAAAATGTATAAAATAAATTTAAAAAAATAAAAAATAAAGAAATACAAGAACAAAACCGAATTATACTAATCAAACATCCTAGTTCTCAAAATACTGATCTATAAAAATAAACACCTTCAAAATGCTATAAATGAGGAAAAAGATATAGATATGAATTATATAAGTGTCCATGAACCATTCAGGTCACAGCTGAATGGAGAAAAGAAAAAAAGAAAAAGAATTTTTTTTAAAAAAAAGATACCAATAAGAAGTTAAAGAATCATTTTTGTTGAAGTTCAAAGGAGTCTTGGCTTCCCTTCTCAGCTCTTTTAGGTGAGGTTGCTAAAGAGTGAGAAGAAAACATGTAGGCAGAGCTCCTAGAGGTTGTGTTCAGGCTTAGGTGGCTCCCAATTATTCCTTGAATGGTGATGGGGTCCGAAGATTATAAATCAGCTCACTTCCTGGGCTGAGTAGTTTTTGGTCTGCACAACAATCCTGCCCCCCAGGGAGCTCTCCTGAGATCCACCCATGTAGTGTAGGAGTAAATCCTAAATCCCCTCAGTCACTTGTGGACCCTGTCTTTTCTGGTCTCTTGGATTCAGTCTCTAAACTCAATCAATGGCACCCCTCCCTCTGAACTCCCAGCCAGCTCATCTCTCCCAGCTGGTCCTTCAAGTGGCCTGCCTGAAGGGGGTGGAGGGAAGCTGATGAGTGTCCATGACCACCTGTGTTCTCCTTTGTAAATCCTTCTCCAGGCCTGATTTTCTCCTAGTTACTTAGGCATACTGTGTGTCCTGTGGTGTGGGTTTGCCAGGCCTGTATTTCAGGCCAACTACAGTTTGCCCAGAATCAGTTTCCTTAGCTGCAGGCCCCTACACCACAGTTGCAAAACTGTTTCTTCCCTTGTCCTCCATGGGCATCCAGGAGAGATGTGGCTTCTTTCCTACACGAGGATATTGTTCAACACACCTTAGTTTAGTTGGGCAACGTCTTTGATCTATGATCTCTCCATACCCAGACACACCTCAGGCCTCCTAAAACTATGAATTCCTTTAATTGGCTTATTCCTCCACTTTTTCATGGGCAGGGGGAACACTCCAACAGGCTTCACCACTGGCATGGCAGCACTGGAGATTTCCTATTTAATTTTATCCAACATCCTGAGTCCATAATCTGCTTTAAATGTTCAGAATTAATTCCCAGTAAAGTCCCTCCACCATTTTTTTCCGTCCTACCTTGCTGAGAAGCTGCCTGTCTGTTTTCTGGGTTTCATGCCGCAGAGCAATCAGAATAGCAATCTTCTCTATTCTGCCATTTTGGTATCCCTCCTAGAATAATCTTGCTCTGTTCCTTCCTCTTCAATTTTTGAAAGTTTCAGAAGAATGGTCTTAATTCTTTAAATATTTGGTAGAATCCACCAGTGAAGACATCTGTCCTGAGCATTATTTGTTGGTTAGTTTTGATCACTGACTCAATCTCTTTGTTATTGGTTTCTTTAGATTTCCTATTTCTTCAATAATTCTTGATAAATTTTGTGTTTCTAAGAATTTATGAGTTTCTTTATTTAATTTGTTGGCACATCATTTTTCATATCCCCTTTATAATCTGTTTTATTTCTCTGGTATCGATTGCAATGTCTTCTATTTCATTTCAGATTTTTATTATTTGAGGCTTTAACTTTGTGTGTGTGTGTTTTAGAAAGTCTAACTAAAGTTTCATCAATTTTGTTGGTCTTTTTGAAGAAACAACTCTTTGCTTTGTTATTTTTTTTTCTATTGTTTCCCAGATATCAGTTTATTTCTGCTCTTACTTTATTTACTTCCTTCTGCTAACTTGTTTCCAAGAATCTTTGGATGCTTTTTGTTGTAATTTTTGCATTTGGAAAAAAAAAGCCTTTCTTAGTCTTCACAGATTGTCTTAATTCAGGGAAACACATTTCATCCATCATTTGAACTGAAATTTTTAGAAACTTCTCAAACTTTTCACCTCTTCTATTAGCTTTCATATTTAATTTCTATATTAGAGAGTTTTTATCAGTTTCCTTTCAGGAGTTTATACTTTCTTGCTACTTCTCATGTCTATCTACAAGTTGTCTGGAACCTCCGCCAACCTCTAAACTATCTTTTCTATCAGTGATCCTTGGGATTCTAAAGTATGCAGCTTTCCTGTTAAGACAACAGGGACCCACCCTCACAGTACGCCCCAATGTCTGAAAGTTGAATTTATGATTCACTCTTCTCTTTCTCTCTCAGAGGAGAAGCCAGAGCTGAGTACTTTTTCCTCATTATGGCAAGTTGTGTCAGATTCTGAGGTCTTATCAGTTCTCTGGCATGCCAGAGATAAGTCTCTTGACTATAAGTTTCCTGAACATTCTTTTGTTCTCAGTGTCCCCTAGACATCTAAAATATGTTGGTTTTCTATCAGAAATTAAAGCTTGCTTTTTTTTTTCCTTTCAGTGTTTTCTTTTGTAGCTCTGGCTAACATACTTAGGTACCAATTCATTTATAAATGAGAGTTCATTTGAATTCCTGACATGAAAGAAAATTAATTGCACTGTTTTAGCTTGTTCTAAGTCTCCTCCCTCTTTAATCTCCATATTTTTATCACTTATTTTTGTAATATTTATAATAGTTTTTTCTATTTTCTAAAGACTTAGCCTTTATTGTATAGAAAGGAATCATCAATTTTTTTCACCTTTCCGTTTATATCATTGGCTTTTCCATTCCAGTCTTTATTTGAATGCAACTCCTGATTAAATGGATTGTAACATCAAGTAATTTTTATTTTCAGTCTTGATCCAAGTGGATTAAATTTCTCAAGTTCTTTGCATTTCATAATATTTGTTGTCTTTATGTGTAAACAACAGCTGGTCTAGTTATATAATTATCTGATTACCATTTCTTGTTTTTGAATGCCACTATCTTCTAGCATAGAAAGAATAATTCTAAGGTCAATCTAATTATTCTCTTTGTAGTGATGTTATGTAATTTTTCCTTAGCAATTTATAATTTTCTCTTTCATAAAGGTGCAACAGCTTCACTAAAATATATACCTAGGAGTTACTTTTTCTTTATCAATTTTTTTTTCTGTGACACATTGTCTTATTGCAGGAAGTGTTTTATATTATAATATATTTGACTATTATCTTGCATCTGTTTCATTTTCCTTTTTAGAAACAATGGGCAAATATAAAATTAATATCTATCATTCACATAAATATCACAATTCATCTGTAGCTATTTTCATTTTGTTATAAATGTAAATACAATATTTTCCACAAAATTCCTCCATTTCCTTAGTTACTTTTCCAGTATTTTTATTTTATTTTTCTTTCTTGAAGGTAGTCTTTTATTTTTATGTCTTTATTTTAACTTCTGGTATTTATAATATCAGCAACATATTTTCCACTTAGCTATCATTTATTTTTCTTCTATCTTTCATTTTTCTTCTAATCCTTTCCTATTTTCCTTGATTATTAGATCTTTTATTAAAGATCTTGTTATAGCTTAGGAAGTGTGTTTTTGTTGATTTCTTTTTATGATGTGTCTATTAATTTCTTTTAGTTTGTTTTCACCATTTATATAGTATCTTATGTAAATATTTTTCTAATTTCTTAACTCATCTTTATATAGAGTTGTTTGATCTGGGCTATCAATCTATTTAAGAATATTTTAGAGCAATACTAATATAAGTAGCTAGCAACTTAAACTTCAGTATATCTTCTCTAAATTCAGTTATACTAATCAGCTTTGTTCTACAAACATGGGGATATATGTTTCCTTGTAGAGGGGAGATTCTAGAGACATTTTACTACTGCATTTTGAATACTGGTATTTTACTTTCCAGCTGTTTTATTGAAAGCAAGCCATTTAACTACCCTGTCCCTCAGTTTTCTTTTCCCTAAAATGTGAATAATAATCATATATCTACTTTACAGAGCTGTGGAGAGGCTTAAATTGTTTAGTATACATAGAGTGCTTAAAGTGGGGATTGACACATTAAACACATAAAAATAGGAAATACTATTATCTTCTCTTTGTTTTTAGTATTGTTCCTTTTGCATCAGCAGAAATTCATTGTCCCTCTGGGTGAAGTTCTGTGTTTGGTATTTTTTCAAATGTCTCTTCATCTTATTGTGTTTAAATAATTCATGTCTGCTTCACCCTTCTCTTTATTGCAAATAGAATTATCTCTAAGTATTTCTCTGAGTTAATAATTAAGTTCATAGAAACAAATAAATTAAATTGATTCCTTCTTTATTTTTACCAACACTGCCATGTGGGGTGTGAAACTGGGTCCTAGAAATATCACATGGAAATATGACCATTATCATGAAGAAAAGGGCCAACTGAAAGGGTTAAGGAAAATACTAAAGATCTTCCCTATCCACATGCCTGCTGTGACCTTTTGACATCTTTGATGGAGTATCTAAAGAATGTTGATTTATTGTTTATGATAATAAGCAGTACAGAGTTTCTTGATGCTGTTGGCTATAATTTGTGACTTTTTAAAAAGAGTACTACTACTACTACTATCTTAGATTCCAATTAATTAAGGAAAATTTTAGAGCACAAAGCCATAAAATGACATAAATTCCAAGTGTCATCAATACAATTATGCATTCTTATCTTTGATACAGCAAGTCAAGCTAGCTTACTGACTTCTGAACATTTGCATTCATCACAAAGGAAAATAACAAGGGGAGAGTAAATGAAGGCAATTAGCAAACTAGATGAGATAATATCTACATTTTTGCTTTGTTTTCCATGTTAACTTGCTTGTTCCTTGATAGAAATATATGACTTTCTCTCATGTTCCTAAATAAATAAATAAATAAATAAATATATAGAATGCTGATTTCTCTGGTGGGTTTGCCTCACTCACTAGAACTCGGAGTCATTCAATTATCTCAAGGCAAACACTCCCTCCCTTCAGGGATCTGTCTAGTCCTTAAGGGGATAAAGTATCCTTGAGGATATGAATTCTCCTTGAGGGGGTCACTAGGTAATATATGCTGGTAGAACTGGAAGGTTTTTGTTGTTGTTGTTGTTCTAACTTGTATTTAAGGAGTCCCACTGAGAATAAGTCTTTGGAGTCTCACCCATGGAGAGGATGTTTTGCCCAGAACTTCCCAGTTGGGACCCTGAAATTCTGCCCCAAGGATCCCCAGCTACAGGACTTCAGGTATTGGCTTTTCCTCTGATCTGGGTGATGTATTTTTTTTCTTTCTCTGTTGCCTATCGCTTTTGATTTTGCTCTTTCTTCCAGATAATTAATAAAATAAATGCTATCTTGTATAAAGAGAGTGTTATTCAAGATAGTGTGTGTTATATTATTGTCTATCGGATCCAACCTGCCAAATTCAGCAGCTGCACACATAAATAGCAATTTAATGTTACATATCCATAGTAAAGAGAAGTTAACATACATTATTATAATTCTCTTCCTAATATTCAAAGGCAGTGACATACTAACTATAATATTAAAATGTGATTTGGGGGTTTTATAGTATATAGGAATTGTGATGCATACATATGTAAATGATAGGTTAAGTATATTGGTATGGTTTCGATGTGGTGTGTCTCTCAAGCATTTTTGTGCTGGAAACTTGTCCCCTAGAGTTGAGAGGTAGTGAGAGTTTAAGAGGCGATACCTATTGGTGGGGGTTAGTTGGGTCACTGGGGGCATCGTTGGACTCTGAGTTGGTTCTTGGTTCTTTCATGAGAGCTGTTATAGAAAGAGCAAGCCCAGATCCTCTCCTCTGCAGCTTTCTGTCTGATCACATGATCTCTCCCTGTCACAGGTGCTCTGGTCATGGTGATAACATCCGTCATGAGGCCCTTACCAGAGCCAGAACCATGTTGTCTAAACTGTCAGTCTCCAAAACTATGAGTTAAATAATCCTTTTAAAAAATAAGTTACCCAGCTTCAGGTACATCAGTATAGTAATGGAAAACAGACTCAATTTATAAATGTACTATCAATATAATTCAGTATAATTAGTTTTATCAGTCAAATAGGCCAAATTATAATTCATGTCTGTTTTTATTGTATTTATATCCCAAAATAATTTATTTTCATGGGAATTATTAGGTTTGTACTTCTGTACTCACTCAATTTTTTATTAGATGCATTAGGCATTTACAAGTTTGTCTTCTTTGTGGAATGTTTCTCTTGGTCACAAACTAAAGCCTATTGCTTATCTCTGTTTGAATTTATCCTTTCTTCTGTATTCAATGAGTATTATTAAAACATAATTTATCTCTAACTTATGTGTGTTAATATTTTAATTGTGAATATCACAAACAATAAATATTTTATGTAAAAGAGTTTTAAAATTTATTTATTTATTTATTTATTTATTTACTCAGAGAATGTTCCAGACAAATGCACAAATGTTTTATAGTTAGGTGTAGACCCCACATATCTCAGATATTTTAAAAACTTGATGACAAAATAAATTTTAAAAAAAAGAAAGAAGAAAAGGAGGAAAAAGAGGAGAATGAGAAAAACAAGAAGAGAATATGGAAAAGAAGATTGTGATAGTAATTATAGGTCCTTTGCAATTAGTATATTATCATATGAATGAAAACTAATTTAAAGATAGTGATCAGGTATTATTCTTTTCTTTGCCATTTTAAGTATTAAAAGTAATTATTTAAAAATTAAAAAGATTGTGAAAAATTAAAAAGGATTGCCATTTTAAAGGTTAAAGAATATAAGGGCCTAAACATGGAATAGCAAGTTTATTGGTCTACTGTTAACGTGTTTTACAAATTGTACAGCTACTGATCTATATGTATTTTAGAAATGGTATGAAATTAGAATTAATATTCATTTAAATACTACATAACTATAATTTTATACTTATTTTTCTAAAAATATTTCTGATGTTAAAGAACTTGCTTGACTGTGTGACTCCAACAGCTTACTTTTTCTCCAAAATTATACAACATGATTAAATGCTTAATTCTACTACACCACTTAGAAATAACAGGTCTTCGTTCCTAAGTAGGTTCGTTTTATAAGATAATTCTAGAAGATGACTAGAGGAGAAACGAATGAAATAAAGAAGGCAAAGGAATAGGAAATAAATAGGTGTTTAGTAGCAAAGAATCAGGATTCCTGATCTGCTATTTTAAACAGGAATAGAGAGCACTAAAACTCTGAGAGGGATATACATTAATTGGCAAGCCACTAAGAAAAGTATAAAAAGACTTGAAGCACCGACCCAAACAAGGTTATTAACAATAAGAGATTAAGTATAGTATTAGTGTTTTGACCTAAAAATTGCTAAGTCCCTCAAGGGAATAGAGTACAACCCCTCCTTCTTTTGTCAATTTTGTCTTTTGAATTCATGGTACTTATAGATCTTGCATGTGTGTGTGTGTGTGTGTGTGTGTGTGTGTGTGTGTGTGAGAGAGAGAGAGAGAGAGAGAGAGAGAGAGAGAGAGAGAGAGAGAGAGAGAAATCATATTCTGTCTTGGAACATCTCATCAACTATTATATTATTTAATATTTGATGTATGTACAAAATACTATCACATCTACTTTATACATTTCTTTACAGTGAAGCTCTTCATGGGGGTACTGAAACATGCCTAGAATAACTACATACACCTTCTGCTGCATAAATCTCTGTACTTTGATCCCACTCTGAGATTTATTAATGGACACACCAGATTATTCAGTTCCTCATATTTTGTGTTCCTCTCTGTTTGGTAATTAAGCAAGAGCTGATTTTTGAAAGCTTCCCTTTCTCCTTTCCTTTTCTCATCTTCTTCATCTTTTTTTCCCTCAACATCAAGATTTTTCTCACAGGATAAATTATTCATTCTTGTCATAAACTTATAAAAACCTGTTATATTGATCTTGTTTTTATACAGAGCTCCAATTTTCTGATATTGTAATAGTTATTTTCCAATGATATATATATACACACACATGAAAAGCCATTATCTAAGTTTTCTTCTGTAGCTACTAAGATCTTCATTCACTGCATTACTTTTCCATAATACTGGAGTACATTAACAAAGTCTAGAAAGCAGTTTTCAAATTTTTTACCAAGGTAAGTTATCTTCAGAAATGCAAATCTTGGTCTACATTTTGATTATAGATATTATATATGTTCAACGTTTTGGGTCCTTCTTTTCCCTATTTTTACTCCTAACCTCACAAAATCCAGAACTTTTGCTAATATATAACAGCTAATCAGACTGCTGATTTGCAACAAGTTTGGTGAAATAAAAAGGGAAAATGGCAAAAAGAACAGGGCATAAGAAAAAAATCCCATAGAAAGTCCTTTTATTTGGGCCTATGCAGAGCCTGTTTAAGAGTTATTAGGTTTTTTCCCTTCCAAAAGACTGGCAGAATTTTAATCTTTAGATTAAGTAAACTAATAATATTTGTACTTGCTCATTTCCATGTTTGGGTTATATCATATGAAATGTACATAACATAAGGACACATTAATAAATACACAGGAGAAAGTTAAGCAAGAATCATATACAGCTATCACAATTTATAGACCATTTAAAAGTTAGATGATGAAGCAATGTGAAATAAGATTTTGAAATAAATTAGTGCTTTTCAAAAAAATTATAGATTTCCAGAAATCTTATAAACCTAAAGTTAAAAAATGCTGACTTTCTGGAAAAAAACCCATTCCACAAATTTATTTCAGTTATCCTACATCATGGCAAGCATAATTTCTTAAGTACTTTAAAATTGTTTATTATCATTTAAATATATTTAAATTCTCATAAAATCTGTGTCCCTGGCCTCTTCCAAGAAATCACATTTCCATCCCTAGTTCCCAAAGGGCCATGATCAACTGGAGCTACACTGCAGTTTTTCCTCATGACTCCAGGACACTTTGGTCATTCCACTGCTGGACTCAGGACAAGGGTCAGTGACCACTCCTAGGATAACTGGAATCTTTCCATAGATGGGTGTTTTGAAAGATGAAACATTTCTGGTGCCCATATTCTGCCAAAAATAGGAAAATGAAGATCAACAAATTGAATATATTTCAAAATAAAGTGAGAATGAAGATGGAAAGAGCCTATAGTTCATATGGTATGTCTCGACATGTTGAACATCAAACAGTAAAAGAGAGTTTAGTAAAAGAAGTAGAGTCTCATATACTCTATCCATTTACACATTCCTAGCCTAGGGAAAAAAGTATCCATTCCCCTCCCCTTGACCATAAAGTCTGAAGAATGAAAAGAATATGCTAGTACTGACAAATTCAAAGTGCACTTCTTTGCTATTCCTTACCCAGCCACTTCCATTAAAAATATTACCAAGTGTCTAACTCAATGGCTGCACAGTAGAAGTCACCAGGGGACACTTTAAGACTCACTGCCATAGTATAAGAAATCTAAAGTTTCTTATTGAATATATACACATGTCACTTTCCAATGCACATGTCATGGATGTTTTTGTAAACTCCTCCTATGGTTCTTTCTCAAGGATAGCCAAGGTTAGAATTATTGCTCTGAGGAGTTTGCTGCTCATTAAATGTTAGAGTTTGTGCCATTCAATTGCTGCCTCTCTCTTACACTTTGCAAGTTTTATGAGAGGATCCAGTTACTTAACTTGCTTAAAATACTAAGTAACTAGTATTTTTCTTTAATATAATGCTATAATTGGGGTTATAGGAGGCTTTTTTTAGAAGCTGACCCTAAGGCAAAGATTCCAGTAAAAGAATATTATATGCTTCCAGAAAAAAACAAATTCCCAGAGAACCTAATACCACCAGGAACTCTAGAGGGTGAATTATACTTCACAGTTGGTCAGACACATGGAGGTAAAAGAGCGAAGGACTTTGTACTTCTGCACTAGTCATTGACCATGCAGGCACAAGGTTTGGGATCTAGAGAGAGATCCTAAGAACTCCAAAGGTTTCCAGACCCACTACAGTTGAGGGGCTCCATTGCCTGAAGGCAAGTCTCTGAAACCATAGTAAAGTGCCATCAGTAAGAAAGCACCCAGAAGCTGGGGAATGGGTACACAGAGCTGGAATAGGGATCTTAGGGGATCCCCGTGAGACCCCATGTAACAGCATCCACTACAGTCTACCTACAAACTCCTACAGAAGGGAAAGTACAAGATGGTGGTGGAAGATGCAGTGGTGTAGAGCTAGAACCTCTAAGATCTTTCCTAGGTTAAAGAGTTTAGTCTACTAAGTGTCTGAAATAAGCCTTGGGATTTTTATTTTCTGACTGATAAATATTTAGATTCTTCTCCCTCTTCTTTAATTATCTTTGGATTCCTTTAACAGTTTGACAAGACTACTAATTTACAACCAAACTTAATTATTTCAAGGATGTTGATGGAAACACTTTAGAGCTTTAATAAATGTAGGAACACATTCTTCACATGACAGTTGCTGAATCTTACCTATCAGAATTCTGTGTATATGTTATAAAATGTAGAGTTACCTAACAGCCAAAGATTTACATAAATTACCATATATGTAGGGGATATTTATATCTGCAAACAATTTATTTAAATGGCTATATAAGAATAAGTAAAAATAATGAATGCATTAAAAAGCATCTATTTCATCTGTTTCCAGTTTAGTCTCTATTATCATCTTAATCAGAAATCCTATAATAGTCTTATATTTGTATGTGAGACTTCTATTTAAATTATTGAGGTTTATAGCAATTACATTTTTCTGCTTCCAAAGAATTAAGATAGCAGGCAGTAAGAATAGATATTTTAAATCTTTTTTTTTAAATAAATAAAGCACAACATTTTCACTCAAAATTTAAAAAATGGTAACTAATTTACTTGTAATAACTACAGAAGTAATCTTAAGGATATTATGTTTAATCATATTGAATTTTACTTATCTTGGAAAAGCACAGATGTTGTAAAAATTCA
The DNA here is from genome assembly GCF_964194105.1 of Spermophilus citellus. NCBI lineage: Eukaryota > Metazoa > Chordata > Mammalia > Rodentia > Sciuridae > Spermophilus > Spermophilus citellus. Next base: position 92,995,321 of record NC_138189.1, read on the forward strand.
TGGTACAATTTCAACAGCAAGCCACAAAAAATAATTTAGGAGCACTGACCAAATTTTCTGACCACAGTCACTGCAGCTAAACTTACAAAAACCCCTTTAAATATATGTCAGAGTTATTTTGCTATTGTCAGCAAATTGTCAAAATATCTGTTTAAAATAAATAATACAGGCCTAGAACATAATCAAAATTTAAACTCCTTGAAACGCTTTTCTTTAAATTAGTAATTGAATAAAATAAATTATTAACGTCATAAGAAGGTAGGTGTGTGTGTGTGTGTGTGTGTGTGTGTGTGTTGTCTGTACACTAGGGATAAACCTACAACTTTATTTGCCTATTTTGTACCACCACAGAGTTAATATAATTCACTTAATTTAATACTTAAAACAGCCTTTTGAGATATGTAGAGCACAATTTTACAGAACAGGAGAAGAATCAAACAAGTAAAACCAATTGCTCATGGAGATAAAGCTATTTAACTCTGCAGCTGAGATTGAAATCTTAGACTGTCTGGATTCAAAGTTTATACTTCTTTTCTCTACTAAGGAAAATAAGGTTTGGGGTTCAAAGATATACGAATACCATGAATTCTTTCTGACTTTTCTGAGATCAAAATCTATCTCTGCAAATTCCAGTTTGGATTTAGGTGAAAGTCAATCCTGACAGTGCTTCTTATCTTCTGAAAATTTTTACTTTTAACATTTCAAGGAAGAGAATCATATTTTACATTCCCTCTGAAGATACATCGGGAAAAGTAAGAAAAAAAATGATAAAAGTAGCTAGCTGGCCTTGTCCTCCAACTCTGGGCTGAGCAAAGATGGAGAGGATTTGTGAAGGCTTTCTGACATCCGAATTTGTTTATACCTGGATAATGAATTCAGAAAACAACCCACACTTTCTTTGTTACTTGCTTTTTTTTTTTTCAAAAAGAAACATAAAAAGGTATAGAAAAGAATTGTTTCCTTCCTGTTTTTCTGGAAATTTGGCACCACTGACAGAAGCCATTTGTTTTGCAGTGGAAACAGACATTTACCATCTCAGGTGTTCGGTTTTCTTAAATGAAAACTAAAGGTAAGAACAGAATTGTTAATCAGGACTTGAGAGCAATGACTGTCAGCAAAGTGAGTGATTTTTGACATGGAAGACAGAATTTGACTTTATTTAATATGCAGGTAGATGTTAATTTTTTTCCAAAAATGAGATCTTATTTATTGCTTTCTTTAAATGAAGAAATGTAGTTTCTTTCATCCTGTTCTGGAAGCATTTGACCATACAGAGGTGAACTGGTTCCCATATAGAACACATTAATACAGATAATGAACCCACATTAGCATCTAGGACCTCCCAGTGCTGGGGATAGAGGAGGCAATAAGTCTGCCTTCAGCATCTTTCAGTAAAAGGGGAGACAGCTGATAAGAAAAATGAATAAATAAAATATGCAGTGTGCTAGGTAGGTAGCAGAAACTACTATAGAAATGTAAAAATAGGAAAGGGGATATGAAGGCCTGGGGGATGGAATTTTAGAAAAGTTGGCCAGGGAAGGCTACTGAAGAAGTGACTTTTTAATAAAGAGACTGAGTATATGTCTATTAGGGATGGAGAATTTCAGGTAATGTAATAACAAGTCCAGGTGGAAATTTGTAAAGGATCCTAAGAGAGGGTAGGTAGTAGGATATATTTATTAGCAGTGCCATTCAAAGGAATTGGAATTGTAAATTAGGTAGTAAGTTGTACATTTTATTAAATCTCAAATATAAATATCTTGGGCAAGTTTCCTTTGTTGCAAGTAGCTTATGTTTTAAAACCAGCATAAATCTTAAAAAAGAGCACAGAGGAAATTTACTGGAAGGCCTCTGGAGTATTTCAAAAGAAACTGAGCCTTAGCAAATGTCACTACAAAAGGGAAAACAAAGGGTGACATGGGATATTCATTAGAGAAGACACATAATTAAAAAAAAAAAAAATGTCACCAGGGCAGCCTTTTTTCTAACTAATTGCTTTCAACTCAAAGCAATATATTGAGCCATCTTGGCTTAGGTCTGAGTTTGGCTTCCTTCTCCATTTCTACTTTCTGAGTTGTTGCCTCCTGGCTCCAAATAGAATGGAACAGGACTATATTTAGAACCAGAATACCCGGATCTGAGTCTCATTTCCCCCTCTCACTAGTTGCATCTTGGGTAAATTGCTTCACTCTCTTAGTCCTGTTTATTCAATAACCACCACATTTCCCTTCGATGAGGATATTTTACGATTTTAGTAAACCTAGAGGAGCTAATAAGTTATATTCCACTTGGAATTAACCTTTAAGGAGGCCATTCAAGGAGGACATTTAGAGAGAATAAAAGAGGGACTAAAAATGTTTATCTTAATGAAAACCCTAAAATTAGAGGGTAGAAGACAGAGGTTGAGGAGGATGAAGAAGAACCAGAGAGTTTTTTTAAAAAAAAATCATAGAAATTAATGAAAGATACAGTTGCAAGAAAGAGAAATCAGTAGTCTTCTGAATAGATATTCAGGTCAGCCACTCAGAAACAACTGTTAAAATTGATAAAAAATTGTTAAAAATGAGAATATTTGACCACCACTGAGGAAAAACAGCTGTGGAAAGAGAAGGAGAAATAAGAGTGGGATGCTGGAGGTAGAGGAGCCAAATTACAACAAGCTTTGGAGTGTCAGGTAATGGCTTCAGAAATAAATACCCGTTAACTCTGAATATTTGGTTTAATTTCTTTAAACTAGTTGTAATACTGGTTCTAATTTGATAGTTTTTCTCTCAAACATGAATACAGTATAATTTCAATAAATATATTTCATAAGTAGGTATCATGAAGATACAGATAATCTCACAACAATACAGACATTAATATCTTGTATTACCTATCATTTCTAAAATTTTCCTCCATAAAATTTGACTGCAAAAATTCCTAATAAGAAACAGATCTTTTCTCCCCTAAACTTTTGTACCTTTATGATCAAGGAGATTAGTCTAGCGCTTCCTGCTGTATCCATGCTGTGGTCATCTTGTTATGTGATCAGAATTTATGTGCTCTGTTACAACCCACCAGGATATCATTATTTTTAAATATGAGGAATTGAACCTTAATAAGTTATTAATTTACCCTGAAATTCCACAGCTCTACATGATCAGAAGCTTCAGAGTTTCCTGTTATTTATTTGAAAGAGAAAAGAAAATGGCTTTTTAATTATTGTATATATAAGCTGTAAAGTCAAGTGGACAGAAGTTTCAAGGTCAGATAGTGTAGTGCAATCCTTGACTTTTTATTCCCAAACTGAAGACACTTGCAGATTCACTCAAGCAGGGAATAGTTAGGGGATTTTTTTCTGGAATGAATTATAATTCATAACAGTATTGAAACCTGTTTCTTTCAATCTTGATTAGACCAGATTTGTTATATTTCTCATTCATATATAAATTTAGATTTGAACTTTGGAAAAAAGATTTTAAAGTACTATTGGTTTTAATTTAAATCTTGGGTTCAGACAAAAAGATTTGATTCAACTGTTATTTAAATTTAAAAAATACAGAATCTTATTTTTTTTTTCATTGCCATTTCCTGATCCTTTCTGTTCTCCCCTCAGGTTAGTTGGAGTCATAATATGCTTAGAGCTAAAAGAGAATTTAACAACCATCCTAGTTGAGATACTTATCATTTTTTATGAAACCCCTTGAGAAATAGATATGTTATGGATACTGTTACTAGAAAAATGCACATACACACATAAAATAAGATTTGCACATAATTACAACAGTGTCTGAATCCCAGAATAAGAACCCTTGACTTAGTACAATTCTATAATTTAATAAATGATCACTAAAGGGGTGCTTCTACTTGATTAGTAGCATAGTAGAAATTCAGAGTTAAGTGCACAAATAACCTATTGAATACTCTTTCTTTGATGCCACACCTTGATTCACTGTATGGTTGTTTTTTGCAAAAATAATTACCCAATATATTGAAACGAAACTCATATTAGAATAGTGGATAGATGCACGTAGTGAAGCCCAGGCTCCATATACCAGCTGTGTGATCATGGGTTGGAGATATCTGAGGAAAAGTATCCCCTTCCTCATTGTTGTAATCTCTCTAAAATCTACCACATGGGACTTTTAGAGAATTACACCTGATGATATATGTAAGGTGTTTATCATAGTGATAAATACTAAATGCTACCTAGTAGTAGTCATGGAAGTACTACTGACTCTCCTTAGGGAATACAGAAGTGAAATTGACAAGGTCCTCTGCCTTCAGGGATCCTTGGATTAATTAGGTTATCTGTGACTTTTAAAGGTATGAACTAACACTCTAGATTCACCATTAACAAGCACTTTCACAGGAGCTCTGCCTTCAAGTTATAATATTTACCAGGTTGTAAGTATGACATTTAAGCATCTGTGTTGGCTTGAGTGTCTAGGGTGAGTATATATGAATAAATCTACTTATTTCTTTCAAAGTTTGGAAACTGCAGTTCAAAAATCAGTCATCTGGTAGGCACTGTTATGGTTATATACTAGAGTTTTATGATCCACATATCTATTTCCTCATATATTTAAATCAGTGAGAGCTATTACAAACTGAGAACTCACTTTGTTACTATTAAAAATATAATAAAGATTAAGGTCATTCATTTTGAACAAATGTTGGAAAATATTTATAATTCAAACAGTGGGAGTTATAGCCAGCTTGTTTTAAAAGCAAGTCCCCAACCAAAATTTGGCTCATGTTGAAACTAATGACATCACATTTACCACGAGAATATGAAAAAGGTTTATAACTTTCATAACTGAGGCTTTTCTCAGGAGAGAGGGTAGGTTTGAAATGGCTTTAGAAAGCAGGAAAACATCCTGGATTTTTATTGCGGACAGAGCGAAGGTTCCCATGCATGAAACTTGCCTGGTAGAATCACCAGTGACAGAGGGAACATCCAAAATATCTTATCAGCTTGCCCAAAACTTGGACAGAGGAGGAAGAAGCAGGGTGTTTAAAAGCTGTCAGCAGTGAATGAAAACATGGGGTTAGATTCTTCCTGACACTGTACATGGAGAGGCAGCATTACACTCAACCACTATCAGTGCTTCACCATTCCCCATAGATTACTACCATCTTATGTAGAGAAAATGTGAAACTCATATTGTGAGCACCTAGAGCCTCCTTCAGATCAGCCCCAACATAAGAGCCCGATGAATCAGGTTGTCTGCAGCACTGTATTCTTCCTTTATATAGGCTCTGCTCTTGCAAATATTTTAGCTATGTTTCTCCAAAAGGGAGAAACTGACAACTTGTAACATTCCTTTTATATAATCAAGGACAAAAAAATAGTGAAAAATTATGACTATGTTTCTTCAGAGCTATTTTTTCTAATCAGGGAAATAATTTGCTCATGCTCTGAGGATTTAAAATTAAACACATTTAAGTTCTTTACAAAATAATATTGATTCTTCCAAGAAGTTTATTTATTTTTTGAAAGGTACCAGGTACACTTTCCTCCTAACCATTTTAAGTAAGAAAAATAAATAAATTTGCAAAAAATAAAAAAGATACCATGCATGGTTGCACACTACACAGACAGCAACTGTCAGCAACATGATAGGCAATAGTGTCTTTTGACTATATGTGTCAAATATGGTATACAGTATAAATGCATTAGGAACTCATAGGAAAGACGAACCTGTTTGAGATAGGATGAACAGGGAAGACTCATTCTGAAAGAAGAAGGGATTTAAGGGTTAAATTAGATATAGAGAAATTAAACGGAATGAGGAGGGAGAAATTTCAAATCAGTGTTAAAGCATACCATCACACAAAGGTAAGTGCTAACATAAGCCTCCCAGTTTGAAAGTAAGATACTTATGTGTACATGTGCTTAAAGGATACGTGGATCCAATAAAAAGTGACAGCAAAAAAGGAAGTGACTTTTCCTTTATAAGTAAATCCCTTTCTTGGTAAAGTCATTAAAAACCAGCTAAAATTGGCATAGCTTCTCTGAAATAATATACAGAACATGAATCTACAAGAGAAATATAAAATTTTCAGGATATTTCATAGGGACTTTTAAGACCAAAAGGCTATAGGAAATATAATATGGGTGGGAGGGAAGGGCTAACCGAGAATTAAGCAGCTCCCTTGAGAATAGTACTGTCTGCTAGGACTCATGTCCACTGGAGCTCAATACCATGCTTAATTGCTTGAGTGAGTGCCAATAATACACTAGGTGATCAAAAATATTTTTTGAATTTTTTTTCAAGAATCAGTGCAAAAAACCTGCCATGATATTCTATTGAGATACTAAAACCTTTTGCAGAGTATGGGTACAGTCTAAGTCATGTCAAATCCTTTCAAAGAAAAGACTGTAACCTTTCAGTCACTTTAATTAGAAGTCAAAGTATTGCCTGTAGAAGGCTTTCTTATGCTTGAAAATAGTAAATCAATGTGATAATGAAAGCATTATTCTGAGAAAGAATACTGTGTGAACATGGATCCTGTTGGGACTGTTTTCAAATCTAGCAGGGCAGATGTTCTGTTTTTATTAAATGTGTGAAGCAGCATTCAAACAGGAGCACCATCAACTAAAGACAGAAAGATATCTCCATTATTCTAGATAGTACACATTATTACCAAGGAAGCTTCTAGTTCCACTTGCCTTAGAGTTATTCTTCAAAAGAGTTTAATATTCTCTGCACAGTGAATAATCATGAATGTTCATGTTGGAGAAATAAACCCCTCAAAAATATGCAGATGCAAACTTGTAATCCCTCAACTCTGAGACAGCTACTGTCTCAGAGCATGCATGGCTTTATATCTATACACACAGACATGGTTATATAATTATAAATACTTTTAGATAGACAAATGACAGATTAAATGACTATTTCAGAGTTAAAGGATTATATCTATTGCTATAGACATAGCATATATGTATACTTTTAAAGTTAACTTACCAAATTCTGCTATTCAGTTTGCCCACTGATTACTTTCCCACAGAACTTGCCATTTTGGACTATCACAATCTGCAATTTTCATCTATTAATTTCTAGATGCTAGAATATTCATTAATCACATTTCTTCTAATTGATGGGGATTACAAATTGGAGATATATACATAGGTTCTGTACAGGAACTAAAATGTGGTACTGTATTTATTTTAAAAAGTACAGGTTTCTTAATAAATCTGATTTTGAGGGCATAGCTTGATCCAGAGACCAAAATGGAACTTTAATTCATTTATTTATAAAATAATTTATAAATCTATTTCAAAAACTAGTCTGAGCACTAGGCAGTTAACTTACATTATAAGGGTCTTACATTCCTAGTTGGAAGGAAAAAAAGTAGACAACGAATAAATGATAAAATCTTTGGTAAATCAAGGAGGAGTAAGTATAATGGTGCTAGCAAGAAGACTGCCATTTTGAAAAGGATGGTCTGAAAAGACCTCACTAAGAGGTGTTGTGAACAAACACCTGACAGGTCACAGGATATTTGGGGGAATAGAACTCCAAAACAGATGGAACAATAAATGCAAAGGCCTCAGGGTGGTTGCATATCTGGCTTTTCACTTTTGTCTTGTTGAACTGAATTGCTTTACCTACAGATGGAGAACCACAGCCAACTATGATGGAGCACAGAGGAGCATAACACTGGCCCCTATCCAGCCACCCTACCTCATTTCAAGGTACAGTACACTTCCTAGGAATTGGAATAGAGAGGTTATGTTTTACCTGTGATCTGTAGGTAAGTGAAAAGGCAGAGCCAGGATCTGTAGCCATGGCACAGAATGACTTCTCTTCAGTCTCACCAAGTACAGAAAGATATCTTTCTTTCTAGGAGATAATTGTGGCTGGAAGTGACCCTCCACACTGAAGAATTGCACGTGATTTCATTTACCTCTTACTGAGTATGGGGAATGAATAGTAAGTGTTTTCTTCTGTTTTGAGATTATTTATTATGCATATCTCATTCTCAGATATTTTAAAGGCAATGTACTCTAATGTACACATAAAAAATATTCTCTCTGCAATAAAAGAATGATACTTGCTCTCTTTTCTTGAACTATTATTCACTCATTTGGGTTACTCAATTGTACTGAATAAAATGTACTTGTTCTCTCTACATAGAGAATAAATTCTTGCCAAAATCTTTGAAAGTCCTGCCCTAATGTCAACATTTAACCCATCCTTTTTTATGAGAAGTTAAGTTTTACTTCCTTCAACTCAACTGAAAAGCGAGGACATGATGTGCAGAACCCTGACTTGGAACTTACTAACTAAGGAGAAAAGACAGATGTGGATAAATTATGCCCTGAGACCAACCCAGAAAGGAGCCAACATTGCTGCCACACTTTCTTCTCTAATAGGAATATGAACAGTTTGAAGAAAAAGCAGACATAGATAAGATAGAATAGTGTATAAATGTTCATTTTATAATTTTTGGTGAAAAAGTAATCAGCATTCAAAATACCAGGTATGCAATTAATCCATACCTCTAAAGAAACTCTCAGTTTGGTATTTCAAGAGTTTGAATCATTGTAGAGTGAATTTCTTATACTAACCACCAATTTTCATACAGATAACTTCAATATAATTCTGAACATCAAAGATGGTAGGCTGGAATTGAACTTATTAAACCCATGTAGTTAATTGAATCTAGTCCTGGAAGAACATTTTTTTTTTTTTGGAAGAACATTTTTTTAATTGTAAAAAGCACTCCAGGTGACATCATTTTCTGTGTCAGCTCTAGTTGTTGAGGAAAAGGTTATGTTTTTGTTTTTGTTTTTCAGTAAACAAAAGCAATGTTAAAACATTCTGTGGACAGAAAATTGACAATTTGGAAATGAGTTTTGTTCATCATATTTTATGGAAATTGGACAATGATATCTTCTAAAATTATATTGAAAATATTTTTTCATAGATCTTTAGTCAATGAATCCTAAGCACATATATATAAAACTCACTTTCTCTCCCTATTCTGCTCAGGGGCAGCTTATCTTGTGTTCTGAATGAGGTCTCCCTAGAAAGTCATAGGTCTCCCAAGCACATCTGAAGCTTCCGTTTTAGAGAGAAGTAGGACAGTCAGTGTCAGCAGCATCAGGACTTCCCTACTTCCTCTCTACGGAAAGACTCAGGGCCACAGACCTAGAAGAAAATTTATACCTTCTTGGTAGCATCTGTGCAAAGACTTGTGATTTCACCACTACTAGACTTTTCTGGTTCAGAATGCCAGGCAGTTTCCTAAGCTACACACAGATGAACCACCCCTGCATGCATACAGTGCCCTTTTTGGAAGATTACTTCTTGGTAAGAGAAAGCAAATGCTTATGGCAAGATTACAGAATTCCTGCTTAAAATATTATCATATTTTAAATAATTAATTAAAATGTTGACAGTATTTGATGATATGTTTTAAGGCCTCATGAGAAGATTGCAACATGATTGGACTTTCTTATAATGATGTTTTATATTAGACTATTTTTAGAGCCATTTTAGGTTCGCAGCTAATTTGAGTGGAGAAAAGTGCCTTCAAAAGAATCCTTCCCCACCCAATAAGTAGGTCTCAGTGGAAATAGCTGAAGAATGTCTGACACCCTCCTCCAAGTTCCAAAACAGAATCCTCTGAATAGAGGCATTCAAGCAGATTTGTATACGAGCCTGGCCAATAAAGGTGGGGAGGTTATGAGGGGCCAAGTCCTGGACAGCAAAGACTTCCACAGACAGCAATGCACTAGCTATGCACCAAGCTTGAACTGGAAAGGGCAGATTTTCACCCATGAAGATGGCAAGGTAAAGCCTCTGCAATTTCTTAAATAAGGATTGAAATATAAGACATTGGATTTTAGCCAGGCGCCTTGGCACACACTTATAATCCCAGTAACTCAGGAGGCTAAAGCAGAAGTTCAAGTTCAAAGCCAGCCTCAGTAACTTAGCCAGATCCTTTCTTTCTTTCTTTTTTTTTTTTAAAGAGAGAGTGAGAGAAAGGGGGACAGAGAGAGAGAGATAATTTTAATATTTATTTATTTTTTTCTTAATTCTCGGCGGACACAACATCTTCGTTTGTATGTGGTGCTGAGGATCGAACCCAGGCCACACGCACGCTAGGCGAGCGTGCTGCCACTTGAGCCACATCCCCAGCCCCTAGCCAGATCCTTTCTCAAACTAAAAAAATAAAAATAAAAATAAACAGGGCTGGGGATGTAGCTCAGTCATAGAGTGCTGCTGGGTCCAAATCCCAGTGTCATGTGGGAAAACAATCATACAGGATTTGGCCTGGATCCAGATTACTTAAGCATTCATTTTTGCTTCTATATGTTATGTGTGTGTTTGTGTGTATGTATGTACATGTGTGTGTAAACATTTAGCTCTTTACATCTTTTGGAATTAATTTTCCTACATTGTGTTAAGTAGGTATCATATAGTGCTATATTTAAAACTCTACTATATGATTATTATTTTAATTTACATACCTCTAAGAAAGAAAAAATATCCTCCAATTTTTAAACTATGATCCTCTTTAACTATAAGATTACAGTCAGGTTTCAAAAAAGTGAGTCTGAGAATCATTGAAATGTATTATTTTCTCACAAACTTATAACCAGTTGTTTCTATGCTTCTAATTGAATATCTCATGCTTTTCTCACTGATGTCAAATGTAATTTTTCAAATAAATTATACCTCCACATAAATATAGGTTGTCTTGGGCTCTATTTTGTTTTTTTATTTGTCTTTCCATCTAGTATTACACTATAACATTTAACACCTCAGTTCCATCTTTATTTTATTTTTAAAATTCTGGGTAGTGACTCTTTTGTTATTCTTTCAAGTTATTGGCTTTTCTTACATATTTTCACATATACATGAAGTTTAGAAGTTTTTAAAGTTTATGGAAAGAATTATCAGCTTTCATTATTTCTTCAAATTTACTAATTATTTTCAGTAGAATTGATATCATTATAATGTCAACTTTTCCAATAAATGTTAAACTTTTAAAATTTTATACTTATAGACAAAACAAATTAAAATTTGTCTAAATCAAAATTTTGTTAAATTTCTGAAAGGAATATTTTCAAGATATATGTAGTTTTACTTCAAAATTTGATTGACAGTGTCTCATCAACAGTATATAGATGTATTTATTCCCCCATGCTATTATTAGCATAAATATTTCAATAAATTTTTAAATTTTTCATGTAAATCTGGTAGTTTTAAAATAACATTTCATGGTAGCTTTATATTCATTTCCCTAATTATATGTGAAACTGAGTAGCTTCTAATATTCTTATTAGTCAACTACATTTCTTTTCTCCTACTTATTTTACTGGATTTAGTATTCATTATCAATGTTTTTATTTTACCAACTGGTCAACATTTCATTAACTATAGCTACATTTTCACTTAGTAGGAAAAAACCTTTATTCTTCCACTTATCAAATTTGTTTTTCCACTCTCATTTTAATTTTCTGGTAGCTGGTATATTTTTCCCTTGAAAATGCTAGCCTCATTCACTCAGATGGAAAGTGAATTTTTTATCAGTAAATTATTAATCCCTTTCCTTTTGGCCAAGTTTCTCTCAACCACAGCATTTGTCTCAGCACAACTTTCCAGAGCTGATTATGGAACTCTCATGTTAGAAATACATACAGCTAAAAGTTTGGCTAATCCCTAACAGTGCAGCACGTTCATCTGGTAACACTTTCCTCTTTTCCTATACTCACCAAAGATTTCCAAAGCACAGTGTTTTTTAATCATAAATAACAATCCATTATCTTTCCCATTTAGCATTTGACCTTGAATTCACATACCTTGGATTCTGTTTCTTATAACTGAAATCTTCTCTAATCACTTTTCAATGTAATTATCTTTTCCCCACTGTTTTTTTAATGTCTATTTTAGGTGGGTTTGTTGTTGTTGTTGTTGTAACCAAAATACCTGACAAGAACAACTTAGAAGAGGGATAGTTAATTTGGGCTCATGGTCCCTGAGGTTCAGTCTACAACAAGCTGGCTCCAAAGCAGAAACATCATGGCAAAAGGGGATGAAGAAAAAAAGCTGCTTAACTCATGACAGCCAAGAAGCAGAAAGAGAAAGAGAGGATTCAGAGACAAGATAAAACTCCCAAGGCCATTCCCCTCAGTGACCTTCTTCCTCTAGCCATCTCCCACCTGCCTATGTTACCACCCAATGGACCCTTGAGATTATAAATCTATCAAATGGATTAATCCACTGAGGAGGTTACTGCTTTCTCATAATCTAATCATCTCACCTCTGAACACTGTCAAACACATGAACTTTTGTGGGGAATTCCTCATATTCAAACCATAACAGTATCTTTCTAAGAGAAGTCAGTGTTATCAGAAGTTGTGTTCTGTTCTTGGCTTTTGTGTTTTTGAAGAGAAGATTTAAAGCAAGACACAAATTGTAGTAAAAGTATAGCAAAGTTTATTAGAAGATTCAGAAGGAGGATAAAGAGCGTTTCAAGAGAGAAAGTGTGTTGTCCTGGAAAAGAGATTAAAAACTCCCTTCCTTGTGTCCTGTTTTAGTCCGCTTTTTCACCTCTGTGACCAAAAGACCTGATAAGAGCAATTAGAAGAGGAAAACTTTATTTGACTCAAGTCATAGATGGCTAACTTTCATAGCTCTGGGTCAAAGCTGAGCAGAACATCATGGCAGAAGAATGTGGAGGGGGGAAGGCAGCTCAGAACATGGCAACAAGCACGCCGAGCACAACAGAGAGCTCCTCTCACTGGGGACAAAATATATACCATATACCTCAAAGGCTCACCCAGATGACCCACCTCCTCTAGCCACACCCTATCTGCCCACACTTGCAGCAGTTAAGCCACATGGTGGAGTAAAGCACTGATTAGATTAGGTTTTCGTAACCCAATCATTTCACCTCTAAACTTTGTTGCATTATCTCACATGATATTTTGGGGAGACAACTCATGTCTAAACCATAACATGTCCCAACTTTTATTGGGGTTTGGGGTTGATTTTTTGAGAATACCACCCAAGCACTACCTCCCAGCTCTTAATTGAGAATGGATTGCATCAGGTTTCTAAATCCCTGTAGGGATTTTCGTACACAGAGGTGAAAATTCATGATTACAATAAGATTCTGTTAAGGACCGAAGGCATCTTTTGATCATCCTGGCCCATTGTCAACCTATTTTATCTGAAACTTATTTGTTTTTATAGCCCCCCCAAGGCTGTTGAACTCTCTAATCTCCAGTCAGAGCAATCTATCTTTCCCTTATCTGAGAAGACACATACTCCTCACTTATTACTCATGCCTAACATCTGAATTGCCAGACATCCTATTGTCCTGAGTCAGAGCAGCATCAGGGTAACTTTGTATAAATTAGTTTTACAAAAAAAAAAAAAAAATCAATCTGGGAGCTAGCATGTGTGTTCCATCTATAGAATTGACCCTTGAATCTTCATGTTCCCAATATTCATGCCTACCTCTGCCCATCAGTCAGTATATTTCTTGTAGCCCCTTGACTGTGTAAACTCCAGGGACTGTACTACTGAACCCCTAACAGGAGGTATGATCCATTCCACAACAGTATCAGAGTGCCCCTTTCCAAGGATATGTCACTGAGCTGGGCCTCACTTACAGTCACTGGGGGTTGTACCAATGGTATTGAGAAGTGTAAGAGAATAGAGGAGAAAATAATTTGGTTACTATCATAAAGAGATCAACAGCACCACAAAGGTGGCCTTAGAGTGGAAGGCATTCTTGCAGGAGTTGTGCTTGAGTGGTCTCCAGTGTTTTAAAAAAATTTTTTTTGATACATGTTATTGCTGTGTAGTCCAAGCTGGCCTCCAACTCCTGGGCTCAAGGTATTCTCCTGCCACAATTTCCCAATAACCAGTATTACACCACAACGTCCATGTAGCAACTTTTGAGGTAGCCCATCACCTTGAGCTTCACCCCAAACCAGTCACTGATGTCAAGACAAAATTAACATCAAAGATCAAGTGCACCGAAATTAATTCTCAATTTCAGAGAGTCTGAGGTTCTTAGTATCCTTCAACACCAATAAGACATCAACCCAGAGATACTGAGCAGTGCTCTAATACATGGTGACTATGGATTATGGCCACACCCTGTATTTATATTCCTTCTTACTGAGGATCTTTACTAAATTGCAGTCTATCATCTGTCAAGTTTTACTTCATTATATGGAAATATTCAAAAAGATAAGTACTCATGTAAGATTTTCTTTTTAATTCTGTAAGAAATCTACTTACTCAATAGTCTTCTTAAATGAAGACTACACTTTAGTAAGCTTTTGAATTTTAGTGGACATTAGTTCTCTGCAACCAAAATAGAATGCAGAGGCCTAAAAATTGAAACCATCTTTTAAAAAAATACTAACTAGAGTCACATGCAATGGTGCACACCTATAATCCCAGCTGCTCCGGAAGCTAAGGCAGGTGAATTACAAGTTAGAGGACATCCTGGACAATTTAGCATGACCCTGCCTCAAAATAACAAACAAAAAGGGCTGGGGTGTAGATCAGTGGTAAAGCACTCCAGTGTTCAATACCTAATACTGCAAAAAAAAAAAAGTAGAAATGATAAATAAGACTATGTTGGTGGATGACCAAGAAACAGATATCTAAGGCACTAAACAGAATACAAGAAATAACATCTGACTTACCACATCACTCCAGCACTGCACCAAGGTGCTAGAAAGAGTTGTGAACACCAGAGAGTGAGCCTGTGATAACAGCAACTACCAGGAGTTTTCCAGGAGACTAGACGTAAAGGCTTCATAAAAAAAATTCATGCTTATGCTAAAGGAAAACAACACATCCACAATACCTAGTAGAAGCCAAACAAGAAGGGGTGGAAATTAGAGCTCCCCTGGAGCAATGGGGACAATCTCAGGGGACTGACACTGCTTGTCATTTCTTATGCACATCTTTGTTCCGATATAATTCTCACTCTGCTAAACTTTTCAGTTAATTAGACAAAAGTGGCATAATTTTGGTTCCTTGCCTGCCCCCATCTCTGTCTTTTGTCCTGTAGAAGAATTAAAAATTGCTAGGAATACCATTCTCAGATCAAGCTTCTTTTCTCTAAATATGTTTTCTTAGCCTACATGAAAATCTTGCTGCTGTTTTGATTATCTTTCTACTATAAATAATCTATTCTCTCCATATGTAGGTTAAAATTTTCTTTTTCTGTTATTCAAAAAATTTTCCACATAACAGCTTTCTAAATTAATCATATTTTGAACTCAATGAGTCTTTCTACTTGAAAATTTAAATCTTTCTATTATTCAGAGAAGTTTTCTTCCATTATCTATTCCACCATTCTTCTTGCCCAGCTATCTTATGTCTTTTTAGAAAGCCCTGGATCCATTGCCTCTCTGATTTTTTCATTTGTGTCTTTTATTTTTTAATTTCTTTCACTTGATCTTCCAAAAAATTGTTTAATTTACGTAAATTTTGAGGTTTTTTTGTTGAAAGTTCAAGCTGGGAAAACATGTTCTCTTTTCTAAAGCTGCATTTATTTCATAGTTCTCTGATTGCTCCACTGTGGCATGTCATGAAACCTTAAGAATTTACATTAAAGTTTAGTCAAGATAGCCTCCTACTTTTCAACTAACTCTGTCCTTGATAGGACCTACTGCATTGAACACTTGGCTTAGACTACTTTCTTAAAAATAGAATGTTCTTATACCCCGTCATCTTTTCCTGTCTACTCCAATTTTGGGGTGAGGTTTCATTCAGTCCTATTCTAGTCATTGTTTCTAGTTCTCCAAGGAATCCATTTGGAAATCATTAGAGATACAGTACATGATTCTTGTCTCTTAGACAGTGGCTGCTTGCTCAGCTGAGATCAATTCTTGTGCAAGCATTTTGCTTCACGTGTCTTTATAGTCATTGTAAGGAGAGTCAATCTGCTTGTGGTTGCACCAAAGGAGAGAAATTGATTCCAACAGTCAAGTTTTACTAAAATATGGTAAACACCACCCTGCATTTTGATATTCTATCACAACTACACATGTAGGACAGGACAAAATTCTTTAGAGGCTCTGCTCACTGAAGAGACAAAAGTGAATGCTCTGTCCTTCCCCATATCATACAAAATCCACAATAAAAAATAAGAAGGTGATAAGGGAGGATAAATAAATGGAGCAAAGAGGATGTTTAGGGCAGTGAAACAACACTGTGTGAACTAAAATGTGAATATGTTACTATACATTTGTCCCAAACCCTTTATCTTAGCCTATTCAGGTTGCTATAAAAAAGATTCTTCAGATTGGTTGGTTTACAAACAACAGAATTTTATATCTTACAATTCTAAGGCTGGGAAGTCTGAGATCAAGTCACCAGCAGATATGGTGTCTGTGAAGGACCTGTTTATTAAGAACCAAGCCTTCTCACTGTATCTTCACATGGTAGAAGAGCAAATGGACTCCCTGGGCTTCATTTACAAGACACCAAGCCCCATGACCTAGTCGCCTCCCAAAGGCCCCACCTTTTAATACCATCATACTGGGGACTAGGTTTCAACATATGAATTGGGGAGGACACGAACACTCAGACGCTGCAGCCATAGAATGCACAACACAAGAGTGAACTTAACGTTAACTGTGGACTTGGGTTATGATGATGGAGGCTCATCAGTTGTAACAAAGGCACAAGAGATGTTGATAATAGAAAAGGGTAGGCATGTGGGGAGAGAGGGAGATAAAAAAATCTCTGTACCTTCTGCCATGTCTCAATACTTTCCCCTTCCTAGTCCTTCTCCCCTCCTTCCCTGAGGACTCCAAGTTGGTAAAATGAGTCCCTTTTAACAATGAGACAATTCCCTCCACCTGCACTGCAATTTATCCGACTGACCTCAGCTGCTGCCACTCTAGGGAGAAGAAATGGAGCATTAAGGGTGCTAGAACCGTTCTATTTTTTTGCAATTTGCCTACACTATCAAAAAAAATGCATAAATTATTGAATATTAGTTTTTAGTTTGGTTTATTGTGCTAATAGGTCAGTTGGATACTTGGTAGCTCTTAAAAACTATAATTTTATCAAAAAAAATCATAAACAACAAAAACTGACATGCTCTATTATACACCAACTAAAATATTAGATCAAAAACATCTATACAACGTTTAAAAAGACAAACAATTTATTTGTAGCATGTAATTTCACAGAAAAAATATAAGCAGTTTAATAATAGATGTTTAATACTTTCAGATAAATCACTTAGATCTATCTATAAGATATGTCCACTTTGATAAGTATAAAAATAACTTTTGTTTTTATTTCCCTTAACAATTGGTATTAAAAGGCTAAGTGATTTATCTATCTATACATACATATAGATAGTTATCTACAGATAGATAGATAGATAGATTCTCTGGCCCTAAAATTATACTTCTAGGTTTCCAATTTATAGGAATAATTACACAAAAGTACAGATACAAAGATACTCCACTCAAGATTGCCTATATAATTAATAAAACTAACAACCTATAAGGTATATTTTAACTGAGTTCAGAACATCTATTATATGATATAACATGAATCTATTAAAGATGATAAAGTTCAGATTTCTAAGTTAAAATGGAGAAATGAAATCAGAGTCCCCTCTATGAACCTTAATTAAATGTGAAGAAATAGGTAAAACAGAAAAAAAGAAAGAAAATACTTGCAAACATCCAAAGCTAGTTTTACCTTTCAGTTAACAAAGAATAAGAAAATGAAAGACAAACAACATGATCAGAGAGAAGACAGGGAAGACAAAAGGGTTCATTTTGATTCTTGCAGTTAAATGAAGATGAAACTGAAATCTAGTGGTTTTTATCTAAAAAATTAAAAAAAGAATATTCAGTGTCTACTTTTTGAACAGATTAACTGATTTAAAGTTTTGTTGCAATATAAGCATACAAAAAAAACCCTACAAATTTTGGAATGATAGAGTTGAGAGAATTTATAACTATGGTTACCCGCTATTAAAATAAATTTTGTAGATCACAGTCATTAAAATAATGTGCTTCAGTTTCAAGATTAGATGAGTTTTTTTATATAAATATTCTTAATTAAGTGTCAGCAATTAGTATGTGATAAAAGTGACATAGCAAATCAGGGAGAAAAATGTCTTTGTTTTTTAGGGGTTTTGTTTTTAATAATTTCAGATAAATCACTTTTAGCCTTTTAAAAATTGCTAAGTATACCATAATAAAAAATGGAAAAACTTGCATCTCATATTGCAATATGAATTTATTTTAAGCAAGACATAATATGCAAAAGCCTTAAGGGAAATCAATGAAAATTTCAACAAAATAAAATTTCATATGGTAAAAAGATATCATAAACTAAGTAGAGTAAAACAGAAAAAAATGTAACAATATAAAATTACAATATATTAGTCAGAACAATGTTTCATACAAGCTTTAAGATATGCTTCATATGCCATGTTATTCACAATTGGACTCCATGATTGTTAGTTAGCATAGTCACAGAGTGGTACAACCATCATTATAATGAAAAGTATAGAATATTTTCATCATCCATTAGCAATTACTCCTCATTTCATCCTGACACTTCTCTCTCTGCCCAAGTCTACATGTATTCTGTGACTGGAGATCTGCCCCTTCTGGGCATTCTATACAAATGGCAAATTTAGGTAGTCTTTTGAGACTCCCTATTTTCACTTAGCACAATGTTTTCAAGGTCCATTCAACATGCATCAATAATTCATTTGTTTTTAATGAATAAACAATATTGTATTTTATGGGTATGTCACAGTTTGTTTATACATTATCAGATGATGGAATTTGGATTTGTTCCTCTGTTTGACTATTAAAAATAATGCTGCTAAGAACATTTCTGTACAGGTTTTTGTGTGAACTTATGTTTTCATCTATCTTGGCTAAAGACCTAAAGGTGGGATTGTTGGTCTTTTGGTAATTCTATTTTTATTAACCATTGAGGAACAAACAGACTGTCTTCAATAGTGACTGCACCATTTTACATTCCTCCCAAAGGTGTACAAAGGTGTCATATATGACATTATGTCATATATGACATTATCACAATTGTTTCTAAATATATAGAGGAATTATATAGCAGAATAGTGGGTATGAAAGGTAAGCTCACTGTTGTTTTTATTTGCATTTTTTACTGGCTAATCATACTGGGAATATTTTCATATGTTTCATATGTTTACTTGCCATGTATCTTCTTTGAAGAAATATCTATTCAGATCCATTGCCCACTTAAAATTGTGTCTTTATGCATTGCATTATTAAAGAATTTTCCCTTTACCAGACATCTAGTTTGCAAATATTTTTACCTGTTCTGTGGATTTTCTTCTTATTTTCTTGACAGTGTCTTTTGAATCTATTCCTCTAGTCTTTCCTTTTCTAAGATGGAACACATGACCTATTAGTGACCTGGGCTGAGGGCAATCAGAGTCCAGTACTCTCAGCTTGCCATTCCTTGAGTAGAGCCCCCACTATAGGCATGGGGAATGAATGAAGCAAGGAAGTATCCCTCATCTGCTCCTCATGACCACACTCATCAGAATTTTGTCAACACTTGAGCAATGCCGGTGACTTTCCCCTCTTGGTGAGGTACTGTATTCCTGGATTGGGAGCTGAAGGCACCTAGAGTCTCATCTTTTCAGGAACATCCACCAGAAGGGGATTTTAATCTGCTGGGGCCTGTGAGTCAGAGGGTGAGTGCAAAATAGTGTTTTTCTTTGGTTCAAATGCTAAAGACTCGCAATTTTATTATTATGCTTTGGTATATGTATTATTATTATTATTTTTACAAATAAATGTTTTCCCATTTGCTATCTGTGATTATGGTAACTTCCAGATTTTTAGATGATTTTTTAAATATGTTTTACCAATTATTCTTGTTTTACTGAAGCCACTGTACAGGACTCTTTTTTTTAAATTCCTTTATTTTTTATTTTTATGTGGTGCTGAGGATCGATCACAGTGCCTCACACATGCTAGGCAAACACTCTACCTCTGAGCCACTACCCCAGCCCCGGGATTCTTTTTATTTTATTTTATTTTATTTTATTTTAGTCATAGATGGACACAATACCTTTATTTTATGCATTTATGGTGGCACTGAGGATTGGACCCAGTGCCACACATGCTAGGCTAGTGCTCTACCACTGAGCTACAAGCCCAGCCCAAGTCTACAGGACTCTTAATACTACCATTCAGGAAGTAGAAGTACTAATTTACTTTCAAGAAGGATTTTAGAAATTAAAAAACACAAGATAGCAACACTATCTTGACTCCATCATTCTTATCTGCTGCATTTGAATTGCAGAATGCCACATTTAGAAAGAACTTTTGCAATCATCTGGTATCATCCCTCGGTTTACAGATGTGTACACCTCTGGCGTCAGAGCCTGTACAAGATTCCTTGCCACTTGACTGCATAACCACTGCGCTCTTCACCTGTGCTTCACAACTTCATCACAAGCAGCACCATCTTGTCTTCTTTGCATGTAAGACTTGCTATGAGCACAGGAGCACAGTGGTGTCCAGGACAAGAACCAGACTGGGTGGGCCACTGATGATGCCTTATTATCACTGACATCCTCATCAGAAGTGCACTTGGTATTATTTGAATGGATATTTTTGGCAAACAATGTGGCAAGTCACTCCTATTTCTGACATGAAGGAAATTATCTTCAAAATAAATTTTGGTCATAGTCAATATTCACACTCCCACCATTTTTTCTGTCATCCAAATTAATGTCATGTTTTAAACATATTTTTTACTGAAAATCTTTTCTGGTCTACAAGAAAAATCTTGGGTTTGACTGATGGTGTAAGGGTAAATATAAAAGTGTAAGCAAGATTGACATGCTGGGGACTTAAATATACCTATAACTAAATGCTAATCATTGGAGGTAGTCACAGTATCCCTAATGAAATTCAAATTGGTGTCTTTAGGTAAGCATAAAACCAAACCTCACCAAATTCCCAACATTTTCACCAGCCCACTCTTACTGGTCTCACGTGTACCCTCTCCCATTGCTATCCCTGGGCTAAAAGAATGCAAGCATATGCCTACAAATGCAGTCATAAACCTTCCCATCCTCCAAATCTCTGCCTCCCTCAGCTAGGCAAAATGCCCAGTTGGCTGACTTTGAGGTCAGGTTGCAGACCTATTTATGTAAAATATCTCTTTGAGGCTTGCAGTTTTTATATATTACTTTTCACTTTTGAATTGCTGCTGAGTTTTGTTTTATTTGATCCATGGTACAGCTTTTGAAAAGATATAATCAAAAAGCCTCTAGAATGTTATATAAATGAGGTACAATGGGACAAGATTAAGGAATGAACTATATTGAAAGGAAATGTTATTTGAAAGAAAGAAGGCAGAGGACAATGAAAATATAAAAGGATGAAGTTATAGACAGAAAAATAGTCAAGAGCAAGGGATGATAGGAGGAAGAAAAACTGGAAAATAAGAAAGCAAATAAAATGATAGGAAAATTTTAAACTGTTAATTATAAATTTTAACTGCTTAATTTTGTAATTCCTTGTGCTAATATCTCTAGTCTCATTAATCATCACTAGTGGTGTTATTTTTGTCTGTTTCTGTTCTGTTGGGCTCAATCCTAAGTACTTGCAGGATGCAAGCAACATATTATGTCTTTTTAGATAACTTTGTGTTATCATTACAAATTTTAAAATAGCATCCAATGTAGATTTACTGTTAGTTAAGCAGAACTTTAATTGGCAAATGATGTAATTAATTTCATATTAGCCTAGATGTTAAACACAACAGAAGGCATTTTCTTGAAAAAATAATATGGCTAGATTTTCTCCTATTACCAATTCTGAATTACATCAAGGCATGGGTTTATTATTGAATCAATGAAACATATAGAAAATGTAAAACATAAATATTAGTGACATCTGGATAGAATATGTCTAAGAGATTCACCTATAATAAAATACAAGAGATCAGAGCATAGTCTTTCTAAAATTTCTTTTAACATCTAGGAGAGTTTTTCTTATAGAATTTTAAAACAATTGTGACATTGTTATATCTTCCAAATTAAGAAATCTCTGGCTATGTGAGGTGCTGCTGAACTATTTCCAGAGTGTCTGCTGTTCATATGTCAGCAGAGTTTGGCTATCTGGTTTCCCTTTCTATGACAGATTAGGAGACACAACTTGAAAATAGAGAATAACATTTTAAAACAGAAACAACTGCTCAGGGATAAGAGAAGCTGATAATATACAATGAGAAAAGACTCTCCCAGAATATAAAAAAAATGGGCTTAAGAATTTTGTTTAACTATGTCTCACTGCTCACCCTGGGAGCAGTGAGACATAGTTAAAGATGATGATGATGATGATGATGATGATGATAGATAATGGATAATGGATGGATGGATAGATAGATAGATAGAATAAATACTAGTGACTTCATGAAATATCTGTGTCCACCATAGAGTGAGGGAGTTGCTTCATTAAGTTCATCTATAGAATAGTGGGGCTTATTCACTCTAACCCTTTGCTGCTTCACCCCTAAACTATGACTTATTACTTCAATACTTTCCCAGTTTTAGAGTGAAAGGTTTTTTCTGCTTCAACTTAAATTTGTATGCTAGGGGTGGGAAGAACCAATCTAACTTTCTCATTCCATTCTCACTTTTCTTTGGGTATTAGTGAGTGGCCTGGACATATACTTAGTATTGCAGATCCTCTGAGATTCTACCTCACTTTACAGTCTCCCTGGTGCTTCTGTGGCTTCTTCTCTGTCTTAGAACTCCATGATGCCACCGTCTCCTCTGTCAAGATTTCAACCTGCTTTTCCTGTCAGGTCTGCCTGGAGTAGCTCCTGTATCTGTCATCATCTCATCACTGATTCCCTCCCCTTACCCATCTTTCTCCCTCTGCTTGCTGACAGCAACAGTCCTACTGCCAGGTCTGGCTGACCATAGGCCTCTCATTTAACTTAGTCCACCTTCACCCAAGCCTGAGTCCTAATGCTCTCAGACATTGGGAAGAGCCAAAGATCTGCACACTTCCTCAATTTCAGGAGTCAAAAATGATAGGAACATTTATATGAGTTGTCATTAATAAATATAAAACATGAGTATATTTAATCAGTGATTTAAAGATGTGTGAAAAAACAATTCATATGGAAAAAAACTCACTTTTTTACAGGAAGCACAAGCAAATGTACATATTTGTTCATTATTACAGGTGGCACAGATATTCATAGGATAAACACTTCAAGGGCTACTTTAAGGCAAATTCAATGCTAGGTGTAGGGCACATTGTTAATGTAGCCCATCTCTCCTGCTTTGTGAATGAAGCAATTGTTTCTGCATATGAAAATGGAAATAATATTGTAAGAAGAAGAGTCTCAGTGTTTACATTAGAACAATGTTACCTCTTGCCTTCAGCTCAACATTTCAAAAAAAAAAAAAGAGAGAGAGAGAGAGAGAGAGAGAGAGAGAGAGAGAGGTTACACTTGTAAATCACATAGTCTACTTCTTTTCCCAGGTGAGACACTTTTGTCAGTGCAGATTGAAGGAAAGAATCTTACAGGAGAAGCCTGACAAATGTTCAGATCCTCTTACATCCACACCCTAGGTTTAAAGGAGTTGGCAAGATGTCACTGTCACAGCAGCCCTATGGCCGCCCACACAGGTCTGTGCTCTCACAGTGGCTTAGGCCAGGCCCAGCTCCTTCACAGGAATAGCAATTGGCCTTATCAAGAAAGCAACAGCGGCAGATGAAAGATCCTGGGGTCCTTTCCTTTTTGGTTCTTTTTTCATGTGCAAAACAACACATTTTCAGTCCTAAGTGCTGATGACATATATTGTGTACATGTCTATGATTACCAGTACATTTTTAGTTCTGTTCAAGTTGCATCTATCCCATGAAGGTAAACATCAGTCACAGCAAGAGTCCCCATTTCAACTGGAGGATGAGGTATACTGACTGACCAAGCACAAGTAGCAGATTTTCTTTTACACATTAAGTCAAAATGACTAATGCATGCATACTCATATTCTCAAATCAAATGAGTTAATGTGCAAAAATTTGCCTCATAAACTCTAACGCCTTACAGATTAATTATATTTGTATCATTTTAATGTTAGTTTTTCATAGGAAAGCAAATATGGAAGAATGGATACTTGGGTGGGCATTATTGATAGTCATACAATTGTTACAGCACATTACAGATTTGTTGTGGTTTATGAACAATAAATAAGCTTAAACATTCTTCTGAAAGAAGTAAAATGTCTGCTAGTGATCTTAAATCTGTGAAATTATACATACTTACTTTCTGAAGGATGTAGTTAACCTTGGAAGCCGAGTAATAATTGTTAGAACCAGAACATGACTATTCACACCCTGGTTTTTTACTAAGAAAAAAAGCCTTGATTTAATTTAAGTCTCCACATAATTGAATCTTTTGGTGATGCAGTTTGACCTTTTACTAATATTCTCTATTTTCTATATATTTATTCAGGTTTGTCTATTCTGAAAAACATGTCTTATATCTGATCTTTAAATCTATGTTTATTTTCCCAGACTCCATTCTAACTGCTTACCCCAAAAAACACTGCAATGAACACTCTTGCACATTTTTAAGTATGTATGTTTGAAAGAATTTTGTTTTTTCAGTTTATACGAAAGAAGCAATTGCAAGATATATACATATATAGCTTTGCTGAATAACTGCCAAGTAGCTCTTCAGAATCTCTTTAACAGGCATTATTTCATCAGCAGTGAACACATCCTTGTTCATCCTCTTGCCAACATCCTTGCCAATACTTTATATTATCCGACTTCATAGTAATTTTCTCTCAGTCTAGTTAATGGAAAATGATATCTCTGCTGCTGTTCATATATATCTTATTCTTCTTGGGGGGTATTTATTCTGTTGCTCTCTTTTTGTCTTCTTTGAACATTCTGGTCATTTCTCAATCATATTTGGTATCTGAAAATTGCATCAGATCTATACAGTTTTTCACAACTGCTACATTAAAATTGTATTTCACATGTTTTGACATGCCTTTTCATTATATATATATATATATATATATATATATATATATATGTATATATATACATAAATACATATATATATATAGTTGTTGTTGCTGCCCTTCAGATCTAAAATTGAAAAAGTTACCTACTGAGTTCTGCTTTAATTAGGCAGTTTTGTATTGGGTTTAAAAATATCTCTCTCGTTACATAGGATGTTTTATATGTATCTATTTATTACCCATTATGGTTAGGGAATTGAGCCTATAGAACATCAACATTTTGGAAAATTATTGGGACTTTTGGAAAAGGAGCAGATTATTCTCAATATTTAAGGATAATCTATGTATGTTTTAAATGTATATGAATTCTATATTTGTTGCATTACAAAGATACAGTTTTGTAAGTATAAATGCATTAGTTTATTGATCTTAATATTAAGTCTCCATATGTTTATATGTGTTTTATTTGTTTGATTTGATAATTTTTGAGTGAGCTCTCTAAAGTTTCCCAGCTCTTATTTATAACATATTGCCACTGAAATGGGGACCGGCACTGTTTATTGTGCCTTTGGTCAGGAACAGTTTGAACAACCCCTTCTAGAGTCTAGAACCTAAGCTTATACTCAAGGCCATGTTTTCCTTGTTCATATAATTTTCCCCAAATATTCCTAAATATAATTTATGAATTATATCTGAGGATCTCTTTAACTGTCTCTCTGGGGAGATGAGAATGAAGTCTATTTCTACCACATTTTCAATGAAAGTATTTTAAATCTTTTATCTGTGAAGATTTGGTTATAAGAAATAACATAACACTCTTATATTGAAAAGCATGATGTAGTTTAATCAGAAATAGATAAAAATAGAAAAATAATTACATTAGAATGTCTTCTTGTTTATTTCCTATTGCATTCTTTGACCAATTTTCTATGAATTATGGCCACTTCATGGTGAAAAAATAAACCGTAATTAAAATGCCAAGTGTAAAGGAAAGACAGGATTTGGCTGACATATGTAAATGCAAATGAAAAGTATTCTGTAGGGAAAGTGAGGCTTCATTGAAGGTGACATGCTTGTGGGAAGAAGATGTGCTGAGCAAGCATTTGTGCTGAGCAAGCAATTTGGGTCAGTGCTATAAGCTGCAAGCATTTTAGAAAAAAATACATTGAAAAGCTAATTGGCAAAGGCTTGGGTAATTAGACCCCAAAACAGTATCAATCTTTAGGACTGCAAAGCCAGAAGGAAAGCAAATTGGCAATCAAAGAGAAATGGTGATAATACAAAAAACAGCAATAAATACACAAGTTAGGAGAGGCATACCTTGTTGAGTTTTTGAATAAATAGCCTTCTAAGCCCATTTTAAATTTAAAGACAGGCAAATATAGATTTATACATATTTGTGTGTTCCTTTATGTGTGTGATTACAAAATAATCAGACAGATTAACACAATATAAACTGTCCTACATACAAACTGATTGTCTGCAACAACCAGATTTTGTTGCATACTCTGAAGTCACAACGCTCTTCTCTAACACAGAAGTTGAGCTGGGAGGGGAGAAAAGAGGACAGTGCAGGAAGTCTTCCAGAAAAGCATTTCATCCTTTTTAGTAGTTTTTTTTTCCTCTTAGATAATGGAATCTTGTTATAATCACTTCTTAGACAAAAAAGAAATTATCATTGTTCTCAAAATTCTAGGTGCAAAAAACTAAAACTAAAACTAAATCAACAACCACCACCAACAAAAAGCCCAATCAATGATAGACTAAAGATACAACAGAAGAGATTTTCCCATCCAGTTTCCCTAAATAGTGCCTAGCTGAGTGGCAAAAGACTCTTTGTTCCTCTCTACTTTGGAAAGTGCTCAAACAATAAATATAATTTACACAGCCTTAGACCTTGTTAAGCACAGACCACTTAAGAAAATCAAGGCTTTCACTACCCTTGCTGCTTGACAGCTCACTCTCTTTGTGCACCCTTTTTTAAACATTGGTGAATTTGAACAGCACTTTATGTAAAAGCTAGATTCCAAGGGTGACCTTGCCTAAGGTCAAGCACAAGTTTGAACAATAGTTGGCAAGGGAGCTCAAGAAAGAAATTATATCCTCAGAAGCTAAAAGTAGCCAATAAGTTCCATGATCTAATTATCAAGTCCTCACTCTCATAATTGCAAGATTATATAGGTTTATTTATTCTATCAATTTATTCATTAATATCACCACTGTATTCAAGTACTGTGATAGATTATAGGGATAGAGCCATTTTAAAAAAAGCACAAAGATACTAACTCTCATGGAATATATATTCTCATGAGAGACAGATGATTAATGATTAATGATAAAAATAAGAAAAATATAAAATGCATTGTTATGCTCGAATTCGGGACCCCCAAAAGACTACCAGAGACCAAGATCAATGTTAGCAGCAAAGAGGTGTTTATTGTGAGCTAGCTCTGTCCTCCCTGCGAACACAGCAACTAGTGAAGCTGAGAGGCCCCAGCCCAGGGTTTGTAGCAGTTTTATACACTCTTTGGGGAAGGCAGGGACTTCACATACATCATAGCATCTCTTACCAAATCATCACACACCGCAGGAAAATCAAATAACAACTCTAAAACATGATTAGCACAGTCACTGGCGGGAACAAGTTGGGTAAGGTGATTGGTTAGTACAAGAGGGGGATTCATTTGAATTGATTAGTTTAAGCCACCAGGGGTGTACGTGCTGAACTACATGGTTTCCCAACATGTTGTCAACCACCGTAAACTCCTGGGAGGGTCATCTGGCATCCCAGGTATTTTCCCTATCTCATGCTGATTGGTGGTTGCTAGGAGTTTGTTATGAATCCTCACCTAGCCTGAGTCAGAGACACCTGGCTCCCAAGATTTCCCCTGTTATTAGTAGATAAACAACTCAGCAGGTGGGTATGTGCCTAGGAGTGCTCTGTGGGTCTTTCCAAGGTCAAGGGTCATGTCCCGCTTCCTTGGACAGGCTTTGCTCTGAGGTAGAGGCTGGTTTCTCAGCATTAAATGGTAGCAATTGATAAAGAAAGATAAATGGCAAGGTTTAGGGATAGGGAATAAGGTGGTGATAGAAATTCAATAAGCAGTAATAATAAGGAAATAAAATGTAATTGGGGAAATGAAAATGCAAAAAACAAAATAGGATAAGTGAACAAATGGATATGGTTGAAGAATGAAATAGTGAGAAGATTGGATTAAGAAGCTCCTTCATAAAATGGTAGAAAGGGATGAAAATGAAAATACAATATTTGAGAAATAGGAGAATCGTAGATAAGATTATATCTGAATAGTAAAAGTCCAGAGGAGGAAAAATCAAATTTAAAACAAATTAGAGAAAATAATGGAGATAAACTTTCTTTGAACTGAAAGGAGTCATGATCTAACCACTCGCACACCTCAGACTGCTCCTTCCCTAAGACAAGCCATCAGCTCTGGGCTGGGTATCTAGGGCAGCCTCCTCGGGCTTCCATTCTTGTTGTGCTGTAGTTTGGTTTTAAAACAGTGGCCAGAAGAAACATTTTACATCACACATCACAGCGCATCTTCTCTCCAAATGGTCACTCTGATTAAAAGTCAATACTATAATGCCCCTAAATCTTTATTTGTGATACCATTCTTGGATTCTAATAAAAGGAACAAAGATCACTAATTAAAGGGATCTTTGGGGAAATGGCTGTTTCAAAGACTGAGGCAGGGAATATGCAAGATGACCTTGGATCATCTGTAATGACAGGAAGTAAATGCTCAAAATAAACACAATCATGGGACATTGCACTCAACTGAAAGAGCTTTTAAAAGGTTCTTTTGGATTATAACCCAAGGTTCAAATTCACAAGTCCATACCAATACAAATAAATGTTTGGATAAACAGACAAATGAGGTAGAAGAAATAAATACTCACCCTCGCAGAAGAATTAAAAACAATTTATGCAGATGCTTGCCTGGACACTGAGATGGGACACAACTCATCACTATTTAAATACAGGCTGCACATAGTGACTTCCTAGCAAAGAGTACAGTGTGGAAAGGGGGAAAGAGTAAGTAGTACTTTAGCTAGGTGATCAAGACTAATATCACCTCTTCTCAGTCTATACTCAAAGGACTTAAAAACAGCAGATTACACAGACACAGCCACATCAATGTTTATAGCAGCACAATTCACAATAGCTAAACTGTGGAACCAACCTAGATGCCCTTCAATAGATAAATGGATTAAAAAATGTGGCAGATATACACAATGGAATATTACTCAACAATAAAAGGGAATAAAATCATGGCATTTTCAGGTAAATGGATGGAATTAGAGAAGATAATGCTAAGTGAAGTTAGCCAATTCCAAATGACCAAATGCCAAATGTTTTCTTTGATATAAGGAGGCTGATTCATAGTGGGATAGGGAGAGGGAGCATGGGAGGAATAGATGAACTCTAGATAGGGCAGAGGGATTGGAGGGGAAGGGAGAGGGCATGGGGTCATAAATGATGGTGGAATGTGATGGAGATTATTATCCAAAGTACATGTATTAAGACATGAATTGGTGTAAGGATATATTGTATACAACCAAAGATCTGGAAAATTGTGCTCTATATGTGGAATAAGAACTGTAATGCATTCCACTGCCATATATAAATTCAAAAATTACTTTAAAAAGACTAATATCAGTGGCAATAAACTCCTTTAGTTATGTCTCATGATCTGCTTTACTTAGTCTAGCAACTCCAATGTTCATCTCATCTAAAAGCATGCTTATAGACACACCTAGAACAATCTTTGTACAAATATCTGGTCATCTAGTATCCCAGTCAAATTGACACAAAATTAACCGTCACAATCCTACCACTTGTCAACTTGATACCCCGATACATCTCAAAAACCATACTTAATTTACAAATTAAAAAAAAAAACTAAAGTCAAAATTCTGCCTAACATGATACAACTATCCTGCTTAAGTCCAGAAATCTAACAACCTATTGCACAGAAGAGGAGATAAAGTCCGGTGGCAATGTTTACTCTTTGTTATTCCATAATTTAAATAGTCTGTTGTAAAATTAACAATTCTTAAATACTATTATATAAAGTCCATACATCTGTTACATGACAAGGGAATAAACTAGGTAATAAAACAATACACACACATAACATTCAAAATAAGAATTTATATTCAGGTTAATTATAGTCCTTGTTTTTATAACTGATCACAAATTTGAGTCTGGCATTTTAAACTACTTTCTTTTACTATTCATTCTTTTTTTTTTTGAGAGAGAGAGAGAGAGAGAAAATTTCAATATTTATTTTTCAGTTTTTTGGCAGACACACATCTTCGTATGTGGTGCTGAGGATCGAACCCGGGCCGCACGCATGCCAGGTGAGTGCGCTACCGCTTGAGCCACATCCCCAGCCCTACTATTCATTCTTATTCCCTTTGCCTTACACAAACCATTCAGCTGCTGGTTCTTTATCTGGCGGGGTTGTCCAAATATTCGTTCCTGAAAAGTCTGGAATAAGAGTAGTACTTCCTGGATTTGGATTTTTTAGTTTTCCACTGACCTTAATAACAGGCCAGGGTAATACTTAAGAGACACCCAGAGATATCTCCTACATCCCTTCCTAATTTCTATTGTAGAGTAGCAGCAGTGCATTTTTCCAATCACCCCAGCCAGCAACAATTTCCTTTTTTGTTGCTTCAGAGGCATGAGGAGTCCAAACTGACTATGAGGCAGGCTTAACTTTCAATTCAATGGACTCATTTTGTGTTTCCTCATGGAAGTATATATTTCCTTTGGAAAAAAAAAAAACAACCTTGGCCAACAGAGTATATGAAGGCTATGGAAACCAAAATAATTTTCTAGTGAGTCACTAGGAATAATAGTGAGTGATATCATTCCCACTTCTTGTTCTCCTTGATTCCTGGACTTGTAAATCAGACTAGGGAGGAACTAATAGCACACATTGATTTTTCTTTTCTTTCTTTCTTTATCTTTTTTTTTCTTTCTTTTTTTTTTTTTTGGCATTGGGTATTGAACTCAGGGGGTGCTTAACCACTGAGTAACATCCCCAGCCCTTTTATTTTGAGACAGGTTCTAAGTTGCTGAGGCTGACTTTGAATTGTAATCCTCCTGCCTCAGCATTTACAGCTTCTGGGATTACAGGCATCTGCCACCAAGCCTGGCTTGATTCTGATTTGGAATGCATACAGCCTTCTACAAAACCATGCCCCAGAACTGCAAGGTACTGCTACATATATCATATATGACCCCACATATCAGTCTGCTGCTAGATGACCTTATTCAGGATTGTAGGGAAGATTGTATGGTAAAAATGGTGAATTCTATAAGATGGGCCCATTGCTGCACTTCTTGTGAATATTCTTCTTTGTGAAGTAAATTCCATGATTAGAAGCAATGCTCTGTGAAATACCATGATGATAGAGAAGGCACTCTGGAAGTTCATGGATGGCAATATTGCATAGAAGAAGAAAAATCTATATTCTGAGTGATCATGTTTTCTGGTAAGAACAAAAAGTACTCTTTCATGATGGACGTGGTCAAATATAATTAACCTGCCACCAGCCAGCCATCTGGTCACTGCTGGGGAATGACACCATGTTGGGGACTCACTATCTCTGTGGCTGTCAGATTGGTCAGGCAGTGGTGGTCATAGCTAAAATTTTTCTAAAGCCATACATAATCTTTATTTCTACTACCACAGGATTCTGTTTTGTTCATGAATTCATTGGGCAATGACAGGGGTCATTAAGGAAAAAGGATATTGGATATCCAGACAGATCATCCTATTACATAATTATCAAGTCATCCTCTGCTGAGGTTTCCCTTAAGTGAGCATGCACACGAGACACAAATCTATAGTTTTTGCCCATTCAGAAATGTCTCTCCATATACCCTCTTTCTCAAATTTCCTTCTAACCTTTTTTTCCAATCATGTTACTTCCAAGTTCCTGACCATCCAGCCAAACCACTGGTCACAGCTCATGAATGGGTCTGTCATTGAATGTCTGGACATTTCTCCTTCTAAATAAGGTGAACAACTAGATTGATTATTCAAAAATGCTGCCCTTCACAGGATTTCCCTTTACAACTGTGGCTCAGTAATGTCCTAGAAAAGATTAATGGTGCTTTTACTGCCCACTTTCCTTTGATGCCCACACAATCATTTGTAAACCATGCCCAATTCTTTTCTCCTTTGTTAGCTGATTGTTAACTCTCCTCTAAGCAATTGGTATTGGTTTGGAAAAAGAAAGTAGTGTAATGGGGTGGGAACAATGGGTTTTGGAGTCGCTTCTTCATGTGACTTACATGCACCTTCAGGGTCTCTTCTCCTATCGACTACTTCCATTTGATGACAGATTACTGCTGTGCATGCCCAACTATATGGCTCAGTGGATCAGATAAAAGTCAGTCCATGATGAGTAGTTTATGGCTCATAGTAATTTGATGGCCTCTAATTAAGTGTTAAGGCTCTACTGAGGCCCAGCAGCAAGCCAAAAACTCTTTCTCAAAAGAGGAGTAGCTATCCAGACAAGAGGATGTATTTGCTTTAAAATCATAAAGGCCTTTGCAACAATTCACCTATAGCCACCTAACAAAGGCTCAAAACATTCTGATCACATTCTTATGCTATAACAAAATGTCATTCTGGTGGAAAAAAAATGCGGTCACAGATTTTTTTTCTCTCTCTCTTTCTCTATCCCTCCCCCACTTTATTTTTTTTTATAAGAAACCACATTTCACACGTATCCTACTAAAAATACAGTCTCCTTAATTCTCAGGATCATTCTGTGCATAAAAGCCCATCTTTGTTTTAAGCTGAAACAAACCCTTGTGCTCCCTGAAACTAGATTCCAACCACAAACTTCTCCATAATTGGCTTCCTGCAAGGACCACCTATTAAAGCTCCCGGATCTTGAGCTACATCTGGATTGCATATTCACCAGAAATGACTATATCATTGTCCTAATTATCTCATGTGGTCAGGGAAATGAATCAAATCTGAAGCATAGAAAAAATCTTAAACATATGAAATAAAATATTTGCTCTAAAGACTCAGGAAAATATAATGCCTTATATTGAGTTTTCCTCCATTAAAATCCTAGAGGTAATCACCTCTGTCTAGTTCTTTCCTTTTATGATTCTGAAACTGAAATTTGACTTTTTCACAACAGTCATTTCATCAAGATTTCTGAGAAGTGAGTAGTCTAAAGCTGAGGTTTACATAAGGAAGGGGAAGACGCTGATATCCCACAGGACAAGGAACCAGAGGATTTCTCTAAACACTGTTACTTTTCACTGACTGAGTACTATTGAAGGTAATCTGTTTTGTCCTACATTCAAAATGATTTGAGTCATATCATAGGTACATTTTAAGTCTAGAATTTTAAGATTATTTTATCATATCAGTCTTATCATTCTTAAAGGGGAAAATAAAAACATGCTAACAAGAGTGTCCTTAAAATTCTTAAGGCATGGCCATGTAGTTTCATCAAGGAAATCCCCCAAATCTCCAAAAGCAACAAAATTTTTTCAAGTATCAATATAAAGCAAATTTTTCCAAGACTCTGCAAATCAAATACTGTCCATGACACTAGGTAAACACTCAATTTTTAATGCTCTTTATCAGGCACTAAATGCAGGTTTTCTTGAGATTTGCTTTAAGAACAAGGTAAGAGACTAATGAATGATAAAAAAAAACACTTGAGCTTAACATAATACATAAATATTGTTAAGTTGAAAAAGTGTAAAAACTAAATATCATATGCTGAAAAAGAAGTAGAAACAAAGAGAGGAAAGAGAGATATTTAGGGATGAAAGCAATTATGCAGTCAATGCATGTAAAAAGTATTAATAAAAGATTGATAGCTAAGATTTTTAAGATCCACAGATTTGAAATTCGTATAATTTATAAAATGAAATAGTCCAGTGTCATTGTGAGAAATTAATTCATGAAATATTTTGTTTCATGTTAACATTATTTGTTCACATATTTTCTAATGTAACTAAAAAATTTAATTTGAATTGGAAAATCATTTTACTAATTTTTTAATAAAATACCACTTACTTTTTGGAGAACAAAAATATATGCTACTTAATGTTAGGTATTAAATCACTTAGGCAGTAGTTGAGGATTCTCAAGCATAATAAATTCAATAGCTTGCTGAACATCAGATTACAATTCTAGGACAGATTTAGGAATGTAACAGTAGTGTCTTGATACCAGTTGATTGTATTAGTAATTAGAATTACTAATGTTAGCTTTGATGACAGTCATTACAGAAACTTTGAGAATTATCAGTTTAATAGCAATACTTTACTATCAAGTAAAGACTCATAAGACTCTTACTTTTTTTCAAAAAAAATATTTTGGAATAAGTACAGATTCACATAAAACTGCAAAAGTGAATAAAAGGAAGTTCCCACATATTCTTGCCAATCTTGCATAACTAAAGTACAATATCAAAACCAGGAAATTGACACAGAGCTTACACATTTTTAGCAATGTGAATAGGTACTGTGTGTGTCTGTGTGTCTGTGGGCCTGTCTGGAAATTCATCACATGTAGTTTTATGAAATTTTCAGTGCTTTGTATTTTTCTACTGCTTCTGATTTCCATACTTTCTGATTTTATACTAGCTGTTAATCTTACTAAATTAATTTGTATGTGATGATTCTTATCATTAAAATTTTTTGGTAACTTAGAGTTGTACATAATGGTGGGATGTGTTACATGTTTGTACATGCACACAAAGTAACAATAATTTGACCAATATTATTCCCCAGTATTTCCTCCGCCTGAGCTCCTCTCTCCTTTTGCTCTACACTCTTGAGAATATGTACTCTCAGTATTTTGCCTGTCTTAGTTCCTCCCTCCCTTTCCTCTACTCTCATGATCTTCCTTCCATTTCTTTTCCTTTTTCCTCTCTAGCTTCTACATATGGAGAGAACACATGACTGTTGGCCTTGTGAGTTTGGCTTATTTCACTTGAGGTTTTTTTTATCTTTTGTTGCTTTCAAGATTATGCTTTTGTCTTTAGCTTTTAACTGTATAATGACAATGTGTCAGCATTGATCATTTTGAGTTACCCCGTGCATATTAATGTTTATCAAATTTTAAGAAATTTTCAGCCACAATATTAAAATATTCTTTTGGCCCCTTTCTTCCTATATTCTTCTTTAATTCCAGTTATGCTTATTTTGGTATGCTTGATTGTGTGCCACAGATCTCTGGGTCTCCGTTCATTCTTCATTCTTCTTTTTCTATTTTTTGGAGTAGATAACCTCCATTGTCTGATCTTTGTTGATTTTTTTGTTGTTGTTCTGCTTGTTTGAATCTGCTATTAAGCCACTGTGGTGAAATTTTCATTTTAATTATTATATTCTTCAACTCCATATTTTCTCTTTTTTAATATTGACCACTTTATTGATATTCTTTGTTTTGGAAGATAGTTTTATTTCTTTTCATTGGTTCTTTGGTATCTGATTCAAAGTCTTTGAATACTAAGTTGAACATTTAGTCTTCCACGGGGCTAGTTTCTAGTGACTACTTCTTTTGTTCCTGTATGTTGGTCACACTTTCTTGTTTCTATGCATGCTATCATTCTTTGTTGTAAATTGGATGTTTTAAGTATTAATAATGTGACAATCTGAAAATCCATTTCTGCTCTCTCTCTTGTTTTTCTTGTTGCTTTTGTCTAGCTACTCTCCTGAACTGTTTTCTTTGTTGTGAGTGAACTCTGAAACCTCTTCATGGTTAGCTTAGTAACCAGTTCCTTCTTGGCTAGAGATTACTTTTAACATATGGAACTGATAGGTCTCCCATTTTTGATAAGAGCTCTGTTTATGTGATGGAGTATGCCATCAGCATTTCCTGTATGCAGTTTATTCCACTGACTTATGCTTCACTTCCTACAGAGCCTCATGATCAGCCAAAGGTGAGAGCTTGAGAATTCAGGTCTTTCCTGAGCATGTTCAGAACTCAGCACACCAGTGTGACTGTTGTAATTTGGATCTGGAATGTTTACCAAAGGCTCATGTGTTGAAATCTTGGTCCCTAGCTTGTGTTACTATTGGGAGGTTGTAGAAACTTTAGGAGGTAGGGCCTCATGGGAGAAAATAAGTCAGTGGGGTCATATCATTGAAGGACATATCTTGTTCCTACCCTCTTCTTATCCTTCTTCTTTCTTTTTCCTGGCCAACATAAAATAAGCAGTTTTAATCTACCATGTACTCCCTATCATGATGCTCTGCTTTCCAAAGTCTCACAGTGATAGGGCAAAGTGACTAGGAATTGAATCCTCTGAACTGAAACCTATGAGACCAGGAGCCAAAATAAACTTTTTCCCCTTTAAGTTGATTTATCTCAAGTATTTTGTCACAGCAACAGAGAGCTGTATAACACAGTGGCCTTTTATATACCCAAGAATATGTCAAAACTTCTCAAAGACCCCTAAGGAAATTTCATCCACCAGGTTTTTCTTTTAAAAATTTTGGTTAATTGTTTACCCCAATTCTTATTATATCAGTAAACTGTGAGGTTAAATAATTGTTGCTTGTTTATAACAAATGCCCCTGGAGGAAAAGGATGTTAACAGTGGATGAATTTTGATTTACATCAAATAAAGATAATTCTCATAAGTAAAAATTTTCAGGGAAATTCCAGATAGGTCAAGTAATGACCATTTTTTAGAAAATGAGGCTTCAGATGCTCTTTTTAGCCTTCTGTAGTCTGCCAGGCAGTTGACTGTGTTTAAGACTATTACCAGATCAGTGATGGAGAGAATAGAATTAAATGAAGAAAAATAAAATTCCACAAATCTCATGTCAATAAAACCATTTTTCTTGAATAAATTCACCAAGATGGTTGAAAGATTTGTTAAATTTCCAGGATTCTTAAAAGTTGATCTAGACCATTTTGCCAGTGTTCTTGTTGCTTTTATAGGCAAGGGGACTTTTATAGTGTTTTACGCTGCCATTTACCATGATGTCACTTCTGATTGCAAAAAATTTATTGAGGAGTTTCGCATTCATGCCCATGAGAGTTATTCATGTGTACATACTGCTATTTTCTGACAGTGTAATAGTGTCCATATACAATTGGAAATTGGAAGTGTTCCCTCCACTTCTATGTTCTGGGAGATGTTGCATAATGTTTTTATTAATTCTTCTTTCAAAGTTTGATAAAATTCTCCATTAAAACCACCTGGACACAAATATTGCTTTTCAGCAGCTTATAAATTATAAATTCGATTCTTTAATAATAATGGGACTATTCAGGTTATTTACTTCATTTTGGCCAAGTTGTGAAAGTTTGTGGTTCTTAAGGAATTGGTTTGTTCCTTCTAAGCTGTCAAATTTATGAACATAATGTTATTTGTAATATTTCCCTTATATCTTTTTAATGGCTGCAAAACTTGTTCTGTGGTGTCCTGTTTTATTACTGACATTGACTATTTGTATTTTCTTATTTTATATGAGGAAATAAAACTTCCATGGATTTCTCAATACTCAAAAAATAAAACTTTAGCCTCACGATTTTTTGGAAAATTACAAGGATAATATCTGTATCCATTTACCTTTTTAATTACAGTAACCAGAAGGGAAAACAAAACTACTTATTTCCTGGCTAGGGTCAATGGTTATTATACTAGACTAGTTTACGGAATTAAGCTCCAAACTACCAGGAATTCTGAAATAGTATCTCCTTAGGTATTCATATTTCAAGAAGCAATGAGTCCAGAAATGTGGACATCTGTGGGTCCTAGAGAAATGAGGTTATATGGTTTCTGCAATGATTTTATTTATATAATAAAGAACTGAAACAAGAAGCAAGTGGAATAATTGTCTCCTTTCCCTTTATTGAGCAGTGAAAAATCATTTGCCTTGTCTCTGTTGGAAATCCAACAACTAATGCAAGACAGGTTGTGTGTTTATCACATTTTCTTGACTTAAAGCACTAGAGCAAAGTAGTGGGTGGGGTCAGGGAACATTGCACTTAGTGCTTGCTGCAAGGTATTTAACATGAAATCTCTCTCTGATGCAGAATTCCTCATGTGTGCATTCAGGACAAAACAAATGAATATGAATCTTTAAAATCCAATATTATCTGTGTTAATCTCAGTAGAAGCTTATCAATTATATAGATTTTTAAAGAATGAACATTTAGTTTTATTTCTGTATAGACTTTCTAAATTCAATGTTATTCATTGATATCACTATCTTTTAATCTCCTTGTTTCTGCTTGTTTGCGGTTATTTTTTCTCTTGTTTTTCAGTTCCTTCAAACAAGATCTTATTGATTTGAAGTCTTTCAAGTTTTTAAATATAGTTTTAATCAGCTTAATATATGTCAATATATATATATATATATATATATATATATATATATATATATATGTCCTTTTTGACTAATGAATTATGTAAACATGTGCTCTTCACTTTCCAAGTGCATGGAGATTCTTCTGTTGTCTTTTGTATTGATTTCTAGCTTGTTTTTTTTTTTTAATGTCAGAGAACTTATTGTGTAAGATTTTTGTTCTTTTAAATCTACCGTTTTGTTTTATGACTCAGGATATGGTCTACCATGGTAAATGTGCCATGGGCAGAATTCAAAAGAAGTTTAGTTCTGCTATTGTTGGGCAAAATATTCTATAAATGTCAATGGTATCCTATTGGAAAATAGTGACAATCACGATTTTCAGTTTTTCTATATTTTTGCAGATTTGCTATCTAATATTTTCCTTGGTTCCCCAACTACAATTTTAAACTTTTCAATTTCTTCTTTCAATTCAGTTTCTGCTATATATATCTAAATGTTCTGTGGTTTGGTACATAAAAATATAGAACTTTGATATATTATGTGAATAGGTCCTCTAACCAATGTCCCTCTTTATTCATAGTAAAATTTTTGGCTTTGAAATCTCCTTTATCTGATAGACTACTTTACTACTGCTTTTTAAAATAATAATAATGTTTTCATCATACAGCATTTTTCATTGTTTAACTTTCAGCCTACCAATGATGTTAAGTTTGAAGTGAGTTTTTATTTATTCACTCCATCAAATTTTTTTAATTCTTCTAGTTCTTTTTTTTTCTTGTGTTATTGTGGGTTACTTGAAAAATTCTGAGTTTCATTCATGACTTGTTTATATCACTTTGTCCAATTTTCTTAATTATTGCTATAGATATTAGCATATGTATACATAACTTATCACAACCTGCTGGTGGTAGTATTTTACCACTTTTAATAACATATAGAAAACTTACTTTAGTTTAGGTACCTAAAATATGCTTGTTTTAGGCATTTTCTCCACAGACAGTATGCATCATATCAGATGGCATTATACTTTTTGCTTCAATACTAAAAGATGATTAAAGAATTTCATAAGGTAAAGGATAGTCTGTTTTGTTTATTTCCATTTTTACCTGCTCCATCATTATTTCCTTTCTAAAGTTTCTAGTATTCTGTTAATATTGTCTTTGTGTTCAAGAGAGATTCCTTTAGCCATTACTGAAGGGAAGACTTGCTAATAACAAGTTCTATTTTTCCTTCCTTCGAAAATGTCTTTATTTCTTTCTTCCTCAAAGGACTATTTTTTTCCAACATGGGAATCAAAGTTGGCAATCCTCTTCTTTCAGTATTTGAAAATTCCTCCACTTTCTCCATCCTCCATATTTTCATATGAGAATTCTCATATGATTGCATAGCATATTATTTTTCTCTAGCTATTTTCAAGAACTTTTTCTTTGTATTTAGTTTCAGAAGTTTAATTATGCTGTATCTTGGAGATGATTTCTTCAGATTTATTCTAATTGAAAGAATTTTAATGGCCCTTTAAAGAGGTTTATGTAGCTTATCTATGGCTTGTGTCTTTCACCAAATTTATAAGTTTCAATCATTATTTCTTCAAGGACTTTTTCATAACCACACTCTTTCCCCTGTCCTTCTGGAATTCTGGTGATACAATTATTGCTTTTGTTGTTATCTTACAGGTTCCTGAGACGCTTGTTCTCTTTATTTTTTTCAGTGTTTTATCCCTATTTTTACAATTGAGTAAATATTTATCTGTGTTCAAGTTTTCTGATTCTATATTCTGTCTTCCCCTCTCTACCATTGATTCCATACAATAATTTTATTTTAATTATTATATTTTTAATTCTACAATTTCCACTTAACTCTGTTTTGTGACTGATTTTTTTTCTTTTTTTGTGTGTCCACAAGCATTTTTTTATGACAACTGCTCTTTATAATATTATAACATCTGATTTATCTTAGTGCTTTTATCAGTTGGCTGTTCTTTTCTCATTTGAATGGTTTTCCTAATTATTGCTACAACAAGTGATTTTTAATTATACCATCTACATTTTGGTTATTGTGTTAAGAGACTTTTGATTCTATTTGATTCTAGAATGTGGTTTCTGGCCTCTTTTATTTCTTTTTAGGATTTACTTCTAATGTTGGGTATTTTCTTCTTTGACTTTTCTTGGCCATTTTCAGGGGCAGAGTCACATTCCTGGACCCCTTTGTTGCTGGGCAACTTTCTTAGAAGGGAAAAGAAATTGGGTTTGAGTTTCTGCAAGTCCATGGGTAGAAGGGAAGGAGACACTGGCTTTCTTGGCCTCACCCCTACTGTCACCTTACTGGAACACCCATTGATGCTACAGTATGTAGACTAACAGGGAATGGATTGACCTGTGACTTTATTACAGTGCTCTCAGAGGACTGGACTTCCCAATAGCCTTCTAGAGTAGAGGATGGGACCTGAATAAATCTCTGTTGAACTACCCTTTCTTTGGATATAGAGAGCAGGTTTTCTTGTTTTGGTTTCTTTGGTTTTGTTGGTTCATGGGCATTTTTTTTTTTTTTTTTTTTGTCTATGCTTATGGGTTCCAGGTTGCAGTTCTCTCCAGTGCTTTATAGAGAGAGAGAGAGAGAGAGAGAGAGAGAGAGAGAGAGAGAGAGAGAGAGAGAGAGAGAGAGAGAGAGAAGAGGGGAGGGGAGGGGAGGGGAGGGGAGGGGAGGGGAGGGGAGGAGAGGAGAGGAGAGGAGAGGAGAGGAGAGGAGATAGATTACCTCGTTGTTATGCCTCAATTTATGAGGTATCAAGGAAGTCCTGTTCTTCTTTCAAGCTTTGATAATCCTTCTGTCACTGTTGGATGATCTTCAGCATGTTTAGTTGTACTTTGAAGAAACAGAGGAAGATGATTCTGTGGCATCTTGTTTCAGAACTGGAAGTCAGTATTTGGAAATTGCATTCAAAGAATAACATTCCCAGAAGCTAATGAAATGACTAGCTTAAGATTACATTCCAAGCCACTTACTTCCTGAGTTAAGACTATTTGATTTAGAATTTTCTACCATTTTGTTCTACATATTTATTTTAAAATATTCAATAGACTGTATTTCATCATTAAATCATAATATGATTAATTATATCTGGAAGATAGCTGGGATAGCTCTACTAACAAAAGTTTGTCTCTCTTAAGGCCTCTTGTACTCTGTAGTAGTTACAGAGGTCATCAAAGAGGTGAGCAGGAATGTGAGTAGGTGCAAGTGACTTGTATTTTTGCTAACATTTGATACCTTCATCCAAAATAAAATAGAAAAAAAAAAACAGTATAAACAGAAGAGGTACCATGGTAGACTGATCCGCCTTCATATGATAAAACACAACCAGAACATAAGATTCTTTTTTAAAAAAAATATTGTTTTAGATGTTGATGGGCATTTATTTTATTCATTTATTTATATGAGGTGCTGAGAATTGAACCCAGGGCTTTACACATGCTAGGCAAGTGCTCTACCACTGACCCACAACTCCATAATAATCTTTTTTATTTTTTTCATGAGTCACAACTTTTATTTATTACCACCTGCTATCCTTTGCAGGACCTCACTTCTTCATGAAAAATAAATTCAATTTTACTATTTTTGGAATTCAAAAAATCTACCCTTGTATATAGATTTCAAATATTTGTAAGAATGTAACCTTGCTAGGACATTCCCCCAAATTTCATAGAAATGTTTTGCAGGTGGTTTGCGGCATTTATTACTAGAAGAAGAAATTTTCTTCTTTTTATCTTTTAAGATAATTTTAAAGTCATGTGTTTTATAATTAATAGAATTCTGGACTTTTGTTAAAACTTTACTTAGCAAAATAAAATTTGTAATTACTAATGCCACAGACTTGTGTGTAGTTGACTTGTGTGTAGTTGCATAGCTCCCTGACAAAACAGTGTGTAATTATTCATTTTAAAAATGTTTAAAACTTAAGCAGTCACCACCATACAGAGGTACCAGTGCAGAACTAAGGAATATTTATTTTCATGTCTCAAGAATGACTTTATTTCATATATGTATAGCTGCTTGTGAATTAAAATTTTTAATGTTAACAGTTAATGTGGAAAAAAATTATCTTTACTTTTTATTAACATTCATATTTTAACTCTTCTTTATTATTTTGTGAAGGTCTATTTTGAAGAGACTGTTTCATAACAGTAATATTACCAGTTTATTTAAATGTGCTTTTTACACTTATAAAGCAATTGGAAACATAAGTAAGGTATGTAATCAAACATATATTAAAATTTTAAAAATGGACACTGTATGTCTCTTAACTTTTTAGTGACCATTTACTTATATTTCCAAGAAGAAAGCCAAGACTTATAGTAAAAGGGCTTAACTAAATTATTCTTTCAGCTTTGAAATCCACCCTGAAATAACATTAAGTAGCTTTATTGGTTCAGGTAATGAGGCATTAAGCAACCTGAATTCATGTGAAAAGAAATCTAAGGTTTGAAATGGAGGCATTTCAAACCAGAGATTAAGATGAAATGCAATTTTTAAATTTCCCTTCTTTTTTTGAGAGAGAGAGAGAGAATTTTTTAATATTTATTTTTTAGTTTTTGGTAGACACAACATCTTTATTTTATTTTTATGTGGTGCTGAGGATTGAACCCAGTGTCCCGCGTATGCCAGGCGAGCACACTACCGCTTGAGTGACATCCACAGCCCCCTTTCTTTTAAAAAATGTAGTAATTGTTTTAATGCATAATTGACACAGAATAAACTGCACATATTTCACTTGTCCGGTTTGATATATTTGCACACCCAGACATCCATGAAACCACCACCACCAAAATTAAATATATCTTTGTCTGTATCACATACATATGTTCATCCCTTAAATCTCTTAATCAGGATCATGAATATATTAACCCCCAAAATTTCATTATGCCCTTTAATAATACTATATATTCACTTATCTGACACTCATCCACAAGTGTTTTCTTTATGTCATGAATTTTTCTAGGATTTTTGTATGGATTCATATATAAACAGTTTTTCTTGTCTAGCTTCTTTCATTTAGCATAATTGAGTTCATTCATATTGCTGTGTGCTTCAAGGGATGATTTTTTAAATTCTGAGTATAGTTCCATTATACTGCACTAACAGAGCTTTTTATTCATTCACCTATTATAGACTTATAGATTGTTTGCAATTTGGAGATATTATTAATTAAGCTATTATAAATATTCTATTATATACCTTTGTAGGACTATAGGATTTAATTTCTTTTAGGTAAATATTTAAGACTGGAATATTTAGATTATTTGGTAGGCGTAGGTTTAACTTTAAAAAAATGCAAACTGATTTTCTAAAGTGGTGTTAACAGAGCCCTATTTCTTCCACATTCTCACCAACACTTGTTATAGTCATGCATTTTAATTTGAGCTATATTGTAATAGATCTTGGTTACAATTAAGTGTAGTTTTATTTTGCATTTCCCTAATGACTAGTTATGCAGAATTTTTCATGTCCTAATTTTCATCTGTATCTTTTATGATGAATGTTTTTTTTAGATATTTTGTTCATTTTTTTTAATTTTATTTATTTGTTTATTTATTTATTTTGCTGTTTGCTTTTGAGAATTTTATCTTTCAGTGCTGAGAGTTGAAATCAGGACCTTGCACTTTTTATGAGAATTATTTGTATAATCTGGATACAAATCCTTTATCAGATATATTAATTGCAAACACTCTTGCAGTCTTTTCATTCTCTGAGACTTTCTTCTAAGGAGTAGAAAATTTTAAAATAACTATGGGAAATGAAACTAAATAATGAATATCAATGACTAATTTTTAGTTTATCAATCTCAAATGAGTTACCTCTTGAATAACTTCCAGAATTTTGGAGCTTTACTCACTTACAAAATGTTTATTCAAATGATACTGGAAGTTCTAATCAAAGTTATCAGGCAAGAGAAAGAAGTAAAGAGTTTCCAAATTGGAAAAGAGGAAGTCAATTTTTCATTGTTTGTAGATGACATAATCTTACATGTAAAAAAAAACCCTAAGACTCCCCAAGAAACTATTTATACTAATAAGTCAATTCAGCAATGTTGCAGTATACAAAATCCACATATGAAAATCAGTAGCATTGTTATAAACCAATAGTAAATCATTAATAGTAAAGTCAAGAAAGCTATCCCATGTATCAAAAAAGACATAAAATAGCAATAAATTTAATAAAAAGTATAAGATTGTTATAATAAAATTATAAAACATTGATGAAAGAAATTGAAGATAAAAAATTGAAATGCATCCTATGTTCATAGATTGGAAGAATTGGCATTGTTAAGATGTCCATAAGACCTACAATGATCTATAGATTCAATGCAATCCTTATCAAGATACTAGTGACATTCTTCACAGAACTAGAAACAATCCTAAAATTTGCATGGAACCATAAAAATAAAACCTTGAAAAACCAAAGTAAAGCTGAGTAAAAAACAGAACGCATTTCAGTACATGACTTGAAATACACCGTAACACTGTAGTAATCAAAGCAGCATAGTATTGTCATAAAAAACAAACACAG
This sequence comes from Spermophilus citellus, assembly GCF_964194105.1. NCBI lineage: Eukaryota > Metazoa > Chordata > Mammalia > Rodentia > Sciuridae > Spermophilus > Spermophilus citellus. Next base: position 93,040,250 of record NC_138189.1, read on the forward strand.
AAACCAATGGGATAGAAGAGACCCTAGAACTAAAACTACACATCTGTAGTCAACTGATTTTTGTCAGAGGCGTTAAGAACATGAATTGGAAAAAGAAGATTATTTTCAACAAATGGTGCAGGGAAAGTTGGGTATCCACATGTAGAAGAATGAAACTAGATCCCTATCTCACAGCAGGTAGAAAAAAAGTCAACTGAAAATACATTACATACTTAAATGTAAGTGAAACTATGAAAGTAGTAGAACAAAACATAGGGGGAACACATCAGGACATTATCTAGTCAAATACATTTTGGATATAACCCTAAAAACACAAATAAAAAAAGCAAAACTAGACTAACAGGATTACATCATACTAAAATGCTTCTGTACAACAAAGAAATAATCCTCAGTGAAGAGACAACCTATACAATGAGCAAAAACATTGGCAAACTATACATCTGACAAGAGGCTAATAATCAGATTGTGTAAGGAAATAAGACAACTCAATAACAATTTTTTTAATTCTCTTCATAAAGTTAACCTAAATAGACATTTTTCAAAGCAAGATGTACAAATGGCTAACAGGTATATAAAAATTGGTCAATTTTACTAACCACCAAGGAAGTGCAAGTTAAAACAACACTGAGACATCACTTCACTTCAGTAAGAATGTTTATTATCAAAAAGACAAAAAAATAAATGAGGACAGAGAAAGGGGAACCGTTGTACATTATTGGTGGAAACATAAATTAGCATAACTATTATGAAGAAAGTATAGAAGTTCCTTAATAATTAAAAATAGAACTACTGTAAACTCTAGCAGTCCCACTCAAGGTTATACATCCAAATAAATGGAAATCAACATGTTGAAGAGACAACTGCACTCCTAAATTTATTATAGCATTATTCACAATGTCTAAGATACCAAATAAACTTAGATATCCATCAATGAATGAATTTTAAAAGTTTATGATCGGTATGAGTACTATTTGGCCATAAAAAGTATTAAATCCTGTCATTTGCAACAACTTTAATAGACCTGTAGTATATTGTAAAAGTGACTTAGGTCAGGCAAAGATCTCACACATGGAATCTCACTACACATGGAATCTAAAAAAGTTAGTCTTATTGTTGTAGAGAATAACATGGTGGGTACCAGTGTTACAGTGTATTTCAAGTCATGTACTGAAATGCATTCTGTTTTTTGCTCAGCTTTACTTTGGTTTTTCAAGGTTTTATTTTTATGGTTCCATGCAGAAGCTAAGGAGGGTAGGAGGAGAAGAGGAAGAGTTTGATTAATGGAGACTTACAGTTAGGTAGGAGAAATAAACTCTGGTGTTCTATTATACAGTAGAGTGAATATACTTCACAATAATTCACTGCATACTTCAGAATAGCTAGAATAGGGATTTAGAATGTACTCACCATAAAGAAATGACAAAACTTTAAGGATATTAATATACTAATCACCCTGATTTGATCATTACATAGTGTATACTATAATGGTACATAGTGTATACCATAATGGAAACCTGACTATATACTCCATAAATGTGCACAATTATGTATCAATCAAAAAATAATAAAGACAAAAGTCACAGAAGACTCGTCTCACTTTATAGATATTTGACTTGAAAATCAGGGTAATATCAAAGATATTAGAAAGACGTTAGCAAAGCAATTAACAAAAAAGTGTCAATTGCCTTTTTAAAATAATTGAAAAATATATTTTTTTGAAAAATATAAATTTGATGATAATACCACGAAGTATATTAACAGCTGCCTAAACAGCTGCATGAACAGCTGTATTCTAAACCACTGTAAAACACGAAGAGGCAGATGTTGTGCATTCAAGAAAGGAAATGTATTTGAATCATGAGGCCTGGTGATAAGAAGATTGAATTCCAGCTCACATTCTTCTCATAAAGCAAACTCACATTCTTCCCACTAAGTCTGGGGTGGTACTACACCCACCTGCAGGAAGCTCATCCACAGAAGCACATTTCTGCTCTCAGTGTTGTTCATTTTGGAGATGGCACCATTTTTAAATATGCACAAAACTCTGTGAGGTGACCTCATTGATTAGTCTCAGTTTGATCCCTATGAGCAAAATTTATGAACATATAGGAGGCAGAGTTTTCTATAATCTAAGAGAAGTATGTATCTGTACATGCCAGAGTGGTACCAAAGTAAGGATAACCTTAGCCAGGCCTAGATTACTAAGGGTCCATCAACTACGAAAAGGGCAGAAAAGTAGACCAAAATTTGACGAGGTCTAGAGGTTGGGACAAAGAATGACTCAGCAGCATCCTACAGAGACTAATGGCTAAAAACCAGATGGGAATAAGATTACCACAGCAGTGCCATCTGTATCAAAGGAGCCACTGAGAAGCAGATGCCCTCCCCTCCCACTACTTGGCACTCTGTAAGCAACAAGCAACTTAATAGGAACCCAGGCCAAGGAGTTGGTGAACCCTGAACTGACAGATTAAATTTCTTTTAGCTATCAAGATGGGAGAAAAAAATTAAAATTAAGTAATATAGGAAGTGAAACATTTCATAGATTTGCACCTGTTGTGCAAATGCAGACTGAAATTAAATAACTACCTCAAAGTTGGGGTGAATTAAACTGCATTTACATAATCATTGTACTTAATATTGTTAAAGGGAAAAAAAGACAATTCAGGGGAAATGGCTTAAGGTTGTCTTGATTTAGCATTTCAGCTGCTATTGGAACACATAGAAATTTCTAAGAAATGCCCTCATCAACATTACTTCTTGAACTTTTTCTGTTGGCTCTCCCATATTGATTTTTATGCACCTGTAGTACACATTTAAAAGTATCTATGGAATAGCAAAACTGTTTTATGTCAGTGCTTTTATTGCATATAAATGGAAAATTAGGAGAAATGTATATAATGCAAAAATCGAAAGAAAATTAGTCTTCCAATCATAATGCTTAAATTTTAATATCACACTTTCTACTGTTACCAAGATTGTACAACTAAATCTTCATCTTTTAGTTAGGAATGTCATTCCAAGAACTGACATATGCTACTGATTAAATCCTAAATCATCTAGAAAGAAGGAAAGAAAGAAGGAAAGACTCCAAAGTCTGGTAAGTCTCACTCTTGCTTTTCTTTAGCCTACCTATGATTAAGTCAGTTTTGTATCTGGCCTCTGTACCTAGCTCAAGAAGTGAATGGAGTGTTTATGTTTCCTGCTTAAATGGCTGAGAAACCCAAAATTAATCTGTCTACTCACTGCTGTATTAGAATTATGTAATTTGGTTTTCTTTCTCTATATAAGATTTTCTGTCTTTACTTATTATGGAATCATTCTAAAAGCTACTTAAATTTTAATGGAATAATAATAATAATGTACTTAAAATAATCTTTAAGCATCAGACACTGTATGAAGGTAGATGATCAAAACACTAGTATAGAAAGGCAAAATTAAAGTTCTATAAATCAGAATAATTTATTTTATAAAGTAAAATACAATGTATTTTTAGAAGATCTGCTATCTTTTAATATAACACTGTTAATTATATAAATATTGAAAATTCAGCAGATAAAATACATCAAGAAAGTTAAAATTCCACCTGTGAGACATAAACCTAACATTTTGATGAGTTTTTTTCCCATCCTATTTCCATTTTAGAGGAAAAAGAGTACACGAAAACATGCATATTTAAAAAACAGCTTATATACTTTGAGAATTTTTTTTCCTTAATAATATATTCTGAACATCTTTCAATGTCATGAAATATTCAACCACAGGATTTCTAAAGGCTACACAAGAGTCCATTGTAAAATCTTAACACAAACTGATTTACCCATCTCTTGTTGGGATTAACTATTACATTTTTTGAGCTCTAAAAATCATCTTTAATAAATAATCAATATAGTAAAATATTTATGACTATCTACAATTAATTTTTAAGAATAAATTCCTGGCACACTGGCTGCTCCCCACTTGAAATGGATCAACAATTGTGGAGCCACTGGGAGACAAGCAGAATTCCCAAGTCAGAGAAGCAGTGATCAGCAGAAGCACAGGCACAGTGGCTTTTGTTGTTGCTGCTGTTGTTTAAAAGTTTTGCCGGGGAAGTTGTATTCTGCACAACGGCAGGAGCATGAGTGTTCTGTGGGAGAGGGGAAATCCTCTGGAGGAAAAGAAAGGAGGAACTCTAAAGGTCTTAAGATCTTCCAACTTCACCATCATTCTTGGGAGCAGAAAGGAGATTTAAATACAGTACAGAAGCCAGTGTAACTGGGGACCAGACTTGCACTACCAGCTGGAGAGGGTGAGCACTGGAACCAGAATCCATCTTTAAAAGGGTGCCTTTTGTGTATGGGGAGCAGGGATCTCCATTTTCTTTCTGTCTTATAACTTTTTTTTTTTTAATGTCCTGTTTTCAACATCCAAAAGATACTACAGACTCCAGTCTCTATCTCTTCTTCTTCTTCCCCTTCTTCTGTCCCTTCCCCTTTCTCTCTTCCTCCTCGCACTCCTTCTCCTCCTCCTCCTCCTCCCCTGCCCCTCCTCATCATCCTCCTTCTTCTTCCCTTTCCCTTTCTCCTTCTGTCTAAATGGATTGGTGGATCCCAGCCCAAAAGTAAGCCCCACTGGGGCTGTAATAGGCTAAAAGTCTAAAGGCCCTACCCTAAAATCTGGTGCTTTAGTGCCACACAATTCCCCAGGGCAGCACCCACAGTCTGGCACAATTTGTCAGGTCCTGAGTTGAGTGGTAAAAATTCCTGAAGGACTCTCAAAGTCATATTGCCCATCAGGAGAGGGGTGGAGAGAGCAAGAATTGCTATCAAGTGGGGGGCAGGCATCTGCCATACAGTGATACATAATGCAGGATTTTCAGAACTGCCTATCATGGACATCGATTGAAGCAGTGGAGTTTAATAGTCCCACCCAAACAAGACACCTGCCACCACCTGCCAGAGATTAAGTATTAGAGACTCTCAGACCCATTCTGATACCGAAATGCAGTGCAGAGCAGCCAGCCACAGCTGTGAAGAATTAGCATGTGGGCAAACAGGGTCATACCAGCAGACTACTTGTCCTGGGAAATGGGCAAGTGAGCACACCTGCCACACCCTCTGGGATTTACTGTGTCTTTCAAAAAGAGTCTCCCATAGAAGGGTAGGGCACCCTGCTCAGTTGAGGAGATTCAGCTGGGCAGGTGTCTCAGACCTAGCAGAACTGCCCTCAAGAAGGGAGGAGGGTTTTATTTGAAGTTAGCCCCTGGGATGAGCTCTTTCAGTCAGAACACAAAGATGCTTTTCCACAGGAAACCACAGACAACAAAGTTGAAGACACTTGGGAGGTTCCATCAAACCATCCTCAGAACTTTTAGAACACCATAAAAACTCTGCAACCAATAAGCTCACTTTTGAGGAAGACAATGAGAGGCCAGAATGAAGTAGAAGGACTTGAGTGTAGGGAAGCCTTTGAAACAAAAGTCTGATCTAGAAAGTTCTAATAATAGACATACTGTGGAGTGGCCCAGTGCAGTTTGCTGCCAAACCCAGTGTTGCTCTGAGGTTATACTGTGGATGCTTTAATATCTACTACAAAGCCCAATATCATATTAATCCAAAACAGGAAATCTCACTAAGAACTCCCTCCTTCTTAGAGATGTCAGCAAAGATTAATTTTTGACCTTTTAATGTTAGACTTTTCTATTTCACTGGTATAACTTTATGTACTGATTTGACAGCTTTCCCCAATCTATTGAAAATTGCATCCCATAAACCATCTTTATGCATTTTTATCAGTAATGTTATTAAGTGTTAATTGGAGATATTTATGCTATGTTCTTCTCATTTATTCATTGCCCTTCGTGTCTCTCTCCTTGCTATTATCTCTTCTATCTACTCTCTTTCCCAACTCCCTATTTTTTCCTCCATATTTGCCTTATGATTATTATGATAATTGACTGTGTTTGTTTCATTTTGATGGTTGTGAAGCTGCGGATTGAACCCACAGGTACTCAGCTACTGAACCACATCCTTAGCCCCTTCTGCTTTTAGTGTTGGGACAGGATCCTCCTAGCTAGCCAGAAAGATCCTCTGAATTGCTGGGGTTCCAAATCAGTGTCTTTACGCCTGGATTTTTAAAAATATTTTAAATTCATGAAAGATTTCGTGCTAATCAGACCTATCTATTCTGTTTCTCTTCAACCCTGTCTTTTACTCTCACCCTCTTTTTTTCTCACACATTGCTTTTCCATCTTTTGCCTCTATTCCTGCTTCAGACTTATTTTTTATTTTGCAGGTTATTTTTTAAATATGTATGTGTGTATGAGTATACATGTTTTTAGTTTGTGGGTGTGTGTAGATGGGTTCTGCTTTTTTGGTTCAGTTTTTCTTTTACTGATATGTTTAGTTCCTTAGTTTTTTTAAAAAAATTTGTCTTTATTTTAGATTTATTCTTTGTATTTTTTATTTATATATGGCTGCTTTGTTCTTTTCTTTATCATCTTAAAATTTATTTTTATAATCATAATTATTGTTATTGCAAAACCAAAAACAGTTTTAGTTAAGTTCACTACTACTTGCCTTATAGCTAACCTGGATAGCTTGTTTCTTATCTGCTCTCAAAGGATGAAGATTTTCCACTATAGCAGAAGGAACTTGCCACACCCACTGATACCAAAATATATTAAGTAATGACAAGATTATAAGCATTAAAAAGGGTTTCTAAAGTAGAAGACTTAAAGTTTCTACTTTAAATATGTTAAGTTATGGGGTTTTTTCCCACAAACTAGCTACACTTTTTTTCTGACAATCTTTCTGGTCTTATTTTTGAAGGTAAAACACACCAGAAACAAACAGTGAAATAGTTTCTAGGGGTTGGGGGGTGGGGAAAATGGGGAATTGTTTAACAGGTAAAGAGATAGAGTTTTCATTTTGTAAGATGAAAATATTCTGGAGATTGGATGCTCGACAATATAAATACACTGTACCCTTACTAAAATTTTCAGTAAAATATGGTTAAAATGGTAAATGTAATGTGTTTTGTACCATAATTATGTTTTTTAAGTTAAAAAATTAAGTTAGATGAAATATATTTCCCACATAATGACAAAATAGATAACAGATGATTAAATTATAGGTGATTATAATTATGCTATCAAAAATACAAATATATACATGTGACCAACTGTATTTTCAAAATGCTAATATAATTTACCCTGTAGAAATTCAAAAATTACACTAATAGAATAATAAAATGTCCTTCTTATTCCAAGATGTAATTTTCCGTTTCCTTTCACCACCCACTTCCTCTCCCTGAAGGTAGCATCTGTTGCTGTCTCCTACATACCTTTCCAGAGTTATTTTGTGCGTATGCACCTCAAGAGGAAGCTTAGACCCTTTAATCTGCTTCTAATATATATGACAACATGCTTTGCAGAGTGATACATTTTCCTTTTGTCACTTAATTATATGTGTTAGAGTACATTCCGTGTGAGCTTGTAACAAGTACTTTGTTTTTTCCACAATGTGCAGACTGGCCTCATAGACTGCATTTTATTTATTGATGCCTCTTGTGATCCACATTATATATGGTTGGCTACAATCAGATATAAAGAATATAACTTTTTTTATTGGTTGTTCACAACATTACAAAGCTCTTGACATATCATATTTCATACATTAGATTGAAGTGGGTTTTTTAAAGTTAAATTGCCTCAGGTGGGCATGGTGGCCCACCCCTGTCATCCCAGCTACTCAGGGGGCTGAGGCTAGAGGAGCACAAGAGTGGGCCCATCCTCAGTCACTTAGCAAGACCCTGTCTCAAAATAGAAGAAGAAGAATGAGAAGAAGGAGGAGGAGGAGGAGGAGGAGGAGGAGGAGGAGGAAGAGGGGAAGGAGGAGAAGAAGGAAAGAAAGAAGAAAGAAGGGAGGAGGAGAGGTGGAAGAAGAAGAGGAGGAGGAGGAGGAGAGCTGGGAATGTAGCTCAGTGGTAGAGAATTCCTGGGTTCCATCCCCCCTACCTCAAAAAAAAATGTTTCTTTAGAGGCCAACTGAATTTAAATGACCTAGATAATTCAGAAAATCCTCAAGTACCTTAAAAATATCAAAGGCATCTAAAGCAATATCAAATGTAAATCCACATACTTGAAGAAATCTCTGAATTGGTTAGAAAAAATAGGATGGTTTTGGCAAGTGCTTCATGTTGAATACATTCTCTCAGCATAATCCCACAATGTAAGGCAATCCATGGGGCTTCATATCCCTTGAGGAACGTAAACAGAATATGAGGAAGTGCACTAATATACCCCACAGCAGGATTCTGAGTGTCTGTCTTCTCAGGATGGTGTTCAATATTTAGGTCACATTTTTTTTCCCTCCAAGTCTACCATCTGTAGGTCAGCTATCATCACCAGCAGCCCCCTGTTGTAGAGTTCTTATGCCAGCTGAGCCACTGCTTCTCTTGGGATTCCTTCTTATTTGTACCACACAGAATTTCTTTCATTGCTTTCAAGATTTTGACACTTCTTCTGGAGCCTTTTCAGTCTTTTGTCTTGCTTTTCCAAAATGGTAATATTGTTTTTCAGAATTTTCACAATTTCTGCTGGATTTTTGTGTGATTTACTAAAGAAATACTTTTCCCCCCACATATAATATCCTCCTCTTCCAATATGGAATGTGAAGGAAACAGCTGCACCACCACCACTCCAATGGTCTCTAGACCACAGTAACTCCATTCTGCTTTGTTCTCTATGTTATTGTCTTTTTTCGTTTTGTTTACTTGGATTATTTTGCTTTTTACTTCCTAATTGGGGATTGTTTGCCATTTCTATCTTCTTTAGCATAACACATTAATTTGATTTATATATCACATCCTTTTTGTCTTACCATGTTCTATATTTCCATCTTCTGTTTTTCGTCTATTCACTTTTTCATTATCTATCTCTCTTCCTTCCAACTCCCTATTATTTTTCTCTTTCTCCTTTCTTTCTTCTTTTATCCAGCCTCTTCTTTCTCTTTGATTTTCATAACGTATATTGTAGCATTCTTTGGCGCATTGAAGTACTATTCCCCTGTTCCACTAGGATGTATTAGAGTTGAAGAAAATGTTTTACTCAGTTTGAAGACTTAGCAGTATATGATTTGGACTTCAGTATTTGCAGTTATAGGTGATCACCAGTTCCCTTTAAAGAGGTAATTTATCAATTACCAAAACACAATAACTGGATCCTTTGACACATTTATACTCTCCTTGCTTGGATCACATAGTAAAGAGAAAGCAGTCTACTAAAGAGTACTCCAGCTAACAGTGGGGAAAATATCCACTTTATCAGATTGGCAAATCTCAACACATAACTACAGAAAACAGGAGAAAACTGGGAAACAAAATACCTCCAAAAATCTATGCCCCTTCCCCAACAACTGAATTCTTAGACAGTGAAGTGGGTAAAATTTCAGACAAATAATTCAGAAAGTTGATGATTAGATGTTCAAGAAACTAAAATAAGATTTAAGAAATGAACTGAGAAAAAGCACAGTTGGTAAAAATCATTAAAATAAAGTGATAGATAGTCACGAGTCATCCATGGGCTGTGTTGCACATAGTAGCCTAATGAGGGGATAAGTCTGGCATTGGGAACCTCCCGTGGCACTCCTAAAGGAGTTGATTACCTGATGCAGGTGAACTTCCCCCTCAAGCTCTGCCAGAGATCCCACACAGTAAGTGAGATGGGAGTGACCTGCCAAGATATCAATCAACCTGCTGACTGAAAGACACCAGGAAGCAAGACACTGCCCTTAGAACCTTATCCCTGCCTTTGATGTACCCCAATATAAATAAAGCAAGCACTGGCTCCATTTTTCCAGAGTAACAGAAGCTCTATTGTCTGATTGGCTTGCCCGTCCCACTCCCACTTTTGAAACTATTTTCTGTAGTCTGTGGTTTTTTTTCATCATTCCATTGTTCTTAGCTTTTATTTCTCAGCCAGTCCACTGTATCAAGGGAAACGCCATTTCCATCGCCTGCGCAAGACGCAGGCGAGAATAGGTATTCTGAAAAACATATAAATATCCTAGAAATAAAATAATCAATAAATCAAATTAAAATTATAGGGACTGGGGTTTTGGCTGAACGGTTAGAGCGCTCACCTAGCAAGTTCCAGGTGCTAGGTTCCATCCTTTATTTTATTATTTATTTTTATAAATAAATAAAATAATACCTTTATTTTATTTATTTATAAAAAATAAAATAAAGGTATTGTATCCAACTACAATAAATTTATATATATATTTATATATATAATTTTATTTTATTTTTTACAAATATATATGTAAAATATATATATATATTTATTTTTTACAAATATATATGTAAAAAATTTATATATATATATATATATATATAAATTTACAAATATATATATATGTAAAAAATTAAAATTATAATAGAAAATATCACTAATAGATAAGACCATGCAGAAGACAGATTTTTAGGTCCAAAAGACAAGGTATATAATCTTGAAAACAGCCAGAAATAAAGTAAACATGATAAGAGAGCAAGACCAAAATGTTCAGGAAATGTGGAATAATACAAAAAGGCTAAAATATAAACATTGAGAAAGAAAGTGAGATACAAACTAAGGGATGCATATACTTTTTAATGAAGTAATAAAATTCCCAGACCTTGGGAATGAGATGGATAGCCAAATAAGGGAGGTTTCAAAACTCCAAATAGACAAGATGAAAAAAAAAGACACATTATAATTAAAATGCCTAATATACAGAACAAGGAAAGAATTGAAAAAGCTTCAAGAAAAACATAGTAGGTCACAGTTAGAGGTAAACTAATATGCATCACAATTGATCTCTCACCCCAGACTTTAAAAGCTAGGAGGGCTTGCAATAATGTTTACTAAGCTCTGAAAGATAACAATGGCCATCCAAGAATACATTATACAGTAAGGCTATCTTTCATAATTGAAGAAGAAATAAAACCCTTCCATGATAAACATAAACTAAAAAATTCATGACCACCAAACCAGCACTACAGAAATACTTCATGCAGAGGAAATACAAAACCAACTTGAAAACCAGCAAACAAATGAATCTCACTAGAAGATTAGCTTCATACAGGAGAACTAAGTCCAAATAAAACATTAGAAATAAATCAAAATGATAAGAAATAAGAATCATCTCTCTATAACAATTTTTTTAAAGACAGAGAGTGAGAGAGAGAATTTTTTAATATTTATTTTTTTTAGTTTTCAGCGGACACAACATCTTTGTATGTGGTGCTGAGAATCGAACCCGGGCCACACGCTTGCCAGGCGAGCACGCTACGGCTTGAGCCACATCCCCAGTCTTCTCTGTAACAATTTTGAATGTAAATGGTCTCAATTCTCCAATTAAAAGACATGACTGGTAGTGTGGACTAAGAAAGAAGATCCAACCGTATGTTTTTTACAAGAGACTCACTGTACAGGGAAATGCATGCATAGGCTAAAGGTGAAAGGTTGACAAAAAGGTATTCCATGTAATTGCAGACCAAAAGCAAAGAAGAATAGCTACTCGTATCTGACAAAGCCAACTTCAAGACAAAATTAATCAAATAGACAAGGAAGGTCACTTCACACTGGCTAGGGGATTATACAACAAGAAGATATAGTTATTGTGAATATTTATGTCCCAAATGTCAGTGCACCTACTTGCAAAAAAATAAATACTACTCAGGAAGAAAACAAGGATGTCCACTTTCAACACTCCTATTCAATATAGTTCCTGAAAATCTAGCCAGAGCAATCAGGCAAGAGAAGGAAATTAAAGAAATACAAATAGGAAATGATGAAGTCAAATTATCTCTGCTAATAACATGCTCTTATATCTAGAAGATCCAAAAAACTCCACAAAAAGTCTTCTGAAGCTGATAAACAAATTAAGCAAAGTAGCAGGCTCTAAGATCAATAATATGCTATTGGTATCAAAACAGACATAAAGACCAATGGAATAGACAAGAAGGCACAGTGACAAACCTACACAGTTAAAGTCATCTGATCCTTGACAAAGGTGCCAAAAGCATACATTGGAGAAAAAATGCATTTTTAACAAATGATGTTAGGAAAACTATATATTCATATGTAGAAGAGTGAAACTAGATCTCTCTTACTCTGCATAAAAATCAACTCAAAGTGGACTAAAGAACTAGGAATTAACCAGAAACTTTACAACTGCTAGAAGAAAACAAGGTCAACACTTAAACAAATTGGTGCAGGCACCAACTTCATTAATAAGACTACTAAAGCACAAGACACGAAACTGGAAATCGATAAGTGGGATAACTTCAAATTAAAAAGCTTTGGCATAAGAAATGAAACATTTAAGAGCATGAAGAGAGAACATATAGAATGGGAAAAAAATTCTGTCAGCTTTCCAATAGGAGATTAATATCCAGAATATATTAAAAAAAAAACTCAAGGACTGGAGATGTAGCTCAGTGGTAGGGTGCTTGCTTACAAGTATGAGGCTCTCTGTTTGATCTCCAACACTGTAAAAACAAAACAAAACAAAAAACAAGAACTCAAAAATTTAACACCAAAAAAACAAAACAAAACAAAACAAAAAGCCCAGTTGATAAGTGAACAAAAAAACTAAACAGACATTTCTCAAAAGAAGAAATACAAATGACCAACAAATGTATAAGAAACAGTTCAGTATACTTAGGAATTATGAAAATGCAAATAAAAATTACACTAAGTTTTTATCTCACTTCAATTAGAATGGCAAACATCAAGAATACAAATAATGAGCCAGGTGTGGTGGCACATGCCTGTAAATCCCAGCAACATCAGAGACTGAGTCAGGAGGATTGAGCTTGAGGCTAGCCTCAGCAACACAGTGAGATTCTTGGTAACTTAGAGAGACTTTGTCTCAACACAAAAAAAAATTATAAAAGGGTCTGGATATAACTAAATGGTAAAGCACACCTGGGTTCAATCCCCAGTATGCCCCTCCCAAGAAAGAATACGAATAGTAATAAATTATAGAGAGGATATGGGGGGAAGGGTATACTAATACATTGTTGGTGGGCCTGAAAATTTGTACAACCACTTTAGAAAGCAGAATGGAGATTCCTCAAAAGACAAGAACTACAACCCCACGTGACTCTGATATCCCATTCCTTGGTGTTTATCCAAAGAGCTAAAATCAGAATTCTGTAGTGATACACACATACCAGTGTTTATATGAACACCTGGTCAACACTTAAACAAATTAGTGCAGGCACCAACTTCATTCACAATAGTCATTCACAATAGTCAAGTTATGGAACCGGCTTAGGTATCCCTTAATGGACAGATGGATAAAGAAAATGTGGTATATATACACAATGGAGTTTTATACAGACATAAAGAATAAAATTATGTCTTTTTCTAGTAAATGGATGGAACTGGAAACATCATGCTGAGTGAAATAAGCCAGACCTAGAAAGTCAAGGGTTGAATGGTCTCTGTCATAGGTGAAACTACAGATAATTATAGTAAGAAGAGAGAGAGGCAGAAGGGGGAGAGAAAGGAGGAAAGGAAGGAAGGAAGACTCATGAAAATAGAAGTAGAACAGTGGTGTAGAGAAAGGGGATGGGGGAACAGAAATGAGAAAGAGAATGAACAAGAGGGGTGGAATGAACCAAACTATGTTATGTACATGTATGAATATGTCCCAATAAAGTCCATTTTTATGTATGACTGTAATACAACAATTAAGAAATATTTTTAAAAAGAATGAACCCCTAAAGTTTGATAGTAGTCCCCACAGAATCCCCTTTTTTGTGATTTTCATTGTCAGAGTCAATACATCCCCTGAATGCCTCTACAGCATCCATCCCCTCTGCAACATTTCAAAGTGCTCATCTTCCCCCAAACTTCACAAAATGCATGGCATTTCCCAAATCATTCTTATCAACTTAACATATATATTATGTCTGTTTTACTTTGCATTTGTTGGCCAGTGAGTTTTTTCCTATTAAATGTTTATTAGTCACTTGAATATATATTCACTTGTGATTTTTAAAAAATCATCTTGTTCTTTATGCATTTTAAAGGGTATTTTTCTTTTTTCATTTTAAGAGCTGTCTTTGTTAAGGAACTAATATTTTGTGTCAAATACACCACAAATATTATTTTACCAGTATGCTATTATGCTCTTAAACTCTTAATTCAAATAATATATAAATCACACACTTATAATCTTTATACACTGAACACACCCAAGTAATTAGCACCCACATATGGAAACAGAACAATATGCCACACAGAAACCTCTCCATTCCTTCTAGTCGTCATTGCTCCAAGAAGATAATATATATTTTAGCTTATAACAACAGAGGTCATTGTGTTTGTTTGTTAAACCTCATATAGTTAGAATTATTCTGCAGGTGCTCTTTCATACTTGCCTTCTGTCACTCAACATATTTCTGAAATTTATTCATGTTGCACTCATTCTATTGACTTCCACTGTTCTCCACTGGGTGACACAAATTCTATTGGTGACAGTACTTAGACAGTCTCCACTTTTGGAGAATCTGGGTGTCCCAACAACAGAAGAAAAACCAAGAAATCGAGAAAATGAAATATTTTAAAATTAATCAAATTTCTCCTAGCTGAAAACAAAAGAAGCCTTCAGATTAAAAAGAACTACCAAGAAATAGAAGGACAAATGAAATAGACCCAAAATTGGATAAATCTATTTGGAACTTAAGAACATCAACAATAAAATCATCCAGAAACAGGGAGAGAACAGGTTATATCCAGATCAACAAGAATCACAATGGCATCTCACTTTCCATCTAATACAGTATAGATAAGACATAATGAATCAATGCCTAAGAAAATGTAGAAAAATTACTCTATCCTAGAAATTTATATTCATATTAATTATTAATAAACCTGCAGGTAAATATTATGCCATTCAGCAATACAGAGATAATGTAATTATTTGTTTCTAAAATTGATCTAACCTTTCTAACAAAATTCCTATTAAATCCATTGTTTCCAGTTCTGTTTCTTTCCAATATCTCAATTTATCCCACATAACACAGTTTCTTTAAGATTTCCTCTGGCCAGGCATGATGGCACAGGCCTGTAATCCCAGCAACTTGAGAGTCTGAGGCAGGAGGATCACAAGTTCAAATCCAGCCTCAGCAACTTAGTGAGGCCCTGCTGGCTCGGATTCCCCCTGGCCCCCGGGGCTTGGTACCGGCCCTGGTTTCTTGTGTGCACGCCAAAGAGGCCAGCTCCCAAAGCCTTGAAAGATTTGTGGTTTCTGTTTTCATATTCAGCCTATAACAGTCATGTGGGAACGTCCCGACCTGCTTGGGTCTGATAAGGTTCCTGGTTGAAGGCTTAGTATGAGTCGACAAGAACCACTTGTCCCCCTCCATCCTTGCTCCCGCCTACCAGTAACTTTCCATTCTATCTGCAAGAAATATATAAGGATGAGCTGAGATAATAAAGTCAGTCTCCCCCTGGATGAAGAACCTTGGTGTCCTGTGAACTCTTTTAACCCCGACGTCTCCCGCCGGACTCGGTCCATTCGCCGGACGCGGCAAGGCCCTTAGCAACTTAGAGGACCCTGTCTCTAAATAAAATATAAAAAGGTCTTGGGATGTGGCTCAGAGGTCAAGCATCTCTGGGTTCAATCCCTGGTACAAAAATAAGAAGAAAACAATAATTTCCTCTACCTCAAAACACTTTTCTTCCCTCCAACCCTAATAACATAAAAGAACCTCAGTAGAGGAATTCACATCAGTTCCTCTAACCCATCCTCAGGTCCTCTGGGATCCTCAGGGTTGATTCTTATGTGCCTGGTGATCCTCCTGGTTTCCTTAGCTAATGGCTGTGTTGAAGAATTGTATTTTATTCTCTGGGCTCTGGCAGACCTGGGTAAACTCTCCTTTCTGATGTAAACCCACATTGGCTCCATCCAAGCCCATTCTTCCAGGTCTCATCAAAATCTTTCTCTGACTCTTGCTCAATTCACATGTCCGCACACACCAAGCCACCCCATAGTAACACCTATGGCAATCCATCTGGTTTTCAAATTAGCTACTTCTCTGTTCCCACCAGACAATAAGGAACTTGTGGATTGACTTTATTTCACACAGGGGTCCAGGGAGCCACTGAAGTCACCCATTCCACCCTTTCTCTCCTAACCACACTTTGCCTCCAGAGTCACCCTGCCCTGCTTGTGCCAGAATGTATTCCTGTAGATTTCACCTGTTTAGGGCTTTCCCTTAACCACAAAATACTATAACTTTCACCCAACTCATGAGAAGCTAGGGAACATTGTGAAATGGATGTTTCTGAAGCTTCTCTTTCTCTTTTCTGCCCACAATCCACTGGCCGAAAATGGCTTTCATTTATCCTACTTCTTTCCAGGCAAAGATCACTCTCCATCATATTCTCCACATTCCACTGGACTTCTCTCTTTTGACTTATGGTGATCAAATTACTATGAAAGAAAAAAGAGGAAACACAAAATATATTAGTTTAATGATCTCAAAATATCTAACTACCCTCTATAATTTAAACTTAACTAAAATAGATATCAAAAAGAGTAGTAGTTTTTTATTATAATCATGTGAATATGTAGATAGTTTTTGACTTAAAATTGTTTGACTTGGAATTTATCAACTTTACAGTGACACAAAGGTTATGCACATTCAGCAGAAACCATACTCCAGGTTTTGAATTTTGATATTTTCCTCAGCTAGCAGCATGTGATATGATACTCTCTCCACATACTTGGGCAGAGGTAGTGAGAGGTAGCTCCCAGTTACAAGATCATAAAGGTAAACAACTGGGACTCTGCAGCACACTGTGTTGCAGAACTATGATGCTTAGTAGGCTAGATGTAATTAATGCATGTTTTAATTAGTATATTTTCAACTTATAATAGGTTTATTGTGCTGTAACCTTATCATAAGTCTAGGAGCACCTGATTGGGGGTGAAAGGTCATGTGATTAAATAAGTGAAATAAAAATGCTAAAAAGTATTGCCTACCATAAAAGAATTGGTCATTAGGAGGACAAAAGCAGGGAACTATTGCTTTCTCTTTTAAATCATCGTGTACTACTTAATGTACAGTTTTACCAACCATGCTTTTATTTCTTCATGTTTGCCATTAATTGCTGATGAATAATTCCCAGGACCTTGCCTTCCCTTCCACTGATTCTCAAGTAACCTTCTTTTGTTGGAGCAGTCTGGCATTCTTATTGAACCCAGACACCTACCTTTGTGTTCCTTTCATCTTCACTTTCCTTCACACACTTCTGGACAGTATCTCAGCTCCCATTTTGTGGGTCTAATAATACACACATTATTCCCATGGCAAGAATCCTTCCTCAACTTGTTTGACATTATAGATCCTTCCCACCAGTTTTACCAAACTAACATTTGTGCAGTGTATGTGCCATGAGAAAGTTATTTAAATGTTTTGAATCTCAGTGTTTCCGTCTATATAATGGAGATAAGATGATAGGTGATAGACACTGGTGATACAAGTCTAAAATCTTGTACCTAAACGTCTTGGTGCTTGGCTAATTTTTTAATATCCTTGAAATAAATAATAAAAATAAAATGTATGATATGCCTGTTTTAGTTTGGATCTGAAATGTTCACCAAAGGCCCATGTGTTAAAGAATTTGTCTCCAGTCCCTAGCACTATTGGAAGGCGGAACTTTAAGAGGTGAGGCCCAGTTAGAGGAAGTTAGGTCACTGGGGACATGACCTTGAAGGGGATATTGGGACCCTGGCCTGCTTCCTGTCTTTCCCTCTTTGCTTCTTTTCATGACCCACTTGAGGTGGGTAGCCTCTTCTGCCAAACCCTCTTGCCAGAATATACTGTCCTGCCACAGGCCCTAAGCAATGTGTCCAAACCATGGACTAAATCTTCTGAAACGACAAGCCCAAAAAAATCCTTCTTCTGGAATATTGATTTTCTCAGGTATTTTATCAGATTGATGGAACACTAACACAATTCCTAAGGTTTATTTTATTATTATTAATTTTTCTGATAAATGGGGAATTTTTTAAAAAATCATGTCTAGTTTTCCTTTATCTCAGAATATATACCCTTTATTATATTTTGGTTGTTGACTTTTTTCCTTTCTTTTTTTCTCATTTAGAAATACAAAAAGCTTTCTTATATTACATCACTAAGTTAAATCCTCTCTATCCATAATAATATCTCTTATAATTGTCCTTCTATCTGGTCAAGGAATTAATTTTGTCTTATTACTATTTAATTTCCTGTAATATTTATTCTATTTTTTATGACTTGTGCAAATTTCAATTCTGCTATTAAAATTCTGGTTTCTTACTAAAAATGACATTATTTTTTTTATTTCCCAAAGCTTCCTTTTAATTTCTATCTTTAATATTAAGTGAATACTCCCTCACTGTTTTCCTTACATTCATGAGTTCTTGAATTTTTTTACTAGCTCAATGTAAAAAGTTTTGAAAAGTTCAATTTTTATGTCATAAAAACCTTTTCAAGTTCATATTTTTTCACACTTTGACTTCTATATTATAGTCCTTTTAATGTTTAACTGTATTTCTATAGACCTCGGTTTGTTGGGGCTTTTTTTTTTCCCCTTTGGTGACTCATTTGACTCATTCTAGAGAGATTTATCCAGACCAGATGTTGGCCATAAACAGGACAGAGGATGCTTTGGAACCATCCACTGACCCCCTGGGTGTTATTACAACACTATTCTCACATGTAAAGCTTGGATTGGAGGCTGGTTGAGAAAGTTTCTCTTCCCCAGTTCAGTAAGCCTGGAAGCCTCAACAAGAAGCCAGAGCTTGAAAGGGGAGCTCCCTCTCTATAGGCATGTTCCTCTTTTTAATGAAGCTGTAGCACTAATTTCTAAGTTACTTTCCAACATTTTTGCTGTGCATGCCTCTCTGTCAAGTAAAAAAGTGTGATTCTATCTGCCCTACTTTCCAGTTAGAATACCAGCCAGATCAAAGAGAAACTGAATCACCCTGCTGGGTTTCCTTACTGGAACCGCGACCTTCCCTTACAGCTTCTTTTTTAATAGAACAGCAGAAATATGTCTATGTTTAGGCTGAGGTCTTCCTTGTCCTTACATTCAGAAGATGGTTCTCTTTTCAACCAAAGAGAAATAAATCACATTGTCAGTAAAAAGTGTAGAGAGCATTATAAAAATTTAAAGAAGAAATTTATGATTTTTTCCTCTCCATATTTTGTAAAATCAATATTTACTCCTTTTTAAATTTAAGTAATCTATAGGGGAAAGTTAGATTTCTTAGATACTCTCTTCTCATATTCTGAGTGTTCAGGTACTAATGAATAAATGTGAGGAATGCATGAAACATTTGCCTTTGGCACATAAGTGATATGGTTTACTTAATCATCATGATTTTTTTTCCTGAATCCATTTGCATTAATTGCCTATCCCTGTGATTTTTCCTTGCTTATCTCTGTATCACAGGAGAAGGGGGCTGTCGGGAGGGAAGTACCGAGACCTATTTAATCCCAGATTCCGTGTCTCTTGGCTTCTGGTTGGCTCTGACACAGGAAGGCACTGGTGGGACATTGCAAAGTGGGAGAAAGGAATAGACAGTCAGCATCTTCCCTTCTCTGGGCCTTCTCTGGGTGGCATTTTCAATACATTTTGGCTCTCTCCAACTCCCTCCTGGTTGGCCTGTGATGACTGCATCTCACCACAGTTGACCCTGCACGCTGGGATTTGATAAAACTGCCTCTTCTCTTTGTTCCCTCCAGCCTAGGGTTGGTGGTTTCTGACAATTGTTAAGTTCTAAATTTTCACAGCATCCAAGGGCTTCTTCTTTCATCACCTTCCTAAGCATTATCTACATTAAATTCCTTCTGTTTAAAATTCCTAGCATTTTTCTTAGTTATACCCTGAATGATACCCAAGTCATTAAATTAGTATATAGAGCTATCGCCAACTAAAGAGGATACTCTTTAGAGTTCCATCTTCCAGTGGGCATTTAATACTATTAATGGTTAAATAATAAAATGAAAATAAATGCATGTTTTCACCTTCTTTCTCAGATTCTTCCTCTAATAAATAATTAAATTAAATATTGTTTTTCCTATGAAGGAGTCTTCCTACTTTCCCTGGTGCTGAGGGTTAAATCCAGGGCTTCCTTCTTGCTGAACATGTGCTCTGCCACTGAATTAAACCCCCCAGTCCCTAAATTTTAAAGAGCTGTAGAAGGCCAAGAAATACTTTTGAAATTTTCCTCTAAATAAAATAGTTTTCACAAAAATTATTTTTCTGTCCATTACCTTACATAAATACTAAACAACTAAGTATCTATACATGATTAAGTTACAGACTCTCAAGTCATCGATTATATGTCAATAAATCCACAGTTGAATGCTTTTTAGAAACACTAATTTTAAAATATTAAATCATATGGTGTTGCTTATTTTCTGAACAACAAAATGTTTACATATAATCTTTACACTTTCTATTTTTCATAAAATGAAACGTCTTCATTTTTATTAGAGTTTTATAATTATACATCATAGTTGGAGTCATCCCAACAAACTCATACATGCATGAAAATCGATCTCAGTTATGATCCCCCTTTTTTCCTCCCACTGTCCCTCCCCTTTATCTTTCTCCTTCTAAACATTTTCTTAATTGTGAAAGCGTCCGATTTTATCCCTATGTTAAGCAAAGATATTGATTCCAATTTTTAAGTTGGATAATGAATGATAAGCTATATACTTCAAGTATATTTTACAAAAACTAATTTAAACAGGAATGTAATTCATAGTCAATAAAAACCAGTCAGAAATTTCTCTTACAGTCACTTAAAAACTGAAGCAATGCCAATAGGTCTTGCTTTGTAAGTACACAATGGTCCACTTGCACAGCTTCTGCTAATGCAGTCAGGTTTCAGTGGGCCAAAATATTTCAAGTTTTTGCCAACAGACTTGGAAATTTCCTGTAATTATTACATCTGGGTATTTTGCTAGAATAATATATATGAAAAGATTTGAAAAGTTTATGGATAAATTGATATGATAATTGCTATGGCTTTGTTACATTTTATAATTTTATTACAGTTCATGGGCTTTGGTTATGTTCTTTGTACAGGGCTTGGATTCATTTTTTCTTTGAAGGTCTCTGCTTCTACTTACACATTATGTTTTTCTGACTAAATTATTTCATTTTCTCCCTGGTTCTTTATCTCTAGCAAGAATTTCCTAGGTAGAATAAATTGACATCCCAACATAGAGGGAAAATTTTGCACATACTTTACATGATCCATGTTTTTAATCCATACAGAAAAAAAATTTGTTCAGTAAACTAATACAAGGAGTTTCTTGATAGTTGCATATTCTTTCTGCCCCAAATCATTACTCAAAACTTTATTCTGTGATAACATCAATGGTATTTTCCTGGTAATGCAAAGAATTTTGGAAATTGGAAACCAATCAACTCTATGTTAGCCCAATTTTAATCCCATAATGGGGATAAAGTTGACTTTCTTGTATTATAAGACAGATGGTTATCAAATACATTAACAAAATATCATTAGAAAGTAAATAAAATTAACAAGCAAACTACTCTAATCATGATTCCTGCAAAACAGGATGGAAGTGGTATTTCTGTGTGGATAGGAATGTTAGAAGTCAGTTATAAGGACTTTAAAAGAATAAAAAAGTTAATAAAGAAATATGGAGTGGCAGAAGGGATATTTGCCTGTGAACTCTGTTGTGGTGTAAATAATTTAGTATCTGCAAAATTCCTATGTTAAAATATAATATCCAGTGTGTTGGTACTGAAAGGCGGGACCTATGGGAAGTAACTAGGTCAAGAGGGCTTGAGCCTCATGAATGAAATTAGTGCTTTTATAAAAGAGGCCTGACAGAGATTTTTTTTAATCTCCCTTCCGTCATGTGCCAACACATAGAAGTGACCACCTATGAAAAACCAACCTTCACCAGACACCAAATCTGCTGGTGTCTGAACTTAAACTTCCCAGACTCCAGAACCGTGAGCATTAAGTTTCTGTTGCTAATGAATTGCCCATTCTAATGAATTTTGCCATAGCAACTCAAGTAGCCTAAGACAGTTTCCAACCCTGACTTTTTTCCCCTCTGCATTCTGGTACTGAAGCTCGAGCTGCAACATTATTTCTGCATTGCCAGAAGGATCTACCTTAGACTGCTAATAGGAGGAGCTAGAGGAAACTAGAAGCCAGGAGAATGGGAAAAGAATCTTGTACCTTACCATTTGCTCCCTGGCTTCCTCTTCCTTCCATGAGTACCACCCTCGGAAGGCATTTGTTTCACCTGAACAAGGGAAGCTCCTTCCCTTGGAAAATATTGATTTCAGGTTTCATTTTTTTTCAGCACTTATAGGACCAACTTCATCAGGCACTCCTCCTCAGAGGCACAAACAACCAGTAGCTGATGTTTCTGCTGCTTCCAAAGTCTGGTTCTTAGGCCCCATGTAGTGCCCCTTTATGTTTCTAAGTTTTAATGATTCCTGTCTCTTCCCTAAGGGTAGTAGCTGTGTCTTACAGTTGCTACTTTCATGAGCACTTATAAAGTAGTTCTCTTTTTTACCATTTCAATAGCTTAGCTACTAGATTTATGCCTCATTAAGAATTCATCTTATTAAATTCTCTCTGCTTAAATGCATAAAGTCATTTCTGTTTCCTAACTGGACCATGACTGATATACTTTCAAAAGATGAAAGGAGATTATGAATTCTTCTTTACACAATTGTAAAACTGATTCTACCAAGGCAAAAAAAAGGTACAAAGAAGGAACTCAGGATGGTAGGAATAGAAAATCATGGAAGATAATAGTGGCCATAAAAACTTAAAGCAATTTTATTTTTTAGATTTGCATTGCAATTAGGAGGCAAGACAATGAATGTGAAAGAATTAAAATGAACATGACCTTGAGGGAAGTTCATAGCAGGGTGGTTATGAACTAGTGCATCATCCAATTCCCACTTTACCTCTGCTCCAAAGTTCTCAGTGTGAATTTCATAAAGATGTACAGACAACCTAAGAATAAGGACTTCATGAGATATTTAGTGTTAATAATACAGCACAGTAAAACTAATATTTATATATTTTTATTAAGTTTATTTCAATAATTCAGTTAAATTTTTTTTTCTGGTGCTATGGTTTGGATATATGGTGTCCCTCAAAAGCTTATGTTTGAGACAATACAAGAATGCTCAGAGGTGAAATGATTAGATTGTGACAGTTGTAACCTAATTAGTAAATTAATCCACTGATATGAAATAACTGGATGCAAATAGCTATAGGCAGGTAGGGTGTGGCTGGAGGTGGTAGGACAATAGGAACATGCCTTTGGGGTTTATATTTTGTCCCTGATCAGCAGAACTACCTCTCAGCTTTCTGGTGCTATGTCCTGAGCTGCTTTCCTTTGCCACACTCTTCAGTCATAACATTCTGCCCAGAGATATGGAGTCAGCCATTTATGGAATGAGATCTCTAAAACTGTGATCCAAAATAAAGTTTTCCTCCTTTACATTGTTTTGTCAGGTCTCTTGGTCACAGCGACAATAAAGCTGACTAAAACATCTGGGAAGAGGGTAAAACTGCCTTGTTTATCTAGCAACATTTCTGGTAATTTAGGAGGGTATAAACCATATGAAGTTAGTGTTCAAAGTAGTCATCATGACATATAATTAAAATGTGCAGTTGATTCAGAATCTAAAGGACAGAGACTTATAATTAGTCCATTTCTTGTTTTCAGTAAAACATGTGTGGTATAAAAGGAATGCAATGGTTTGCACAATCAATGCCACAGTGGGAGGAAACAGGATCTACAGGAAGTACTTAGATCTTGAGGGATCTGCCTTCATTAATGGACTAATGCCAACTATAATAAGGGGCTGGGGCTGCAAGTTGGCTCTCTCACTCTCCCTTGCACTTCCATATTCCGCCGTCTTCCCATGAGATGATTCAGTAAGAAATCCCTCATCAAATGCTAGCCCCTTAGTTTTGGAATTTCTAGCCTCCCAGAACTCTGTTTTCTTTTCTTCCAGTTGGTGGCATTGTCTATTCCTAGCTTGAGTCTCTGGGTTCAGGGTGGTGGTGGTAGTCAGTGTGAGAGGACTTGAGCTTCCACCTGTGGCCTCTCTACTCTTATTCTCTGAGATGTAAACCAGGTGCCTGATCCGATGCAGAACCGAGCTGGTAGCCACACCCACCAGTTGGTGGGTTTTAAGGGTTGGTGGGATTTTCCAAGATGAGTTCCATCAGTTTTTCCAATAAGGTGTTTGATGAGGTGGGAGATGTTGGGGAGACCTTATGTTTGTCCAGAGCTCAGTCCGGTAACTGCACTGGCGGCCAGCTGGGCCCCTCCTCCAGTTGGGGTGGTTTGTCTACCGCGCAGGCGGCAGCTAGGCCCCTCCTAGTAATTCTTTTTCCTAAAATTAAACCAACAAAAATGATGAGAAAAGGGAGCAAAATGTATATTCTGCATTGTTTATAATTCTAAAACAAACTAAATGTCTACACTAAAGGATTAACTAAATGTTACAATAAAATGGTATGAAAATATTAGAATATTGTAACATTTTCTCATGTAAGAAAACATCAAATTTTATTTAATCAAAAATAAATGAGAGGGGAAAATATGTCTTATGATGCTATTATTATACTTTCTTTATAAAATGCATGTTCTACTAAAAGGATATATATTTAAATGATGGATTTGATGGGGATGTGGCTCAAGCTCACCTGGCATACGTGCGGCCCAGTTTCGATCCTCAGCACCACATACAAAGATGTTGTGTCCACCTAAAAACTAAAAAAACAAAACAAAACAAAAAAAACTTTCTGTTATTTTATTTTTTAATTAGGCATGAACTTCCAACTATTTTAAATTAAATTTGTATACAAAATCTCTACATATTTTCCCATTGCAAAGAATATACTGCTATTTGCAGAAGTTATGTGAGCATGAAATGATCTTTTTGATGCATATTAAAAGAATGTTCAATATTAATGAAATGTAGCTACATAAATTAACATGGATTATAAATATATAACATTGGATGTTCAGAATTCAGGAAAGAGGCCTGGACTAAAGATATATCTACCTCATTCATGAATACTTTTTAATATAAAATTTTTTAAACCCCAAAGATTTTTAAATATTTTCATGTGTCATTTAATACATTGGCTAGAACAGGCTTTAGAAATAAGCAGAAATGAGTTCAATGTATATTTCTTACTAGTATTATTTTCAAATTAATTGAACTCTAATAGTTTGGTTTTCTTATCTTTAAAATAGTTATATTAATTCCTAATCCCAGAGACCATTAACAAGGAGATAAGAATAAAAAACATCTACCATAATTCCTAGAACATAATAAAAGAAGATTAATGTAACTAATGTAATGATTAATCTTAAGAACTCACAATCTCACTCTTTAAAGTTTGTAGCTTGTGTTTCACTATTGGTATATTGAAAAACTACTAATTTTTGTATGGTGATTTTACATTCTTCATCTTTCTGAATTCATTTATTAGTTCTAGATTTGGGGTAGGATTTTAGGGTTTTCTATATTAACATCATGTCATCTGCAAACAGGGACAATTTGACTTCCTTCTTTCCAGTTTGGATGCTTTTTATCTCTTTTTTTGTCCTAAAACTCTGACTAGAAATCCAGTTCTATATTACATAGAAGTGGTGAAAGTTAGCATCCTTCTAGTTCCAGATCATAGAGGAAACGCTTTCAAATTTTTCTCCTTCAAAATGATGTTATCTGTGGGTTTGTCACATATGGTACTTATTATATTATGTTGATGTACATGTACCTTCTATGTTCAATTTGTTGAGAGCTTTTATCATAAAGGGATGTTGACTTTTGCTGAATGGTTTATCTGCATCTATTGAAATGATCAGTGGGTTTTGTCTTTTCTGTTATTATGATGTATCACAGTTATTAATTTCTGCAACTTTAACCATTCTTTCATCTCTAGGATGAATCCTCCTTGACCATAGAGAATGACCTTTTTAACACACTGTTAAATTATATTTACAGGCATTTTTTGAGAATTTTTGCATTTATGTTTATCAGGAATATTGGCCTGTAGATTTATTCCTTCTTTTTTTTCTTCCTTTTATTGTTGTTGTTGTTGTATCTTTATCTGGTATTGATATGAGGTCTCATAGAATAAGATGTATGTTCCACATATACCAATGCTGGCCTCATAGAACAAGATTCTCTCCTCTTTAATTTTCTTGAATAGTCTGAAAAGAATTAACAATATTTCTTCTTTAAATGTTTGGTAGAATTCATCAATGAAACTATCAGATTCTGGAATTTTCTAGAATAGGAACTTTTTTTCTGATTCAACCTTCTTACTCATTATTAGTCTGTTCAGATTTTCTATGTCTTCATTTTTTTATGTCTGTATGTTGAATGAGTCCAAGAATTTATTCATTTATTCTAACTTGCCAAGTTTGTCCATGTATAATTATTTGTTAGTATCAGATGATCCCTTATATTTATAAAAAAATAATCCCTTTGTAATAGCTACAAAAATAAATAAAACATCTGAAAGTAAATTTACCCAAGGAGATGAAAGATACTACATTAAAAACTATAAAACGTTAATGAAACAAATTATTGAGGACCCCCCAAAATGGAAAAATGTCCTGTGTTAATGGATTGGAAAAATTAATATTGTTAAAATATCTACAGAGCCCAAAGCCATATACAGACTCAATGAAATTTCTATCAAAATATCAATGGCATTCTTTGCAGAAATGAAAAAAAATCCTACAATTTTTACACAACCATAGAACATCCCAAAAGCTAAAACGATATTGAGCAGAAAGAACATAGTTTGAGGCATTACATTTCCTGATTTTAGGAGGTATTATAAAGCTATTGTAACCCAAACAACATGATACTGACATAAAAACAGAAGACACATATACAAGTGGAAGAGAAAAGAAGGTCAGAATCCATGTATCTACAACAAACTTATCTTCAATAAAGTTGCCAATAACACATAATAGAGTAAGGAAAGTTCTCAAATAAATGATTCTGGGAAAACTGAATATCTACATGTGGAAGAATTAAGCTAGATCTCTCTCACCATATACAAAAATCAACTCAAAGTGGAATAAAAACATAAATGTAAAATCTGAAACTGAACCTACTGGAAGAAAACATACAAAAATGCTCTGTAACATTTGAGTGGGCAAAAATAAACAAACATATTTAAGTAAAGAGCTTCTACTCAGCAAAGGAACTAATTAAAAGAATAAAAAGAATCTACAGAATGGGAGAAAATATTTTAAAACTATACATCTGACAAAGGATTAATATTCAGAATATGTAAGGAACTGAAACAATTGCAATAAGAATAGTAATCCACTTTAAAATGAGCAAAAGACCTTAATGAGTATTTCTCTAAAGATGATCTATAAGTGATTAATAGTTGCATGAAAATGCTCAGCATAATTAATTATTAGAAACATATAAACCAAAACCACCATAAAATATCACCTCACTACAGTTAGAAAGGCTATTATCAAAAAAAAAAAAAACAAAGGATAATGTGTTAATAAGGATGTAGCAAAAAAGGAAATCTTTATACAGTGTTGTTGACAATATAAATTAGTACACCAACTATGGAAAAAATATGTCGGTTTCTCAAAAATTATGTTTACAGGCATAGAACTAGTATATGTTCTAACAATCTCAACACTGGGTATATATCCAAAGGGAATTAAATCAGTGTGTCACAAAACTCAACTCAAAATGGATCAATGACCTAGGCTTTAAACAAGATGGGGTTATCTGGTAAATATTTGAGATGGTGCAAATTACTGTGGTTTGATCATTACACAATGTATATATGTATCCAAACAGCACACTGTAGCCCACAAATATGTACCAATATTTTGTGTCAAAATTTTTAATTAACTTTAAAAATATCTATAACTTATGAGGTCAGAGTTGGAGTGTCTGATTGATCAAAGATGTTTGGTAGGGATTGAGTATTGTTTCTGGTGAACTTGGACTGGAGAAGGCAATTGGACATAAACATCTTACTCCTTCCCATTGAACATATCCACTTGAAGAAGCTGGAAACCTATTTCTAAGGGGCTGACAGATCCTGCCTTGGTGAGCTTAACATATTGCATGAAGTCAAGAAAGAATGCTCTTCTGAAGGCCAATACACCCTAAAAACTGAAAAATTGGGTCATATGTAACCCCTAATAATTTGTTATTTCCTACTTGCTTTAAAAGGATTTGTCCAATTGTAATAGCCAGTCTTCACTCCATTGGGAAGAATAAATGAGGGTTAGAGAAAAGGGCAAAGGTATTATCTGCAGTTTGTCCCATGCAGGGCAGAAGAAGTGGCAAAGAATTAAATGGAGACAGGAAGAAAGAAGAACAAGGAAACCTCACATTTTGCTGGCAAAAAATTAAGAGTCTACAAAAAGCTTCTGATCTCAAACCTCATGACCTTTACCAAGTCATACACTTGGATATGAAACAAATAAGACCTTCAGCATTCCTACAAAGCACAAGTTTCTATCACAACTTAAAGGCCAGGTAACAATCTGAGAAAGCATGTTCCTAAAAATATACATAATAAAGTACTTCACAAAATAAGTTTTAATGAAGCATTTAGTTTCCTAAGGTGTAAACATATTTTTGAAAGAATCATATTAGTAATTTGAAGTTAATGCAAAGTCAACTGACAATTTCTTTTTCCCCATCTGCATAAAAGGGGAAAGGACTCGCTTGAATTATCCCCAAATGGCAACCCCCTGTGAATAAATTTATATTTTTTGACTAATTTTGCTTGTGTTCCCAAATTTGTTCAAATATAGTACTAAAATTATTTTGTCCTTTTTTTCCCAATTTTCTTTCAGCTTACAGTATTTTTGTAGTGATTAATCATTTCATGTTGTTTGTCTTTGGTTTTGCTTTGCAGAGTAAGGGAGGAGGTAGCAATAAAGAAGACATAAATACCAAATATTTTACAAGATTAAATAATACATTCATGTTTTATGTTTATTCTGTAGCATTATGGGAGTGTTCTCAATTACTTCACCACTGAAAATCTTCTGTATCTTCTCTCTGAATTAAATCCTGATTCTGAACTCTAGCTCCTTTCGTGAAGAAAATGATTAAAGAAACAGTAAACAAATAATGTACATTTTTTATTCCTTTCTTTAAGTTACATATGCCATGTTTACTACTTCTCAAATATATGGATGTCTACATTAAGAATAAGATTGTATCACTTTTATGATAGACTTTTTTAAAAATTAGAATTAAATACCCTAAACATTTTTCAGATAAGGAAAATTCTTAAAGATATTTCTCTCTCATCTCAGCAGTCATTTTTAAAGAAAAAAAAATAAAAAAATTTAGCTTCCTCTATAGTAAACTTGAAAAGTGTAAGTAGTAGTTAGCAATAAAAGGAAAGCATTTTTCCTACTCTATTTCCCAAGTACATTAAACAGAGGTAAGCACAGACATATAAGGTTACTTCAAAGAATACAAAATACTGGGACATTGTTTAACCAGAGTGAAAAAAGCATTTTTATTTCACACTATTGAAATAAGTCATCAATGTTAAAATGAGAGTGTACATACATGCACACAAAAACATGATGAAGATTAATGGAAATTCTTCCCAAGTCAATTCATGTTATTTTACCACAAATTTTTCATCTGGGATATTATTGATGCTGGTAAATGTACATATTAGAAAATGGTCACATCATTAGTCATTGAGGACCATATGAAATGCAGTAGACAGTAATAGAATGTTTTGCCAATGTAAATGCCATTTTAAACTATAAGGGAAGCATGTGTTGGTTGGTTATGTTTGAGGTTGTTTAAATCTAACAAAGGAATGAATGCAAGAAATAACTAATTGTTTTGAAAAGGTCACAAGAAACCTGTATGGGCAAAGCTCTCTTTCATTTTATGGTAGAATGAAAAAGAATAGTTAGAGAATGTTAATATAATGAGTAGAAATACTGACAATTGCCTTTCATTGTATGTAAGTAGTGAAATATTCAAGCCAAGAATAAATGCATCATTTAATCTGCATCTTACCAATTACAAATCCACTTATTTTGTTTTCCTTTCAGCTGATTTTATAAATTAAAAATCATATTTGTAGAGAGAAATATTTTAAAATAAAATATTGTATTTGTTATGGTTTGGATCTGGATTTGTCACAGGAGAGTGAGGAGCTGAAGCTCTAAAGCTCTAAAACCTTCTAGTTTTCTTTCTGGGATTTTTTTTTAACTGAGAATTGAATTCAGGGGCACTTGGCCACTGAGCCACATCCCCAGCCTATTTTGTATTTTATTTAGAGACAGGGTCTCACTGAGTTGCTTAGTGCCTTGCTTTTGCTGAGGCTGGCTTTGAACTTGTGATCCTCCTGCTTCAGCCTCCCTAGCTGCTGGGATTACAGGCATGCACCACCACGCCCTGTTCAGTTCTTGTTTTCTGAAGAAAATTTAAAGTCAAGCAGGAGAATATGATTATGAGTTAAAGTAAAGTAAAAGGAAGGCTCAAACAAATAACATTCTCAAGAGAATGAGTCATCTCCGAGAAGAAAGGAACAAATAAAACAATGCTACTTCTAAATTTATTTCTGTTTTATGTTTGCCCTGAGAACTGGGTTCCACATTCTGCAGTGTTCTAACTGTTTAACTCTACTTCACACTGAGAGGGAGAGTTTTTGACCCTAGATAAGGTCAACCACCCCATTCAGGGGAGCTTTATCTACAAGTCAATTCCATGTTAATGGGGGGAGGGGGGTCAATGATCAAACAGACTTCATCTTGGTGCAACTACACTGTGGATGAAATTTCCCTTCTGAAATACATTGAGAAACCTATGTCCATAAATCCTGACTGTACAATGAATGACCTTTAGACCCTGTCAGGAGCCATTGATCTTTCCTTTTTGATGCATTTCTTAATTGGCTCCCTTAGTCTACACTATCTATTCTCAGGGTTAGGACACCTGTTGTTGTTCTATATGTTACTTGATTATTCATTAGCCTTAAAAGTAACTTAAAGAAAACCCATGACCCTGCCATGTTAATGGTTGAATTTCACTGCTTTTTGCTAACTACTACCTAACAGATCATCCCCAGAAGGCTCACGTGTTGAAGGCACAGTCCTTGAGGCAGCAATGTTCAGAGGTGGGGCTTTTGAGAAGTGACTGGATCATGCAGGTTCTGATTTCATCAATGGATTAATCCACTGATGGATTAATAATCTGGTGATATTAGTGGGACATAGTGGAAACTTTAGGAAGCAGGGCCTAGTTGGAGGAAGGAGATCACTGAGGGTGTGGCCTACAAGGTGTTTCTGATCTTTTTCTCATGCTGTTTCCTGTCTGCCATGAGCTGACATCTTTCCTTCACTCTGCCCTCGTGCCATGATGCCCTGACTCACTTCAGGCCCAAAGCAATGGAGCCAGTCAACCATTAACTGAAACCTCTGAAGCCATGAGCCCAAATAAAACTTTCCTCCTCTCAGACTCTTGTCACAGTGATGAAACGCTAACTCAGTATTGATAATTCCTATTTCACATGCTCTCATATAGAGCCAAATATTTGATATGAAACTAAATAGAACCTTATGTCTAGTATAGTCACACATTTTCTGTCATTTCTTTATTATCACACAGTATGTATTCCATATGCATAGTATTTGGTATCTGTGGTATCATATAAATTTATCTGGTCTAGCAAGAAAATAGAATTTTTCAGACTGGAGAACATTTTTTTTTCTTTCAACTTCCCTGCATTTCTTTTATGGGAATAATTAAACCTTTTGCAAGTGAAGAAAATTACAGCACTTAAATGCTATAAACTTGACATTTTGCAAGGGGATGACTGTAAACTACATAAGACATACTTTTTCTATGTTAGTTCATAGCAAATAAACCACTTACTTTAGCAGTTCCTAAAATTACTCTAAAATCAGTTTTCTCTTTACAGTGTAAGAAATATTAAACTCAGACTTTGAAAGTTCATTGTGACTTCTTTTTCTGTTTCTATTGAAAGCCTTAGAGAATACATCTTTCTAGAATGTTCTTAATGTGACCACTCAATGTCAGAGAAGATGGATGAATTGAGGTTTCGTAGCCGAAAATAATGACTACACTTACTTTAATGCAAGACTCCACAAGCAACCAGGTATTCCATTCAAGAAGAGAATGTGGTTCCTTCACAAACATTGTAATCTGACCAGTTATTAAATAGGAAATAAGTCTTGGAACCCCCTTCTTCATCTTTGTTTTTAAATTGAGGCAGAAAAATGACAACCTTAGCAAAAAGTTTCATTAAGACTATTTCTTAACAGAGATTATCTTCACTCTTGTTGCATTATAAAGTTAGGGAGGGTTCTTTCTGTTCATCTCCTCACTTAAAAACAAATATTTTAATTCTGGGTTGGCCTACAGTCTAATTAAGAATTATATATAATTTATTCCATGGTTATACACAAATCACAAATCAAAAGATTTAGTTCTTTGTTTAAAAATATTTTTTATTTGTACATGGACTCAGTGTTTTATTTTTTTTATTTACTTTTATGTGGTACTGAGGATCGATTCTAGTGTCTCCCATGTGGGAGACAAGTGCTCTACCAGTGGAGCCACACCCCCACCACCAATATTTGGTTCTGATACTAGATTATAGCGTCTCCTCTCTTAGGATCCAGGGTCAGTGCTATACTTTGACTCTTGTGAACAGATCTGGTGCTTTGCCTCCTGTTTAACCACTCTTCACCCATTCACCTAGCACTAGCAAGTCTATCCCCATTCTAGTTTTCTTAACTGAATAATTTAACCTAATTCATATATACCTATGGTCTGGCGTATGTTGATAATTTTACAGTATAACAATATTCAACAACCAAAGAGATTGGGAGAGGACTGGTAGACTATATATCTTTTAATTCCATCCCCAATTGGAATGGGAACTGAAAATAGATGAAATATTAGATTTTTTAAAAGGAATATGATGATATTTCTTTTGCTATAAAAAATACTGTTTATATAATCCACTCATCATCCAGAACACAAACCAGAATTTTTATAGACATTAATTACTTTATGTCCAATACCACATGCTTTTCATTATATCTTGCTCCACTACAAATGACAACCACACACTTTTGTAACTTGAAAATACATTTGTTTTTTTTATATTTTCTCTATCCTATCTTATAATAATTATTACTAGTAAACATTCTAACCTTATACATATTTTAAAATAGCTTTAGGTGATCCATGTAGAAGTCCTGGACAAGCACCAAAGCCCAGATAAAATTCTGAATTATAAAGTTAAAAACATGAAAAGGAGGTAATTTTCATTTTATTTGTTTAGCTCCTGATTGTTTCTTCCTTTCTCTTATGGGATCAAAGAAAAAAGTATTGCATACTACATTTATGTGCCATTTTCTTCAACAAGCCTTTATATCTTTAACCTATTTACAGTTGACCTGAGTTTGAAGCATAACCTTGCTAATTGTTAGCTGTGTGATTTGGGGTACATTGCTTAACTTCTTTATGCTTCATTTTCCTTATGTGTAAGATAGTATGATGTATACATTACGGGACTATATTAAAGATTAAATGAGATCATAGAAGCAAAGTGCTTTACTTTATAATAGAAATTGAACAGTAAGGCTATCTTTTTTTTCAACAATAAGACTATCTCCCATTATATGATCATTGTAATTACTAATGTTATCCATTGTAATAACAATGTCTGGCTATTAAATGAACAGAGAATTAGGTCATTGCAACCAATCTTGTTTGTTTAATAAGATTTAACCTGTTCAATATTACCAAGGCACTATTAATGGGAGATTTGGGCTAATTTGATGTAGTAGCTAAATTACTTAGTGCTAGGCAGTGTAATGGCATTTTTGTTTTATTTTGTTCAAAATAGGATTCTAACAACTGTACCTAACAATATACAGTGACAAGACGTTTTAACTGCTGTGAACACGTAGGCAGTGATATAAACAGTATGATATTTCATCTTAAGAATGGGAGGTAAAAGTTGCCTCATCTTCCTGTTCATGAATCATTAGCAGAGAGGGATGTTTCATGTTTCCACAATAAAGCATAACATGTCTACATTACTTCTCTGCTGGCAAAATTCCACCAGACAAATCTGTTTGCTATTTCAAAATGATATGGATATCTTCCCAGAATTAATTTCAGAGAATAGAATTGAGCTTATTCTCAGGTTTTAGAGGATCATTTTCTCCAGTTTGTCATGACCAGATTTTTAAGGATACTATTATAAAAGTCTTCAGGGAAGGAAAAAAAACTCTTCTCTGAGAAATCTCAGTTCAAAATGACCTCATCTAAAAGAAATCCCACTGCCATATGTTTGCTCGGCCTAGATTTCCTTCAATGAGGTTTCCTCCTTGTACATTCTTCAGAGAGAAGTGAAATTAAGAGTAGTGTGTGTGCCAACCATCCAATGCCTATGGCCTGTGTCAATTTTTAATCAGCTCTTGCAAGTAACATTTAATGAGCTCTTGCTTTATAGCTTTAAAATCATAGGGATAGCAGTGTGATTAGAATTTGTAACTGCTTATTCCCTGCTTTTGTTTCTGTAAAAATGTTACCTTCTTTTTTTCTTACAGAAACTCAAAGTTCCCTTCATATTCACAATTCAAGTTTATTTATTTAAAATGCATATGATGGTTTCCTCTTTCTTGTTTTCATGTTAACTTCTGTGACTTGTTTACTTCTTATACCCTTGTAAGGATCAGGCATAGTTGAGAAAACTGAAGATATTTAATAAAATAACATACATGACACTGTAGTTCTGGATCCTTAGAGTACATTCAGTGTTAAATGAGCACAAAAGAGAGAGAAGGTGGGGGGAGTTATAAAACTAAAGCATTAAATGAATGAATTAGTGCAAAATGATCACCTCTACTTGAAAGCAAATGATGATGGAGAGATTTTAAGGATAAAGATTTAATAGCTGAGTTGTCACAGTTTAATTAAATAGAATTAAGATATATTTATTATAAAATTGTTATTTAAAGAATTTCAAAGACTTGTTCAGTGTCAGCATTGAAAAATCATATTTTTGAAAATATTGGATCGATGTCACAGAATGAGAAGCTATATAGATTGTTATGGCCACAACGATCACTTAGTAAAATTAAGTACCATAATTTATTTCAAGCTAAGTAGGTAGTCACTGACAGAGTTAGAACTAGAACTGAAGTCTTTTGTCTCCTGATTCAGGAGACAAAATACTCCATAGCTTTGGTAATACAACCAACAAGAGATCCTGTCAGTATCTCCAGGGAAAATTTAGCTTCCTGGATGATGTCACTGTCCCTTCCACCCTCCCTCTTCTCATACTGAGGGTGAAATGTATGAGAAATCTTTGTGAAACGTGTGTTGACTAATTGTTTCCAGTCAACTCAGAAATGTGCTCAAAAAAAAAAAAAAGAAAGAAAAAATTGCAGTAAGAATCATATTTTGGATCTGTATATTTCAATTAATAGTCACAGATAAAAAATTAATAATTAATTACTTTCTTCCAAACTATTTTAAGTACTTTGTGTCTGTGCACTCTGGTACTGCTCACAACAAAATATAAAAGTAGATGATCTTGTGATTTCACTTTACGGATATAAAAAACTGAAGCAGATGATATGATTAATTTGTCCAAGATCACATAGCTACAAATTAGCAGAGTTAAGGTTTGACAATAAGCAAATCTGGTACTCTTAACTACTCTGGCCAGTTTCTGGTACTTGCTCCATAATGGTGAATCGTGTTGAATTTATATTGGAATTGGTGGTGATACCTGGTGGTGATACCCAATCTCTAACTCTGTTATCACTGCTAGAGCAGTTATCCTACCTGACACTGCCAAATTACTAGGACTTCTCTTGGACTCCTCCATTCTTTCACAACATCATGTCATAAATACGGTAAACTTTTCAACATAAAATTATGGAGAATAACATTTTGGTTAATGGACTGTCCACCTTCTTCCCATAAGATCTGATCAGCTTTAAGAGTCAGAACCTGTCTGGTTTTAAGTCTCCCTTTTATTATTAATAAGGCCATCAGCAGCTTCCCTGGGATGCCCTTTTACATGCTCATAAAGATCTCCATGCCTTTTAAATTTTCTACTTCATTTCTCACCAGGATAATTTGTCCTTATGAAATTGAAATGTTGGTGATTAGAGGCTTCCAGACCTTTATACCCTGGGACATCCCACAGGCATTTTGAATGGCCTCTAAGTGATTCTAATTCGTAATTTTTTGAGTACTTTGAGGAATCTTCCTGCATTTTGTAATCAATCTATCCTGAATTCTTTGGTGTACAGGGAAGTTCGTCTAAAGAGCCATGTTTCATGTACTCTACTCAATGCTGACATTTAAACAGACATTAAAATAATCTGGCACTTCTTTAACTGAGAGAGCCTGACACATAATATGTAGTTTTACTCATAAAAACCCAGGGATCAAAAACTTGTCTTTCAACTGGATTAATTTTTATTCCTAAAACCATGTAAAACACAAGTGCAGGGGCATATTTTTTTTGATGTTCTATTCACAGGCTATAATTAATTAATGCCAAAATAGCCAGTAACTTATCCAGAAATTCTCTCTTTATCCTCTATCTTAAATATATTGCTTAAAAGCATCATCCCATGCTCTTAATTTAATTCTAGTAAAAATTAAACATAAAGAAGTCACTTATCAACTTTTATTCTCAATGGATTTCCTTCTAATTGCATTTTGAAATTACCTACTAATGAAAGGTGAAAATGAACACAGAACCCTGGAGACAGACAAAAAAAAAACTAGGGGTATTCACCTAAAGAAAGATAGAAGATACAAAAAATAAGTACATGCTCATGGATTATATGAATAACATTATATATCGCGGTGTAAAACAAGTGGTTTATGAAAAAAATTGAACAATATTTAATGTACTTTAGATATGTGCAGAAAAGGAAATATGTTTTTTAAGAATTGTTTTTCTTTTCCTTTTTTATTCACTCATTTATAAAAAATATAAAAAAGAAATCCTTGCAGGAACTGCTTAATGATGAAAGATGACCTCAGAGGACTGTGAACTTGCTGTGAGCTCTGGGAAAACAGACAAATGCTAGGGAAGAGCCATGAGAGAAGGTTTCAGGGAAGAGAGCAAAATCAGATGCTTGAAAGCAGTAAGACACCATGACTATTAGCAGCAAACTGCAGCTCTCTGAAGTCAAGTATGAAAAAATTGGATTATCTCTGAGGGACATTGCAGAACATTTCTCCAAAAGCATTTAGTTCAAAGAAATTATTTAGTAAGGAAGTTATGAGACTCTCCATTTGTTCTAATGGCCTTCTCATATCAATCCTAAAATGTTATTTTACATTTTAAAACTCCCTTTCGATTATGTCATTAACTAAGGTTTCTGTTCTTTGTTCAGTATGTTTTACAAGAGAATCTTGAAAAATTATCATTCCCTTCAAATCTTTGCAAAAACGTTGAATAGTAACTTAGCAGTAGTTAATAAAAATTAACAGCTGGTTTACTATAATTCTTATACATGGATTTGATATTCACCAGTATTTCTGAAAATAACAAAGCAGCATAAGAATTCATAAGCAAAGGATCTTTTTTGGGGGGGGGTAAGGGTATCTGGGATTAAACTCAGGGGTACTGGACCACTGAGCCACATCCCCAGTCCTATATTGTATTTTATTTAGAGACAGGGTCTCAGTGAGTTGCTTAGTGCCTTGCTTTTGCTGAGGCTGGCTTGAACTTGAGATCCTCCTGCCTCAGCCTCCTGAGCCGCTAGAATTACAGGCATGCACCACCATGCCTGGCACAAGGGATAGTTTATTAAGCATGCTTTTTTATCAGCAAATTTGAAATATATAACACATCAGTCACCATATTATGCAATAAATTTCAAAAAAATATATTTCTCCCTTCTAACTAAAACTTTATTCCCTGTTATAAGGAACCACTATCATAGACATGCAGGGACTCTTGAAGTTTGCTAGGCGTAAGAAACAGCAGCCATAGGCATGCTTAGTCATGTCTGGTTGCAATTGATAAGGCGGTATAAGTGATACTGGCCATAGGCGTGCTTAGCAATAACTGGTTGCAATTGATAAGGAGCACAGTTCCATGGACATGTGCAAAGAACATGCCCTGTTGCAATTACATCATCTCACTGGACATAACCAATGGACATTGACTTTCAATGGGTGTAACCAATCACTAAGGAACACCACCAACTTGGAACTATATTTAAACCACTTGTCCTGCCACATCAAAGAGCTTCATTCTGAGGACAAGAGTGAGACTGGCTGCCTTGATGTCCATCCCCAGATCAACTCCACCATTCCCTGACCTCCAACTGTGGGCTGGAGAGTACCACTGGACATCTACAACATCTTCTCTTTGGCTAAAACAAGTTACATGGCATCGGAGATACTTTGGGGCTCCTAGTTGCCCCAGGATTGTGTGATTTTCTTGTAGTGTTTAATTACCCTAGGATTATATGATTTGTTTGTAGTGTTTAATTAGTGTGCATAGAATGCTATTTGGGGTGCTCCAGCACACTCAACACTTTTTGCATTAATTGTTTGTGTTTGCAGATTGGTGTGATAGAATATATGCTTGCATTTAAAGACAATCCACCTCTAAGTATTAATAGTGCCACTTGTGACACCTTTACAATTATTTTTCTAACATGAGACCCCAAATAAAAGTGATACTTGCTTATTGTTTCATTGTAGAAAAATTAAGTTTTTCTCTTTCAGCTCTGTGACCCTGTGTAATGCAGTTAATCCAATTAGCATCAATTTCTTTATAAAATATAGATGTTCATATTTTATTTTCTCTTGCTTTTATAAGCACTAAGTGTGGGAACCTGCGTCAAGTGCCCCATACATATTAACACACAATAAGATTATGTCTCCTTGCCTGTCATCTCTGAGCAAGGTAACTTCAACTCTCCTAAATAATATTTATTGTTTTAAAAGGTTATATGAAATTTTAAAATTAGCAACCATAAAAAAGAAACAGTGTTTATAAATTCTCAATGAGTGATATCTGTGCCATTAATTACATATTCCTATTGAATATGGTGTGAACGAATTTGTCTCAAATTTAAGATTAACCATGATAACTTTTGCAACTTTGTTGAGTTGACATAGAATATGAGATTTTTTAACAATTCTACAAATGGGTAAGTATCTGAGCAGGAATATTTCAGTGTGTTCAGAGAAGGCAACATAGTTGTAACAGTAGGAGAGAGAATGTATGGGTTTGCTAGAGCTGCCATAACATAGTGTCACAGATCGGTTGGCTTCAACAGCAAAAGAAATTTATTTTCTCATAATTCTGTGGGTGATCAAAGTGTCAGCAGGGTGAGTTTCTTCCGAGGGCTTTTCTTCTTTGTTTGTAGCTAGTCCCCTCCTATAATGTTTCCTCTGTTCATGGTCTGTGTCCTAATCTCCTCTTTGTATAAGAACACCAGTCAGACTAGAGCCCATCCTAAATTAATTACTTCTTTAAAGACCCTCCTTTAATCTAATTACATTTTTGAAGATTACAGTGGTCAACAAACTCAGTTATAATTCTGAGGTACTGGGATTTAGGATTTTGACATGAGTTTGGGGGCACAGGACTCATAACAAAGAGGAATATGGCAGAAAAAAAAGAGCTGCCTTCAATCATTTGTGGTTTCTTTTTTTTCTTTCTTTCTTTCTTTCTTTTTTTAATGTGAATGTGCTGGTTTTGCTTTGTTTTTGTGAGACAATGGAAGAAGTGGGGGAGTGAGTTCTGAGGACTCTTTTATGTAAAAAGAAACAATAAAAAGGGTCAGTAACTTGAAACCACATGGGAAAGGGAGGGTCTTTTTTAAATTGAGAGAATGCCTACTCTGTCTCTCCTCCCATGGAGAACAGAGAAGAGATAATTGTAGGGACAAAGTCCTTTGTGCACAAGATGGGGATGGGATTTGCTGTATTCAGAGGTTGGATTTAAATAGGAACATGCAGAAGCAATTTATCACTGTTACTTCATTCTTGGGCTTCTCCATCTGTTTAAATGCATCTCTACTTCCTCCTTTCTCACTTTAAAAAATCAAGGAATAAAAAAATCTAACATAAACCTAAGGAAGAAAGGGAAAAGGGGAGGAGGAAAAAAAGGAGAGAGGCAGGGAAGATGTTGGTTAGGAATTTACAAAGTGGAATTTTTTAACATTTTGCCAAAATTAATTCTTAGGAAAACAACTTTGCTTAGACTCTACTTATTGGTGGGAGTATGGCTGCAATTCTGAGGACCAGTTAAAATCAAGGATTTTGAGAAAAGGAGAAACTGTGCCAGAACTAAGGGAAGGGACTTTAATAAAAAAGAGAGAAGAACAAAACTGGCTACGCTGAGGTAGGAGCCATAAGAAGAAATTCCAGTGGCAAGGAAGCCAGAAAGCAGCTTTCGAAGAACAGAAAATGTGAGATTTTAAATTGCTTTGTTGCTTCTTCTAGCCAAGATAGATTAACAGGGACCAGATTTGGCCTCCCTTCAGAAAGAAGTAAAAATCTGGGGAAAAAAATACCAGAAACAAGGACTCTCAGGAAGTACAGGACAGTGAAAGAGAGAAAGAGAAAGAAAGAAGGATTTGATCAATTATTATAGAACCCTAGAATTATCCCAACTATTCATTGCAGAGAGTTTCAATATGGCAGGCCAGGCAGGAGGAATTCAGGTAGATGTCCCCAAAGGTATCCCTGGGAGGAAGAGACCAACCTGGGAGTCCAGAAAGTCCACTCCAGTATTTTCAAGAGTACAAAGGTGAGGTCTGCAACAGAGAGCTCCAAGGACTTTGATGAGCACAAATGAGGGAATCAGCAAGGTCCAGGAAAGAGCCAATCACCAAACCAACCCCTACATTCATACAGGTGAAGGGATGACTTATATTCTCACTAGTCACATTGGAAAATCTTCATAGTTCACAAGGTAGAGCACCTAAATTGTCTAGCAAAATCACCTGTAGACAAAAGGTTCTCTTTGTCCCACCTGAAAAAAAGGACAGAAAGAGAAGAAGAAGGAGAAGATGGAGGAGAACAAGAAGAAAGAATAAAAATAAACCAAACTGCTTCCATTAAAAATAACAATATAAAGATTCCTCAAAAAGCTGAAAATAGAATTACTATATGATTTATCTATCCCACTTCTGAGTATACATCCAAAGGAAGTGACATTAGTGTGTCAAAGACATCCCTACATTCCTATGTTTATTGCAACACAATTCACATTTGCTAAGATATAGAATCAATCTAGTTGCCCACAGACAGATGATTGGTTAAAAAAAAAATTGTTCACAGTGGAATATAATTCAGCCATAAAGAAGAATTCAATTCTATCATTTGCAGCAAAATAGATAGAACTAGAAATATTATGTTAAGTAAAGTAAGAAAAAGAAAGGCAAATATATTTTTAAAGGCAATTATCCTTTCTCATATGTGAAAGCTGAAATAGTCTCAAAGTAGAAGAAAGAGAAATAGTGACTATTAGAGTATAGGAAGTGTAGAGGGCATGGGACAGAATAAAGTTGGATAATGGGTACCAAAACACAGTTAGGCAAAAAGAATGAGTTCTAGTGTTCTAAAACACAGTGAGATGACTACAGCTCACAATAACCTATTAAATACTTTTTAACTAATAAAAAAATCATATTTACCTAGAAGCATTCAGAATGTCAACAAAACAGCTGCAACTTTGGTTTTTCAATTACAGAGTGGTATTCAGTTAACAGAACAATTATTTGTTATAAGTTGCATCTGAGACAACGGAAGATGAAAAAACTACCATCCCCATTTATAACTAATCTGTGCTGTGCACCAACAAGAACCTGCTTTAAATTTCCATGGCAATTTACAACCCCATACTGCACCAGGCAAAGTAAGTGGCTATTGAAAATATCACCAGGACAGGGCTATCTAAAGACACATTTGGTAGTGGGAAGAAAAGAAAGAAAGAAAGAAAGAAAGAAAGAAAGAAAGAGAGAGAGAGAGAGAGAGAGAGAGAAAGGAAGGAAGGAAGAAAGGAAGAAGAAAAGAGATAAAAGAAGAAACTGTATGGTTTAAAAAACAAATCTTACACAGTCTTACATTTCAATTTTTTTTTCTTTGTTTTACATCCGAGGCTAAAGCAGAGCACTTGCCTAGCACATGTGATGCACTGGGTTCAATCCTCAGCACCGCATAAAAATAAACAAATAAAATAAAGGCATGCTGTCCATCTAGAACTAAAAAAAAAAAAAGTGTGAGTTGTATACAGCGGGGTTAAATGTTTTATAGACAAGAAAAAACTGTGCTAGATCCAACTTATTCATCATGCCATCTTCTTCATCTTCATCTTCCTCCTCTTCCTTTTTTTTCTTTCTTTTTTTAGCCTTGACAACTCCCTTTACTTGCCGCAACAGGTTTTCCTTCAGCTCCGTAGGCAACAACATCTTTTTCATATTTTTCCTTGAGCTCAGCAGCTTGCTTTTCATAAGGCTGCTTGTCATCTGCAGCAGTGTTGCTGCACATCTCTCCCAGTCTCTTTGCAACATCACCAGTCGATAGACCAGAATGTTCTCCCTTGATTTGGGGGTGATATTCAGAATAGAACAAGAAGAAGGTCGATGAAGGCCTCTTGCTATATTGGGATCCTTGAGCTTCTTTTTTGTTTCCCTTCTAGAGGGATATAGGTTTTCATTTCTCTTTCATACCAGGACTTGTCCACTTTCGTTCGCCATATCTTCAAATTTTCCTTTCTCTTTAGTAGACATGGTCTTCCACCTCTCTCAGTACTTCTTAGAAAACTCTGACAAGTTGACTGAAGCATACGGGTGCTTCTTCTTGTGCTCCTCCCCGCAAGCATGCACAAAGAATGTAGTGATAACATTTTGCCTCCCGGCTTCTTAGGATCTCCTTTGCCCATGTTTAGTTTTTTCCTCAGTGAGGTACAGAGTCGCCCAGTGCCCGTCTGGCTCTCACTTGCCCTGGCGCTGTCTCTATGGAGCTCAATGTACTGCAATGACCTATTAAATATTTTATGATGAACTAAAAGAGAAGAGCTTGAAAACTTCAAATAAAGAAATGAAAAGGAGATAAAATGGCTTATTATTCTGATTTGATCAATACATGTGTTGAAATACCACATTGTTATCCTATTATTAAGTATAATTATTATGTTAAGAAAACAAAATACACGTTTTAAAAACAGTTATTGTAAATTTTTCAAAGCAAAAAAAAGAGTGTAGCAAAAGCATGTTAAGTACAGCAATAGTAAATACAGAGCCAAATCAAACTGTATAGAAAAGATAGCATCTGAGGAGAGAGAGGAAAAAATTTTTTAAATATCACTGCATTGACAGTAATGAGAATGTACAGAAGAAATGAATAGGAAACTTTAAGACATACCAATAGCAACTATCAAAAATGAAAAACAGAAAAAAAAGTGTTGGATAACTTCAAATGACCTAATTTATGTATAACTCGAGTCCCCAAGAAAGTGGGTAAAGATAGAACAAAAAATATGGTTGGCCTAAAATTTAGGAAATTAAATAGAAACAATAGATCCCCAAATCTTGAAAATCCCAATAAATCTCAAGCATAAAAACAAAGAAAACTATACCAAGGCACATCAAAATCAGCTTTAAAAACAGATACAAAGAGAAATTTTAAATTCAGCTACAGGAAAAAACATCATGTCACTTCTAATAGAGAAACAAATTATTGAAGATTTGTATACCAGAATAGAACAAGCCATAAAATAGTAGAGCAATATCTTTAAAATATTGAAAGAAAATATCAACCAAATTTGATCCTCGGTGTTTTAGTCAGATTTTTCATTGGTGTGACCAAAAGACCTGAGAAGAATAATTACAGGAGAAGAAGTTTACTTTAGGACTCACGGTTTCAGAAGTCCATGATTTCAACTGTCCACAGACAGTCGGCTCCGTTCCTCAGGGCTCACAGTGAGGTAGAAAGTCATGGTGGAAAAGGTAGAACATGCAGTGGAGGGAAGCAGCTCAGGACATCACACCTAGAAGGAGAGGGAAAGGGAGAGAGAGAGAGCATTCCACTCAACAAGGGCAAAATATGTAGTCCAAAGGCATGCTCCCAATGACCCACGTCCTCCAGCCACACCCTACCTACCTCCAGTGACCACCCAGTTCATCCCCCGCAGGAGACCAATGCACTGATTATGTGAAGATTCTCATAACTCAATCATTTCACCTCTAAGCTTTCTTACATTGTCTCACACATGAACTTTTGGGGAACACCTCGTATCTAAACCATAATACTCAAAGAAAAATACTTTTCCAAAAAAAGAAAATGAAATAGACTTTTCTGGATTTACAAAAGCTTAGTGGTAGAACTTGAGTGCAAAAGAAAGATGACAACAGATGAAAATCTTGATCAATGGAGAGGAATGAAGAAGAATGGTTAAAATGGGATGGATTTAGAAGAAGTTCTTATGAAGTTTCAGTTATTTTTGAAAAGGTAATGAGTATCAAAAGCCAAAATATTAGCAGTGTATTTAGGGATTTCTCGCTTTGTGTCCATTGTGATGTTTGTCGTGCTTCACAAATTGAAGGAAAA
Source organism: Spermophilus citellus (assembly GCF_964194105.1). NCBI lineage: Eukaryota > Metazoa > Chordata > Mammalia > Rodentia > Sciuridae > Spermophilus > Spermophilus citellus. The sequence continues at coordinate 93,084,951 of NC_138189.1, forward strand.
AAAAAAAAAAAACATTGCCACCTCTGGTGTCCTGCCTAACCTGATTCACCTTCTGAATTTTTGTTGTGTTCTTCTATAAGTTATATTTATCCCACCTTTTAGTCAGAAAATTAAATAAAAAGGAAGAATGTGTGTTCATACAAAATTGCTTTTACATCTCTATTTTTTAATTGAAGGTGTAGACATAGATAAGTAGGTTTTGTGACATATGGCCCAATGAGAAAGCCCAAACAGCACAACAGATCTTGTTTTTTTTTCTTTTATAGTTTTATTGAAGTATAATGAACTTACAAAAACTGCATATTTTAAAGTGTACAATTTACAAGATTTGACATGTTTATGTACCCACTAAACAATCCCCCCAGTTAATAAAAGGAACATTCAGAGCTTGAATCTGGATATTTAGTAGTCCAGGAGGCATCCATTTCAATTGACTAGACATGTGCAGAAAATGGAAGATAGAATTGCCTTTTGCAAACTTTCCAGATATTAGGGGGCTATTGCAACTCCCCACTGGCCAATGGATTATTTCAAATAGACTTTAGTTACCTCCTATGTTTTTCTTTACAATAATAAAGAGAATGGTTTTTTTTTCCAATTTTTACATGTAATGGAGAGTGTGCTATTTCACCCTGAATGTACAGTTGGCCTGCTGCAGTTACATAGATGTTGGCATAATGCATGAGCCTCCTGTGTCAGTGACAAAGACTTGACAACTCAAGGCACCATGAGCAGCAGGAGCATCTACACATTTTGTCTCAGTTCCTGAAGCTCCATGTCAAGATGGTTACACAAATACTGAATAACACCTGCACACACTGTGGATTACAATGCAGGAGAGAAACCTGAGCTAAGGGACCCCCTATCTTTTATTTTGAACAGTAAGCATGCCTACCTTTTACTATAGAGAGAGAGATTTTGTCTGTACTTCAAGGCTATTCTTACACTAACAACTTTGTGAGGACAGTCCAGAACAATGGTCAGTTGGTGCTTCTGCTCACAAGATGTTAAGAAACATGAAGTGACCCTATTGGGTCCCAACGGTAGCGTCTGCTCACTTCTGTATTATCCTGACTTCTGGTGAATTTTTTTCATGAGTACATCATTTCATCCTTCTCATTAATCTGACCAACAAAGGCTCCAGCCTAAACTTTTCAATTTTTCCCATACGACATTAAATTCATGCTATTATTACAGAATTAGAGCAACCAACAATATTGACCTCAACCAGGCCTCTAAGGTTTTGGATGGAAACAGCTTGATAAATGCCATAAACTTTTAGGATTTATTTTTTAAAGTATATTTAAAAATAGAAAAATAGAAAAAAAATAGTCTAAAGCTGACATAACAAAGTATAGGAAAGAATGTAAATGAATCTGACATAACTTTCCCATGTACACATATGAATGCACCACAGTGAATCTCAACATTGTGTACATCCACAAGGTTAGATCCTAATTAGAGTAAGATATATTCTGCATTTGTATAAAGATGTCAAAATAGACTCTACTATCATGCGTAACTAAAAAGAACAAATAAATTTTTTTAAAAAAGAAAAGCAAAGTGTCACTGATGGTGTGGCTTAAATAACAGAAAAATTATTTTCTATAGTTCTAGAGGTTAGAAGTTCAAAATAAAGATACAAGCAGGTGTGGTTTCTCCTGACACTGCTCCTTGTCTCAGAGATGGCCATCTTCTTGATGTATCCTCACATAGACTTTCCTCTGTGCTTATGCTTCCTTGGTGTCATTATCTTCTTCTTTTCCTTCCCCTTCCTCCTTATCCTCCTCCTCCCCTTCTCTTCCTTCTTCTTCCTCTTCTTCTTCCTCCAGCCATTTGGGATTAGAGCCTCACCACCAGTGTCTTTTATCTTAAGTCCAAGATGAAGAGGTCAATGGGGTTGTCTTCTTCTGAGAGCCCTAGATGCTGGTGTTCACGTGGGGTATCTTCTGTATGTATTCATTGTCCTTGTTCTAAAAGGACAGTAGCCATATTGAATTATGGTTCACCCTATGGTTTCATTTTCACTTAATCACTTTTTTAAAGAATATATTTTCTAAGACAGTCACAATCTGAGGTGTTAAGGGTTAGGCTTCAACACATGGATTTGGTGGTAACGCAGTTAGTCTCTAACAGAAAGTGAGGTAGGTTTCTCCTTAACTTTCTGAATACATCTTTTGACTTGGTCTGAGGCATTAATCCAGCTAAAGCAGGATGTATTAAGAATTATAGATTCCACACTAGCCCACAAGGATAATCTCATCATCTATACCAAACCCAGTTAGGCTAAACCTAATACCTTCCAGGCCTTTGGCTAAAGACAGGGATCAATTTCTCACCATCCCCCCCCCCCCAAGTGAGTGACTCACATTCCAGGAAATACTGCCAACAGGAAGACATGAAAATGAGTCAATGATCTCTCCCAGGAGCTCCCCAGAGTAAGCAATGATAGTCTGATTTTGGAGAAAACTCCACAGTCATCTGAGGACACAGTCAACTGATGTATTTTTTTACATACTTAGATGGTCTCACACAAAAACCTTGAGCATCCAAATAGCTGTGTTTTCAGGAGAGATAAAAATGAATGTCCATCCTCACACAAGAAGTTCTGTCCTAGAGACACATATACTGACCCTGGGAAAAAATATGTTTTTTACAGTTGTTGAACCTCATATCATTTGGGAAGCACAGGTTTATAGTATTTCCAGTGTGGCTTCAAACCCAGCTGATAGACCTTGGGGTTCCCAGTTTGGTTTGAATAACTGAGCTGTATCTTTGGTTTATGAAGGGCTTCAGTGAGGACAGTGAGTCCATGCAGTCATTTTCCCTTCCACTACCCACCGAGTAGAGCTTGTGTTCCCCACAGATGACTGAGCCACAGCTATAGGAGTGGAGCTGAGGCAAACATCTAGAGGCAGTGGTAGATGTTTTATGTGGAAAGTGCAGGAGCTGGGGCCTTCCCTTGCTCTTTCCAATAAGCTTCTGAGTAAGATTTAGGGGAATGATCAAATTGTAATCAAAGCTATCTGGCTTTGACTACAGCAGTATCATAAATTTAATTGTAAAATTTGGAAAAGCCACACCAAATTGTTTCTCCTTCATGAAAAAAGCTTCAGGGTCAATACTGTAAGAAAAGAGATCATTAATCTCCTTTCCTACTCTGCAAATTCCAAGGTCTGAGGAATTTCTTTTCCAGGTGCCGAAGTTATTATTCTCCCTCCACTGCCACAAAATCAATATGTCCCATTCCATTAGCTATAACTTTACCTTTTGGAATCATCCCCTAATTATACCTAGCCCTTTTATCTAGAAAAGTCTGGTTCAAGAGGGGCAAGAGTATTTTTACAAAATTTATAGAAACTTATGTTCCCTGCTTTGACCCTCAGGGATATCTATAGAAGTCATCCAGCAGATATCTTCAATCAAGTGGTCATTATTTTCTGGATAAAGAATCATGCCAATCCAACATCAGAATCCAGATGGAAGAACCAGCAATCACCTTGAATGTACTAGACCCCATTTTGGCCTAGATGTATTGGAAGTTATACCAACCAAGCCAACCTGGGGTTACAATTAAGAAAAAAAAAATCAAACCCAGGAAGATCAAGTTGCAATTCAAAACTTAGACTCTGTTTAATAGAACCCTCTTCTCCTTCATCCTGATCACTACCCAATGTGCTAATTTTCAAGAAGTGTTATAACAAATTATCACAAACTTGGGGGTTTAAGACAGCAGGAATTTATTCTGTCATGATTCTGAAGGCTAAAATTTACAAAATCAAAGTGTTGGCAGGGCCTTGTCCTCTCTTAAGTCTAAGGGAGAATGTCTCTGTGTCTTCCAGTTTCTGGTGACTCCTGGCATTCCTTGGCTTGTGGAAATGTCAACCTAATCTCGGCCTCCACCTTCATATGGCCTTATTTCCCATGTGTCTATGTCTACATCACCCTCTCCTTTCTTTTATAAAGACACTGGTTATTGAATTTAGTGTCTATCCTAAATTCAGGATAATTTCATCTCAATATCCATAATGAATAATATCTGCAAAAAATCTTTTTTTCCTAATAAAGTCTCATTCTGAGTTTCTGGGTAGATATGAATTTTCAGGGAACAAAATTCAACCTACTGTACCCAGGAAGAAGGCAAGAAAAGAACATCTATTAAGGGACAGCTGCACTCAGTGACCAAACTCCTTACTAATATGGAGATCTTCAAAACTCTAGGAATGGAACCACAACTTGACCCAGCTATCTCAGTCCTCAGTATATATCCAAAGGATTTAAAATCAGTGTACTATAGTGACATGGCCACATCAATGTTTATAGCAGCTCAATTCACAATAGCTAAAATATGGAGCCAACCTAGGTGCCCTTCAGAAGATGAATGGATGAAGAAAATATGGCATATATACACAATGGAGTATTACTCATCCATAAAGAAGAGTGACTTTATGATATTTGCCAGAAAATGGACGGATCTGCAGATTATCATGCTAAATGAAATAAGCCAGTCCCCAAAAACTTAAGGTTAAATATTTTTACTGATATGTAGAAGCTAACCCACAATAAGAAGAGGGAGGAGAAAAATAGAAATTCAGTAGATTAGACAAAGGGAAATGAAGGGAAGGGAGAGGGGATTTGAAAAGGAAATATAATGGAATAAGTCTGATATAATTTTCCTGTGTTCATATATGAATACACCACAATGAATCCCACCATTGTGCTCACAAGAATAGGGTCCTAATTAAAATGATATCTCTTCTATGTTTGTATAATTATATCAAATTGGATTCTACTGTCATGTATAACTAAAAAAAAAGCAATACATTAAAAAAAATGTGAACCAGGAGGGGTGACAGAGGTAAAATCAGAAATTTCAAGTTGATTTTTGAGAAAAAACTATTAAACATTCAATAATAGCAGTCACCATAACCATCAGTGAATGAGACTCAAGCATTCAGAGTAATCTCTGTGAATTCAGGAGTAAGAGATAACATCTCCCTCAAAAGAGTAATCATCACTCTTTTATGTGAAGATGAGAAGATGTTCAAGTTACGTGAGCTGTGTTCAATTCCATTTCCATCTAACAAAAGAGTTGTTAGCCAGAGACCAAGGGATCCATCACAAAGTGAGAATCAGACCACAGAGTCCCTCCTCAGGTCAGCCATTCAATTTCAATAAGATTCTATGGTGAAATGGGTGGGGTGGTGCATGCCTGTAATTCCAGCATCTTGGGAGGTTGAGGCAGGAGGATGGCAATTTCAAAGTCAGCTGCAGCAACTTAGCAAGGTCCTAAATAAATTGGTGAGACCCTCTCTTAAAATAAAAAGGACTGGGGTTGTGCCTCCATGGTTAATCACCCTAGGTTCAATTTCTGGTACAAAAAAAAATAAAATAGAAATAAAAAGATCCTATGGTCCTATAGTGAGCTCATAGCTGCTCTTCAGAAGGGTTTACCTGACAGCCATATCATAGAGGAGACGAATGTACACCCCAAAAGGTGTCTGTGAATGAAGGCCACCTCACTTAGCCAGAGTTTATAATCCTCAAAATAGTCACAAAAACCTGTATCTCAAAATGATCACTCGGTCTAAGTCCCAAAGGTGTTAGCATTTCTCTACCAGTGACTCTTCTTGATTGGGAGACTTCTCTCTGGCACTTATAGGACAGGGTTATGTAAGCATAAGACATACTATTTCTACTACACATTCAGATAGGAATCTATAGAAATAGAACATTAAGTTGGCCCCAAAGAACAAGTTTTACAATGTCACTCTGGCTTCCTATCACTACTGTAAAACTTGTCCAGATCACATCAGGTGAACTTGATACTGGTTAGAATATAGACTTGATTATCTGTCTCCAGCAAACCCATAGTATCTGAGTCACTCCCATGTTTTGAGTTCCCTGGTATAATTGTACATGGCCTTTGAAATCCTTTAGGGACAAAAAGACCTTGGAGTAACCTAATCATCTTTCTCTTACAGTAGATGAGGTCAGATTAAAGGAAAAAGCGAGGGATCAGAGATGTGGAGGAAGAAAGAGGCTCTGTACAAGTAAGCCAGTGCACTTGTATTCACTTTCTCTGTATACAATTTCAAGTAGTGCTGTTACCATTCACAGATCAATCAAACTTGCAATATTCTCATTCTACCCAAACCCCTCGATGAGGCAGTGAGTTCATTACCAAGGCTATTTCAGCTTTGAGGAACCATTCACTAAGCAGCCCCAGCCATATTACCCTCTGGCTGGAGCTACAAGTATGTGTCCTTTGGCTGACTTGGCCTGAACTCAAATAACATCAACTAATGCTATGGCCTTATGATAACATCTCTAATTTTCACCCATTTTAACATAAGAGCTACAGGAGGGCAGCAAATCTAACCCTAAAAATTTACCTAGCTCCTTCTGGTCATTATTTCATTTTCTAGTATTTCACTATCATCTGATTTATAAACTCAGTCCAGGACAGTAAGATCTCAAATACTAGTCAATGATTTATGTATGATTTCCCAGGTATTTTAGTTATCTAATGGAAAACTCAGAATACTGAAATTCTTGTAAAGCAACCATGCAGACACGAAAAACTTTGAGAACTTCTGCTGTCACTCCTGAATTTGCCATAATAGTCTGTAACATGACACTGCCCAGTTCTTATCACTCTTCCTTGACAAGCATTACAGGCCTGCTCCTTATCTCCCAGGTGAATCACCAAAAGTTATAATGATTCACCAGGCTTCTAACAATAGAGGTCACTGATTTCCCTCCAGTGGCATTCAGTGTAGGTGTGAATCTGCAAACTTGACTGAAAGGGACTGGATTCATCAGGATTCCCCAGAGAAACAGAATAATAGATAGATGTAGAAAGAGAGAGAAAAGGAGAAATTTATTTTAAGGAATTGGCTCTCAGTATTGTGAAGGCTGAAGAGGGTGCAGGAACAGATTAGCCAGGTTGAGACCCAAGGAAGAGTTCATACTGCAGACTTGAATCTGAAAGCAGCCTAAAGGGGGAACGCCTTCATTTTCAGGGGACCTGTCTTTTCTCTTATTGCCTTAAACCTGTCAGATGCAGTCCATCACATTATAGAGGAATATATTTCCCTCTAATATACTTTACTCAAAGTTTACTTGTACATCATATCTAAAATACCTTTACAGCAACATCTAGACCAGTATATAACAAAAATCTGCGTTCCGTGATCCAGACAAGTTGACATGCAAAATTAACCATCATTGTGACAGAACTTTCTGCCTATGCAGGAAGAATCTTTGAACTGGTTGTTATAATAGGAGAGAACTAAAAGTGACTGCCAATTTGGTACAGAAGTCTTCTCACCCAGTGGAGAGTTACCAACAACCAGGGGACCATCTGACTTTCAATCATCTTCTTCAATTCCTCCTAATCGACAGCCACTAATGCAGAGGAACACTTACTTCCCAAATGACATAGAACTTGGTCAAGACATTTGTTACTGATTCCTACAGGTTTCTTTTAAATCTCTGTAGTTGGCCTATGAGGCTTCCCCTTTCAGAGAGCAATGTCTTTATCAACATTGCATCTCTATCATCAAATCTCCAAGGTGTGGGATATTTTATCCCACCTGCAAGCTAACAAGGTAGCTTGGCAGCATTTGAGAGAAAAATGACATCATTACTTATGGCACAGCAAATAGCCAGTGTATCTACTTATTTGTACAAGTTCCTTGAACCCCATTTCCCACAGAGATTAGCATAGAGCCAGGTGACACCTGAATACGCAGTGCTTTGCATTATTGAAGGGAAAACTTTAGTTCAAGGAATCTGTATCTTTTATAGTGAACAGTAAATATACCTGCCCTTTGCTCCAGCAATACTTTCTTTTCTAAGGCTCATGAGATAGTGGAAAATGTGAGAAACCCATAGAGAATTGTCTTTTAACCGTAGCAAGTAACCTATATTTTATTATTTCTTCCCAGGGGTAGATTTGTTTGGTTTTGGTTTTTTTCATGACTGTTTTCCTAAGTAGATGTGTCTATTAGCCTTAGGAAACAGCATCCATCAGGAGCAAAAATGACAGATTATCTTCAAATGTATCCACACATTAAGAAGACAGAGAGTGAGATTAGGAGCTGACTTTCCTATTAGATAATATGAATCATCAACTAGTGAGTGGGGTTCAACCACAGGGGAGGGAAGGAATGTGTGAGATATACTAATAAGCAAATAACATGCCTTATAACTTTGTGGGGGAGTGAAGATCTGGGCCCAAATGTGGCAGAAATTACTGAATTTTAGTATGGACACATATGGGGGGGGAAGAACTCTAGCCAACATATAAGCACAAATAACATGCATTTATCATTAGTCATTTGAAAGAAAGATCAACTGCTTCTATCCAAATATCCTTTCTTGTTCCACGAAGTTTTCTTTAAATCATACACACACACACACACACACACACACACACACACATATACATTTTCTCCCTCTAAAATACATGTTCTTGGTATAATTAAGAATTCTGAGAATATTAATGAAAGTTAATATCTTATTAATCTAACATATAAATAGAAATATTATAAGATATTACTGAATACTAGTGGTATTTTGGAAGAAGATCTATTATTTTTTGACTTTGACCCTTCCTGCCATTTTTTAAAGCACAGTAAATACTATTTTCCTGAGATAATGAAGTAAGATGGAGAGATCCAGGTCTAGTTTCTCTGATATTTAATCAAATATTCAATTACCATATTATGGTCTTGGAAAGTCGGGTTTATAATCTCATCTCTTTCATTAATATTATATAAACTCAATTTCTATATATGAATGTGAATATATGAATTTATATATATATGAATATATATATATATGAATATATATATATATATATATATATATATATATATATATATATATATAATCACACATACATCAGTCTCATGGCTGCTATGCCAAATATACAAGGACTGATTAAAAATTTGTTCTATATTAGTGATTTGTGGATTTATTTTTTGATAAAAATACAAATGTATTTTAAGGGTCGGGTCGAATGCTTCATAGCAGTTTCACTACACCACATGTGAAATTGTTTTGTAATGAAACATTCACTTTTCCCCCTTTGTTCTGTGGAGGGAGTTAACCCAGAGCCTCATACCTTCCAGGCAAACACTGTCACTGAGCGACACTAAACCCCCAGCCCAGCATTTACTTTTATATCACACAAACAAGTAACCACCTCTGCCATAAAGTACAATTTCTCACAATTTAAAAGTGAATGTTTTCTATGCATTTTAAGATTCTCCAAAAAAAATACAAATATAAAGTTGAGTCTTGTATGTTTTTCTTTTTAATTCCATGTTTAAAATATTTGCTTGTAATTGTTGTTTCACTATCCAAATTTCTCATGAGTATGTTTTAGCAACTCTACTCATTTGGGTAAAAATCTAAAAGAAACAATTTAAATGTTCAGGTAAGCTGAATTTGTCTTTTTCAATTTTAATTCAATACCTATTGCCTTAAAGGGACCTCTTCTAAATTCATTGCTGATTATAATGCCTCCTTAGTTTCTTTACAGTATTGTTTGGATATATTAGGGTCCATTTACACACACACACACACACACTATTTTAATCATCTTTTTTGCCACTGGGACCAAAAATCCTGACAAAGAACAATTTTAGAGGAGGAAAAATTTATTTGGTGTTCATGATTTCAGAGGTCTCTGTTGCTCTGGGCCCGAGGTGAGGCAGAACACCATGACCAAAGGATATGGAGGAGGAGGGCAGCTTGTGACAGCAACTGAAAGCAGCCCAATCAGCAACTGAGAGGCAGAGAGAGCTTCTGTCACCGGGGATAAAACATATATCCCCAAGGAATGCCCCCCACTGACCTATCTTCTCCAGCCATACCCTGTTTTCCCACAGTTAGTGCCCAGTTAATCCCTAAAGTAGATTAATGTACTGATTAGGTTTAGCTTCCCAATCTTTTCACCTCTGAACTTTCTTCCATCATCTCACACATGAACTTTTGCAGGATACCACACAGACACACACACCCTGAGGCAGTTCATAGGAGTCTTCAGTGGAGCCAGGAATGGACGTTACTTCTTTTAAAGGGAACTATCTGTCTCCTAAACTCTTCTCACGCATTTGTCCTCTTTGCACATACCATTTGCTTCTCTTGGAATACCCTTCTTTCACGTGCTCTTTTGAACCCAGAATTTTGGCACTGTGACCCAAACTGTTGAAAGTTAAAGGTTGAGAATGACCTGCAAGTTTCTATTCCAAAAGTCATTTTACAATCCTCACCTTGTTGAAGTCATCGGAAATGCCCCCTAGAAATGCCCCCTCTGTCTTCTGAGACAGCTCATTCTCTTGGTCTCTTCCTTTCACACGGGTGGTTCTTTCTCAATCTCCTTTGCTGTTTTTTTTCTTCTCCACAACCACCACATATCACAGTATCCCAGGGCTCACTCTTTGATCTCTTCTCTATTTGCCCTCAGTGACCTCACCCAGCTTCATAGAGTTACGTACCACATACCTACAGCTGTCTCTCTGTATCTGCCAGGTGGTTCCAGAGTGCTCTACTGATGCCAAAATCTGCAGTACTCATAAAATATGATAGTATTTGCATAACCACACACATTCTTCTATATACCTCAATCATCTTTAGACCAATTATAATACTAAATCCAAAGTAAATACTATGTAAGTAGTTGTTATACTGTATTGTTTAATGATAAAAACCAAGTTTGTACATGGTCACTACAAATATAATTTAAAAATATTTTCAATCCTTGGTTACTTGAATTCAAAGATAAAGAACATGTTGATATGGAGGACGAACTGTATCAATAACTTCTACATTCATATCCAAAGACTATTTCTCCCTTAATTGCCAGAATTTTACATGCAACTGCCTGATCCCTCTACTTGTTTCTTTTTTTAATTTTGTTTTGTTTTGTTTTGTTTTTTGTTTTTTAAAATCATGTTCTACTGGGATGTTAAGTGGGTTTGTCAAACTTCATATCTTGAGTTGAAAACCTGATCTTCTTATTCAAAAACATTCATCCAAAGTTTTCCTCAACTTAGTTAATGAAAATTCCACCTAACTTGTCAAATCATTATCCTTAAGGTCATCCTCTATTCCTTTCTTTCTCTAACATCTATTTCTCAGGCAATTTTTATTTATATCCCCCTCTGTTACAATAATTCCCAGGCACCATTTTCTCTGCCTTTCTCTCTCTCACTTGGAGTAGTCAACGCCCTTATAAGCTGATTTCCCTGATCACTTTTCTCTCTCTCAATAGACTCCATCTCATTCATAGTAAAAGAATTCTCAAAATTGTTTCCTGGGTCTTATACAGTTTGGCCTCCCAATCTCTTTGATCACATGAACTCTGTGATCCCCAAAGTATCCCTACATCAATTAAGCTGGGTTTTTTAATAGAAAACTACCTTTTTCAGAGTCAGATGGGAGCCACCAAGGGGGCTGCCAGTTTAAATAGTTATTCTCACTCATAGGAGTGAGAATATCAAAGCAGAGACCACAAAAAGGTGGGAAAGGAAGTATTGTGCTCTGAGTCAGGGTGCTTCTACTAAGGGAACAGTGACTGTAAAGGCCCTGGAACAGAATTGTGCTTGGTAAGCTGGAGAAACAGGAGGAGGCCGAAGGCTCAAGGCTGAATGGCCAGCCTAGCAGCACTGGTAAAAAAAAAAAAAAAAAAATATATATATATATATATATATATATATATATATATATATATATATATATGAAATTAGGGGTTGGGGATATAGCTCAGTTGGAGGGTGCTTACCTCGTAGGCACAAGGCCCTGGGTTCAAACCCCAGCACCACCAAAAAAAAAAAGTATAGAAAATGTTATGTTTGGGTGTATATAGGGTTTGAAAAAAGGAAAATAATGACATTAACAATTAGTGTCTGAGTAATACCTCTGGGCAAGACACTTTCCTAGACACAAGAGACAGACAAAAATATTTGCTTCCACAAACTTGTGGTCTCCTATAGAAGACAGATATTAAATAACAGGGTTTGGAAATACTTTGATTGTTGTAGGGCGACAAAGAGAGAGGATTTTAAAATGAGATTTGAACTGGGTGGTAGTTCATGAACGTAATTGTGTATGAACTGGAATTTGCATAGTATTAGAAATTTCATTAGTGGAGAAGCTCCTACATAACAGTTCCATCAAGACATCTTCCTAATCAGACATGTAATACAAGAAAACTCTCAGTTTAAAAGAGACAATGGAACACACTGGCAGCTCGCCCTGTTTCTGCTACAAGGTTGTAAAGCTCTAGGTAAAGTACTTGACGCGGTAACTTTTATAAACATTCTATATTTGTATAATAGCTAATGTGTATAGAGAAACTTAAACATCTTAAAGACCTTCTGAGAAAATACCTATTATTGAGGAGGGAGCTCTCATATCTTTTATTAAAAATTTCCATAATAAACTAATAAATCAATGTTTACATAAGGCTTTGTTTCATGGTCAACTGAATGGAATAAAAATCAAACAACGGTTGACCTTGCATTCTAGTTATCGGCAAAATTCAAAAGTCTTCTTCCATCTCAAACAACAATAGAGGGGAGAAGTCTTATTATATAGTATGGTATTTCTTTAGATAATTTAAGTGAAGAAAGTTTAGTGCTGAGGAAAGTTTTTGTGACAGCCAGCATTAACCATCACTGAGACTCTTCCCAGTCTTCTCCAAAATGCTGATAGCACTAAGCATGTTCAGTCTTATAGAAATATTTGTAGTGATAATCTTTAGTTCTTTCACATTGTGCAATTCCATGGTGAGTAGAAGAGTTTTATCAAAATCACAAGAAATACTTAATGTGTATTAAGAGAATTATCATCTTCTGAGAGCAAATAATTGAAATTAGGCAGTTTAAGAGCAGTGACTTAAAAATACAAGGAATAGGTAGCCGTCTGAGCCCTGACTAGAAAGCAATCACAGATATGCTTAAGTTAAATGCAGGCATTTTGATTAAAGAGTCTAAAATTTCTGAGTTTTGAGTCATGATTATGGACTTCATTTCTCTTGAAAACACATGGCCGAAAATTAATTTTTATATAGAAAATAACCCATAAAAAGAATAGAAGAGCAGTAGAGTTATCAATAGGTAATATATGCAAACAACTCTTAAAATTCCAAAAGCTCATATAAATCTGGGGAGGCAGCCAAAGTCCAAAAAATATATGTTCAGATTTCCTATAAAATTTGAAATTATGATAAATGCATAAAAAATTAATGTTTTTTATATTTTCTTTATATATGCTATCATTTTTTTTTTACATTTTTTTATTGGTTGTTCACAACATTGCAAAGCTCTTGACATATTATATTTCATACATTAGATTGACATGGGTTATGAACTCCCAATTTTACCCCAAATGCAGATTGCAGAATCACGTCAGTTACACATCCACAATTTTACATAATGCCATATTAGTGACTGTTGTATTCTGCTACCTTTCCTATCCCCTACTATCCCCCCTCCCCTCCCCTCCCATCTTCTCTCTCTACCCCATCTACTGTAATTCATTTCTCTCTTTGTTTATTTTCCCATTCCCCTCACAACCTCTTATATGTAATTTTGTTTAGCAATGAGTGTCTCCCTTCATTTCCATGCAATTTCCCTTTTCTCTCCCTTTCCCTCCCATCTCAAGTCTCTGTTTAATGTTACTCTTTTCTTCCTACTCTTCCTCCCTGCTCTGTTCATAGTTGCTCTCATTATATCAAAGAAGACATTTGGTATCTGTTTTTTAGGGTTTGGCTAGCTTCACTAAGCATAATCTGCTCTAATGCCATCCATTTCCCTGAAAATTCTATGATTTTGTCATTTTTTATTGCTGCATAGTATTCCATTGTGTATAGATGCCACATTTTTTTTATCCATTCGTCTATTGAAGGGCATCTGGGTTGGTTCCACAGTCTAGCTATTGTGAATTGTGCTGCTATGAACATCGATGTGGCAGTGTCCCTGTAGCATGCTCTTTTAAGGTCTTCAGGGAATAGTCCGAGAAGGGCGATAGCTGGGTCAAATGGTGGTTCCATTCCCAGCTTTCCCATGAATCTCCAAACTGCTTTCCAAATTGGCCGCACCAATTTGCAGTCCCACCAGCAATGTACAAGTGTACCCTAATAAATGAATTCAGCAAAGTGGCAGGATATAAAATCAACACGCATAAATCAAAGGCATTTCTGTATATCAGCAACAAAACTTCTGAAATGGAAATGAGGAAAAACACTCCATTCACAATATCCTCAAAAAAAATAAGATACTTGGGAATCAACCTAACAAAAGAGGTGAAAGATTTATACAATGAAAACTACAGAACCCTAAAGAGAGAAGTAGAAGAAGATCTTAGAAGATGGAAAAATATACCCTGTTCATGGATAGGCAGAACAAACATCATCAAAATGGCGATATTACCAAAAGTTCTCTATAGATTTAATGCAATGCCAATCAAAATCCCAACGGCATTTCTTGTAGAAATAGATAAAGCAATCATGAAATTCATATGGAAAAATAAAAGACCCAGAATAGCAAAAGCAATTCTAAGCAGAAAGAGTGAATCAGGCGGTATAGCGATACCAGATTTCAAACTATATTACAGAGCAATAGTGACAAAAACAGCATGGTACTGGTACCAAAACAGGCGGGTGGACCAATGTTATAAAATAGAGGACACAGAGACTAACCCACAAAGTTACAACTATCTTATATTTGATAAAGGGGCTATAAGCATGCAATGGAGGAAGGATAGCATCTTCAACAAATGGTGTTGGGAAAACTGGAAATCCATATGCAACAAAATGAAACTGAATCCCTTTCTCTCGCCATGCACAAAAGTTAACTCAAAATGGATCAAGGAGCTTGATATCAAATCAGAAACTCTGCGTCTGATAGAAGATAAAGTTGGCTCCGATCTACAGATTGTGGGGTCGGGCTCCAAATTCCTTAATAGGACACCCATAGCACAAGAGTTAACAACTAGAATCAACAAATGGGACTTAATTAAACTTAAAAGTTTTTTTTCAGCAAAAGAAACAATAAGAGAGGTAAATAGGGAGCCTACATCCTGGGAACTAATTTTTACGCCTCACACTTCAGATAGAGCCCTAATATCCAGAGTATACAAAGAACTCAAAAAACTAGACAATAAGATAACAAATAACCCAATCAACAAATGGGCCAAGGACCTGAACAGACACTTCTCAGAGGAGGATATACAATCAATCAACAAGTACATGAAAAAATGCTCTCCATCTCTAGCAGTCAGAGAAATGCAAATCAAAACTACCCTAAGATACCATCTCACTCCAGTAAGATTGGCAGCCACTATGAATTCAAACAACAACAAGTGCTGGCGAGGATATGCTATCATTTTTAATATAACAAAATTCCTCCTTTCCTTTCAAGGTTTTGCAACCTTAGTATGAAAATATCTTTATTTTGCAGTCATATTCTAATTTGTAGAAAAATACAAAGTTTCAGGCTTAAAATAATTGCCCTTCAGAACTTTCAGACCTCTTTATATGATTTCTGTATAATATTAATATAATTGGGCTGGGGATGTGGCTCAAGCGGTAGCGCGCTCGCCTGGTGTGCCTGCGGCCCGGGTTCAATCCTCAGCACCACATACCAACAAAGATGTTGTGTCCGCCGAGAACTAAAAAATAAATATTAAAAATTCTCTCTCTCTCTCTCTCTCTCTCTCTCTCTCTCTCTCTCTCTCTCTCTCTCCCTCCTCTCTCACTCTCTCTTTAAAAAAAAATATTAATATAATTTATGTAGGCTACCTATCTTCCTTTCCATAATTTTAGGATTTTCTCTTTATATTTGGAATTCTGGGGATTTTAAAAAAAAATTTATTCATTCTTTTTATTTATACATGACAGTAGAATCTATTTAGATATATTTATACAAGCCTGGAATATATCTTATTCTAATTAGAATCCCAGTCTTGCGGATGTACATGATGTGGAGATTCACTGTGGTGTATTCATATATGTACATGGGAAAGTTATGTCTGGAACTTTACCAGGATATCTTTATGTTCATTAAACTTGCTTGGCACCTGGCGGGCACTTTCCACTTAAAAACATGCATCATTCTTCACATCTGGGATACTATTGTCCATATGGTTTTGAAAAATTTCTTTCAGTTTATTTTTGCTTTCTTTTGGGAGCCTCTCTCAGATAAGCGCTGGACTTCCTGAATCTGTCTTCCACATTTCTAAGAGCTTTCCCCAGACTTCTCTCCTTTATCAAGTGGGAAGGCAGATGAGGGGCTTACTCAGACTTGCTCTTCCTTGTCCTCAGTTCAGACTTTCTCTGTGTTATTCTCCAGTTATATAATGTATCTAATAATTATTTTTTATGTTCACAATAACTTTCATAAAATTTTTTGGTTATTGTTTTTTAAAAGCAACTGTTTTGGCTTTTTTGTCTTCTGGATATAATATCCTGTTATGCTTCTATAGAGAGATGAATTTGGTTTACTTAATGTCTTGTTTCCTTTATTAATTCTGTTCATGAGGATTTGTTCTTTGATAATTTAACAATTCCTGTTTTTTCTGTTCATCTTTGTAAAACAAATAAATAAGGCCTTCACTTGAATACTTCTTATAGCTGGGATTTGTTTCTTATACTCATAACCCCTGTGGGCTAACTTAGAAATAATACAGTTCTGATTACAAGAGCCCTTCAGTGATTGCATTTTAAATATTTCAGTGGATATGTCATTTCTGAGGTGGAAGGGTTCTACCACCTTCTTTATACCAAGCAGTAAATATTTAGAGCAATAATTCTTTTTTTGTGGTGCTGGGGATTGAACCCAGTGTCTTATACATGTAAGCACTCTACCACCTGAGCTATCTCCCCAGCCCTAGAGCAATAATTCTTAAATGTATAAATCCCAATGCTTCCTCTGTAGCAAAACCTTAAATAAGAATTTTGGGGTTTCAGATCTGAACTATATTATTTGATCAATCAATTATTGGTAGTGCTAAGGATCAAACTCAGGGCCTCATGCATGCTAGGTAAGAGTTACATCACTAGGCTACACCACCATCCTCTAGAATTTTATTATTTTTAAAATTCCCCAGTCAATTTTAACTGCTTCTCTAGTGCTACAGAAGTACTGTAAGTCCTCCTGCCAAAACTATCCTCTTGGAGCACTGTTCTCGTCTCTGTGCTAACACAGGTGTTATGTTCCAGATATGAAGTGTCTCCCCAAAGCTCCTGTTAATTCAGGAATATTCAGAGTTGAAATTATTAGATTATGAGAGCTGCAACCTAATCAGTCATCCTGGTTTGAATGAACTGACTAGTTAGTAAAGTAGGCAGGTGGGCATGGCTGGAGGAGGTAGGTCACTGAGGGTTTATCTTCCCTGTGGTCCCTTCCCCACACTCCCTCCTCTACTTTTTATTGCCATGAGGTAAGCAGCTTTCTTCCACGGGGCTCTTGGTCAATGATATGCTGCCTCACCTTCAGCCCAGAGCAATGGATTCAGCCATCTATGGACTGAGACCTCTAAACCCATGAACCCTGAATAAACTTTCTTCTACTAAGTTGTTCTTGTGTTAGGTATTTTGCTCACAGTGATGGAAAGGCTGATTAAAACAGCAGGTACCAGCCATCATGAAAAGGACTATTCTATTTTATCTCATTTAGTTACTTTTCTCCAGACTGGGTAGTCTCTAATCTTGAAATTATTCTAAAAGCCTGATGGGGAAAGTCCCATGCTTTGCTGCCCTTAGCTTTCTGTTGTGGGTTCTTTGCCCTGATGAGTCTCAACATTAATTGGGGACTAGCCACCTTTCATTTTGCAGAAATTCTGCACTCTTCTGATCTGTTAGTAAGGTCATACTAGATACTAGTCTATTATGAATCTGTAATGTCTTACTTCATTTTGATGAGAGGTAGAAATCTTATTCAATCAGGTTAAGAAGAAATATTCAAGTATATGAATTCCTTCTTTCTTTCATTTAATAGATATGCATTGAGCCTTTACTCTATGTGTTAAGGTTAAAGAAGAGAGCAAAAATACGGATCCTGCCTCATGTGTTTTCTTGCTTTCTAATGTATTTTTATAGTTTTGGCATGTATATTCTACAAATCAAAGTAAATCTGAATATTTTATAATCTATTGCTAATTGGATGAGTTAAGATAACATATGTATGTTAAATATGATCTAACTTTTAAACACACTTAAAATATTTGAGAAAAATCTCACGTTATAAGGTTGACTGGAAAAAGCAGAATGCAGCAAAACACATAGTATAATCTCAGCTCAAAAGTGAATGCCTTGCCTCTGAATTGGGGCACCCTGAAAAACTAATCTCTTCTTTTTTTGTACTTTTCAGTATTTTTTAACACAAATATATTTTTACATCTTATTGGTGATATTACATAATACCTCTTTATTTAAATGAAGTCAGCATCAAAAATAAGTTAGCAGCAGACATGATCTAACTATCCCACTTAAAATTATAATTTGGCACAGTTCTAGAAAATAAAGTTTGTAACACAGAAATCAAGAGAAACTAGAGTTCCCATCAATATTTTACAATATGAGTGAAGGTAAGTGATTCATATAATATTTTTTTTTGCTTTGTTTTGTTAACTTGTTTTTTGTATAACAATTTGGTAATGCATGGTTCGTTAACAATTATTTCAGCAAGGATGCATGTGTTTTAGGCCAAAGGACTGTGGCACCAAGTGACTTATCAGCTTTCACATTGGGTCTCACATTAACATAGAGGTTTGTGTAAAGCCTTTTAACTGAAAATCTCCATTGATCCCATTAACTCCATGATGTCAGTCTTATTGCAAGTGGGAAGACCCAAGGAAAGAAAGGAAGGCGGCGGCTTCTTCTCCTTCTCCTTCTCCTTCTCCTTCTCCTTCTTTCCCCTCCTCCTCCTCCTCCTCCTCCTCCTCCTCCTCCTCCTCCTCCTCCTCCTCCTCTTCTCCTTCTCCTTCTCCTTCTTAGTTGTAGATGGACACAATACCTTTATTTTATTTGTTTTTACTTTCCTGTGGTGCCAGGGATCAAACACAGTGCCTCATACATATTAAGCAAGCGCTCTACCACTGAGATACAACCCTGGCCCCCTGCTTCAATTTTTGACTGACAAACTTCTCCTTGTCTTGTCAGCCATCCCGACTGCTTTTAACTTTTTAAAATCTGAAGAGTGTCTTAAGGAGCAAGTATTGCCTTCCAAAAAAAGAGACTTCCATGACTGCCTTCTGGAGCCACTCTCCTCAATGTTTCACTATGGAATGATGAAAAAGTGATGCACATTCTGTAGAAACTGTACTTGGTATTTTGAATTCTGATCTTTCCCAGGACTAGCAATCTACAGTACCACACTCTCTAGTGATGCAGGAAGCAGCATTGAGCCATAGCTCCCAGTTAGCCCTGTGATTACCAGGGGGGAAAAAAATTGACACTCTTCATGTATTTTGTTGTTATGATGTTTGACAGGGGAGATGTGTTAAATGCATTTGTGACTTATGTCAATTCATGATGGGTTTATCAGGATGTGACCCCCCATTGTAAGACAAGGAATATTTGTTAATCACTGTACTACATAAGAGAATAATATGATCTATAAAAAGCTTAGGGCAGAACTGTAAAGATGCACCTGCACTGACTATAAAGTTATTCTACTTTCTTTTTCTTTTTTTTTAATTGATTTTATTTTTTTAAAATACATGACAGTGGAATGCATTACAATTCTTATTACACATATAGAGCACAATTTTTCATATCTCTGTTTGTATATAAATATGTTCACATCAATTCATGTCTTTATACATGTACTTTGGATAATGATGTCCATCACATTCCACCATCATTGCTAACCCCCTGCCTTCTCCCTTTCCCTCCCACTCCTCTGCCCTATCTAGAGTTCATCTATTCCTCCCATGTTCCCCCTCCCTATCCCATTATGGGTCAGTCACCATGGGTTTTTTAGGAAAAACATTGTTTTTTTTAGGATTGGCTAACTTCACTTGAGTGCCATAAAAAATGATGAAATTGAGAATTTTTTGACATATATCATTTTTTCAGAAGATCATACTTAATATCTAGCTAAATGAAAGACTAAGTTTATTTACTTTAATTGCATTAAAAACAATGTTGTCAACATTTGTTGTAACTTCTATTCTTGATAATTGTCATTCTGACTGGAGTGAGAGAAAATCTCAGTGTAGTTTTAATTCACATTTCTCTAATTGCTAGTGACATTTTAACATTTTTTTTCACATTTGACAATTCACATTTCTACTTCTGTGAAGTGGCTGTTCAGTTCCTTACCCCATTTATTGATTGGATTATTTGATTGTGGGGTTTTTCTGGTGTTTTTTATTATTATTAAATTTTTCTAGTTGTGGATGGACACAATACCTTTATTTTATTTATTTTTTTTAATGTGGTGCTAAGGATCGAACTCAGTGCCTCACACATGAGAGACAAGCGCTCTACCACTGAGCCAAAACACCAGTCCTGATGTTAAGTTTTTTCAGTTCCTTCTAATTCTGAAGATTACTGCCTCATCTGGGATACAGTTGGCAAAGACTTTCTCCAATTCTGTAGGCTGTGTCTTCATGTTCTTGATTGTTTCCTTTGCTGTGAAGAAGCCTTTTTGATACAATCACATTTACTGATTCTTGATTTTACTTCTTGAGCTTTCAGAGTCTTGTTGAGGAAATCAGTTCCTAAGCCAACATGATGGAAATCTGGGCCTACTTTTTCTTCTAATAGGTACAGGTTTCTGGTCTAGTGCCTAGGTCCTCGATTGAGTTTTATGCAGGGTGAGAGATAGGAGTTTAATTTCACTTTTTTACATATGAATTTCCAGTTTTACCAGCACTATTTGCATATTCATACATTGCTGGTGGGACTCCAAATTGGTACAACCACTCTAGAAAGCAGTATGGAGATTCCTCAGAAAACTTGGAATGAAACTATAATTTGACCCAGTTATCCTACTCCTCAGCATATACCCAAAGGACTTAAAATGATCATACTGTAGTGATGAATTATAGCAGCTCAATTCACAGCAGCTCAATTCACAATAACTAAGCTATGGAACCAGCCTAGGTGCCCTTCAATAGATGAAAGAAAATGTGATACATATATACAATGTAATATTACTCAGCCATAAAAAAGAATGAAATTATGGCATTTGCAAGTAAATTGATGGAACTAGAGACTATCTGCTAATTGTAATAAGCCAATCCCAAAAGAATAGAGGCTGAATGTTTTCTTTGATATGTGGATGCTGACTCACAATAGGTGGAGGTTCAAAGAGGAGTGAAGGTTCACTGGAGGGGCGGGGGAATGGGTGCAAGGGAGAAGGGATGGGAATGGGAAAGACAGTAAAAGGGATTGATCATAGCTTTCCCATGTTCATATATGAATACACGACAAGTGTTAACTCCACATCATGTACAACCACAAGAATGGGAAGTTATATTCCAAGTATGTATGATATGTCAAAACATATTCTACTGTCATGTATAACTAAAAGAACAAATTTAAAAAGCTTTAAAAAATGATGTCACATATAATCTCTTTGTGTGTGTGTGTGTGTGTGTGTGTGTGTATTTAGAGAGAGAGAGAAATTACCCTAACTGAAATTCTTTCATCTATTATTACTTTAATTTTTGTGGTGATGTGTTTTTCTTTTGTTTTGGTTCATATATGGTGTTACCACACAGCCAATGTTGGTCAAAGGTACATTTTTGTCCATGATAGTATCAAATATTGTACATATATGTTCAAATACTTTTCTTCAAAGTGATATTACTGGAAGTCTGAACGGACACTGAGTATCACACTGATTTTTTTTTTTTCAAATAGGTCTCAACACTGAATTTTCTTCACAACATAAAAAATGGGTACCATCTTTTTTTTTATTGGTTGTTCACAACATTACAAAGGTCTTGACATATCATATTTCATACATTAGATTGAAGTGGGTTATGAACCCCCAATTTTACCCCAAATGCAGATTGCAGAATCACATCGGTTACACATCCACAATTTTACATAATGCCCTATTAGTAATTGTTGTATTCTGCTACCTTTCCTATCCCCTACTATCCCCCCTCCCCTCCCCTCCCATCTTCTCTCTCTACCCCATCTACTGTAATTCATTTCTCTCCTTGTTTATTTTCCCATTCCCCTCACAACCTCTTATATGTAATTTTGTATAGCAATGGGGATCTCCCTTCATTTCCATGCAATTTCCCTTTTCTCTCCCTTTCCCTCCCATCTCATGTCTCTGTTTAATGTTAATCTTTTCTTCCTGCTCTTCCTCCCTGCTATGTTCATAGTTGCTCTCATTATATCAAAGAAGACATTTGGTATTTGTTTTTTAGGGATTGGCTAGCTTCACTTAGCATAATCTGCTCTAGTGCCATCCATTTTCCTGCAAATTCTATGATTTTGTCATTTTTTATTGCTGCATAGTACTCCATTGTTTATAGATGCCACATTTTTTTATCCATTCATCTATTGAAGGGCATCTGGGTTGGTTCCACAGTCTAGCTATTGTGAATTGCGCTGCTATGAACATCGATGTGGCAGTATCCCTGTAGCATGCTCTTTTAAGGTCTTCAGGGAATAGTCCGAGAAGGGCAATAGCAGGGTCAAATGGTGGTTACATTCCCAGCTTTCCCAGGAATCTCCAAACTGCTTTCCAAATTGGCCGCACCAATTTGCAATCCCACCAAGAGTGTACAAGTGTACCCTTTTCTCCACATCCTCGCCAGCACTTGTTATTGTTTGACTTCATAGTGGCTGCCAATCTTACTGGAGTGAGATGGTATCTTAGGGTGGTTTTGATTTGCATTTCTCTGACTGCTAGAGATGGTGAGCATTTTTTCATGTACTTGTTGATTCATTGTATGTCCTCCTCTGAGAAGTGTCTGTTCAGGTCCTTGGCCCATTTGTTGATTGGGTTATTTGTTATCTTATTGTCTAATTTTTTGAGTTCTTTGTATACTCTGGATATTAGGGCTCTATCTGAAGTGTGAGGAGTAAAAACTTGTTCCCAGGATGTAGGCTCCCTATTTACCTCTCTTATTGTTTCTCTTGCTGAGAAAAAACTTTTAAGTTTAATTAAGTCCCATTTGTTGATTCTTGTTATTAACTCTTGTGCTATGGGTGTTCTATTAAGGAATTTGGAGCCCGACCCCACAATATGTAGATCAGAGCCAACTTTTTCTTCTATCAGACACAGAGTCTCTGATTTGATATCAAGCTCCTTGATCCATTTTGAGTTAACTTTTGTGCATGGCGAGAGAAAGGGATTCAGTTTCACTTTGTTGCATATGGATTTCCAGTTTTCACAACACCATTTGTTGAAGATGCTATCCTTCCTCCATTGCATGCTTTTAGCCCCTTTATCAAATATAAGATAGTTGTAACTTTGTGGATTAGTCTCTGTGTCCTCTATTCTATACCATTAGTCCACCCGCCTGTTTTGGTACCAGTACCATGCTGTTTTTGTCACTATTGCTCTGTAATATGGTTTGAAATCTGGTATTGCTATACCGCCTGATTCACACTTCCTGCTTAGAATTGCTTTTGCTATTCTGGGACTTTTATTTTTCCATATGAATTTCATGATTTCTTTATCTACTTCTACAAGAAATGCCGTTGGGATTTTGATTGGCATTGCATTAAACCTATAGAGAACTTTTGGTAATATCGCCATTTTGATGATGTTAGTTCTGCCTATCCATGAACAATGTATATTTTTCCATCTTCTAAGATCTTCTACTTCTCTCTTTAGGGTTCTGGAGTTTTCATTGTATAAATCTTTCACCTCTTTTGTTAGGTTGATTCCCAAGTATTTTAGTTTTTTTGAGGATATTGTGAATGGAGTGTTTTTCCTCATTTCCGTTTCAGAAGTTTTGTCGCTGATATACAGAAATGCCTTTGATTTATGCGTGTTGATTTTATATCCTGCCACTTTGCAGAATTCATTTATTAGTTCTAGTAGTTTCTTTGTAGACCCTTTTGGGTCTTCTAGGTATACAATCATGTCATCTGCAAATAGTGATAATTTAAGTTCTTCTTTTCCAATTTTTATGCCTTTAATTTCTTTCATCTGTCTAATTGCTCTGGCCAGTGTTTCTATTCAACTACATTGAATAGAATTGGTAATAGAGGGCATCCCTGTCTTGTTCTGGATTTTAGAGGGAATGCCTTCAACTTTTGTCCATTCAGAATGATGCTAGCCTGAGGCTGAGCATAGATAGCTTTTACAATGTCAAGGTAAGTTCCTGTTATCCCTAGTTTTTCTAATGTTTTGAACATAAAGGGATGCTGTACTTTGTCGAATGCTTTCTCTGCATCTATCGAGATGATCATATGGTTCTTATCTTTAAGTCTATTGATGTGGTGAATAACATTTATTGATTTCTGTATGTTGAACCATCCTTGCATCCCAGGGATGAATCCTACTTGATCATGGTGCACAATTTTTTTTGATGTGTTTTTGTATTCGATTCGCCAGAATTTTATTGAGGATTTTTGCATCTAGGTTCATTAGAGATATTGGTCTGTAGTTTTCTTTCTTTGAGGTGTCTTTGTCCGGTTTCGGAATCAGGGTGATGTTGGCCTCATAGAATGAATTTGGAAGAGCTCCCTCTTTTTCTATTTCCTGAAATAACTTGAAAAGTATTGGTATTAATTCTTCTTTAAAGGTTTTGTAAAACTCCGCTGTATACCCATCCGCTCCTGGGCTTTTCTTGGTTGGTAGTCTTTTGATGGCTTCTTCAATTTCATCCATTGATATTGGTCTGTTTAAATTGTGTGTATCCTCCTGACTCAGTCTGGACAAATCATATGACTTAAGAAATTTATTGATGTCTTCACTATCTTCTATTTTATTGGAATATAGGTTTTCAAAATAATTTCTAATTGTCTTCTGTATTTCTGTAGCATCTGTTGTGATATTGCCTTTTTCATCCCGTATGCTAGTAATTTGAGTTCTCTCTCTTCTTCTCTTTGTTAGCATGGCTAAAGGTCTGTCGATCTTATTTATTTTTTCGAAGAACCAACTTTTAGTTTTTTTAATTTTTTCAATAGTTTCTTTTGTTTCAATTTCATTAATTTCAGCTCTGATTTTAATTATTTCTTGCCTTCTGCTACATTTGCTGTTGTTTTGCTCTTCCTTTTCTAGGGTTTTGAGATGAAGTGTGAGCTCATTTATTTGTTGGTTTTTTCTTTTTTTGAGGAATGACCACCAGGCGATGAATTTTCCTCTTAAAACTGCTTTCATTGTGTCCCATAGATTCCGATATGTTGTGTCTGTATTTTCATTTATCTCTAAGAATTTTTTGATTTCCTCCTTTATGTCTTCTGTAACCCATTGATCATTCAGTAACATATTGTTCATTTTCCATGTGATGTAGGATTTTTCCTTCCTTCTTTTATCATTGATTTCCAGTTTCATTCCATTATAATCAGATAAAATGCATGGTATTATCTCCACCCCTTTATATTTACTGAGGGTTGCCCTATGGCATAATATATGGTCTATTCTTGAGAAGGATCCATGTGCTGCTGAGAAAAAAGTATATCCATTTGATGATGATTGATATATTCTATATATGTCAGTTAAGTCTAGGTTATTGATTGTTATATTGAGTTCTATAGTTTCTTTATTCAACTTTTGTTTGTAGGATCTGTCCAATGGTGAGAGAGGTGTGTTGAAGTCACCCATAATTATTGTGTTGTGGTCTATTTGATTCTTGAACTTGAGGAGAATTTGTTTTATGAATGTCACAGCACCATTATTTGGTGCATAAATATTGATAATTGTTATGTCTTGTTGGTGAATGGTTCCTTTTAACAGTGTATAATGACCTTCTTTATCCCTTTTGATTAACTTAGTCTTGAAGTCGATTTTATTCGATATGAGGATGGCCACCCCTGCTTGCTTACGAGGACCGTGTGCGTGGTATATTTTTTCCCATCCTTTCACCTTCAGCCTGTGTATGTCTTTTCCAATCAGATGTGTCTCCTGGAGGCAGCATATTGTTGGATTTGTTTTTTTAATCCATGATACCAGCCTATGTCGCTTTGTTGGAGATTTTAAGCCATTAACATTCAGAGTTACTATTGATATATGGTTTGTACTTCCATCCATGTTTGAATGTTTATCCTTTTTTTAAAAAATTTAGTTTGTTTCTCCATGATTATCTTTCCCCTTGCCCTCTGTCTTTACTGAGGCACTTCCCACTGATGGTTTTGGTTATTGTTTTTCATTTCTTCCTCGTGTAGTGTTTTGCTCAAAATGCTTTGCAATGCTGGTTTTCTGGCTGCAAATTCTTTTAATTTTTGTTTATCATGAAAGATCTTTATTTCGTTGTCATACCTGAAGCTTAATTTTGCTGTATACAGAATTCTTGGTTGGCATCCATTGTCTTTTAGTGTTTGAAATACATTGTTCCATGACCTTCTTGCTTTCAGTGTCTGTGATGAAAAATCCGTTGTTAACCTTATTGGTTTACCCCTGAATGTAATCTGTCTCCTTTCTCTTGTAGCTTTTAATATTTTCTCTTTGTTCTGTATATTGGATATCTTCATAACAATGTGTCTTGGCGTTGGTCTACTGTGATTTTGTGTGCTCGGTGTCCTGTATGCATCTTCAATTTGTATATCTGTTTCCTTTTTTATATCTGGAAAGTTTTCTGTAATTATTTCATTCAGCAGGTTACTCATTCCCTTGGTTTGAATCTCTGTACCTTCTTCTATCCCGATGACTCATAAGTGTGGTTTTTTTATGTTATCCCATAACTCTTGGATGTTTTTCTCGTGATTTTTTACCAGCCTTTCTGAGTTGGCTAGACTCTTTTCAAGATGATATATTTTGTCTTCATTATCTGACGTTCTGGCTTCTACTTGCTCCACTCTGTTAGTGATACTCTCAATTGAGTTTCTAATTTGGTTTATCCTTTCCTTCATTTCTAGAATTATTATTTGATTATTTTTTATAATCTCTATCTCCTGATAAAGATGCTTAACTTCTTCTTTTATCTGTTTATGCAATTCATTCTCAATGTGTTCTTTTGCTGCTTGAATTTGCTGTCTTGTATCCTCTTTAAGGTTCCATTCCATCTGTCTAAGGTGTTCCTTGAGTTCTTTATATGACCATTTTTCTGATGACTCTAGGTCCTCCTGAATATTTAGGCTGTCCTGCATTGTTTGTACTCCTTTTCTTCCTTGCTTTTTGAAGCTGCTCATGTTACTTCTTGTTCTGTTTGACTGCTGAGTTACTGTTTACTCCTATAAATTTATTTGATGCTTGGGAGGAAAGGTATTAGAAGGGAAGGGAAGAAGTCACTAAAGAGAATGAGAGTAAGCAGGTAGAATTTAAGGAAGGGGGAATAAGAAGAATGAAAAGACAAAAGAAGAAAAAAATAGAAAATAAAAAAAGAAAAAATAATAATAAAAAAATTAAAATTAAAATTAGAAGAAAAAAATTTTTAAAAAAATTGTAAAAAAAATTTAAAAAACAACAAGAAAGAAAAATGAAAATGAAAGAAAAACCCAAATCAAAAAAAAAGAGAAAAGGAAAAAAAAAAACTAATAAATGCAGTCTTAGAGTTTGATTAACTTCTCTTCCAGTAGTTGGCGCTGTGCCCACCAGGTCAAGTTTCTCCTGTCAATACGGGAAGCAATCACTGTGCAGCAGCTCCTCCCAGACTGGGCGAGTCTCCAATCCTGAGTGCCTAGGGCCTTCTCTTGTGTCTAGTCACTTCCCACTTTTCCTCTAGCCAGGCCCCTCTCACGGGTGCTGCTCATCACAATACTGGCTACACGCCAGGTCTGCTGCTCCTGGGAGCCCTGTTTTCATGAACGACTGGGCACACTCTCCCTGTTTGCCATTCCCTCAGACCCTAAGTTTGTAGAGCTTGGGGCTGAGAATCCTCAGCGAATTTTACTTGCCCTCCGGTAGCCACGCCCCCGGTAGCTGGTGCAAGAGACCTCAGCTGTCAGCCCTGGTGGGAGCGGTAGTTCTGCGCCGCGGGTCCCGCGCCACCTCTGATTCCCTCGGGCTGGCTGTCGCACTCACGGGAGAGCTGGGAGGGGCCCTTACGAGAGAGCTGGGAGGGGCCCTTAAGTTTTCCCTGATGTGTCTATCACACTGATTTTAATAGAAAAAAATCCCTTGACATTTAGTTTTAAACTATAGAATATTTGATTTGCTCAGAATTGTTAATATATTCTAAATGTTAAAGTATTTCTCTCCCATTGAGTTCGTTATGCTACTGACTTTATAACACTGTGGATAGTTTAAGGCTTAAAATAATAGTTATTTTCTCCAAATGCAGTTTCCATAGAAACAGTACTCTTCACTTATTAGACAAGTAAAAGCAGAACTGACTCTGCTAAGCTGTGAGGTCCTTTTAACCATTGATTTCATTGAATTCACATTCATGTTAGGATGCATTTCAAATGCTTAACTGACATTGATTTGAAACCATAAAATATAATTCATGTTTTCTTTCTTATGTATTTGTAATACTTATAATATATTTAACATATTTCATATGTATATTTATTTATACATATTTACAGAAATACAGAGGAAGCATGTCAGCAAAAGAAGCAGATCTAAACAGCAATGATATAGATACCAAGTTTGTTAGTTGTTCTCAAAGAAGAGGACATATTTAGAAATGCTTTTTAGTCAAAGGACAGTACTTCCATTCCACATCATGGAAGCTATTACGATATTTTTTAATGATATACAATCTAACATGATAATATTTCAATGTCCCAATTCTCAATGTCATAAATAGATCAATGCAAATGTAGAAATTACTGGTGAATATGTGTAACTTGGAAAATAAACAAAGGTAAGGGATGATGTTTAAAAGTGGCATACGGGTTATTTGTTTTTATTATAATCTGAGTACCTTTTCTATTTTTAGTTTTTAAAATTCTAACTCAAAATACCTGGTCACCTAGAGAGAGTTAAATCAGAAATCTAACTTCCAAAATAAAGAATAGAACACATACCAAAAGGGCTTAAAATCATCATACTATAAGTACCATATATGTTTACCTTCATTTAATCATCAGAGTTTAGTCCAAGAAAAGCTCAGATTATCAGTTTTCCACAGAAAGAACCACCCTTCCTTTTGGCGTACTCTACCTGCATGAATACGCATCCTGCTTTGGAACAAAACTGTAAGATCAAGAGAAATAGTGATGTAATTTGCCTTCTGTCCTCACTACCAATATATACTAAGATCTGAAAACATTCAGTAGTCAAAAGGAAAACATTTAATGTGCTCTTAATATGAATTTGAGCAAGAAAAGTGGATGCATTCAAGCAAAGACAAAGACAAGTGTTTTTTAAGTGTGACAATGAGAAGGTTGGTCAATTCCCCTAGGGTTAGAACAAAAGTCAAAATATTAACAAAAACATTTATGAAAGTTAGTTCCAAATAGGCCTTAGGATAAATGTCCCCATAGGGTACCTCAGAAATATGTAAAACTTTTATGCTTTATGTATCAGTTAAACTTTTTAAAAATATTTTTTAGTTTTAGATGGAAACAATATCTTTATTTTACTTATTTATTTTTATGTAGCAATGAGGATGAAACCCAGTGCCTCACAAGCGCAAGGCCAGTGCTCTACAACTGAGCCATGACCCCAGCCCTCAGTTGAAATTTTTTAAAGAACAAATGTCTTGATTATAAAGCCTGTTGAATAGGAAATTAGGTGCAGAGGAAATTGTGGAGCCTGCTTTGTAAAATGTTACTATCATGATGAGATCAGTAAAAGGCACAAATGTGAATCTAGTGAAGTCTATTTGGGCATACCACATGCACTTTCTTTTTTTATTAAATTATTTATTTATTCTAATTTGGTATACATGATGTCAGATTGTAATTCTTTTCATATTACAATATAGAGCACATTTTTCAAGTCACTGATTGTACACAAAGTATATTCACACCATTCGTGTCTTCATACATGTACTTAGGGTAATGATGTCTTAACTCATTCCACCATGATTCCTACCCCATACCCGCCTCCTTTCCCCTCCCTCCCCTTTGCCCTCTCTAAAGTTCCTCCATTCCTCCCACACTCCCCCCACCCATTACCATTATGAGTCAGCAACCTCATATCAAAGAAAACATTTGGCCTTTGGTTTGGGGGGACTGGCTTATTTCGCCTAGCATTATATTCTCCAACTCCAACCACTTACCTGCAATGCCATGATTTTATTCTCTTTTAATGTTGAGTAATGCTCCATTATGTATATATACCAAAGGTTCCCTATCCATTCATCTACTGAAGGGCATCTAGGTTCCATAATTTAGCTATGGTGAATTGTGATACTATATACATTGATTTGGCTGTGTCCCTGTAGTATGCTGTTTTTAAGTACTTTGGGTATAAACCAAGTAGTGGGATAGCTGGGTCAAATGGTGGTTCCATTCCAAGTTTTCCAAGGAATCACCATACTGTTTTCCAGATTGGCTGCAACAATTTGCAGTCCCACCAGCAATGTATAAGTGTTCCTTTTTTCATCACATCCTAACCAACACTTATTGTTGTTTGTATACTTGATAGCTGCCATTCTGATTGGAGTGAGATGAAATCTTTGATTGGCATTTATCTAGTTGCTAGAGATGTTGAACATTTTTTATATGTTTGTTGATTGATTGTATATCCTCTTCTGAGAAGTGTCTGTTCAGTTCCTTGGCCCATTTATTAATTGGGTTATTTGGGGTTTTGGTGTTAAGGTTTGTGAATGCTTTATAAATCCTAGAGAATAGGGTTCTATCTGATGTGCTGTGGTAAAGATTTGTTCCCGTTCTGTAGGTTCTCTATTCACCTCACTGATTATTTCTTTTGCTGAGAAGAAGCTTTTTAGTTTGAATCCATCCCATTTATTGATTCTTAATTTTATTTCTTGCACTATAAGAGTTTTATTAAGGAAGCTGCGGCCTAACCCACATTATGGAGATTAGGGCCTACGTTTTCTTCCATTAGGTGCAAGGTTCTCTGGTTTAATTCCTAGGTCCTTGATCCACTTTGAGTTGAGTTTTATACATGATGAGAGATAGAGGTTTAATTTCATTTTGTGACATGGGGATTTCCAGTTTTCCCAGCACCATTTGTTGATCAGGCTATCTTTTGTCCAATGTACATTTTTGGCACCTTTGTCTAATATAAAATAACTGTAGTTATGTGGGTTTGTCTCTGTGTCCGCTATTCTGTACTATTGGTCTACCAGTCTATTTTGGTGCCAATACCATGCTGTTTTTATTTCTATTGCTCTGTAATATAGTTAAGGTCTGTAATAGTAATGCCACCAGTTTCACTCTTCTTGCTAAGGATTGCTTTGACTGTTCTAGGTCTCTTATTTTTTCAGATGAATTTCATGACTGCTTTTTCTATTTCTATGGGGAATGTCATTGGGATATTGATTGGGATTGGGATTGCATTGAATCTGTATATTGCTTTTGGAAGTATGATCATTTTGATAATATTAATTCTGCCTATTCAAGAACAAGGTAGATCTTTCATCTTCTAAGGTCTTCTTTAATTTCTTTCTTCACCCTGCTATAGTTTTTATTGCAGAGGTCTTTCACCTCTTTTATGAAGTTTATTCCCAAATGTTTTTTTTTTTTTTGAGGCTATTGTAAATGAGGTGGTTTTTCTAGTTTCTCTTTCAGCAGATTTGTCACTGATGTACAGAAATGCGTTTGATTTGTGAGTGTTGATTTTATATCCAGCTATTTAGCTGAATTCATTTATTAGTTCTAGGAAATTTCTGGTTGAATGTTTTGGGTCTTCTAGGTATAGAATCATATCATCTGCAAATAGTGATAATTTTATTTTTTTCCCTATCTGTATCCCTTTAATTTCTATCATCTGTTTGCTCTGGCTAGAGTTTCAAGAACTATGTTAAATGGAAGTGGTGACAGAGGGCATCCTTGTCTTTTTCCAGTTTTTAGAGGGATCGCTTTCAGTTTTTCTCCATTTAGAATGATGTTGGCTGGGGCTTAGAATAGATAGCCTTTACAATGTTGAGGTATGTTCCTTTTATCCTTAGTTTTTCTAGTGTTTTTAACATAAAGGAATGCTGTATTTTGTCAAATGCTTTCTCTGCATCTAATGAGATGATCATATGATTCTTATATTTGAGTCTATCGATGTGATACATTACATTTATTAATTTTTGTATTTTGAATCAACCTTGGATCCCTGGGATGAGCCCTACTTGATCATGATGCATTATCTTTTTGATATGTTTTGTATTCAATTTTACAGAATTTTATTGAGAATTTTGCATCTATAGTCATTAGTGATATTGGTCTTAAGTTTTCTCCTCTCTCTCTCTCTCTCTCTCTCTCTCTCTCTCTCTCTCTCGATGTGTCTCTGTCTGGTTTTGAAATCAGGGTGATATTGGCCTCATAGAATATGTTTGGAAGTGTTTCCTCTTTTTCTATTTTATTAAATAGTTTAAGAAGTATTGGTGTTAGTTCTTCTTTAAAGGTCTTGTAGAAATCATCTGTGTATCCTTCCAGTCCTAGGCTTTTCTTTGTTGGTAGGCTTCTGATGATGTCCTCTATTTCCTTGCTTGAAATTGATCTGTTTAAATTGTGTATATCATCCTGATTTAGTTTGGGTATATCATATGACTTGAGAAATCTGTCAATGCCTTTGATGTTTTCTATTTTATTGGAGTACAAATTTTCAAAATAATTTCTAATTATCTTCTGTATTTCTGTAGTGTCCATCATAATATTTCCCTTTTCATCATGGATGTTAGTGATTTGAGTTTATCTCTCCTTCTCTTTGTTAGCATGGCTAATGATCTATCAATTTTATTTATTTTTTCAAAGAACCAACTTTTTGTTTTGTCAATTTTTACAATTGTTTCTTTTGTTTCAATTTCATTGATTTCAGTTCTGATTTTAATTATTTCCTATCTTCTACTGCTTTGGGGGTTGATTTGTTCTTCTTTTTCAAGGACTTTGAGATGTAATGTTAGGTCATTTATTTGTTGACTTTCTCTTCTTTTAAGGAATGAACTCCCTGCAGTGAACTTTCCTCTTAGAACTGCTTTCACAGTGTCCCAGAGATTTCAATATATTGTATTGGTGTTCTTATTCACCTCTAATATTTTTTTTAATCTCCTCCTTGATATCTTTTTCAACCCATGCTTATTCAATAGCATATTATTTAGTCTCCATGTGTTGGAGTAACTTTTATTTTTTATTTTATCATTGATTTCTAATTTCATTCTATTGTGGTCTGATGGAATGCAGAGTAGTATCTCTACTTTTTTGTATTTACTAAGATTTCCTTTGTGGCATAATATATGGCCTATTTTAGAGAAGGATCTATGTGCTGCTGAGAAGAGAGTGTATTTACTCATTGAGGATAATATACTCTATATATGTTAGTTAAGTATAAGTTATTGATTGTATTATTGAGTTCTATAGTTTTTTGTTTAGTTTTTGTTTGGAAGATCTATCCAGTGGTGAAAGAGGCATGTTAAAGTCACTCACAATTCTTGTGTTGTGGACTATTTGACTCTTGAATTTGACAAGAGTTTGTTTGATGAACATAGATGGTCCATTTGGGGGGGCATATATATTTATAACTGTTATGTCTTGTGATGTATGTTTCCCTTAAGCAGTATGAAATGTCCATTTTTATCTCTTTTGATTAACTTTGGCTTGAAGTCTACTTTATTTGATGGAAACCCCTGTTTGTTTATGTAGATCATGTGAATGGAATGTTTTATCTCAACCTTTCACTTTCAGTCTGTGGCGTCTTTTCCTATGAGATGAGACATTTGAAGGCAACATATTGTTGGGTCTTTTGGTCTTTTTTAATCCAATCTACCAGCCTATGTCTTTTGATTGGTGAGTTTAGGCCATTAACATTTAGGGTTATTATTGAGACATAAATTGTATTGCCAGTCACTTTTGTTTATTTTTGGTATTTAGCTTGATTTGGTTTCTCCTTTGATTGGCTTTTCCTTTATTGTAGTTCTTCCCTTTTCAGATTTTCACTGTTGCTTTTCATTTCCTCCTTGTAGAATATTTTGCCAAGAATATTCTGAAATGCAGGCTTTCTTGCTGTAAATTCTTTTAGTTTTTGTTTATCATGGAAGGTTTTTATTTCTTCATAAAAATTGAAAGTTAATTTTGCTGAATATAAGATTATTTGTTGGCATCCATTACCTTTTACAGCTTGGTATATGTTGTTTCAGGATCTCCTGGTTTTGAGAGTCTGGGTTGAAAAATCTGCTGAGATCCGAATTGATCTTCCCTTAAAGGTAACCTGATTTTTCCCTCTTGTAGCCTTTAAAATACTATCCTTATTCTGTATGCTAGGCATTTTCATTATAATGTGTCTTGGTGTAGATCTGTTGTAGTTTTGTACATTTGGTGTTCTATAGGCCTCTTGTATTTGATTTTCCAATTCATTATTCATTCTTGGGAAATTTTCTAATATTATTTCATTGAAGAGATTGTGCATTCCTTTGGTCTGAATCTCTGAGCCTTCCTCTATCCCAATAAATCTTAAATTCGATCTTTTGATGGTATCCCATAATTCTTGGATATTCTGTTCATTGTTTCTTACCCTCTTCACTGTGAGGTCAATTTTATTTTCAAGATTATATATTTTGCTTCATTATCTGAGGTCCTGTCTTCCAAGTCTGTTGTTGATGCCATCTATTGAGTTTTTTAATTGGATTTTTGTTTCTTTCATTTCAAGGATTTTTTGTTTGTTTGTTTGTTTTTCAGCATCTCTATCTTCTTCTTGAAGTAATCTCTTGCAACATGTATTTGCTCTCTTACCTCTTTGTTGGTGTGATTAATGGTCACCTGTATTTGTTCTCTTATCTTTCTGTTGGAGTGATCAATTTTTGCCTGTATCTGGTCACTTATGTCATTCTTTAATTCCCAAATCATTTTAGTTATGTATATTCTTAACTTCTTCTCTGATATTTTACCTACTGCACTATCTATGGGATTCTATTGTACTATCATGGTTTGTTTGGGGGCACTTTCCTCCCTTGTTTTTTCATGATGTCTATGTGTCTTCCTCTGGAGCATACATCTGAGGTATTACAGCTTCTGCCCTATTATCTTATAGTGTCCCTGTGGGTTACCAATATCTCACTTTTAAGTAGGCGATCGATATTATAGCACTCAATGTGCCCAATGTGCAACCATATATCAGTTAGCTTCTTGTTTTTACAATTACAGTTTTGTCACTGTAATCAGAAATGATGAGTTTGGTTATCTTCTACTAGACAGTCAATAGTAGAAGTAGGTACTGGGGCTTGGCTGAGATGTTTATGAGGTAGGATATGAGAATATGAAGATATTAGATTATATGTCTAGTAAGAGGGAAATCATAAGAAGTTGACTGTTAGTAGGAGAAACAAGAGATAGGCAACCTCATGCAAGTTTCTCCCTGTTACCTCAGCAACAGGAGAACTGTTAGCACCCCTAGTAGAGAAACCTCTGGTGTAGCCAGGGACCTTGGTGACATCTTACCAGGTCCTTACTGTTGTCCCCTGACACAAGCAGCAATATCCCGGTTTTGTGGCTGTGGTAGCCTCAAGCTCATATGTACCCTGATGTTGAGCTGTGGAGCTTTGGTGAATAAGGAACCCCAGCATTGTGGGTACAGTGTGGTTTTCCACATGGGCACAGAGTGGTGTAGCCAGCTCTACTCCTCCGGACCTCCAGGCCGTGGGGTAGCTGGGTGGGCAGGACCACATGTACTTTCCTGTCTCCAACTACTTGTCTGTCTCCATGGCTTCCCCACCTCTCCATCAGACCCCAACAAGCAGTATACAGCTAACTGGCATGAACAGAAACCATGTTCTCTGATCCATGAAGAGTTCTTCCCCAAATAAAATGTAACATCTTGTAAACCATTCTCTATTCTTCGATGAGAGTGAGCTATTGTAGGGGAGCTACTTGGGGTTGGGAGGAACTATGTCAAAACATATATTAATGGTTGTTTATTACTTCACATGTTTTTGAGTTATTCAAGTATAGAAATAAAAAACAACTTTTTTAAATGCTTAAGTCTTACTTCAGATACTTTGATGCTCAAGAAATTCTGTTGCCTGGTTTGATTTATTCCTAAACTGAAAAAAAAAAAAAAAACCTGTGTTTTAAATGAAATATTACTTATAAGCTGATTAAAGTTTCTAAAACAACAAACTATTTTATTATTAACATATTTTCTACCAATTGACCAAATAAAATCTGTAATTCAACATTTTTATATATGTCAAGGGCTTATAACAGGATTTGAGATTTGATAAAATCCACATGTACTAAAGTAGAAGGAAATCAATGAAATATTTGACCACATTTTGAGTAATTTTGTTTTATTGAGTGATATTGCACAAAAATGTTATGGTTTTCATTTGTGAAACTGGAACATGACTAGAAATGATCCAGTTTTCATAATATCAGACAATTTGGAGATATAAGCCAAGCCAAAGAGATTATTATCTACTGAGTAATATAACAGGAAAAAGATACAGAAAAAATAAATGTATAAATAGGGATTTCTAATTTATAACAGAAAGATAGAAGTTAGCATATTATTTCAGTTTACTGTGTGAAGGAAGTCAGTGGAGAAATGAATCTAATGTATTTAGATAAAACTAGATTGTTACCTGCATGTCTCAGCTTCAGGCCAGCCCCTTTGATTGGAACCTGAGAGTTCCTGCCCTTGAAAAAACTCTCGGTGAAGACTCCAAGGACCCAGATGCACTGTTTTGCACATGCATCCAAATTGTTAAGAACTTACAAAACCCTTAATATCTATATAAATGGTCTGTAAAATATTGGTAGTCTATCAGGCTGATCTTTTGGAGACCTCATAGCTCATATTTTGTGAAATTATGATAGAAAAGCATTTTTCCTATGATAAAGATTGTAAAAGCTTGATGATGGATAATGGGATTCATTATTTTATTTTCTCTGCTTTCCCTTACAATTAAAATTTGCCATGATGAAAAGATTTTTAAAACCCTCTATCACTGAAGAACAATATTCCAGCTGATTTTTTACTAAAACACACACACAAAAAAAAACTAGTGGTAATTCAGAAATGATCTTTGTTATCTTCAGAATTTATTTTATGAAATGGAATAAAAATATGCAAAAACTGCTACTAACAGTAATTGAATTATTCAATCCTACATTTGTTAGAACAAAATACTTATATAATAAAATCAAACAAGAAGATTCTTCTCCATTAAACAGCCTTAAAATTCATTTGACCTTAAAACTTGCTGTTTTCCCTGAAGGCATAAGTGAGCCTTTAATTACTGTGGGAACCCACTCTGGTATTACTGTGTTTTACTTATAGTTCTGCCAGGCCTTGCCCAGATTCCCTTCCTGAAGGGGTCTCTTGCTAGACAAGAGCTCTATGTTTCCAATAGACACGTCCCACCCTGGGTATGGTTGAGTCACTAAGAACAAGACAATTCACTCTATAAACCACCTCATTTCTGCTAGGATAGGCAATGTTCACCAAAAATGAGCAAGCTAATTGAATGACAAACAACAATTTCCCACATCACTAGGCTCCACAAACAATGTCATGTTCTTTTTTTAAAGATCAATGTTATGAACAGTAACAAATATACCACATAAATGTTATTCATCCACATGAGGAAAGCTGGAATGCTTAAAACATAAAGAGCTAGCTAGCAAAATTCAACCAGATGTTTACCAGAGTGATTTTAATTCTTTTTTTTTTCTATTCAGTCTAAATATAGGAAGAAACTTTTAAGTTTTAAAATGCTTCCTTTATATTTTCATTTAGTTTTTCACCTCTATTCTATGAAAATTCAAAAAAGCATAGGAATTCTTGCCAGGATAGTCACTTATTTGAAACAACACTTCCTCTGCATTCTTTGAAATTCAGTGGTCTGCATATAACATTTGACTGGTGAGGGGCCTCTATTTGAAATATAAAATCGCAGCCGGACTGCTTATTGTGTCTTAAAATATTTGGGAATCTCAAATCATATTTGCTGCTTAAACACTCTCCTGATTGCAAAATAAGTCCATACAGCTCTTCTCTCTATTTTAGAAATGCTCTTTCCCCAACTCTGAAAATACAACAGTCTGAAAGTGACAATACATGCCTGGGTGAATCAAAAAATTAGCTCCACAACAAAAAGTTGTTTTTTTTTTAATTCAGGGGAAGATGGTTTATATCACTTATGCATCTTCCATGGTTTGGATCTTAAATGTCCCCCAAAGGTCCAGGTGTTAAAGCTTAGTCCCCAGCTTGGCACTATTGGGAGATTGGGGAATATTTAAGAAGTGGGAGATCTTCAGCCCCAAGTGGGTGTGCCTCCAAATGGGAAAATGGGACCCCAGCCCTTTTCTTCCTCTTTCACTTTCTAGTCATGCTGAGAACTGCTTTGTCCACCCTGCACTCCCCATCATGATATACTGCCTCATCACAGACCCAGAAGCAAATGGATCAATTGACCATAGACTGAAGTCTACAAAACTGTGAGCCCAAACAAATCTTTTCTCTATATAACTTAATTATTTCAGGTATCTATTATAGTAATGGAAAGCTGACTAATACATCCTCTAAATAGCTTTTTGGATAGTGCTCAAATCTTTTAGGTCTTACAGAATTATCTCAAACTTAATCTGTAATTCCAAATTTTAAAGAAAAAAATCACTTCAGTCCTCAGTAGTTAGTATATAGTCGTTGATTTGGCCAATTAATAATATCTGACAAAGATAATCAGAAGTAAGCTTCAGAGACAAAAGTGTATATTTACTGTTTTGTCTGTGGACGAGGCAATTTTCCTGCCATTCTCATGTTTAAGTTCTTTATAGTCTATCTGCTATATATACTGACTTGATCATAATGCTGATAATATGATAGTAAATGCCTCTGGTTATCCAGAACTAAGAACCTTAGATGTGAAATTAAGATGCAAGCTTA
This sequence comes from Spermophilus citellus, assembly GCF_964194105.1. Taxonomy (NCBI): domain Eukaryota; kingdom Metazoa; phylum Chordata; class Mammalia; order Rodentia; family Sciuridae; genus Spermophilus; species Spermophilus citellus. Next base: position 93,123,995 of record NC_138189.1, read on the forward strand.
CCAGAGGATGAAAACCTAAACCCCAGGATGTCCCAGAAGTTTTCCACTTTAGTGAAGTCTCTAAGAATTCAGTGACCTTGGAAATGTCAGACTATTGCTTTGAAAGTAAGAGAGGTTTTCCATACCTTTTATTGTGCTGCAAAGAAAAGAGGCATAGTGCTTAGGAGGGCTTTTTGGAATTTAGGCCAAGATATACCTGGTTTAAGCTGTCAGTTTGGAAAGGGTTCCATAGCAAGAAGAGGCTTTGCAGCAGGCCCAGGCTGTTACACAAAGTCTGCAGACACTTAGACCTTATGATTCAGAAAAAGTTTGTGGAATTAGAAGTTTCTACTGTGGATAGAGAGGCATGGATAGGAGATTGGTAATGCAAGAGGAGGAGAAGCTTCAAGATTCTATTCCCTCAGCCACCTCTGACCCAAATTAGCACTCTACACTGAGAGACCCTGCTCCTCTTCCACATCCCTCCCATTCTTTTAACTGTTACTTCCCTAGCCTCTTTAGATCTAGTCATGGCAGAAGCTCCTAGCTATTCCTAAGGGCACATTACCACACCACTGTTGATGATGTTCTTCTATCTTTCTGTAAATATCCTCCTTACAAATCCCATCAGTGAGAATGTGCCTGTTTCAGGAAAATAGGGATGCTGGTGGAATAGGATCCTGTTCTACAGTACAGACTGGAAGTCTTTAGATAGTGGCAGTGCAGTTTTAGTAAGGTAAATGGAGCTGAAAAGGTAAATGGAGATGGTAAATATAAAATCCATTGCAGAGTTCCCGGCACTTACTAGGTGTGCGATTTATTTCATCCCTTCTTCCTTGGCCCAATCCCTCCTCTCCCCTGGCCCTCCCTTGTTATTTTCAGTTGCCATGACAACTCTTCTTCAGTGATATTTAGTCCTTAAATGACAGCACTTTATAGAGCTTGAAACGTTACCATTGTACCTCTGGTGAGGGAACCAACCACTCTATTCTCTATTGGTCTTGCTCTTTGTTTCCTGAAGTAATATTTCTTCCAAAACGCCATATTGAGGTTGATTGCAATTAAGGAATCCTTCAATGTTTCTAGCTATTCTGCAGTCTGTCATGTTTACAGTCAGATTATATATATATATATATATATATATATATATATATATATATATATTTTTTTTTTTTTTTTTAAATAGTTCCTCAGTCTTTTTACAAGTGGCTCACCAAAACATGGTGGGGGTCGTGTTTATATCTTTTCACTGTGTGGCAATGCTTGCAGTACCCACTTTTCTGTCACTCTCCTGAAATTTTCTTGGAATTGATCTCCTGTCTAGATTATTCTCCTAAAAATGGTCGTAAACTTAATGGACTTTTATAAAGTCCAACAAATGTCTATCCCTACCTCTAAGGAGTTGAGTCCAGTTGGAACTTCCAAGATTATCTTCTTCTCAGAGGAGAAACCCTTCCTCAAGACACTTCATCCTGATTGTCTGTGGGTGGGTAAAATTCCTAACTCTTCACTACATTAATGAAAGTATTGGTTATCATTCCATCTTAGCCTTGGGGTGGCCTGCATTCAGTCTGTGACTTTGCTTACCTACTGGCTGGGGGATGTTTCATTCCATTACTTAAACTTTACTCACAGGGTTGTTTTGAGTTTTAAATGAAAGAATCTATGGGGATTACTTACTACAATACCTGGTACATAGTAACACCTCATCAAATGATTGCTCAAAAAGAGATCTAAAGAAATGCATAAGGGGTGGAAGAGCACTGAGGTCAGAGAAAGAAGTCATGAAGATTCTCAAAAATAGATTTTTCATAACTCACCCAGTTCCCTCAGTTTTATATTTTAGGTAGGTTTGTATGTGTGTTGCATTTGAAGACTTTTTTTCAAATGCCACATATTTAGCTTTCAATTCAAACATTTGATTTTGTCATTAGTCAAGAAATTAATTGCCTGCCACCATGCATGCAAAAATCAAGTTCATCTAGTATAAATATTTTCATTTAATGTACAAGCTTCCAACCAAGCCTCTTTCTCCTACATTAGGATTTCATCCTAAATCCAGATGGTGTATTCTATCCCTCTTGTTTTTAAACATATTAGCTAATAGAGTGATGCTTAAATGAAGTATATGATAGTTTTCTGCTAAACTATCACCATTAATTTTATAAAAGTTAATGTAGATTTCTCCCTTTTCTTCCTTCAATTCTTTAATAAATTAAAAGGACCTTGATTATGAGAAAATTAAGAATTACAGTTCACACTATTTTTAATAATAAAACAGATACCACTGTTTCTCTATTTCTTGGTGGATGCAGCTATCAAAATTAATATCATTCACCCTGTTTTCCACCACATAATTCTATACAATGTAATGCCAAAGATACTGTTTGAGGAAACACTTCTTTGGGGTTTGTAGACATGATGTTTCTGCCAATATTGTCATTGGACATACTTATGATCTTGTAAAAGTCTCTGCACAACTGTAATGTGAGGGTGGAAGGAATTCATCCATAGTGATTCTTCCCTTTCTAGAATCCTACATCATGTACCAGACCCCTCTGTTTCTCTATATAGATGTGTATGATGTCATTCATCCACCATGCCTAACATGCCCACCATGCCTGTGCCCAGACCATAGAACACTGAGTTGGTTTATGTTAACCAAAGAAAACATAAGACTATTTCAGACATGAGAAGAATTAAGTAACATAAATAATGCTGCCCTTCAAATGCACTGACTGGAGAGTTAATAATAGATTCTTTACATTTTAGTGACAGTAGTCACAATATAGCAGACACTAAGTGGAAAGTAAATACCATTTTCCCAGAGGCTATCTTAGAACTCATCTTCAATCTTTGGTCAGAATCCAAATATACTAAGCCTGGAAAAATAATGACAACAAAGGAAAAGATCTTTGTAACAAAGTCCAGTAAAAGAAAATAATATTACTCTCTTTAAAAAAAGAACTTTCTAGCAATGATTGCTTTGAGACCACTGCTATTAATGTTCCTACACAGGGTCAGCATCTACTTTTATACAAAATGGTCAGTGTCAGAAATCTCAGAAAACTCATTTAGCTGTATAAAGCATCTCTCCTGCATGTATAAAATGCTTTTGCCCCTGGTGAGGCAGAGCTTGAAAAACTCATGACAGAGCATTGCTGAAGAAACACATGCATAGGCATTGCCTTCCAAAGAGGGAGAGGGGAGAGTTGTTTTTGTTTTTGTTTTGTTTTGTTTTGTTGTTGTTGTTGTTGTTTTACTTCAACAGCTCAGAAAAATACAATTCACCTAAGAGTAGAATTTAGTTTTGCTGTAAGATCATGTCCAACTAAATTCCCTATTAGAGAAACTGACTCGGACATAACTGCTACAATGAAATGTCCCATGATGACAAATCATGCTAATTAGTGAATGATAGAATATGATGCACTTGATTCAGGTCAGAGTGAAAAACAAAATACTAGTTTTGGTAACTGCATGTATTTTTAGAAGAGAGGAGCATAGACTTTTTATAATCGGATTTGAATTATTACCTAACTCCCTGATTCTTCTTTCTCCACACAAAAATTTGGATTTTCTAGGAGATAGTTCAGAATTCTCAGTTCCAAGTAAAGAGACAATTTTCAAAAATTGTACCTGATTACAAGAATATAAACTTCCAGAAGTTACTAGAAGAGAACAAAATCAAAATTCATAGAATAGCATAAACAAATGATTAAAGTAAAAGGAAATTAAAGTTTTTCTAATTAATGAAAGACACTAGACAAATCAATTTTTTTAAAAAATATAACCATGTACAGTGAGTATTCTAAACATGTCTTTTTTTTCAGTTTATCCTTTGAGTTACATATACAAATATATTTTAAGTGATTTTAATAAAATTAAGAAACAAATTTTGGGCCGGATGTAAACAATTGCACAATAATTACTGCTGACTAATTCTGGAACAACCTTTCTTTTTATGCAGTACCCTTATGAGATTCCTGTGAAATATATTTGATCAATATTGGGAATGGTGCAGTGGGTAAGAGATTAGACATAAAGTAACTATTAAAAACATTACATTGTTTAAAGAACATTCTTTGAAGAACATACCACAGTCTTTCACAGCAGCCAAAAGATGAAAATAACTCATGATAAATAGATAAAGAAAACATGACATATATATGTATACACACACAATGGAATATTATTTAATCATAAAATCAAGTATCGATGAATGTGGATGTATCTTGAAAACAATATGCTCAGGAAAAGAAGCCAGACACAAAAAGTTCGTATTATTTGATTCTATTTATATAAATATCCAAAACAGATAAATCTATAAAGACAGAAAGAATTGGTGCTTGCCAATTTCTTAGACAAGAGGGGAATGTGAGCTGAATGCTTAATGAGATTTCTTTTTGGCACTAAAAATGTTCTGAAGGTAGAAAGAGATCATAGTTTTACAATGTTGGGAATGTATTAAATACCACCAAATTATAAACTTAATAAAAATTTTAAGTTTTGTGAATATCAACTTAATTTTTTAAAAAAGAAAAATGTTATAATGATTATGACAATTTGGTGTTACTGGAGAAGAAATAACCATTCCAATGAAACAATAGAAAACCTAGGGAAAAAAAGTCTATATTTGATAAAAATATTACATTTCTATGATAAACTTGTAAATTAAATTATTATAATTCTGAATTAAATTTACAGTCACTATTGTTATATATCACTAACAAAAAAAATTTTTAAAAATACAAATAAAAGTAGTCCATTGCTTTAAAATAGAGAACTTATAGCCTCAAGGTTTTGAAAAACTAATAGACAAGCATAAGAACATAATCCAATATGCTTTCAGATGGATTTTGCATATTTATTTACATTTCTAAAATGTATTAGGGGTCAGATAGGTGAGTTGAAGAACCAGTTATCTGTCAATTGTCTATGACAACAGAGTAACAGCAAATGACTTGAATGAATTGATAAAACAAAAATATTTACTTCTTGCTTTTAAATTTGTCTGATTATATTCAGGATCTTGGTAATCCCTTGCCTGCACATGACCTTCTAATTCTTGCACCAAATTTAACTGTTTAGATTAAGTATATAAACTAGTAATGTCAGTGTCTTTCCTCATCTTTGTCTACTTCCAAGTAAAGTTACTTCTTCATTTTTCTTCATATAAAAATCATTCATTGCTAACTATGATGCAGGTATTACTTTATGTAATAGATTTATAGTCATGAATAAAACAGATTAAAATTCTTGTTCTCATGGAGTTTACTTCCCAAGGGAATACATGCTCAGCTCCTCGATGATGTCTATTCATAAGAATATATCAGTGAGAACACTGCACCATACAAACAGGGATCTTCAGTGCCAATGCAAGTTTTAGTACAGTGTGCTCCTGATTCAGGGTCCAAGGACCTCTGTTTAAGTCCTAGGCCCATAATTATAAGTCATGATATAAAAGAGTATCTTTCTTGTCAAAGTCTCCATTCCTACTACAGAGTATTAGAACTAAATTCACAAGATTGACTTAGGGATTAAATTAGATGGTACACATGAGAAAAAAAAACAATTTATACATTTTTAAATGGTATAATATAACTATATACTGTATAATATATGTATATTTATTTATTTATTTCATAGTCCTATTTATATACCTCTATCATAGAGGTATATACATTGTGTTTTGTATGTTCCCAGTGTCTCTCAATGGTATCTAGTAAATGAAAGAAAGTTGTTAAGGTTTGAATAACTGAATGAATGAATGAATGAATGAATTATCCATAAACACTATCTCAAACTATGTGAATTTAATCTTCAAAATATCCAGGACTACATTTCTTCCCTACATAATCCTGCAGTTATTTCCCATTAAATTTTCAGAAAAGGGGCTTCTTAACTATCAGAAATTTATGTTTATTTTTAAACAAGAACAAGCAGAAAAATCATTTTTAAAACTTTAAGATGCCATTTAACATAGCACCAAAAATAATGAATATTAGGAATACATTTACAAAATATGTGAAGGATCTTCAACAAAAATTTTACATCTAATGGACAATTTAGATTGTAGTTTAAAAGGCTTACATAAATTAAACGCTATGATCATATATTAGAGAAATCAATATTATAAAGAAGTTAATTTTCCTCAAATTTATTTATAAAGTTAATGCAATCCCAATAAAAATTGAAATAAGTTTTTTTTTTTGGTAAAGATACATTTTTTACTTTTCTTTTTTTTTGTGGGACTAGACATTTGATTCTAAAATTTATATGGAAACAAAAAGGGCAAGTGTGGCTATATGATCTGGAAGAAAAATCAATTGAATTTGTTTTATCTTATCATAAAGCTTCAATAATGAAATCAGTATTGTATTAGTGCAAGGACAGAAGAATAAACTAATGTAACAGAATAATGAGATCATAAGTGTATATATATATTTATTTATTTATTTAAAGTCAAACCAGTCCTACAACACAATGGGGAAAGGATGAACTTTTTCATGAAAGGTGATGGTTTAATTGGCCCATATGAAAAAAAATTCAACCTTGATTCCTATCTCATAACTCTCAGAAAGCACAATGCTAATCAGAGTGGGATGCAAATGCTACGAAGAGCAATTTACAACTTTTTTAAAATACCAGATCATATATTCACAATCTTGAGTTAAATTTTCCTAAATATGAAGTAAAAAATCCTACCAATATGGGGGAAATGAAAAATTACCACACTTTAATGTGTAGAAGCTCTGTTCAACAAAATGATGGCATGGATTAAGCTAAAAACCAAGTCGTGAATGAATAATAAGCCAACATATTTGTTATACAAATAATTGAGAGTGAGTTTATGTGCAGGCTAAATAAAATACTCATACAAAAAAAGCAATAAATAAAAGAACAACCAAAAAGAAAAATGAACATAAGATGGTAATCTGAATGCCCAAAACAAATAAAAAATGTTCAACAGTACTAGTCATCAGGAAAATTAAATTCCAGCCACAATGACATTCTACCACATACCCACAAGTATAACTAAAATCAAAGGACTTTTAGTACCAAGAGATGGCAAGAATGTGAATCAACTGGAATTCTCGTACTGCACTGGTTAATGTTTAAATTGCTATGAAGAATTTGAAAATCTAGAGGCAATATCCCCAAACTGAACATATACATACCTTACAACATTGCAATTCCACAGCTAGGATTATCTCCAACAGAACTGCTTGCACATGTATCTCAAGAGACACACAGAAGAATTTTTTATAGAAGCATTATTCCTAAATCAAACACTGGAAATAATCCCAATTTCCATCAACAGTGAAGTGGATAGATAAATTGTGAAATCTCTAGTGTAACAATAAATAGCAGTGACAAAGAATAAAATACTGCTACTCATAACAATATAGATGAATCTTACAGGCATAATGCAGTAGGAAAGAAGTCAGTCACATAAAAAACATATTTTATGATTCTGTTTATGTGAATTTCAAGTTAGGCCAAACTAAACTACAGTGGAGAAGGAAAAAGATAGGAATTGAGAGTTCATAAGATAAGAGTTTTTTCATAGTGCTGGAAATCCTCTATTTCTTGATCTAGAAAGTGGACAATTCACTGATCTCTATCTTCAAATTTTGTATACTTTTTGATAATTTTTTTAAATTAAAAATATGCCAATTAATAACTTTCAAGAAAAGTTTGATAACTATAAAACATCATATAGACATTTTTTCAGATTTATTACTTTAAAGTTTAGGCATGTCTCTATAAGAATTGTAATGCATTCCACTGTCATGTATTTTAAAAATAAAATCAATAAAAAAATTTAAAAAGAGACCATACTCAGCTAAAAATAAATAAATAAATAAATAAATAAATTTACACGTGTGTTAAAAATAGAATTAATAAGCCTATAAATAAAACTATTACTATGGAGAAAAGTATTCATGGTTTAACAGAGAAAAAATTTAAGTCTGACAGTCGAAACTATTTTAATGTTCAAAAACCACTGAAAAGTTCCCACATCAAAGACAAAAACAATTTACCAACATGGCTATGAGTTGGGGGAACATTTGTCAAGGATAAGAATTGGCTCAGAACAAGGGGAAAAAATAAAAGAAATGAATAAATTGTACTCTCTGGTTTAAAACACATAAGAATAAAAGTTAATATAAGAACCTGTGCAATCTGGCATTTTTATAAATAATTTTAATGGGGTAAACAACAGACTCTTTACATTTACTTTGGCTAAGCTTTGATAAAGGGCAAAAGACTGCCTTAATCTGCCCTCATCTTTCCCTTAGAAATATCTCTGTATTGCTCTTTTTGTTCATTGTTATGGTTTGGGTATGAGATCTCCCCCCAAAGCTCATGTGTGAGACAATACAAGAATGTTCAGAAGTGAAAAATGATTATATTATGAGAGGTGTAACATAATCAGTGAATTAATAGGGTAGTAACCTATCTATCTACCTGTTTCTGGGCTGCCCCGGGCACAGGAGCTTTCCTTTGTCACCTCTTGCCATAATGATCTACTTCATCTCAGGCTCAGAGCAATGGAGTCAACCAATCACAGACTGAACCTTTGGAACCATGAGCCCCAATAAACTTTTCATCCTCTAAGTTTTTCTTGTCAGTTTTCTTGGTCACAGTAATGAAAAGCTAATAAACACATTCATTTACTCATTTGTTCATTTTTTTCCACAAACACAGTGATTGTTGTGTATGGAGATTATGTTGTGTATTGGAATTTCAGTGGTAAGCAAGAAAGAAGGTGAGTTCACTGAATTTGGATTTTAAAAGAGAATATAGACAAAAACCAAGCAAACAAATAAATAATATTAATACACACTGTAAAGGCTGAAATTAAGGAAATTAAAATAATGTGGGATATATTAAAATGGTATGGGATAGAGTGTAATGTCATCTGGTATGGAGGTTACTTTAGAAACAGTGGTTAGGGAAGGCCCACCTTAGGAGGAGAAGTATCAAATAAGACTTAGGGGCAAAATTTATTCATTTACTTAATTCGGCAAACACATACTGAGTTTCTACTCTATGACAGGTACCATTCTGGATGCTAAAAAATCAACAATGAATAAGAAAAACAGAGATACAGTCCTGTACCATTGACATTGATGTTTGCAAAACAATTCTTTCATGTTGATGCTACAATGACTGCATTTAACCTGGCTGGGAAAAATCTTGGTGTGGTCATTAAACATCTATAAGGTTGGGTGCCACAGTGAACAATTGGGAGAAGGGCCTGCAATAGGTTTAAAGTGGACAGAGATCAGATCAGGCAATGATTTTGTAGGTCATGAAACGAAGTCTGTTTTTCTCACTATAATTAGAAGCCAATGTTGTGTTTTAAGCAGAGGAATAGTATGAATAGATTTAATTTTGAGATCAAAATCATACTTGCTGCTTTGTGAAGAATGATTTGAAGAAAACAGTAGTAGACATAAAGAAACAAGTTAGTAAACTGCATTCCAGACAAGAAAGTTTAGTAATCTGAATGAATTTAGATAGGAAAGTGGAAGTAGAATTAGATTAGGAGATTGGGGACACAATAAACAGAACTGACTGATGGATGGGTATGGTAGGTTAAAGGGGAAAAAAAATTACCCTTTTACTTCCCAAAGAAACAAGTAAGTGGATGTTAATCCTATATATTAAAGTGACAAAGATAAAGAGGAGTTTGAAGAAGAATTTAAAATAAATAATCATGAGTTCATGCTTTCTGGTAGATTATATTAAGAGGTATACAAAGCATACAACTGTGGTGCAAATAGTTTGAAATGCAAGGGCTGGGGATGCAGCACAGTGATAGAGTGCTTGCCTAGTGTGCACAAGGCCCCAGGTTTGATCTCCAGTCCTCAAATACAAACAAACAACAACAACAACAACAACAAAGTTTGAAATGCAAGTCAAGAACTCAGTGGTAAGTCTAAACATTTAAGATCAATCAGCATAAATATTGATTGCCTATCAATGAAATCACCTAGAAAAAGTATGTTGATGAAGCAAAGTGGATCTAAGATTGAGAATTCGCCAGTCTAGACATTCCATGTCTAATTAAAGAAGGCTTATCAGCCAAGTAAATGAAGACACACCATTGGGTTAGAGAAAATCAACAAAGCAAAAGGAGAGTACAGTAGACTAATTACAACAATTTATGATATATTTTAATAACTAGAAGAATCCAAAGGTCCTCAACACATAAACAGGAATAAGGAGGTAGAACTACTATTTACTCAAACTTCATCATTGCACATTGTATGCATGGGTAGAATTGTCATACTATCCCCCACCAATACTCACAAACATTAAAGATATAATTTTTAAAAAGTTATGGGGGGAGAATTACCTACTATTTCTTATAATGGTGAGAAGCAGAATGGGCTAGAGTCGTAGCATGTGAATGATGAGCTAGCTAAGAGGATTTTCAGTGGAATGCTGGGTGCAGAGGGCTGGGCTCAGAAGACTGGCCTGAGTGTGCTGAGGAGCAAATGGTAGGGGGAAAAGTGAGAGCACAATGATGAGTCATAGTTAGGATAAAGGGGAAGTTATGGATGATTTGAAGAGAGTAGAGAAAGTATGAAATTTTCATCTTGAAAGTGGCAACATGACCCCATTAGAAGAAAACAGCAAGATCAATGAGTAGTATTGAATACAAGTTTGAGATTTGAGATCAGAGTCCATGAAATGATGATAATTTTAGTAATACTAGAAAATTCTATGAAGGCAATTATTCCAAATTTATAGTAATACTAGAATATTCCATGAAAGACAATTATTCCAACTATTACACAATTTTGAGATTACATGTTTAAAAAAAATAGTTAACCATAGGAAAAAGCATGAAAAAACTAACAAAAACTAAAACAAGCAAGTAAAAAATGTGCTTTACTCAATTACAATTTAGATGTACACATTCTGTAAGTTGAAGCTGTCCCTAGGCATTACTTACTTGTATAACCAAATCTTACAGAGTCGATTTTTGTTAAGAACTCTAGTATTATCTCAGTTTGAAGTCAATGGTAAATGAATCTTCTTCATTTGTGCTCTTTTCTCCCAATTAGGTAAGTGAGCCAAGATGTTAGTCAAACAACTGCCTACAAATTAACGCATAACTGGTAATTAAATTTGATCTTTAAAGGAAAAGAGCAACACAGAAAACAACATGTAGCTTGGTCCTTATTTTCTTAGGTATATATAATCCCATCAAATGAATTCCCATTTTAGTGATTTGCTAAAGGTTGATTATTAGATCTTCACATATGTCCCAAGTTAAAGGGTTTATGATAGAAGATGATGATAGATGATAATTAGATAACACAAAGTATAGCTTATCTATTTCATAGTTGACAATGCACACATACATGCTTATATAACTACACACATACAGAAATCATAACCAACAGAAATTTTGATGGCATTCTTAGAGCATCAAAACACTACTGCTCATTTAATAGTAATTCCTCCTTTTTTGACAGACTACTTTACATTCCAAATTATGATTCAGACTTCCTTTTTACAAAGAAAGAATAGACTTTTTCAATTTTCTGGAATAGAGAAATTTATTTTAAAATGTGAGAAAGTAAAACTGACTAAAGTTGTTCAGAGGGGAAAAGATGTTAGATCTTCCAAGTTGGGCTAATACAGAGAATGCCTTAAAAAAACTCAGGAAATTATATCTTCTGTGGAGGGATTTTTATGTCTATTTACTTCATGCTCAAAATATCACAATATTTATAAGAAATTTTTTCATACAGAGAAGGATAAATAAAAATTTAATAAAATATCCAGATTTAATTTGATAAGTAAATTCCATCCAGAACTAAGTCATATAACAAAGATAAACTGTGAAGGAATCTTTCAGTTACTATTGCAGATGGTCTCTCTTTGTTCATATAATAAAAACAGAAATAATAAATTACTAATCCTTTGAGATGTTGAAGGCAAAGGTGTGAGAATCCTCCATTCAGCATCCTCATCCACCCTCTAAATTAAATCAGCAACTGTCTCTAGGAATAATACCAATTATAAAAATTATAGGATGCTCTCAACCTCTATTAGTCATTGCTTTAATTTTCTAAGGCTGCTATCACAAAATAGCAAAGATGGGGCTGCTTAGAATAGGACCCACCCTGACATCTTCAGTGCAATTTTGCACCCCTATAAAGGTTCTATATTCAAAACAGTGGGCTAGAGTTTCAATAAATGAATTTTGAAAGTGTGCAACTTAGCTCATAATAGTTATTAATATTTTAATCCTGTTTATTACATTAATTCATTTAAAAATATCATTTTATTTACCTGGGCATGGTGGTAAGCCACCTGTAATCCCAGGGGATCAGGAGGCTGAGGCAGGGCTCAGGCACAAGTTCAAAGACAACCTCAGAAACTTAGTGAACCCTTAAGCAACTTAGCAACACTCTGTATCAAAATAAAAAGAGTTGGGGATGTGGCTCAGTGGCAAGCACCCCTGTGTTCCCTGGTGTGTGTGTGTGTGTGTATGTGTGTGTTTGTGTGTGTGTGTGTGTGTGTGTGTGTAAAATATATTGTTTGACTTAATCTTTTTAGTTACACTGAAAGGTAGTGTAGGTCGGTGGTGGCTACTTGGTGGCGACTTAGAACAAAGCGGCCCGCACAGGAAAGGAACATCAATCAGGTGCAGCAGAAACGCCTGCCAAACAGGGAGATCTCCTGACTAACACCTGTCAATCAGCAGGACCCCTTGGCCAATCCTGGAGTTCAGCCAACTCCTCTGACCAACTCCAAAGGGACAAGGGAATCTAAAAACACCTTTTCCTGTCCTGAGCCCTTCCCTTCCTGCTGTAAGCCCCATAAAAGTCCAGTCCGGTGGAGCTTCTATGCGGTTTCTCCTCAGACCATTCTCCTGTCCACTCTGTGGGTGTGATTGAATTCCACCCGGAAGTGATATCTCAATAAAGCCCCTTTGGCAGCCCTTTTTAAATCTGCCTCCTTTGGTCACTGCCACCTCGCCTGATCTGACAGGTAGCAACTATTAATCTCCATTTAATAAAAGTTTCTAAGACCTTTAGTGTCTTGATCAAGTTTTAAACAAGAGTTGGAGAAACCAGACTACCTTCCTTGAAATTAAACTTCCTCTGGAAAGTCTGTACCAAGACACATTTTGATGTGGACACACTGTTTCTGTATCCCTACTCTTCCCCAACCTGCTGCTGGGACAGTCCAGCTTGTGGCAAGATAGCATGCTACCTGCAGGCCGTCACCCACACACAGATCACCACCTTAAATTGTTCATCCAACAAAATTCCTTCCATTTATAATTGCAAACCATTTTCCCTTTGCTCAAAAGAATTCAAAGCTTCAGTCCTGAGGAGTGGATGAGGACTGTTTTCTATCACAGGACTTCTTCCTTCAGAGTCTGAGCTTTAATGTTTGGGAAAGAAAAGCCACCATCTTGAAAATCACCCAAAGAGCTTCATTAAGCCCACGGGACTGAAAGAATCATACTTGCTTGGAGTAGAGTGATTTCCGTGGCAACAGCTTTGAAGAAGAACAGCAATGGCTACAGATTTTTAGCTGTTCTGTTTCTCCCCTGTCCCCCCTCCCTTCTCTCTCTGCAACAGGAGCCAGATCTTCCAAGATACCATAAGCTATTCGATTAAGTTCAACAAATATATTCTGGGACCCACCACTGTGGTCCCTCCATTTGGGAAGGTCTTTATTTTTATTCTGACTAAGCTCTTTTCAAGAGTAATAATACTTTCCCAAATCCATAGGGAGCTCTCTGCAGGTCTGCATATCACATGACTCTGTTAGACCACAAAGATGTTTTTATCCCTGCATCTCTTTACGCTCCTTATTTCATTCCTTTCTTTTTTCTCTAAGGAATAAGGCAACTGAAAACAAAATGCTTTTCTGCGCACACTTAGGCAAAAATCTAATGAGTTTTTGTGCTTCAATTTGGAAGAATTTAAATATAACAAAAACATTGTGAAGGAAATGTATTGAAAGCTATGACTAATATTGTATATATGCCTTCTATAATTTTCATTTGTTGGAGGTTTGATGGTTAGGAATAAAAATATGCTGTAACAATCTCTAATGGTTTAAGATGGATGGATATGTTTGCTTGTTTTTGCAAGTTTAAAAACTGTTAAACGATTTTATTCTTTTCTTTTTTGAAATGCTTTCTTATAGAATAATATTTTTAATTAATCCCTCTCACTGTCTATGTAGATGCCAGCTGTTGCATATTTTCTCTATTTTTCCAAATAGGTAACATTTTAGGAGATTTGATCATTTCCTTTTATAACAATGTGACAACACAAAGTGATTACAGAAACAGAAGTACCATTTCAAATAGAAAAAAATAAATAAAAATCAGTTTCACTGTATAATAGTAATTTAAGATATTTGTGCCCTTTTGTACTCTCCTCATTATTCTACCATTTTGTAAATTATATCTTTTTATTCAACTATAAAAAGAGAAAAATATTTTAGCCTTTGGCGACTTTCTGATTGCCCTGCGTCACTGGTATGAATGGTACCCATGGCCTTTCATAATAGATTTCCTGTGGACTGTTTTGGTTTTGCACCTCCACCCAAGTAACTTGCAGTTCTCAGGCTCCAAAGTGGTTCAAGGCTTTTCAACACCAACTGACTTTACACAGTTGATTTGCCAGCTGAAAAGGAAAAGTAGATGAGCTATATGTGAGTTGGGTTTTACTGAGTTCATCAGGTATTTTCTTTATACTAGAAAATGCTCAGCAAAGGAAACAGTTAATTTGTAACACTTCTATTGGCAAATCCATGAAATGGCAGATGTTCTTTTCCTACTTAAATTTTGAGTTCAGGGATGGCATTAAACTCAATGTGCAAAGATATGAACTTCGAGAGTTTTTTGGTTTTTTTAATACAAAAACCTAAATGCTGACCTTTATTTTTTTTTCTTTTGGTCAGAACACAGAAATATCAGCAGTAAATTCTTAAATATTGTGCAATCAATCTATTAGTAATACATTCTCATGATTTCTGCCAACTGGCACCGGCAAAAGAACTTTACTTATAATATTAAGCAAAAGTTTGGTAAAATACTTATGAAAACAACAATAATAATTAATGATGAGGTGTTTGGAATTCAAAGGACAATTCATCTATAAACTACTAAGTAGAAATCACTTGATTGAGTCTAAGGTACAAGGAGATCTAAAAATAGTTAGTTACAAGAGGTCTTCAAGAGTTTTCAGAATAATTCAGAAAAGAAGGTAAATACAAACTATACCATCTCAAGAGACTAATTGGTAAACCCTATTACTTTGAGATACTTAATGAGTCAACAGACATCCTCTCAAATTTTTTGATAATGAGTCTGTAGACATGATTTTTCTGTTAGATTACATGTATAAAACAATCTCCCAAACTATTTTTATAAAAAAAAATTTTAAAAAATGATAAAGGGAGATGCTAATTATCCTGATCGAATCATATGTATAGGTTATATGTGTGTGTTAAAAAATCACACTGCACTTAATTAATATGTGCAACTAACACATGTTGATAATTAATATGTGCAACTAATACATGTTGTTAAAAAAAAAAGCATTGCATCCTGGGTTTGCCAAAAATTTATGTCTCCAAAAATATTATTGGTGGGCTGGGGTTGTAGCTCAGTGGTAGAGCACTTGCCTCACATGTGTGAGGCACTGTGTTCAATCCTCAGCACCACATAAAAATAAATAAATAAAGATATTGGGGCCATCTACAACTAAAATAAATATTTTTAAAAATATTGGCTCAAAAAATATGAAAAGAAAATTATAAACTTAAATTATAATTAACTGGTCACTAAAAAATACACAGTATACATTATGTCAACTATTCCTCCATAATGAAACTCAGTTTATTTAACTAGACATAAACAATGTTTAATGTGGGATGTGAAAGCATCTTAACATACTTAATATAAGAGAGACCCTCCAAGAGCCCCAGATTCTATGAAGGCTTTTCAATGGTCACATCCCAGCCAAAGTATTCAGAATGATAAAACTTTTGAGTAAGCAACATTAAAATAAGTAGTCCTTGCTTCTATTAAATGACATTGTTATACAACATTCAAACAAATTTATCTTTATGTCTAGTATTTAGACTTAGATGGATTAAAACCATAAGAACAATTTTAATGAAATTCAAGGAAATAGAATGTCAGGCAAAATATCAAAAGGAAAAAGAATTAAAGAGTGTTTTGTTTTAATCCACAATAGTCTTATGATCTGGACTAGATACTAAAATTTCAATAAATGCCACACCTAAATCACTATAGCAACATTTTAATTGTTCTACTTTCAGTCATTACCTCTCCTTCCAGTCTACAGGCAACTCAATAGAATAATTTTCTAGCTGAAATGACACTGTCATTCTTGCCTCCAATTCTCAGTTCACTCTTAATTTTTCATTAATTTCACTCTTAATTTTTCATTAATTTCCTCACAGGGAAAGTCTTTGCTTTTCTCTCAACAGATCTAATACTCTCATCTTTTTAACTTTTGTACTGAGAGAAAAAATCTTCTATGTGAATTAAAACAAAATGTGATGTCATATTTCTGTCATGAAAGATACATCTTTTCTTCAGATTCTTTGCAAATTTGATAAGAATTTCGATTGCCTTAGTCTTTTGATTAGTTTCTTCATATCTATAGAATGTGAAAAAATGGAGAGAAATGAGTATCATTTTAGACTCCATAGTCCAGAACTGCCTGTGCTCACCCTGATCTATAATCACATGTTCTGGTTACCATTACTGTCCCCTATATCTAGGAGGGCTGTTCCAACAGTAATTTAGTCCTAGACTGTACACTTGCTGGTGGTGGATCCTCCTTCTCTGAGCTAAGGATCAAGATCAAGATGGTGCCCAGGTTTCCTGTCTTGGTTCTCAATCTAGGGTTCAGGAAATTTCTTCCCTGAGTTCTAGATTTGTGTTCTCTCTGATGTGTTCCCCAACACTACTGGATGCCTTGGTTCTCTCAAGCATGCCCACTTTAACGCCTTCCCTATCACTATTAATTTTTCATTAATTTCCTCATCTACCATTTTCTTTTCTTTTTTTTTTTAAAAAGAGAGAGTGAGAGGGAGAGATAGAGAGAGAGAATTTTTTAATATTTATTTTTTAGTTTTCGGTGGACACAACATCTTTGTATGTGGTGCTGAGGATCGAACCCGGGCAAGCACGCTACTGCTTGAGCCATATCCCCACCCCCCATTTTCTTTTCTTAATTTTTATTTTTTTTAATTTTTAGTTGTAGATAGACACAATGCTTTATTTTATTTATTTTTATGTAATTCTGAGGATCAAACCCAGTGCCTCACACATGCTAGGCAAGCACTCTACCACTGAGCTATAATCCTAGCCCTCTTATTTTTTCTTAACCTTCAACACTCTTCTGAACTCTTCTCTAGTCCTACTGGACAAATCCTTTTCTCCTTGTCAAAGTTATTCATCTTACATTTTAACATTCATTATTGATTTCTTAAATTTTATTTTTCTCCAATTTTCTTAAGGTATATTTGACAAATAAAATTGTATTTATTACAGTGTACAACTTGAGCTTTACGTATGTGTAAACAAATGTAAGATGATTAAAGCAACTTGATTTTTTAAGTAGTGGTTATTCTCTGAGTAAAATTTTTAAGAATTTTTTTTAGTTGTCAATGGACCTTTATTTTATTTATTTATTCATATGGGGTGCTGAGAATCCAACCAAGCATCTCACACATGCTAGGCAAGTGCTACACCACTGAGCCAACACCCAGCCTTGAATAAAAATTTTGATAGGTATTTTTATGTGATTTAGACTAGTCTGGAGGCACTCTTTAAAGCAGGTATTGTTTCACCCTGTTTAATGATAAGAAAAACATGACTTAAAAAATTTAGATCTTGTCCTCTGTGACTTCAGGACTACTCTGGCCATTACAAATGTAGCTTACATACTAGGAGATTTCCAAAATAGGATTCTCAGGACATATATTAGAAAGTCTGATTCTAAGGATTATAAGGACTATCTGAGGGATTCAAACAGTGAACCAGCTTTGGGACCCATTGTGCTGCACATGTTGCCACTTACCCCATTGTATCCTCTCTTACAAGGCATCAATCACACTCTTGACATGAAACCAGAATCACTTTACAACTGAAAGGTAGTCTTACAGTTTTGTGATGTACATTTTACTTAGAGGTGTTCCATATATTAGTTTATTTACATAATAAATATATTAACCATTCTAGATTATGTGTTATCCTCCTTCTTTCTCCTGCTAATTCTACCCCAACCTCAATTTGAAAAGCAGTTGTTTAATTAATACCAGTAGCTCAATTTAAATCTCATAATAGGATTTTTTTTCCCTTGGGCCTAGCACACTTTCATAAGAATTAAAACCAAGACAATGAGACCACAATTATAAGGATGCCTTCAAATTGCCATTGCACATGCGGAAGATATAGTGAGGTGCCAACTCACTCTTTTACAATAACTGACAAAGAAAGAAAGAAAGAGAGAGAGAGAGAGAGAGAGAGAGAGAGAGAGAGAGAGAGAGAGACAAAGAGAGAAACAGAAGGGAGGGAGGGAGGGAGAGAAAGAGGGAGGAAAGAGAAAGGGGAAATATATGAAATATATGTAATTGTATTATTCATATAAAGAGATCAAATTTTAAACTAAGCATTCTAAATAAATCTTTCTACCAGAAAATAACCATGAATATTTTTTATTGGTTGTTCACAACAGGAAAAAGCTCTTGACATATCATATTTCATACATTAGAATCAAGTGGGTTATGAACTCCCATTTTTACCCCAAATACAGATTGCAGAATCACATCAGTTACACATCCACATTTTTACATACTGCCATATTAGTGACTGTTGTATTCTGCTACCTTTCCTATCCTCTACTATCCCCCCTCCCCTCCCCTCCCATCTTCTCTATCTACCCCATCTACTGTAATTCATTTCCCTCCATGTTTATTATCCCGTTCCCTTCACAACCTCTTATATGTAATTTTGTATAACAATGAGGGTCTCCCTCCATTTCCATGCAATTTCCCTTTTTTCTCCCTTTCCCTCCCACCTCATGTCTCTGTTTAATGTTAATCTTTTCTTCCTGCTCTTCCTCCCTGCTCTGTTCTTAGTTGCTCTCATTATATCAAAGAAGACATTTGGTATTTGTTTTTTAGGGATTGGCTAGCTTCACTAAGCATAATCTGCTCTAGTGCCATCCATTTCCCTGCAAATTCCATGATTTTGTCATTTTTTACTGCTGCGTAATACTCCATGGTGTATAAATGCCACATTTTTTTTATCCATTCATCTATTAAAGGGCATCTGGGTTGATTCCACAGTCTAGCAATTGTGAATTGTGCTGCTATGAACATGGATGTGGCAGTATCCCTGTAGTGCGCTCTTTTAAGGTCTTCAGGGAATAGTCCGAGAAGGGCAATAGCTGGGTCAAATGGTGGTTCCATTCCCAGCTTTCCCAGGAATCTCCATACTGCTTTCCAAATTGGCCGCACCCATTTGCAGTCCCACCAGCAATGTACAAGAGTAGTCTTTTCCCCACATCCTACCCAGCACTTGTTGTTGTTTGACTTCATAATGGCTGCCAATCTTCCTGGGGTGAGAGGGTATCTTAGGGAGGTTTTGATTTGCATTTCCTTGACTGCTAGAGATGGTGAGCATTTTTTCATGTACTTGTTGATTGATTGTGTGTCCTCCTCTGTGAAGTGTTTGTTCATGTCCTTGGCCCATTTGTTGATTGGGTTATTTGTTTTCTTATTGTCTAATTTTTTGAGTTCTTTGTATACTCTGGATATTAGGGCTCTATCTGAAGTGTGAGGAGTAAAAATTTGTTCCCAGGATGTAGGCTCCCTATTTACCTCTCTTATTGTTTCTCTTGCTGAGAAAAAAACTTTTAAGTTTAATTAAGTCCCATTTGTTGATTCTTGTTATTAACTCTTGTGCTATGGGTGTCCTATTAAGGAATTTGGAGCCCAACCCCACAATATGTAGATCGGAGCCAACTTTTTCTTCTATCAGACACAGAGTCTCTGATTTGATATCTAGCTCCTTGATCCACTTTGAGTTGACTTTTGTGCATGGCGAGAGGAGGGGATTCAGTTTCATTTTGTTGCATATGGATTTCCAGTTTTCCCAACACCATTTGTTGAAGATGCTATCCTTCCTCCATTGCATGCTTTTAGCTCCTTTATCAAATATAAGATAGTTGTAGCTTTGTGGATTAGTCTCTGTGTCCTCTATTCTGTACCATTGGTCCACCCGCCTGTTTTGGTACCAATACCATGCTGTTTTTGTTACTATTGCTCTGTAGTATAGTTTGAAGTCTGGTATCACTATACCGCCTGATTCACACTTCCTGCTTAGAATTGTTTTTGCTATTCTGGATCTTTTATTTTTCCAAATGAATTTCATGATTGCTTTATCTATTTCTACAAGAAATGCCATTGGGATTTTGATTGGCATTGCATTAAACCTATAGAGAACTTTTGGTAATATCGCCATTTTGATGATGTTAGTTCTGCCTATCCATGAACAGGGTATATTTTTCCACTTCTAAGATCCTCTTCTATTTATCTCTTTAGGGTTCTGTAGTTTTCATTGTATAAGTCTTTCACCTCTTTTGTTAGGTTGATTCCCAAGTATTTTATTATTTTTGAGGATATTGTGAATGGAGTGTTTTTCCTCATTTCCGTTTCAGAAGTTTTGTCGCTGATATACAGAAATGCCTTTGATTTATGTGTGTTGATTTTATATTCTGCCACTTTTCTGAATTCATTTATTAGTTCTAGTAGTTGTTTTGTAGTTTCTTTATTCAACTTTTGTTTGGAGGATCTGTCCAATGGTGAGAGAGGTGTGTTGAAGTCACCCATAATTATTGTGTTGTGGTCTATTTGATTCTTGAACTTGAGGAGAGTTTGTTTTATGAACGTCGCAGCGCCATTATTTGGTGCATAAATATTGATAATTGTTATGTCTTGTTGGTGAATGGTTCCCTTTAACAGTATATAATGTCCTTCCTTATCCCTTTTGATTAACTTAGTCTTGAAGTCAATTTTATTCGATATGAGAATGGCCACCCCTGCTTGCTTACGAGGACCGTGTGCATGGTATATTTTTTCTCAACCTTTCACCTTGAGCCTGTGTATGTCTTTTCCAATCAGATGTGTCTCCTGGAGGCAGCATATTGTTGGATTTGGTTTTTTAGTCCATGTTACCAGCCTATGTCGCTTTATTGGAGAGTTTAAGCCATTAACGTTTAGAGTTACTATTGATATATGGTTTGTACTTCCTGCCATGTTTGATAATTTATCTCTTTTTTTCCTAATTTTGTTTGTTTCTCCATGATAAGGTTTCCCCCCATCCTCTGTCTTTACCGAGGCACTTCCCACTGATGGTTTTGGTTATTGTTTTTCATTTCTTCCTCATGTAGTGTTTTGCTCAAGACACTTTGCAATGCTGGTTTTCTGGCTACAAATTCTTTTAGCTTTTGTTTATCATGAAATATTTTTATTTCATTGTTGTATCTGAAGCTTAATTTTGCTGGATACAGAATTCTTGGTTGGCATCCATTGTCTTTCAGTGTTTGAAATACGTTGTTCTCGCTTTCAGCGTCTGTGATGAAAAATCTGTTGTTAACCTTATTGGTTTACCCCTAAATGTGATCTGCCTCCTTTCTCTTGTAGCTTTTAATATTTTCTCTTTGTTCTGTATATTGGATATCTTCATAACAATGTGTCTTGGCGTTGGTCTACTGTGATTTTGTGTGCTCGGTGTCCTGTATGCATCTACAATTTGTATATCTGTTTCCTTTTTTATTTCTGGAAAGTTTTCTGTAATTATTTCATTCAGCAGGTTACTCATTCCCTTGGTATGAATCTCTGTACCTTCCTCTATCCCGATGACTCGTAAGTTTGTTTTTTTTATGTTATCCCAAATCTCTTGGATGTTTTTCTTGTGATTTTTTACCAGTCTATCTGAGTTGGCTAGACTCTTTTCAAGATGATATATTTTGTCTTCATTATCTGACATTCTGGCTTCTACTTGTTCCACTCTCTTAGTGATACTCTCGATTGAGTTTTTAATTTGGTTTATCGTTTCCTTCATTTCTAGAATTATTGTTTGATTTTTTTTATAATCTATCTCCTGATAAAGTTGCTTAACTTCTTCTTTTATCTGATTATGTAATTCATTTTCAATGTGATCTTTAAGTTTTCTTTCCATCTGTCTAAGGTATTCCTTGAATTCTTTATATGGCCATTTTTCTGATGACTCTAGGTCCTCCTGAATATTTAGGCTGTCCTTCATTGTTTGTACTCCTTTTCTTCCTTGCTTTTTAATGCTCATGTTACTTCTTGTTCTGTTTGACTGCTGAGTTACTGTTTACTCTTATAAATTTATTTGATGCTTGGGAGGAGAGATATTAGAAGTGAAGGGAAGAAGTCACTAAAGAGAATGAGTGTAGGCAGGTAGAATTCAAGGAAGGGGGAATAAGAAAATTGAAAAGAAATGAAAAGACAAAAGAAAAAAAGTGAAAAGAAAGAAAGAAAAAATGAAAAAACAAAAATTTAAAACCAAAAAAAAATTATAATGATAATAAAAAAATGGAAATTAAAGTTTAAAAAATAGTAGTAATAATAATAAGATAAAAATAATTAAAAAATTGAAACCATTAATAAAAAAGTTAAAGAACAACAACAACATCAACAACAAAAAATGAAAATAAAATAAAAAATACTAATAATAATCATAAAAAATTAATAATAATAAATGCAGTCATAGAGCTCGATTAACTTCTCTTCCAGTAGGTGGAGCTATGCCCACTGGGCCAGGCTTCTCTTCTTGATAGGTGGGATCCAATCACTGTGCATCAGCTCTTCCTCCCAGACTGTGCGGGTCTCCAATCCTGAGTGCCTAGGGCCTTCTCTTGTGTTTCCTCAAGCCAGGCCCAGCTCACCTGTGACACTCACTACAATAGTGGCTACACGCCGGGTCTGCTGCTCCTGGGATCCTTGTTTCCATGGATGCCTGGGCACACTCTTTCTGTTTGCCTCCCTCAGACCCTAAGTTTGTAGGGCTTGGGGCTGAGGACCCCCAGCAAATTTGTTTGCCCTCAGGTAGCAACTCCCCTGGTAGCTGGTGCAAGGGACCTCTGTTGTCAGCACTGGTGGGAGCGGTAGCCGGGAGTTCTGCGCCGCTAGTCCCGCGTCACTCCAGATTCCCTCGGTCTGGCTATCGTGCTCAGTTGGCCTTTACCTCTGTGAGTTCAGGTGGGCCAATTAGTTATTTCAGCGGATCATTAGTGCTGAGTCACGAGAAGCAGGCAAACTGGAGCTAGAATGCAGCCAATCCGGGCTCGGTGTGTTCTGAGAAGGCCAGACTGTTCGCCCCAGATCCACTTCAGCTGTACATTGCCTAGTGGTCCTGAGCAAACAGCATTTTGACAGTTTACTTCTCCCTATGCCCGCGCAGCTGAAGGGATTAGAGACTTGATCTCTCTGCGTCTGCCGCCATTTTGGATCACTTAGATTTTAAATTGTCACTCATCAGCTGTTCCATTTTACTCGGCGGGTCAGTGGCTTACTCACGTGGTGAAGAGTCTGCTCTAAGGTGCTCTGCAGGAAGTGGCTGTGGCCGTCGGCACGCCCGGGGAGGGGGTGCGGGCTGGGGGAGGGGAGGCAGCCCCACGGGGCCCACACGGGGTGTCTGAGCACGCCAGAGAGCGGGCGGGGTGGGGGAAAGAAATTGAGATCTAGATTTAGAGAGTGAGCGTGGGAGGAGAGATGGCGGGGGAGAAGCAAAGCGGGAAGGCGGAGTGGAAAAGGAAAAGGGGCCGAGGGAGCCGGGCAACTCAGGGGCTGCAGCCTTACTGCTCGCGCTGGAATCGTGACGGACTCACTCCACCTTGGCTGGAGTCGTGATGGATTCACTCCACCTAGGCCCCTTAGTCTTTGTCGACAGATCTCCTTTAATGATCTTTACTTTTTCTTTTAAGACGCGGCAACACACGCTGCGGGCGCGGTGGCGCGGAGCACGGAGCGGCTCACTCACTTCCCGCCGCCATCTTCCAGGTCCCATGAATATTTTTTATAACACAAGGAAGTACTTTACTCTATCAGTATATTCCAATTAAAACCAAGGTTCAAAATTCATTCATTCTTTCTTCTGAGATTTTGAAGTCCAGTATTAATTTTTTCAATGTAAACTGGGATACAAAGAATGATTATATTTTCTTCCCTTGCTACTTGTACTATTCATTCAGATGTACCATCAAAACATCCAGAAGAAAAAAAAAAGTCCAGAAGTTTTACAGTAGTGAGAAAATCTTCAGCCTGATGGATTAAAAAGGTAAGAATAGAGCATCTACGATGTTATTTTACCAAACATGTTTGAAACCATGATTTTTCCCACATTTACATAAGGGATGGAATTGAGATATGGAGATAGCTAATGATCCTCTGAGTCAGTGAACAGTTTACTGGAAGATTCAGGGAGAAACCCAGGATGTATATCTGAAAACCCTTCACTGGACATAATAAAGCCTTGTGATTCTGACATCACTCTTCCTACAACACTTTCCCATTGCTACAGAATCCTCTTGATCAACACTGTTTTTTTCCTATAAGGCAATAAAATTATTTAGAATTTGACCTTTAATGTTCAAAGTAAAGAAGACCAAAGGAATTAGGTTGCTTCTGCCTGTATTTTCATCTGTGTAGAGCAAAGTAAATGGATTTAAGTAATGATTGGTCAAGATTTCACATAGAAGGTCTGAGTTGAATGTAGTTGATTTTGGAATAAGTCCAAAGAAGGAAGAGAGTACTTCTGAGATGGCAGCCCAAGAAGGCATTATGCCAGGAAAGAGTTGTAAAAGCCAGGAAATGAATTGGGATGGTTGTGAATGGAGAGAGTCAAACATATCACTAAATCAGGAGGGCCAAGAAGATGGGAAACCAGAAAAATGCATCCTGCTTGGGAAATGCTCATTAGAGATGAGATTGAGACTGGATAAATCTATGTGTTACTGATTTATTCATCTGCCTTGTTCTTTTCATCCATAAAACACGGCGCTGGGGTAATTTCCATAAAGAAAGACATATCTATTGTCTATGAGTTCTTGCATTCTTTTAGTAGAAAAAGTTGTGTTCTCAACTCTGACCTGTTATTTGGTATTATGCCTTTTGTGAACTCAAAAAAAAAAAAAAAAAAAAGGCTAACAGAAAGATTTCAAGATTTAATGTAAATGGCATCAATTTTCAAGGAAAGATATTTGGCATGTAAGCTATGTTGAATTTCTGACAATTATTCACTCAAATTCAGCTAACTTATCTTTTACTTCAGATAAGGTAGGATGGTGCTAGGAGATAAAGAGAGCATATTACCAAATGGCACCATCCTACCTTATATCTTTCCTTGAAACGTGTGAATTTAAAAGGAACAAGAAGTTCTCCAGTTTGTCACTTATATTAATATTTCTCAGAGCAAGTTATTAGATATGAATCTAATAGGTAAAAGAAAGACCAATTAGTTTATTTATGCCTTGGAGAGCTAAGAAAAATGAGAATGTGTCTAATTTGTTATGTTTGGATGAATTCCCTGAGCTTTATACTTTGTCAAAAGATGGCCCTCTTTGCATAACAACTTAGTAAATGGCTCTATAAATCTTACATTTATAATTTGAAAAGTTGACAAGGCATTTCTAAAAAGTATCTCAAGATTATTGTCAATTAGCTAACAGATCATTAAGTTATACTTAGTGTCTTGCTTAAGATTTCTCTGAAAATCAGTAGTTAGAATCAAATACTTGTTTTACTTAAGCAATACTATTTCCCAACACCATAAAAAATGCCAGTTACAAAAAACACATTGGCTATTTCATCTGTTGTGTTTTCCCAACCACAGGCTATAGATTTTACCATTTTTATTGGTGCTGAGGGAGTGGGGACAGAGGGTGTCCGAGATCTGTTTCATAAAGCATTAGAGAAAGGGGTCTACAGATAGGAAAACATCTATTAAGAAAATTATGAAACCCACATCAAATTATTCCCTGGCTCTGGATGGTTTATCACTGTTTCTTTTTGCTTATTGTAAAGTTATACCTTCAAAATAAACTCTGAAGCCACCATTATGTTTACTTTTGTTTCAACATAAAGGCAGAGAAACCTAGAGAGTGATTTTCTTTGTGGGTTTATATGTGTATTTTGAGTGTGTTTAATTTCCTGCTTCTTTAGCCTTCCTTTATAGTTTTATCTGGATGCTTATTATAATACCAAGTAATAAATTGTTCAGGATAAGAATGTAAACATATTCTTGAAATAGTATATAAATCCTCACAATAACCCTAAGAGGTAATGAATCATGGTCTTTATTTTGTAGATTAAGAAACTGAAACACAAAAATGTGTAAGTAACTTACAATTAGTATTATTACCTTATATTTCTATAATGTCACTGACATTCACTGTCCAAATATCACAAATATTTCTTGAATGATTTTCATGTAATATAATAACAAGAGGAATTTCTCTTCCCAATTATTGATTTTTAAGTTAAAATATTATTTTTATTTTAATCTATTCTGCATCTTTGAGGTTAAACAACTAGATACAATGTTCTTATGAGTTTAGGTTCAAACCCAAGATAGTTGCATTCATTAAAACTTAACAGACACAAATGCACGTTATTATTTGAAATGTTTTCTTCCACCATATATAAATGCAAAAAATTTCTCATGAAGAGAAAAAAAGATACAGGTATCTTTCTTTTTTCTTCTTTTCTCTTTAAACACATAGTATTATTTTTCCAAATGCAAGTGTTTTTTAAACTATTTTCATTGACATTACTTCTATATTAAATCCAAAATATATTCAATTGGCATCTGTGATACTTATATAACAGCAATTTCTTATTGTTTAAAGTGATCATCCTTAATAAGCATTTTACAATAGGGTATGGTCTAAGCAGTGCTTTCATTTGTCAGGGTTAAAAGATCACAGTCCTTCTCAAGATGTTAGTAAAACACACACTTCAGCCAAGTGTGAGACAGTGCAATCGTTCCCTGAGAGAGCTTGGTGCCTATTCATTCCAAATGCTTCATTATTTTTTGGAAGTCTTTTCTATTTGCTTCTTCTACAGAGAATTTTATACATCCATAACTTTCAAGGTAGGTCTTTTCATTATTTACAAGGAAAGAAAGAAAAGAAATCGTGATTTTAAAAAACTACTGCCAAGAGGTTTAGAATATTTACTCCAAACTGAATGTGAATCACAGGAAACTGTTTTGCAGCCAAACACTGCTGTCTCTAATGATCTAACTAGGTTAGTAGGTCACTGAATTCCTTACCCTTACTTTAAGCTCATCTTTGTTGAGGAAAAAAAAATGACATAACCAAGTGTCAGCAAGATCTGCTTTCTATAGTTTTTAAGAACAAGTTGGAAAAAAATTGACAAGTCTGTGAGTTACACTTTAGAGCCTAAAAAGAAGCCACTGTTTTGCTCACCTCTCTTCAGGAGTGCTGCCAATGGTGACTTTATGTGTTCTTTTCATATCCCCTGTGTCCTCCTAACTTGTTCTTTTAACTGAATCAACTTACAATATAAGTCTCCACTTTCATTTTCTCAAATTCCTTAATTTTCCTTTTTGGTGCTTCCATGTCTTCCTGTAGGTTTTCTCTGAAATTTGTATGTGATTAATTTTTCTACTTAAACAATCCCATTTTGGATGGTCTATCTTTTTTTAGACTTCAATTATTACTCACCTCCCATTTTAAAAATGTGTGGTAAAAAAACTGTATGTTCCTTTCATTTCAATTAAAATTTAAAATTGTTTGTTTAACAAGAGAAATGGCAGCAAAATGTGATAAAACATACACTGGACCAAAGTGGAATGTATCTGAGCCTACATCCCAGCTCCTTCTTTCAGACATTCTGCAGCAAGTGCTTCCAGATCTCAAATTTTGTGCCAGATACTGATATAATATAGTGCACAATATGTTCATTGTTCCTGCTTTCATGACACTGTTGGGAAAAGCAAGAAGTAATCAATTATGCAATAAAAATATAATGACCAAATATGGTAGGTGCATAAGAATGTGGGGGAATTTGACTGTATTAGAATGGTTCAAGAATGTTCCCTATAGGAGGTGATAACTAACCGGAAATAGGACCTACAGGTTGGATAAAAGGCACAGGAAAATTTGTTCCAGCAGAAGAGGAAAGATTTTTTTAAGGGAAAAGCCAAAGGCAATAGAATAAGCCCCATGGTAAGAGAAAGAGTTCCATATATGACGGGGGGAAGTGAGGGTGCAGATCTTGCAGGATCTAGTAGGACAAATTTGTGATCTTGTTCTCAGTGCCAACAGAAATTGGAAAGAATTAAATTGATGTCATTAGATTTTCATTTCAAAGGAGCAACTGTGCCCAACCTGTTGAGAAAAAACTACACCAAGGCAAGAGCCAAAGAAGGATGATACCTTTAGAATGTAGACTATGGTCATTTGGACCAAAGAGGTGGTATTAGGAAGAGACAAAAGTAAATTGATCCAAGATATTCTCTATTTAAGAAGTACAACTGAAAGGACTTCATGAGGGACTGAACATAGTGAATGATCTTGTCAACAAGTACTTACACATTGCCATTGACTAGAAAGCAGAATAGGTTTGCAAGAAAAGATCGAGTTTGTTAGACTACATGATGAGTGTGTCTATCTGAAAGAGAGATTGGTAATGTTTCAGATTTCAGATTTTGCAATATTTGTACATACATAACGAGATATCACAGAAATAGGACCCAAGTCCAAACATGAAATTAATTTCTTTCATATATGCCTTCTATTCATACCTTGAAGGAAATTTCATACATTATTTTAATTATCATGTTCGTGGAACAAATTTGCCTACATTGAGCCATCAGACTTGTAGTATCATGTCACCACCCAAAATGTTTCAGGTTTTGCATCTTCAAATTAGGGATGCTCAACCTGTGTTAAAGTTTGTAATTTCTTTCGAACTAAACTTTGAAACTGGAGCTTTTAGAGATTCACTTTCTGTAGTTATAAAGTAAGAGAATGAGTAAATCATCTCTAAGATATTCCTTTCAGTTATCTACTTCGATTTTATTGCCAACTTTAAATCTCATCCATAGGAAAAACTGAGAAATTGAATATCTTTGCTCTAATGAGTTGCCTGTTTATAATCACAGTAGGAAAGGAGAGAATTTACCCTAAATTTGACCAAGTGTATTTTCAAAGTTAGACAACAAAAAGATATTTGGGGTTCAAGCTATTATTATTGCTCATGACCTTAAACTGAACACAGAAATAAAATTCCTATCCAATTTATTTGCCAGTGGTTCTCCAACATTTTTTAGAGGTCTCTTTTCCAAGGGAAGTGGAGAAGGACTCCTACCAATAAGAATGAAATGTTAAAATTAAAATGCCATTAAAATAGCAAAAAGGCAGTGAATTTATAACAATAAGAGGTAAATAAATACACTGTAAGGTTAAATACACTAATGAATATTAAATCCACAAATGTACCTATTTCAGCAAATATATGTCAAAATGAGCTGAAGGCATCCCTACATTTTCAGTGAACTTTTTAAGTGGATTTTTTTTTTAGGGAACAAGAAAAACAACAACAAAAGGAGTCTGTACATGTTCAGTACTGATGCAACTTTAAAAAAAAAATCGAACTTTTCTGAAAGTGATAGGAATTTCAGCTACTTACATGAGTAGTTAGAAGGAGAAATTCAGTTGATATGGCTGACAGCCTCTGAGATGGCCCTTTCTGATCCACATCTCCCATCACTTACACCCTTGAAAGAGGGCTGCACCTATGTACTCTCTTCCAATGTAGAGAATATGGGAGAAGTGATGCACTATCATTTTCAGTATTAGGTCCTGCAAAGATGGCAACTTCTGTCTTGCAGAGTCAGTCTCTCTCTCTCTCTCTCTCTCTCTCTCTCTCTCTCTCTCTCTCTCTCTCTTAGATCATTCTTTCAGAGAAGCTTCCATGTCATAATTTGGCCATGCAGAGAGGGGCCAAGGCATGCCAACAACCTGAGCTTAGAAGCTTAGAAGCAGATCACTCCCAATCTCTACCTCAGATGAGCCTTAGGATAAGACTATAACCTAAAAAGACTGTAATTGCTTGAGGCAAGAAGTCAAAGTGTGCCTGAATTTCTTAGAGTCATTGTAAGTGAATAAGTGTTCATTGCTTTAAAATACCACGTTTTGCAGTAATATTTTATATAAGATGGCAACATTAATTAGTCACCAGATATCATTAAAAAACACTAAATTAAATTCTTCAGCTGGGGACCATGGCTTCAACACATGAGCCTTTGGGGGATATTGCAGATCCCAATTATAACAAATCCATAGCATGGACATAACAAGAGAAAGAGGTGACAGTCTCCAAAGTAAAACTCAGAGGAAGTCTAACAAATTATTGAGGGTTGAGGATTAGTTATCATGACTGTTTGGAATCTCTGGGTCCCCATAAGAGGCTTGTGAAGCCTCTTCCAGATGCCCAGAAGGAAGATCTGGGAAGGATAGGGAACCTGGGGTAACCCAAGTTCAAAGTACAGACAGCCTTCCCTCATGTTCCACCTCTGCAAATTCTGAAAGTGCTGGCTCCAACAACAATGAAATCGATTTTTTTTTTAAGTTGCATCAGTACTGAACATGTACAGACTCCTTTTGTTGTTGTTTTTCTTGTTCCCTAAAAAATTACATTTAAAAAAAGTTTATATAGCATTTACAATGTATTAGATATTATAAGTGATCTAAAGATGATTTAAAGTATATGGGGGGACTGAATATGTAGCTAAGAGGTAGAGCATTTGCCTAGCATGTGTGACTCCCTAAGTTTGATGTTCAACACCACAATAAAAAATAAACATGGGAAGATATTTTTAAACTAGATAACTAGATACAAATAAATTTACTTTTATATAAGGAATGTGAGGATGCACAGATTTTGATATCTGCAGGGCCCTGGAGCCAATCCCTTATGGATACCAAGGGGTGATTACATCTACTAAAGACTGAGGAGAAAAACAGGAATACCTAGAGAAACACATACAAATTTCTGGTCCTGCTGCTGGGAGACAGGAACAAACCCACATATGAGCCAGACCTTTCTCAGATGTGAATGAAAAATCTTGGGGGAAGAGCAAGAAACCCATTTATGCCCTGGACCTGACCCTGCTTTAACAAGAGGCCAATGCTCTCTGCTGCAGTTGTATAGGCCTCTGTCTTCCTCAAAATTCCCTTTGAAGGTCTCTTGTAGTCCAGACCAGGTCTTTTCTGGACTGCACCCTAGACCTAACTATAAGCTAAGCCGGTACCTTGATCTTCCAGCCTTCAGAACTACAAGAAACATATTTCTATTCTTTAGAAATTACCTAGTCTCAGTAATAGCAGTCCAAATTGACTAAGAGACATTTAGACAAGTTAAGCATTGTCTTAGCTCAGGTAGCCATAACACAATACCACATACTGAGCGGCTTAAACAGCAGAAAAATACTACTCCCAGTTGTGGAGGGTAGAAACGCCAACATCATGATGCCAATGGACTTACATCTCTGGTAGAGGCTCTCTCTCCCTGGGCTTGCACAGAGAAAGAGAAAGAGGAGGAGAGAGGGAGGGAGAGAGAGAGAGACTGTGACTGCTGGCATCATTCTGGCCTTTCTTCTTCTTATAAGGTCATTAATACCATCAGGGAGGCCCCACTCTCATGACATCATCCAACTTACTTATTTCCCAAAAGTCCAACCTCTAAATACTATCAGGGCTACAACAAACGACTTTTGGGAGACAAAGTATTCAAGGTCTTATCTAGCAATTGATAGAGCAAGGCTTGTATATATCTGATTTTGAACTGGACTGTTTCCATCACTATTCCTACCTCTCAAAGATATGCTTAAAGAAGGCAGTACACAACCGTTCAGGAGGACCCTATGAGACATACCATTATCAGTTACCTTTAGTCCCTTTTCTTCATGGGGCCACTAGACGATTTACTTGTATCTTCCATTATTAGAGACATTTTCTTCTCTCTTGCTGCTATTGCCAGATTTTTATTTCTTTCACATTATGGAAGTTTTCACATTCTTGGTTTTTTGTTTGTTTGTTTGTTTGGTTGGTTGGTTGGATTTTTGTTTTATTTCCCCCAGAAACTCTTTAGTCTCTAGAGCTATAGGGAATGTGAAGTAATCCTTAAGCCCCTTCTCAAATATGCTGTCTGGTCTGTTTATGATTCTAGTGACTGCCTTTAGCAGGAAGGAGTAAGGCTCCCACCCAAACAACTTTCCAGCTTCTCTCCTCATTGTTAGGGTTGACATTCCTAATAGAAAATTAGTCTCTTGGGGCACAGCAAAGTGTATAAGAGGAAATAAATACATGCACTGGTTTCCATTAAAGCTTATTTGAGCATGGCTTCATTTTAAGTAGGGATGGAGGGGTTGGAGTAATGGGTTTGTTTTGGTTTGTTTTCAATTTGGGTCACATATTCCTACAGAAGAAAGAATATTTTGACCATGTAAAACTGCTCATTAATTTTTCAACCCACATTTCTAGTAAGGTAACACAGTCCTTTTGAGTTGGGGGATCCTTCAAGCAGTGGAAGTGGCCGCTGAGTCAATATGCCTTAGCAGTCTGCTGCAATATTGCCAGTGGTGAAAGGGGACTTGACTAAAGGGTCAAAGTTCTAACTCCCTCTACTCCAATGGTTAGTGGAACATATTTCTCAAATATCTGTTGAATACAAAGAGTAATGAATTTAGGAGTTATCTCAGTGTGCCTGCCAAAGGAAACAATAATCATTCTTCAGCCGGATATTTAATGGGGTTTAATAGCAATAACATCAAGGGTTTTCCAATTAATCTTTGGTTTTCAAAGATGGGAGAGGAGAGTATTCAATGAAGTATTTTGAGAAGTCAAGGACACAATATTAAACATCCCAGTACTTTTACATTCCCTGTCAACAGAAGATAATTAGACATAATGTTTAAAGAATTCTGTTCCACCCAACATCAGGGCCAGTCTCCATGGTCCTTCATCATTTAGCTACTGATTATTAAGCACTTGCTATGGACAGGTGCTGTAGTAGGCCCTGAGAATAGAATGGCAAACCCAACCTGACCTATTTCCTTCTCTGTTATATGTTGTGAGAAGGCAGGAGTGAATGAATTGCCCACATCACTTTTACACACTGAAATAAACATTCTAAAGTAACAGATATGGGGTGCACAGAGGACAGAACAGATATATGATTGCAGGTGTGAGTTTTTAAAAAATATAATTGCTGAGTATAGAAAATCAATTGGAAAAAAGCCAAAGAATTACTCAATAGGAAATAAAATATTCTGATGTCACTTTGAAAAAGAATCAATTTTTTATATTAGATTAATAAAAATGTATACAGAAAAAAATTTTCATTTTATGTGTACTTGTCTGGAGCTTTATAAAAGAAACTGTATTTTCTATGGGAAACTTGTAAACCGAATAATGTTGTGGTAGTTTCCCTGTGTTCATAGTGCTTTTGATGTTTTGTTGTATATTCTTTTCATGCATGTTTTAACTAGAGTACGGTCTGAGTGGGTGGTAAGCAAATACCCTTTGTTTAAACTTGCTCTAATTATTTGCTTCAAAATACAGTTACCAGTGAGAACAGATTTAACTGGTTGTTTTCTATTTCTGAGTCAGAGGATTCGGTCAATATGAATTCTTATAAGAAACTGCAACACAAAATTGGCTCCTCATACTAGATTTACCTACTAATTTCCAGAAAATAATCTTGGCTGAAGAAATTCAGCTAATAGATAGGACATAGAAATGGTAATATTATAATGGGGAAGGGCTTGGGTAACACTTACCTGGCAGGCGTGGGGTGCTGGGTTCGATCCTCAGCACCACATAAAAATAAAATAAAGATGTTGTGTCCACCGAAAACTAAAAAATAAATATTAAAAATATTCTCTCTCTCTCTCTCTCTCTCTCTCTCTCTCTCTTTAAAAAATGTTATAATGGGGAAAACATTATAATTTTATTAAAAGCCATTTAAATAAAATTTATTTCATAATCAATAATGAAACAAATCTCCCATTTTTGCTTTTACATCTATTTGTATATATTGTCCTTAAATATTCCATTATTATTCCAATACTCCTTTTTTGCTATTTAAACTGGAGTTATCTGAAGCACCACTATATGCTTGCCACTTCTATCCAATCTCAAATTTAGATGATTTCTAACATTAAAAAGACTTTGGGGTGGGGGGAACCGTTAACTGGAAATTGAACTCAGGGGTGCTCTACCACTAAGATATATCCTTCATCCATTTTGTTTTATTTTATTTCTTTTAGATAGGGTCTCGTTAAATTGCCCAGCTAGCCTGGAATTCACAAACCTCCTGTCTCAGCCTCCAAAGTTCGTGGGATTAGAGACATCTACCACTTCCCCTGCCTAGGATTTTACTTTTCCTTGCATTATGACCTCTTACTACTACTAGTTGTCGTCGCCTCCTCCTCCTTCTTCTTCTTCTTCTTCTTCTTCTTCTTCTTCTTCTTCTCCTTCTCCTTCTCCTTCTCCTTCTCCTTCTCCTTCTCCTTCTCCTTCTCCTTCTCCTTCTCCTTCTCCTTCTTCTTCTTCTTCTTCTTTAAATATTTTTAGTTGTAGATGGACACAGTATCTTTACTTTATTTATATGTGTCAATGAGGATTGAACCCAGCATCTTATATGTGCTAGGCAAGCACTCTACCACTGAGCTACAACCCCAGCCCCCACCTCTTACTTCTTTACAAGTTGAATGCCTTTATTTTTGGTTGTCAATAGCACAGTAATACAAACTTGATGAGTTATTAAACAAAAAAGGGGGGAGTATTTCAGTTCAAAGTTCTAGTGGTGCAAGATCAAGGGGCTGCATCTTGTGATGGCACAGGGCATCACATGACAAGAGACAGGAATCCTGTGTGTCTGGGCTGGTCTCTCTCCCTCTTCTTATAAATACACCAAGATTCAATCATAGGAGCTCTGCCTTACTGCCTTTAATCCGAATTACTTCCCAAAGACCCCACTTCTAAACACCATAAGAGGAAAAACTTTCCACCATTTCAGTCTCACGGTGGGGACCAAATGTCAACACATGACACCTCTGGGAACACACTCAAACCATAACCACACTATAGAAGTGACTACAAGCAAAACATTCTTTGATTTCAAACCTCATCAAAGTTTACAGAAGTGTTGAAAAGCATAATTAACCAAAACTATGTAAATATATATTTACATTTACTATTTTTGTCAAAATTATTAAAATATCATTGTAAAGGAAGCACAGGTTTCTTATATCAATTTATACAAGAAGAAATTTATGAATGTTACAAAACAGTTTTCATATGGCATCAAACTGAAATACAATGCATAAATACAATTTATTTACAAAAATATTCAATTTATTTCCAGGAGTTTTTAAGGATGCAAACTTTTAATTAAACTTAAGTCAGACTTTACATCTCAGACTACTCTTATACTAAGAGAAACATCTGCAGAAAATCTGTCTTTCTATTTAATGTGGTAATGTGGTAAGAAAACAAAATAATCATGAGGAGAACTATTTCTTATAAAATCTTATTTTTATGAGCCATATCTTTGATTTCAAAAAGAAATTACACCAACTTCAGTAGTGTTTAAACTATTGAAGTGTTCAACATATTTTTCATAAGATTATTTCAATATCTGACAAATAATGTTTTAAAATCTGCAGTTTTGTTCTAAAATAATTTTTTAAAAATCTTGTCAAAATTAGCATTTCTCATTTTGTATAAGAAATATGATAAAGTATTTGTATTTTGTGTTGTTTAGTGTTGCCTAATGACAGTTTTATTGCTTCAGCTGACCCAGGAACTTAAAAATCAAATGCTTCTAAAAGGCTTGTGGAGGTGGGGGAAATTTTATTCATCAGGTTTCTCCAGTGGAACAGAACGGATAGAACGTATATGTAATTGTGAGCAGGGATTTGTTAGGTTGGCTTACATGATCCAACATTGGATTTCCCACAATGGCCATCTGCAGGCTGGAGAATCAGGCAAAGTAGTAGTAACTGCTGAGTTCAAGAAGCTTCAGAAATAGAAGGAACAATGATGATTCACCAATACAAGGCAGAAGGCTTAGAAGCCCCCTGAAGAGTTGCTGGAGCAAGTAAGTCCACATTCAAGGGCTGAAGAATCTGAAGTCTGATAACCATGGATGATGACAGTAGCAAAAATGTACCTGTTCAAAAAATCATGTTTGCAAAATGGTGCATTTCCTTCCTTCTGCTTCCTGTCCCATTTGGAACCACAGCCTCTTTGTTGGTACTGCCCACAGTCAGCGTGGGTCTCCCTCCCCTCATTTCTCTGATTCACGTGTCAATCACTTCTGGAAACACCCTCACAGAAACACCCTGAACTATGCTTTATCAATTTTCTGGGCATCTCTTAATCTAACCAAGATTAACCATCACGAGAGCTGAACAGGGGTACTCCCTAAGATTTCCATCATAATACAAAAGCATCAACATTGCCAATTCAATTTATTTCTGAACTAAGTATAAGACCTAACCTCATTAATAATTTACTTATACAGGACTGTATTTATCAAGAGGAAAGAAGACATACACTTTTAAAAAAATAATAAAAAGGCATGAGGTAATGACAAAAGAAAGCACAAAAGCACAGACCAGAGGCTAGAGGCTGCTTTTATTGCCACTTAAATGCTGATTTGCTATGTGACCTTGAGAAGGTCAAGTAACAACTCAAGACCTGCCTTTATTTATCTGAAAAGCATCTGCTGATACACAGTAATATTTACCATCTGTTTTCAAGTTTAATGAGCCTGGGTGAGGTCTTCCCAAGATGCATAAATATACTCTTTGGCCTGGCTGAGCCTGTATACTGCCAAAGAGACAGTTCCATCAGAAAAGCCTCAGGCCCAAGCCAGACCCCACCCAGATGGTGCCAGGCAGCTCAGGTGAGAGTGCTCAGGGAGTGAGGCTGGCACAAGAGAGAAGCAGGTCCTCTTTTGGTCCCTGCAGAGCAGGGAGGGTGAAAGGGAAAGTTACTAAAAGAAAAATGAGAGGGGGGACTCCAAAATAGCACACTTTAAGCAATTGCTATAAAATGCAGATAGTAATAGTACCTGAGAGAGAAATTATGGGAATTACTTGACTTTTATATGTAAAAACCTTAGCAAAATTTCTGAAAGAAAAAGTGCTGGAAAAAAAAAAGGTGGGGGGATAGTTTTCAAAGGTTGAATGTTCTCTCTGATATGTGGATACTAATACACAACAAGGTGGGGGCAGGGGGTGGGATAGAAATTCAGTGGATTAGACAAAGGGGAATGAAGAGAAGGAAGGGGGAAGAACAGAAAAGACGGAATTATTCGGAATTATTCTGACACAAGTTTTCTATGTACACGTATGAATATACCACAGTGAATCTCTACAACATGTACATCCACAAGACCAGGATCCTAATTAGAGTAAGATATACTCCATGTTTGTATAAATATGTCAAAATATATTCTATTGTATGTGTATCAAAAAAGAACAAATAATTTAAAAAAATTGGAAAAATCAGGAAAAAACCCAATAATGATGGTTTTGAGAGAAGCCAGTCTGACTCTGTTCAAATCCCCAGCCCAATATATTAGTTGTGTTACTAATTACTTGGCTTCCCTGTGGTGGCTCAGATTCCTTAATTATAAAGTAGAAGTAAAGAGACTACCTACTCCTAAGGCTGATGTAAGGATTAAATATGTTAATACACAAAGTACAAAGAACAATGCCTGGCACCAATGAGCCACTCAATAAGTGTTAAAGCACTTCATATTCAGCCAGGTCTGGTGCATGATGCCTTCTCAGCATCTTTTCTTTCTCCATGACCAATTAATGCGGGGGGCCCGGGGGCGGGGGGGGGGGGAGCTATATTGTAAGTAGAGCTCTCTTGGAGCCGGATATCATGAAGATGGTATAAAGTTTATAACCCTAATAAATTTAATATAAAATAATTTCTTTAAAAATGGACAGTTTAGGACAATATGCTATAAATAACCTTGAAATATCCTAGTGGAAAAACCTTCATTGAATTCATTTCTTTTCCAGGATTAGGAGGTCTAAAGTAAAACCAAACCCAACAGTGCATAAAGTGGAGCCAAGTAGGAGGTTGGGCAATCAAAGAGCTTACTAAGAAGCCCATGTCCTACCCTGTAGAAGCACTCTGTGTTCACCATTCAGCTCTGTCACTTATCCAGTCCTGTTTCTCCCCAAAGGGCGAAACACCCAGAGAATACTTTTTTTCTAGTTTGCACTTTTTTAATATCTAGGACCCCAAGATGATTCTAAAATGATCTTTTGCTACATGCAGTTTAGCATTGACTGGTTAACTAGACTATTCCACAAGCACTGGCCTTTGATTTTTCTCAGGAGTCTTCATGCATGAGGAGTTTTCTGAAGCAAGAGAAATGGGCATGCTTCTTCAGGTCTATCCTCCTGAGGGTGGACCCCACAGCAACTGCATGCTCCCTGAATCACAGAGACAAGCAGAGGAGGCTGAGGAAGGTCTGGACAATTTGGACATGTGGTCTAGGGTATCTTACACCCTGTAACCAAGGGCCTTAGTGTGAGGGAGCAGGAATAGAAAGAAAAGAGAAACCACCAACTAATGACATGGAACTCTGGCAAGTCCAGGAATTACCATATTGAGCCAGGCTTCCAGACCATTTTGAAAATTAAAAAGATCTTCCGTATCTCCCAGCTCTTCCATTATGTCTTAGGTTCCATGTGTACTCCTTCTTCTCCCTTGACTCCAAAAGAATGCAAGATTTCTAGGGTAGAAACCACTTACATATTAGTTCAACTGATGAAGTCTGAGAGATTTCACACAGAAACCAACTAGAGGAATTCATTGTAGAAAATAGGGGGAGAAAGCCTAAATTATTGAACAATTTATTCGAATGATTTATAGCTAAATTTTTATTGATAATATAGTCCTCTGTTTCTTAAAATTGGTACCAACCCTGCAATGTTAGGAGCTTGGCCAGGATGTCTACTTTGTAGATTTTTCACTAGAGGTTAGCCTAGGCTGCTTAATTTGACTATTCCACAGCCACTCGCACTTTAGATGAAAACTGAGTCGCTCATTTTCTGAGTAATCCAATAGAAAAGGAGTTTTCTAAAGTGAGAAAATTGGGGAAAGAATTTATAGGATGCCTATGGTTACAAAACATTGTAATATATATTACCTCAACTTTATTCTTGGAAAAACCTTATAAAGTAATAGGGAAGATATTATTTTTTGTGTGGGGGCGGGTACTGGGGATTGAACTCAGGGACACTCAACCACAAATAGAGCCACATCCCCAGCCCTATTTTGTATTTTATTTAGAGACAGGGTCTCACTGAGTTGCTGAGGCTGATTTTGAACTCCTGCCTCAGCCTCCCTAGCCACTGGGATTACAGGCTTGCACCACTGCACCTGGCTAGGAAGCTATTCTTTACCCTTTTTACAGTTGAGAAAATTGAAATTCAAAGAGTTTGAACCTTGATTAATTGCATAAATAGAACTTGAACTTAGTCTTCAACAATCCTTTGATTTTTTTTAATAAGTGATATATTTAGAAAAATTTTTTAAATTTTAAATAAAAGATATGTATAGAGTGAATATTTTATATATATATATATATATATATATATATGTGTGTGTGTGTGTGTGTGTGTGTGTGTGTGTGTGTGTAATTTAATCATGAGAAGATGGTGTAGTAGCCTTTGAAAAGACAAAGCCTCTCTAGTTGCTTCCCTTTTAAATCTTCCCAATTTCATCATTGTAGCTGGGGTCCAACTGACTTTTGCCCTAGAAATCCTGTACTTTCTTTTATTAAGGAGAAAGAAAAAAAGAATATAAAAAAGAAACAAAATACATAACTATAGGGCTGGAATTCATCTATCTCTTTATATTTATTTGAGGTCACTGAAGCTCAGAAATGTTAAGTGCATTGTCCTAAATCACAGATGGAAGTAAGAACCAGATGTAGAACTCAGGCTTCCTTTTTCCCTGTGTCCTGAAAACAGTCTTCTCTCTCTCCAGTTAATTTCTTTCTTTCTTCCTTATTTTCTTAACTTCTCTTCGGTTTAACATTACCTCTGCCCAATTATTTAAAATCATTCATTTTAAACTATGGGTGATATATATGTGCCTATTTAATACAACTATCATATACATATTACAGTTATACAATATATAGTTTATATATTATATATTTTTATATATTGCTACAGGTCTAGTATACAAAATATTTCTCTTTTTTTCTATGTATTATATTATATTTTATTATATTCAAATGATCACTTCTAATCATAGCATCACATCATGTTGATGCTCCATAATGTTTTTACCATTTCCTATTATTTAATATTGTTATTTCCACATTTGTTATTATATCTGGTATTATCATGACCACATTTGTAAGTATAGCTCATTTTTATTCTGCTGAATTATTTTCTTATTGTAAATGTCACACAGGTATCTTACTGAGCTTATGTAGAGGTGTTTTATTATTTGAAATGATATTCTATTATTCTTAAGAGGAATGAATTGAACAAAGCACCTCAGAAAATTACCACTTCACTCCAATCTTACTAATATTACCATTATTTTTGATGTAATAGTTATAAATATCTACAATTTGCTTATTTTACATTCTTTCACTGCTAATAAAATATTTTTATTTTATTTTATCCATTTCTATTTTCATCAGTTATTGCCCAATTAATATATTTATCTTTGGTGGATATTTTTCTTATAAATTTGGATAAATTATTTTTATAAAATACACAGTAACTATTTGCTGTATTTCTGAAAATACTTTCCTGGTTATTTTAATTTTTGATTTGAATTTGTAGTTAATTTTCATACAACTAAAAATGTTATGCACAATTAAAACTTTTATATCTGTTATACTGAAGAAGTACAACAAGAACATTAGGCAATTTTTTTTTCTTTTTCTTTTTTTTTCCTCAGTGACCCTTTATATTCTGCCTTAACCTGTTGTCTCTGAGACTTCTGAAGTCATTCAACTAACAAATAGTCTTGTGGTTGCTATACATCACAA
This sequence comes from Spermophilus citellus, assembly GCF_964194105.1. Classification (NCBI taxonomy): domain Eukaryota; kingdom Metazoa; phylum Chordata; class Mammalia; order Rodentia; family Sciuridae; genus Spermophilus; species Spermophilus citellus. The sequence goes on from NC_138189.1 coordinate 93,165,185, forward strand.
AACCTGATCTCAATTTAGAAATAGTGTGCCCAATAATGAATAACTATGAAAACTTAAGGTCTGGGGTTCAGTTAAAGCAAACCTTTATCCTTTATCCAGATCAACACTTGTTCAGTTGGGAAATTTAGAGTATTTCTCTGTTTCCCTGCCTAGTATTTCTACTTCTCCTTCATCAGCTTGTTATTCTCAACTTCTCCAGGATTAGTGGGCAGAGAGGAATAAAAGATAAGGGAGGCAAAGTACTTATTAAATGAACAGTGTTATGCACTCTAGGCCTGACACTTGTTCAAAGATGGCTTTATTTTATATGGGCTCCACCATCAACCTTTGGGGATCCCTTATCTTCTCTTGAAATGGGATCAGGCATCTCCAAACATATTCCTAAGAGTCACCTCTGAGTGAAGAGCACAAATACCTTCAATGCTCCTTATAGAGGTCTCTTTGAGTCCATAAGAAGCCCTCGAGAATAGAATCAAAGATAATGGAGATCAGGTTTCTTTCACACATGGCCCACACATGATTACCAGGTAACACTCAAGCATTCTTCACCCTAACAAAGAGAACTGACCAGTTTCTGTGACCTCTTTTCCTCTGGCTCACCAGTTATTAATTCTGAGACTTTCTCAGTCAGAAGCCAGGCACCAGACCATCTGATTTTCAGAAAGTCAGCAACTCTCACCTCAAGCCCTGTAAGCAGGGCACATCAAGGGCTTTTTAAAAGATGTCTCTTAACAAATCCTCTCCCATCTTCGCACACTGTGACTCACCCATCCATTACCTTGGTGTAGGTAAGAATTTTTTTTTTTTTTTTAAAGAGAGAGGAGAGAGAGAGAGAGAGAGAGAGAGAATTTTTAATATTTATTTTTTAGTTCTCGGTGGACACAACATCTTTGTTGGTATGTGGTGCTGAGGATCGAACCCGGGCCGCACGCATGCGAGGCGAGCACGCTACTGCTTGAGCCACATCCCCAGCCCCAGGTGTAGGTAAGAATTTTAAGAGTTGTCCAACTGGTTTTAAATAATCTTCCTTGAAAACTGGCATCTTTTGACATAGCTCTTTGGAAAAATCTCAGCTTTGAATCTTGATGCCTCAGTTAAAACTTCTGATCTAATCACCTGATGAATTTATTTCATAATTAATCTTTTGCCATTGAAAATTTCATATAATTTAGTGCTGAAAATAGAGTCATTTCTCCACAATATCTGACAATTAAATCTTCTGCTTGGATTTATTTAATATAAATTATTTTTTCTCATTTAGCTCTCCAATTTTAACTAAACATGTTTTTCTTTTGGCCTGTTCTATAAGATACACATCATTTTTTTTTTTTTTAGTGTAGAAACATAACTATTTACTGGAAATGTTTATTTAATTATGTTTATCACTGGAAATGCTTGTCCTTTCTTTCATTTTGAAATTATTTCCACATATTGTATTTTTATAGCGACAGATCCATTTTTGGTCTCTTCTTTCTTTCTTAATCAACATTTATTAATGTCTTACTATTATTTTCTATTACGTTCTACTATGTAGTAAGTTGGGATATTCTACTTTTCTTTTTGAAACAACTGTACATTGAGTTCTGGATTTTCATTGGATTGAAGTTGTGATTAGAAGGACGTTAAAATATAAATTGAGTTGGGAAGAATTATAATGGGAATGGCAAATTAAAACAAACATTAGTAGCTCCACAGTACAGCACTTGCCTAGCATGCACAAAGAACTGGGTTCAATCCCCAGTGCCGCATTAACAAAACAACAACAACAACAACAACAAAACCCAGCAACAACAATAAAACTCATTAATAGTGTCTACAATGGGCCCAGCACTGTTCCACGTGCTTTTCAAATATTAACTCATTTACTTCTCAAAACAACTATGGTGGATTTAATTATCAGTTCCAATTCTTCACCACTTCCTGCATCCACAGATTTGATATGGACACATCCTAGTAGAAATTTATTCTCTACCCTTGGTTTTGGGCTTAGTCATATAATTTGCTTTGCTTAATGGAATGTAAGCAGATGAACTGAGTCTTGCCATATACTTCCTCAGTTAGGTTTTTTTTCTTTTGGGCTCCAACCATTGCAAAGAACATGTGTCTATCTTGCTGTTTCCAGGAGGACATGGGAAACACTTGGAGCAGAGCTGACCCGATGCTCAGATTTGTAAGAACAAAACTGTCATTGCTTTAAAGCACTGAGTTTTGGGGTAGGTTTTTAAATAGCATTAATTGGCAATAGCTAACTAATATGCCACACCATAAACTAGGTATTATTATTACCCCTATTTTGCAGAGGAAAAAAATGAGGCAAATAGTCATTAAGTAATTTATTAGCTAGCAAGCAGACAGCATGGTTCTCACTACTTCTAACAATCTTTATAATATTTAGCCCTCGATTTTGAAAAAATAGTTTAATCAAACACATTTTGATTCCATTTTCTTTATCTCCCACTATCAATGCATGCATTTCTTTATAAAGTCTCTACATGTAGCTTATTTAGGTTTTCTAACATTTAGTTCTATTTTTATAGATTATGGGTTAATAACCCTACTTTTCAACCCTGCCTCATTTGTCCAATGTTCAACAGTTTAGAGCTCTAATTTTTTTTAAAGAGAGAATGAGAGAATTTTTTTAATATTTATTTTTTAGTTTTCAGCAGACACAACATCTTTGTTTGTATGTGGTGCTGAGGATGGAACCAGGGCCGCATGCATGCCAGGCGAGCGCGCTACCGCTTGAGCCACATCCCCAGCCCCATAGAGCTCTATTTTTATCAATGTTTCTAACTCACAGATAATAACTACCCATGGGAAGTATTAGTTTATTAGGAAAAACTAATGATTGTGTCAATTAACTAAGGGATTATAATGGGTGATCAAATTCAAAAATTGATATTCTAAACAGAAAATTGCTATATAAATAATAATATAGAATTTAATTTACAATTAAGCAATAGGAACCAATTTTTTAAATTATAGAAATTATCAGGTTTTCTCATTATAAAAATATTCTTTAAAATTTAACTTTCAGATAAAGATTTTTGTTGAATATAAGAAAGGACTCTTCGAAAGTTCAAATTTTCTGAGTTTCTGATATCAAAAAACTTGCTATTTTGGTTGCTATAGACAGACATGATAGAAACTTTAGTTTCTCCCACATTATTCTTTTCTTTATAAATTACTTGTTTGTATCCAACAGAAACTTCCTCCCAATATGAAAGCAACCAAAATCTAACAATTACTAAATCATTCTACTTGGTCTGATCCAAAAAACTTGTGTTGCCTGTTATTATTTAATAGCTCAAAGCAGCTTGAGTGCCATAACTCCTTAAAGAGTTTAGTTTAGTAACAGGGAGTCTGTCAGGATGATCACGTTAGGACCAACATCCATTTGAGACTATTTGTGAATTAAGCTAAACATGGTGACACTCCTTCACTTTTAAATATTTAATGTACTTATAAACCTAATCAAGAAGTAGCTGGATTTTAAATATTTTAATAGTTATAAATCTTTGAGTGTTTTCTCTCTTTTTAAAAAACCTATATTTAAAAATCTACTGTATCTCCTAAGTGTCTGTGACCTGTTAGTTGAAAATAAATACCTCCAGAAGAAAGGGAATTAGTGTAGCAGGCATGATGTCATATAGTAGGCCTCCCTTCAAAAAAGTTTTTTAGGTATATACAATTTGTAAGCAAAAGCAATTCTGCCCATTTACACTGGAGGATTGCGGGAAATGTAATTTTCATGGTGAGATATAATATGGATGTTTCAAAGAAGGATTATTGAATTATGCATTTTACTGCCAGTTTCTACTTTTCTTAGCTTCTCATTCTCCTTACACTCATCTTCCAACCCTGGGCACCAAGTATTCTTGGTCTGTCCCTGGGGGTGCCCCAGGCTACCACATGGTGCCTTTATTCAGATTGTGTCTCTCTGGTGTTGACCATCTCAAAATTTACCCTTCTCTTTTGCTTTTATATTACCTAATCAAACAAGGTCCCAGTTTTGGGTCCCTTACTCTTTCAGGCCCTTAATTGATTCATTCTTTTAAAATTTAATGAATTCTACTCTGTAGTCATATAACACAATCAAAGTATAGTTCTTTAACCCAGGGAATATATTGCTATGCAAATTTTAGATGTTATGGCCATTCTGTGATTTTTAGCCTTTATTCCTTCAAATCTCTCCTTTAAGTGCCCTTCAATTTCCTCTCTTATCATTATTTCTTGTGGCAATAACATTTTTAAAAAGTCAATAGATTCAGTTCTCTTAGAGTAAAATTACAACTCTTCAAACTCTGATGGATTAAAGCAGTCCATTTCTTAATTACTTATCAGAAACAGGCAATAAAATGCATTACTGAATAATATTTCTTTGAAACATCCATGTTAAATCTCACCATAAAAATGACATTTCCTGCAACACTCCAGTATGCCTAACAGAATTGCTTTAGCTTACAAATTACAAATATATACTGGAAAAAAATTTTTTTTTGAAGGGAGGCCCCATAAGACATCATGCCATTTCCCTGTAGGTTCATCCTAGATGTATCACTAAAATATTTTATCATGTTATATCCTATGTCCATAAGACGTCATTACTTCTAACATCAAGAATCAAGTTCCAGCTCTTTATACCTTTACACAGCCCCTCCATATCTGGTATCACCTAAACTTCCTAACATCATTTTCCATACTCCTCCAATCCAATCATGTCTTCAGTAAGCTGCTCTCTTCATTTATTTTACCAAAAATGCACTTCTTTTAACTTCACCTCCTTCCCAAATGTCAATCCATACATTAGGGGTGTGTTTTGCAATGTGTACATATTCACGCTGAAATAAACCCAAGATAGAATTCTGTGAGAGAAGCTGATGCTAGAACACCAAAATACTGATTCTAAAATCAGGAAAAAATTATCAAGTTGTAAAGGTACTTGAATTTGAGAGACCAGGATGGTAAAACCAGTGTGTAGAGTGCATGAAACTCAGTTCTATAAAGAGAAATGAAAATTTAGGTCCTTAAAATACATATACACATACATACAATAAAGCATAAGGCATTCAACTGCCTCCAATTTCATTCTCTGTTTTCTTAAGGGATGTTAAAATAAGCCTGACCTATGGGTAAGTAGGGCCTACAGTTGACCTCGATTTTCCTCTGAGTCACATTTTATTTGTTCTACCATGGCATGACCATTCTTGTTTCTTGGCTCTTTTACTAGATAAATAGTTCTTAAGTCTCATTTAGTATTAGTCTTGTTTACTCCAGAAATGGCTTCTTCTATCTCAAGTTTTGCTCTTACATCCTGAGTGAGCATGGAGGGTCTGCACACCTCATGTGAGGATAGAGTCCCCCATTAGTAGGAAGAGTATCTTTTAAAAAGTAGGGGCTTCAAAGTCGGGAAGATTTCTGTCCAAATTTTCTGCAAAAAGTAGATAACAAAGTAACATTCCCTCTGTGGAAAGGTCACTTCCCTGAACTACCTCACCCACTAACCACACCCAGGCTGTCAGCTTTCTTTGTTTTAAAATTTCTTTGAATTTTGTTCTATGTCTCTAGAACACTTACCTCATGCATAACTATTGGAGTTTTGGGGGTGATAAGTTGATCAGTATATTTCTTCCCCACTATGATGTAGTTTCCATCAAGAGCTGAGATTGTGTCTGGTTTAGTTCACTGTTGTTCCCAGTCTCTAGCATTGGCCCAGCTCCTCAAATACTGCTGAATGGAAGAATAGTCCCTAAGGTTGATGGAGAAGAAAAAGAGTTAAAGTATATAAAGCACTATGTAAACCCTATAAAGCATATATATATATATATATATATATATATATATAGAGAGAGAGAGAGAGAGAGAGAGAGAGAGAGAGAGCGCGCTATGGTTAGCACCTGGTAAATATTCAGTAAATAGTAACTTTATTTTTTGCTCTTGCTGAAAATCTAAACTGGAAATATCTTTCTTACACAGAAGAAATGGACATTTCTGCCACTATGTCACTTGTTAATGTGTTAGTGAACTCTTCATTGCTGTGACCAAAATACCTAACATAAACAAAGAGGTAAAGATTTATTTTGGCTAGTGGTTTCAAGCCACACTGGCTCCATTGCACTGGACCTGAGGCAAGGCAGAACATCATGGTAGAAGAGTATGACAGGGGAAAGATACTTTATCTCTTGGCAATAGGGGGGAGAGAGAAAGACAGATACAGGGGCCTAGGACACGATACAGTCCCCAAGGACCCACTCCCTCCAGTTAGGTTCTACCTCCTACCATCTCTACCACCTCCAAATTGTCCATTCAGATTATGAATTCATCATCAGATTAATCCTCTGAACATTGATGCTTTGGGTACCAATCACCTACAAACACTTGGGTTCTACTTCTCAGTACTTTTAAATCCCCTAATACTTAGCACTCTCATTACATATTTGGGAATGTAAACTCAGAATTACTAAACATTTCCAAACATGTCTTCTAAAACTACCATCTCTTCCCAGACCTTGGAATGGCTTCAGAGAAAAACCCAAGACTAGCAGAAGGCCTAGAGAATGTTAGCAAAATCAACTTCATGGAGCATCATTGTGTCTTCCAAAGTTAAGTTTCCATTTTATGAAGTTTTGCTATTATAAAGGTCTCAGGAAGAACTTTAATAGAAAAGAATTAAAACTAAATGGTTTGGGCTGGGGATGTGGCTCAAGCCGCAGCGCTTGGCATGCCTGCCGCCCAAGTTCAATCCTCAGCACCCCATACAAAGATGTTGTGTCCGCGGAAAACTAAAAAATAAATATTAAAATTCTCTCTCTCTCTTTAAAAAAATATTTTAAAAAAACTAAATGGCTAAATGAAACCTAGATTTATGCTTTAGTCAATTGAAAGAATCTAACATGAGGCAGGCCCACAGTAGGTGTTCAATAAATAACCATTGGAAAAATTGTGTGTGTGGGGGGGCATATCTTGGTGACTGCCGGCATTGATTACCTCTTCTATAAAAGAGATACCATAAATCAGTTTCCTGCCTTTAATCTTAAAAACTCTATGACTCTAGTAAAAGCAGAACTATCTCAAGATAGTTCTTTCTCAAGAAAGACAAGCTTTGGTGGGGGGAGAGAGAGGGGGGGGGAGGGAGGGAGAGGGAGAGGGGGAGAGAGAGAGAGGGAGAGAGAGAAAGTAAGAAAGGAAAAAATAAAAAATTTGAAGATTCCCAAATTTCTGCACAGAAAGCTCTGACTTCTTGACTGCAGGAATGCAGACTGGCCTCCTGGTTCTTGAGGGTGAAACGTTAACTCCTCTTCCTCTCCAGGGTTCTTGGCTGGAGATACCCTGCGGGTTAAGTTTGGAGCAAGGAAAAGAGGAGCGGGCAGTTTTAATATTTCACTTAGGAAGAAACTAATGAATAAGTCAGGCTGTAAAGACCAGCTATTGGAGAAGAAATTCAACTTCAAAAGTTGCAGTTTGTGAGTGTTAAAAAGGGGGCGGGGGGAGGTGGGGAGAACAGGAAAAGAAATAATGGCGGGGGGAAGGTGGCAGGGGTGATAGGGGAGAAAGGGACTGACCAAAGAAAACCTAAAGTGAAAATAGGAAAAGAATATGCTTTGCAATTTGTTGATTCTCCTGCTCTTCCTCTCTCACTCCCTCCAGAAGTCAGAAAAGTTTTGGAGGCGAGAAAGCTCTTCATTCAACAGACTCCCGAAGAGAAGCGCCTGCTTCATCCTTCCCGACTCCCGACGAGTCCTTCCCCTTTTCCGGGAGATGGAGCGCAGCAGGCGACCCTCTTGAGAAGCAGCAGCCCTGGCTACCCGCGGAGTCCCTTAAGACTCGGGCAGCACGCAGGTCTCCCGCTAGTAAAGCCTTCCTTCTTTCGTCCATTCTCCGGGAAAAGAAAAAGGAAAGACTGAGCCTCTAAACCGGCCCTTCCCCTTCCCCCTCTTCCTGAGGGACCTAAGGCAGAAAGCACTATTCTGTGATTCACTAGCGAGAAAAGAGGGAGGAGGCAAAAGAACTTCCGAGAGCCCAAACTAAATAAGTTAGCCCAGAAAACGCCAGCAGGGTGTAGCGCCTCCGCTGGATGCACCAGCCCGGTGGAGAGGGGCTGCGGGGCCGACCCTGCCTCGCTCCGCACGCTCTCCTGCCGCGGGGAGACGGAATCGGCCCCCAAGTTCCTGCAAAGAAATGGGCGGTTAGCGGCAGAGGGTAATCAGGAAACGGCTTTTTTCTCACTTCGCTGCCCGGTGAGTGTTGGGAAGATTGGCAAACGCCTAGGAGAATCGGGAAAGATACAGAGCCCTGGGAAAGGAGCCGGTTCTCTCCGGGCAGTTCCTCGTTGACCGGGATAAGAGCAAGACGCAGCTGCTCCACTCTGCAGTGCTTTCCAGGTGTTGGGGCCCCTGGACGTACTGCCAACCTCATCACCCTCTGTGCGTGTGCAGCCTAGGACAGCCTGGTCCCCCAAAGTGGAGGACGCTCTGGTTACTAAATGGCCCTGCTCAGTGTGATTATCAATTCCTGATTTGTTTACTTTTGGCTTCTGAGAACTTTTGAGCGGAAATATTAACTTTTCCTGGGGAAGCTACTCTAGGGAGAGAGGAAAAGGAAAAAGTGAAATCTGATGGAGAAGAGTGTTTCCCCTCCTTCCCCCAAAGATTCTGGACTTCTGGATGTCCTGATAAACCAGCGCTAATAGAAGATTAAAATTGTGGGAAGGAGTGACAGCCGAGAGGAGCAGAGGATTACTTGCCAGGTGGAGACCCTTCGTGGTCTATTGGGTCTCCCCTTCTGCGTGCATGTGTGCGCCAGCGGCGGCGCGCGGTGCGGGGTTTTGCGCGTGGAGTCTCATCTTGGAGCCAAGTGAATGGCCCCCAGGGGCCGCGCGGAGCTGCCGCCTCCGCCGCCACCACCGCCCTCGCCTCAACAGGTCTGGCTCTGGCCTGGAAAGATGCTAGCTATGGGTGCTCTGGCAGGCTTCTGGGTCCTCAGCCTCCTCACCTATGGTTACCTGTCCTGGGGCCAGGGTTTAGAGGATGAGGAAGAAGGGTCCCTGCGAGTTCAAGCTGGAGAAAGACCCGAGCCCAGCACAACTGCCACCTCTCAGCCCCATCTCATTTTCATCCTGGCGGATGATCAGGGATTTAGAGATGTGGGTTACCATGGATCTGAGATAAAGACACCCACTCTTGACAAGCTCGCAGCTGAAGGAGTTAAACTGGAGAATTACTACGTCCAGCCCATTTGCACGCCGTCCAGGAGTCAGTTCATTACTGGAAAGTAAGTATTATTCTTATATGTACGTCTTGGAGAAATCTTAAGCATTTAATTAAGATCCAGCTCTTAATTTAAGAAAGTAACAGAGTATGGGGAACAACTGAATGGATGAATGAATGAATGAATGAATGATGTATGGTGTTGGGCTATGGCATTAAAATTGATGCCCTGTTAATGAATCTTGGTCATCTAGTCAGTAGTCATCTCGTTTTCCTTAGGACAGAGCCAGCTGGGAGCTTTTGAATGAGGTCAGGACTGTAACACTCCTCCACCAACCAGAGAACTCCAGAAGCATTACCAATTCTGAATCTATTCTGATTTTAAAGCATGCTCAGTTTTGCTTTCAGGTGTCACAATAGAATTCACACTGGTTTTCAGTGATAAGAAGGACCGACCAAAATTTTTCTGTAATTCTTGCTTTGTTCTTAAATCTAGAATTGAATGATGAAAGCCGCAGGTCACTTCAAAGACAAAAGAGGTCACAAAAAATAGATGAAGGTAATGTAAAATCTGATCATTGTGTGTAGGACTCTGGTTGGGTCTTTGATGATTATTTTTTTTTTCTCTTGTGGCGTCATTATGAGGCCATATTTAATGCCAAGGAAGTTTTCAAAATGCAAAGAAGTTCAATGGTCTGCTCAACAGGAGTGGGACTTCTGAAGTTTTCTGCTGCTCCTCACAGGACTGAAAATTTTCTGAGTAATGGCACTTAGATTATTCGGATGTTTAAGTGTTCTTAATATTGCCATCATTTTCCTAGTCAAATCTTCCACTTATGGTTTTCACACTTTTTTTTTTACTCTATCCTATCAGAATATAGGTTACTGTATAACCTATTTCATTGCACCAATTCAGCCTGGAATGAAGAGAAAGCAGGAGAGCTAGGAATCAAACTACTCCTGGATAGAGGTAGAAAAGAAGGCTTAAGAGTTCACTCTATGGGCCTTGTGATTTCCGTTGCAAGACAGGGAACCCTTGCTTCAGTGAAGTTGTTCTTGGAATTGGATCCTATAGGAGTAGCCAGTATCCATTGGAAAAATAAAGACTACAGTGTTTTGTAGGAATCTCTGTCTTGCAAAGACTTTTGCTTACAGCATAATTTCCACTACTTAGCAAACTGTCAAAATTTAGCATCACTGCCAGAAAAACAACAAAAAAAGACATCCTTAGGAGTCTCATTGTATGTACTTCAGAATCAACTTAAAGGTTAATTACACAGCATAAAGTCAAGGGCATTTGATATTTACAATGGAAAAGATTGTTGGCTAGAAAACAACAAGTCCATCTGGTGGCCTGGAGGTCAAGTTCTTCACATATAATATCAACCACACATATATATGGCTCATGAAATAATGTGTCATATAGCCTCACTAGAGCTCTTCTAATTTGTAAAACCAAAATTTGTGCAGATATCCAATAATACTTGAAAAATATGTAATCGAATTATATGAGTATATTTTTCACAACAAAGTACATGTTCAGAGCTTTTCACCAAACAAGAAAATTTAGTTCTTAAATTTCTTGCACTGATAACATATTGAGGTTTTATCTTTTGATCTTGATATTTACTTAAGATGAAACAGAAATTAAGCTGGAAATAATTCCTAATTTTTCTCTTTGGTCAAAGGTTGACTCTTCTATACTTTCAATGCAATCAAACATTTAATGAGAAGATTTCTTTTCATATTAAAACTGTCTATTGAGTGCAACAAGTTGTATTACTGTTCTCTAGACAGAAAGTTCAAATATCTTGAGTTACTTGATTTAAATTTCTATTTGAATTAACAGTTGAAGACATTTCACTTCTAGTTTTCCTTTTAAACAAATTGCTGGAACTTTCCTTTAAATGAACACAGATGTAAAAAAGAAAGTGGTTATAGAAACCTAGCTCCAGGCTTAATATTAATACTACAGGGCCCAGAGAATACGGTCATTTAACCTCTCTATGAGCACATGTCTAGCCTTTCTGGATCCTCTAAAGTAAAAAAGGAAGCAATAAAATCCCAAATGGATTGAATTATTTTAAAGGGAAAAATAGGTTATGTGAAATGTGAGAGTATTCAGATATCTTCACATGATAAAAGAAGAGTTGAAATGATGGAAGCTGAATTTACTTTTAACACAATTTAACAAAACAGCCCTCCCTTAATATTTTACTAAGTTCAAAATGTAAAAAAAAAAAAAAAACTTTTTTCTGCTGTAAAAATCCATAACAAATTCCAGATTCTTTTAAAAATTTGCCATACCAGTCTGGCAATATTGACTATCAGTAAGCATCAACTGTGTTCAGACCCCTGTATTAGAGCTGTGAGGAGCAAATAAGGAGCAAGCCCTGATCTCTAGATGGTAATCCTCAAATTTGAGTGAGTAAAAAAATCATCAAAATGCTAGTTAAAATGCAGATCTCTGCACTTAATCAGTGATTCAGCTTCAGTAGGTCTAGGACTGAATCCAGAAATTAGCAGTAATTTAATGAGCACATCAAGTTATCTTGATGATAATACTCTGATAATAAATTTAAGAGTCTTGGTATTACATGGTAGCATCTACTGATCACTCACTGTGTTCTGGGATAATGTATTTTAAGTACATTATCTCATTTAATCTTATGATAACTCTGTGGTGGTGGTCTTGACTATTACTCCTATTTTATATAGATGTGACAACAGATCCAAGAGGGGTAGTGATGTAGAGGTTCTGGTAACTGGACTTTGAGAAACAGAACTCTAGGTGTTGAAAGTTGGCCTGGTGAGACAAAAGGTTGAATGGGAAAGTGGCTGTGTGTGTTGGGTTTATTTCAAAGTAATTTTCTTATTTTAAAGTGTTACAAATAACAACATGGAGAAATGGCAGCATTTCTTCTTAAAAGAGAACATAATGAAAGCTTAAGAGTTAAAAATTTTGCAAAATTTAGACGTGTTTATTGAAGAGTACAGAATAGGAGATTGGAAATATGAACTACATTCATATCTTTAACAACAAGTTTGTGATTTTTCTATTCTGTTATTTATTTATTGCAATTGAAACGCCCTGATGATTATTTTAACAAATTCAAAGGTAACTCAAACAGTGTGCCTTTATAACAGGATACTTGATAAATTCATTTCACTTAAAATATACCCACCCCTATCCAACTGCTGCCATTTGCCAAGGTTAATCACTCTCTTGACTTCTAACACCTTAGATTAATTTTGTCTATTTTTGAACTTCATATGAATGGAATTACAGTGATAAATGTATGGCTTCTTATGTCTGGCTTCTTTTAATATTATATTTATAAAAGTTTTCCACGGTTGTTGTCAAGGGATACAATTTGTTCATTTGCAGCTTTAGATAGTGTGCCTTTGTATAAGTATACTACAGTTTATCCATTCTACTGTTTATAGATAAATTTGAGTATTTTCCAGTGTTGGGCTATTATGAATAGTACTGCCATAAACATACTTCTGTGTGGTTTTTGGTAAATATATGTATGCATTTCTCTTGGATACCTATCCAGAAGTGGCATTGCTGTACACCACTGAATGTACATGTTCGGTTTTTGTAGATATTACCTAACAATTTCCAAAGTGATGCTCCAATTTACATGTCTCTAGCAATTGTATGGGGAGTTCCATTTGCTTTACATCTTTTCCATTACTTGGTATTGTCTTTTTTCATTTTAGTCTTTCTGGGTCGTTTTGTATTGGTAGTCCATACTGGTTTAAATTTCCCTTTTTCTGATAACTAAAGAAATTGTGTGTCTTCATATATTTTTATGGGCCATTTGGATATCCCTTTTAAGAAGTATTCATTTCAAGTCTTTAGCCTATTTTCTCTTTATGTGATTGTTTTCTCCTTACATATTTGTGGTAATTCTATTCTATTCTATTCCTTTGTTAGATATTTATATTGCAAATATATTGGGATAATGTATTTTAAGTACATTATCTCATTTAATCTTATGATAACTCTGTGGTGGTGATTTTGACTATCACTCCCATTTTATATAGATGTGACAACAGATCCAAGAGGGGTAGTGATGTAGAGGTTCTGGTGACTGGACTTTGAGAGTACAGAATAGGAGATTGGCACTCTGGCCTGCTTATTCACTCTCAATGTTTTTTTGTTTGTTTGTTTGTTTGCTTTTGTGAATAAGTTTAAATTTTATCATAACACATTTACATTCTTTTTCTTTTTACATCCTTCTTGAGATATTCTTGCCTAACTCATGATCACAATGGGTTTTTTCTCTGAAAAGCCTTATTGCTTTATTTTTATATCTACATCTACAATTCATTTGTAATTAATTTCAGTATAGTGTAAATCAGAGTTCAAGATGATTTTTTCCACATGTATATTCTAGCCTGCAGTTAATTAAAATCTACTCTGTACTGCAGTGCCACCTTCTTCATAAAACAGATGTGCACATTTGGTCTGTTTTTGGACCTTATTTTGTCCATAGTCTGTCTTTGTGCCCATATGCCATTCTCTTAACTACTGTAGCTTTATTATATCTATATGTAATATCTACAAAAACTGAACATGTACATTCAATGATGTACAGCAATTCCACTTCTTGATAGGCATCCAAGAGAAATGCATACATATATTTACCAAAAAACATACAGAAGTATTTTTATGGCAGTACTATTCATAATATATCATACATATATAGATAGATAGATATAGATAGATATAGATATAATCTATGTCTTCCTGTTCGTTCTTCAAAATTGCCCTTTTTATTCTTTACCAATTCATTTATTTTAATAGGAAAGAAGGAGAATGGATGATGTACAGACACAAATAGATCAGAAAAAATTCAGTTTTGGAAATATGTAGTCTTTGTGGGTTATTCTGCTAAGTAATATAACAAGTGATATCATCAGCTGAGAAAATCTGGAGATTTACATAGAGAAATACAAAGTATTCTTCTAGGAGAGTAAGTAAATTGAGTAGGGCAATGTATGAAAAATGCTGGGCACTAATGAAAGACCACTTGAGATCTGGGGTCATAAATTTTTGCAGAGCCCAGCCATCATTTGTTTGCTTTTCTCCCCTCATGCTTAGTTGCTTTAGTGCAGAGGCAGTGAAGGTGAAGGGGGGGATTGAACTCTATTTGGGGATCTCCCAAATGAATAGAGGGGTGGATCATGGACTCTGAATGTAGCAAGGAGGAGAGAAAAATTTCTGGGGAATTTATGTTCTTTAAAAAAGTGCTGGGGTGAATGGATTGCCTGTCCTGAAGCAGGTGAAGTCAGACACTGCAGTAAATTTTGAAAGCTGGAAAGATAGGTTATAGTGTTTGGGAAATTGTATACTCGGGACCAAAATTTTGTAAGCAGTGCAGTTTGTTTTATTTTTTAATGATGTGGGAATGAGTGCTAAAGTGAGATGGAGGAAAACATTTTTGGAAGTGAAAAAGGAAAAATATTATAAATTGGATGGATAATTCCATGAGTGTCTAAGTCATTGATAGTTAGTGGTAAAATCATGGTGCAAAGTACAGTAAGCCCATTTGGGGGATTAGGAAAGAGACCTGAGATTGGTTAAAGAACTCTAACAGGAACAATAGTGAGTCTATCTATAGTCCCTTGCCTTGTTTTTCAAAGGAGTTAAGCTTATAAAGGGAATCAGAAGCCAAAATTGTTGAGAAGCATCAGTGAGAGAATTAAAAGAACTCCTACCCCTTCTCCAGGTTCTGTGATAGTTGGATGTATGTAAAAGCCCAGTCCCAAGTTGAGAGTATAGTCAGCAATCAACCAGAGCAAAAAGGGAGAAGAGATAAAGGCAAAGGGGACTTTCTAAATAACAGACTTTCAATAACAGGGCTTGTTGGAGAGGGCTAGGAGTTCATATAGAGAGGGGTTGAATCAGAGTAGAGGACGCAGAGACATATATGAGTTAAGGCTCTGAGTGAAAGCTGATATGTTGGGAAGATTAGAGTTATGGTGAAGACTTAAATAAATGGGGCTGAAAGGTACAGTGAGATGTTTTTCTAGCCCTCTTAAGAAATAGTAAGAGTCTGGTTTTAATTATAGCTTTTCTCTGGAGCTTGAGCTGGGCCTTCTCACTGTCCATCACCAACTATTGCCGCCACAAAAGTACAGTCAGGCATGTAACCAGAAGAGCCAGGGGCCTACTTTGGCCCTGGGCGATTAGAACTGATGTAGACCTGTGTGGACTGCAGGGGGCTGCGATGACAGAAGAATGAGTCTTACAGGGGTTTACCAAGGACTGCCTTAAGATGCTAAATTTTCAGTTTACAATTGTGCTGGTGTTAGAAACTCTGAAAAAGTAACTGAATTCTTTTAGTTATTCTTACAGGAGAGAATCTAGAGGAAGCTTAGGGGAATAGGGTTCAGGTAATTCATTTTGTGGGTTTCCTCTCAGCTTGGATTATAAATGTCAAGGTCATGGATGCTTCCTTATCCATACAGTTTACTGAAGACCTTGTTTTAAATAGTATTCTAAAACGGAGATAATCAGTAAATACCTACTAAGAAATCACTCATTACCTCTATAAACAGCTAATATTGAAACTTTTTTTAAAAAATTAAATACTTATGGTTAGGACTTCAGAAGAAATACAGATTTCCTTCAAGTCTTACTTTGACTTTTGAAAATGAATATAGCAGGTAGACAGGGTGGCTCTCATGCATTTCATAACTAAGAACAGAGTAGGGACGAAGAGCATGAGAAGAAGATTAACATTAAACAGGGATGAGAAGTGGGAGGGAAAGGGAGAGAGAAGGGAAATTGCATGGCAATGGAAGGAGACCCTCAGGGTTATACAAAATTACATACAAGAGGAAGTGAGGGGAAAGGGAAAAAGAATACAAGGGGGAGAAATGAATTACAGTAGAGGGGGTAGAGAGAGAAGAGGGGAGGGGAGAGGAGGGGAGGGGGGATAGTAGAGGATAGGAAAGGCAGCAGAATACAACAGACACGAGTATGTCAATATATAAATCAATGGAAGTGTAACTGATGTGATTCTGCAATCTGTATACAGGGTAAAAATGGGAGTTCATAACACACTTGAATCAAAGTGTGAAATATGATATATCAAGAACTATGTAATGTTTTGAACAACCAACAATAAAAAAATAAATAAATAAATAAAATTTTTTAAAAAAAAGAGTAGCTCAACAATCAGGCCCATCCTACAGGAGCTACCAATTCCTATCTGACCCTGTAGTTGTTCTCATGATAGAATCATGGTCAAGTAAGGTATTGGCTCACCCTGATGATCAAAGCCCCAAGTTTTAAGAGAGTCTTTTCTAAAAAGACACCCTTTGAAGTGAATCCCTGTTCAGGTAATACTGTTGAGTTTCCTGATTAGATATTCTGAAAGGTGGAGATTTATCCAACTGCAGAGGGCTCAGAACATCTAGCTTCATCCATTGACCTTTCTCAGAAATCAAAGATGGGATGTCTGAAGGACTGGGAGCTCCTGTTTTTAATGTGGGCTCAGTATGAAAGCTACTTTTATTTTAAAGTTCAGTTTCATTCCATTTTTTTCCTGCAGTAATAGTCTAGAATTAATTTTGAATTAGTCTTTTTCTGTACTGCATTCTGATCTAATTAGACATGTTCTTTTTATCATTCTAAATATTAAATATTCCCAGTAGTGTTACCTACTCATGGAAGCATCTATTTCTCTTATGTGCTCTATTTTGAAAAAGACTTTCTGCCTCTCATCTTTTACTCCCTCTCTTCTAATTCACCCAACTCATCTGCATTGCTAAGACATGATTCTCATTATATTACCACCCTCAGCAAATATTCCTCTGGTTCCCCACTAACTACCAAAAATAAGAAAAGAAATGAACTTTTACTGAGGGCCTTCCTGTGCCACTTGTTTTTCAGACATCCTGTCATTTGATCTTCACATCTGCCCTGAAGGCAAAATAATTTTATTATTTTGAGAAATATTAATAAAATATTTAACAAATGTCCTCGTTTTATGGATGGCATATAAAAAATTTAGAGGATTGTTTAAATAGGTCACATCACAGAGCTTCTAAGCCACAGAGCAAATGTTTGTACCTAAACTTGTGTGACTTCAACAAAACCCTCATTGTTTCTGTCACCCCATTCCGCCTTCTACAAAATTGCAAGCTCCCTAGTCCAGTCTTCAAACAAAAATATTCGTCTTTATACCTTCAAACTCTCTACTCCAGAGAACTGGATGGTTTAGTTTCTCCAGCAAATCTGATACCCTCTTCTTTTGCCGTCTCTGCTCCATGGGATTCATACCCTTCTCTTTGCCCAAATGCTAACCACTCATTAAGACTCAGCTAAAAACCTACATTCCACGTTTCCTTAGCCAGAAATAATTTATCTCAACGATGACCTTTTATAATTCTTTCTAGAACTGTCTTATTAGCCATGATTTTCTACTCTTTCACAGCTATTATTGAAACTTTTAGCTCCTTTCCTGGTCCCCTGAGAAGAGTAGCTGATTTATAATCTCCATAAATCTCACAGCACCCAATCCAGTGATTTGTACTAATAGGCACTAAGCGAATGTGTGAAGACTGAACAAATGAATAGATGAGTAACAAGTATTTATTTCCCTCTGACAGGCAACATGATTGAACAGAAATAGCATAGTGAGAAAATTGAGTCAGAGGGATGATTCAACTAACAAGCTCCTGACTGTGACCTTGAATAAGTTATTTAATTTTTCTGAGCCCCATTGTTTTCATCTGTAGAATACGAAAATGGATGTCATTTACCTTTCCAACCTCAGAAGTTATTCCACTAATCAAATGAGGTAATGTGAAAAGAATTTGAGAACTTACATATTAGGTAATTTTTAAGTAAAAATTATTTTAAACTTAAATCTATGTCTCCATCGATTTTAATCAATGTAAACCATAGAAGAACTGGTTACTTATTCTTTTTAAAATATTTCTGCGAGCATATTCAGCTTTCTGTCTTTTCCAATTTCACTGTAAGTTTAAAAAATTAAAATTAAACTATCGATTTTAATTTTAGTATAATTTATGAACTATAGGAACTTCATGATTTCGCTCATTAAAATGTTCAGGAAGGTGCTGAGGAGTGGATTTTCTTAAGTTTCTGCACTTTCAGATCATTGTAGTTGTTACTTGTCATGCTTGGCAGAACCTGCTGGAACCCCGCTAAGCCTGTGACAGGCGAGAGCAGCTGTGTATTTCAACAGTGATGTTAAAAGTCTAACACTAAATGAAAAGATTTGCAAACAGGGTAATGGAAAAAAAAACAGTAATTACTTAACATCCCTCAACAATACTTCTAAAGCATTTTACTGAAGAGCGTTGATATGTCTTATTTAGTTTTGAATGTCAGCTCACCCAGGAACTACCACCCCACAGGTACACAGATAATAATTTTGAATGAATACATTGTATTCTAGGCTTCAGGACCTTGTGTGTTCTGTAATCATTAATTATTTCAATAGCCTCCTACATTATTACAGTGCCTGAAGCTTCTGATCCTTACTCTGCAATAGGACCTGAGTGAAATTTCTATAATACAGTCCAACTCCTGCCACTTCCCTGCTTAAAATTTTTAACAGCTCCTACTTCTTGTAGGTGACTGCCCAATTGCTAAGCATCCCACATAAGGACCCACAAAATCCAGCCTCTGATAAAGTTATGGTGCAATTTCTCGGTGCTTCCTCATTTACACTCTTTGGATTATCACTGCCAAGATACTTATGCTTTACCATGGGGCTACATCCTTTATTTCCTGTTTCCTTCTGAATAGATTCCTTTGGTAGAATGGTCTTCATTGTCCTCTGGGAAAACACTGCTGCATCCTTTCAGACCTTCCACCACCCTCATCTCTGCAGTCCTTTTCTGACCATCTTCTCACCCCACACTGGCAAAGTTGAGTACATTTTTTTAGCCTCTTTTGCATATTTCCTTTTCAGTTTTTATAATTGAAATATGTCATAATCATTTGCATATCTCTTTCCTCCCAATCCCCCACAATTTAGTATAATAAACTAAATGATATAAACTCTGTAGAGTCTAATTTTTAAAAACATACAGAAGGAACTATGGTTAAAAGCAAGGAACTTGTGTGACTTGAGTCACATAACTTTATGATTCAAATTCCTGAAAAACAAATGAGGATGATAATTCTTGTACCTAACTTGTGGAGTTTATTGAGAGGATTAAGTTTGTGTACATCAAGAACTTAGAACAGGGCCAGCTTTGTAGAACCCACATAACCTTAATAATCTTGGTTACCGCCAGACAGAGAAATTTAAAACTACCCCATAATTAGTCTATGAATATTTATTGATAAATGGACTCTCAAAAAAATAGTCAATAATCTCATTGAATCAAGTGAAAATCTCTGAGAAAATCTTAAAATAATTGTTTTAATGACAAATATATTTGAGTTAATTCTTAATTTCAGGAGTTTTCTTAGTTTTATCTACTAGTAATTGCTTCAAAATGTAAAGAAATGTTTTGATTTAAACATTGTCAACATTTATATCACCTTTGCTCGTCAACCAAGATATGATAATATTTTTGACAGACGTGGATATTGAGATTGGTAACAATTTTTAATAATTTCTCAGATATAATTTTCAACTTTCTCATATTCAGGGAAAGCATATTAGGTGAAAGTTATTCGAGAAGCAGGGGCATGGAATTAAATACCTGGGTCAAAGCACTATCTCCCCACTTACAGTAAAACTTAGGTTCCTTATAGCTGTGAGTCTCCTCACCCAATGACATAAGAGGAACTTCACAGATCATTACTTTCTGGTGTAGTTATCTTAGTAAATAAGTTCAGATTGGTAAAAGCCTGGCATGTAATAGATGCTGAATACATTTTAGTTTTAGGTTTAACTGAATTCCTCAGGGGATATGTTTTGAATAGAAAAACACAAATCATTCCAAAATCTCAACCACTCTTATCATTTTTCCCATAATGAGTATATGTAGAATCCTAATCAGAAATTATAAGTTTATCTTATATAGATAAGTTTTCCACATCTTTTCATTACTATAATAAGCAGTGGCAGCTAACATAAAGTAAGAGATTTCTTAGAGCTCAAAGAATGTTGCTTATTTTTTTTTCTCAATTCCTTCATTTAATAACAGTGACTTGGAATGTCTCTCCACTAACTGAATAGAATCAATAATAAAATGTCTCTCCCATATCACTAACATCAAATCTATCAAACAGCTGTGCCTAATGGGGAGACAATTCAGAAAATAACCACTAGGTCATTGTCTCCTTGCTAAAGCAGTATACTGATAAGCCTTCTCCATAAATCCTTGTCCTCAGGCCTGGTGGAGAGAGTAAAAAAAAAAAAAAAACGGAGAGGCTGAGAAACTGACTAAACCCTTCGTAGGTACAAGATTGCACAGTGCCCAAGTAGGCTTGGTAAGCATGTTTGGCAATATTCAGTGCCAAAGAAGGTCCAACCAGCAGGTAGATACAGCAGCAAGCACGTCTGTGGCAACTGATACTTGGTGAAATTAAATTTATAGCCACAAATGTAAAATAGGCACTCAGAAATATTCAATGGTTATTTATTACCTCCTTCTATGGTGTCCCCTTCCTCAGAATTACTATTTCCAAATTTCTTGTTTCTTCTAACTGCAAATGTCAGTTCATATCCTTACTTTGAAATTCCACAGGAAGAACAAAAACAATAATAGATTATCTCTTTTATATTATCAACACCAAATTTATGAACCTACCTGCATTGACCACCATGTTTTCTGCCTTCCTCCTCATAGAAATTGAAGTACATCCATCCATCAAAGACACAAACCTCTGGAGCTCTGAGCCCCTTCTTCTTTCTATCCCCTAGGACCTGATTCCTACAATTTCATCCTTTCCCTCCTTCCTTATTGATTTCTCTCTTTACAAAATCATTTCTATCAGCATGTAAATTATTTTAAATTTCTTCTATCTAAGAACCCAAGCAAAGTGAATACACTTGATCCAAATTCTCAGCTCTCCTACCTTGTAAAAATTCACAAAAGAGCTATCTGTACTTGCTAACTCAATTCCAATTATTAGCCTATTTTATGTAAGTCTTAGACTATAAATTTGATGGTATTTCTGTATTATAATATTAATTAATTTCTACTATAGGCAATCTATGTTCCAAGTTTTTTAATGAATCTATAATTTACTAGATATTATGGAGAGTTAGTGCTATAATCTTGAACCTGAAGAACTGAAAAAATTTTAAGTAATTTTATCATATTGTAAAAATTATCTTTGGGGTTGAACATTTTGCATTATAGTCTTTGAGCAGCAAGTTCTTGCATTAGGTAAGACTGTTATAAATCTACCTGAACTGAGCACTCAGACTTACCAAATTAAATTTCAATTAGATTTAGATTTTTAAAACACATTTGAAAATATAAACTCAAACACTCAATATCAGTGTTTTTCTCTGATCATTTTCCTAACTACAGGATTTAAAGACGGCTTGCAAGTGATAAGAAATTTATATACATATATATAAATTTCTAATGTACATCCTCCAATATAGCTATTTCTAAATATATGTGTATATCTACATCTAGATTTCTCTCCATAATATTCTCTAAGCCTCATAACTCTGGAGTAATAATTATTATCTACATTTTATTTTTTTATTTTTTTATTTGTATTTTTTTATTGGTTGTTCACAACATTACAAAGCTCTTGACATATCATATTTCATACATTAGATTGAAGTGGGTTATGAACCCCCAATTTTACCCCAAATGCACATTGCAGAATCACATCAGTTACACATCCACAATTTTACATAATGCCCTATTAGTAATTGTTGTATTCTGCTACCTTTCCTATCCCCTACTATTCCCCCTCCCCTCCCCTCCCATCTTCTCTCTCTACCCCATCTACTGTAATTCATTTCTCTCCTTGTTTATTTTCCCATTCCCCTCACAACCTCTTATATGTAATTTTGTATAGCAATGAGGGTCTCCCTTCATTTCCATGCAATTTCCCTTTTCTCTCCCTTTCCCTCCCATCTCATGTCTCTGTTTAATGTTAATCTTTTCTTCCTGCTCTTCCTCCCTGCTCTGTTCATAGTTGCTCTCATTATATCAAAGAAGACATTTGGTATTTGTTTTTTAGGGATTGGCTAGATTCACTAAGCATAATCTGCTCTAGTGCCATCCATTTCCCTGCAAATTCCGTGATTTTGTCATTTTTTAGTGCTGCGTAATACTCCATGGTGTATAAATGCCACATTTTTTTATCCATTCATCTATTGAAGGGCATCTGGGTTGATTCCACAGTCTAGCAATTGTGTATTGTGCTGCTATGAACATCGATATGGCAGTATCCCTGTAGTGTGCTCTTTTAAGGTCTTCAGGAAATAGTCCGAGTAGGGCAATAGCTGGGTCAAATGGTGGTTCCATTCCCAGCTTTCCCAGGAATCTCCAAACTGCTTTCCAAATTGGCCGCACCAATTTGCAGTCCCACCAGCAGTGTACAAGAGTACCCTTTTCCCCACATCCTCGCCAGCACTTGTTGTTGTTTGACTTCATCATGGCTGCCAATCTTACTGGGGTGAGGTGGTATCTTAGGGTGGTTTTGATTTGCATTTCCTTGACTGCTAGAGATGGTGAGCATTTTTTCATGTACTTGTTGATTGATTGTATGTCCTCCTCTGAGAAGTGTCTGTTCAGGTCCTTGGCCCATTTGTTAATTGGGTTATTTGTTTTCTTATTGTCTAATTTTTTGAGTTCTTTGTATACTCTGGATATTAGGGCTCTATCTGAAGTGTGAGGAGTAAAAATTTGTTCCCAGGATGTAGGCTCCCTATTTACCTCTCTTATTGTTTCTCTTGCTGAGAAAAAACTTTTCAGTTTAAGAAAGTCCCATTTGTTGATTCTTGTTATTAACTCTTGTGCTATGGGTGTCCTATTAAGGAATTTGGAGCCCGACCCCACAATATGTAGATCGGAGCCAACTTTTTCTTCTATCAGACGCAGAGTCTCTGATTTGGTATCAAGCTCCTTGATCCATTTTGAGTTAACTTTTGTGCATGGCGAGAGAAAGGGATTCATTTTCATTTTGTTGCATATGGATTTCCAGTTTTCCCAACACCATTTGTTGAAGATGCTATCCTTCCTCCATTGCATGCTTTTAGCCCCTTTATCAAATATAAGATAGTTGTAACTTTGTGGATTAGTCTCTGTGTCCTCTATTCTATACCATTGGTCCACCCGCCTGTTTTGGTACCAGTACCATGCTGTTTTTGTCACTATTGCTCTGTAATATAGTTTGAAATCTGGTATCGCTATACCACCTGATTCACACTTCCTGCTTAGAATTGCTTTTGCTATTCTGGGTCTTTTATTTTTCCATATGAATTTCATGATTGCTTTATCTATTTCTACAAGAAATGCCATTGGGATTTTGATTGGCATTGCATTAAACCTATAGAGAACTTTTGGTAATATCGCCATTTTGATAATGTTAGTTCTGCCTATCCATGAACAGGGTATATTTCTCCATCTTCTAAGATCTTCTTCTACTTCTCTCTTTAGGGTTCTGTAGTTTTCATTGTATAAATCTTTCACCTCTTTTGTTAGGTTGATTCCCAAGTATTTTATTTTTTTTGAGGATATTGTGAATGGAGTGTTTTCCTCATTTCCATTTCAGACATTTTGTCGCTAATATACAGAAATGCCTTTGATTTATGCGTGTTGATTTTATATCCTGCCACTTTGCGGAATTCATTTATTAGTTCTAGTAGTTTCTTTGTAGACCCTTTTGGGTCTTCTAGGTATAGAATCATGTCATCTGCAAATAGTGATAATTTAAGTTCTTCTTTTCCAATTTTTATGCCTTTAATTTCTTTCGTCTGCCTAATTGCTCTGGCCAGTGTTTCTATTCAACTATATTGAATAGAAGTGGTGATAGAGGGCATCCCTGTCTTGTTCCAGATTTTAGAGGGAATGCCTTTAACTTTTGTCCATTCAGAATGATGCTAGCCTGAGGCTTAGCATAGATAGCTTTTACAATGTCAAGGTAAGTTCCTGTTATCCCTAGTTTTTCTAATGTTTTGAACATAAAGGGATGCTGTACTTTGTCGAATGCTTTCTCTGCATCTATTGAGATGATCATATGGTTCTTATCTTTAAGTCTATTGATGTGGTGAATAACATTTATTGATTTCCGTATATTGAACCATCCTTGCATCCCAGGGATGAATCCTACTTGATCATGGTGCACAATTTTTTGATGTGTTTTTGTATTCGATTCGCCAGAAGTTTATTGAGTATTTTTGCATCTTTGTTCATTAGAGATATTGGTCTGTAGTTTTCTTTCTTTGAGGTGTCTTTATCTGGTTTCGGAATCAGGGTGATGTTGGCCTCATAGAATGAATTTGGAAGAGCTCCCTCTTTCTCTGTTTCCTGAAATAACTTGAAAAGTATTGGTATTAATTCTTCTTTAAAGGTTTTGTAAAACTCCGCTGTATACCCATCCGGTCCTGGGCTTTTCTTGCTTGGTAGTCTTTTGATGGCTTCTTCAATTTCATCCATTGATATTGGTCTGTTCAAATTGTGTGTATCCTCCTGACTCAGTCTGGGCAAATCATATGACTTAAGAAACTTATCAATGTCTTCACTATCTTCTATTTTATTGGAATATAGGTTTTCAAAATAATTTCTAATTGTCTTCTGTATTTCTGTAGCATCTGTTGTGATATTGCCTTTTTCATCCCGTATGTTAGTAATTTGAGTTCTCTCTCTTCTTCTCTTTGTTAGCATGGCTAAAGGTCTGTCGATCTTATTTATTTTTTTGAAGAACCAACTTTTAGTTTTGTTAATTTTTTCAATAGTTTCTTTTGTTTCAATTTCATTGATTTCCACTCTGATTTTAATTATTTCTTGCCTTCTGCTACATTTGCTGTTGTTTTGCTCTTCCTTTTCTAGGGCTTTGAGATGAAGTGTGAGCTCATTTATTTGTTGGTTTTTTCTTTTTCTGAGGAATGACCACCAGGCGATGAATTTTCCTCTTAAAACTGCTTTCTTTTTTTTTTTTTTTTGAGTGAACAATTTTTATTGAAACCCTCAAAGATTAAAGAGGACCAAATGCTGAATTTGGGTACCATAACAGAAAATCTCTCCTAACTGTACCATCATTCACAGGAATGAACAAACCCAAACACGACAAAATTCAAATTCTCAAGTAATTGCTACAAGTGAATGTAAATGAACTAATCATTTTATCATAACCTTCCTTTAATCATATGAAAAAGGGAATTTACATGGCATAACAAAAGATATGCAAAACTTAATGAAAACACAATTCTCTTAAATCTCTCAAACTTAATTTTAAAGGATGCAGAATGCACTTGATTAAATGACTTAAGCTGATTCTTTTTTTTTATTGCAAACTGTTTTAACATCAGCTTAACCCCCATGCATTGTACTCAAAAAATAACACAGCTTTTGGATTAGAAAGATCACTTAAGTTAAAATGAGGAATTAAGTACTAAAAATTTAAAAAAGGCTAGGTTTCTTTTGAAAGGAATCTTCAAGTACCAATATGTATAGATAAAGAATACTAATTTTGGTTACATTTTCCCCCTTACTGTTAAGTATACAAACTATAATACCTTTCGAAAGAAAATACCCACATAAGATAACTTTAAAAAGAAACATTCAAACCAGACCTCAGAAAAACATTAAGAGAGAAATTTACTGGGACAATAATGTCTTCATTCATGATTATTCAAACATTTGATTAGGTATTTCCTCTTGTAGAGCCCACATTCTCTTTTTTGGTCCCTACAGTGAAGAAACATTCATTTGGTTGCATTCAAGACAACCTGTAATAATTTCATTTAGAGAAAAAACATCTTGTAATACACTGACCTGGCAGACCAAGAGAAAGAGAAAGTTGGTATGTTGGGGAAAACTTAAATGAGAAAACGACAAAATTACCAATTGATATATTTTTTTCCCAAAGGAATGCTGCACCCATTTCACTTAATATTAGAAATCCACGTTAAAGGCACTGGGATGTACTCCTCACCATGCATAGACTCTAAGCAACACTTGACAATGTCTGAGTCTATTGCACTCAGCCTACATGCTGGGTGTTTCCATGACATTTCCTAATAGAAACCTAATATAAATTAAACAAGTTTGAATCCATTTATAATGTAACTAGTTTTATAAAAATATCCAGAGTTGCTAATAAAGCACCAATAAAAAGAGAACCTCAGGGGGAGGACTCAGATCCTTCCAACAAGGTCACCCTTTTACAGTTTTCTCCAATAGAACCTCCAGAAATGATAACAATCATCTTTGGCAAGCCTTACCTATACAATATTAGAGACATAGAACATTGCTGTGGTGACTATACCCAAATGCCAATTTTTATTGTAAATAGTTAAGAGACGTGTTACAAGATTTCATGGCTTAGTCTCAAAAAGGTAAAATAGGTGCAATTTTCCTTTAAGAAAATATTTATTTTTAAATATACCACTAACATTTTGATGTTCCCTTCAGTAAACATTGATATAACTACACTGGGACTACCCAAGAACTGTGACGTAGCTACAGTTTTCTACAAATACTGTATTTGAGTGAAAAAAAAAATACAGTATTTGTACGTTTTAAGAAAACATTGTACAAAAAAAATTATATAAATGAAAGCCTCAAAGAAATATGTCACTAGGCTTTTGAGTTGAAGTGACCAAAGATCATAGTAAATGAAAACATTTCTAAACATGATGTAAACATAAATGGAGTAATGCAAAACATCAAGGTATTCAAATCTACTGTATTGCTATTTTCACCCTTAACATATAATTCTACATAGCTTTCTCCTTTTGGAACAATAATATAAGGGGCAGGACATTATTTTCATAACCTTATGCCATCAAATCAGTTAATACAGATGCTTGACACATTCAATTATACAAAATCAATTTGTTTCAAGATACAAAATTAATGTTGATATGTAATTAATGAAAAAAATAAGATGTTAAAAAGATAACTATAAGAATACCCAGATATATGCTGTATTCCCACTTATATAGATCTGATCAATAAAACATCAACACATTCACTTAGATACTAATTTAATTCATGGATCAAGGCCATATTCTCAAAGTATTTTAAGGATGCCAGGACACTGCAAAAGCTGGAGAAAAGAGTTGAGGAACAATATATGCTTGCTAAGCAAGAACTATGTTTATTTAGCTAGTGAATATCTAGAATAATAAATTTTTACTTCATGATAGCAATCAGGGTCGCAAACACCCAGAAATAGGAATTAAGGATTTTAAACGTAGTTATAAAGGTCATAAAAAGTCTGATTAGACTGAGGTACATTTACTCAAAATTTTGAGATTCATTAAGTGGTAGCAAACAAAATAATTCCTCAGACAAATGCACATTTCTCAGTATACATATAATTGAGGGAAGGAGGGGAAAAGAATGTGCATTAACTGGTGAAATCCACCAAGCTGCATATCAATATTCTGTTACACCAAACAGTTTGAAGACAAGGGAAATGTTCTAATATAATTTCAGATTATGTTAAAACTGCTTTCATTGTGTCCCATAGATTCCGATATGTTGTGTCTGTATTTTCATTTATCTCTAACAATTTTTTGATTTCCTCCTTTATGTCTTCTGTAACCCATTGACCATTCAATAACATTGTTCATTTTCCATGTGATGTAGGATTTTTCCTTCCTTCTTTTATCATTGATTTCCAGTTTCATTCCATTATGATCAGATACAATGCATGGTATTATCTCCACCCCTTTATATTTACTGAGGGTTGCCCTATGGCATAATATATGGTCTATTCTTGAGAAGGATCCATGTGCTGCTGAGAAAAAAGTATATCCATTTGATGATGGTTGATATATTCTATATATGTCAGTTAAGTCTAGGTTATTGATTGTGATATTGAGTTCTATAGTTTCTTTATTCAACTTTTGTTTGGAGGATCTGTCCAATGGTGAGAGAGGTGTGTTGAAGTCACCCATAATTATTGTGTTGTGGTCTATTTGATTCTTGAACTTGAGGAGAATTTGTTTTATGAATGTCGCAGCACCATTATTTGGTGCATAAATATTGATAATTGTTATGTCTTGTTGGTGAATGGTTCCTTTTAACAGTGTATAATGACCTTCTTTATCCCTTTTGATTAACTTAGTCTTGAAGTCGATTTTATTCGATATGAGGATGGCCACCCCTGCTTGCTTACGAGGACCGTGTGCGTGGTATATTTTTTCCCATCCTTTCACCTTCAGCCTGTGTATGTCTTTTCCAATCAGATGTGTCTCCTGGAGGCAGCATATTGTTGGATTTGTTTTTTTAATCCATGATACCAGCCTATGTCGCTTTATTGGAGAGTTTAAGCCATTAACATTCAGAGTTACTATTGATATATGGTTTGTACTTCCATCCATGTTTGATTATTTATCCTTTTTTTAAAAAAATTTAGTTTGCTTCTCCATGATTATCTTTCCCCTCACCCTCTGTCTTTACTGAGGCACTTCCCACTGATGGTTTTGGTTATTGTTTTTCATTTCTTCCTCGTGTAGTGTTTTGCTCAAAATGCTTTGCAATGCTGGTTTTCTGGCTGCAAATTCTTTTAATTTTTGTTTATCATGAAAGATTTTTATTTCGTTGTCATACCTGAAGCTTAATTTTGCTGGATACAGAATTCTTGGTTGGCATCCATTGTCTTTCAGTGTTTGAAATACATTGTTCCATCACCTTCTTGCTTTCAGTGTCTGTGATGAAAAATCCGTTGTTAACCTTATTGGTTTACCCATGAATGTAATCTGTCTCCTTTCTCTTGTAGCT
The DNA here is from genome assembly GCF_964194105.1 of Spermophilus citellus. Taxonomy (NCBI): domain Eukaryota; kingdom Metazoa; phylum Chordata; class Mammalia; order Rodentia; family Sciuridae; genus Spermophilus; species Spermophilus citellus. The sequence continues at coordinate 93,194,266 of NC_138189.1, forward strand.
TTTAATATTTTCTCTTTGTTCTGTATATTGGATATCTTCATAACAATGTGTCTTGGCGTTGGTCTACTGTGATTTTGTGTGCTCGGTGTCCTGTATGCATCTTCAATTTGTACATCTGTTTCCTTTTTTATTTCTGGAAAGTTTTCTGTAATTATTTCATTCAGCAGGTTACTCATTCCCTTGGTTTGAATCTCTGTACCTTCTTCTATCCCGATGACTCGTAAGTTTGGTTTTTTTATGTTATCCCATAACTCTTGGATGTTTTTCTCGTGATTTTTTACCAGCCTTTCTGAGTTGGCTAGACTCTTTTCAAGATGATATATTTTGTCTTCATTATCTGACGTTCTGGCTTCTATTTGCTCCACTCTGTTAGTGATACTCTCAATTGAGTTTTTAATTTGGTTTATTGTTTCCTTCATTTCTAGAATTATTGTTTGATTATTTTTTATAATCTCTATCTCCTGATAAAGATGCTTAACTTCTTCTTTTATCTGTTTATGTAATTCATTCTCAATGTGTTCTTTCGCTGCTTGAATTTGCTGTCTTGTATCCTCTTTAAGGTTCCATTCCATCTGTCTAAGGTGTTCCTTGAGTTCTTTATATGACCATTTTTCTGATGACTCTAGGTCCTCCTGAATATTTAGGCTGTCCTGCATTATTTGTACTCCTTTTCTTCCTTGCTTTTTGAAGCTGCTCATGTTACTTCTTGTTCTGTTTGACTGCTGAGTTACTGTTTACTCCTATAAATTTATTTGATGCTTGGGAGGAAAGGTATTAGAAGGGAAGGGAAGAAGTCACTGTAGCTGCAGGTTTCAATGAAGTTATCTCCTCCACCGCAGTCTGATGATGTCAGTTCTCTGCCATGGTGGTGTCTCTTGCAAATGGCGACAGTTCGTTTCCCTTTGCCGGGCGACCAATGCAACGGGTGGATCCTTACTGTCTCTCCCAAGCCCCGTTTCAAACCTGTGGCCACTACCTATGAAGGCTCGGTAGGCATTTACCTCCGTAGGATGAGAAGGGCTGACCAGTTGTTTCAGCTGGATGGATTAGTGCTGAGTCACAGCTGTTTGTCTGCGGGAAGCAGGCGAACGGGAGCTTGAATTCAGCCGATCCGGGCTCAGTGTGTGTTCTGAGAGGCCCAGACTGTTCGCCCCAGATCCATGTCAGCTCAACATTGCCTAGTGATCCTGAGCAAACAGATTTAGGTTGTTTACGACTCCCTATGCCCGCACAGCTGAAGAGGTCAGAGACTTGATCTCTCCGTGCCCACCGCCATGTTGGAATCTATTATCTACATTTTACATAAGAAAATTAAAGCTCAGAGAAGTAAGTTGCTCTTGGCCAAGGTCCCATGGTAAGTAATGAAGGTAGGATTCGAAATCCAACATGATGATTTTTCAACTACATTACCTAGATGATCCATAGGATGGGTTTGGTAAAACTGCACAATTTATCTTCAGCATGGAAGTCAATAAATATTCAAGAAAAGCAACAGCAGGCTGAAAAACTATATAATTATTCTAACACCAGAAATTTATTTTCAAACTGATTTTCTCATAAAATTTTGGGAAATAGGAGTAAGTTTTTCTTCTTTCTTTATTTCTTAAAAAAATTTAAAATGACAAGAGTAGTTAATGTGTCACAATTTCTAAGAATATTGAAACCATTAGTCAAACTATACTTTCTCATAATTGAGATGAAATATCTTAACATTTTATTATCATAATTTCTTAAATATTCAACAAGCGCAGGTCCCATAAGATATTTAAAGTATAATTCCAGTTCTAGTTACTGTGTTTTGAAGCAACCATTATATAGTTCCTATAAAATACTTTGTTTAAATTTGACTTTGAATACTTTTAATAGTTTTTCCATAAATGTTGATTCTAATAACCTCTTAAGTTATTAAATATTAGACATTTAGAACTGCAAACAGCACATGAAAACAACATGGAGAACTTGTTAAACATTATTCCTCTCATCCCCACCTTAGAAATTTTATTTCAGAAGTCTAGATTCTGCATTTCCAGGAAACTCTCTGGTGATGGTGAAGTTGTTCAGGGATCATGCCTCCTAACACTGCAATAGAGTCCTGGTCTTTCATGATCCATGGCCATCTGTTACCATCTTCCTCTCTCAATTTCCCACAGCCAGATATTTAATACCTAGTGTATACATATAGCTATTTAATGTGCATGTTAGTTGACTTGGGTTTTTTTTTTCCTCGAATGCTTTACAACTGAAAGCTTGTTTCAGGTCTCACAGATTCATCTCTTGAAAGAGACATGATCCCTATTAAAGTGCTTCTACTCTCCCATAAAATGAGTGATAAAAACATTCCTATTTTAGGCAAAGCCATTGGCTCAAGAACAAAGCACAACTAAATTTCTGAAAACTAAATCATGAAATTAAAGGTACTAGGAGATGTAAACATTTGGAATATTGCTCTTCTTAAAACTTTCTACCACAGTGCCGACTTGAAAATAGATAATTCACCTGAGATCTTATAAATAATTAAGCTATGACTTTGATCCAGTTTCATCAGTTTCCAGGTGTATTAATACATAGCATAATATACTACAGAGCTATACTATTTGATTTTGTTGCCATCATTTACCTTTAAAAGAAAATCTGGTCAAGTGGATCAAAGATCTGAAATTTACTAAAATAATCCAATGATTTGTTTCTAACAGAATTATTCAGGTCCCTTTTCTGATGTGCTTTTGAATGATTTCAGGTATCAAAATAAAAAAACATCAGTAATTGAAAATAGAGGTTTTTTGAGACTAATATTAATATTATGTATTTTTCTCACCTTGAACCATAAGGTTGGTGTTATTATTTCTCAGTTTTATAAAGAGACTCCAAAGGTTAAATTCACATCCTTAGAAATTCTAGAATCGAGTAAACTATGTAACAAATTATGTAAGCCTTTTTTACTTTCCATCGCCAGTTGTTTCCTGAAGTTGCTACCCTTAATTTAATTGGTCTTGTGTTTATTTCTTAAAATTCCTTCATCATTTATTCATTCATTCAATATGGAGCACCTAGTCCTTTTCAGCTACTATTCCAACACATTGGAAAACATCATGTAAGTGTTTGTTCTCATGATATTGAACTTCAAAGCAAGGGGATACACATAAGTAAAACAGATAGTATGCTAGAGGTTAATGTACTCTATGACAGATAATAAAGCAGTAAAGGGAATGTGGAGTTACAGAGGTTGGGAAGGCAATATTATACACTGCTCAGGGAAGGCAGCACAAAGAGATGAAGTGAGAGAAGAAGCCTTGTATGTAGCTTCTCTGAGCAGAAATGCATAGGCCCTGGGATAAGAGCACCTCTGGTGTGTTCAGGTACCATGAAGAGACTAGCCTAGTAAGAGTTGACCAGAGAGAAGACAGGAGAGGGTAAGAGGAAGTGGTATCAAAGAAGTTAAAGAAGTCAAATCCTTCGGTGTGATGCAGGCTGTGTATTAGCTTTTTGTCACTGTAACAAATACCTGAAAAAATTAACTTAATGGAAGAAATATTTATTTTAGCTCATCATTTCAGAGATTCCAACCCATGGTTAACTGGCTCCAAGGCAGAAATACCATGATAGAAGGGTGTAGTGGGGTAAAGCTGCTCACCTCATGGCAATCCAGAAGCAGAAAAAGAGAGATGGGAGGCAGAAGACAAGATACACTCTTCCAGAACACACCACCAGTGATCTCCTTTCTCCAAATAAGTTGCACTCCTAAAATTTCTACCCTCCTACTATAATGTGGCCAGCTTTGAAATCATAAATGGATCAATTCGTTGATGAGATGAATACCCTCATGATAGAATCACTGCCCCAGAGGGCCACCTCTGAGCATTGCAGAATTGGGGATCAAGCCTTCAACCCATGAGTCTTGACACCAGGACAAGTACTTTCCCTCTGAGTGAAATGGGAGCCATTGGAAGGCTTGGACCAGAAGGGTGACATGATCTAACTGGGATTTTAGCACAGTTACTTTCGTGGCTGTGTTGTGGATTGTATTATAGAGGTGAAGTTTGCCCCAGGAAGACCTGTTAAAGAGTTCCTGGCACTGACCTGTGTGAGAGACAGTAGGGTGTAGAAAGGGGTGATGAAAAGGGGTAGATAATAAGTGTACTTCACACTTAGAGGAGACAAAAGTTTTTGATGGACTCCAAATGGGATGAGAAAAAAAGGAGGAGTTGAAGACAACTTCAAGGTCTCTCATTCAAATATTAGCAAAAATAAAAGGCAGTACTTGCCCAAGCAGATAGTTCCAACTGGTCACAAACTGTAGGAATCTGTTTGTCAATTAATCTGTCACTTCAAAGTCCACTTATGAATAATAATAGACTTAATTTCTGCTTCTCCTTTATCCAACTCCCTTAGGTTTTATAGTTTGGACAATTACCATCATAGATACTTTTTTTTTTTCATTTAGCCTTATAGTAAGTCAGAAGGTCTGCAGTTGAGTTCTGGCTTAGATACTCACTATATTTGAAAAGAAGACAAAGCAGTGCAGGTGAATGTGGAGGAGGGATGCTCTCAGGGCAGGAGTGCTTGTAGGCCCCATGCCTGTCCCAGGGTGGCATTCACTGGGTGAATTTACCATTCTCAATCTCTGTCCTGCCTCAGGTTCACAGACACAAACCCTGTGTAGCATTAGCACATCCAGTTGCTCAGATGATTGGTGAGAAAAGGAAACAAACATGGAGATCCTATGTATGAGCTCAACATTTGTATTTCCATCAAAACAAAAATTCTACTAACTTCAAACTATTGGTTGTGTTAAATATCCAATGCATGCACACACATACATGAACGCATACACACACACCAATGTGCACACACACACATTTCTTATTTGTCTTGGATTCATGTCATAACAAGAGTTTGAATGGTAGTTATTGGTAGACTCTGAATTTTTAGTGATATTATTTTAGGGGATTTACTTCTAGCAAGATATTTTTAAAAGTTAGGCACACCCTTTATGTTTGAAAATGGCTAACAATATATCCTTTGCTTTTATTTTTAGAAAACAATTTTTATTTTAAACTGTTGCACATGGTCATCTCTTTGTTCTCCAAGAACAAAGCACTTATTGAGCAGCTTGTGAAGTACCCTGAGTCAATTGTATTACTACCATCTCCTGCTGTTGTCATCTGGGCCAGAGAGTTAACAGCTGCTCAGACACTGAGAAAATTTTTATTGAGATGAATATTTGCTTTAATGCATTCTCCTAAGTAACCACACCCTGTTTTGAAATCAGAACATCCAACCTCCATCTGATATCACATGTTGGCCCAAACATTTCCTTTCTTGGATTTTAAAGACGACAACTGTAAGAAATTTCATTCTAATGCAAGAGAAAATTTTCAGTTCTTTGTTTCTTAAAGAAGATCAGTCTAAAAAATCTGTTACAATTTCAAATCCCTCTTCCAAGTCCCTTGATTTTAAATCTCAGTGTGAAACTTTCAGCGAGCATGTCATCTTGTCACATAAGTAAGTGTTCTTTCACTTCCCTAGTGCTAGAAGCATGCAGGACTGAGCAGCCCTTGAGTGTCAGGTCGCCCTGCTGTCTAGGCAAGAACTATACTGCACTTTTCTCCCATTACTTATGTTTGACCTAGAGGAGCTGGCACACATGTTTGTCTGCCATAGGTAAATTGGCTTATTTCCTTGTTGGACTTGAAACTTGTTCTATGATTTGTAAACTCTTTGACTCTGTGGAATGTTTCATTCAAATAACTCCTTTGACAGAAAAACATGGAACAAAAGACAGATGAAAGCAGAACTGCTGGCAGAAGTCTCTAGCCCTAACCCTCTCCTTCCAAGGCATGCTGTACAACCTCCAGGGCTCCCAGGTCATGATTGAAACACTCTGGTTTATTTCATGTACTCCAGGGATGCTTTTCCAACATATCAAGAAAGATAAATTGCTGACTTAATGCTGCAAATGAGTAACATGTTGATAACATGATCATGCTCAAAAGAATGACTGTGCAATAAAAGCCACTGATCTTTTAAATGCGTCTTTGGTGGAGGACGGGGTTACCAGGGATTGAACTCAGGAACACTCGACCACTGGGCCACATCCCCAGCCTTAATTTGTATTTTATTTAGCAATAGGGTCTCGCTGAGTTGCTTAACGCCTTGCTTTTTTCTGAGGCTGGGTTTGAACTCGCAATCCTCCTGCCTCAGCCTCCTGAGCTTCTGGGATTACAGGCATGCGCCACTGTACCTGGCTCTTAAGTGTATCTTTAATGAAAGTGCTTTGATTATATGTTTTACAAAGTATAGCTTCCATTTTGATGCATATGCCCAGAATCAAATACAGCTATGAAGCAGTTCAATAATGATCTTATGGCATCACAATGCTACAGTGGAGGTAGACATCCAAAACAGGGCACAGGGAGGGATGTGGAAAATAACGATGAAATCGAAGTGTCCCTAAAGTAGAGACAGTTTCTCAGATAATGTCAGACTTTCAGGTTTTTCTTCTTGTCATCAAATGTCTTTTCAATAGCCCAGTAGAGAGAGAGAGAGAGAGTACATGTAAACTATTATTCAAAAACTAAGTTGTAGGTAAGCTTATTACAAAACAGATACAGGGAACGACCACATGAAATTTGTTCTCCATTGATGTATATTTTTTGAGATACTACTACAACTCATTATCAATGCCTCATTTTTTTTAGTATTTCATCATTTCAATTTTTATCAACATCTCATCATTTCTCTAACTCTACAAAAGGGAAATCAGTAGGGAACTGATGAGAAATAAGAAAGTGGAAAAAAACACATAATAATAATAGTAAAAATTGAAAAGCAACCCAAATTTAAAGATAATCAGTGATAGAAAGAACATTACTTAAAGCCCCAGTGAACATAGGCTTGAAATAGGAGAAACTAGAAGACTTCAGAAAATGTTGTTTGGGTGGCTGGTAAATCAGCAATATGAACCAAAGTAGACATTCACCAGGATGGAAGGCAGGGGATATTCTGACTTTAAGCGGTGCCATTTGGCTTCATATTTTCATTCCAACCAAATGCCCTTTGATAATATGCCACCGTATGAGCACATTCTGTTGAAGCAGTTAATCCCATGTTAGCAGTAGGCGCCAAATGGTCTTTAAAAATCATGTTAAATTAACATAAAACAAAACAGAATGTCTATAAACATTTAATTTAAATGCTACACTTGATCATTATAATCTCTTTAAATAAAAAAATGATAGAACAGTGGTTCTCTTAATAAATGTTGTAAATTCATGAAAGATACATGAAAACCATGAAGTGCTATTTCTTTCTTCCCTGGTGCCTCATAACAGCTAAAAATTCTGTATCCCTTGAGACCATGAAATTGTTCACAGGTTTACATTTGTCCCTAAAGTTCAAATAGCTAAGTGTCTCAGAGAGCTTTATTACACTGACTCATTTTTGGCCTGATGATTCAATATTAGGGAATTGAGTCACCAAGTCAGACTGAAGTCTGTGCATTTGGAACATTAAACAGAAGATTTCTGAAAGGAAATGTCAGGCATATTTAAAAGCAGAGCTGTTAATGAGACAGAACACTGGACTGAGAGTAAACAAATTATCCACCCCCCCCCCCCACACACACACACACAACAGTGTGCTGTTGGATTTTGAGGTTTATGTTCTGTGTGAGCCGTTCAGCAGTGTGGACAGCAATGTGAGGCAGAGTACTTGATTTCACATTAGTCTGAAAAGAAATGTTGCCTTACAGTTCTCGTTATGAAATTTTTTTTTCTTGAGTTTAAATTGCTATTTCAAGAAGAAAGTTCATTTTTTCCCTCTACTCCAGGAACACAAATGGCTTTGATTCTAGAATTCTTGAAAGCATGGTAGAGGAGAAAGGGAGAGAGTGTAACCTGAGGGAGGGGTTTGGACTTGAAGAAAAGGGAAGAGAGAAATACTGTGGTCATTAAAAAAGAAGGATATTTTCAAGATAGACCCATGTTTGAAGGTGTGAGGGAAGGCAGAGTAGAATTTGTAGGGGAATTAGAACAAAATCAAAGTTAAAAGATCAGAGAAGTAAATTTGTTCCACAGTTGTCCTCTTCTTTGCCTATTTGAAATTTTACTTGTCCTTGAAGATCCAGGCAGATGCCATGTCCTCTCCAAATCCTCCGTGCCCTAAACTATGTGTGTACATACTTTTATATATATAACAACTAAAGATAAAATATGGAAGCTAATATCCATAAAGAAAAAAATAACCAGTTCATGATGTAGGGAGCTAGTATTTATCAAAGCTAAAGGTTTAAAGAGCTTCTTTGATTATCATAGGTGTCTAGTGTGAGGAACAAGGTACAAATAGAAAAATAATGGATTCCTTAATTTACCTACATATAGGTAAACATTTGTCCACATCCTGTCATTAGTTATGACACTGATAATACCATTTGTACTTTTGGTAGTGCACATAATTTTTAGCACTAATTTTCCTTCTGTACCTCTCTTGCCAATTAGACTAGATCTTTATAAGATAAACTTTTATGTACAGAAACATTCAACGGGGTGGCTGATTTTACCAGAATGTTTCACAGGATTCAAGATGTATCAGGAAAACTGTTGTTCAGCTTCCTTTTCCATGTAAGTCTGAAAGGAGGGACTCAGAGGAAACAGAGGTTCCCCCGCAATGGTAACAGCTGGAAGGCATCTCTAATTATATTCCAGGATAACTTGGACTGCATTTATAATTTTCCGTATGCAGGCTTACCAGTTTCTTTTTAAAAGTTTCCCAGCACAATATGCAAATTTTAAAAGATTTGCTGCACTTACATATGTCACTCAATATTAAGTTGTTTTTCTTGAGTACCTTAGCATGGAATATTGAGTGGTAATAAGTCTTAACTTAGAAGATGTTCTCCAGACAGGATGTCTTAGATCTGTGTGTCGCCCCATTTGTTATATATTCATAAAATTTTTAAGATTGCCATTAAATCATAAAATTAAGAGAGGTATTTAAGCCTTGTAGATGAAATTCTATCACGCTTGTAGGTTGGGTTTTTATGTTTTGTTTTTTTTCCCCCTCACATAAGCAATTTGTAGTTTTAGAAGCAGAAAAGAAGCAAATCATTGCCTACAATATGCAAACAAATCAGTCCCATGAAATGTGAAAGCACATGTGGGGCACTTGTAATGGTACTTTTGGTCTCCACACTACAGACAGGGCTTAAAGTTGTTGGTTTGTGTTCTTTAGTATTCTATCTTGAAAAGGTTGATTTAAGATTTTCCTACTCAATGGAACTAAAGACCACATTTGTTGCAGGAGAACAACTTTAAAGACCCATTGCCACTCTCAACTATAGGGTTATTCTACTTATTTTTACATTTTATCTTGCAATAAATGGTATTGTTTTTTAGCCTTGAAAACATAAAGGACTTTTTTCTGTTCACGTTTCTCAGCAAACATTTCTAAAATTAACTTTTTAAAAAGAAACCCTTAAGGTTGAAGGATGCTAAAAAATATTTAAATAAAATGCTCAACACCTTTTGGAAAGCTGAGAATAAAGGAACTGTCACCATCCTAAGGCATCAGACATCGTGTTAAAGACTTCATTGCTTTTTAGCTCATTTTGAGTCTTCCTGAAGGACCTCCTCTCCAAACCTAGCCTTGTCCGAAAACATTTCATGTTCTGAGCTATCCACAGTTATTAAAGACATTAGCTATTCAAAAGTAAAATGCATCTTGCAGTTTATGACCACATACATAACTCTATAGGTTCATGTTGCCACTAAATTGCAGCAGCCTGGAAATGGTCCACTGCCATCAGCCTTTGCCTTTTATCCTTTTTCCTCTGTTAAGCCATTGAAATTGCCTTTCTAAATTGCATGTCACGTGGTGCTAGTGTGGGCCTGAAAAGGATAAGTTTGTTGGAGCCTGCAGATTCACAACACCCCATTTTTGCAGAAGAGCCCCCTCATATACCACTACCTTGTTTCTTTTCCACTTCCTTCAACAGCCCATCTTCTACTTGTGGTGGTCCTGCCATCATTTCACAAATTTATCTTTTTCTCATACTTCTATGTCTTGGCACTATTGCTATTGCTTTTGAAGTGTCTCTGACCCGTTTATTTGTCTTGTGTGTATCTGATTTATCCTTCAGAATTCAAATCAAATATTATTTCTTCATGTATTCCTGCAGACAAGAATTGTTCAATTCATTTTATTTACATTTGCCAGTACACAGCACTCATCCTTGTATTCTCCATTGTACTTTGAGATCTTCAATGGCCCTTATAAATTTAAGTTTGCCCCAGTATCTGACATTGCAGGACATAAACTGCCAATAAATATTAGATGAATGTGTGGTCCCAGTGATTTCTAGTATTTAGAAAATATTTCTGTATTTTTCTACTTTAATGTCTTAGATCTCCATCTCTTATTCTTTCTAAATGATTAATAATGTACTCTTTGTATTCTGAGATAACAATATTTTAATACACCCTTTGAGAAGGGGAGTCTCCTTTATTATTATGAATAATCTGAATCCAAATCTGTTCTATCTTAAGTGCATTTTATTATATGGTGGTTTTTATCTTACTTGCTTTCAGAATCACCACAAACTGTTCTCCTCAATATTATATTTTAGACAAAGAAATTACATGAGATTGTTATTTTTTTTAGCTTGGGACTATAGCTCAACAGATGTTCAACTTCTCCAATGCTGGTTTTAAAAATTGCTGTGTTTCAATACATTTATATTACTTTGTCCCACATACTACTCATCTAGAGTCAGTTAATAGATGGGCCTCAGTGAATACTTGATTATTTGAGAGTCAAACCAGTTGGAAATATAAAAATAAGAAAAAGGGAAAGAGAAAAAGAGAAATTATCTCCAGACTATAAGCCAAACAGCTACGGTTTGTACATAGTTGACATAGAAACATAAACTCTTTGTACCACATATTTTACATTCATTTGGGCTTGATTATTATCCTGTAGGAAAACAGTTATATCTCTCTTTCATAAATTTCAAATCAAATCTTTTAAAGTCATAAAAATTGTTTTCTCACAGAACCCATTTGGCTAAAACCCATTAATATTACTTATTATAAATAAAAAGAATTTGCATTTGCCACATTTCATTAACACATTAGCATTCTAATTAAAATCAGGGTCTATACACAGGAGTTGAATTATCTACTTTGTCTTCTCATGAGTGACATAGTACATTGTTGTCCTGGAACAATTAGGAAATGAGTTTTCTTTCCTTCTGCAGCCATTTTGGACATGGTCTGTTTCTTTATGTTCAATTGGAGTTACATGAAAGTTAAACAATCCACAAAAGATAATTTTCATCAAAGAAAAAAAGAATCTGGAGAAGAAAATTCCAAAGGCTTCTCTGATGTAAAATTGTTTTCAACCACTTAATCAGGAAAGTGCCCCTTCATAACCAATTTTAGATTCCAGTTAGGCTGCTTCTGCCCTCCCCGTACTCAGTGGGATTATATACTCACCAGAAGCTATCATTTTCATACCTTATAAATACTTTAATTCATTCCTCAGTCTCTAGTTCCTTGAACTTTTGTTTTCATGGAGATTTTTCTTTTTTATCATGATTGGATTACACATATACTAAGAGCTCAATGGAAATAAATGCTAGTAAAGCACTGGAGTTTTTAGAACTATATTAAGGGTTATGTAGATATATTAAAGTTTACATATAACAAATACATTTTTGTGACCCAAAAAAAGAGCATTTTGTGGCAATAGCTACTCTCCTTTTAAAATAAACAGGATAAAAACAGAATAGATAAAATAGGTAGAATAAGCCAACCCATGTTGCAGTCTTCCTAACAGAAGTGGGCTTACAAGAAAAATTCTCATTTAAAGAAAATATGTCAATGAAGATAAACAAGACGCATGTAAATCATAGGTTATTATTTAAATTCCTGATATTTGGAATTTTGTTAATTATAAAAATGATACTTTTGTACCTGAGACTTATGTTAATAAAAATATGATACAATGCCAAGAGGTGGTAAATACAATGGGAAAAAATAAAGCAATTTAAGGGAAAAGAATTGGATTGTTTTGGGTTTCTTTTTCTTTTTTTTCTTTCCTTTTTTTTTTTTTTTTTGTTCTGGGAATTAAACCCAGGAGTGCTTTACCACTGAGTTACATCCCCATCCCATTTTATGTTTTTATTTTAGATAGGGTTTCTTTAACTGTCCAGGTGGGGCTCAAACTTATGATATTCTTGCCTCAGCTTCCCAAGCCCCTGGGATTACAGGCCTGGGCCCCACTCTTAGCACAGGGATTGCTATCTTAAAAGTGCACTTAGGGAAGGTGACTGTAAAGAGGAGGCATTTGAGACTGAAATGAAATGAAGAACAAAACTACACCAAAATTGAGAGAGCAAAAGTGGCAAAGAGCATGGTAAGGAAGCTGATGTGGCATATTTGAAAACTGGTCAGTAGACTGGTGTGGAATGAGAGGGCAAAGTGTGGTAGAAAATAAGAATTCAACAAAGTCAGAGTCAGACAACTAAATGAGAGCCCATGGTAAGGACTTAGAAACTTAGCCCACATGTAATATCACTGGTAGGTTTTCACCACAGTTGTGATGTGTTCTTATTCCAAGTGATTTTTCTCAATCTTAGTATCTCAGACAAACTGCATGAGAGAGGGCTACTGTCTCACAGAGCAAAAGAAAGCCTGGGTCCCCAGGATGAACTAGAATATTCTCTCTCTCTGTTCATAGCCACCTAAGTACCAGGACCAAAGAGTTCATTTTATTTTGCCTGCTGGGCAAAATCAGAATCAATAAAAAGAAACTTGACAATTGTATTCTTAGTTTCTATTAAAATCATGAAACTATCACTTTGCAATGCTTAAAAACTAACTTTCTTCTTAATTTGGCTATGCAGAACTTTATAAACTCTTACCTATTGCAGATGAATACTTTAATGTTTTGCCCCCAAGTAAGAGGGAACATACTTTCTTGAAAATCTGAGAGATTTTCCTTTAACTTTTCTTGAAAAATTGACACTACAGAAAGATTTCGTGCCTTAAGAAAAATGGGAACAACAACACAAGCTTAAGTGTGCTTAACACGAGATCAGTTATTGAGTTCTCTAAAGACATGGTTGTCTGGTTTTCCTTTATATTAACATACATCCTTATCTTTAGTTCAAAAACATTGATCATTGGCACAGCACCTTAGGCAAAGGTGCTCAAGATGAGTGTGCTTTAAAACTTTTCCTTAACACACTTCATTTTCAATCAGTACTCTTTGCTCTGAGGTGTTTCACTGTGACTTAGAGCCCATTTGTGCAGGACAGGAGTCAGTAACCATGAGGTCCCTGGAAGTAGGAGGGTCTATTTTTTTTTTTTTTTATGTCTACAGTGCACCCAAGCTGCAAGCTTCAGCACATGGAAAAATATTTTTATTCACAAGTAGAAACAAATAAAAATGTTTAAATGTATTTCAATAATGTTTTCAAATGTGCAGTTTCCATATTATAAATGGCTCGGAAATATTCATAAAATATTAGCTCACAGCTCCTATGGCTGGAAGATAAAAAAGAGCAACATTTTCTTAAAATTGAGCTAAAAGACATAAATCACAACATTATTGTTCCTACTATGTAGAACATGTTGAAGTATTTTTGAAGAAGCAATGCAAAATGGTAGAAATAACACTAGATTTGGAATCAGAAAACCTCAGTTGGAGTTGAAAGGTATAGTTTAAAACATAGTTTTTACTAGGTGATCTTCACTAAATCCCTTTACTTCCCTAAGCCTTGATTTCCTGAACTATAAATGAGGATTATAACAGTTACGAACGTTAAACAAAGCAACATGTGGACCGGAAAGCACTCTACAGATGTTAGTCATTATAATTTGCATGGTATTTATTGGGCTCTACCCACATGAATTTGGTGCTTGGAAATACCAGGCTGACAGCATTTTGGTAGTTACTTTTATAATAAAAACTATAGCACAGTCCCTGCAGGATTGCATGAAACCTGGGTTTCCAAGTATGTTGAAGCTTTTTCCTCACTACTTTCTATTTAATAACATAGTCATTAAATTGATCATGAATCCATGTATATTTAAGAACTAAAAGATGTCTGTTAATTGGGTTAGGTTGAATTTTATTGGGTTAGGTTAAAATATTACCTTCATAAAATATTAGATCATAGCACATATTAAATATTTAAATAATATCCAGCCTGTCCATTTATCTTGATAGATTTTACTTGGGGGTGGGTAAGCATGGTATATCTGAGGTGACTCAAATGAGATTTATGTGGTGCCACTGGATCTGGCAAAACTCTGAGAAGTGGCTTAAGCTTATCTTGACAATGAGTGTCTGTTTTTGAGTTCTGTCCTTCTGTTATCTTTTGTCTATGCTAAAAGTACCTTGATCTCTTTTTCCTCAGATTTTTTCCAATAATTAATTTTATCCATCTGGCATGGGTTCTCAAACAGATGCTGTGTGCTCACATATGCTAAAGAAAATAGTCAAGAAATTGAAAAGGGGAAAAAAGAACATAGCTCTGTTTACAGAAGGGAAGAGGGACTAAAATAACACACAACAGATAAAGTGCACGGAGAACAGCAAAAAGAAAGGCATTACTGTATTAGAACAGGCATAAAATCCTTTCTGAGAGGTTCCGGACATCTGGCTCAAGTACAGGTGTTGGATATACATGGATAAATTCAGAAACAGCCCCATTTTCAAAAGTAATGACTCTATTTTAATCAAGTAGGACAAGTAAGAGCTGGGTTCATCTGTCTGGCTTCTATGAGATAAAGTCCCACATACTAATAATACTTGAACATCAGAAAATGCTGATAACAACTATAGAAATATTTATCCTTGGGACAGTTTGTACAATAAGAGTTAATACAGATAGATATAGGCTTCTAAAGTACATTTCTGTGGTTAACCCTAAATGAAGAAAGTTTAGTTTTTTGAAAAACAGCTTCCTAGGTATTTTGTTATTTTATGTGCATTTAAAACTTATATCCTCATAAAAACATAAGATAATAATATTAATGGAGGCCTATATTCGATAAGTCTGGATTTTTTTCTATTTTGAGTTCCTTATAAATGATATTGTTTGGGATGAGAGAAAATTTCTTGGAACATTATCCACTAATTCAAGGAAAAAATTTGTATTAATTGCAAGTATTCTTTTATTTATGTATGTTGGGAAAGAAGAGGGCAGCAAAGAGGAGAGAGGACATTGTTAATGGTCTTCATACATTAGAACTGTAATGAATGTATTCAGATATTTAATGAGATGTCAGTGACTCTGGAAAACCAAAGGACATCCTTTCAGAAGATCTAAAGTCAATTTTGATGGTACTATATTATTTTAATTACTTCTAGGCTGAGAAAGGTATTAGGAACCCAGAACAGTTAGAACTATCAAGAACCAAACTCATCACATAGTCCTATAGCTTATTCTAGAATGCTTCCACTGTATTTAGAAATATTATCTTTTTAAATCTCAGATTTCTTAAATAATTTTATTCAAACATATGCATCTTTGACATCAGTAACCTTGCTTGTAATAATTTATAATTTTAAATTACTTTAAATCTTAAATTTAAAGTGGGCTGGTATTTTCTAGCCCACTTTTAAAATCTTTTTTTTAGGCTGCCACTGAAAAAGACCCTTGTTACATTTACATTTTATCCTCCAACTCATTTCTCCATCTACCTAATAATCATTTTACAGTGGCTAAACTTGAAATCTATTATATCCCCTTCAAACATTTATTTCCTTCTTTAATTACTTAGTATGCATTTTTACTAGATCAATCTGGTACCATGTTTTTGTGGGCTCTATTTGAGTCAAAAGGTACAGATTCTATTTTAAATTCAAATTGTCACTGAGAATTTTCACTGAACTAAGTTTGTTAAATACACAGAATAAAGAAAAAGACCCTTGTTACATTTACAAAATATGTTTGCTTCAAGACTTGAAAGAAAATAGACTATATTAATAGAATGTTTTATTTGTTTCATCCTTAAAACAGAATGAACTTCGAACTATGAAGGACTAATGAGATGTGTTCGTGGCATAAAATAAGGCCAAGATAGGTAAAATGTTTCTATACAAGTTCTAAGAGAAAAAGCCAAATCTTTGAAGCAGATTGCCACAAGCTTTTTACCATGTTCTCTTTCCAGAATTCTCTTTGCTTCTGTTCTTCAGCACAGAGAATAAAGGCTTTGCACTTAGCTTACTCTGTTCACATCCTGCTTCTGCCACTCAAAGTCCTTAAGCCCTGTTTTTCAGTTTCCTGTTTGTGAAGTAAGGATGATATTACTTCTAACAATTTCTTCAACAATGGGAGATAACGTTGGTCTGTTGCTAGACATAAGGTAGACACTCAATAAACTGTAGCTATTACTGCTAGTTCTGTGTTTTTTTTTTTAATCTTGGCTTTTGAATACAGATTTCAACTATGGCACCAAGACTTCTGGTGTCAAGGTTATTGTCTGGCATTCATATCAAATTTCCTAAAAATGTTCTGTTGTTGCTGTGTAATTCAACCAAAGGCTAACTGGCTGATCCTTCTTCATCACATCCCCATTTTATCCCAGTTCTTCTGTGACTGTATCTAAACTAAAATTTTCTGATAAGCCTAAGAGATTTGCTTCTCAAATGGAGGGCTGGTATTTTCTAGCCCATAGAGAATGGTCCTATTGGTCCTTCTAACCAAGTCATGCACTTCAACACTCTATTTCTTAGCCCTCTATTGCCCTCTAGTGACTGCTTTCAGCACTGCCTCACCCAGGGTTTGTTCTTGCAAAGAAACCCTTAGTTACCTAGGTTAATAGGTAGTAAGAACAGTTAGCTGAAATGAAAATCAGAGTGAATTAAATTACATTTCATACTTTGAACATTAATATGTGTGTAAGAATATTTAAAAGGAGTAATTGAAGACTTGTGAAAATAAAGGATATCAGAATATTGAGGATGTGTCACATCTCAATGTCAGAAAAAGTCTGAGTTTTAGGGAAAAATCAGTTGATTTTGATTAACAAAAAACTTTACTTGAGTAGTCAGTTGGTTGTTGCTGAGCAAATTACTATAGGAATTAGTGATCATTAGAAACTGCTTTGGGTTGAGAAAACACCAAGCCAAAAAATATAGTTTAAATTTGTTCAAGCATGCTGACATCAGGGATGTTACATGTACATGACATCTCATAAAACAGAGAGTTATAGAATAGACAATCCTTTTAAGTTAAAAGAAAATAGACCAATAAGTAAAAAGTTGTTTACGGTGCCATTCAAAGTGATCTGAGTAGTAATTCAAGATTAACCTAAGGTCAGGTAGCTGGTAACAGTTTATAAGGCCTTGTTCTGGGTAAGTTCTGTTCCCTCAAACTCTTTAATACATGATTCAGAATACATCTATTTACCCAAATTAACAGAGTATGAGTAGCTAGGAAACTGTATGTATCTTCTCCACCTTTACGTACCAAGAAGGATGAGAGAAAGCATCAAGAAATGGGAAATTCTCTGTGTGGATTCACAAAATCAGCTGCTCTTCTACAAGACACAAGAAATCTGGCTTAAGAACAGCTTAAGTGGGAAGAAAATATCTTGGGTTTTCAGCCTCCTACAAGCTCACTGTGCAGTGAGCTGCCAAATGAGCTAATATGAGACCTAATAAAGTGTGAACTTCAGGTCAAGGCAGGTAGTAGTCCCATTGAACTTTTCACAGTCGAGATCACATCTGGAGTATTATGTTCAGTTCAAAGTGCCAGATTTTTAGAAGATATCAACAGACTGAAGTCTATGCTGAGAGGGAGATCTGGCAACCACAGGGTATAAGGATTGGCTGGAATAACTGAGACGATTCAGAAACATGGTTACTGTCTTCATATATTTGAAGAACTATAATGTAAAAGAGATTCTGCATTTATTAGGATTCCAGACAAGTAGAGCCTGAATGTATCCAAGTAAAAACCTTCTATTAGTAAGTGACTCAGAAATAAAATGAACCATTGATAAATAAAATGAGTCTTGGTGAGACATTGTATTTCCCACCACAGGAAGCATTCTAGAACAAGCTGTAGGACTAGGTGACAAGTATGGCTTTTTATAGCTTTACTGTTCTGGGTTTCTAATGCCTTTCTCATAAATCTGTAACTTTTATGATTCTGCTTCATTTCCCTCTTTACATTTGTTTTTTCAAACATTAAAAAATATTCAATTACTTTCTTTTACTCCCAATTTTATAGTCTTGTACAGAGTTGGCACTGTTCAGTGCCATTAACAGAATTATAGGATATCATGGCCACATCAGTATGCCAGTGCTTCAACCATATTTCTATCTTGGAACAGACTCCAGAGAAAATAATCCCCATTCTCCTGCCCAGTTATGATCGGGAAACCATAGCCTCTTCATGTGAAAACCTTCATAATTGGTGGCTATAAAAACAAAGAGAACACAGTAATTATAGCATAAATCTAAGGAATTTATGTTCAACATTTTGATATTCACATTAAAGACACAAATGGAATTTATATACTTCAACAATTTGCAGGCTTTTCAGTGCAAAATCAGTGTTTAATCCTCTCCTTTCCACCATCCTTCCCTCTCCTCTCCCTACTTTCACTCCCTCCTTTCTTCCCCCTCCTCCCTCTCTCATATGCCCTTCTTCCATTATTCCCTTTTCTCTCTCTTTCAAGATTTATCTCCCAGCTGTTGGATAGTGTTTCTCGATGAAATGTTCAGTGTTCTTTCCTATGTTTACCTAGATCTGTTTCCTTATTACCAAATCAAACCAATAGCCAGTTCCAGGTCACATCTGGCTGGTGCTTCCTACATCTGCTGGGCTTGGAATAGCTTTTCCCTTCACCAACTGGACAGGAAGCAGTGACGAGGGTGCATGGGGAGACACATATTGGGGGTGCATCAAAGGGAATGGGGTTAGGAGAGAACAGAAGTTTCCTTTCTTCTCTCTGATGGATTTCCTTCAGGGCAGTCCCAGACAGCTGACATCACTTCAAAGGAAGAGGAATGGAGATGCTGTTCTTCCAAAAGCAGGTTTCTCCTTTCATACAGCCCAATAGTATTATCCCTGTGTAATCACTTTTCAGTACATTTTATTAGAACTTCCTTCTATTTCCTGAGAAACCATATAGTTTGCATCTGTGTAGCATGCATGTCTGTGGCCCCCCTAGAGCTTGGCTTCTGATTCCCTTCTCAGATTAAAAGTAGGGAAAATCTAGAAGACAGAAAATCCCCTACATCTTTTTTATTTCCTCTAAAGAGCTTCTTTTATAATCAAATGGAGGAGAGGCAGGAAGCCCTAACAATGATCTTCCACTTCACCAAGGTTTTAGATGGCATAGGAGTTCATAAAACACACTAGGGTAGAACACACATTTCAAAAGTGCTTTATCAGTGATGAGGTCATCAGTTTCACCTCTTTTTGCCTTTTTTTCTTTATACTTAAGATGATGCGAATTTATCTAGCTCACAAAGAATTGTGGGAAGAAAATAAGAAACAGAAAGTAAATCCCTCAACGCAGGGATTGGCATGGAATAAATCTCAATCACATTCAGCTACTAACATGATTCCTTTTTGTTTTTAAGGTGGACATTGAGGGAGCCATCAGTAAATACCTATGGAAGGATGGAAGGCCCTGAATACCAATCTTAGTTCAGTGTGTACAGTTCTTGAGCTTCTTTCAGAAATGGCAAATCCTACTGTGTGCTACACCATTTTATCCTTATGCCCCTTTCCTCTTCCTTTGATTGTTATCAAACATAAATAAAAGAGAGGGCCTCTGGTATTCACCATATCTTCAAATCTAGCCTGAAGAAAATGTTACCAGAGAAGTGGCACATATCTTCCATTTGGACCTGAAGAAGCTCTTCGAGTATTTGTTGCAATGAAGACATAAAGAAAATCCTAAGAACAAAGCCAGATACAACCCCAAAAAAGCCTAAAAGAACTTAGAAATGTCTACAGACAGCTGCACTGTGGCATAGAGATACATTTTTCTTTGAGCTCCTGCAGCAATGTTAGGTTTTCTAATACCTGCTTTGGAATTTGATTCTAAAATATGATTGCCTGAACATATTGGTGAAGCATAATAGATAAGTTACGTCTCTAAGGATAACATTAAAATGTAGTTGGGGGAAAAATCTAGAATACTACATTCTTGCAGCTATTATCAAAGCATAATAAAGTACAATAAAGTACAAGTATTTGGTTTTATAATAAATAAGACTACTTAGATACTGTAAAATGTGTCATTTAATAATACATTTAGAGTTCGAGGGAATGGTCAAATCTTTGTTAATTATAAGAAAGTTTTTGAAGAAGAGAATAAAATAGATTTTCCTGACTCCAAATTCTTGGTGATGTCTATCCCTTAGATTTATTGGTCCATAGTTACGATAGAATGTATATTTCAACAAGTAATTCCCTCTTCAAGTTTATGTAAACAAAATAGTACAGTGAAGCTCTAAATTATTCATAAGCCCATACTTCATAATACAATAAGTAAAACCCTATACATTAATATATTTTATTAAATAGAAAATTTAGAGATTTACTTTCCAAAAATTCTATAATTAAAAACATACTCTATATTCAGATAGATTTGTTAATGTTTTGCCATATTGCACTTACTGAAGAATGTAAATAAGTGCAAACTAAGTAAGGAAAAGGTAAAATTTATTAAGTAACTCATATAGTCCATATCCTTTATTTAATTGTTCAGTGAATTTATTCCCTACTGAATAAAGGAAAAGGTATTTTTTCCTATTTTAAATCACTATTATAGTACTAAATATCATAACTTGAAATATTCAAATATATATTAATATTGTTTAAAATACTTTATGGACAAATCTTAAATCTTATGTTTCCCAAAGAGTTCATGGAATTAATGGGAGGTGATATTCATAATTTTTTAAAATGAATAATCAATTATTAAATCACTTCATTTTGCTGCTTCTTCACCCCCTAATAGATGAAGGTTTTAATATATTGTCTTTTAAGTGTTATTAAAATATCCATAACCTTTGTATAATTGAAAAAGTAAATACATCTAGAAAAAGAGAACCAGAAACCACTGTATCAGAAAACAGAAGAACTATAATTCAGATAACCAAAATAATTTTAATACTGCATTTGTTTCCTCATGGGATACCTACTGAGCTCAACTATAATACTGTGTGTGAAAATGTGTGATTTATGCAAATGTAAAGCATAATGGACGCATTATTATTATTGAGGTCAAGGAGAAATGTAGATTTATGTAAATTAGAATGCAATTAGAATTTTGCATATTAAATATATAAGTCATATTTACTGTCATGTGTGAATACATATATACTGTATATGTATAATACTACCTTTATACTATGTAGAAATGTTTTTATTAGTGCATTTTAATTATACAGAATAATAAATTTCATTGTAGCATATTTGTACTTGCACATAGATTACTCAAGAAATCTTTTAACCAAGTATTTTAAAATGTTAATATTAGAGTATGAAAGCCATAGGTACACTTAAAAAATTGAGGTGTAATCTAAACAGAGAAAATTCACCCGTTTTAGTTCACAGTGCTGTTTTGATAATTTATATAGTCATATGACTATCACCACAATCAAAATATAGAATAATTCCATTATTCCACAAAATTCCTTGTATTCCTTTGATGTCAGCCCTTCCCCATCTTCTACTTTCTGGCAACTACTAATCTATTTCCTGTTCCTGTGCCTTTTCCAGAATGTCACTGTTGTAGTCAGCTTTTGAGTTGCTGTGACCAAAAGACCTGACCAGAGCAACTTAGAGAAGGAGAAGTTTATTTGGGACTCCTAGTTTCCCATTGTTCTGGCCCTAGACGAGGCAGAACTTCATGGTAGAAGGGCTTGGTAGAGGAACACTGCTTCACTCATGGAGCCAGAACAGGGAAAGCAATAGAGAAGGTAGGAAAGGGGCCACAGAGCAGAAGAACCCTTCTAGGGTTCACTTTCATTGACCCATCTACTCCAGCAATTAACTACCTACCCACAGTTACCATCCAGTCAGTTCACTCAAACTGGAATGGATCGGTTACATTACAACTCTTACAAAGCGATTATTTTACCTCTGAACATTCCTGGTATTAACACAGAGCACCTTCTTCTTCTTCCTCTTCCTCTTCCTCTTCCTCTTCCTCTTCTTCTTCTTCTTCTTCTTTCTTCTTCTTTTTCTTCTTCTTCCTCCTCCTCCTCCTCCCCCCTCCTCCTCCTCCTCCCCCCTCCTCCTCCTCCTCCCCCCTCCTTCCTTCTCCTCCCCCCTCATTCCTCCTCTTCCCTCCTCCTTCCTCCTCCTCCCCCCTCCTTCCTCCTCCCCCTCCCTCCTCCCTCCTCCTCCTCCTCCCTCCTCCTCCTTCCTCCTCCTCCTTCTTCTTCTTCTTCTCTCTCTCTCTCTCCCTCTCTCTCTCTCTCTCTCTCCCTCTCTCTCTGTGTGTGTGTGTGTGTGTGTGTGTGTGTGTGTGTGTTTACTCTAAACTGTTTTGTGGAAATGTGCAAATTTGGGATACTAGTTCACTGTGAAATGTGACATATTTAAATTATCTCAATATCTTAACCTTCTTCTCTTTCAAGAGCAACTGTTTATGCTCTTAAAATTTTCACTGATATAAGACTTTTTTTTGGTGTGAAACTTCTGTGTAGGCCCTCATCATTGTATTTATACATAGTGATTTCCAAGTGATTCAAAGATGCGGGTTACATTTAGGATATTTATTCACTGAAAGTTTGGAAAGCAAACACAATCCCTATGGTTTCCAGTTCAAGGAAAGCATAAAGGAGAAAGATAATAAAGTAGAGCAAAAGACACTTAGAAAAGAATAAAGAAGTAAATTCTAGTTTGCTTTTTACTTTCTGCTGCTCAACCAGATGAAAATGGCTAAAAGTGACCTACAGTTCCTTTAAGTTAATCATTTCAAACCACAAAGCAAATTATTTTGATGCCAAGGAGGAAAAGTAAGTTGGAAGCACACAAAAAAGTTAAAGAATAGAAGAAATGTGTTTTATGAGAAATTGGTTTCCTACATCACTCTTCTAGAAACTATGAACAGATTAATATTTTTTTAAGCTCCTGGGGATCCTATTGACTACCAAGATTGTTGGTTCAATTTGGAGAAGATCCTGTGTGGGAGAGATTCTTTTCATCAGGAAGAAAGTAAGAAGAAATCAAAGAACAGACAAATGCGATTATATGGAGTAATTCTGAACAATGGTATTTATAACTGGTTCTATAAATATGTGTGTGTGTGTGTGTGTGTGTGTGTGTGTACACAAAAGTAAACTGCATTAAGGGTCTTAGAGTGTAAATTGAGTAATAGAATTTATAGCAATTAAACTAGTTTTCTCATGGTTATTTATCATGCCTTTTTGCAAAACTGACTCACTTTCCCCTAAATTTTTTTTTCTTATGATTGTGGGTATCTTAGGATCAAATTCACATGTACTCAATCATAGGAATAATATTACTGAAATTTTACTGGTCAGTTATGGTCCCAACTCTTAAAAGTTCATTTACTTCTGTCTTGTCTTGTCTCATTGTTGGAAATGAGCATTTAAAGAGAAACCAGCAAAGGACTAATTACAGCATGTAAGTTGCTATTTAGACTTCAAAACTGACTCTTGATTTTTAATGTACTATTGTTGTTTTTGTTAACATACATTTTCAAGAGCTAAAAAATATTATTCTCATTCAATTTAGAATAAAAAAGTCCAAGATTTTTTATTAGTCACTAATTAATAAGAGTATAATTGAAATGCCATTACTATTTCAAATGAGAATTTGAAGTAGATATATATTCAATCTGGAATGTTGAGATGAATTTGTTAATAAGCATAAAACTGGCTAATATTCATAAACTATAAATATAATATTTGAAGTCATCCTTCCTATAGGACAGAAATCAATTGTATTGCTAATAACCAAAATTCATTTACATTGCTATAAGCAAAAATAATTTGTGTTACTCTCAGTTTTCTATCCCTTATGAGTTGTCAGTCACAAGACATGCTCCTATAGAATGGATGTCCCCACCACAGGATCTGCTAGACACCAACCTACCAGCATTTCCCAGAAAGGACGCCTAGTATGTTAGCCAGATTTTCATCACTGTGACAAAATACCTTACAAAAACAATCTAGAGGAGGAAAATTTTATTTTTAGCTCACAGTTTAGGGGTTCAGTTAATGATGGTGCATTTCCATTGCACCTCATCTATAAGCAAGGTGAGGCAGAAAATCATGGCCAAAGGACTTGATAGAGGAGTTCTGCTCTGTTTATGATGGCCAGGAAGCAGAGAGCAGAAAGGGAAGGGGTCACTGAGAAGATGAACCCTTCCAGGGTACACACCCCTCTTCCAGCCATGCTTCACCTGTCTACAGTTAGCACCCAACTAATCCATTCAAACTAGGATAGACGAATTAGGTTACAGTTCTCATAATCTAATCATTTCACCTCTGAATATTGTTACATTGGCGGTGGAGTTTTTGGAGGGCACTTGCTATCCAAACCATAACATTTCACCTCTGGCCCCCCAAAGCTCATGTTCACACAATGCAAAATGCATTTAGTCCATTTCCAAGGATTCCCATAGTCTTAACAGTTCCAGCACTGCCCCAAAGTGCAAGTCTAAAGTCTCGTCTGAGATTCTTGGCTGTGAGCCCATGTAAAAATCAAAAGCAAGTTACATATATCCAAAATGCAATGGCACAGAGTAAACCTCCCCATATCAAAAGGGAGGGATAGGAGCATACAAAGAAATAATGTAGACAGAAGGAAGACTGAAACCCAGCCTGGCAAACATTTCCTGTAGTTCCACCTCCAGTATGTGGGGCACATGGGGATGAGAAAGAGGATCTACCCAAAAGATTTGGGCAGTTCTGTCCCTTTGCCTTTGCCAGCTGCAGTTCTCTTAGTGGTGCTCTTATCCTGATTCTCTTCACAGGTAGCAGTTCCACATAATTGACATCTCTTAATTTGGGGGCTCCATTCCAGCTTTCGCTTCACTATTACAGTTTCATGCACTGCCCTCTTCAGGAGATGCCCCTGCTACATTTTGTCTGTCCTCCTGGGCCTTCCTTTGAAATCTCAGTGGAATCCTCCTATAACATCCTAACTATGGAATTCTGCATTCTTGAAGAACCAGAAGCACAGGTCTGTCACAAATTTGAAAAGTGGTTTACCACCCTGAGACCATGGCTACAGTGGCTTCTGAGTGCCTGGGTGACTGAGAATGGTGAAACAATTTTCTAGAATTTGCTATGCAAGCAAGTGCCCCCACAGTCTCTCTCAAAGGAATTTTTACTTTTAGACCCTTGATGGGTCTGATCTTCCCAATTTCTGGGATGCCCTCAGAACATCTTTCCTATTGTCTGTGTGCAAAGTGTTTAGCATCGCTTTGTTATAATTGCTTCAACAATCACATCTTCTTTTACATGTACTTTTCTGGCCAAATTGCAAGTTTTAAAAATCCTTCTTTGCTTTCTGCTCCTAATCCTCACAGTAAACCTGGCTAAAATCTGCCAACAACATTCAATCTCCTGAATGCTGTGCTACTTTGAAATTTTCTCTTTCAGATTAATTATTCCATAACCTTTAAATCAAGCCTCACAGAAAGTTTCAGAACATAAGCAAAATGTAGACACCTCCTTTGGCATAATATAACACAAATGGCCTCTAGTACAATTTCCTGTAGAGTTGCCCATTCCTCTCTAAA
The DNA here is from genome assembly GCF_964194105.1 of Spermophilus citellus. Classification (NCBI taxonomy): domain Eukaryota; kingdom Metazoa; phylum Chordata; class Mammalia; order Rodentia; family Sciuridae; genus Spermophilus; species Spermophilus citellus. Next base: position 93,220,023 of record NC_138189.1, read on the forward strand.
AGCTCACGAGCATCATCTTTACTCTCTGTGGTCCTATTGGCTTTCTGGTCTTCTGAACTCCCACCAGAATCGCCCATTAAGCTTCACTTAAAACATTTTTGGACTTCTCATTGCCAAACTTTTCCAAATTCCTGCAAGCCAGTTCCAAAGGCTTCACAAACACATGGTCAGGTTAGTCACAGCAACAACCCTACTTCTTGATAGCAATTTCTGTGTTAATCAGATTTTTGTCACTATGATTCAAATACCTGACAAGAATGACTTACAGGATGAAAAGTTTATCTGGGATCATGGATTCAGAGGTTTAGTCCATAGATAGTCCACTCTTTTGCTCTGGGCCTGAGGTGAAGTAGGGCCTCAGAACTGCAGAACATGGTGGAAAAAATTTACTCAGCTCATGGCAGCCAGAAGCAGAAGAAAAAGAGAGAAAGAAAGAAAGAAAGGGTGGTGAGGGAAGGGGTCACAGGAAGATGAACCCTTCTAGGGTACACCCGCACCTTCTCATACTACCCAATAAATCCATTCAAACTAGGATGAACTGATTAAGTTACAGGTCTAGTAATCTAATAATTTCACCTCTAAATATTCCTGCATTAACACAGAAGCTTTAGGGAGATACCTCATATCCAAACCATAACACTCAGTCTTCTTTTGCCTGTTTACAGGTCATGGACAGTATCTCTTTGACACTGTATATAATTTTATTGGACATGTTAGTTTCAAATTTTTTTTTCTAAGTTAATGGATCCCTTTTGGTGGCTAGATGACACTAAAATTATGCAACCATTTTTCTTGTGAAAATCTTAGACATCTGCCTACTGCTAGTCATCTCAAACTTTTAAGACAGAGTTATTGATATTCTTTTATCCACATCATTATAAGAGTTGCTTAAAAGCATCCCCTAGGAATCATCCTGGCTTCTACTTATCCATTTCCCTTGAAAACACTTGAAAAAACTTGAAAACACAGATACATATATACACATATGTTTCTTGTCTAGACTTTTCAAACTGACCTGCAAATCATTTCCTAAATATCACTCTCAACATCTCCTGAGTTCAAGCCTCAAATAACAGTTCCTGGATGAATAAAGCAGCACTCATTATTTTCTGTTCACCAACCAAAATCCATTCTCACATGTCAGCGAGAGAGATTTTGAAAAGCTTAGATCATATTACTACCCTGCTTAAAACTTTTTGTCATTTTAATTAGAATAAAAGCCTAATTCCATGGCATGGCCTACAAGGTATAACATATTCTGACCCCTACCTACCGCCCTGGCCTTGTTTCCTATCATCCTCTCCAAAGGTGTCTATTTCATTCTCTGTCTATAAATACATCTATCTGATTCCCAGTTCAGGGCCCCGGCATTAATCATGCTTCTTGCTGGGATGACTTCCCCCATGTCTTCCCTTAACTTCCTCCATCTCATTACTTGATGTCAGCTCAAAAATCACATCCTTGAGTTTGAAAGTGGATCCTATGGCAGATGGTGACCCTTCTCTGTCAACTTTTAAAAGACGTCTGCACAGCTTTTGAGTCCACAGTGATGAATTTTGACCACAAGGTTAGTAGTCTCCAGTTTAACCCTGATTCTGCTTGGGTTTGAGATGTATTGGAATCTACCAAAGAGTTTCAAAATCCACATTTATGAATGAATATCTTGTGATTCCTAATAGAAAGATGCTCTACACTCTTAACTTACTGTTTTAATATCTAGATAAATTTCTGACTCAAAAGATTTTTCCCCCCACATTCATCTATTAACCACACCAAAGAGAGAAATCACTATTTCTATGCTATGATGGAACATACATTTTTGGGGGTGCCGTTTAGTAATTTAAAAGAAACATGGTACATTTTCAGATTTTTATGACTTTTTCATTTTAAGAAGCTCTGAAATTCTATCAGCATTGCCTTTTGTGTATATGCCAAAATAAAATGAAAATCTGAAAAGGTCACTGTCTCCACTGCTTGCTAAAATCTAACACTTCCTAGTGGTTGCTGATTGCATTCTGTCTTGTGCTTAAGGGAGCAGGGAAAGTGCATGACAGAGGTGGCCTTTGAAATGGGCCTTTTATCTGGACATGGTTTCATAACAAGGATTTATTTCAAGTTATAGGAGTGGTGTTGTTTGAGGGATTTTTAGGACAGTGAAGAATGGGTCCCTTGTGATTTGGGTTCCTGAAAGGTTATGTGAAAGGTTGTGGCCATAATTTCAGGGGTCTAGTCCTCTGAAACGTCTATACTTAGTGTATTTTGTAGCTAACTGTGTGTTTAGCCACAGGATTATATCATGAGGCTTTACTTATACAATATTGATCTGGAAGCTGATAAATTAATCTGAGCAGAAAGACATGGGAAACAAGTAGTGAAAACAAATTCAGAGGCTATTATCATAGCTTATGTTTTCATGTCCTCTCTTGATCTGACCTTTACTTACCTTTCTAACATTTCCATGTTACAATTCACCAAACTGGGCTTCTTGCACTCCCGTGTTCATTAAGTCCAACACATAGACCTAATGAGGTCCCTTGCAACTGGAATCTCATCCTCCTTTCTCAGTGTCTCAATGGTCTCATCAAACTTCAAGGAGCTCAAGACCTTGATCCTTTATTTATTCTGCTCTGACCACTATTCCTACAGTTCTGCTTCCAGAAAATATTTTTTAATACAGTTCTTACCTCCCTAAACCCCTCATTTTGAATCTGTAAGAACAATAGTATCTTCCTCAAAAATGTACAAAAGTAGATAATGAAGGATAATAATTTTGAGCATTCTTATTTTTGTTTCAGTTTAACTTGACAATATAAATTTAGCATTTTATCTTGCTGTTGGTAATTTAAATACATAGATTATTGATTCATCTAGATAATTGGATGTCAAAATGGTCTGTTTATATTTACTTCCGCCATAGAGTTTGATGTGATGCTTTACACATTAGACATTTAATTAATATTTTTAAATTTAATTAAATGACATATTTTTTTCACAGCACATCTGTCTTGAATTATGATCATTTGGGGGCTTTTTGGCAAAACACCAGTACCAGATGCAAGTTATTTAAAGGCATTTAGGCCCTCTCATCTTTGTACTATCTCATTAAACTCCTGGTAGATTTTCTTCCATATGGTAGGAACCAAATAAACATTTGCTAAACCAAAGCATGCATAAGAGAAAGCAAATGCTATGTCCTTTAAAATTCTCTGGGGTGCCAAAGGCCTACACTTTGGCTTACACAGATATTGTACAAACAAGAAGAGGACAAGTAAATCAGTTTTGTGAAAGGTCCATGAGACCTTCACCCCAGAGTCACCTTGCCTTAAAATATGCACCCAAATTCAAGAAATATGCCTGCTGCCTGTCAAAATATTTGGATCTAATGTGATTTTTTTCTCATTTAAAATTTTAATTTATTTTAAATTTACTCTTTAACTCTTAAAGCCAGCTCTAGGCAGTTCTAAAGTGGAAGAAATCTGTCTGTGGTCATTTCACCTTTTTCATTGGGTCTTTTCTAGGTATTGAGGGCTTTCCTGATGCTTGGTTTTGTCTGGCAAGACAAATAACAGAACATATAACAGAAGATGGAAAAGACATTAATATTTTATCTAAAAAATAACAAAATGATTATTTTGTCGAGAGGCATTTTTAAAAATTTTTGCTTCATTATTCTGCTTATGATACCTGCAACATAAAAATGGCTTGGTATTCACACCATAATAAAATATCTTCACCTTTATGATTAATGACAGTGTGTTTCCAATTATTGTTAGATTAAGGAAAGCGTACAGTGAATCTGATTCTGATTCCAAAAGAATACATGCTAGGTTTCTAAATTTTGGAGAAATTATTTTGTGATTATATTATTTCCATGCAGTATAAAAAGTAGAAAGCAACTTATTTTTCTGTAAAATGAGTCCACTATTTTAAAAATTAAATATTTTTCTTCAACAAGACCAACTGCAACATCATCTAATCAATTCAAAATGTTTAATAAAAATTGTCTTTTTCTGCATTAGTGGGTTATATTGGAGAAGGCCGCATTAACTATCATCATTTCATAAAGATGAATTAAAAACAAAAATCTATAATTTTTTATATACCTAAATTGGTTTTTAGTGTATAGATCCAAGGTGGCATCCTGCACAATGCCATATACATAATGAATATTCAATAAATGAGTCCATTTTTCAAGGCAACTTTTCTCATTTATAATGGTTACCTTTATTACCTTCTTCCCTCAGGCTGGTCTGTGCATTAATATACTCCTGCTGCACTATTTCAGGCTGCAAGCACTGTGCCATACACCAGCAATTCTGTGCTGAAGAAGTCAGAAAAGGCCTTGGCTGCACTGAACTTATATTCTACTGAGCAGCCAATGAGGAACAAAGAACAACCCTATCAGTAAGATTAATTCAGTTTTAGGATGAGAAAATACATTGATTTGATAGAGACTACTATTAAGCATTCAATATTGACTTATGCATATGGATATCCAGCTTGTTTATTTTTAAAGTAAAATTTCTGGTATACCAGAAATTACAAACCCAAGTCCTTGTATGTGCAATGCATGAAGTAGCTAACTAATGCAAGGAGTAGATGTTTTTTCAAATGTTTTTCCCTAGTTTTTGGCCTACCGCTGGCTACCACTACACGCAGATGTCCTATTTTCAGGTGACACATTCATTATTTTTCTTTTGAATTGCCAGTCTGATTCTAGAAAATACATATACCTAAAAAATTCATTCATTTATTCATTCATTCATTCGATAATCTCAAAAGTGACAATCATCCTTCAGAGCTTGTATGAAGTAGAAAACCAAAATAGTAAGATGCAGACTCTACTTTCCACTGATGATAACCCCCTCACCCTTGGCACCTTTCTGTCCACACAGCCAGAAGTAATTTTCTCCTCCTTGGAACACTGAAGAATTTTCTGTCTTGCATTCATTTCTATGTCTTACCCTCCTCATTTAGCTCTTTATGTATTTCTTGTATATATTGTGGCATTCCTCATAACCTCCTAAACTGTAAAAAACCCACAGAAGTTGCTCAGCACATTTTTATTGCATGAATGAGGAAAAGACCAAACTAAAAAAGAAACATTGCTCATTTGATATCATCATTTCTTATAGGTTTTAATATCATATTTTTCACTGAATATTATGGAAAGGATATAATGGACATTACATCCTTTAATGTAATGATATGATTTTATTTGACATTTTATTCCCTCAGTAAATATACTTAATTAATTAGTTAAGTTTAGGAAAACATTTAAAATACATATTAAACTTTCATAAAGACCAACTTTCACACAAAGTAATATGAAATCTACATACTGTTAATTTTTATTTTAGGGAAAGTTTGAGAATCATGATATATACTTAGAATAAATGGGAAAGTAGAGGAATAGATGACCAAGCAATTGGAATAGCAAAACAAATATTAATCCTTTTGTAGTTTGATGTAATTGCATTTGTCTATTTTTACTTTTGTTGCCTATATTTTTAGGTCTTATGAATATAAAAAAATTATTGCTCAGATTGGTGTCATGAAGCATTTCCCCTGTTTTCTTCTAGTAGTTTCATGGTTTCTGGTCTTACAGTTGCACCTTTTATCCATTTGAGTTGATATCAAGTCTATATCTCTTCTGCGTATGGATATCCAGTTTCCCCAAAACAGTTTATTGAAAAGACTTGTTATTTCCTCAATGTTTGTTCTTGGTTCTTATCCAAAATTAGTTGGCTAATAATGAGTGAAACAATTCATATATCTATCTATCTATCTATCTATCTATATACACACACACACAAATATATATACACACACATATATATACATATATATATATGCATACAATGGTATATTTTTATCCATAAACTATATCCATAAAATATTTTGTCCATAAAATAATACTATTTATCCATAGAAAAAAAATGAGTTCCTACCATTTTTGACAACTTGATGAAGCTGGACAACATTATGTTAAGTGAATGAACCAAACACAGATAGACAAATCCATATGATCTCACTCTTGCTGAATTTTAAAACATTGACTGACTCAGACAAGTACTACATGTTCTTTTTCATAAGTAGGAAGTAAAAAATAGTCAACCTGAATATAAAATAATAATTAATAAATGTTGGGAAAGATGGGGTTTGGGAGAAGATGATGGAAAAGAGGGAAGATGGATTTAATCAGTGCATGCTGTATGTCTATGTTGAACTATCACACTGAACTCCATTAATATGTACAATTAATACATGTTAATCAAAAATAAAATAATTTTTAAAAGTTTATCTCCTACAAATAGAGTGTAAAATACCAGAAATTAAGATGGTTATGGATTGGGGTAGGATGGGTAGATATTGGTCAAAGGATACATAATTCCATTTATATAGAAGGGATACTCTTCAAGAAATCTATTGTACAGCAAGATGATTATAGTCAATGACAATATAACCTATTCTCAACAATTTCATACAGTGGCTATTATGTATTATCACCAAAAAAATATAACTGTGTAAAGTAATACATGTTAATTTCTCAGGTTTAAACATTCCACAGCATATATGTAATTCATAATATCATATTGTATAAGATAAAAACATATAATCTTATAATAAGGTAAGGTAAATAAATAACCAAAAAGGAAGTATAAAATTCTTAATTCAGGTTTTTACTGGAAAGTTTGTTTTGTTTGCTCTTAACTCAGACCAGTTCATATTCTAGCATGGTAAAAGATAAACTCCAAATTTAGAATACACAATATTAAATTATTTATTGTTTTAAATTATTTATGTCTTTCAAGAAGGGAAGTAAATAGTTTGGTTTTAGCCTTATAAACCATATTAGATGTTAAAGTGGAGTTGTCAGGTAACCAATTCAATACAAGAAACTGGTATTTAGAAGAGAGATTTTAAAATACAATAAAAGAAATTAGAAGATACAAATGAAAGAATTAGAAGCCACAAGATGGTCTGGTATGCAAAGATGAACCCTAACCACCCCAGAGTTAAGTGTCTAGTGGATAAAAGAGGATCAAAAGGATGCTGAATAGAAGCAGCTATTGAGGTTAGTCAAGAAAGTGTTTCAAAGCCAAGGGAAGAGAGTGAACAAAGGAGGAGCAAATGATCAACTTTACCAAAAGCTACTCGAGGATCAAGGAAGACAAGGACTGCAAATTGACCAATGGATTTAATAGCATGGAGGCAACTGGTGATCTTTTAATGGAATTATAGATATAAAAATCTATTAGAATATGATCAAAAGACAATGGGGAAATTAGGTGCATACAAATACTTCAAGGCATTTTGTTAGAAAACTGAAGAGATAAATAGAACAGCACATGGAAAGGTTTATAGAGATAAGAGAAGGTATTTTGCAAATTGTGATAACAACATATGTGTAAGTTTTTCAGAATAGTTCAGTAGAGAGACAAAATTTGCTGATGCCAGAATCACTGGATAAATGTTCTTAAATAGGTAGGAGAGGACGGGATCCAATGCACAGCCAAGGGCTGCCTTAGCCAAGAACATGGGAAGAAAGGAAGAATGCAGGAGCTGATGCAGAGAAACAATAGATTGGGGGTGGGGGGGGTTACTTACAGAAATTAGAATAGAATCTGAGTAATTCTGCTTCCTTTGCAAAACAAGGAGCAAATTTACCACTGAAAGTAAGAATGAGACAGGGACTGTGGGTCTTTTTTTTAATAAATGACAGTGTAATGCATTACAATTCTTATTACACATATAGAGCACAATTTTTCATATCTCTGGTTGTATATAAAGTATGTTCACACCAATTCGTGTCTTCATACATGTACTTTGGATAATGATGTCTATCATATTTCACATCATTACTAACCCTCTGCCCCATCTAGAGTTCGTCTTTTCCTCCCATGCTCCCCTTCCCTACCCACCTATGAGTCAGTCACCTTATATAAGAGAAAATATTCAGCATTTGTTCTTTTGAGATTGGCTAACTTCACTTATCTTTTCCAACTCAATCCATTTGCCTGCAGATGCCATAGTTTTATTCTCTTTTATTGCTGAGTAATATTCCATTGTGTATATATGCCACATTTTTTTATCCATTCATCTACTGAAGGGCATTTAGGTTGGTTCCATAGTTTAGCTATTATGAATTATGCTGCTATAAATATTGATGTGGCTGTGTCCCTGTAGTATGCTGTCTTTAAGTCCTTTAGGTATAGATCGAGGAGAGGGATAGCTGAGTCAAATGGCAATTCCATTCCAAGTTTTCCAAGAGATCTCCATACTGCTTTCCATATTGGCTGCACCAATTTTCAGTCCCACCAGCAGCGGATGAGTGAACCTTTTTCCCCACATCCTCGCCAACACTTATTGTTGTTTGCCTTCATAATAGCTGCCATTCTGACAGGAGTGAAATGAAATCTTAGAGTAGTTTTGATTTACATTTCTCTAATTGCTAGAGATGATGAACATTTTTCCATATATTTTTTGATTGATTGTATATCCTCTTCTGAGAAGTGTCTGCTCAGGTCCTTGGCCCATTTATTGATTGGGTTATTTGTGGGGTTTTTTCGGTGCTTAGCTTTTTGAGTTCTTTATGTACCTAGAGATTAGTGCTGTATCTAATGTGTGAGGGGTAAAGATTTGCTCCCAGGATGTAGGCTCTCTATTAACCTCATAGATTGTTTCTTTTGCTGAGAAGAAACTTTTTAGTTTGAGTCCATCTCATTTATTGATTCTTGATTTTAATTCTTGCACTATAAGAGTCTTATTAAGGAAGTTGGGACCTAATCCAACATAATGAAGATTAGGGCCTACTTTTTCTTCTATTAGACACAGAATCTCTGGTTTAATTCCTAAGTCCTTGATCCATTTTGAGTTGACTTTTGTGCATGGTGAGAGATAGGGGCTTAATTTTATTTTGTTGCATATGGATTTCCAGTTTTCCCAGCACCATTTGTTGAAGAGGCTATCTTTTCTCCAATGTATGTTTTTGGCACCTTTGTCTAATATAAGATAATTGTAATTCTGTGGGTTTGTCTCTATGTCCTCTATTCTGTACCACTGGTCTACCAGTCTGTTTTGGTGCCAATACCATGCTGTTTTTGTTACTATTGTTCTGTAGTATAGTTTAAGGTCTGGTATAGTGATGCCACCTGTTTCATTCTTCCTGCTAAGGATTGCTTTAGCTATTCTGGGGTTCTTATTTTTCCAGATGAATTTCATGATTGCTTTTGCTATTTCTGTGAGGAATGCCATTGGGATTTTGATAAGAATTGCATTAAATCTGTACAGTTTGATAGTATGGTCATTTTGATAATGTTAATTCTGCCTATCCAAGAACAAGGTAGATCTTTCCATCTTCTAAGGTCTTCTTTGATTTCTTTCTTTAGGGCTTTTTAGTTTTCATTGTATAGATCTTTTACCTCTTTCATTAAATTGATCCCAAATATTTTATTTTATTTTATTTAGGCTATTGTAAAAGGCATAGTTTTCCTTGTTTCCCTTTCTGAGAAGTTGTCACTGACATACAGAAATGCCTTTGATTTATGGGTGTTGCTTTTATATCCTGTTACTTTGCTGAATTCATGTACTAGTTCTAGAAGTTTTCTGGTGGAACTTTTTGGGTCTTCTAGGTATAGAATCATATCACTAGCAAATAGTGCTAATTTAAGTTCTTCTTTTCCTATCTGTATCCCTTTAATTTCTTTCGTCTAATCGTTCTGGCCAGTGTTTCAAGAACTATGTTAAATAGAAGTGGTGAAAGAGGGCATCCCTTTCTTGTTCCAGTTTTTAGAGGGAATGCTTTCAATTTTTCTCCATTTAGAATGACGTTGGCCTGGAGCTTAACATAGATAGTCTTTACGATGTTGAAATATGTTCCTGTTATTTCTAGTTTTCCTAGTGTTTTGAACATGAAGGGTTGCTGTATTTTGTCAAATGCTTTTTCTGTGTCTATTGAGATGATCAAGAATTGCGTTTTAGTCACCTTTTTCATTGCTGTGGCTTAAAGACCCGACCCAAACAACTGTAGAAGAGGAAAAGTTTATTTGAGGTCTCAAGGTGTCAGAGGTCTTAATGCATAGAAGGCTGGCTCCATTCCTTGGGGTCAAGGTGAGGCAGAACATCATGTCGGAAGAGTCTGACAGAGGGAAGCAGCTCGTATTGTGATCAGAAATCAGAGAAAGGCTCTCCACTGTCCAGATACAAAATATACACTCCATAGCCCCCCTTCCTAATGAACTACTTCCTCCAGCCACTCTGCACTTGCCTCCAGTCACCACTCAATTAATCCAACAGGAATTAATTCACTGACTAGACTAAAGCTGTAACTAACCATTTCTCCCCAAACCTTGCACTATCTCATATGTGAGCTTTTAGAGGACACCACATCCAAAGTATAACAAATTGTTAGAGATCTGAGAGGAAGAGTGTGTTATGAAATATTTATTTAGGAAAACGAGTGAGGCAATAAATGAGTGAAATTGAGCAGGACTCGTGGCCAGCATTAAGGGCCTACTTCAGGTTAGTGGCTGTGACTTCAAAGTGAGACCAGTATACCAGTCCATTTGGGCTCCTAACAAAATACCTTATAATTTATAAATGACAGAAATTTATTTCTTAAAGTTCTAGAAGCTGGGACTTCCAAGATCCATTCAGGAGACTCGTGTCTGATGAGAACGTGCTCTCTGCTGAAAACATGTCACCATCTTGCTAAATCCTCACATGGAAGAAGGGGCAAGGACACTCCATCTGATTGCTTTTAATAAGAGGATCTACCCTCATGAGCTCATCACCTCCTAAGGCCCTCTCTCTAATACTGTCATATTGGTTATTGAGTTTCAATATTTTGAGGGGATACATTCAGAACATAGCAAACAGTATGCATCAGTTTAGATTTTTCTCTGGAATGTTTGCGGCCACAGGGTAGATTAGGCAGAATTCGAGTTTTACCAAGAGACTATGATAAAGTGAGAGGGAAGAAATAGAATTGCACAAATGTGCAAGGAGTAATGACCATGATGGAACATGGAATTTAGACACAAAGCCATGGAATAAGGGACAGCAAAAAGGTAATCGAATAAATGAAACTGTTGTCTCAATAAGAATTATTAGAAATTACGTGCTTAAAACTGTGATTTATGCCTTTCTGTTAATGGCAATGATTAGATCTTCTAGGTCATGATCATTCATGTCACTGGTAATACAAGATTGTAAGAAAAGAAGAACTCAAGAAACCAAGAGTCCAAGGCATTGAAAGAATCTTCCATGTGGATATTGAAGTAGAACTGAATAGTGTCTGACAGTAGGCCAAACACTAAACAAGAGCAGTAGAGTCTATATTCTGATAACACGGGTTTAAGGATTAGGGTTTATAGAGAAGAGAGATTGTTTGGAAGTAGTAATGAAATGCAAATGGGGTATCTACCCATTTCCAGGCCCGGTAATATGAAAGGTATAGAATAGGACCACCCCTAAAAGAGAGCCACAGGGATTGGAGTGTCTTCAGAGAGCCAGTTTTCTGTGGCACCAAGAAGATGCAGGTTAGTTTCACCAAGAGATTGAGACAAAAGAAACTGTTTCTGACTACCTGAGGGTTGCAGAGGGCACATTCTGCTGGGGAGGAGTCAGGGATGGGAGCAGAAAGAAATGTTCAGAACCAGAGAAGAATTAGAGTCTAAAACAAGAGGAGACTCAGATTTCGTCTGATGCATGACTTAAACAGTAATAAAGGATACAATGGAATTGGAGCTGAGCCAAGCCAGAGAGAAACGGGGACCTCAGTCTCATCAGGGCGGGTCTTGCCAGTAGACAGTAAAAAAAAAAAAAAAAAAAGTTCTTAAATGAGAGTGTTTTGAGGTTCCTGAGTTGAAAGGTAGAATATGAATAAAAATAGGGTCTTTAACTCTTGCTAGAGAATTCCATTTTGGAGCACTTAAAAATTAATAGTCTGTGTAAATTTAGCCTAAGTTAACTCAGCTTATGAAAGAAAAAAAACTTGTTTAGGGAATAGTTTTTATGAGTTTTGTCAGATCTAGGCTATGGTTCCAGATATTCATAATGCTTTGTCGTCTACTTCTTGAGTAAATCTGTAGCTTCACATAACTTCCTATCTCCCATATTCCCCTTCAGTTCCCTGGAGTCTAACCTTCACTAAAAATATTTTGCTATATCATGGTTATGGCAGGGCTTAGTACTCTAGTAAACCAAATTTCTGGTCTATGAATGAGCTTTAATTATTTAAAAATATGTTTTTAGCCAAATTGAGTGTTTAGCAACAATCTTTTTGAATAAAAATTAGATAATTACCAATTGTCTAATATCAAATTATTTAAATCTCTAAACTATTTCCTCTCTCCAATTTCTTGCATCTTTTCCCTTTCTCCTGGTCTTCTAATGGTTTCTCCTCACTTCTACTTTTCCAAACAATTCAGTTCCAGTGTATAAGAATAGATTCCAAGTTGCTATGAGAGGCAGACAGATCCAGGATTGCAGAGTGCAGTTTTTTGAGGACTTATTGATTGAAGCATGGTGCTAAGCAACAGAAAGACCAGTTGAAGCCCTGCAATTTGAGTCTGAAGAAGAGTCTAATATATTGGTTGAGATAAAAGTGACTTCATCCATGTTAGAATGTAACTGGTTTATCTTAAGCTAACACCAGAGTCAAGTACACTCCTGGCACCACTATCTCACATTAAAACTCCATAGACTACTCTAATGGTTTTATCTGTTTTTAGTATGCTGGGAAACTATGGAAGAAAAACTTACTAGGATTTCTCTGAGGCAATCAGTGATCAAGGTGGCTACAGTCATGTGAAGCTGAATCAACAGAGCCATTTTTGAGACTGTGATGCTGAGCTCTAGTCTATTGTCAATTTATTATGAATTCTCATCATTCTTTCCTGATGGGTATTAACAATTTCATTTACCTTCATTCACTTTTCAGTTTGTTTTGATACAGAAATTAAAATTATATTTTAATGTCTCCTGGATCAAGATATTTCCTGTGTTTCAATTCTATTTATTTTTTTTCTTATAAATATTCTTGACATGAGTTCTTGATTGTGTGTAAAGATTTCTCACAGGAAAAAAATATTTAACCTCTCCTCATTCCAAAATCACCCAAAAATTATTTTTAATCATAACGAGGTAAAATTACTTTCTTAGAGACATTTACTTTCAACAAATCTTGGTAACATCATGAAATGAGGCATGGAGCATGGGAGAGTACATCTGTTCTTTCTTGAATCTCTTCTAAGCTTTGATCTCTTCTAAGCAAGTGAAAACAACAGCTATTCTTTTCAAACTCCTTCTATTCAGTTTGCCTCCTAAACTCTACCCTTTTTGCTTTAGTTATCTCATAAATTCTCCCCCCCCCTTTTTGTTCACTTAATCTTGGATTATGATAGATCCAAGAGAAGAGTAAGGTTGTTAATAAAGAGGGAAAATCCATTCTGTTCCTTTCTTCCTTGCTTAAAATGCTGAATTTGGATTAAAGTAAAAGGAGGCTGAGTCATTGACTGTCTTTATTGTTATGCATATTTATTTTTACTTTTATTGACTGAATATTTTCCTACACTTAATAGAATCAGAAACATGTGTAGACCATATTGAAAAATAAGATTAAAAAGCCTGACTTAATTGTTATACTTAATTGGGTGATATTTTACTTTTAAGTTTCCATGGTTCAGGGTCCAATATTTGAATTTTCAGGCATTGCAGTGAAAATGGGTTCTTTTCTTTAGAAAGAAATGCTGAGTAGCCAGCTCAAGATAAATACATACATACCAGGTTACATATTTATTAACCTAAAATACAAATTTTCATATTGTTTAAAATGCTATTATGGTGGCACAAATATTGTGTTCATTCTCTCCATGAATGGAAATTGAATTATAAGCAAAAACTGGTGAATGAGTTTAGAACTGGTAGTAATATTTATGATTCAAATGTTTTGATTCAAATTAATTCTAATTTTTAATCACATCTTTGAATGAAAATATTAGCAATTATCCCTAACAAATGTGTATTTTTAAATCATGCATTAAATATACAAATAATATACAATATAAAAATATAATATTCCCAGCCAGGCAGGATGGGACACACCTGTAATCCCAGTGGCTCAGGAGGCTGAGGCAGAAGGCTCAAAAATTCAAAGCCAGCCTCAGCAACTTAGTGAGGCCCTAAGCAACTTAGCAAGACCCTGTCTCAAAGTGAAAAATAAATAGGGCTGGGATGATGCTCAGTGGTTAAGAACCCCTGGGTTCAATCCCTGGAAAGAAAGAAAGAGGTGGGTAGGGGAGAGAGAGGGAGGAAAGAAGGAAGGGGAAAGGGAAAGGGAAAAGGAAAGAAAAGAGAGAGAAAAAAAATTCCAAGATAGAAATTTTAAAGGATGATAATTAAAAATAGTGCTTCTAATCTGTTTTTGTTGTTGTTGTTGTTGTTTTTGTTTTGTTTTTGGTTTTTGGTTTTTGTTTGTTTTGCCTTCTGCCTACTGAGGTAGGTACTAGATCTCTGTACCCAGTGACTTTGACATTTACCCAAATTCTTCCCTCACATAATCACTGTTGAGGATTAGTTCTCACAGGCTACACCGTTTTCTCTGTTCTGTGTTTATGAGGCTGCTTCTCTTACGGGGACTCTCATGGCTGTTCACATTTATTTCCTTCTTGTGATGCTTTTAATTGTTTGATATGTAAATTTGATAAATGCATCACTTCTAGAACATTTTATATTTTAGTGATTATAAAATGCAATTAATAGTACAGAATCCAACATATTAAATAAAACCACCCAGAATATGTAAGTTGATTATGAAATACTTAATAATTTTGAATTAAGTTATGAAAAATGTCTATTTTAGAATTGAAGACTATGGTAATATTTACTAATGGTGAGGGCTAACAATTATTAAATGCTTACAAAATGCCAAGTGCTTGAGTCTCTACCTGGACTCTGCCATGTTGAGTCTTGTAGGTCATGTGGCTGCTGCGTTGGCCCCTGGAGCCTTGCAGGGACTCAGCCCTTCGGCATCATTACCCCAAGCCCAGCTTTTACTTCAGGCCACCCCAGCAGCGGTCCAGACTGCCAGAGACTATGCAGCACAAAGGCAGGCCCAGCCACCTGGTGCATCATGGCAATCATTGGTGCAGTAGTGGATGTCCAGTTTGATGAGGGATTACCACTTATCCTAAATGCCCTGGAAGTGCAAGGCAGAGACCAGGCTGGTTTTGGAAGTGGCCCAGCATTTGGGTGAGAGCACAATAAGAACTATTGCTATGGATAGCACAGAAGGCTTGGTTAGAGGTCAGAAAGTCTTAGATTCTGGTGCACCAATCAAAATTCTTGTTGGTACTGAGACCTTGGGCAGAATCATGAATGTCATTGCAGAACGTATTGATGAGAGAAGTCCAATCAAAAACAAACAATTTTCTCCTATTCATGGTGAGACTTCTGAGTTCATTGAAATGAGTGTTGAGCAAGAAATTCTGGTGACTGGTATTTAGGTTATGGCTCTGCTAGCTCCTATGCCAAGGGTGGCAAAATTGGGCTCTTTGGTGGCGCTGGAGTTGGCAAGACAGTGCTGATCATGGAGTTAATTAACAATTTTGCCAAATCCCATGGTGGTTACTCTGTATTTGCTGGCGTTGTTTAGAGGACCCCTTAAGGCAATGACTTATACCATGAAATTATTTAATCTGGTGTTATCAATTTAAAAGATGCTACCTCCAAGGTAATGCCAGTGTATGGTCAAATGAATGAACCACCTGGCGCTCATGCCTGGTCAGAGCTACTGGACTGACTGTGGCTGAATACTTTGGAGACCAAGAAGGTCAAGAGGTACTGCTGTTTTTTGATAACATCTTTGGCTTCACCCAGGCTGGTTCAGAGATATCTGCCTTATTGGCCAGAATCCTTCTGCTGTAGACTATCAGCCCACCCTGGCCACTGACATGGGTACTATACAGGAAAGAAGCACCACTACCAAGAAGGGATCTATGTGCCTGCTGATGACCTGACTGATCCTGCCCCTGCCACTACCTTTGCCCATTTGGATGCTACCACTGTGCTGTCCTGTGAGATTGCTGAGTTGGGCATCTACCCAGTTGTGGATCCTCTAGACTCCACCTCTCATATCATGGATCCCAACATTGTTAGCAGTGAGCATTATGATGGTGCCTCTGAAGTCAAAAGATCCTGCAGGACTACAAATCCCTCCAGGATATCATTTCCATCCTGGGTATGGACAAATTTTCCAAGGAAGATAAGTTGACTGTGTCCCGTGCATGGAAAATACAGCATTTCTTGTCTCAGTCATTCCACGTTACTGAGGTCTTCATGGGTCATAGGGAGAAGATGGTACCCCTGAAGGAGACCATCAAAGGATTCCAGAAGATTTTGACAGGTGAATATGACCATCTCCCAGAACAAGCCTTCTATATGGTGGGACCCATTGAAGAATGTGCGGCAAAAGCTGATAAACTGGCTGAAGAGCATTCATCGTGAGAGGTTCTCTTGCCAAACTTAAGTACTCATCCAGTGTATTTGCCCTCTCCTTGCCTTTAATCCTAAAAACCACAGTTTTCTGTGTAGGCCACACAAGAACCTGATCGAAGACATTATGTTCTGTTTGAAGATTATTTAAAGTTTCCAATAAAATATACACCACTCAAAAAAAAATGCCAAGTGCTTTACATATACTACAACTTTTAATTCTCAAAACAACTCAAGGTAGTAAATTCTTCCATTATCATTTACATATGAGAAATCTAAAGCATAGAGAGGTCAAGTTCACACTGCTAATAAGTCTGGAACTAAAATTTGAACCTATACAGTCTTATACTAGAGCAGTATGGGCCAATAGAATTTTATTTAGCCAAACAGACATAAAATTATCCATCGAATGGGTCATTTGACCTTTTAAAATGTAAAACATGTTGCACTGTTCCATGTAGGGCACTGGAAAGGAATATGAATATTACTACAGCAAACTGCTTTCATGTAATCAAACAAAACTGATGTGTTCGAAAATTCACCAGCTGGAAGCTTCTAAAGTAATGTCACATTGACTCATGATATTCTATAACTCCTTGATGCCAGTTATGACCAAATAGTATTTTCTTGTCTTCTTTAATATGTGAGTAAAATTATAAAGACAACTCTAAATATTAGTATTTCCCAATTGTGAGAATATAACAATGACTGATCAGAGTTGAATCTATCATTCTTCTAATGAATAACTACTGAACATGTCTAGTATGTTTGGAAAAAATAAAAGCATACCAATAGACTGGATGTGACAATATTGTGTTACCCACAACACAATTAAACATGGAACAATAGCTAATCATGAAGAAACAATTCAAGTATTTGTCATCTTCCTATTTACATTTCAAGTATAAAAATTAAGTGTTCAAATACATTTCCTCATTGATTACAAACTCTTACCAATTACAACTATTTAAAATTGAATAATGATATCAGATTTGGGCTGGTTTATAATTTCACACCAAGGATTTCAACTCAGTGTTCTCCCAACATAACCTCTTTGACAAAGGTATAAAGTTTTACTTAATGTGACAGTGGCCCTTAGGAAATTAGAGATATAAATATTTCCTGGGATTTTTCAATGTCCTTTCATGTAGGACAAACCTCCGTGTCAATGAATTGGAGACGGACCACAAAGGGGAAATACCTACCCCATCCATGTCATCAAACACATTGGCTGTTATTTGAATTATTCTGATGACTACTTGAAAATTCCTTGTATTTTTCCATTTTTGCTAAAGTTTTCATCAAAGTGTCCCATTCAGTGTTGGTTGTGCACCAGGTTGTCAGCAAATGGCTACATTAAAAGATGAAATTTTATCGTATATTTGGATTAGAAATTGCCAGGTGCAGCCTTTATTTCAGTAGTTTGCAAAAGAGAAAGCTGGATACACCATGCTTGCAGCTTCACGATTAAGAAGAAAAGCTAGGCTATGTGCTAGTTTCATTAACACAAGGCTGAGGAGATTATTCCTAGAATGATGGGTTAAGCTGCTGGCTTCATTACAGTCTAAATGAACAAAATTCCCCATGACAATTATGTTTAATCAGCTTTGTAGTGTCTGGAGCCCTGAATCTCTTGGTTAAAAGTTATATCCCTGGTAAATTAAACAAATTTTGTAGATTCAGGTGAGTAACTCGGAAAGCCTCTTGCCCCTTCTCAGTAAACAAACAAAGGAGCAATCATCCAAGATAATAACAAAAAGAACATGCACAAATTAAAAGAATTTTTACTTTACCAACACACACCCCACTCCCAGTCTCCTAACAGTCCTGTTCTTTGTACCCTTCCTTCTATTACTGAAATGAGCAATGTTCCACACATTTTGAGAAAGTTGCAGACCACTAATGTCACCCAGACCTCCTTTCTCTCTAGGCTTGTCACAAAATACCTTTGTGTTCTATTGTTTGTTTTAACCAAAGATGACCCAAAGTCTGAAGCTTCTAAATTTTATTTCTATTCTCCAGTTTCCCAGTGAGTATCACATTTACAGTTATTTTAAAATGTGTGTGTGTGTGTGTGTGTGTGTGTGTGTGTTTCAGAGAATTTCGAACAACATCATGCTCTCTCTGGTGAACTTAACCAGCTCCATACTGTATCTGTGCAGTGCAGCCATCCCATGTAGTAGGCCTAGCTTTAATGTTGCAGTGTAACATTACAAGTGCCTCTGCTCTTTATTTCATGATTTTTAAGGCTTGTCGGCCCAGATCAAATTGTTCAAGAATATGAATATGACATTTGTGGTTTCCTGGGCCACATTGCTATTTAGAAATTCCAAATCTTCCTTTATATTCTAAAATATGACAATGTACATATGATTTCTCTTCTTAGACAAAGTTCTCATTTTAGGAGAGACAACTTTCATCTTTTAATTGATAATAAACCTACCATTTTACATTAAGTTAGAATCAAACAACCATGGGAGTTCTCTAATTCCAGAATCCTTATTTTCTAAGAGAAAGTTTGTTAATTTTTGAAGAGGTTTCCTGATGTTGACTAGTGTATTTTTTTAGGTGTATCACTAATAGTTTTTCAGATTCATTTATGCAAATATATGAAGAACCCTCAACCTGCAGGGATATTGGAAAGTATTCTTGATAAAATTTATGTTTATGGTTGTGTTTTAAGCATGTTCACTTGAACCTAATAGAAACTGAGTGCTTTCCTAGAGAATATTTTATGATATTTGAACATTCATGAAGACATGAATTTCCATGGAAACCTTTTCCTCCTCACTGAAACTATCTTGACCTGGAGAAAAACTATATCTTTGGCAGAATGGTGGTTTTTGTTCTCTCATAAACTAGATGTTAGCTATAAGGTTCTACTCCAACAAATATGCAAAGGAATCTCAAACTGCCCCTTCTGCTATTAAAATTTGAAGGGGAATGGAACAATACAATACATATAATACACAGAAGGAAATGCTTTCCTTTACAAACTTAGTTGGTTTCTAGTTCCTTCTAGAAATCCTCAATACAATTTGGCCACACTCATCCTACAGAGCATGGTTTTTGTTACATACAGAACTATTTGACTCTCATCATTTCTTTGCTTTTCTCAGTTGCACTTCTGCATCTATCCATCTTTTAGTTTCCTCCCCTTGTCATGCCCAGGCCAGTCACGAACCTCAGCTCCTCCATAAAATTCCCCTTGCATTTTTGAGACATTACTAGTTTTCCAAAGATGTGGATTTATGCGACATAGCAGTGGGTTTCTGTCATTTCTCTGGCTCCCCAACTGACACACTTTCAGGTCCCAAATCCCACAACCATCATGCATGTCTGTCCTACCACAAACAGATGGGGAAAGTTAGGTTTCGAAGGGACAAGAGAAGAGGCCAGATGATGAAGCATGGCCTGAAAATCCTATGCTCTGGTTGAAGATCCAGGGCTCCATTGGCTACTTTAACAAAATCAACAATAACCATTTGTGCATTATTGTTTACACATACATTTTCTTCATATTAACACATATAGTTGTTGAATAACCCTGTGATGTATTATTTTCCCACTTTGCAGAAGCTTATGCAGAAACATCAAGAAATTACTTCTCTAATGCTTTGTTGTCACATGGATTTACGTTTTCATTTGAGATCTGATTATATACAATTGATTTCAATTCCTAATGGTCTGGTAGTCTTTTGAGGATTTCTGTTAATTACTAGGGGTTCACAGCCTCACAGTCAACTCTTTCTATAGCTGAGTCCTTGGTCTCGGCTAAATCTTATCCTCTAGTCCAGGACAACATATCTCTCAGATCCAGTGCAACCCAGACCTGAGAACTGGTCATTTTTTTGCTTATT
This sequence comes from Spermophilus citellus, assembly GCF_964194105.1. NCBI lineage: Eukaryota > Metazoa > Chordata > Mammalia > Rodentia > Sciuridae > Spermophilus > Spermophilus citellus. The sequence continues at coordinate 93,240,380 of NC_138189.1, forward strand.
TGTTTTTAACTCTTTGTAAAAAATGAAAGCAAACTCCTCTAGAAGTTGAAAAAAGAAACGTAGAAGTCTTCCCCATTAACATGAATAGTATTAAAATCTGCATGTTATTTTGTCTTTAAAAATAATTTTTTAAACCAAATAGAAATTAAAATGATTTTTAAAAAATATGTATTCACTTAAAAATCATAACTATTTACCTGATATATTAGAATTTATATATATATATGTGTGTGTGTGTGTGTGTGTATATATATATATATATATATATTCTTAAAAACAAAAAATGAGTAAAGAGTAGCATTACTTGTCTTTTTTTTTTTTTTTTGCTAGTATCTTTAACATTTATCTTAATTGAAAGTAACTGGATTTCTCATTGTTATTTGTTGTTTCTATTGAAGCATATGAATAAAAATCAGCCTCATAGAGGTATATAGTTGGGAAACGGAGATTTAGTTGAGTTGTTTTTTCGGGTAATGATGGGGGTTTTTTGTTTTGTTTTGTTTTGTTTTTGTTTTTGTTTTTGTTTTGGTACTGCACCAACAGTTGACAAGTGGTGGTGTTTTGCAGAATCTTATTTACTATTGTTAAGTAAGACCAGACAACAACCTATGGGCCAGAAAGTGTATTAGATCTGCCAATGATAATACTCAACTCTGAAATTGCTGTGTTTTTACATGCTAGGCACTATCCTAAACACTTCACATATATTAACCCCTTTCTGTCCTCACAGTGATTCAATGGGAAAGTTGCTATTATAAACCCCATTTTATGCAAATGAGGAAACAGGCATAGAAATTCTTTTTAATAAATTTGTCACTTTAATCCAAAGTTTTTCCCAGGGCAGTAATTTCAAAATAAAATAAACCCAATGAAATGGATGTGAAATAGAATTGCAGAGTTATTGGTAACCATATATCAATCATATTAGACACCCTAATAATACACTTGTAAGTTATAAAGGGAATAACATTCATCTTTAGCAGGTCCAAACACTTATTTTTCCCTTAGTATCCTTTCAACTATATTGTCATGAATTGATCTATTTTGTTAATGTGTGTTTCTAAATCATCTAAATATGACAATTTAAGAAATTTATTAATACAGCTCCTGAATATAATTTTTAGTTAATTGTGCTTTTATGAGCATTTTTATTACTATTATAAAATATTACTAACTGATTTTCAGACTCTTTGTCTTGTATCCTAGTAGCAAGACAGCTAAGACAGCATTTTACCCTTCAGGATTGTAAAAGTTCTTGGTGGGGGGGGTGACAAATGTTTTTAATGTTATAATACAAATCTTAAGAGCAGGTGGCAAGCAAGGCATAGCAGAAGGGTACACGTTTCCTGTTGGTACAAGCAAAGGGACAACAGGCACTAGAAGCAGCACTGTAAAGGAAATATTTACTGCAAGGAATCTTAAAGGTATCTTTTAGGAGCATCCCATGATACGAAATCTATGGTCAATCATGGGTATGGTTTCCCAGGTCAGAGATGCAGTGCTTTTGCAATATTTTCATATTTATAATATGAGTAAAGAACAAGCAAAAAAAATGGGTAGAATATCCCACCTGAGTTTTATCCGTCAAACTTTTCTTCTGGAAAGAGAAATAAACATTACTTAATGATATTAAAGCACTCCAAAGAGAATTTTGGAAAAAAAATTCTTTACTTTCAGAATATATCAAGATGTACATATTAAATTAATAATGGAAAATCTAACTCAAGCAACTAATAGAACAGTTGGGTTTTGTCTATATGTAATTGTAAGTCAGTCAGCATACCATAAATATTCCTAAAGATTCTATACCTATACTCCTTTTTACAAACCATCTCCATTCTGAATATTTGTTGTTTTGAAAAAGATAAACCTGAATAATTGGTAAGTAACTTGGATTTCCCTATGGAGGAATGTGAAGTATTTCTTCACAGTCCTTCATAAATATTTCATAAATATTTTTAAAAAAATTGCCACATTGGTCAAAGAAAAATAAAGAGCAACTCCGTGGACTAAACCTTAGTTTAGTTTGTCATTTGGTAATTCCAGTCTGACTACTAGGAGACAGAAAGAAATACTGTTTCACCTCACCCGAAAAATGGTATTATGGTTTGGTTTGGTTTGGTTTTGGTTTCTTCACTTGCACACAGTAGAGCAGGAGGGGGAAGAGGACATGGAATTGAAGGATGATGAACAAGAAGGGCAAAAGAATATGTGGGAACAATTAATTATAACTAGCATTTACAAAAAGTTTTACAGTTTACAGTACAATTTATGTTTTATTTTATTTAATCCTACACCTCTCCCTCAAAATAATACTGTGGAGTTGATATAACACTATTATTGATATCTTCTTTTCTTTATGAATATAGTCTTTACAAATGAAGAGACTGCACTTCAGATTGACTTGCTCAAGGTTACATAGGAACAGAATTCAAAATCCAAGAATTTTGATTCTTAATGTTGGTGGCTTTTCTTAACAGAATACGTGCTGAAAAAAATTCCTATAATGTCAAGGCACAGTATCCAGAGTGCAGCCTCTACCAATCCCTCCACTGACCTGACTTTTAACAGATATATTTCCTTTCCCACACGCACCCAGAAAATGAATGGTTACCTCCAAGGACATGCTGGGCTGTGGACCCAACCCGTAGTGCAGGGACAAACTTATTGCAAAAGACAAAACAGAACTGCCAGAGAACCTGTGAGAAAACCAACATGGATCTTTCCAGTTAGTGCTCTTTCCACCCTGCAAGCCGTGATCTCCCCGTAAAGGGAAATGATCTACCTGCTCAGTGATTCCTTTTCATTTTTCTAGTACTTTGGGAATATCATTCCCAGAGGAAAAATATATGATCACTGTTAGAGAGAAAATGCTGACCATGGGCTCTTCATGCTCAGCGATGACTAAGAAAAGGATGCTCTTTAACTACAGCAACAGAGGTACAGGAAATTGTGATAAAGATGTTCAGATAGTGAGCAAGTGGGAGCAGTTCACCCCAGGGGTGTGTTTCCAGACAGTAGGTTTCATCTATTAGAAATATTCAGAATGTGTTTGTTTTCCTATTTTTCTTTTTGGTTTTGAAAATTATTATCATCAATATAAATATTTCCAGTCCAGAGAACAATATAGCAAATACTCTTGAGTACTTTTCTACATAATAGAGAATGCTAAATGAAAAGAATTACTATATGAAATTTATGCATGCTACTGTACATGTGATAAGGGAGGAAATATGACTTATAATAAATATTAGGGTAATAAATATACTTAACTTGCTAATTTTCTATTAAATAAAGCTATTCACAAAGTTCAACACTTCAGAATATAAAATATCAATTTTATATCCTTACCTGCCAGCACTAGTCACATAATAATACTGTCATTTTATTAATAAATCCTAAGCTATTCAAAATAGCTCAATATTGGCATTCAAGACAGAGTCAGTAGTCATCACTCTTAGAATTTAGAAAATACAATAATGTAAGGGCAAAGTCACAGATAGATTAAAGTTCATGCATTTATTTTTTAAATACTTAATACCTGTTAATCAGTGTCTATATCATATTTCTAATAGGATACCTATATGAATTTCACTAGCCTTAAGAATCTGATCATACCAATTATGAAGTTTTACTCATTCAATAATTTCTTTCTCTTTAGCTGAAACTTCTTTGTAGCATACAATTATAAACATCCTTTAAAAATAATAAATGAGAGTAGTCATCACTGTTAGAATTTAGAAAATACAATAATGTAAGGGCAAAGTCACAGATAGATTAAAGTTCATGAATTTATTTTTTTAAATACTGAATACCTGTTAATCAGTGTCTATATCATATATGAATTTCACTAGCTTTAAGAATCTGATCAGGGGCTGGGGATGTGGCTCAAGCGGTAGCGCGCTCGCCTGGCATGCGTGCGGCCCGGGTTCGATCCTCAGCACCACATACCAACAAAGATGTTGTGTCTGATGAGAACTAAAAAATAAATATTAAAAATTCTCTCTCTCCTCTCTCCTCTCTCTCACTCTCTCTTTAAAAAAAAAAAAAAAGAATCTGATCATACCAATTATGCAGTTTTACTCATTCAATAATTTCTTTCTCTTTAGCTGAAACTTCTTTATAGCATACAATTATAAACATCCTTTAAAAATAATAAATGAGAGTATAATAAGCCCAACTGTCATAAGAAATAAACAAATACATTATCAGCTTTCTCTAAGTCATAAAAATTATTCTCTACTTGTGATACTTAATAAATCACAACATTTCCCACAGAATTATTTGTCATACTATCTCACTGTCCTTTAGGCCTTTCCCCAGTCACAGTACAGAGCTGGCATGTGTGGGTACTTAATAAATGTGGTTTTTATCAAATTGAATTTGTGTTTTTTGTCTGGGGATTGCTTCATTTTCTGTATTAAGTAAGTTGTCTTGAATTTCAGTTTGTTTTCACAGGGCTTATAGCTGAGACACTGATAAGTTCCACATGAGTCTGATGTGAAATACTTTCTCATTGTGTGCATAATTTCAGGTGCAAAGATACTCAATTGCTTGACAGATACTTCCTAGTCATGTCTAAGAGGAAATAATTTTGCTTAAAAAAATAGAACTTTTTTTGAGCTAATTTCTAAAGAAGACACCTGGTGATGATAAGTGTCAAACTCCTCATAATTTTTCTTTTTTCAAAGTCAGAAATACAAAGAAAGTGTTGAATTTCTTGTATATAGCAGTCCCATCTCTAGAGGAATAACTAAATCTTGATGAACCAATATATATAAAAGAAAGTGAGAGATTATAATTTTAAAATAATTGAAAGGATTTTAAATTTTTGTTAGGACATCTAGATCTTACTTTGAAAATTCCAAGTTGAGTACACTGGTACATGCCTCTAATTCCAGTGGCTCAGGAGACTGATGCAGGAGGATCACAAGTTCAAAGCTAGCCTCGACAATGTAGCTAGTTCCTAAGCAACTTACTAGTAGAATGTTAGTTAAGGATATTTTCCTTAACACAGCCTGTTTCTAGGTCAAAGTTGGTAGCATCATGCATGGTTTAATATTTAAGTATCTCCCTGGTTTACACCTTTAAGTGAATTTTCTAATTAGAATAAAATATATTAAAACTTATAAGTATTCTGCAATTATATTGACAATGGCAAAAGAATATAAACTTTATATTGTCAATATGGATATACTTTGTTTTATGGAATATGTGTATTCTTAAAATAATCTCCATAATGAAATAATTTTATATGCATCTGCAAAGTTGCTTCTTAAATTTTATTCTGTATGTAATTTTACAAATGAAGAATCCATTAATTACATAAGCAAATATTCATTTTGACAGATGGTAGGTAGTCTGGTAGTTTGTAAATTATATATTAAATCTTATTTTTTGAATAATGGGTCTTTGAAAAACAATTCTGGAAGTAAGGAAGGGAGGAAGGGGGAGAGAGAAAAGAAGGAGGAGGAGAAGGAGGAAAGTATGAAGGGAAAAAAGGAAGAAAGGGAGGGAGGGGGGGGGAAAGGAAAAGAATATGGAAGAGAAGAATCAGAGAGAAGACCCTCTAGTGGGAAAGAAACTTAATTTGGGATGGAAACTACTTCCAGAAAGGAACCACTTAACATGTGATTTGCAGCCAAGTTTCCATGGAGACCAGGAAAACTGTAATCAGTGTAGATAAGGCTTTGATATCATAAATGTTAGCATATTGTGGATGAGAAGGACATTTGGAAGGACAAACAACAGGTTCTGATGAGGAGGAAAACTTATCCAAAGACAGAATTTTGAAGTTGACAAGTTATCTTCATTTTCTTGTTCAGAATAAGGAACATTTTCTCTGGCTTTGAGGGAATAATTAAATAATTTATTCAGCTCATGTCATCCCTTTCTTGTGGTCTAAAGGGAGTCTCCTGAGAAGATGTCAATACCAGGAATAACATTCCTTGATGAGATGAATGAGTGTTCCCATTCAATTGGCATTTAGATTTAAGTCTTTTTTACTTTAATTCATTGCCTTGATAAAATTAGTCTCATATTAATCTGAGTAGAATATAAGCTAAATTTTTTGGAACTCAATCATCATCTAAGTTTAATTTATGTATAAATTCATAAAACAAAGTAAAAATGTCTCTCCTAGAATTAATATCTCCCTGGAAACAATCACATTTAACAGCCTGATATACCTCCTTACATATTTTTCTTTCTCTAGCAACACACAGACTCTCAATCATTCATTTAGTATTTATAGATGTCCTATTATGACCCAGGAATTGTTCTAGGTGATATGAATATAACAGTGAGGAAAGTCCTGTCCTCATGAAATTTAGGAATTTTTTATTGTAAAAGCACAGTAATGCAATGGACATTCCACCATGGCCAAGTGGAAAGAACTCCACGATGCAGCATGAACACTTTTCCACATCAGCACTTGTAGTCCCACCTCTTGAAATAGTCTATGTTCCCCATCTGTACTGCTTCACTTCTCATTCGTTTCTCAACTCATTAGCTTCTGAGTTTCTTCACACTTTTATTTTACTGACATGTGTCTGTAAAGTTATGCATGCTTATTGCCAAATGCAGTCAATGCTTGTCAGTGCTTACCTATTCCTGCTTCTCTATGGTGTGTGATGCTGTCAGGTCTCTAAAACTCTCTTCCACTACTTTAGCTCACATGATAGTTGTTTTATCTCAAACTTTTCTTAGCACTTCTTGCTAAATGGTGGTATCTTCTGGGCTCTTTCCTTACCCTCTTTCTACCCCTCTTTCCTTACCCTTCCTCCCTTCTATTTACTTTTTAAATTAATGCATTATATTTATACACAAAGTGGGATATGCTGTAATATATTCATACATGCAGATAGCATAATTTGGTCCATTTAATTCCTCAGTACCTACTACCCTTCCATCCCCTCCTCAGTCCCTCTTTTAATTCCTTTTTTCTCTCTAAGTTCTTTATAAGGTCTCATGAATTTACCCCCAGCTTACATACCTATAAGCTGATGAGTCTCAAACTTTTATTTTGCTTGGTCCATATATTTTAAGGTGACTATCTTCCAGGTACTTTTAGCTAAGCAGAGCAAACCTCATTATCTTCCCCTTATTCCTGTCCCTCCTTCTGGGTTTCAAGGAAACTGCTCTTGCCCAGCCATTCAGACCAGACATGATGGCCTAGTGTTAACATTTCTTCTCCCATGTTCCCCACATAGTTTGCAGCCCTATAAATGTCCCTCTTTAAATATCTGATCTCCTTATCTCATCTTCACTGTAACTAATCTTGACTATCATCATCTATCTCTTGGATTCAGGTAAATCTCCTTGCCCATGTCTTATTTCTTTTTTTTTTTCTTTTTTTTTTTATTGGATGTTCACAACTTTACAAAGCTCATGACAAATCATATTTCATAAATTAGAATCAATTGGGTTATGAACGCCCATTTTTTCCCAAATACAGATTGCAGAATCACATCGGTTACACATCACATTTTTACATACTGCCATATTAGTGACTGTTGTATTCTGCTACTTTTCCTATCCTCTACTATCCCCCCTCCCCTCCCCTCCCATCTTCTCTCTCTACCCCATCTACTGTAATTCATTTCCCTCCATGTTTGTTATCCCATTCCCCTCATAAACTCTTAAATGTAATTTTGTATAACAATGAGGGTCTCCCTCCATTTCCATGTGATTTCCCTTTTTTTTCTCCCTTTCCCTCCCGCCTCATGTCTCTGTTTAATGCTAATCTTTTCTTCCTGCTCATCCTCCCTGTTCTGTTCTTAGTTGCTCTCATTATATCAAGGAAGACATTTGGTATTTGTTTTTTAGGGATTGGCTAGCTTCACTAAGCATAATCTGCTCTAGTGCCATCCATTTCCCTGCAAATTCCGTGATTTTGTCATTTTTTAGTGCTGCGTAATACTCCATGGTGTATAAATGCCACATTTTTTTATCCATTCATCTATTGAAGGGCATCTGGGTTGATTCCACAGTCTAGCAATTGTGTATTGTGCTGCTATGAACATCGATATGGCAGTATCCCTGTAGTGTGCTCTTTTAAGGTCTTCAGGAAATAGTCCGAGTAGGGCAATAGCTGGGTCAAATGGTGGTTCCATTCCCAGCTTTCCCAGGAATCTCCAAACTGCTTTCCAAATTGGCCGCACCAATTTGCAGTCCCACCAGCAGTGTACAAGAGTACCCTTTTCCCCACATCCTCGCCAGCACTTGTTGTTGTTTGACTTCATCATGGCTGCCAATCTTACTGGGGTGAGGTGGTATCTTAGGGTGGTTTTGATTTGCATTTCCTTGACTGCTAGAGATGGTGAGCATTTTTTCATGTACTTGTTGATTGATTGTATGTCCTCCTCTGAGAAGTGTCTGTTCAGGTCCTTGGCCCATTTGTTAATTGGGTTATTTGTTTTCTTATTGTCTAATTTTTTGAGTTCTTTGTATACTCTGGATATTAGGGCTCTATCTGAAGTGTGAGGAGTAAAAATTTGTTCCCAGGATGTAGGCTCCCTATTTACCTCTCTTATTGTTTCTCTTGCTGAGAAAAAACTTTTCAGTTTAAGAAAGTCCCATTTGTTGATTCTTGTTATTAACTCTTGTGCTATGGGTGTCCTATTAAGGAATTTTGAGCCCGTCCCCACAATCTGTAGATTGGAGCCAACTTTTTCTTCTATCAGACGGAGAGTCTCTGATTTGATATCTAGCTCCTTTATCCACTTTGAGTTGACTTTTGTGCATGGCGAGAGGAGGGGATTCAGTTTCATTTTGTTGCATATGGATTTCCAGTTTTCCCAACACCATTTGTTGAAGATGCTATCCTTTCTCCATTGCATGTTTTTAGCTCCTTTATCAAATATAAGATAGTTGTACCTTTGTGGTTTAGTCTCTGTGTCCTCTATTCTGTACCATTGGTCCACCTGCCTGTTCTGGTACCAGTACCATGCTGTTTTTATTACTATTGCTCTGTAATATAGTTTGAAATCTGGTATCGCTATACCACCTGATTCACACTTCCTGCTTAGAATTGTTTTTGCTATTCTGGGTCTTTTATTTTTCCATATGAATTTCATGATTGCTTTATCTATTTCTACAAGAAATGCCATTGGGATTTTGATTGGCATTGCATTGAACCTATAGAGAACTTTTGGTAATATCGCCATTTTGATGATGTTAATTCTGCCTATCCATGAACAGGGTATATTTTTCCATCTTCTAAGCTCCTCTTCAATTTCTTTCTTTAGGGATCTGTAGTTTTCATTGTATAGGTCTTTCACCTCTTTTGTTAGGTTGATTCCCAAGTATTTTATTTTTTTTGAGGTTATTGTGAATGGAGTGTTTTTCCTCATTTCCGTTTCAGAAGTTTTGTCACTGATATACAGAAATGCCTTTGATTTATGTGTGTTGATTTTATATCCTGCCACTTTGCTGAATTCATTTATTAGTTCTAGTAGTTTTTTTGTAGACCGTTTTGGGTCTTCTAGGTATAGAATCATGTCATCCGCAAATAGTGATAATTTAAGTTCTTCTTTTCCTATTTTTATGCCTTTAATTTCTTTCGTCTGTCTAATTGCTCTGGCCAGTGTTTCGAGAACTATATTGAATAGAAGTGGTGATAGGGGGCATCCCTGTCTTGTTCCAGATTTTAGAGGGAATGCCTTCAATTTTTCTCCATTCAGAATGATGCTAGCCTGAGGCTTAGCATAGATAGCTTTTACAATGTCGAGGTAAGTTCCTGTTATCCCTATTTTTTCTAATGTTTTGAACATAAAGGGATGCTGTACTTTGTCAGATGCTTTTTCTGCGTCTATCGAGATGATCATATGGTTCTTATCTTTAAGCCTATTGATGTGGTGGATAACATTTATTGATTTCCGTATATTGAACCATCCTTGCATCCCAGGGATGAATCCTACTTGATCATGGTGCACAATTTTTTTGATATGTCTTTGTATCCAATTTGCCAGAATTTTATTGAGGATTTTTGCATCTAGGTTCATTAGAGATATTGGTCTGTAGTTTTCTTTCTTTGAGGTGTCTTTGTCTGGTTTCGGAATCAGGGTGATGTTGGCCTCATAGAATGAATTTGGAAGAGCTCCCTCTTTTTCTATTTCCTGAAATAACTTGAAAAGTATTGGTATTAATTCTTCTTTAAAGGTTTTGTAGAACTCCGCTGTATACCCATCCGGTCCTGGGCTTTTCTTGGTTGGAAGTTTTTTGATTGCTTCTTCTATTTCATCTATCGATATTGGTCTGTTTAAGTTGTGAGTTTCCTCCTGACTCAGTCTGGGCAAATCATATGACTTAAGAAATTTATCGATGTCTTCACTTTCTTCTATCTTATTGGAATATAGGTTTTCAAAATAAATTCTAATTGTTTTCTGTATTTCTGAAGCGTCTGTTGTAATATTGCCTTTTTCATCCCGTATGTTAGTGATTTGTGTTCTCTCTCTTCTTCTCTTCGTTAGTATGGCTAGGGGTCTGTCGATCTTATTTATTTTTTCAAAGAACCAACTTTTTGTTTTGTTAATTTTTTCAATAGTTTCTTTTGTTTCAATTTCATTGATTTCTGCTCTGATTTTAATTAGTTCTTGCCTTCTGCTACATTTGCTATTGTTTTGCTCTTCCTTTTCTAGGGCTTTGAGATGAAGTGTGAGCTCATTTATTTGTTGGTTTTTCCTTTTTTTGAGGAATGACCTCCAGGCAATGAATTTCCCTCTTAAAACTGCTTTCATTGTGTCCCATAGATTCTGATATGTTGTGTCTGTATTTTCATTTATCTCTAAGAATTTTTTGATTTCCTCCTTTATGTCTTCTGTAACCCATTGATCATTCAGTAACATATTGTTCATTGTCCATGTGATGTAGGATTTTTCCTTCCTTCTTTTATCATTGATTTCCAGTTTCATTCCATTATGATCTGATAAAGTGCATGGTATTATCTCAACCCCTTTATATTTACCGAGGGTTGCCCTATGGCATAATATATGATCTATTTTTGAGAAGGTTCCAAGTGCTGCTGAGAAAAAAGTATATCCACTTGATGATGGTTGATATATTCTATATATGTCAGTTAAGTCTAGGTTATTGATAGTGATATTGAGGTCAATAGTTTCTTTATTCAACTTTTGTTTGGAGGATCTGTCCAATGGTGAGAGAGGTGTGTTGAAGTCACCCATGATTATTGTGTTGTGGTCTATTTGATTCTTGAACTTGAGGAGAGTTTGTTTTATGAACGTCGCAGCGCCATTATTTGGTGCATAAATATTGATAATTGTTATGTCTTGTTGGTGAATGGTTCCTTTTAACAGTATATAATGTCCTTCCTTATCCCTTTTGATTAGCTTAGTCTTGAAGTCGATTTTATTCGATATGAGAATGGCCACGCCTGCTTGCTTACGAGGACCGTGTGCTTGGTATATTTTTTCCCAACCTTTTACCTTGAGTCTGTGTATGTCTTTTCCAATCAGATGAGTCTCCTGGATGCAACATATTGTTGGATTTGTTTTTTTAATCCATGTTACCAGCCTATGTCGCTTTATTGGAGAGTTTAAGCCATTAACGTTTAGAGTTACTATTGATATATGGTTTGTACTTCCTGCCATGTTTGATTATTTATCTTTTTTTTTCCCCCCTAATTTAGTTTGTTTCTCCATGGTTAGCTTTCCCCCCTTCCTCTGTCTTTACCGAGGCACTTCCCGCTGATGGTTTTGGTTATTGTTTTCCATTTCTTCCTCGTGTAGAGTTTTGCTCAAGACGCTTTGCAATGCTGGTTTTCTGGCTACAAATTCTTTTAGCTTTTGTTTATCATGAAAGATTTTTATTTCGTTGTCGTATCTGAAGCTTAATTTTGCTGGATACAGAATTCTTGGTTGGCATCCATTGTCTTTCAGTGTTTGAAATACGTTGTTCCAGGATCTTCTCGCTTTCAGCGTCTGTGATGAAAAATCCGTTGTCAGCCTTATTGGTTTACCCCTAAATGTAATCTGTCTCTTTTCTCTTGTAGCTTTTAATATTTTCTCCTTGTTCTGTATATTGGATAGCTTCATAACAATGTGTCTTGGCGTTGGTCTACTGTGATTTTGTGTGCTCGGTGTCCTGTATGCATCTACAATTTGTATATCTGTTTCCTTTTTTATTTCTGGAAAGTTTTCTGTAATTATCTCATTCAGCAGGTTATTCATTCCCTTGGCATGAATCTCTGTGCCTTCCTCTATCCCGATGACTCGTAAGTTTGGTTTTTTTAAGTTATCCAAAATCTCTTGGATGTTTTTCTCGTGATTTTTTACCAGCCTATCTGAGTTGGCTAGACTCTTTTCAAGTTGATATATTTTGTCTTCATTATCTGACGTTCTGGCTTCTACTTGCTCCACTCTGTTAGTGATACTCTCGATTGAGTTTTTAATTTGGTTTATCATTTCCTTCATTTCTAGAATTATTGTTTGATTTTTTTAATAATCTCTATCTCCTGATAAAGATGCTTAACTTCTTCTTTTATCTGTTTTTGTAATTCCTTTTCAATGTGATCTTTAAGGTTCCTTTCCATCTGTCTAAGGTGTTCCTTGAGTTCTTTATATGGCCATTTTTCTGATGACTCCAGGTCCTCCTGAATATTTAGGCTGTCCTGCATTGTTTGTACTCCTTTTCTTCCTTGCTTTTTTATGCTCATGATACTTCTTATTCTGTTTGACTGCTGAGTTACTGTTTACTCTTATAAATTTATTTGATGCTTGGGAGGAGAGTTATTAGAGGGGAAGGGAAGAAGTCACTAAAGAGAGTGAGTGTAGGCAGGTGGGGTTCAAGAGAGGGGGAATAAGAAAGTTGAAAAGAAATGAATAGACAAAAGAAAAAAGTGAGAAGAAAGAGAGAAAAAACGAAAAAATAAAAATTTAAAACAAACAAAAAAAAATTATAATGGTATTAAAAAATGGAAATTAAAGTTTAAAAAAATAGTAATAATAATAGAATAAAAAGAATTAAAAAAAATGAAACCATTGATAAGAAAGTTAAAGAACAACAGCAACGTCAACTACAAAAAGTGAAAATAAAAAAAAAACTAATAATAATCATTAAAAAAAAAAATAATAATAATAAATGCAGTCATAGAGCTCGATTAACTTCTCTTCCAGTAGGTGGAGCTATGCCCACTGGGCCAGGCTTCTCCTCTTGATAGGTGGGAACCAATCACTGTGCCTCAGCTCTTCTTCCCATACTGTGCGAGTCTCCAGTCCTGAGTGCCTAGGTCCTTCTCTTGTGGTTCCTCAATTCAGGCCCCACTCGCCTGTGATGCTTACCACATTACTGGCTACACGCCGGGTCTGCTGCTCCTGGTAGCCCTGTTTTCAAGGATGCCTGGGCACACCCTTTCTGTTTTCCTCCCTCGGACCCTACGTTTGTAGGGCTTGGGGCTGAGGACCCCCAGCGAATTTGTTTGCCCTCAGGTAGCAACTCCCCTGGTAGCTGGTGCAAGGGACCTCTGTTGTCAGCCCTGGTGGGAGCGATAACCGCGCTCTTGGGCGCCACGCTTGTTCACGACCTTAGCAGCGCCGCCGCGGCCTCCGCTGCTCCTCGGCCTGGTGCCTAGCTCCCAGGGCCCAAGCGGCTGCCGCCGCGGCTCTCCAACCCCCTCCTCCAGAGCACGGGTCCCCTCGCAGGGCGATGCCCAACGACCCCAGAGCAGGCTCTGCCCCAAGGTGCAGCAGGGAACAGGCGACCGAGGCGCTTGAGGCCGTGGTCCAGCCTTCAGAGGACAGGGCTCGGCACGCAGCCCAGTTCCAGTCTCTAGATGTGGCTGCTGGACAGTGTAGACAGGGCCATCAAGGCAGCATGCCGAAAGCAAATGGCGGCTCCCGCGGAGTGGATTTTCGGCCCGAAACCCCAGCCCAGCCAACAATTTCAGTCCACTAACTCTCCCTGTATAGACAATATTCAAAAAAAAAAAAAAGGGTGGGGTGTACTGAGCTTTCTTTGCCTCAGGTACTTAAGATCCACTGCTGATTACCCATTCAGCTTCTCTGCAGGGAGCAAAGTGAAAGAGGAAGCATATGGGCGCAAAGCGCCCGCGGCTCTGAACAGGAAAGCGTCTGGGAGCCAAGCGTCTCTTTTTCAATCTTTTTGTTTTTTCTGCTGCTTGGCCGGGTGGTCCACTACAGACTAATGGTGAAAGGAGCTCTAACAAGCTGTGCAAAGTCTCTATTAAAGCCGCTACTCTGAGCACCAGTTTCAGCAGTTCAGCAACCCCCGTACGCAGCCCAGTTCGCTATTTCATAAAGGCTTGGTTAGATTCCCTTCACGTCGCCTCCTGAGCTGGGTGGGCGGGGGGGCTGTTTGCCGTGCAGGTGGGGACCCTTATTGCTGCGCCGGGCCTGGCCGCCGGGGGCCGTTTGCAGAACCGGGCAGGCGGGGCTGGCGGCCGTTTGGCGGCGGCTGGCAGGGAGACTGAACCTCTGCACCGCGTGGCCAAGATTCACTCGTCTGGGACAAACTGTCACCTCTCATAAACTTACTGATTCCCGGCAGGTCTCCTTTCCACGGAATTTTGCTAGAGGTTCCTCCGTAGGTAGATTCTAGGTGTATTAATGGGTCTTTCTGATCGCGTTACTGTGGAGATCCTGAAAATACTGCTTCCTCCCCGGCCGCCATGTTGGGTCTCTCCGCCCATGTCTTATTTCATTCCAATCAATTCTTCACACAACCACAATGAATTTTCGAATGCAAGGTTTCTATTATATCATTCTTTTCTCTATCTTTTGTTTTTTGATGGGCACATAGCTACTCCATTCACCATAGAACTTATTAAACAGTTATCATGTATATATCTACGTGCTGAATTCTGTGGTCGGTACAAGGATGAACATAATGAGAAATGAAGCAATAAATATAATCTGGTAACTCTCATACAAGTTAAATATGATAAAGGCAAATACACTGTTGTGATCACACATACAGAGATGCTATGCAGGAAGAAGTTCACATTGCTAAAAGGGAGCCTGAAGCTCAAGTTGGGAGCTCATAGGAGGAAATTCATTTCATTCCCCCTGCTTTCCTTAGGGAAGACACCTCTATTTTCTACATCCTGCATTGCTGACCACCTTTAATTCCCCATTTCTACTGCCTAATTGATATTTGTCCCCTTTCTTGGGAAAACCATCCTCACATAATGCTCATGCCACCTGAATGGTCTCTCTCCTCACTCTGCTCCCCAAACCTAAATTATATATTTTGTGAATTGGCTCTTGCCTCAGTCTCCCTTTCCACTCCAGGTGTTGTCAGCTACCTCAAGTACTTCAGAAATTTGCGTAGCCACCTATTTAAATTTTCAAGCTTCTCTAATGACCTTCATTTCCCTTCTCGGCCATGCAGGCCAAGGCCAGATGCCTAAATAGTACAATTGCTCAAAGTGCCTCATATATCTGAAATCTCAAGTCAGTAACATGCGTTTCACCTTTACCTCAGTCTTTCAATCTCCTGATTACCTTGATGATACAATTTCTGCTCTTTAAATTTACCACAACCTTTAGTTTTTAGGTTCCCCTACTTTTAATATCACCCCCATCCTTTCTAGACTTCATGATGCATCACCTCAGCTATGGTTTGGCCAGGGCATTCACATCTCTTCTTCATTTCACCATGGTCTATGTGGTTCTCAGAAGTTTAACTAGAATTTCCCCTTCAAGGAAAACCTTCAGTAGATGCATCTACAATCCTTAGAGACACTGCATTATTTAACATGATGATGTTTCCTATCCTCCAGATTTTTTCTTCCACAGAATTTTTCCTGCTCATATCCCTTTTTTTTGGCAGGGAGGCTACCAGGGATTGAAATCAGGGGCACTTGACCACTGAGCTACATCCCCAGCCCTATTTTGTATTTTATTTAGAGACAGGGTCTCCCTGAGTTGCTTAGCACTTCGCCATCGCTGAGGCTGGCTTTGAACTTGTGATCCTCTTGCCTCAGCCTCCCAAGCTGGTGGGAATATCATTCTGTTTACAAAAGTACTTCTGTTCCTTCCTATGACCTTGACATTAAATACAGTTCTATACTGTCATACAGCTCTCTGTCATTTAGCTTATACCTCTTTCCATAGACTAATCTCCCATCAGGCAGAATCTGAATCTCTGCTGTCATATTCTAAACTCTTGATTAGTAGAGGGCCACAACCTTGTGCATTTTAGATTTGAGCATTGTGCTCCTCTTACTGAAACACAATTTTTGTCCTCCTTTCAGCCCTTCATGAGGATTGCTCTTCCTCCTGCAAGTTTGGAACCTTAGATGTGTTTTGTATTTCTTGTCCGTATTCTTTCAGTTGGTTACCTTTGTTCTGCATTCACCCAGACACTCCTATGAATGCACTAAAACTCTACCCATTAGGAGAGAGTTCTCAACCCTGATATGAGCTCTTATAAAAGTCTGCAGTTGTCTTCTGATAGCACTTTCAGCTGTCATGACAATTCTCTAATTGTTTATCTGTCTGTCCCTAGAGGGACTAAGTTCCTTGAGAGCAGAGACCATCTTAATCATCTCTGTGACCCCCAAAGTATACTCTATGGCACATAGTAGGCAAATCAGTGTTAAATGAGTAATTCATTCAATCCACTCATTCATGATATCAAAAACTAGGTATAGTCTGGTTGTAACACCCCTCCCCCAGCAGCACCCATCTTCAGAAGATACAATTATCTGAAAGATGAAATTAATCCCTGTAAATAGAATTTGTCTTTGAGACAAAAGAAAGGAAGTGATAAATTAATCTTTTAGGATATGTAATAATAGTTATATTTTCTCACTTATGAATACCTGATACTTTATTTGCAAATCAAAGTCTTCTAACTTATGAATATCTGATTGACATTTAATTTGTAAGCTGCAATCTTATGCCTTTGCATCCTTCAAAAATTAATTTACACTCCACTATTGGCTTATTTTGTACTCTCTAACCATCTTGTAATTCAGAATCTGCATGGAGGTATGAGGATTCATATTTCATTCCACTTATAATTGTACATTAAATATGTAATTAATTTAAAACAATAGGTTTGTACTAAACATTCTTAGATAAAGGAAAATCATGACTTATAATATCTAGCTCCCAGTGATATAAATTAATAAAAAACTGATTAGAAACTTTTTATATATTCTTATGCCAAGTTGAAAGACCCACTTAGCATTTTTCTTTTTAATTGGCAGGAAAGTGAGAATGATGGCTGTTACTCTTAACAGATTTGGCATCATCACTACCATTTATATGCAATTTTCTTCACATGGTACCCAGATGGTGACAAAAAGTCCACTAAATTTCAAAACTATTTTCTTTATATTTTAGCCTAGGTGATGTGAACACTCAAAATATGTTACTTGGAAAAAAATCTTATTTTAAAACAAATTTTATATTATGTAAAAATAGAAGTTAAATATATACTGATGTATTTTTGGAAACTTCCTTATCAAAGACCTGTAAATGATATTATAAATTTGGTTTTGAAAAATGTTCATAGGGCCTGGGGTTGTAGCTCAGTCGTAGAGCACTTGCCTAGCATGTGTGAGGCACTGGGTTCAATCCTCAGTACCACATAAAAATAAATAAAATAAAGATGTTGTGTCCATCTACAGAAAATAAAATACACACACACACACACACACACACACACACACACACACAAACTGTTCAGAGATTATATGAAGATATTTATTTTAACATTGAACTATAGTCTTTGACTCATGGATTCTTACAGCCAGAAGGAAATGTAAAGGTCATCTAGAACTTCTTTTCCAATTCTGGAATCTTTTTTTACAGAATCCTTGGTAGCTGACCCTCTAACCTGCTTTACTGTTTGTTCATTTTCTTTTTTGCAAATTCCTTTTTTTTGCATTAGGTTGTAATCATCCTCTTTGTAATCTTACATTAGTCCTAATTCTATACTCTGGAATAAGAGATGAGTTGGGCCATTCACTAAGTTATAAAAGCTACAAATCGGACTGGGGATGTGGCACAGGCGGTAGCGTCCTCGCCTGGCATGCGTGCGGCCTGGGTTCGATCCTCAGCACCACATACCAACAAAGATGTTGTGTCAGCCGAGAACTAAGAAATAAATATTTAAAATTCTCTCTCTCTCTCTCTCTCTCTCTCTCTCTCTCTCTCTCTCTCTCTCTCTCCCCTCTCAAAAAAAAAATAAATAAAAAAGTAAAAGCTACAAATCTGGAAATCATTCTTTATCATTTCCTTTTTCTCTCACTCCCTCTATCAGCCCCTTACTGGTTTAGTTCTATCAGTTCTAAATTAAAAGAATACATTTGACCCACCCACTTCTTTCCATTTTTACTACCACTAGATGGTAGTCGAAGCCACCATCATCTTTGACCTAATCAACTGTAATAGCCTGCTAAACAATTTCTGTGTCTTGGTTCTCAGATCTACAATTCACTTTCAATACCTGTGATGTCAAATTTGGAGTACATGCACCCTAAGGCAAAGCAAGATAATTCATTGAGATTCAAGAAGAAATGCTAGAAATTCTACTCATTTATTTTTATTTCATTCTTTTAGGTTTTTATTTTAATATATTTTATAATGTTCACAAATAAGTACCATAGTATGTATGTGTGATTTATAAATAAAAAAATGTGTATATATTGGGGCACAGGCTAAGATATTGACTATTTCCCAGATATGCTCTTATTAGTATATAGTAGTATTATTATATTTAAGAATTTTCACACACTACTTTGTATAATGTATTCTCTTATTAGCATTTTACCTCTCATTTTTGTCTTTTGCCTTTATTAAATTCATGGTTTGAGGTATCCAGCTTCTCAGATCTGTTTGCACAGTCTTTTATAACAGGTAAATAATTTATGTTTTTCAATTGAAAGGCCTTCCATTTGTCTTAGTTATATTTGTCTTATACATTTTTTATATTTTAAAATAATATCATCTTTATAGAAAAATTGCAAGTAAAACACAAATGACATTTTTTTTTCCTGAATGATTTTGAAAGTTAATTACTGTGGTAGTAGGAGCAAATGTGACTCCATTTTGTTTTATGACTTCATCCTGTAAAACAACCATGCCAAGTAGAAGAGTCATGACTGGAGCAAGATGTTCTTTTCCTTTTGCTATAGAAACCTTTAAGAACACGGAACTACCTAATATGGGGTATTGTTTCTGTAACTAGGGTGACTGGGCTAACTGTGATTGGTTAGGTTTCCCTCCGCTTGACTGCACTGTCCCGCTTCTGTAACCTGGCTTGCTTGCATTGGCTAGACACCCCCCCCCAACATCCCTTTTGCGGTTTTCAGGCTTATAAGGAGTGCCTTGCAATTGTTCGGGGCTGATCAGCAGAGGAACAGCCTTCTTTTCTGGTCAGCGGCCACAAGTGTGCTTCAATAAATGCTTGATTCGATTATACGTGAGCAGTCTGGAAGTCAGTTTATGAAACCCTGGGACAAAGCTTTAACTATAACATTACCAACATGGGGCCCCCGTATCCCCAATACTTTACTCCATATTTCCAACAAGTAAGGATAGTCTCCTAAAGGTAGCCACAAAACAACCATCAAAATCAGGAAATTGGGGAGGGGAAGATGGCAGTGAAGGGAGTGCATCACCCCCATGTGCCACATCACTGTGCGGGAGAATGACGAGTTAAAACAGCTGAAGGCTGTCTTGTTGGGAATTTCCAGCGAAATTGAGGTGCTCCAGAATCTAGTGGAGGGATTTTCATCGTGTGAGGATCGGCGGCGGGGGCTCGGTCGCGGGCGATTTCTCCGCACAGAGGGTCGCACGGCTTGTTTGGCGGATTGCCCCGCGGCCGGAGTCTGCGGTGCGCGCTGGGAAGCAGAGAGGTGGCGGCGAGGAGGTGCAGCGCTGCGGATTCTGTGGGCTTCTGCCAGCGATGGAATGGCTGCGCTCAGTGCTTAGTTCTGGGTTTGAGACGGAGGAGGGAAGCGATCCAGTTCGGTTCTCCACACCGGTCAGTCCACGGAGGAGGCCAGCGGCCGCCATCTTGGAGAGCTGACGTAATCATCCCTGTTTTCTACTGATCTCAGCTCATTCAGCTACGGAACAGGTGATTTCAGGCTGTTATTTGCCTGCGTCTCACACACAGATAACTCAGGCTCAGGGCTAGAGAACCCGCGGAGACGGCTTCTTGGAGCTCGCCCCTAGCAGAGCGTGCTCCGAGCTCTGAGCAGCCGGGTTCTGGTTCCCGGAGCTGCTTTGGTCCAGGGCTGGGGAACCTGCGGAGACTGCTTCTTGGAGCCTGCTCCTAGCGGACCGTGCACCGAGCTCTGAGCAGCTGGGTTCTGGCTCCCGGAACTGTTTTGGCCCAGGGCTGGGGGAACCCATGGAGTCTGCTTCTTGGAGCCCGCTCCCAGCAGAGCGTGCACCGAACTCGGGGCGGCCGGGTTCTGGCTCCCGGAGCTGCTTTGGCCCTGGGCTGGGGATCCCACGGAAACTGCTTCTCGGTCCGGGTCCTGCTGGGTGCTGTGGGGGCCAGAGGGGCAGAGTGGAACTCCCGCCTGCGCCCAGAACAGGCCAAGCGACCCGCCGGTGTGGTATCACGTCACCCCAACTGCAGCTGGGGCCGAAGAGAGCAGCCGCCACGCCTGGATCAGGTCCAGCGACCCGATGGCGTGGTAGTCAAGTCACCCCATTTGGAGTAGGGGCCGAGCAGAGCCGCTGCCCGAGCCGGCAAGGTAGGCAGACCTGCGACCCACCGGCGGGACAGGCCCGGTGGCCGGCCAGCGTGGTGGACACGTCGCACCGATTGGAGTGGGGGCTGAGCGGGGCCACTGCCTGTGCCCGGAAAAGGCCCAGCGACCCACCGGCGCGGCAGTCAAGTCACCCCATTTGGAGTGGGGGCCAAGCAGAGCCACCGCCCGAGCTCGCAAGGTAGGCAGACCGGCGGCCCACAGGCGGAACGGGCCCAACGGCCGGCCGGCGAGACAGACACGTCACACTGGTCAGAGTGGAGGCGGAGCAGAGCCGCCTCCCGTGTCCAGAAAAGGCCCAGCGACCCGCCGGAGTGGCAGTCAGGTAGCCCCATTTGCAGTGGGGGCCGAGCAGAGCTGCCGCCCAAGCCCGCAAGGTAGGCAGACCTGCGACCCACCAGCGGAACAGGCCAAGAGGCCTGCCAATGTGGTAGACACGTCACACCAATTGGAGTAGGGGCTGAGCAGAGCCGCCGCCCGCATCCATATCAGGCCCAACGACCCGTGGGCGTGGTAGTCACGTCACCACAATTTGTGTGGGGCCAGAGCAGAGTTGGCACCCGTGCCCGCAGGGTGGGCAGACCTGCGACCGACCAGCAGAGCAGGCCTAGCGGCCCGCCAGCGTAGTAGACAAATCACCCCAATTGGAGGAGGAGCACAGCCACTACCCGCCCTGCAAGGGAGATTTTTCAACTATACAAGACCAATATAAATAAATAGGGGGAAAATTTCAAAAACACAACAGTTTCACCAAGCAGAAAGAAACGCGAGCAGTATGAAAAGACAAGGCAAGAAAGGACCACAAGCAATGCAAGTCAACTCAACTTTAGAAGAGGTAATAGCTGCAACAGATGGAATGTCAGATAAAGAATACAGGATATACATGCTTCAGATGATCTGGAGTCTCAAGGAAGACATTAGACAGCAAAATCAGACAATGAAAGATCACTTTGACAAGGAATTACATAAACAAATCCAAGAAGCAAAGGATCAATTATACAGAGAGATAGAGGTAATAAAAAACAAATAGAAATCCTAGAAATGCAGGAAGCAATAAACCAACTTAAAAACTCAACTGAGAATACTACCAGCAGAGTAGAACACTTAGAAGATAGAACATCAGACAATGAAGACAAAGTATTTCAACTTGAAAAGAACATAGACAGCTCAGCAAGACAGTTAAGAAACCATGAGCAGAACATCCAAGAGATATGGGATAACATAAAGAGACCAAACTTAAGAGTCATTGGGATACAGGAAGGTATGGAGGCCATACCAAAGGAATAAACAATCTATTCAATGAAATAATACGAGAAAACTTCCCACACTTGAAGAATGAGACAGAATCCCAAATCCTAGAAGCCTACAGGACGCCGAATGTGCATAATCATAAGAGATCCACACCTCGACACATTATAATGAAGATGCCCAACATACAGAATAAGAAGAGAATTTTAAAAGCTACAAGAGAAAGGAAGCAGATTACATTTAGGGGTAAACCAATCAGGATAACAGCTGATCTTTCAACACAGACTCTGAAAGCTAGAAGATCCTGGAATAACATATTGCAAACACTGAAAGAAAATGGGTTCCAGCCAAGAATCGTGTATCCGGCAAAACTAAGCTTCAGGATAGAAGATGAAATTAAAACCTTCCACGATAAACAAAAGTTAAAAGAATTTGCAGCTAGAAAACCATCTCTTCAAAAAATCCTTGGCAAAACATTACAGGAAGAGGAAATGGAAAATAACAATGAAAACCAACAGTGGGAGGTAGGACAATAAAGGGGGGGAAATAATCAAAGAAGAAAACAAATCAGGTTTAGTAACATTAATAAACAAATATGGCTGGAAGAACAAACCATATTTCAATAATAACCCTAAATGTTAATGGCTTAAACTCACCAATTAAGAGACACAGGCTAGTTGAATGGATCACAAAACAAGACCTAACAATATGCTGCCTACAGGAGACTCATTTGATAGGAAAAGATATACATAGACTGAAGGTGAAAGGTTGGGAAAAATCATATCACTCATATGGACTGCGGAAACAAGCAGGAGTGTCCATACTCATATCAAATAAAATAGATTTCAAGCCAAAGTTAATCAAAAGGGATAAAGAGGGACACTACATACTGCTCAAGGGAACCATACACCAACAAGACATAACAATCATAAATATATATGCCCCAAACAATGGAGCAGCTATATTCATCAAGCAAACTCTTCTCAATTTCAAGAGTCTAATAGACCACCATACAATAATCATGGGAGACTTCAACACACCTCTCTCAACACTGGACAGATCTTCCAAACAAAAGTTGAATAAGGAAACTATAGAACTCAATAACACAATTAACAACCTAGACTTAAGTGACATATATAGAATATACCACCCAACATCAAGAAGTTACACTTTTTTCTCAGCAGCACATGGATCCTTCTCAAAAACAGATCATATATTATGTCACAGGGCAACTCTTAGACAATATAAAGGAGTAGAGATAATACCATTCATCTTATCTGATCATAATGGAATGAAACTGAAAATCAACGATAAAAGAAGGAAGGAAAAATCATGCATCACTTAGAGAATGAACAATAGGTTACTGAATGATCAATGGGTTTTAGAAGACATCAAGGAGGAAATTAAAAAATTCTTAGAGTTAAATGAAAACTCAGACACAACATATCGGAATCTATGGGACACATTGAAAGCAGTTCTAAGAGGAAAATTCATTACTTGGAGTTCATTCCTTAAAAAAAGAAAAAACCAACAAATAAATGATCTCATACTTCATCTCAAAATCCTAGAAAAAGAAGAGCAAAACAACAGCAAAAGAAGTAGAAGGCAAGAAATAATTAAAATCAGAGCTGAAATTAATGAAATCGAAACAAAAGAAACAATTGAAAAAATTGACAAAACTAAAAGTTGGTTCTTTGAAAAAATAAATAAAATAGACAGACCCTTAGCCATGCTAATGAAGAGAAGAAGAGAGAGAACTCAAATTACTAGCATATGGGATGAAAAAGGCAATATCACAACAGACACTTCAGAAATACAGAAGATAATCAGAAATTATTTTGAATCCTTAAACTCCAATAAAATAGAAGATAGTGAAGGCATCGATAAATTTCTTAAGTCATATGATCTGCCCAGATTGAGTCAGGAGGATATAGACAACCTAAACAGACCAATAACAATTGAGGAAATAGAAGAAACCATCAATAGACTACCAACTAAGAAAAGCCCAGGACGGAATGGGTATACAGCAGAGTTTTACAAAACCTTTAAAGAGGAACTAACACCAATATTTTTCAAGCTATTTCAGGAAATAGAAAAAGAGGGAGAACTTCCAAATTCATTCTATGAGGCCAACATCACCCTGATTCCTAAACCAGACAAAGATACTTCAAAGAAAGAAAACTACAGACCAATATCTCTAATGAACCTAGGTGCAAAAATCCTCAATAAAATTCTGGCGAATCAGATTCAAAATCATATCAAAAAAATTGTACACCATGATCAAGTAGGATTCATCCCTGGGATGCAAGGATGGTTCAATATACGGAAATCAATAAATGTTATTCACCACATCAATAGACTTAAAAATAAGCACCATATGATCATCTTGATAGATGCAGAAAAAGCATTCGACAAAGTACAGCATCCCTTTATGTTCAAAACTCTAGAAAAATTAGGGATAACAGGATCATACCTCAACATAGTTAAAGCAATCTATGCTAAGCCACAGGCTAGCATCATTCTGAATGGAGAAAAATTGAAGGCATTCCCTCTAAAATCTGGAACAAGACAGGGATGCCCTCTATCACCACTTCTGTTCAACATATTCCTCGAAACACTGGCCAGAGCAATTAGACGAAAGAAATTAAAGGCATAAAAATAGGAAAAGAAGAACTTAAATTATCACTATTTGCAGATGACATGATTCTATACCTAACAGACCCAAAAGGGTCTACAAAGAAACTATTAGAGCTAATAAATGAATTCAGCAAAGTGGCAGGATATAAAATCAACATGCATAAATCAAAGGCATTCCTGTATATCAGCGACAAATCCTCTGAAATGGAAATGAGGACAACTACTCCATTCACAATATCCTCAAAAAAAATAAAATAAAATACTTGGGAATCAACATAACAAAAGAGGTGAAAGACTTATACAATGAAAACTACAGAACCCTAAAGAGAGATATAGAAGAAGATCTTAGAAGATGGAAAAATATACCCTGTTCATGGATAGGCAGAACTAATATCATCAAAATGGCGATATTACCAAAAGTTCTCTATAAGTTCAATGCAATGCCAATCAAAATCCCAATGGCATTTCTGGTAGAAATAGATAAAGCAATCATGAAATTCATATGGAAAAATAAAAGACCCAGAATAGCAAAAACAACTCTAAGCAGGAAGTGTGAATCAGGCGGTATAGCGATACCAGACTTCAAACTATACTACAGAGCAATAGTAACAAAAACAGCATGGTACTGGTACCAAAACAGGCGGGTGGACCAATGGTATAGAATAGAGGACACAGAAACCAATCCACAAAACTACAACCATCTTATATTTGATAAAGGGGCTAAAAGCATGCAATGGAGGAAGGATAGCATTTTCAACAAATGGTGCTGGGAAAACTGGAAATCCATTTGCAACAAAATGAAACTGAATCCCTTTCTCTTGCCATGCACAAAAGTTAACTCAAAATGGATCAAGGAGCTTGATATCAAATCAGAGACACGGCGTCTGATAGAAGAAAAAGTAGGCTATGATCTACATATTGTGGGGTCGGGCTCCAAATTCCTCAATAGGACACCCATAGCGCAAGAGTTAATAACTAGAATCAACAAATGGGACTTACTCAAACTAAAAAGTTTTTTTCAGCAAAAGAAACAATAAGAGAGGTAAATAGGGAGCCTACATCCTGGGAACAAATCTTTACTTCTCACAATTCAGATAGAGCCCTAATATCCAGAATATACAAAGAACTCAAAAAATTAGACAATGAGATAACAAACAACCCAATCAACAAATGGGCCAAGGACCTGAACAGACACTTCTCAGAGGAGGACATACAATCAATCAAGTACATGAAAAAATGCTCACCATCTCTAGCAGTCAGAGAAATGCAAATCAAAACCACCCTAAGATACCATCTCACTCCAGTAAGATTGGCAGCTATTTTGAAGTAAAACAACAAGTGCTGGCGAGGATGTGGGGAAAAGGGTACACTTTTTCATTGTTGGTGGGTCTGCAAATTGGTGCAGCCAATTTGGAAAGCAGTATGGAGATTTCTTGGAAAGCTGGGAATGGAACCACCATTTGACCCAGCTATTCCCCTTCTCGGTCTATTCCCTAAAGACCTAATAAGAGCATGCTACAGGGACACTGCTACATCGATGTTCATAGCAGCACAATTCACGATAGCAAGATTGTGGAACCAACCTAGATGCCCATCAATAGACGAATGGATAAAAAAAAAATGTGGCATTTATACACAATGGAGTATTACTCTGCATTAAAAAATGACAAAATCATAGAATTTGGAGGGAAATGGATGGCATTAGAGCAGATTATGCTAAGTGAAGCTAGCCAATCCCTAAAAAACAAATGCCAAATGTCTGCTTTGATATAAGGGGAGTAACTAAGGACAGAGTAGGGACGAAGAGCATGAGAAGAAGATTAACATTAAACAGGGATGAGAGGTGGGAGGGAAAGGGAGAGAGAAGGGAAATTGTATGGAAATGGAAGGTGATCCTCAGGGTTATACAAAATTACATACAAGAGGAAGTGAGGGGTAAGGGAAGAATAATACAAGTGGAAGAAATGATTTACAGTAGAGGGGGTAGAGAGGGAAGAGGGGAGGGAGGGGAGGGGAGGGGGGATAGTAGAGGATAGGAAAGGCAGCAGAATACAACAGACACTAGAATGGCAATGTGTAGATCAATGGAAGTGTAAATGATGTGATTCAGCAATCTGTATACGGGGTAAAAATGGGAGTTCATAACCCACTTGAATCAAACTGTGAAATATGATATATCAAGAACTATGTAATGTTTTGAACGACCAACAAAAAAAATAATAAGTTATTGATTTAAGAGGATGAAAGTTACCTCTGTAATCCAGATTTTTCTTAATATAGATTGAATTCTAGCATTCTATCAAAAAAAAAAAGGAAAAAGCAGCTTTACATGTATGAAGACATGAATTGGTGTGAGCATATTTTATATACAAACAGAGATATGAAAAATTGTGTTCTATATGTGTAATAAGAATTGTGATGCATTCTGCTGTCGTGTATTTAAAAAATAAAAGCAATTTAAAAAAAAACCAGGAAATTAACATTGTTATTCCCTTTTCAACCTGAGACTTCATCTAAGTTTTATCAGTTCTTTAAGAACATCCATTTGAACTCAGAATCACCTATTGCATTTAATTATAATGTCTCCTAGCCTCTTTCAAACTGGAAGAACTCCTTGTCCTTTGAACTACATAAGCTTGGGATTGAATTCAGGTTATACATCTTTGGTTTTGACATCACAGAAATAATATTGTGCTTTCTCTGTGCATCATATTTGTTATAATAACATCCTACAAAATTTTGGTTTGTCCCATAACTGACGATGGAAACTTTAATCACTTGATTAAGATGGTGTCTATTAGCATCTCCCTGTAAACTTTCTCTTTTCCGTATGTAATGTTTGAGGAGTTTGAGGAGGTACTTTGAGACTATGTCAATATCCCCTTTCATATCAAATTTTTATTACTTATTTATATCAGTATGGATTCAGGGGTTCCTATTTTACTTAGAGAATACATTTTTTTAATTACCACTATTTATTTTGGTGCTCAAATTGACCCAAATTTGACCACTGAGAGCCCCTTCAATCAGGTTTCTGCATCTTTTTAACATACTCTCATCAATTCTTGAACTTCTCCTTATTTTCCATCTATATTTAATTTCCTTTGCTTTAGCAACATTTTAGGTCATTTAGATTACTTGAATCATGATTCTGTCACTTCCAATATAAACTATTCCTCCCAGACATTAAGCATTTCTCATTGAGATATTTAAGTCATAGATAATAAGTATCAATGAGTATGGGCCTAAGAGAGGGTCCTCAATAATTGTTACTGCTAAGTGACAGGCCCTATCAAGCCCATCACTCCAGCCAGCTCTTCTCTAGATTTTAACTGTCTCTTTTTGGAAATAAAATGACTTGTTAGCATTCTTAAGGGAAAAAAGAGAAAAACAGAACCAGTAGTTTGTTTTCCACATGATTGACAGCACTGTGTCCATCCCCACCTGATCCCAGGGCCCAGATAATTTGTACTCAATAGGCCTTTACTTTCAGCCCACATGGTAATAATGAAGCTTTGTAGAGGGAGGAATAACCAAATTAGTCCCTGCCACACATTATGCACTCAGTAATGTTGCTCAACTGAGCAAATTAGCAAATACTTCAGATTAATGCAAATAAATTAATTCAAACTTTAAATGGATCTCGCTGTTTAACTAGCTGTTTGTGTACCATGGAAGAATCTAGAAAGTCAAAAACTTGAGTCCAATGTGAACCCTAAGGATTCAAGCTGTGGAACTCGGGAAATCTGCTAAATTATTATTATGAGAATTTTGGGAGATTTTTGTTTGTTTGTTTGGTTGGTTTTTGGTTCAATGGAACATCACTACCTATTTCATAGAACTGTGCAGCCTAAAGAAGATCATGTAAAATAAAATTTTCTGTGCTTCATTAATTGGTATTAAAGTGTAAAATTATCATTCTTGCCTCCAATCTAGATGATTTTACATTATTTTATAAGACAAGTTTCCTGTGAACATTATCCAAATGCTACATCATTCCTAAGCCATTTACCTAATGTTGATCCTTTAAAAGAAAAGAAAAAAAAAGAAGGAAATGAAGCTCTCCCTGCAGGACTTTTCTCTTGACTCTTGTCTAATTTGTTCTTTTTGAAATGCTCATAAATCATCTACTTAAAAAAATCATTCTCACATTTTTCTATGATCAACACAAGCCTCACAGTCCAGTTTGCAAATTCTTCCTCCTTTTTTATTGGAAAATTAGAACAGATTTGCTTTTCAAGTTTTCTGGCATCTTTTCTCTGTTCCTTGATTTTTTAGAAAGTTCTAGTATTAACTCTTAAAAAAAATAAGTGTTAGACTTAGCTCTGCGGTTCGAGAATCAGTGTTATAGCTTGGTGGATCAGGTTGAGGGACATAAGAAAAATATACCACAATTTCTCTACATCTCTATTTTCCCACCTAATAAAATGAACATAAAGAATAAATTAGATTCTTATTATGTTCACACTACAGATCAAATACAATCATGCATATGAAAGAAAGTCTGTAAATTATAAAACTTTATGTAACAAACAATTCTATACTCCAGGCTAATTATAATAAAAGCTACCTTTTGTTACATGTACTCTCCTCACTGAGATCAGTACCCACAGCAACCCAAGGAAACTGAGGATCAGAAGGATTAAGTAATGCTTGAAGTCACACGCATAAAAAGCTGTGGAGGAAATTCAAACCCAACTCTGACTGCTTCCAAAATCTATATGCTTATTTATCTACACCCCAAATGGCACTCCTAACTCCCCCTTGTGAAGCCTAGGAGTTCAGCATTTAAACAGAAGCTGTCCTGAAAATTTTATACCTTTTAAGAGCTCCTGCCAAACTTTTATGTTGTTGGTCCTAAATTTTCCAATATGAAAACTATTCCACTTTCTGGAGGAGACAGAAACCATGTAGTTGATTAATCGCTCTGAACTCTCATTTATCACCTAACACTATACCATCTTTTGAAACCAGCAAACTTTTCTCCCGCAAACATTTTTTATTTCAAGTTTTTCATAAGCCTAAATTCCTTTTGCCTTTACCACTAGGTGAGGGGGAAAAATAAAAAGAACTAGAAAAACCTGAACCAATTATCCTTTCAAGGAATTGAATAGCCATTATGTCCAAGTATACTTTCTGCATATGATAATTATTTAATTATATACCCATCCCCATAAATCCTTTCCAAAAATTTACCTCCCTTTTTAATTTTCTCCAAGTTTCCCTTGATAGGTGATACCAATTTGTCATGTGCAAAATTAGTGGTTTCACAAGTGATAGTAACAATGGCTTCTGAATGCCTTCTAATAATGCTTATGAAATCTCTATATCTTTGGGAGTTTATTACATTTTAAATTACTACAACTAGGGTTATTGTGAGACTTTTATGGATAATGATCTGTGGAGTGGACAAAGAGAACATGAATGTGCCTCAGCAGTAGTGACCAGCTATCACTTTAGCTCCCACAAAACATTTTAGTATGTCTATAAATAACACACCAAAAGAATTCGTGATTGCATTACACAGTCATTGGAGCAATTTAAAAATAAATTGAGCCCGCTCAGGCCCGTTTGCACCGATCCTGTCGGCCACGTCCCGCGGGGTGGCGGGTGCGCTGTGGCCTCTGGTGCAGGCGGCAGTGCCCGCCACCCCGGAGCCGCCTGTGCTGGACGTGAAGCGACCCTTCCTGTGCCGGGAGTCGCTGAGTGGCCAGGCCGTGGGCCGGCCTTTGGTCGCCTGCGTGGGCCTCAATGTACCTGCTTCTGTTGGTTATTCCCACACGGATGTCAAAGTGCCTGATTTCTCTATCGTCGCTCCGAAGTGTTAGCACAAAGTCTTCAAAAGAGAGCAGCGAGGCTAGAAAAGGTTTCTCCTATTTGGTGACTGCAACAGCTACTGTGGGTGTTGCATATGCCGCCAAGAATGTTGTCTCCCAGTTTGGTTCCAGCATGAGGGCTTCTGCTGATGTATTGGCCATGTCGAAAATTGAAATCAAGTTGTCCGATATTCCAGAAGGCAAGAACATGGCTTTCAAATGGAGAGGCAAACCCCTGTTTGTGCGCCACAGAACCCAGAAGGAGATTGACCAGGAAGCTGCTGTTGAAGTGTCCCAGTTGCAAGACCCACAGCATGATTTGGATCGAGTAAAGAAACCTGAATGGGTTATCCTGATAGGTGTTTGTACTCATCTTGGTTGTGTACCCATTGCAAATGCAGGAGATTTTGGTGGTTATTACTGCCCTTGCCATGGGTCACACTATGATGCATCAGGCAGGATCAGGAAGGGGCCTGCGCCTCTCAACCTTGAAGTTCCCTCGTATGAGTTCACCAGTGATGATCTAGTGATTGTTGGTTAGAGACTTTGAACTAAAGTTCTAGGCTGTTTTCATTTTTCATGTCACCTCAGAAGAGTTGAGGGCAAGCCTCCTGTACTTCTAAGTTGGTTGATTTGAAATATTTAAGGATTGTTAATAATGTACTTGCAAATGTGAAGTAAATTGAATCTAATGTTGAGTACTTACAAGCATTCACTTAATAAAGATACTGTTAAACATTAAAAATAAATAAATAAATAAATAAATTGAATCATTTACCCATTGTGTATATAACATGCTGATATTTCAGGATAACCACTGTTAAAAAGAGTTTTATATTTTTACCTCAATGTAATCTGATTCTAAGAATATTTTAATATTTACCCTAGTAATTTTCCACAATCATCATTCTTTTATAATTTCTATATTGACAAGTAAAAAAATGCTTTTTTGAACTTCCTAAATAAGTCGCTCTGAAAATGTCATGAACTAACAAACACATCTGGACCCACTTATGGTCCACTTCTACCCAAAAGCCCTCAGAAAAATGTCTGTAAGGAAAATATGATAAAAATTAAAATCCATTTAATTTTACCATATAGGACTGTTCCATATTTTCTTAGACTACATTATAAGTGTTGCCACTGATAAATAACTATTTCCAACTACTAGTGAAGAAACATAACTCTTAGCACTAGCTAAAACATCTACTCTAAAATGGCTTTGCAAAAATAAAGTCCTGTGTAGTCAGAAACCTCTCTTTTCAGAGATCCAACAGGTTAGGGACTAAGTATGGATTATTGTTCAACTATCAGTCAAGAGATTTTTGTATGATTTTTGCCTGTGTCTTTAGTACTTAAAATCTAGTTTGAAATAAATGATCTCAGGAAATCACTTAGAAGCTAATGTGAGGTCCCTAAATTGAAAGCAATGATAATAATACTCCAATTCTGTGTATCCTTTCTCTTGTTAATTTTCATATAATTATGACTAAATTTTATTTTAATTAACTCTGTAATTAGTAGAATGACGTTTATTTGAATTAATTATGTTGTAAAGACTTTTATAATAAGACTGTGAAATAAGTGGTGAAATCATTGCTTTGAAAGCATTCATTTAGACTTATGCATTTCAAATGTTAAATCTGAAGCTAATCAGAATAAAACTTTTGAGTCAAGAGTAGAAATGTGGAATTGGTCATATATAGTTTGTATTAAAGCTTATCTTCATAGAAACATTATTTAATTTAGGAATCATTATTTGATTTATGTAGACTCTCTCTTTTATTCTGCCCTAACAAAATTTTTACTCTTTTTTTTTTTCTCAAGGTATCAGATACACACAGGACTTCAACATTCTATCATAAGACCTACCCAACCCAACTGTTTACCTCTGGACAATGCGACCTTACCTCAAAAGTTGAAGGAGGTTGGATATTCGACACATATGGTTGGAAAATGGCACTTGGGTTTTTACAAAAAAGAATGCATGCCCACCAAGAGAGGATTTGATACCTTTTTTGGTTCCCTTTTGGGAAGTGGTGATTACTATACACACTACAAATGTGACAGCCCTGGGATGTGTGGCTATGACTTGTATGAAAATGACAATGCTGCCTGGGACTACGACAACGGCATATACTCCACACAGATGTACACACAGAGAGTGCAGCACATCTTAGCTTCCCATAACCCTGCAAAGCCTATATTTTTATATATTGCCTACCAAGCTGTTCACTCACCCCTGCAAGCCCCTGGCAGGTATTTTGAGCACTACCGATCCATTATCAACATAAACAGACGGAGGTATGCTGCCATGCTTTCTTGCTTAGATGAAGCAATCAACAATGTGACTCTGGCCCTAAAGACATATGGTTTCTATAACAACAGCATTATCATTTACTCTTCAGATAATGGCGGCCAGCCAATGGCGGGAGGAAGTAACTGGCCTCTCAGAGGTAGCAAAGGAACATACTGGGAAGGGGGAATCCGGGCTGTTGGATTTGTGCATAGCCCACTTCTGAAAAACAAGGGAACAGTATGTAAAGAACTTGTGCACATCACTGACTGGTACCCCACTCTGATTTCCCTGGCTGAGGGACAGATCGATGAAGACATCCAACTAGATGGTTATGATGTCTGGGAGACCATAAGTGAAGGCCTTCGCTCACCCCGAGTAGATATTTTGCACAACATTGACCCTATTTACACAAAAGCAAAAAATGGCTCCTTGGCAGCAGGTTATGGGATCTGGAATACGGCCATCCAATCAGCCATCAGGGTGCAGCACTGGAAACTGCTCACAGGAAATCCTGGCTACAGTGACTGGGTTCCCCCTCAGTCTTTCAGCAACCTGGGGCCAAATCGGTGGCACAATGAACGGATTACCTTGTCAACTGGCAAAAGTATATGGCTTTTCAACATCACAGCTGACCCATATGAAAGGGTGGACCTATCCAGCAGGTATCCAGGGATTGTGAAGAAGCTCCTACGGAGGCTGTCACAGTTCAACAAGACTGCAGTCCCTGTCAGGTACCCGCCCAAAGACCCCAGGAGTAACCCACAGCTCAATGGAGGAGTCTGGGGACCATGGTATAAAGAGGAAAGCAAGAAAAAGAAGGCAAGCAAAAACAAAGCTGAGAAAAAGAAACAGAAAAGTAAGACAAAGAAGAAACGGCCCAAAACACGTTCATCTCCAAATTGCTATTCAGGTGTTATTCCTGGATAACTACAAATAGTTCCAGTTTGGTTAAACTTAAAAATTCTTAGTCTTTCACCTGTTTGCTAGGTAAACCAGCAAATTTGGCTCAGAAATATCACTGCCATAAACACAGGGCTCATTTTCATGTTGTACCAGTCCAGAGACTTCTGCCACCTGGCTGCCACATGGAAAATTGTCCAGCTCCATGCCAAAGGTACTGCTTCTGCAAGCCACACTTAGAGGCCATGGAGATGTTTATTTCTCTGGATCCTTTATAAAAGGTGGTCAGTCATGAGTTTAACTGCTGTGCTTCCTTCAGTTGACCAAACACAATGCTTTACATTATAAGTGGGGACAATGATCAGCAATTGAGGAGCATGCTGATTTGATGGAAATGACAGGGTAGCATGATTTTAAAACTACTTTTGATATAGGCAAGGATTGTGTCACCTCAAAGGCCTCAAGAAGATATTTTCATAGTGAATTTTTGTATCTCTATCATATGACACTTGAGTTTTAACATTAATTCTATTTCATGTATCATTTCCTTGCCTGTGAAAATAAGCTGTTTTTCTTACATGTGAACAGCTTGCACCTCATTTTATCATGCATGAGGAAATGGCAAATAAGAATGTTTGAGCACACTGCCAAAAATGAATGTAACTATTTTCTAAACACTTTAATAGAATAACACTTCAATATAAAGTGCATAATTTATTTTTAAAGTAAAAATATTTTGTTTTCATAAAAGATATGCAAATGGTTTTAATTATTTTATTTTTATTTTCTGCATACCATTAGAATAATTTTATTTCATTTCTTCAAGATTACCAAGCACTGTTATACAACAAATTACTGTAGTACTGTGTAAATACATAAAATATAAAAAGAAAATTTTCAGAAAAAAATTATAATCATTATGTTCAATCATTATTTTGAATGTAATAAGATGAGTATAGTCTTACAAATTATTTGGAAAGTCAATGTGCAGAGCTGATACATCTTTATTGTTTCTACCATAAACTATTTATGTATATTAATTATTAAAATGATTTATTTTATGACACTGGCATATTTAGTGTGGCTTCTCTGACCTAACCTCTAGACTTCTAGATAATATTATTCATCTCAACAAGTAAAATTCTTTATAAATAGTCAAGTGAAGGTATGATTTGGTAACATAATAATATAAAGATTTTGCAAATAAGAGATGTTTCCACCTGGCTATTGCATTGAGAAAGATGTTTACTTATTAATAAATAACATTCAAAATGACACTAGCTTTATGCAAAGTAGACAGGAGAGAAATGGAAATATGAAAGATATGGATCTTGGTAGTAGTTAAAAATCTAGTTTGGAACTCATACAAGCAAACATTATGAGGAAGATCAAGAGAATTATCCATAATGATGTTTACCATGGACCATGGATAAGCTTAGATGTGTGTGTAGTTCCTGAGGGCCCTGGAGTTTTCTTTGAAGTGTCCTCTCTTAATGCATAGGCCCCTGAGCCACACCTCATGAATCATAAGAAGAACTGTGATTTGTGAATTATGACTATGGTAAGAGGACATATGTGGTAGAATAGCAGTGTGCTAGTAAGTATCTGTATGTTAGAATTTAAGTGATTGACCACTATAGTTTCTGGGAATCTATAAAACAAATCTGTAAACAAGTACTGAAATTACTATCTACGTGGGCAAATTAATTTAATTTTTAAAAATGTTTATATTTTTAGAATATGTAGCTTCATTTTATTATATAATATTAAGTAGTATTTCCCAAAGTTTAGTCTAAAAGAATATTGTCAATGTTTTCCTTTGTTGATGCCATGACTTATAATAGATGATATACATTTAAAAAACAAAGACCACTGAAGAGAAATAACTTTCAGATATTTTCTATTAAAGAAAGTTAAAGATGATAATTTACTGCAGACTTTCTTAGAGTTTTTTAAATCCTAGTTGGCACTGGAACTCTCTAACAGAAGAAAAATTATATACAATACTTTCTAATTTATTTCAT
Source organism: Spermophilus citellus (assembly GCF_964194105.1). Lineage (NCBI taxonomy): Eukaryota > Metazoa > Chordata > Mammalia > Rodentia > Sciuridae > Spermophilus > Spermophilus citellus. The sequence goes on from NC_138189.1 coordinate 93,276,017, forward strand.
GATAAAACTCTTCTCTATAATGCATTACATTGAACTCGGGTTCCGAGGAACAAACTGTGAAAATTTCCAGTGTAAGCATAGAATCTTCTCCATGTGCTTAGCAAAACAAGGAAAAGGAACAAAGAAGTAAATTAGAAATATGAAAATTAATTTAATTTGGAGTCTCCATGGGCTTTACCTATTATGATGTGATTTTAAGTTCTTTATAAATGACCATAACTTTCTAAATGAAACTAAGTTAACATACACTGAAATGGCTTTAGGGATATTGATCACTGTTTTAAAGAGAGTACTTGCGGGGCTGGTGATGTGGCTCAAGCAGTAGCGCGCTTGCCTGGCATCCGTGCAGCCCGGGTTTGATCCTTAGCACCACATACAAAGATGTTGTGTCCGCTGTCAACCAGTTGCTAGTTATTTCAAGAAGGCCAGGAAGGAAAGCACCATGCATTTGACTTTTACGCCGCAATCACCAAATGCCATGTTACTATCGGGTCTTCATTGTCTTATGTCCTTCTGAAATGTATCTTCAAGAGGCATTTCTAGGCTATCTGTACCTATTTTACACCTCGAATCCTTTTCTTAGGATAACAAAGATAATCCCATTATCTTTGCCAGAAAATTCCTTGTAGGTACAACTCAAATAAAAACAAACAAGGACAGTAGAGTGAATCAGACATAACTTTCCTATGTTTATATATGCATACAGGACCATGTTACTCCACATCATGTACAACCACAAAAATGGGAAGTTAAACTCCATGTACCTATAATATATCAAAATACATAATACTGTCATGTATAACTAGAAATAACAAATTTTTAAAAATTAACAAAAATACAAACAAGGAGGTGCCTTTCGCCCAGTGAAAACATTTACTGTCAAGTCTACCTACAAATGTGTTTCATTTATCTTTACTTACTCTTTTCTTCTTATTCAAAAAATTGATGACTATCATAGTTGTGTTAATCAGAACTGTTTTAAAAGTCCTAAATATTTAGGGGAAACTGTGTCATTGATAGGTGAATATCAATATATTAATATATTTGAACAGCTGATTTCCCAATATGCCAGAATGTGTTGTCAGGATTTGCTTCCTAAGCATTTTATTCATAGCATTATTAAGCACACAAATTGTGAATTTGTCATTAGCAGTCAGAATGTATGTTGTTGGCAGAGAAAAAAAAATGACTTGCCCAAATCAGAAAGCAAAATTCGTATGTCATAAGCTAATAGCTACATTGTTCCCCCTCAAGGAAAAGTATGTCATAAAATTCATTCATTCATTCATTCATTCATTCATTCAAAAACTACTAAATCTTTACTATCTGTTGGGCCATCAATGTTCTAGGTACTTGGGATACCTCAGTGAACAAAAGAGATAAACATTTCTTAAGCTTGTGCAGGTTACTTTGTAGCTAAGCGGGGAAGATGACCACTAATAAACAAGAAATGAGTTAAATTATATACTAGAAAGTATGATGGGGGGGGAAGAATATATCAGATAAAGGGAGGGTTCACTGCACACCAAGTTCATCCATTGGTTTAGTATTTGTAAGTGCCGATGTGATGATATATACAAGGGTGTGATGACAAGCTACATCAGGCAGGGTCTCTTTCTTCAGGTAGTGTACATCTTCCTAAAAGATAAGGCCATCAATCAAAAAACCAAAAATGCCCTCTCCATATCCTTCCATGGCCACTCACCTCTTCCCTGTTTTGTCTTTATTCATAGCCTTTCCCATTGTTTACTGTATTTCATATTTTAATGTTTTCTTTGTCTGCCTCATCCTACTATAGTATAAGCTTCTTAAGAAGCTTGTTAACATCTGTTACATTTACATCTATATTTCTAATATATATAAACCAATGCCTACTGATAGCACTCAACATATATTAATATATGCATGTTTGACTGAATAAAGAAAATCACATATCCACTACATTAGCTTAGATTTTCCCTTATTATTTTTTATACAGGGATTTCACTGTTGAAAATAGAATGAGTCATCTTTAATGCCATTCCTCATAATAACAACAATAATATAAAAGGCAGAAATTTCTAGCACTATAAAAACTAACTCTAATAACATAGTTATTGTAGGAACAGAGTGTTACAGCAAAAGCCAAGTAAAAATTACACAAAATTGAGACTAAATTGTATCTATATCATCTTTATTACCTAGCAGGGTAGAACATGTTTATTCTAACACTACTGTGAGTATTATAGGATACATTGATTTAAATGAAATTTTCCAAGAAAGAAATGGTTATTAATTTCTTCAAAACTAAGTTGAGAAAGGAAAAATATAATTATCAAATGAACCTCAAAGTCTTCATAGAATTATGAAGCCAAATGAACTATGCCTCACCTCCTTTGTGTTTTATTACAAAGCTCTACGATTTGGCAGATTGGGAAATTTCTTTTTTTTAAGGTTTATTTTTCCTGAACATTTTATTGGTTGTAGCCTTGATATGAAATTGATGGACTGTTGGTTGGATATGCTGTTATTTAAAGCATAACAAAATGTTGCCTTAGGGAATCAGACAGACTTGAAGATACCTAAGTTTTTATTTCATGTTTCTAATTCAGAATTTTCTTTCAGCAGATAATTATTAACTGGGGAGCACCATTTCTCATGAAGCAAGTAAAAGTAAATTTTCTTTTGGAATAAAAATTCAAAAAAACAATTCTCAGTGTGATTTACATAATATCAGACCCTCCAGAAACTATGCTTTAAGAAGGAAAGTTATTTCAGCCTTGAGAATAGTGAATGAGGAAGGCTTTCAACTGACCTTCTAAATCCTAAGTAACTATAAAAAAGAAAAAAAATATATATAACCAAGTATAGGGTCAAAAGGAAAGTCTTCCCTTTGCCCTCTGAAGTTTTGCTGGAATAGGAGAAAGGATACACAAATTTGTTATCTGCAGGGAGGGGACCACAGAGTGTAATTACCCACTAGCCTGACATGACTCAGAAGGTTATATACTGCTTTTCTGTAGGAGAGGAAGAGAATCTAGAATGTAGACAATTCTGAGGAATCCGAAGAGAAAGCAGTTAACTTGGAGAAACATGTAATGGCCAGGGACAAAGTCCACTGGGCTCCAGAGGAGCAGAAAATGGATTTTAAATGACTGGATTGGATGGACCATAATAGACAAGACCACAATAGAGAAGAGACTGTCCAGGAATGTGGGCTGACTTAAGTCTTTCTTCTTGCAATATGAGTTCAGTTAATGAAAACTCAGGGAAGGGACTGAGTGATTGTTTTCTTCATCAGTGGGTCCAGACTTTAGCAGACCAGGAGGTGTCAGAGTAAAACCTCTTCCAGCATCTTCTGCTGTCTAAATTTCTTTCATCTGAAATATAATATCAGAGCACCATATTTGGAAACAACAATCCCTGGATTTCTTCACAACACTAAACTACAAACAAAAACAACCTTAATTTCGCTTATCGTCTGAAACTGCTATGTTTTTTATTTCACTAGCACCAGACTTCCATAGCCTTCCTTCCTATAAAACCTAAAACATAACTCCTCAGTCATGGAGACTCATTCTCTCCAATGCAGATTCTACTAACACTTCTCTATTAATGGCATTTCCTGATTGCAATAATCCCCTTGATCACCTAAGAGGTTGGGAATGATAAGCATTAAAAAAAAACTATAATTATTTATACTGTACAGACTTAATAGAAACAAAAAAGTGTTTTCATTAAACTGTTTTTTTTTTTTTCAGGTTTTGCTCAAAGCAACAGTTAACTTAATATTTCGGAGACTAAGGTCACAGGTGCAGAGTACCCCTTCTCTCCCAGTGGAAGCAGTGACTTCAGGGCAGGGGGGGGGGGCAGGCAGGTGACGGGACAACAAATAAAGCGTTTCCCCTTATTTTGACTTTGATGCGCACTCTACACTTTCCAGTATCCATGTGGTGCTGTGCTCAGACTTGTTTCTCTCTCTCCTGTCACATGCAACCATGGCTCATGCCTTTCTGCCACAGAACTAGGGACATAGATGCCTGTGTCCAACAAAAGTATCAGCATTCAAATCTGTCCCCTCCTGGGGCTATCCAACATAAAAGGAGAGGTGTGTAGCATTATTTCTATTCTCTGGTGACAAGAAGATCTGCGGCCCAAAAAAAGAGCAGAGATTAGGAGAAAGAAGAGTGAGGGGTAGCACTGGGGGGTGGGGGTGTCACCCACTGCAGTGAAATTCATCTCCCTAAAGGTGCCAGTGGGTGTAGCCACTGGAATGCCCAGAGCCTGCTTCAGTTTGGGGAACTAATGATTGCTTTCTTTTCCTGCCCAGAAAAGAATGCAGTGAACAATATAGTATTTCCTCTTTGGGGCATACCCAAATCACACCTTTAGGGATTCCTGCTCTTTTTCCTCCTGTACAACAATAACAGAAAAACAGAGATTTCTAAGATTCTTTGGCCACTAAAAGCTCAAGTTTGGGAAATTCCTGAATCCTTCCTTCCTTTTTCCTGGTAGGGAAAGCAAAAACCAAGAGCACTATCCAGAGACTTGTTCCAGCCCTATATCCCAGCCATCAGCCAACAATTGGCTCCCAAACCTTTCAGTGTGTCTGCTCCTGGTTCCTGTTGACATCCCTCAAATCCCGTTAGTCGACATGTGGGACTTTCCTATATCTCTTCCAGGAAACCATGTTAAAACAGGATATCATCCTTGTCAGCAAAAATGGATAAGTTTTTACTATTTGTTATTTATTCATCGTTATCCTGAAGCAATGGAATTTCTAGAGCACAGATTAGAGTCTTTATAGCAATAAGCACACTGCCTTACCACAGGTGACGCTATGAGAGCCACATGTGTAGGATTTCCAGGGCAGGGCTTGTTCCATAGGAGAGAAAAATCTGAAATTATGTAGCTGGAATTCTATATAGGAACAGGACAGCTATGCTCTCCTCTTCCATTCTTGATAGAAAAACTGTTTTGCTCCTAGTCTTTTGCAATCCTTTGGAATATAAATGAAATCTCTCTAGAAGGTAAATGGGGGAAGTCCCCAGAATATAAGAATTTGGCTCTGGGGAAATTTTTTACCCTTTGAATGAGAGCAGAAGATTCCAGATCCATCTAACATCCTTGAACTCCCAAGATTTGTCCTTTAGCTCAGGTGCCAGTGACATTTGCCCAGAAAATCCTAGCTGCACAGAAACATGAAAATACTCATTATAGTCACTTCCTAACAGGTTAGTGGTTGTTTGCAAATGGAGGTTGGTGGGAAAATTGACTGCAAACAGGTATGAGGGAACCTTTTAAAGGAAGTATTTTATAACTGAAACATAGGAATAATTCACATCCATATAATGTACTAAAAATCACTGAATTGTACACTTACAAAGGGCAAATTATATGGTATGTCAATTATTACTCAAAAAAGCTATCAAATACAAACCACTGTTTAAGGAGAATTACTTATAATAAATATAACTTAACAAAAGATCAGTTTCTAGAATACATAATAAACTCTTTCAAATCAATAAAAGAAAATGATCTTAAAAGTCCTTCACAAAAGATGTTACATAATGGACAATAAATATATAAAAATTTGCTTAGAAATCATTAGGCATTAGAGAAATACAAATTAAAATCATAGTGGTATATATACCACTATATATCCATTAGAAAGTTTAAAATTTAAAAAAAACGACACCACGTATCGATGACTATGTGAAACCACTGAGAGAGATGGTTAATGAGAATGTACATTGATATAACTGCATTTGAAAAAATTTTGGTTATATCAATGAAAGTTAAACATATACATATATGTATGTATGTATGTATGTATGTATGTATATGTATTGATATAACTGCTTTAGAAAAAATTTTGGTTGTATCAGTGAAAATTAAACATATATGTATGTATATATGTATATATATACATATATGTATGTATGCATATGTACATGTATACATGTACAATGTATACATACAAACATATATATGTATATCTATGACCCATAAATCTTACTCCTAGGTATATATCCAAGAGAAACATTTATATTTATTTATTTATAATATATACATATTATATATATGGATTTCTGGGGTTCTGTTAATAATTTTATGTGTACCTCTATGAGATTAAGTATATTCACTTTTTAAAAATTCATTGAGCTGTATAACTGTGGTTGGGCTACTTTTCTGCATTTGTGTTATACTTCTCACCCACCTCACCAATACCAGAGTCCACTATACATGTTGTAAAGCGTGTCTATTCTGTGCTTATAACATAGCAATTTCACTTTCAAATATTTACCCAAATACAGGGAGAAAATTATTATGTACCTAGCAGAGTGTCTTGCACATGGTAATATTCAATTAAGATGGAACATAGAAGAACAACAACAAAAGGCCTAATATAATATTTCAATCTCTATCTCTCTTTTTTTTTTTAACCATGTAGCCAGCAAACAGAAATTAGTGGGGCCTAAACATCTGCCTTCAACACATATTATAGATGACTGCCAATTTGTTTCAACTAGTTAAAGCTGAATATAATTAATTTTATAATTTCTAATAGTTCAAATCAATTCATTTACAATTAAATCATGAAAGTAAAGTGACATAAATAATTATATTAATAAGTGAAATAAAATCTGCATGTGCATTTAATTCATAATTGAGTCTTGTCCAATAATCACAATCTAAAGTCAATTACTTCAAAATTACTGACAATATAATTTAAAATAAAAAATGATGGTCCCTATATATATGATATTCTGAATGAAAAAAAACTGCTGAGAAAACAAAACTCCCCCTCTATTCCTCTCTGTTGCTCTTATTTTTTTCAGTGACTATCATTCTATTTCTTTGCATTACCCTATTCCACCTCATCACTATCTCTTCTGCCTATTCATCTCTAGCTCATTCTGGCTCTTCTCTCTTTTTGATCCTTACTTTTTCTTCCCACTCTTTCAGTAACTATAATGTGTGTAATATCACTAGAAGCTAACTAGTTTGTTCAAATTCAACACATTGGCATCTGTGCACCTATGTTTTAAAAAAATTCTTTGAGCAGTGGTGGGAGTGAAAAACGGGAGGTTGGAGTGGATTTGTACTTGCATGTTTGGAAATATGATAAACCCCAGCAATATGTACAATTAACATACTGTGATGGTTAATATTGTTTGTCAACTTGAATAGACTAAGAGGTGCCTAGAAAACAAATAGCCAGACACACTCGTGAGGTTAATTCCAGAGATGATTGGAATATGGGTTCCCGAATGAGGAAGAAAGGCCCAACCTGAACTTAGGTGGCACCATCCAATAGCCTGAGGGCCCAGATGGAACAAAAAGCAGGAGACAAAGTGCTCAACTGTTCTGAGCCAGTACATTTTTGCTTCCGCCATTGCTGTAGACTTGAGACTCCAGATTCTTCAGCCTTTGAACACAGATACACCAATGATTCTCCAGGCCTTCAGCCTTGAACAGGGGTTGCATCACTGTTCCCTCTTGCTGAAGCTTCCAGATTCTTGAACAGAGCAATTACTGGTTTCTCCACCTTTCCAGCCTACAGATGGCCATTGTGGGTCTCTCTGGCCTCTGACCATGTAAACTAACCTAATAAATCCCCTCTCATAATTATATGTACATTCAATGGGCTCTACTCCTTTAGAGAACCCTAATACTTATTTTATATGCTAATTAAAAAAATAAGTTTTAGTCCTCAAGCAAACTTTCATACTAAGAGAGTTTTCCTACTAGCCACTTATATTCTAACTTAATTTATGAGTGAATAGGACTCTTCAGAGATTAATATTTTCACTTATAGTCAAAATATTATCACATTTCTATAATAGAAAACTTCATTTACCATTACCAAAAAATAAATAATTATCTTTGTGCATATATTTGCATGTTTAATTATAAATATACTTGTATAAATTAAGGCTTTCAGAACTAATTATAAATATTAGTGGCTATTAAATAAGAAGTTTGTTTACAACTCAAAATTTGTCTTGTTATATTTCCTAGAAGAAAGTATATACCAACAGAATGTTAATTAATTTTAAGTGAATTCATTTTATTGCCATGCACAATAAAAAAAAAAAACAAGACTCTACATTATGGATTGTGAATTTTTAACATTTATGAATATTATTTTGTTTCATGAATTATCCCTATTTTGATTATATCAAAATAAAGGAAGGTTAGATCCTTTAAGGAATAGTTGAAATCTGTGTTTTCAAATTCCCTCACTCCATGCAATTGATATTTTATTTTATTGAGATATAATCATTTTGTAAGTAAAATTATGGCATAAGATTTCATTTTAATACTTGTGAATAAAAAGATAAATCTTTTTTTCAATTAAACTATATTAATACGTTAAAGCAAGAAGTTGTTAATTAAATTATATTCTACCCACCTTAATACATTGGTACATTTGTCATATAACATCATTTGTGTTGTGTTGTGGAAGAATATTTGTGCTATGTAGCTGAAATTATTCATTGTAACTAAATTGACTGATTAAATTGAAAAACAATAGCTATTTTATGAGTTATCTAATTTTACCTCCAAATTTCACCTAATGATTTTAATTAAAAACAAAGTTATAATTTTTATAAACTTCTGGTTATTGATGTACATAAACCTCCTTTTCTCTCTAAGCACCTTTCAACTATTTTCCCACCATGTTCTGCTTTCTCTATAGATCGTAAATAAATCTTTTTTTTTAATATGAAAATGTTCTATCTCCTTATAACTTGTTATCAGTGCTAATTTACTCTATAATTTATTTGCCCTTTGAAACATCTTTCCCTTTTGACACTTATCCCCTTTAAGCAGCTGGTTATTTAACTGAAGCATTTCATTAACTGTTTTGGATGCTGAACTTAAGTAAATCCTTGAAAATTTTCACTATATTGGGCTGGGGTTGTGGCTCTGTGACAGAGCACTTGCCTAGCATGTTTGAGGTACTGGGTTAAATTCTCAGTACCACATATCAATAAATAAAATAAACGTCCATTGACAACTAAAAAAGAAAAATTCACTATAGTTGTCTGGATTTCTCTTACACTAAAAAGTATTGTATGCATTTTCATGCAAAATATACACTTCTGAAATCTGACTCGTAAAGTCCATCTCAATTTTATAAAGTGAGAGATTTTAACACATAAATTTCAATTATTGCTCCAAGGGTCTAACATCCTTTATTTCATAAAATATAAAATAAAGAGTCACTGTTATTATTTAATATTTATTTTGAGAACCTAAAAGATCCTTCAAGGTAATGAGTCTACTGTAGCTTTATAAATAATGAGCCATAGGTTCAAGTTTGCCATCCAAAATCATTCAGCCAGTTCTCACCTCACATGTTATCTTTTAAATCCTACAATAGTCAAAAATTAAACCAGTATCATTGAATGGACTTCATATAATTGTGTGCAAAAAGGGGGAATGCCAATTACATAAAGATGTCAATAACTTTATTTCATTTATTTTGCTCCCTTTCTCTAGGTCAGATAACAATTGTTGATACACCAGAAGAAGAAAAATAGGTAGCTAGAGGCTTTATGTTGCTAGTGTGTGTCTTCTACAAAGAAAAACAAAGCACACAAAAGGTTTATTGGTTGGGTCAGATTTTTGTAGTGTTTTGTTTTTTTAAAGATGAGAAAAATGAGAACTTTGTAGGGAAACTGCATGGTCTTAGCAAGCCCTTTGTTCAGGGGATCAGTTTTCTAGAAAAAGAAGAGGTTGGATTTAAATTAAGTCAGAGAACAAAAGATAAAATTGATTTTTCACAAGTCATAATGTTTAAAAACACAGGTCACTAATCCCCTTGAGCCGGAAACATGTCTCTTGAGTCTCACCTGAATCTCACCTTATCTTTTATCCTGGTGGTTAGTAGAGCAACAACCAAGCAAAATTTTAAAATCAGTCAAATGAGGAGCTCAACCTTTTCTCTTCTCTGTCAGGACCTCTCACTTATTCTCCAGCCGACAGAGACTCACAGACAAAGAGAGTCGCTGTACCTCTTTTGGTTAAAAATATAAAGTAAGTTGGGGCTGTGGCTCAGCAGTAGTGCATTTGCCTGGCATATGTGAGCACTGAGTACGGTTCTCAGCACAGAATATAAGTAAATAAAATTAAATTTAAAAAATATATAAAGTGATATGTACATAACTACTACAAATAATAGTAGAAGTACCACCACGTGTCTCTTAATAGCAGGGATAAATTCTGGGAAATGGTTAGACAATTTTGTCATCATGAGAATATCATAGAGTATATTTACACAAACTACAATGGCTACGATGTCACTAGGCATACAATTTGTTGGACCACCATTGTATATGTGTGCCATCATTGATCAAAACTTCATTATGTGGCACTAGACTATATATTATTATTATCTATCATGGTTAATAATAAAAGTACAACTACTAAGAGGCATATTTAAACATTTATCATTGGCAAACTCATTATAAAAGGCATTAGCTTAAAGTCATTAGAGCTCAAGAATAGATATAAATGTTTTTAAAACTGCCAGAGATGACTCTCTAAAGTCAACTTAGAACTAATCAATTGAAATTACTAAAAGACAAATTTCAGCTCAATATACATAAGTAATTTTGTTTTCAGCAGAACATGGTAGACTCTAAAACATCATATGTCCTATTACTGAATGAAATCCAGAAGTGGAATCACTGTATGCACAAAACATCTGGAACCTCTGTGTTAACAAGGGCAGAAGAATCAAACTTAGCTCAAGCTGCTGTAATGATGTTAGTCAGCTTTGCGTCCCTGTCACAATATACAAGATAAATAATTTAAAGGGAGAAAAATTTACTTTGGCTCACAGTTTCAAGAAGTTTCAATCCATGACACTTGGCCCTGTCTTTTGGGCCTGTGGCAGGGAGTGCCTGGTGGAACAGAGCACTGACCCATGATGACTGGGAAGCAGAGACAGAGAATGGTTCAAGGTCCCAATGTCCCCTTCAGGGTCCTCAAGGACCCAAATTCCTTCAATTAGGCCCTACTTCCTAAATTTTCTAACATCTCCCAACAGTCTCATCAGATGGGGCTAAGCCCTCAACACATGAACTTCTAAGACATATTTAAGATCTGAGCTACACTAAATAGCTTTCACAAGAAAGTGGGCTCTCAGTTCATCAGTCTAAGTTTCCTATCCAGAAGAAATTCTAACTTATTATATTATAATGCAAATGTACATCTAATACACACTCTGCTTATTTTCCCCCAACTTCAATTGAAATCAGTAGAAAGAACAATAGATTTGTGCCATACTCAGAAGCATGTGAAAATGAGGTCCACGTAAATCTTCCAAATATAACTAAAATTTTCCCTCTGATGACCTAATTTTAGTGGATAGCATAAGCCTCTCCTATAGTCTTTTCAACCCTGTTGTCAAGAGAGATAGGGCCACCTCTAATTATGATTACTTTCATGTGCTTTTACTAATTATATTATGTTAGCAGAAGAAGATAACCCTGTTGCCAGGGCAACCCAAATTACAATTTGTTTCCTTAAATCCTAACCCTACCTCATCAAATGTGTTTTGTATTCTTAGTTGGCTTCACTTTTATGTTTTTAAATGTTAGAATTTTACAGTTTCTCTTTTCTTATTTTGCCTGACTCCCTCCCACATTAACAAGGTGTTTTTGCTTTTGATTTTCTGGCATTTTATTTTTATTAACCAATTCAAATACATATCTCCACCTTGAAAACAAGATATTTTTCTTATCTTTTACATATATCTGCCTTAAAAAGTTTATCCTCTTTTTAAAAATAAATTGTTCAAAACTTCATTGTGTCTTAAATAATTTAGGTTGCTCAATACAATGCTTTTTTACATAAACATTGAAAGCCTATATGAGCATTCCAACAAATTTCATACCCCACAAGAAGGATAAATTAACACTTGTGTTTTGATCAAACCCTAAGGGTTTAAATCTAAGCTTCCATCAACTCAATTTTGTAGCCAAATATGCAGTGAAAAAGTAAAGGGTCAAGTAGTTTGGATATATTTACATATATGTGATCTTTTGAAAAAAAGCTTCAAAATGAAATTCTGGAAATGTATTTTGGAGATACATTCCTTCAACAAAGTAAAACTTTAAAGATTTTTTTAGAGACAGGCCAATTATTGTTAGTCTCACTAGCAACCATTCATATGACACAAATGCTTATGATACACCCTCCTCAGAGAGCTTGTTAAGGTGTTGCATCAGACCAGAGACATTCATAAATCTTAGTTGTGTTTACAAGAGCTGTTGTTCCTCCTAATTATACCAACTACAATTTGCTAAATTCATTCATAGACACATTTAGTTCACCAATATATCAATTTTTTTTTAATTTTCGGGGCAGAGGTGATTGAACTCAGAGGCACTCAACCACTGAGCCACATCCCCAGCCCTTTTTTGTATTTTGTTTGGAGACAGGCTCTCACGCAGTTGCTTAGGACTTTACTAAGTTGCTGAGCCTAGCTTTGAACTTGTGATTCTCCTGCCTCAAACTCCTGAGCCTCTGGGATTCCATGCATGCCACTGAACCCAGCTAATATATCAATCTTGAGGCACACAAACTTGAAATTAACTATCAGTATGAAACCAATAATTTTATTTCTTTATTTATTCATTAATAAATAATCAAAACAAACTTTACAAACTTAAGGCATCAGAAGAGACAGCAAAGTCTTGAATTTATTTTTCACTTAATTATACTTTGGACTCAATATTCTGTGTGGAAAGAACTTATCATTTTCTTGTACTTATATGTAGAAAGAATATATTTTGCACAGTCACTCAAAATTTATATTATTACTGTACCAATCTCACTAAGAAATAGGAACAATGGAAAGGAGGCTAGAAGAATAAATTTTTTTCTTCCAAGTTCAATGTAGTTCAGGAAAAGTTAAGTCTAGAAAGCATAAAACAGAATTTATAAATGAAATAGCACCCTAGAGTTTCTCAGATTGAGTGGCTCTATTTTTTTATTCATTTAGAATAATTCTGCAAACCAGAACAATCTGTCATCCATATTTAACTGTATCCACTTTCTCTTCATGGCTTATTTCTAATGTTTCTCATATTTTAATATTACCTCCAACAACCAGTTTTCTATATTTAAAAACTTGGACTGTTTCATTGTAAACACTGTGTAAGGGTCCGGCGAAACGTCGGAGAAGGAAAGACCACACGAGACTAGCTTCATGCAAAGGCAAGGGGGATTTTTTTATTAGGGATCCGTTCCAACGCGTTGGGACTCTGTGCTCACTCAAGAAGGGAGAGCAGCCCAGAGCCCAGAGCAGAGGTCAAGCAGAGCTTAAGTACACTTTTTGGAGAGGGCGGTGGGCTTTGCATACATCAGAACAAATCATCATGAGGCGCCGGGAAATTGAACAACAATTCTGATACATGATTAGTCCATTCATTGGTGGGAACAGTTTGGGCAGGGGTGATTGGTCACTTCTAAGTGGGGTACACATTCAAACTGATTGGTCCTGGGGCCTGGATGCCTACGTGCCATGCTACCTGGAGCCCTTAGCTATTAAACAACCAGGGAATCAATGGAGATATTTACTGAGCAGCTCCCGCATTGTCCTAACAACTTTACAGACATTACAGGTTCCGGGGATAGCAGGGGAATTGTTTACTTTTTAGCCCAGGCCTTGCAATCTAGAAGCTTTACAATGCCCTAGTCTTTTACACTTTAACTCAGACTTTTGCAGCTTAGAATCAGCTTAGAAATTTTACCCTTACAACTGGTTTTTAATACAGTTCAGAGATTCAATGATGTTAGTTATTAACTAACTAATTAAATGATGTTAGTTGCTAATACTTCCAAAGACAGCTACTAAGACAGTAAATCTCTGACCGCAGAGGTAATATAATTTACCTTCCATGGCAGAAATGGAGGATATTGAGTGGTTAAGCCTCATCTGATTCTCCCAAACCATGAAATTATAAAGGGAAAGAATTGTTTACCGCCCTTCCCTTCACAGAACCAATAACCATCTACTCACTAGAAAACTAGTATTTGGATGTCTATCATAGAGAAGTAGCTGGAAGTAATAGGAAGAGTAACCCCACTTCATGTTGGGTTTGTTTAAGTAATGAAAGAGCTGTTTCAACTAACAAAATAAACATTAACCAGTGAACTATGGACAGTTGCTTATGGAAATGCCTTTTTTGACTTGCTTTACTCCTACCCCAACACCAGAGGATGAAGTGCTTAAAAGACACTTGGTTGTGATTTTTTTCCACCCCACCATAAGCACACATTCCAAGCCACTAGACACAGGCGAAAGGAGATCTTTGTGTGGTTTCAGGATTTAGGTTCTCAAATAGACAGGACTAAATACTAATAACCAGTAACGTGTATGGTTTCTCTTTATGGCAAATGCTTATTCATACTTCATTTTTGAAACAAAGTTCTATTCAATTTGTAATTCTAGGGTATAATTATTTCCTGTCAGTGCTTGAAATATATTTTGCTACTGTTTTACAAAACCTTTAAAGACGAATTAATACCAATACTTTTCAAGTTATTTCAGAAAATAGAAAAAGAGGGAGCTCTTCTAAATTCATTCTATGAGACCAACATCACCCTGATCCCAAAACCAGACAAAGACACCTCAAAGAAAGAAAACTACAGACCAATATCTCTAATGAACCTAGATGCAAAAATCCTCAATAAAATTCTGGCGAATCGGATACAAAAACACATCAAAAAAATTGTGCACCATGATAAAGTAGGATTCATCCCTGGGATGCAAGGATGGTTCAATATACGGAAATCAATAAATGTTATTCACCACATCAATAGACTTAAATATAAGAACCATATGATCATCTCCATAGATGCAGAAAAAAGAATTCGACAAAGTACAGCATCCCTTTATGTTCAAAACATTAGAAAAACTAGGGATAACAGGAACTTACCTCAACATTGTACAAGCTATCTATACTAAGCCTCAGGCTAGCATCATTCTGAATGGAGAAAAATTGAAGGCATTCCCTCTAAAATCTGGAACAAGACAGGGATGCCCCCTATCACCACTTCTATTCAATATAGTTCTCGAAACACTGGCCAGAGCAATTAGACAGACAAAAGTAATTAAAGGCATAAAAATAGGAAAAGAAGAACTCAAATTATCACTATTTGCAGATGACATGATTCTATACCTAGAAGACCCAAAAGGGTCTACAAAAAAACTACTAGAACTAATAAATGAATTCAGCAAAGTGGCAGAATATAAAATCAACACGCATAAATCAAAGGCATTTCTGTATATCAGCGACAAAACTTCTGAAACAGAAATGAGGAAAAACACTCCATTCACAATATCCTCAAAAAAAAAATAAAATAATTGGGAATCAACCTAACAAAAGATGTGAAAGATTTATACAATGAAAACTACAGAACCCTAAAGAGAGAAGTAGAAGAAGATCTTAGAAGATGAAAAAATATACCCTGTTCATGGATAGGCAGAACTAACATCATCAAAATGGCGATATTACCAAAAGTTCTCTATAGGTTTAATGCAATGCCAATCAAAATCCCAACGGCATTTCTTGTAGAAATAGAGAAAGCAATCATGAAATTCATTTGGAAAAATAAAAGACCCAGAATAGCAAAAGCAATTCTAAGAAGGAAGTGTGAATCAGGCGGTATAGTGATACCAGACTTCAAACTATACTACAGAGCAATAGTAACAAAAACAGCATGGTACTGGTACCAAAACAGGCGGGTGGACCAATGATACAGAATAGAGGACACAGAGACTAATCCACAAAGTTACAACTATCTTATATTTGATAAAGGGGCTAAAAGCATGCAATGGAGGAAGGATAGCATCTTCAACAAATGGTGTTGGGAAAACTGGAAATCCATATGCAACAAAATGAAACTGAATCCCCTCCTCTCACCATACACAAAAATTAACTCAAAATGGATCAAGGAGCTTGATATCAAATCAGAGACTCTGCGTCTGATAGAAGAAAAAGTTGGCTCCAATCTACATATTGGGGGTCGGGCTCCAAATTCCTTAATAGGACACCCATATCACAAGAGTTAATAACAAGAATCAACAAATGGGACTTACTTAAACTAAAAAGTTTTTTCTCAGCAAGAGAAACAATAATAGAGGTAAGTAGGGAGCCTACATCATGGGAACAAATTTTTACTCCTCACATTTCAGATAGAGCCCTAATATCCAGAGTATACAAAGAACTCAAAAAATTAGACAATAAGTTAACAAATAACCCAATCAACAAATGGGCCAAGGACCTGAACAGATACTTCTCAGAGGAGGACATACAATCAATCAACAAGTACATGAAAAAATGCTCACCGGGCTGGGGATGTGGCTCAAGCGGTAGTGCGCTCGCCTGGCGTGCGTGCGACCCGGGTTCGATCCTCAGCACCACATACCAACAAAGATATTATGTCCGCCGAGAACTAAAAAATAAATATTAAAAATTCTCTCTCTCTCTCTCTCTCCCCTCTCTCACTCTCTCTTAAAAAAAAAATGCTCACCATCTCTAGCAGTCAGAGAAATGCAAATCAAAACCACCCTAAGATACCATCTCACTCCAGTAAGATTGGCAGCCATTATGAAGACATACAACAACAAGTGCTGGCGAGGATGTGGGGAAAAGGGTACTCTTGTGCATTGCTGGTGGGACTGCAAATTAGTGCGGCCAATTTGGAAAGCAATATGGAGATTCCTGGGAAAGCTGGGAATGGAACCACCATTTGACCCAGCTATTGCCCTTCTCGGACTATTCCCTGAAGACCTTAAAAGAGTGTACTATAGGGATACTGCCACATCGATGTTCATAGCAGCACAATTCACAATAGCTAGACTGTGGAACCAACCCAGATGCCCTTCAATAGATGAATGGATAAAAAAAGTGGCATTTATACACCATGGAGTATTACACAGCACTAAAAAATGACAGAATCATGGAATTTGCAGGGAAATAGATGGCACTAGAGCAGATTGTGGTAAGTGAAGCTAGCCAATCCCTAAAAAACAAATGCCAAATGTCTTCTTTGATATAATGAGAGCAACTAAGAACAGAGCAGGGAGAAAGAGCAGGAAGAAAAGATTAACATTAAACAGAGACATGAAGTGGGAGGGAAAGGGAGAGAAAAGGGATATTGCATGGAAATGGAAGGAGACCCTCATTGTTATACAAAATTACATATAAGAGGTTATGAGGGGAATGGGATAACAAACATAGAGGGAAATGAATTACAGTAGATGGGGTAGAGAGAGAAGATGGGAGGGGAGGGGAGGGGGGATAGTAGAGGATAGGAAAGGTAGCAGAATATAACAGTCACTAATATGGCAGTATGTAAAAATGTGGTTGTGTAACCGATGTGATTCTGCAATCTGTATTTGGGGTAAAAATAGGAGTTAATAACCCACTTGAATCTAATGTGTGAAATATGATATGTCAAGAGCTTTGTAATGTTGTGAACAAACAATAAAAAAAAAACTTAATTCTCTCCTTTCCTTGTTTAGGTGTATATTTGTCTTCCTTTAACTCCTTGGAATTCACTGAGTTTCCAAATTTGGCATTTATAATTTCATAAAATCTGAAATGGCAATTTCCTTCTCAAGCATTTCCTTTTCATTTTTTTTTAATAACAGGGCCAATGTAAAAAAAAGGAAGTTATCAGGGACACATGCTCAACCAGCATCACCATGTCTTCTACTTTGTTATTTTGGAGCTCTCATTAGATGTGTATGGAAACTCTTCCCTCTGTCCTCACTTTAACATTTTCAGTTCCTTCTCTCTTCACTGAATCCTGGGAAGTTTCTTTACATCCATCTTCTATAAAGTAACTGTAGCTGTGTAATATACTATTTTATTCATCAATCAAGTTTTTAAACTTAATTGTATACTTTAATTGTTAGAACCATTGTTTGGCTCTTTATCAATAGTACCTTGGTTTTAGTCTATGTTTTTGATTCCCTCTTTCTTTCCTGAGAGATTTCACAACCACTCATTTTTTTTCCTATTACAATATCTATAGTCTTTGTGCATTTGGCCGATAAAGTGTTGTTTCTGCTAACCTTGTTTATGGCTTATTTCGTCATGCTTTTAATTACGTTCTACTGTTTGATAACATTCATTGGAACTCTGGAAATTGTTCATTCCCCATAGGACATTTGAGTTTCCTTTTGCCAGGCTCTTGGGGTCACCACCAATCCTAAATCACTTCAACCTAATTGTTGGTTTGGGTAGTTGAAGTCATGAAGTAATGTAATCCTTGCCTTAAATCAATGTGTGTAACATCTTCTGGTTAAGAATGCAAAGAATTTTGGATTATTTTTGTAGCTGTTTTTGTTATTTTTGTTTGTTTGTTTGTTATTTGTTTTTAATTTTACATTCTGTTCCATTAATACCAAGATGTTTTAATATGTACCCAAGATTGTTGCAATAAAATGTGGTCAGATGACAGAAATGGAGACACCTGCCTTGAAAGAAGAGTGTGTTGAAGATGCAGAGCAGGCAGAGTCAAACAGGGAAGAACCAGGGTGAGTCAGGAAACAGGAGAAGAGGAAGAGGAAGGCGGGAGCCAGAGTCTTTTTGTGTGTTGGAAGGAAGAGATGAAAGAGGTAAGACAGTAAACTGAGCAGGTTTAGGATTAAAAAGTTTTAAAACCTTTGGCAACCTCCAGGTTATAGGGGCAGTATTGGAACCTTGCATTAGTTAGAAGTTATTGTGGGCAAAGACTCAGGATCCTTTGTCTTGCATAAGAGGGGTATACTCATAGACAAGATGTTTGCTCTCTGTAGGAATCTGCTTCCCTTGGAGCAGATTCTTGACAATTCAAGATGTCAAAGCCTTATAAAATATTTTAAAAGATTAATTAATATGTAAAAGAGACAGGCAAGTGTTCTCAACAAGGGAATTCCCTTCAAATCTCTTTTGGGGCTTAAGATGCCCTCTGGAAGCAGGAGTGTCAGATTCTTGACATCTCTGGTATGAAATGCAAGGCCTTGCTTTGCCTCCAGCCTGCAGGGGTGCATAGAACCTAAAAAGGGAAGTTCAAGCCTAACAAAGCCTGCCTGTTGCTGCCCAGGCAAACACAGACTCCAACCTCATTCATTCCTCTGCACTTGTATTTTCTTGTCAGTTTGTCCTCTGAAAACTTGGTTGTGGTTTTTCCTAATTTACTGCCACAGTAGCCATGATTTTCTAAAAAATTTTTATAATTAATCCATTCCTTCAGACAGATCCTGGGAGTTATTTCTCTGCTCAGCTAGTGAACTGTCTAGCTAAAAGTCTTATATTTACATTTTTAATGACTCTTCTCCTGTTGAAAAATTTTCTCACTTAACTCAATTAAAAATAAGAGGGGGGGGAATCTAAAAAAGAGTACTTAATAAAATCTATCTTGGGTTTTCCAGATCTTTCAAACAGTTACACCCATTGAGAGTAATTGTCATAAAAATGTAAGTTATTAAGATTTTTAGCTAAATATTCTGTAACTTTAATTTTCTCTGTGAAATTTTAAACCTTTCTATGCTGCAATCTGAAATCTAGCTATAAAATGTGAGAACATCTATGTTGCCTTTTCAATATGGAAACTATTTTTGTGATGATGCAAATATTTCTTCATGTTTCCTATTTTCTGATTTGCTAACTTTGTAGTATAGAAGTTGTTGACCCCATCTTCTTGAAACTCAGGGTCGGGTCTTCATTCCCCCAGTGTTAAAGATAACACCCAAGAAACACTGAAGCACTAATTAGAACAAATAAAACATATATTAATTTTAAAAAAAGAAAGAAACACTGAGGCAAGAACAAAAAGTAAATTTTTTTAAGAAATAGGAGAAAGAGACTCCTCCAAAAAAAGAAGGGGTCCAGAACTAATGCTCCAGGGAGTGGGGGTGTCTTGCCCCTTTTATAGGTGCCCTCCCCCTTTTATCTTGCCTATTTGACCAAAAGGTGACCAAAGAGCCCCAGGGGTTAATTGCCTGTGTTGGAAATGCTGTCCTTCTGATACCCCTGGTATCACATGTTGAAGTATAACGTTAGAGAAGCCCACCAGGACAAGCACATAAAGCAGGATATATTTTTTAAAGGGGTAACATAGACTTCTGGGAGGGAGAAGGGGTTCATAGCTGGTATCCTGGTATCCCCAGAAGTTAGGGTGTTCTTCCTTTTTTATATGTCCTAGGCTTCCTTTGTTCTCCTGCTCTCCTCCCCTTATCTCTCTCTTTCCTGTGTAGGTGACTGGGTCCAGGAAATGCCCAGTGCGATGTCCAAAAGGTGGGAACCTGATGGCCTGGAGGGGCGGGAAGGAGTAATCTAAGCAGGAAGAGGGCATAATGAACACCTCCCTGTAGGAAGGGACAATCCTTGGGACAGGTTACTTTAGCAACTGGTTGGAGCAGAGGCAGGTTATCTTGATAAGGGTGGAGGAAGGGCTCTGAAGGCATTAACATTTCAATTCCTCCATTCTCTGGACCCTTGCCTATCTGCCTAATTCTGCCTTCACTTCTCCTCCCCTGGAGGTGTTAGCAACTGTTTGAAGGTAAAGTGCTATCTACCCATTTCCTTTTCTCTTATAATCAGCTACCTGTTCTTTACCGCATCTCATTGTGAATATGCAATATCCTTTAAATGGGAATAAGAAAACATTTTAAAACCAACTAAAGAAGACTTAGACACATTAGACAAGAATACAGATGAATACAGTTCAAAAATTGTATCAGGGAATCTAATGTTAATTGCATGGGATATCACATGCAACTTAAAGGGCATATTAATTTTAAATCACTTTGCTTTCATTTTTGAGATCTGATAGCACAAAAATATACAAAAATTTTGATAATATGCTTTTGTTATCATAAAACAGCCATTGAGATGCAGATAACTATTCTGAATTGTGTAATAGAGAAGTTTTGGTCTAATTTATTGTTTCATTTTTAACTTTAAACAAACTGGAAGTTCATAAAGTCATTTTAGAATATTGTATGTCACCAAATAATGTTGGGAATTTAAACAACTTTTGTCCTTAATTGATCATGAGTTCCATTTTCTTAGGACTGAAGCCAGGTTTGAGATCTAACTAGTAAGCAGGAAGCTTGGGAAAAGCCTGCTTAGCAAAAGCGATCTGAATAAACATGTTTTGTATGCAATGACGACACCAAAGTCATTTGCCAATTAAGCTATCTGCCCGTGAGAATTGAAGTATTCTAGACTGTTTATATCAA
Organism: Spermophilus citellus; assembly: GCF_964194105.1. Lineage (NCBI taxonomy): Eukaryota > Metazoa > Chordata > Mammalia > Rodentia > Sciuridae > Spermophilus > Spermophilus citellus. Next base: position 93,297,258 of record NC_138189.1, read on the forward strand.
GAGCAGCAGACACAGGGAAGAACAAAGGAAATGTTTTGAAGAAGCAAGCCTTCCTTTACTAAGAATTGGTTCTAATTAGCAATAGCAATCAAACACAATTTAAAACAAGATTTTTTTGTTTTTGTTTTTGTACTAGGGATTGAACCCAGGAGCAGGAGCATTTAACCATTGAACCACATCCTCAACTCATCTCTTTTTTTAATTTTTTTTATTTTGAAGTAAGTTCTCTCCAAGTTACTTAAGGCCTCACCAAGTTGCTGAGGCTGGCTTCAAATTTTCAATCCTTTTGCCTCAGCCTCTCAAGCCGCTGGGATTACAGACATGTGCCACCGTGGCAGGCAAAAACAAGATTTTTTTAACCCTCAGTAGCAATGAAAATAATATAATACTCAGGTTGGACAAAGGGGAAGAAAAAGAGACACATTCTTGCTCTGTTGGTTGAAAAGTATGCTGCTACCAACCACATTGACATTATACATTATCAAAAACTTTTCAAAAAATGTATTCACTTTAACCAACTAAATTTTCAGATTTTTTTTTCTAAAAAGTGTATGAAAATATGTAGGTACATAAGTGTTTATCACAATTTTGTTTTTAATGGTGAAACATTTTAACAAAAGTGAGGTCTTTCATTCTAAACATGGGCTAAGGAATTTGCATGGCTCTGCTCTTTAAAGAAGAAATACATGCCTTCAAGTCACCTCCTAGCAAAACCTGTCCTTCTGCTTGCCTACCTACAGTGTGGTTGGGTGTTTTACCTTTTCTAGGTTTTCTCACCTCAACATTGATTATTAATTTGTAGGATGCTACTCATAGTTACACTCTAATTTCATTATCTTATTTTTTATATTTTAAGTTTTCTACCTCTTTCTTACTTTCCTTTAATTAAAATACTTATTCTTACATTTTAATAAAAATAATTTAACTCTATTAGAGTATTCTTTTTTTTAATATTTGTTAGTTGTCAATGGGCCTTTATTTTATTTATTTTTATGTGGTGCTGAGACTTGAACACATGCTTGGCAAGCGCTCCACCACTGAGCCACAACCCCAGACCCTATAAGAGTATTCTTAAAAACTACTTTCAATTTTAATAATCTCATTCATAACTTTTTGCTTATTAGATCTAGCTTGTTATCTGACATATATTTATTTTCAAGTTTAATTTTTTTAAGTGTTTGTTTTCTATTTATTATTTTATATTTTGGTATTTCTCAGCTCTGTTGAAAATCTGATTCCATATAGCTCATATTCCCAGCTCTGCCCACAAAGGACTCCTCAACCCATCTACATGAAAAAGAAGGGAATGTGGCTTCCTGTTCCAGCAATGTTACTCTTAAACTCAACCTCCACAAGAATAAGTCAATTCTCCCTGCCAGCTCCACTGAAATTAAGTTAAAATATAAATGGAAACACATTATATTTGCAGAATGAGGGTTAACAAAAAGTCATTTGAATGACATGTCATTGATTAAGGGCAGACTAAAAGATGTGAAAACCTTTCACACCTCTCTAAGACTTTCAATGTGAGTTCCTGGTTTAAGTCAGATCATCAGAAATTTTGCACTTGAATATGTAGTGCTTGGGGAGTGTGTGTGTGTGTGTGTGTGTGTGTGTGTGTGTAGACATAGATGTAGAAATATTTTTTCCCCCACATTAGATCTTTACTGCACCCACTATGGGTAGCCCCTTCTTAGCACTTTAGAGGTAGGAGCTAGGGACCATTTAAATTAATTATACTAGATTGTGTTTTGATGTTCTCTTGTTGATATAGTTTCAAGAATGTTATACCCAATTACCCTAGGAAAACTGTTAACATATGTACTGTGGAAAAGTTATTCAGAACATAGTTTCCCTGGAGCAATTTTTCTGTTTTGATTTTGTGGCTATCGATATGATTAATTTTATCTTATTAACCCTGTGAGTGGTGTAACCCATTTTCTTCTCTTGGCTGCTAAATAGCAGAGTCAAAATCATGGCCCATATCTAACAAGCACACAGTGTCTCTTGGCAAGTAACTTACTACTCACTCCTAGGTTTATTTTTCATATATATATATAGTATGAGATTTCTTAGTTAGTTTTGTCTGTGCATATTATGTACTTCAATATATTCCACCTGAACAAATTTTGAAACAAGAAATATTCTGGGAAACAAAGGAAAGCTCAGCATTATAATCACATTTTACACTTAAGAAAACCAGGACAGTATGATGATAGGCACAAGTCCGTAGCAGAACAGAAATTAGAGCAGTCATCTTTGAGTTCTGAAATGATTTAAGATGCAGATTCCAAAGGCATTAACCTGTTTTGCTAAGTCATACTTGCCAGATTTCCATCAACACTGGGGATCAGCCACTAGTTAGAAATAATCAAATTTCTTATGCTGTTTTTCTATTTTGAGTCATATTAAAGTTCCAGAAATATTTCAACCCAAGCAAAGTCAGGGAGGATAAGTAACTACAAGCATCATCTCCCACCTCTTTGCCATATGCTCAGAAAAATCTTAGACAAGTTCAACTTGATCTTTTGTGCATACCCGTCTAGAAAGACTGCAGCCTTTACCAGGAGGGGATTTATGACAATTTTAAAGTACACAAGGGTAGTCATGCATGTATACATAAGTATGACATAAGGATACATTTTATTTTGAAGGTCTATTTTTGCCATATAATACTAAACAAAAAGTTTAAATAATGCTGATAAAATACTTCAGGTAATAGATTAAAATTAGTGTAATAGATATGGTTTCTAAGCCAAAAAAGAGTCTGAAAAGCAAACTCTGTTCCATAGAACTTTATACTTGTTTTAGAGTTCGGTACTAAGCCTCATTCAGAGATTTTTCTATAAGACTGCTTTTTCTGGCTTTCTGAATGTGAACGTAACTTGTCATATTGTATAAAATTGAAGGACTAAAATGTATAGAAAAAATATTAAAATTAAAGATTTAATTTTATAGAAATATTTTTAGTTAACATTTATTAAATATTTACTTAGTGTGAGCACAAACCCAGGTGTCTTACTTACATTTTCTCTACTTCCTAACAAGCTTACCAAGCAGATACACTACTTCACTCTACTTTATGGCTGAAGAAAATAAAGCTCAATGAGGCTGATTAAATGGTTAAGTGAATGGACCACTAAAATTTACAAGTGGCATTTTATGTATTACAATCTATTTTTTTATTTATTCATTTATGATAGATATAAAGATGTATTTGTCAGTCTCATAATTATGTCTCATAATTATTTTTTTTTCTTGGCTTCAAATTTTAATAAAACTTGAAAAGCTTGCTGAGTCTGTTTAAATTGCATTCAATTGGAAGACGGAGCAACCCTAACAGACAAGTAAACTAGGAGAACTCTAAAAATAGGCAGATGAGAGCTGGCACAGCAGTTCAAGGATGCCTTCACCAGCCTGGCCATCTTTTCCTCTGCCTGTCCTTTACATATAAGTCTTCATGCTCCCTTTTATCACCTCATGGTCAGAAGATAACTATTGCATCTGTAGCTGTTATGTTTTAAGAAGGAGAAAAAAAGTGGAGGAGGGGCAAAAGGAAAAAAGCCATGCTTGTGGCTGCATGCCTCAGAAGCCCCTCTTGTCATTAACCATATCACCTTGATTTCTGTTATCTACCCCTCGTCACCCACCGTTTAAAGGGCAGACAACTCTGCCATTGGATAGGTTCCTCCAGGGCAGGCTACCCACTGCCCCAGATGCTGTTGGCTGGAGGAGCTTACCTGGGGCTAGAGGATTCAGGGATGGCTTCACCCACAAATCTGGCACTCACCTGGTATGGTTACAATGCCTGGAGCCTCTCTCCTTGCCTTTGTAATTTCTCATCCTCAAGGGCTCATCTCTCTCTTCTCATGGACTTTTTTTCTAGCCAGATCATTTGAATTCTTTACATGATGGCTGGCTTCCAAGAGAGTGACAAATGGAAGCTGCAAAGTGTCTTAAGATTTAGGCCCAGCAGTCAACAACATCACTTTGTCAAAGTCAAACAAAAAATATAGAGATGAATCTTCGATAAAGAAACTGTAAAGGAAGAGATTGGAATTCAGGAGGCATACACAGGCCAGGATGGCCTCTGCTGTATCCAGAGAACAAAGGAAAGGTTGTAGGGTTTATTGGGACAGAAAAATCTACACAGGTTGTTTAAGGGAGTTGGCAAACAGATTGTTAGTGCAACAGTTACTATGTAAAGCTAGTAGAAAATTCATGGTTGTGGTTTCATCCACAATTGCTGAGAAGAATGATTTTAGTTTAAAAGATAAAGCAGGCTGTTTTGCTGGATTGACCAGGTGGGGCAGGTTCTAGAACAATTGTTTGTCATCTGAGCATCTCTTCCCCTTGACCTTATAGCTCTATTTTAGGTAGATATGACAAGAATGTTTTTTATTTATATGCCAAATTTCCACAATTTCAACATAGTCTACTGTCAAAGCAAGTGAAAGGACCACCTCTGATTCAAAGGCTAAGGAAAACTGACTTCATACATACATATCCTTGTAACTGAGTTAGCATTTAGGTTGTAAATCACTAAATCATATCTGTAAATAATATAAAATTTTCCCTACAAATATCTTTTCCAAGAAATATTTCCCATTTAGACTTTCATCAACAGTATATAAAATATTTAGTCTAATTATATTTTCAGCAATATATCTTCTGCATATCTTCTGCATTTTGACATTTATCACAACTTATTTTTTACATGCTTTGTTTTGATTAGTGAGTTTGAGATTGTATAAAACGTCTTTTCACTACTCTGTATTTTATTGTATGATTGTCTACATCATTGCCAGTTTTTCTATTTGGAAACTAAAACTTTTTTTAACCCATCTTTAAGTCTTCATAAAATAAATATATAAATTTACTGTTTATAATGTATTATATTTTAATAGTTTCTCATTTGCCTTTTTGATGTTTTTCCCATAGAAAATGTTTTGTTTTGTTTTTGAAGAGTATCGATCCTCTAATTTGTATTTTATCTCATAGTGCTTATCCTTAGATATTCCTCTCCTAACCTACTAATACTTAAATTTTGTTACAGTATATTTCAGAAGGTTTTATACTTAACTTTTTTATTCAGTTGGGTTTTATTTTTGCATGTGATCTGATGAAAAGGTTTGAACTAACAATCCCAAATACACAAAAGACCATTTCTCAATGTCATTTACTGAAAAATTCATCCGTCTACATATATCCATATGTACACATAAATTCTACTTAAAAAGCATATTGCATACACACACACAATACACTATGGTCTGATTAATTTATCTATTAATTCATAATGATATCAAGTGATGTATTCCTAATTTTATAACCTACCACATTTTTCTTCTCTCAAAAAGAAAAAAGATGTTGAGATTCTCTGAATTATTTTATGATTCCAAATAAATGCTTAAATCTTCATTTCAAAGTCCTAAAATGATCCCTCTGTTATTTTCTTTTTCACTTAAAAGTGTAATAAACTGGGCGCAATGGCACATGCTGGTAATCCCAGTGACTCTGCAGGATTGAGGCAAGAAGACTGCAAGTTGGAGGCCAACCAGAGCTGCCTAACAAGGCCCTGTCTCAAAATTTTAAAAATAAAAAGGCCTGGGGATGTGGCTCAGTGGTAAAGCGCCTCTGGGTACAATTCCCATTACAAGAAAAAAAAAGGGGGTGAAAAATGTAAATTAATTTGGGAAGAACTGATATCTCAAAAATATTCTCATGTGGAATTTTCTTTCTTTTTGTAATTCTGGGGTTTGAACTCAGGTCCTCACACATACTAAGCAAGCATTCCACAATTGAGATGTGTGAACCCCATAAGAAGATGGGGGTATTGCTCCATGGATGAATCTTTTTTCAGTAAAGTTCTATATTTATTTAATGTAGATCTGATATTCTTCTTAAGACTGTCTCTTGGTAGTATGTCTTCTTAGGGTAAGTCCTTTAGAATGACATAATTTTCTTTCACTTTATCTGCTAAGTAGTAAGTGTTATACTGGAAAGGTTTTGACTTTTGTAACTTTCACAAACCTGACCCTTTTATCAAATTGTTTTGCCTAAACAAAGGATTTCAAATTATTTTCTTAGATAACTCTTGATATATATGATATGTCCAACAAATAAATATTTTTGTCTTATTCACCACAAAATAAAATCCTTCTGTTGTATTTTCTGTCTTTTACATTGGCTGGAATTTCAAAACATTATCATGATAAACTTATTCATTCAATTAATATATAGTGAGTGGTTGGCCCTTTTCTGGCTGCCAATTTATGCTAGAAGGTTGTTTTTCAATTTCAGAACCTCATACTTATTGTAAGTGCTCATCCTAACTTTTGTAACTATGTGTCCCACACCAGTCATCACATTTTTTATGGGCAAGGTCTTTTTTGGTTGTTGCTGTGGTTGTTGACTTTGTAATCCTAATTACAAAGTTGAAGGTACAGAGCTACAAACATTAGATATTCAATAGATGTTTCATCCACCAAGCTTCATCGACCTTCAACCAAGGAGCTGTCGTCTTGAAGAACAAAATGTTATGAGCAGTACAGCTGAAGTAAAATGATTGTCATGCCAGAAAATTATCTGCGCAGTGAAAAGCAGCAGGAATCAGGGAGGTTTTGCCAAGAAATCTTAGTTTTAGAATATTTACATACAGGATGTCCATGGCTCTTATCCCTGAGGAGATTCTAAGAACAGGTTCGCAACAATGCCTGGTGTGTGTTTGCTATTAGGTTAACTGTGGGAATGGGAGATAAACTAATACAAATGAAACTAAAGATTTCAATGTTGTCTTGTAGGCAAAGCTCAAATTAGAAAATGATAGAGTTAATCAATATGCAGATTAAGAGGCAAAAAATAATCTCATTTTTTTGCTTAAATTATATCTAAAGTTATGCATGTGAATGATACAACTATCACTGAAAAATCTTAATTCCAAAATGTAGCTTAAAGATTTAAGAATCTGTGTAGTAATTTATTGTCTTACCCATAACCACTTGTCAATAAGTCTTTCACAAGTCTAGTTATTAAATATAACATTACTGTATAAAGTGACTTAGGAAAAAAAAGCAAATGTATTCTCCTGTCCAGACCATGGATGTTCAAGATCACTTTCTGGGTTAGAAAGAGATGGTGTAAGTGAACAGGGTTCCAAAGATTCCATGGAAATTGCTGGAGACTAATATTATATGTAAGGAATTTCAATTTCTCTGAATAATAATTCTAGCTTTGTGCCTGTTTCTATGGCTCATTCTATTCATTCTGCAAACCAGTATATGTTAGCAGTCTCTTTTGAAGAGTTTGGAAGTCTGGTAAACATGGGCCAGGAAGAGCACTTGTTTTCTAAAACCAGTAAAGTTTAAGCATGACATTCTGGAATTTTGAGTAAGTTTACTCTGGATAACTTAACAGCTCTGATTTAAACTGAGTCATTCAAATATAAAATGTCTTAAATACAAAAGACCAGGACATTCTTTCTTGTCTAGTACTAGTGGTTAAATGTTGTATAATTGCCAAAGTACCATCTAAATTTAAATTCATTAATTGACCCAAGATAATTGATCAATGGGACAAGTTATCCTAGGTACAACAGTGCAATTCTATTCAAGAGTTCATATCAACATACTCCTGATGTGCTCCAAGAGAAAAGAGAGCAAGACAAACAACAAATTTAAACTATTTATATTATTTTGTTCTTGAAAATAACAAATCTATCCTAAGTATTTATAAAGAAAGATTGGGATACATCCATGACATGTAAATTGTCTCACAAGCATAAAAAGAAATTGTGTTATTTTTATTAATTATGAATGTTAACATGTAGTTACTTATGTTATTATTAATTTAGCTTTAAAAAATTATGATGAGGGAATTCTACACTGATATGGTGCTAGGATAATAAATGGTACATTACAGAATATATTACTCAGGCACAAGACTTTAAATTAATCAATATGGATCTATATGGCCTAAAAAAGTGAGAGGGAAAATAAGTGGGGAAATTTTTTTTTTTTAAGAGAGAGTGAGAGTGTGTGTATGTGTGTGTGTGAGAGAGAGAGAGAGAGGATTTTTTAATGTTTATTTTTTAGTTTTTGGCGGACACAACATCTTTGTATGTGGTGCTGAGGCTCGAACCCGGGCCTCACGCATGCCAGGCGAGTGCGCTTACCGCTTGAGCCACATCCCCAGCCCATGGGGAAATTTTAAATGTAATATTATCTATCAAAGGGAGCATAGGCAGTCAAGAAGAATATAAATAATGGCTAAGTTTAGTCAAGGAACTAAATTGTTTGTTCCAGTATTAAAAAATACACACATAACATTTTCTAAATGATACCAGCCCTCTTTTGTAGAAACATGTCACAAGATCAGATATCATTTGTGAACAGAGGCTCTGGAGCTATAGTTATATTTTGAATCAGGCCTTTCATCATAACAAATCATAAATAAAATATGAAACTCTGCTTTACACATTAGTAGCCCAATGTAAACACAATGCATGCCTAAATTATTTTTCATTTTATACATTGAATCCAGGCCTGATAAGAAAAAAAGTGTTTACTTCTGTAAAAGTCTATAGCCTTGTTTAATCTAGGCTAATATGAACAGAAAAGAAATGATTTCTGAAAGATGGCAAAGTTCACCAAATCCAATGAAATTTTAAAATATCTCTGAATGAACAAAGCTAGAGATTCCTGCAGCTGATTCTGCCTCATGAAATTATCTGCATATCAAGTGATGCCACAGCTATTTCTGATGTGCAGAAATTCTAGACCTTTGTAAAGAAAAGCAAACCACATTATAAAACAAGGCCAATATCAAAATTGATGCTGAGGCAATATTCAATGTTAGATTTTTCTAATACATCATTGGGAAGCTTCTAGTTTCTGTCTTTGTCTCCATCACTCAGGTAGCCGAGTGACCATGGACGACACCAGTGACTAGGAACACATACAAGTAACCACCGATATTAAGCCTTCTATGACTGAAAAATATCACTAGACATAATGATTACAGTGTTATAATTTAATAGTCACTATCACCCTCATATAAACTTATATAAATTGATATATTTATATAAATTGATATAGTTATATATAATTATATTATGTTTTCTATTATATATAATAATATAAACATTATATTTTATATAATATTCATTATTTATATATGACTATATAAATTATAGTGATACCAACTCAGATATATTCATTTTTATTTTATATTTTCAAATATATAAAAGTTTACATGTTCACATATGTGTATATATGTCTATATGTATACATATAAATATATAAATTTATAAACATATAAATCAGATAAGTAACTCACACACATTTACTGTCATATGATGCAAGGTTCCCTTTTAGACTCTTTATATATGCTAAGTAATTCTCCCAACAACCCTGTGTAATAGGTACTAGTATTATCCCCATTTTATTAAGGAAGAAACCGAGGGAAAGAAAGGTTAAGTAACTTGCCCAAACATGGTTAAGTGGTGGAAACAGGATTTAAATGCAGGCAGTCCAGTGTCAAGATCCGAACCCCTGTCTAAACAGGTTATACTTTTATAAAGGATGCAAATAAAGGACGACTTTGGGGAGAAGTCAGGGACCAGCCAGCAAATAAAAAATGTGAACCTAAGGCATTATTCAGTCCTAAATGTCTAGCCAGGAATGACATGAAACATGTGTATTTCAGTATGTGCTTTTGTCCTTGTGTTAGTTCCATGTGAGAAGCTAAGCAGAACTATTGTAAAGAGAGATTAGTTGTTGTTTAAGAAACATGTACTATCTATCCACTTAGAACTAGATAATTTTTCCGGTTTCGAATTCCTAATTTCCCTCAGAATTATAGGCCCCCAGTATGTTTAGCATTCTCTTCACCTGGACATTCTTCATCTATTCAAAGGCCTCTCTTTCAAGATTGAACACACTGCAACACACACACACACACACACACACACACACACACACACACACACAATATTCTTCCCTGACTTTCATAGCCTGAAAAAGTATTTTTCCCATTTTAGTTCCTTTAGGATGCATTGTAAATACCATCCACTGGAAATTATGAAATCTTTTGCTTCTGCCTCATTTTCAAATATCATATTATATTTGCATTCTTACCTTTTAAGCTGAGTTGAAAATTCTTTGGGTACTCCTACTTCTTTCCATAAACCATAGACTATTGTAAAATGTTTTACATGTAGAATAAATATGTATTGATATGATTATCATTAAATGACCTTCGCCAAGGCTTTCATTTAACAAATGCAGGTAGGTCCTCATGTTACACGAAGATTCAGTGAACTATCTATGACTGCAATTATCTAATATTTGAAAAGTTGATCGAAGATTATGTTTCCTCACTCTTGATCTGATCTTTGCCAACCTACACACCATGCTAAATCTGTATTTGGAAAATAATGATTGGTAATCCAGTATTTTCTTTACTCTATATCCCCCACTTGAGAAATATTATATTATAAATCAAATTAATACAGTTTAAAATAATGTTCAAATAGCACAGAAGCCTAGTGAAACCTAAAAAAATGCCACTTTTATATCACTCTTTCTTGGAACTGTGCTAAATATTTGTCCATTCTTTTTCTGGGAATGTTTTATAATATTCATGAAAGTGGACCACAATCACATAGAATTCCCCTTTATTATAGAAAAATTTCTAAACAGAGAAACCGCATCTGCTTTTTTCGCTAGTGTATGGGAGTCCATCGACTAAAATAGAGATATTCAATAAATATTTATCAAGCATAAAATGAATGAATAAACAAAGACCATTTTTATTGAGAATGTCTTCATATTTTATATTTAGTCCCTACAAAAAATCCTCTGAGGGATGGTTGGGGTGTGTCTCAGCAGTAAATCCCTTGCGTCCCACGTGTGAGACACTGGGTTGGATCCTCAGCACCACATAAAAATAAATACACAAAATAAAGTTACTGTGTCCATGTATAACAACAACAACAACAAAATCCTCTGGGGTAGTTTCTGTTCCAGAAACAGGAAACAACTGAGAGAGGTTAACTGAGCTGCCCATAGAGCTGTAACCCATGTTTGCATTCTGCAGGTTCATCCCATGTAACAAATAAGATCTGCAAGCAGTCAACCATCATGGCTTTTCCACTTTATATCTGAGTCCCTCTGTGACTGGTACCTATTTGCTCTGTAAACTTTCCAAGGTCAAGAGCTTAGATTCTTCATTATTCTAGATAGCTGTAAAGGGATATAGTTTGTTAAAGAAATGTTCCTGAACTTGTAAACAGTCTGTGGGAAATTCTTGCAATTCAAAAAGCCCTAACCTGAAAGTGTAATCCTATCTAGTATTTATTTAATTAGCTATAAGTAGAGGTTTACTGATAATCAGGAAAAGAGAGCCATTATTGTGTACTCCTATAAAGAACTTTTAATAAATATTTGACATGTGAATGAATTTTGTATTGAATAAAGTTATAATGAGATTATTTATAGCCTTGAAACTATTTTAATTATGACTTATTACTTGACCCACAACTAACATAAATGACTATTACTTTATTTTGTTTTTTGAGAGGCATTTGTATCCTAATACTGACCAGAAGTATAAAATATTTCTCAGTTTATTTTATCAGGTTGAAAACTTACAGCTAAATGAACTGAAAGAAGTATTTCAAAACCCACTTAGGAATAATTATTCTTAAAAGCTAAATCAAAAGGAAATTCACTATAATGAAATAAAGTAAAAATTGTTCTTAGCAGGTTAAATTTAATTATTCTGTCATCAGATTATTGACTAAACTATGTAGGTTTCAAGGAGTTTCATTAGTTAAATGCTCTGAAAATTAGGAGAGATAAACTAAAAACAGAAGATGTATGAAAATGTATAAATGATGGTTTTGTATGTCACAACAAGCATTTGAATATAGAATTTTGTTCTATCTTAAGTGATATTATTTCTTCTCATTCTTATTTTGTATCCAAGAGCCTGAGTTTTAATAACAAGTAACCCTCAGGCAAGAAAAACAGTGCTTCAAAATAATTTGTAAAGTAAAACTTATTTTTAGCAAATTCTCCAAGGAATGAATTTCTTCTTAATATTTCAAATTAAACTTTTCATGTCACAGATTCTTTAAAAAAATATCTGATTAAATTACAAAGCCTCTATAAAGTAATCTCCCCATGGACCTAGGAACACTATTTCCATCACTTCAGGGGAAATGACATTTTTTAAAATTAAAATTAATACCAAACTAAAAAAAAAATCATCCCATGTGTGATGCAAATATATGTTGTATTTACATATATTATTTTATCATATATCATAATGTGAGCAATTCCATTTAATAAAAAATACCTAATAACATAACTTTATTCCTTCACATAAATGGGACATGAATAGTCATTGATGTAAGAAGAATCTTAAGAAATCTTAAAATTTGCACCCTCTTATTTCTTTTAATTCATTTTTTTTCCTTTTTGGGGCTACTTTTTAAAGAGCAAAGTTAGGTCAAACAAGATAAATAAAAGGAGATAACAGCAATAAAGGATGAGGGAACTAAATACATTTTAAGCAGCAACCCTGATATCCACAACAATATTCATTTCGCAGCAGTCACACAGACCTTCAACATCTTCCTTGAATTTCAGTCATTTGAGTTCTTTATTTAAAATCAGTGGATAGTTTTGAGCACTAACTATGGACTAGGTGCTATGCCTTGAGCACACACAAAAAAAACATGCTCTCAATGTGGAATAAGAATACCTGAGTTTGTGCTCAGATTGGGCAGTTCCTGGCCTGCAATCTAGACCAAATCCTTTAATGCCATAAGCCTTACTTTCTTCATCTATATATCTACCCTGATGTATGATCCTTGAAAACGAAGAAGGACATCAAACACCATGTCTCTGAGATGCTCTTTTACCATTTACAAGACTCTACCAAGGTCAAGGGAACAATGACAGCCATAATGTCTGGGTAACTATCATCTGAAGGAGCATGGACTCTCTCACACATACACTGGGAACTGGATAAGCAAGTGTTGTCTGCAAAAAAATTTATTCTGTGCACATAAGCAGAAGGCAGCTCTTCTATGGAATGCTGGTCATACAAAGGGACAGCACAAACTAAAGACATCAGATGGCTTAAACTATAAAACCCAAAGGGGTTCCATAGTGACAGGCAGAACACTACCTGTCCAGCCTCCACTGGACATTCTGTTAGTATGTTTCAATAAACCCTATGTCTCATATACCATCTCCATGTATTTTCTTTGGTCTCAATTTATCCCACTGTCCTAGCACAGCTAGACTGTGGACAGGACATCTGTTAACTCAATAAATAAAGATCAGATACGTTAATTATCTTGCCTATTAAAAGACATAGGCAAATGTAAAACATTGTTGTACTTCTAGCATCAGAGATTATGTCTTATTCACTGTTTTCAATCTCTTAAATTCCCTAGCACAATGCCTGTCATGTAGACAGTGCATAACAAAAAATAGATATGGAGAGAGAGTTCTGTGTTTATAAATTGAAAGAATCAGTATTACTAAAATGTTTATACTATGCAAAGCTATCTATAGATTCAATGAAATTTCTATCAAAATTTCAATGTTTTTTTTTACAGAATTAAAAAATCAATCCTAAAATTTGTATGAAACCACAAAATACCCCAAGTAGTCACAGAAATCCTGAACAAAAAACAACAAAACCAAGGCACCATAGTATAGATTTTGAAATACACTACAAAGCTATCATAACCAAAACATCATTGTACTGGGACAAAAACAGACACACAGACCAATGGAATAAAATAGGGCACTTAGAAATAAATCTAACATTTATGATTGATTCAGACAAAGGTGCCAAGAACACAGTTGGGAAAATGATAGTTTCTGCAATAAATTGTGCTGGGAAAACTGGAATCCATATACAGAAGAATGAAATGAGACTCCACATCTCACACCACAAATAAAATTCAACTCAAAATGGATTACGGACTTAAATGTAGGAACTGAAACTTTAATTCTACCAGAAGAAAACACAAGAAACAATCTTCTAGAACACTGATCTGGTCAATGATATTTTTGGATATGACCCCAGAAATATGGGCAAAAAAGCAAGTAGGCAAATAGGGTTACATTGAACTAAAAAGCTTCTACAGAGTCAAGGAAATAATCAAATGTGAGGAGACAAGCCAGGAAAAAGGAGAATATAATTGAATATCATACATTTGACAAAAAATTAATATCCAAGAAAACAATAGTTTTATTTTGTTATAGTAAGAAATGATGGGCAAATAACCTTAAAGATATCTTTCAAAGAAGATATACAAAAGGTCCACAGGTATATTTAAAAATGCTGAACATCAAATAAATACAAATCAAACCACAATGAAATATTATTTCACATCTGTTACAATGGCTACTTTCAAAAACATAAACAATACACAGACTAGCCAAAGCAATCTTTGGCAAGAAGAGTGAGGCAAGAGGCATCACAATACGAGACTTTGAATTATACTACAGAGCTATATTAACAAAAACAGCATGGTATTAGCACCAAAACAGACACATAAACCAATGGTACAAAATAGAAGACACAGAGACAAATCCACATAGAGTTTTCTCATCCCAGAAAAAAGGTGCAAAGACATACATTAGAGAAAAGATAGCCTCTTCAGCAAATGGTGCTGGGAAAACTGGAAATCCATAAGTAGCCATGTGAAATTAAATCCCTATCTCTCACCCTGTACAAAATTCAACTCAAAGTGGATCAAGGACTTTAGCATTAGAACAGAGACCCTGTGGCTAACAGAAGAAAAAGTAGGACCAAATCTCCACCATTTCAGGTTAGGAACTGACTTTCTTAACAACACTCCCAAATCACAAGTAGTAAAATCAAGAATCAATAAATGGGATGAAATAAAACTAAAAAACTTCTTCTTCACCGCAAATGCAACCAATCAAGAACATGAACAGAGAGCTTCCAGAATGGGAGAAAATCTTTACCACCTGCACCACAGAGCATAAAGAACCCAAGATACATAAAGAACTCAAACTTAACACCAATAATAATAATAATAATCAGTACATGGGCAAAGGAACTGAACAGACACTTCACAGAAGAAGAAATACAATTTATCAACAAATATATGAAAAAAATGTTCAACATGACAAGCAATTAGAGAAATGCAAATTAAAGCTACACTGAGATTTTTTTTATCTCATTCCAGTCAGAATGGCAATTATCAAGAATACAATCAACAATAAATGTTGGCAAGGCTAGTGGGATTGCCAGTTGGTGCAACCATTATGGAAAGTGGTATAGTGATTCCTCAGAAAGCATGGAATGGAACCACCACATGACCCAGTTATCCAACTCCTAGGTTTATACCCAAAGGACTTAAGATCAGCATACTACAGTGACATAACCACATCAATATTTATAGCAGCTCAACTCACAACAGCTAAACTATGGAACCAACCTAGGAGCCCTTCAACAGATGAATGCATAAAGAAAATGTGGTATATATACACAATAGACTATTACTCAGACATTTAAAAAACAATGAAATTATGGCATTTACAGGTAAATGGATGGAACTGGAGCATATCATGCTAAATGAAATAAGCCAATCCCCAAATTCAAAAATGGGTGTTTTTCTCTGATGTGTGGAATCTAATTTCACAATGTGTTGGGGGGGGGGAAGCAGATAGGGAACAATAGAGGTACTTTGGATTAGAAAAAGTGGAATGAAGGGAAGGGAGGGGGAATAGGAATAGGAAATGTAATAGACTGAATCTTGGACATTACTATCCTGTGTGCATATATGTTTATACAACCAATATATAACCATTCTACATCATGTACAACCAGAAGAATGAGAAGTATATTTCATGTATGTATAACATGTCAAAATACATTCTACTATCATCTATAACTAATTGGAACAAATAAAAAGAATTTTAAAAAAACAATATAAGTGTTGATAAACATACAGAGAAGAGTATTCTTGTGTACTATTAGTGGGAATGTAAACTAGGTTTGCTATTGTGGAAAAAAATATGGCGTTTCCTCAAAAAATTAAAAATAGAACTATCAGATGATCCAACAATCTTACTTCTGGGTATAAATCCAAAAGAAATGAAATATGTATGTTGAAGAGTTATCTGCATGTACATGTTCATTAGAGCACTGTTCATAATAATCAAAATACAGAATCAGCCTGTCCATCAAAAGATGAATGGATTTAAAAAATGTGTTATATATACATAAGGGAATAGCATTCAGTCTTTCAAAAAATAAAATTTTGTTATTTAAGACAACATGGATAAACCTGGAAGACACCACATTAGATGAAATCAGTCAGGCACAGAAAGACAAATATCACATAATCTCACTTATATGGAGTGGAAAAAACTTCAACTCAAAAAAACCCCAAAAACCAGAGACTAAAATGGTGGTTACCAGAGACTGGGGCAAGGAGTGGGTGGTACTGAGGAAACAGTCAAAGGGCACTGCATTAGCCAGCTTTCTGTTCCTGTGGCAAAATACCTGAGGAAAAAAATTAGAGGAGGAAAGGTGTATTTTGGTTCATAGTTTTAGATGTTTCAATCCATGGTTAGCTGGCTCTATTGCCTTGGGCCTGAGGTAAAGCAGAATATCATGGTGAAATGATGTGGGGAAGTAAAAATGTCACCCCATAGCAGCCAGGAAGCAGAAAGAGATAAAGAAAGGGCCAGGGATATATATATATATATATATATATATATATATATATATATATATATATAGTCCCCAAGGGTGCACTCCAAAGAACCCACTTATTTCAAGTAGATCCCACTTCTGACAGTCTCCATCACAACCCTGCAATACTATCAGATTATGAACTCATCAATGGATTAATCCATTTATAAGATTCAGAGTTCTTATGATCCAATTACTTCTCCAAAGCACCAACTCTGGACACTGCTGGATTGGAGACCAAGTCTTCAGCACATGAGCCATTGGGAGACAGTCCAGATGAAAACCAAAGCAGGCACAAAATTTCAGTCAGACAGGAGGAGTAAGTTCAAGAGATCTACGGCACTCCATGATGGTTACAATTAATAACACTATATTGTATACTTGAAAGTTGCCAAAAGAATAGAATTTTAGGGCTGAAGTTGTAGCTCTGTTGTAGAACACTTGTCTCTCGAGTATGAGGCACTGGGTTCCATCCTAGCACCACATAAAAACAAATAAAGGCACTGAGTCCATATACAACTAAAAAAAAATTTTTTAAAAAATAGAATTTTAGTGTTTCTCACCTCACACAATAAAATGGTAAGTATGTGATGTAATGCATGTTAATTAACTTGACTTAACTCTTCTATAATGTATTCATATATCAAAATATCAGGTTGTACATCATAAAATATATAATTTTTACTTAATTTCAAAAAATTAAAAAATATATATTTTTTAAAAAGAATTCATCAGGTGTTGGGAAGACATTCTGACGTCAAATATGATAAAAGAATCTACACAGACAAATATAGAAAATGTTGAATCCCTCCTAGCCTAAAAACTGTATGAACAAAAATATACTAATATGTTCTACAGTAATTGGAATATATAGAAATATAATTAAAAGGTCCACATTCTAGTCTCAGGTCTGTTCCTTAATGTCTATATGACCTAAGAAAAATGACTTAACCTCTCTTGGACTTGTGTTCCTCGTCTGGAAAATGTAGACCTTCATATTTCTGGAAACTTCAAAAGACTGTTGTTAGACTCCCATGAGATCACATAAAAATATTTTGAAATATTTTGAATATTCTATACATATTACAAAATATTATCATATTTTCTTCCTGTGTTTCTTGTATTATCTTCTATGGTATTAAGTTTCTGAATATATGTCTTCCTTCTCAAGCCACTAAATGTTCCAATAAATACATTTTTCTTACTTTTTAAAAAAATAATGGATAAACGATCATGCCAGTGATAGCCTCACAGGGATGGGAGCTATCTTAGAGAACAGAGTGAGATAGGTCTATGGTGGAGCCCAGTTCCCACTTGCCTCTAATCCCTAGTCCTATACTGGAGGCTGCTTTTCCTAATTCCGTCTGACACCTGGGTGGAGGTGAACTGTGTTCCCTAAAAGCAGCATGATATATGAAACCATTTAACAGCCAAAAACTAGATTTAGCTCTTGGATGTAGACTTATTTTAATGCTAACATTACATTTCTGGGACTTTGCTCCACTCTGATAGAAGAAATAGGCAATCTAATAGAATGTGTTTCCTTTACCACCCATACACACTCATTTATTGAATAAAACTTGTCCTCTTATCAAGTTATTTTTGCCTTGGTGTTCCTATAATACCTATTAGTAAACCATGATGTCTGAAAAGAAATTGTTCCCATTTTTAAAAAGAAATCACATCCCATTTAATGTTACAAAGTTAAATTCTATGAGCATCAATAAGCCTATTAAATATTTTCAACCCCTTTCACAAATTTGCCTTTTCGTTTCCTACTCTATTATTCTACCAGCAGAATAAGAGCAGGCAAAGAACATTTCTCCTCTATGGCAGAGGGCTCAGCTTTTCCTTAAGGCCTGGAAAATGAAATTAAGCAATATTTTAATCTAAAATTAATCTATTATTAACCTAAAACTTCAAACAATAGCATACCAACTTGAAGGCAAGCCAGTGAGAGGTGAGCAAATATTAACCAGCCTAATCAGTACATATTTAACTTTCTACTACCATGTCAGGCTCCATGTCAGGAAATAGGGGTAAAAATGTTGCTTCTTCTTAAATAACTCATACATATTTATTATTATTTAGTAAAGTACATATTAGATGGAAAACATGAAAAGAACAGAAAGTTTAAAGAATTAGGGCAAAAAGAAAAAAAAAAGAATGGTTTCAATTTTTATAGGACAAAAGTGTAAGGGTAATAAGAGCTTCTACATGTCATTACATCTTGAGACTCAGTTTCATTTGTGAAATTACGGGAATGACCCAGATACTTTCATCCTTACAGGATTGTGGGAGTTTTAAAATATGTTTGCAAATTCTTAGACTCTTCACCCTCCAAGGAGTGGAGATTCATTATCCTCCCCTTGAGTTTGGACTGGATTTATTGGCTCAAATAACAAGAGATTATGGTGGAGAGAACAAGAATAAGCCATAGAATAAGTCATAAAAGCATTGTTGCCTCTTCCTTACTCTCTCTTGATTGTTAATTCAGGGAAAAAGTAGATTCCTTGGTAAGCAGCCCTATGGAGTGTGAGGCCTCACACCAAAAATCCTATGATTGAGACCTCTTAGAAGCACCTCAGCAAAGCCCCCTCAAGCCTTCACATGATGGCACACTGGCTGACATTTTGACTGAAGTCTCATGAGAAAGCATAAGTCAAAAATACTCAACTAAGTCCCCTTCAGGGTTCCAGATTTTCCAAAAATTTTGAGACAATAAACATTTACTGTTTTAAGTTCCTAGGTTTGAGAAAATTCATTACAGAGAAATAGATAACTAATATAATGATATGAATTATATAATGAAAAATACTATAAAATAATGAATGATAACTTTATATTTGACAAAGAATCTGGGAAATTGGTAGCAGCTTTTGCATGCAGAACCATTTAAGATTAAAACAGAAAATATGTGATTCTGTTAGAAATACTAGGAAATATATATAGACCATAGAACTTGACCATAGTCTGGGCATGAACCCTCCACACACTGCTGCATTGTAGCCCACTGAGACAATTCATGGCTTTCATGAGATTGTGTGACACTCAATAAATATTTGTTGAATGAGAGAACAACATGAAAAAAGTGAGAAATGAGTACGTTTAGGAATAATATGGACACAAGCTAATGTTAGAGAACACTTTGCTTGTTTTAGACAGTGAGATAAAAACTTCATATGAATGAACAAGAAAGTAGTTGTGTTATTCAGAACAATTGATTTGAAAGGATCCACTGTCTTAAACTCATTTAAACATAGAGAAAAGAAGGAAAGGAATTTGATGAAAATTTTAAAAACCACCAAGCAGAGCAGAAAAAGTAATTATATGAACCCAAGATTATCTTGGAAAATATGCCTTATCAGTATCTCAGAAGATGTTTCTCTAGGTAATATGATTTTTCAACAAGAAAAAACTGAGCAAACCAGTGTGAATTACTGGAATAGAGTTTAAACCAGTGTTTATTTAAAACTACCTAACACAATTATATGAATAAGGCCTGCTTGCTAATCATTAACTTTACTAGTGCCAATAGAATCATATATTATTTTTCAAAAATTTGTTATTTATTTCAGCATTCTGAACTAAAACTACAAATAAAGGTACAAGAAAATGATGATAAATTAAAATTTAAAGATGTTGAAATATTTATCGGTTATATACAAAAATATTTTGTCATGTACTTTAATAATTTATAAACACATATTCCATTAAATGTCACCTCGATTACTGTCTAAGTATATTGTTAGAGTTCTGAAAGAACAGATTTGGACTTAGAAAGAGACCTGATTATTGTCCTCATATTCTTTCCCTTTCACCTCTAATTGGAAGAGCAAACATTTGTTTTTTATTTGGGCTGAACATTCACGTAGCAAAAGACCTGAGGTTAGTAGAACATTTTAAAAATATTTTCAAATTTTGTTCTTATGCAACTCAGTTTTCTTCTAAAATCTATGCACCTCTGACTCTTGAATTTTTATCTTTTTATTTTTTTAAATCTTTTTAACTCTTGTGCCTTTTATCTAAACAATAAGGGCAATTTAAATAAATACATTCATATGAACTACAACCCATATAAAAATCCTGAGAACATGGATCCTATTTACCTGGCACAGCTCAATCACATGCTGTGCCTACGAGGAATACCCTGGCATTCCAAATGCAGTCACAGAATGACTTTCAGAATGGCTCCTTGACACTTTGCTTGTTTCTCTTGTTCTCCCGCAGTGGACCTTCACTTGTTCCCATGCTGCTCAGCTCGGTATTGTGACTGGCTCCCATCCCAGTTCCAGACTTTTGGCTTAATTCCCAAGACTCAAAATCACAGCTCTTATTCCTAACTTCATTACAAATTATTAACTGATAATGAGTCCTTTTTTGGAAGTGACCCCAGCTCTTCTACAACACATACCATATTTCTGGGGGCTGATACTTGGCTAGGCCTGGTCCACAAGTAGGTACAAGATATTGTAGGTTTGGCATATCTACATATGAGAGATTATCCACCCATGCCACGCATATTGTTGTTGGACCTGCCCAGTAGAAACTGGGCCTTTGGCCATCTGCCTGTGTATCACCCTTTACAGAGGTCCTTGTTTCAGAAAGTGCCTGCTTTAATATCTCTCTCAGATGCCAGATCATTTATTTTCATCAAAACCCCAACCTGGAGAGTAAGGACAATCATATATTCAAACATATATACGCCTTATTCAGGAAAGTGAACTTTTGCACTTTAGAAAAAGTTAAAAAGAAAGACAAAATACAGGAGTTGGAAATTTGGCACCACTCAGAGTTAAAAGTTTGCCGATCTTTGGTATACATAAACACAAAAACAGTCCCAAGTGCATTGACTCAGGCAATAATTGATCAAAGCTCATAATGAAATCCTTAGACCTTCTTCAATTTCAAAAACCTGACAAGAAGTACTTGGAAGGGAAAATACATGAAAAAAAATGGCTCTGAAATCAATATTTTCCATCTGTGGAAGACAGAAGGAAAAAAATTTTTTTGCCCTTGGCCTGGGAGTGTTTTATATCTTTCCATGGCCACATGCCCGTATATTCTTGCGGCATCCAAAGACTGCAGAACAACAGGAATGAATGGAACCTGGGACGTTAATGCAATTCAGTGCATTCATTTGTACAACTGTTATATGTTAAGCTCTCACTGTGTGCTGGAACAATAATGTTCCTGCCCTTCTCAGAGTTTATGTTTTCATGGACCAGAGGGATAAAAGTAAAATAAGTAAGGTAGTGTTATGTGCTGAGGGGAAATAAAGGCAGATTTAAAAAGGACTGTGAAGTGCTACTTTGGTAAGCAATGTTGCTATGGAGGTCAGCATCCAAAATTAGACAAAGCCAAGGAAGCTCAGCAAACATGGGAAGAAATTACAGCAGAAGGAAGGATGGAGGCAAAAGTCCAGCAGCAAGAATATGCTTGGAGGATTCAATGAATGAAAAAAAGGAATAGGCATCTGCAACCCAGAATGAAAGTTGTAAAGTGTAGGAAATTATTCAGAAAGGTTGCCACAGGCCAGATCACAAAGTCCTTGTAAATTGTAGTAAGAGTTATAGTTGTTTTCGTTCGTTTGTTTTTCTCAAGTGCCTTTAGAAGCTATCTGGGGGAAATTCAATTATCGGTCCCAATATTTTCCTTGCCAGAATAGGTTTATGTACTCAAGCTCTTGGCCACATTATTTTCACTGTGCCCTTCAATGAGGGTGGAGTATATTTCTGCACACCATCAATCCATGAGACTCTCTTTGGTCAAAGGAAGATTAACAAATGTGAAACACAGGCCTTAGATGTGCCCACAAGAGTTGTCTGGGCTTCTGGAGACACAACTCTGATTTTCATTTAAAGAGCAGGTTTCAGGTAGTCCCTGTCCCTTCAACCAGGACCCCAGAATAAGACTCACAACAGAATCCATCCTAAAGCCTGAAGCAGAGCCACATTAACTGAACTGGGAGTGGGTTTGCTGTGGCAAACCACTGAAAGTCAGGGTGGCTTGTTAAGCAGAATTATTGAAACAAAAGCTGAGTGATATATCATAGGAGGGTTTCAACCAAAGAAAAAAAGTAGTTATTAGATTTTTATAAAGACGATTCTTAGGAGAAATGACATAAATTGAAGAGAGTAGACAGAAAAAAGACAAGAGGGGAAAGAGGAGGCCAGTTTGGAGATTGCTGCAAGAATTCAGGTGAGAGGTAGTGGAGGCTTAAGCCAGGGCGACAGTGGGGGGGGGGGGGAGTTGGCAGGATTTGTTGATGAATGAGATGTGAGGTATGAGATAAAGGAGTGTTGTAGCACACCATCTCACAGCAATTTTATCATCCAGCTTGTTATTTTATCCATCCCACCAGCCCAACCTACGTTTCTAAGCATAAAAATCAGCATATAAAGAGTGTTTTTGTCAACTGCCATATATCCAGAGACACAGTTGCTATAGCAGCCAAGCAATTCTCTTTGGGCAGCCAGGTGGAAACCAAATCATCTTGAAGAATCCTAGTACGGAATAAGGAGATTTTTCTTCAATACAACATAACAAACTTCATAATTGCTGTTTTTAAAAAAGAAATAAGAATATCTAAATCAGGATGCTCTGGTCTGGCACATAATAATCTTTTTTGGAAACAACTCCTGTTTTGTTTTGTTTTTTTTATTTTGCAGTTTGTTCTGAGGATGTCATGGACATTGTTGTTTTGCCTTTAGGCTGACTCTGGCAGATGCTAGGGCATCTATCTCCCTCCTTATCTGAGTGAGTGCCTGTCCTTGAGTTCCTACAGTGACCCAGGCCAGGGTACATACTTCATTCATAGCCGGGGATTTGCTTCCAATTTATGTCATTTCTCCTAAGTGAAACAATACTAGAGCCTCAAGGACCACCTGGCCTCCCTCTGGCCATTTTTCTTTGAAGCTCAGAGCTAAACCAGTCTTGGGAGTCTGAATATCCCTTTCCCATATGGCTCACTCTGGCACTTCTCTCTATAAAACCAAGATTTTCTACCTGTACATTGTACATCCAGCTCAAAGCCCTAACCACTCAGATGACAAATGAATAAAGACAGTCTCCACGACTCATATATTTATAATCCCCTTGCTTCTCTCATAAAATCTTTAGCCTCCAGCTCTTATGATTTGGGTGACACATTATCTTATAGTGTACCCCACCCACCATCTGCATGCATATAGAACCATTTGTGGTGTCTCCTGTTCATTGTGTCCCCAGTGGTCCTTCATAAGCATTTGTCCTCCTCCTTGAGAAGACTGGAATAAGGGAAGACCAGCAGGTGCTGACATTGATGGAATTCTTTCTATTTCTGACATTGACCTTACATCACAGTATATTAAACTCTTTTTACTGTTGTATTATGACAGTCAGGGTCAAACAGTTTTTGAAATGCCTCATGTCTACTTGACAGCCATGGAAGCAATTGGTCTGATAGACTATAATAAAGAACTATCCCCTAAAGCTCATGGTTATTCAAAATAGACAGTACTGATGTGAGACAACAACAGTCAAACATTCATTAAACTCATTAAAGTCCTAAGATACTCAAGAGGACTCAAAATAAATAGCATTTGACACAAAGAGTTTAAGGAGAAATCTCTTAGGGAAGAGTTTAGAATTGTTTGCAATTTGTAGGAGGGATACATTTCTGCATTTTAGGAAGAAATCTTAAAAACGTTCAAGAGAGATTTATTGCCTGTGATTTCTATGCAGCCAGTGAGTGCTAGGTAAATAAGATGCCTTGCTGGTGAGAGAGCTGTTACTTATTCTTGCAACCTTGGTAAGTATGAGCATGCTATCACAGGACAGATAGATCCTTACTGGAGACACTAAGCAGGCACAAAATATGCATGATGTAATCACACTCTTCAAGAAAATGACTGCATCATGCAACATCCTTCACAGTTCCCTTTTCCTTCATATTCAGGGAAACATGTTTCGCCTTGCTCCTCTGTTGAATCGGAGTCACAAAAGACAGGTGTCTCTACATGTCTCATCTAGAATCATGAGAGTTTAGACAAACTAAAAGGCTAATGTCATAATATATTCTAGAAACAATGTTATTATTATATTACTGTTAGATCCTTGAGGAGAGAGAAGAGATGGATTCTACAATATCATTAGGCACAAACTACATTCATCTAATTCTCTCTTGAGATTAAAAATATTGGGAGTCAGGATATGTATTTAAGTTATTATTGATTCCCATAGGACCTTGAGCAACTTTCCATTTCTCACCTCTGTGTATTAGTTGCTTCTCTGGCAATAAATAGTGTCTGTGCTCCTCCTCAATGAAGAGATCAGAATGAAGGAGGGGCAAGGATGTGACAACATCCTGTGACCTCATTTTTTCCACTTCTGATTCTTGCCTCATACCAAGTAAGCTGTGGTTAGACAGCTGCCATGGATTGGATGTTGTTGGTTCCTCAAGGGTCCCTATATTGGAAACTTGGTCCATAATGGTAGAAAGTGCCATGGAACCTTTAAGAAGTAAGGGTGTATGGGTCACTGAAGGCATGCCTTTGGAAGGGAGTAAACCCCTTCTCACAGTACCTCTCACTAGTCCAGAAGAGAGGGTTGTTACAGCATCAATCCATGGATTGAAGCCTTGATGTGATGCAACTGGTAGGACTCTTACCAGAACTGAGCCAACACCCATGACCTGCCCTTGAACCCCCAAGACTTGTGAGCTAGGTAAATCTCTTTTCTTCACAGGTTGATTACCTCATAGAAGTCACTGAGGTGACAAAGTGCTATTAAGACTACAATTTTAGAAATAAAGGATAAAAAAGGCATAAATTTAAGGACTCTTAAAATCAATACGCACATTTGGAACAATGTTTTAATAGTGAATTGTTAATTTCTACTAGCCTATTAGACGTTCCTACTAGTAGGTTCCTTAGCATTCTATTCTAACATGTCCAAAACAAAAGCTACTATTTTTTCCCTATAAATGTAATCTTTTTTCTAAGTTTTCCATCTCAACCATTATTTCACCTTGTCAGGCAAGCCAAAAAATGCTGTATTGTCCTGTGCTCTTCTCTCCCCAACTACAATTGTCCAGTTGCTCAATAATAGAAATTCTGCCTCTAAGAATCTCTCAAATTTATTTATTCTTTTTCATTTGCCACAGTCGCTGCACTCATTGTGTTATAAATAAACCTCTCTCATTTCTTTCCAACCCATCCAGCAAACCTGTTTCACAACTGAAATATTTACCTGCTAGTGCCATTCTCTAACCAAAGTCGACTTTGGTGATGCCCTGTTGCCTGTAGGGAAAACTCAAAGTCATTTCAACAATCTTTTTTTTTTTTTTTAGTATCTACTACATATACTATGAAGTATGGAAATATGAAGATGAAAAGATATGGACTCGTAGGGTATCTATACTGTGATTCTAGGAGAATCAGATTTGTTACCAGCTATTTACAATGCAATGAAATATATGTAAGCGCAAGATGATGTTCAATATTCAGAGACAAGGTGGAATATAGAATGTTCACTAATTTAGAGACTTTCCAATGTAAATATGTTTGAGCTTCAGATGAGTATGCCAAGCAAAGGGAATGACATATAGAAGGTTCATAAAAATGAGCAGCACTTCAGAAACTATTCCTTTCAATCATTTTTATTGCTGGGAACCTGGATACCAAGAACTTGAGATGGAGAGCCCTGGAATTGGAATCATTGGGTATGGTGTTAGGAGGTGGTATTATAAGTAAGAAAGAAGAATAGGGAGTAATCAAAGTACACAGACAATGGGACGGGGAGGGGGATAATATTTATGTTGAAACATTCCAGAGTAGGTCTCACTTCAAGGGAGAATTCTATAGAAGAAATTAAGATATGGCCATAAAAGCCATGCAGTAAGTTAAAGCTTTGAAAGGAAGAACCCAGTGCCTGAGAACTCAAGATGTGACCTACTGAGGAAAATTAAGATGTGACATTCAAAAAGAAGACAAAACTCATAGAAGAGTGATGTCAGAGAAGTCAAAAGAGAAAAATGATCAAAAAGAAACAGCAACTAATACAGTCCCACTCCAGCATCGAACTCTGATCCAGACTACAGGTTCAGCCTCACTCACTCCTGGCTCAGCTCTACTCTTTCTGTGTCTTCTCTGCCTCTAATTGTAGCAATAAGAGGAACACTAATAACAGTAGCTCTCTTTGATAGCTCATTTGCATGTGATGTCCTTTGGTATTTTAGCTTATTTAATTCTTATATTTCATAAAATAAATACTATTATTATCTCTAATTAACAGAAAAAGAAACTAAGGCTAAGAGAATATGGGAATGGTCCATGATTACACAGCTTATATTTATATATTTAAGTAATAAGATATTATCTATTATTAAAAATCTAACAATTTATTAGCACAATTAGTATTTAAGTTCAGGTATAATTTAGCTACAATAGACCATTTGCCAATCCCAAACATGCCCAACTGTTTTTTGTCTTCCTGACTATGCTTACCTACCATATCCTGAATTTGCCCATCCTCTCTGGGGAAAGCACATTCTTCCGTAGAAACACAATTCAAGTGTTGTGGGAAGCCATTCTCGAACATGATTGGGCACCTCCCTGACTGGGTGAGAGGTGTTCCAGCCAAACTGTGTCAGAACTAATCCCCACCCTTTTTAGGTTCGAGAGCCCATTCGTGTGGAGGTGTGCCTGACCACTGACCCTGAGACCAATCACTGACCCTGACCTTGGAATGCTGTCCTCCTCGACCTTCACTGCATGGAATTTTCCCCTGAATTTCTTGTTCCCCAATAAAAGGACACTCTCTGGCATGCCCTGCCTCTCTCTCTCTCCTGCTAGTGTCTTGTGTAAACCTCGCTACCCCACCAGGTGGCTCGAGGCAGGAGCCAGAAGGGGAGCCGTCTCAGACCTGGTCAAAGAAAAAGGTAAGTTGAGTTTATGTGTGTTTATTTTGATCTCACTAGTTAACTTCTATGCTTAGAACCTCTAGTATGAAGCTAGCGTGCTGGTCACGCGGCTGAAAGTGTCACTTGTTTGATGAAGTCTTTCCCTGAACTGACTTTTCTCCAGACAATTTTACAACTTTCTTCCTCTGGGTTTCCATTAGCATACTATTCATGCCATCCTAACATGTAAAAAGCAGGTGAACACCCAAGGAGATCATTAGGACCTGTGAACAGGTTACATCACATGGCTAAAGGGACTTTGCAGATGTAATTAAGGCCACTGGACTTTAAAGAGATTATCTTGGATTATCTAGGAGTCCAATCTAACCAAACAAATTCTTTTCTCTCTCTCTCTCTTTCTATCCTAGGGATCAAATCCAGGACCTTATGCGTGTTAGGTAAACAACCTACTACTAAGTTACATCTCCATCCCTCCTGATACAACTTCTTAAAATTAGAGAAATTTCTCTGGCTAGAGTCAGAAAGATGTGGGAAAAAGTGGGAAAAGGAAGTCATAGAGATTGGAAGTATGAGACACTCAACCCATCACTGCTGTGTGGGACTTCAGAGAAATGATGAGAAAGAATGCAGGAAACCCAAAGAGGGAAAACTGGCCCTTAAATGACAGCCAGCAAACAAACAAACAAAACAGACCTTGCTTCACACTCCAACCTGAAGAGAACTAGTTCGGCCAACATCCTGGATAATTTTGGGAGCTGAGTTTTCCCCAGAACTTCTAATGAAGAATACAGACTAACCCAAACCTGAATTTTCACCTTGTGACATCCTAAGTCAAGGACCTATCAGAGCTCACTTGGACTTCTGAACTACAGAAATTATGAATTAGTAAATTTTTGTTGCAAGTAAATTTTTGGCAACTTGTTGTGGCAGCCGTAGAAAGAAAATTAATACAACATCCCATGTATTCCAGTTCACTGGTTATATGTGGCTATATTCCCTGGAAGTTGATTCAGTGAATCAAGCAATCTCATATTATCTGTGAAGCATTTGTCCTTAATATTATGAGTAATCCAAAGAACAATTGCAGTCAAATTTGAATTGAATTTATTAAATGTTCTTTGGGTTCCCCATCTTGACCTCATAAGGGCCCTTCATCTTATAGCCTGTTTGTTCTTGGTTCCATCTGAATATGAGTACTTCTTCTGCTGTTATTGGAAGATCATCTTCTTAATACCAGGGTCACAAAACAAATATGATACTGGCCTTTCTTCAGGACTCTCAGACTCAAAAGCTACTCCAAAAAGTTGGGCTACTTTGTTCTCAAATACTTTTGTAATCTAGTCCCAAACACATGCTCTTGACCTTGACCATTCCCTTGTCTGCCTAATAACTGATTGCTTTGCTGTCATCTAAAACATAAGGTGGATTGGTGAACATGGGGTCTCTTATCTTGGTCAGGGAGTGAAAAAGAGGTGAAAGACTTATACAATGAAAACTACAGAACCCTAAAGAGAGAAATAGAAGAAGATCTTAGAAGATGGAAAAATATACCCTGTTCATTGATAGGCAGAACTAACATCATCAAAATGGCGATATTACCAAAAGTTCTCTATAGGTTTAATGCAATACCAATCAAAATCCCAACGGCATTTCTGGTAGAAATAGATAAAGCAATCATGAAATTCATATGGAAAAATAAAAGACCCAGAATAGTAAAAACAATGCTAAGCAGGAAGTGTGAATCAGGCGGTATAGCGATACCAGACTTCAAACTATACTACAGAGCAATAGTAACAAAAACAGCATGGTACTGGTACCAAAACAGGCGGGTGGACCAATGGTATAGAATAGAGGACACAGAAACCAATCCACAAAACTACAACCATCTTATATTTGATAAAGGGGCTAAAAGCATGCAATGGAGGAAGGATAGCATCTTCAACAAATGGTGCTGGGAAAACTGGAAATCTATTTGCATCAAAATGAAACTGAATCCCTTTCTCTTGCCATGCACAAAAGTTAACTCAAAATGGATCAAGGAGCTTGATATCAAATCAGAGACACGGCGTCTGATAGAAGAAAAAGTAGGCTATGATCTACATACTGTGGGGTCAGGCTCCAAATTCCTCAATAGGACACCCATAGCGCAAGAGTTAATAACTAGAATCAACAAATGGGACTTACTCAAACTAAAAAGTTTTTTCTCAGCAAAAGAAACAATAAGAGAGGTAAATAGGGAGCCTACATCCTGGGAACAAATCTTTACTCCTCACACTTCAGATAGAGCCCTAATATCCAGAGTATACAAAGAACTCAAAAAATTAAACAATAAGAAAACAAATAACCCAATCAACAAATGGGCCAAGGACCTGAATAGACACTTCTCAGAGGAGGACATACAATCAATCAACAAGTACATGAAAAAATGCTCACCATCTCTAGCAGGCAGAGAAATGCAAATCAAAACCACCCTAAGATACTATACTCAAGCCCCATGACTAAATATCTGGGCACTGTGGCTAAACCAAGGTGACACAAATTAACCATCACAGTGGTAAAATCATCTTAGCCTTTGCATGAGAGGGTGTGCCTACTTGGACTACTTATTTAGTACCATAGAAAATACAATTGGAGGCCCAGACTCAACCATTTTTTGACAAAATATACCTTTTAGATTTTTTCCTCTTATTTTTTTGTCTCATTATTTTAAAGGATTATTTTCTTCATCCTATGTATGTATATTTAACTAAGGGAACAAGATGTTGAACCTGAGGTGCAGCTTTCTAGGTAGGTATTTAAAAGCATCCTCTTTAAACCACATCTCATATAGTCAATGTTGTTTCCCCTAAAGCAATTCATAATGAATCCACAGGGGATAAAAACAAATGAGGCTAATGCAAATTTATTCATATTAGGTTTCAACTTTTTATAAAGTCTTGTAAGAATTGTTGCTCTTTGCTTCTTTATGCAAAGTTGCAAGAAGTTTAAACTGCAGATGATATTAGCATTGCTAACACCATCTGAGATTTTAACATTTCTTTTTCATCAGTCTTGCTTTTCTCATTCTGCAACAGAGTCATGTCTACCTACACCTTTGGAAGTGCTGCTGCAAAAGTGGACTTCCATTTGCTTATCTATTCATCATTCTGAGTCCTTATTGAGTGGCTCATTCTTCATGCAGGATCTCTGGAGTGTATCTCAGTCACAGGCAATATGCTAGTTTTGTGAGTACAGCTCTGAGTATTTGTTCTACAAAGGCAGATTCAGGCAAGATATTGGTTTTTTGTCCAAGGTTAATACAAAGGCATATGATAAGAACTCACACTTCAGTTCAAGTCCAACAGTAAGAGCCCTTTTCTTTTTTATAACATGGTCAGAAGTTTTGGTTTTGTTTTCTGGGATATTGACTTGTTAATTTTAAAGGTTATTTTTCCTTTCAAAGAAATAAATATCTTTCAAGATATTTTAAAATTTGAAGTTAATGTGTTCACTGTAGCCAAGGATACAATAAAATAATTAAAGAAAATCTAACAATTTGCTCCATCTCACTGAGGAAACCAATGCTAACAACTTGATGTGCATCTTTTCATCTTTCTCCAAGGTTATAGAAACACACACACACAGACACACATGCACATACACACTCGCACACCTTTCATTTTATAAATGACATAGCACACATTAATCTGCAGCTTCCTTTGCCTCATTTAACAATCCACTTATTGGTAGCCCAATAGGTCAACACTTTGACACTTTTTTTTTCCTTTTTAAACTACTGTTTTATCCTAGGTACATACAAAAACCCTAACACAAGGATTTGCCCACAGGCATTTTATTTGGGGGCAAGTTACCTTAAGACAGTCAAGAATGAAGCATAGGTGGCAGGAAAGTCAACCAGTGAATGATTATCAAGTTGGCCGATACTGTGGGAATCTAGGGTTTAAAGAGCAGAAAATGTATCCCAGAACAGTCTGCATAAGAGAAAGAAGAGAAAATTTATATACTGGCCATACTCTGACCACTAGAGTATATAAGACCCATATCCTTATCTAAAAAGACTCATATCTTTTGCAATTTCATGTTTTCATGTTTATTGAAAAGGCAGAATTCCTACCTATAAATGTTCTGAATGTTAACTGAGTGATTCTGGACACAAAGGAAGAAATATGGAATATAAATTAAGGAAAGTGCTGTCAATTATGCCTACAAGCAGCTGGTTGCTACAGCAACAGCTGGAGTGCAATGTGGACTGAAAGGATGTGGGATGCCCAAGAGATGTCTAAAACAACCGCATAGTGTTCCATGATGTCTATGTGCCATATTTGTTTAACTATACACAGCTGAATAGTTACTTGCATTCTTTTCCGTTTTATTTTTTGCCCCTACAATGTTGCACAGAACATCTTTAAATATAAATAGTCATATATATTAGTATTTTATGTACATAATATATTTTCCTAAAGTGGAATTGCTGATTCAGAGCACTTTTCGTTGGTTAACTGATTCATTTCTCCCATAGCACAGTGATTATTATTGTCTTCAGTTTTCACATGAGGAATCAGAGATACCCAGAAGTCTAGGAAGGCAGATAGAATTTTTAAATGGCTACTAAAAGATTAAATTCCAAAAATATTCTTGGACTTTAAAAAATAAAATATCTTAACATTATTAAATTAACCTTCTTTTAGTTCTTTAACTTATAAATCATATTTCTTTGCACCAATTAAAACATCATAACTTCAGGAAAGGGAGGAAGGTGGATGCTACTACCAGGTGACACATCTAAATGGAATGGCAGAACTCCTTCCCTGTAAAAGAATAAAGAGGAAGGCCTAGCCCTTGCTGAAATGCTTACATGGAAGTCACCTTTAGGGTAGGATACAGGAAATGATCCTAATTTGAGAGCTACAAGGTTGAAAGCTTAATTTCTGAACCTCAGTGGATGCTGTATCTTTCTGTAAAGAACTTTCTGTCACAGTACCAAAACCAATGGCTTGTCCTATGCCTCAATTATTGATTAAAAAATTAGTTGACAGGGCATATTAAGAGGTAAAAAGGCTTCTAACATGTGCCTTCTTTTTGTCTCTGACCCTACACCAAAGCAGAAGAATGTATTCCACTTATAAGACCTAACACGTTTTACACTTCGGAAAATAACCTCAGAAAACGAATGTAAAAGATATACATGCAATAGTAGCGCAATTACATGCATCAGGGAATACATCTTAAGTTACTAGCAATGAATATTTTCATGAACAGTATTAATAAGAGCTTTTTGCCCCTTAGCCTATTTGTGATGCTAAGGATCCAGTTAGCAATAATAGCTCTTTAAAGACAGAAGAAATTCAAAATGATTCATTTTTCAAGAGCATAAAAAGCAAAAGATGCTCCAGGGAAGGTTTATCAGCTATTACCAAATCAGAAATGATTGCCAAACTTTCCAAACACGTGGATGAATTATTCGTTTTGAAAAAGAAAATAGTTGTTAATAGATTTGTCTATCTGGGGAAAATGTAGCAGACAGACTTCTAGAAAGCAAAATACCATACAAAGTATACTTGAAAATCGGGAGTTTCTTTCATTAGTAAAGGTGACACATCTAAATTCAGAGACTTTCGCATCCACATGCCTTCATGCTCACTTAGAAAACTGAGCAATTAAGGGTGAATTGGTAGTTAAGGCCCTAACTTTACCACTTGTAAAGTAATGATAGTACTTGTCTTGCAGGTTTCCTGTATGAGAACTTGCCTCATATTGAGTCTTGGTGACATAAGGTATCATAGGAAAAAGAAGCAAAATGCTTTCAAAGAAGTAATGATGGATATGGAAGCATATAATATCTGCAAAGCCAAGAAAACTACAGAACTTACCCAATGCCGAACTCAGAGCAGCCACATGGCTTAATTTTAAAAAAGTGAAATGAGAAGATTCCAATATGAATCATGATATAAGTTTCTAGGCACCTTTCTTTATAGGCAATTCTATCCTCTGCTAGAAATCAGTAAGACAGAACATATTGAAAAATGTTCAGGTCTCCCTCAGGCTTTGGTTCATTATAAACTCTTTTACTTAATGCACACATGTTATAAGCTAAAATCTCTAGTGAATAGAGATATTATTCACCACAGCCCAGAATGTAGTTTAGCAATACTGGATCTAATCCAAAGGTTTCTTGTTACATGAAGTTCCACAATGACTTTATTAAAATGTGGTTACAATGATCGTATGTCCAGATCTCTGGAGGTGGCCTTTTAGGGAAAGTCAAATACAATATGTGATCACAGACTTGTATAATTTGTGTATTGAAAGATTATCATAGAAGTTGTCATCCAATCCCCCAATTTTATGTCTAAGGAAACAAAGACATTTAGAAGCTAGGTGTCTAATAATGTCTTCAATATAAATACAAAAAAAAAAAAAATGCAATTAATGGGATGGTCCCAGTGAGGAAAGAATTATTCTGACACATCTTCGGCAGACTCTGAGCAGAATAGAACAAGCCATGATTCTGAGAAAAACATAGCAAAATTTCTAGCAGACACATATCTGGTTTTCTCTTTAAAAGATAGAGTGTTGGCCACATGGTCTTGTATTTCTTCACTTCCTGTCTTACCTTAGGACCTTCCACTGAGCAGAGCCTCACTCAGGGCGGAGTCACGTTGAGCAATGGCTTGTCACATACAAATAACAGATGCCAGTGAAATGTCTGGAGCAATATTTGTGCAAACCCTGGTCTTTAGGCCTTTGTTTTGATAGCCACAGTGTTTAGCCCATCAGTATGACTGCAGTGCCTTAACAAGAAAAGTAGCAAGATAAAAATCTTTTGTATGTTTGTGTAATGTCATAGGTAAAAGCAATTACCTTTGTTCAATACTATACAAAGTAGACACTGTTTTAACAAAAGAATTCTAAAAGATAGGAGCTTGTCATCCCTTTCACAGAGATGAGAAAACAGGGGCTAAGAGAGTTAAGAAAAATGGCCCCAAGTCAGAAACTGTCATCCAGACTCAAGGAGCCTCGTTCCAGGACCAACACTTTAATCAGGACACTCTCAATCCCTGCATTCATAACCATCAGATTCTACAACACTTCATTTAATCCTCAAAAAAAAAAAAAAAAAGAACTTTTTTTTTTTTAAAACCTGAGTATTTTTAGCTCCACTTATTTTACCAGAGATAAAACTTGAGTTTAGCAATGTTAAAGATAAAGAGGTCACAAACATGACAAGTATGCTGGAAAGCCAGGACTGTAATCCAGGTCTGACTGATTCCAAAGTCTCTACACCATTTTAACCACTGTGCACTTCCAGCCTTCAGTAGCACTATCCCCTGCTGGGGATAGAACCTGGGGCCCTGGCTCAGCTTTAGGGGCTGCATCCTGCTCTCTATAATCCTGGCTTAGGGAGAGACCATCTGGAACCATGATGTGTCCATCTCCCCCACACTGCCTGTGGCTATTTCTTACAAACCCATCCTGCCTTATCCTCTCAAGCTGAGTTCATCACCCTTTGGACACCCTGTGTTGGCTGCTGGCCATCCCTTCTGCTGGGAACAGGGAGGGGGAAAAAAAAAAGTTAATTTCCTCAGCTCTGGCCAAGCTTCTTTTCTTCTTCCCTTTGTTCTGTAGAACTAAAAACCAATATCCCTTCTAGTCCAAATTATCCAAGTCTCTCCAACTAGATTATATTCTTAATTAAAAATTCTTAATTAAAAATAGTTCAGTGTAATGCTATTTTTATCTGCAGTTATATATGTAGGTATACACATTTAGATTTATAAATTACAGTTTTATATTTTATCCAGTTTAATAAAACATTCTTTTAAATAACTTTAATATATATTTAGTGATGTAAACACATTTCTGTGGAATATTTAGTTGTAGAAACTATTTACTAACCTTCAACAGAGTGTCTTATGCTTTCCTTTCAGACACACACATTTAGGGCCATTAGGAATGATAGTATTCCAAACCCGACTGCATTGTTTAACATAGTGGAATGTTTTACCTTTAAATCAATGAATTGTATTTTGCATTAACTATGTGAAATTCAGCAAGGTAATCCAATTATGTCCATTTTATTCGAGGCTAAGGTTAATGCTTTGAATTAGTCACATCAGTTCCATTGCTAATGAGCCAACTACCTTTCAAAATAGCCCATATCTATTTGCTGTTCTTGGCAATATTATGCATTATTTTCATGAATACTTGTGGAAAAAAGAGTGAATAGTTGACATTGATATTAAAGATACCTGTATAAGATTTGGCCAAGAGTGACAGAGAAAGAATACAGACCATAAAGAGATTGTTTATTTTTGTACAGTTTTGTTTAAACTATATCATATCCCTGATGCAAGTTTTCATTAAAGAAAAAAAGCCATTGCTTTGAGCAGCTTGATATACAATTTTCTTTCATGTGAACAGATTAAAAGCATTTAAGCTAATGCCAATTCTGAAAGTGCCAACTGTTGAAAATATCTTTCCAATCAGACATCATTAATGTCTGCAGCTCTAAGGAATCTTTTTCTCTTAGATTCTGAGAGTCCCTGAAAGTTTCTCATTTTGCCAAATTCATAGCTGTTTAGGTGGAATGCCTATTCATTCTTGCAGATACACTTTGGCATGATTATGTAATCATAAGGCCAAGATTCTCTCCTCTGAACCAAAATGACCTTTCAGAGATAGATTGCACTGGATAACATTTATCACCTTCTTTAATACTCTTACTGAATACCATTTTCAGTCATAAATTCAGCAAAACACGTTTAATTTAGCCAAACAGGAAAGTTCTAAGAATGCTGACAGAGACCAATTGCACAATTTTTTCTTAGATATTAAAGTGAAGAATTGTTATTTTCAGCAACATCATTTTAAAACTCCAGTGGCTCTCACCATTAAGTGTATAAATAAAGAGAAATAGTGTGGGATTTACATTACAAATACATATTAGACAGTTTCAATGTCCAGAGCAAAAATAATCAGCGAGTAAATAGAAGAATCCTGCTTCTACCCATCAGGATAATTATTGTGAGTAATACCCTACACCTTAAAGAGGCTCAAGGGTAAGGCATGAGGTATTTTCTAAGCTTGAGCAACAGCAAACATGAAAACAGCCTTCGATTGAGAGCCAGACAATCTTATACCTAGATTCTGGATCTTCTTTATACTACCTGTGTATAAAGAGCAAGTTACCTGTGCTCTCTGAGTTGCAGGTTAATCTCCAATTTAGCAGAAATATATATATATATATATATATAACATGTGACATAATTTATAAAGACCTAATTCTGTTTTTTTACTTCCCTCCCTGATTTTTGCCCATCAAATTGCCAGAATTTAACTGTAAGACATGAGTAATCTTATGTAAGAATCTGTATTTGACATTATCTGTAAGACATTTAATTGTGAACTTCATAAAAATGGCAAAAAATGTTTATGTAAATTAACTGAACCCACATGTATAATGGAAAATACTCCAAGTCTACTGTGCAACTTTATATATACAATACATACAGGATGTGTTAGTATGTCTTCCTAGAGAATTTGATGATATTTTCTAAAAGTATTGCTGGGATGGTTCTATTTCTGTATGTTCCTGTGGTCCAACTAAATTGGATCTGATACATCTGTTTTCTTCTTCCAAGGCTCTTATCAATAGGTTGTAGTTATGTTTTTGTCCTAAGCCAAAATACAGGATATAAGTATTTGTCTTTCTTTAATTTAACAAATATTTATTTAGCTCATATTATGGGTCAGAACTCTTATCTGTTGATTTTCTCAGACTCAGTTGATTTCCACAGAACTTTTCAGGCTCACCTGATAAGCCCTAATCTGCAGGCCACATGATGAAGTGCTTTGTTGGGACCGGAATCAGTGTTTTCTGTTTTAATGATTATATTCTCTCTGTCGGACTAATATTCTTCTCCATGGTGTGGAAACTTCACACAGGTTTAAACATCTTTAGACGAAAAAATAATCTCCTGTTCATAAAATGACATTTTACTTTCAGTGCAATACATTAAGTACTCCTAGCAATAGTAGTTCAAAGTCATTTCTATTTTATCATTGCATGCTCACTGTTTCCTAGTGGTCAGCACGAGATACATACATAATCCTGATGAGATAATATTTTACTCTAAGCTCAAAGCTTTTAATACCTGTTGCTGTAACCAGAGGACATTTAATGGCAGGTAACAGGAAACAAATAGGTAATGGTAGTTGAGTAATTTGAGGGAGGAGATAAGAGCAGAAGCAGGGGTACGGCAAAGGGGATTACTTTGGAGAAGAATGTTAAAAATGGAAAATTTACCCAGAAAGAATCTTCAATATTGATTTAGAAGTTGATCATGATAAGAGTTATCCTATAAGATTAGCTAACAATTCTCTACTTGTTCCTTTAATAATTATCTCTTTCTTTAAGATTTTTTTTCTTTTGGAAATTTGAAGATCACCTACATTATTATGAATTTCCAATGTAGTCTATTTGTGGAAGTGTATAACTCATGAAGACTCTGCCAGAAAGACAAGCAGTTTGTTGCCAAAGAGAATAGCATTCAATGAAAAGCCATTAACTGCAAGACGATTTTGAGATCATGGAGAGAGAAATGACAATGGCTCGAAAGGAGTTAAAATCAGCTTAGTACTGTGACGCAGCCACATCCATGTTTATAGCAGCACTATTCAAAATATCTTTTGAAGGTACTGAAGAAGGCAAATTTAGAAGCAGAAGCAAGGCAGAGAATCAGAAAATCCCAGTGAAAAGGATGCGAAGAGGAAAGAGCACTTAGTTGAGTTGGCGATGAAGTAGTATTTAGGCGGAAACTTAAGAATAAGAAATATTTAAATTGGTGGAAATGGGGGGTGCACAAATCTCTGCAGCATGAGCAAAGGCCCCAAATGAGAACATATTTTCAGAGTTTATTCCAAAAAATGAAAGTATGGGCATAGTGTAAGACTAAAACAAAACAAAAAGACAGGGAGAGCTGAAGCAGTACTTTGTTAATTTACCTCCCATTAGTTCAAGCATACCAGTGAAGGCTACTCTGAGACCTGTGCAACAGAATATTTGAAATATTTTTCATGTGCAAATCATTTTCCATCTTTGGATCCATTGTCATTCCTCTCTCCATTGAACTTCTACTCTGAGGAGTGGTATAACCTGGGCAAATTGTAATTCCAGACCTTGCTTTTTTGGAGCCAACCTAGGTTCCTTCAACAGATGAATGAATAAAGAAAATGTGGTATATATACACAATGGAATATTACTCAGCTATAAAAAAAGAATGACTTTTGTTGGTAAATGGGTGGATCTGGATATTATCATTCTAAGTGAAATAAGCCAATCGCAAAATAAATAAATAGAACCTAAAGGTTCTCTCTGATATGAGGATGCTAACACACATTAATGCAGAGGGAGAACAGAAAATCAATGGATTAAACAAAGGGGAATGAAGGGAAGAGGAGGTAGGGATGGTGGAATGAATCAGACATAATTTTCCTATGTTCATCTATGAATATACCACAGTGAAACGACACATCATGTACAACCACAATAATGGGATCCTACTAGAATAAGTTATACTCCAGGTATTTATGTCAAAATACATTCTACTATCGTGTATATCTAAAAGGAACAAACAACAAAAGGAGATATTTAACTTGCCTTTGTATATCGATGGCACCTGAGAGAATGTCTCACGACTAGTAAACATTCAATACCATTTGTTTAATCCAGACAAAAGTGTGGGGTACATTTTGAAACATTAAAAGATAAATTGCTCAAGGACTCAAGCTAATAGGCATTGCCAACCACTGAGATTGAAGACAATTGGAGTTCTGGAGGATGTCATGTCAGCAGTTAAATGCTAGGCCTGGATATGACACATGTCACTTCTGCTCATCGGTCACTGGCCACAGCTAGCTGGCTCCTCCCACCCAAAAAGGTACTAGAAGTAATAGTCCTATTGTGTACTCAGGAGAAAGATGACCAGAAATATTTGGTTCATGGCACTAATGACTATTGCATAAGTATTCTCAAAAAACCTTGTCTGGACTTCCCAGCCAAGATCCCCACCTTAACCTCAAATTCCAACTTTCTTCCTTCAGACATGACCTGTGTTAGTGGACCTTCTCTCCTAAGGCCAGTGGCTTTTGTATTGTTACCATTTTACTATTTGTGAACTATATCTATGTCTAATCTTCCTACCTACCCTTCCTGAACATTATTTGCATATAAAGCAGTGGCTGTTGTGGTCTCCATGGCAACCAAGACTATCTTGTGCTTTTGCTAAACCCCTAATCATAAGGTAGTGTGTTTCTTTTTGCATTTAAATACATTTCTTATTTTTTAAAAAAATATTTTTTTTCTTTGAAGAATAGTGAAGATTTTGATGATTCTTAATATGTGTGGGCTTATGATTTAGGACCAACAATATGCCTGTGACTTCCGAGTAACTGATCAAGTGAACAGGAACCCTAAGAGGCAAATACTAAGGGAAGTCTGTGGCATGAAAATACGGTGATATTGTTTTTGCTTCAAATAAACTAAGCCCCCAGGAAAAATAAATTCTCAGTAGTTATTTTCCTTAGAAGGCAAGGTTAATTAAAATCAATATCACCAAGACTTAAAATGAACATGACCATATTTCTTATTCATTAACTAGATGCTCCTCTTTGGTTAAATGACAGTTAATATCCTAGTTTCCCAACGCTGTGTTGAGAGGATTTAATGCATTATTAAAAATGACTGTGATATATTCAACTGTTATATTCTTTGAGTGTTAACACATCCATAAAGTATTTTAAAAGAAATAAAATTATCATAAATATCTGTAATGGATGTCAAATATATAAACATAAGAGCTATTTTTATTAAATGCCTCTCTTATGCCAATATTGGCTATGAAAATATATACAGTCATTCCTTGGTATTCAGGGGGGAATTGGTTTTAGAACTCCAGGCAGTTACTAAAATCCATGAATGCTCAAGTTCATTATATAAAATTGCATAGTATTTGCATATAACTCATGCACGTACTCTTGAATTCTTTAAATAATCTCTGGATTAATTATAAAAACTAATACAATGGATGTGCTATGTAAATAGTTGTTATACTATATTGTTTAGGAAATATTGATAAGAAAATGTCTGTATATGTTTTGTGCAGATACAATTTTAATATTTTTTAAAGATTTTCAATCTGTGGTCAGATGAATCTGAGGATGCCAGACCCATGAATATGGAGGGCTGACTGCAGTACAGTTAGTGATTCTCAAATTATGCTGCTGCTTTGGTCTCATTACCCTTACGCATCTGCAAGAGAAGACTGGAGGTTCACAGAGTACAAACAGCTCATCCCTCAGTTACTCAAGAGCAGGCGCTGGCTTCAGTCCCATGTCACTGTTCCCTTCTGCCAGGTGTACTGGTAGTTTTTTCTGCTATGTGGCCATGTCTGTGACTGCCTCAAATCTGAGAAGGAAAGCTGGGACATTGGTGTTAGGGTGCCCAGAGCTCCTGCCAGATTGCAGTTATGGTTTTCCTTTAAAAGATGGAGCTCATTAAGATTGTGTTGCTCTCTTTATCTAGGTCCTTGGCACCATGCCAAAAGTGACTTCCCTCTTGGGACACATTTCTGCCAAGGAGCAGAATGATCCCCCAAATTTTCTGGGCCCAAGGTGATATAGCACATGGTAGGAAAGGTGATCATAGGATTTCTCTCTCTCTCTCTCTCTCTCTCCCTCCCTCCCTCCCCTGTGTGTGTGTGTGTGTGTGTGTGTGTGTGTCCCTTTTTGTCTTTTCTTTCTGAGAGCCAAAATAAGGCTTATATAAAGAATTCATGCCTCTTGCACCTCAAATAAAAAAAATATGTCCTGGACTCAACATTCTGGCTTGAATGATTACTCATATGAGGTATCAAGTGAAGAAATTTATAAAGAAGAAAAGGAGGAATGGCAATAGAAAGAAATGTAAGAAGGAAGACAATTATTTTTTTTAAAGAGAAAAAAGAGACTACAAAAAAGAAGGATAGCAAATAAAGAAGGGAAATGAACACATTTTAATGCAAATTCTTTACTAGGTTTTAAATACATGCCATGTCACCTCTCCGTTTTTAATATTTTGTAATATTTTATTTGCAGTGAGGACTCAAAATACTTCTACCCAATAAAGTAGTTGAAGGATAAAGTTAATTAACTTAATTAATTAACCAAGTAAAAATGCGTTAAAATCAAAAGTGCCATTCAACTTCAAAGTTATTAGCATTATATCCACTTTAACCAAACATAAAACTGATGGTTGTTAGTAAAGAGTCTCTGATGGCTGTTTAAGATTTGTAGGTTTTAGAAAATTCCAACCTATACTATATCCAACAGGGGTCTTCAAGACTTGTAGGTACAAGGTGGTGAATGATATGCATAGTTAATACTATGACATGTGATACCACCAATTAAGTAGTTTGGGGGAGTCTTACCAGAGGTCAAAAATCTAGGCATTCTCTGATAAATGCCTTTCAATAGTACTAGTGACCTAAATATCATTCAATGGCCTTCTATTCACCCACATCCTGCTTGAGATTTTTTAGTAAAGGCTGATTGGCCCTGTTACCAGTTCTTTTAGAAGTAAACCTGTTTAGAATTCAATGCCTTGATTTTTCTATATTAATGATGGCTATAGAGTGAAAATTAGCAGGTTTGCTAGATAATTAGATAATTCCTACCAAAATAGCTAATTTCCATATGCTTTTACTCTTGTATTTTTTACTTTCTTAAGACATACAAAATGATACCATGAGTTTAGAATTCAAAGTGGGATGACAACTTCAAGCTAAGTAACATATCCTTTACCTCAAATATTTAAGTTTTTTGTGATGAAAACATTTGAAATCTATTCTTAGCAACATTGAAATGTATAGTACTCAATCCTTAGCTATAATAGCTTTTCCTCTGACATTTTCCACTACTCTTTCTCTGACACTTCTAATGAATCTTTTTTCCCATCTCCTAAATGTAGACTTTTCCCCAAGTTTTGATAATCTGTTTTCATCCATTAAAATAACTTTAACCAGTCATGCTTCATGGATGATAAGAAAAACTATACCTTTAGTCCTTCCTTCTCTCACATATTCAAAACTCATGTTTCTCCCAGCAAATAACAACAAAATGACAAAACAAACAAACAAAAAAGACAATTACTATTGAAACATATCCTATCATACTCCATGAAAATAATTTTACATAAATTATTTTACTTAATAATAATTTAGTCTTTAGACATCAAATTTGTCTCCATTTTGCAGATGAGGAAACTGAGACTCAGGAATACTAAGTAAATTCCTGAAAGGTATCATAATAAAGCATTCAAGACTAAGTACATCTTATTCCAAGGATGGTACTCTTTATCTCTATGCTTTAAATTTTTTCTTGTCTTAAAATTTTTCTGATACACTGTTAGAATCTCAAAATCAACACACCTAAACTCAAAAATCTAAAATACAAAATTGTCCTCTCTCCACTATTTCTGTCAGTGTTATTAATGTTTTGTTAATTATCCAAACATTAAACCTTGGAATTATTGTGAACTTTTCCATATTCATTCCCTCCTTTGTCACTTCTCCCCTATACTCTTAGTAGATTAATTTCCCCCAGTGTCTTTCATATTTCATACAATTCCATGCCCTCCAGTATTGTCCGCAGGCATGAACTCCAACAGTAACCTCTGAACAGTTCACTCTGCTTTCCATCTCTCCCCATGTACACTGTTCTCAGACTGATCCTGCTAAAGCCCGGTTTTCATTGTCTTATTTCACAAACTTCAGATCCAGAACCCTTAGCTTGATACTCCAAGCATATGTTTGCATTGACCTCATTTTAAGAAAATCAGCTGATTGTATCTAATGACTATTCCTTGAACATTCTTTTCTCTCTTCTGCCTTTTTTCACCTCACCACTACTTATGAGATCCTCTTCATCAATTAGAGATCTAGTGAAATAATACTTCCACCAGAAAGCCCAACTTAGTCTTCCCAATAAGCTCCTGAACAACTTGTTTATACCACTATTAATGTACTTATCCAGTACCTCCTTAAATTATGGTTCTGTATGGTTATCTCATTTTCTACCCCACTACTATAATCCTTCAAGTAGAAAAAAAAAGTCTTACACATCTTTATATTTTTATAACATTGCTTTGCACACATACTAGGATAAATATCAACAAATATTGATTGTATGAATAAGTAGAAAGAATCATACATGAAACGTATCTTCAGAAAAACATCATATAAATCATAGAAATGTACAATTTATAAGCTTAGACTGACATTTTATATGCCTGGTATATACTGTGTCATATATCATAGTATATATTAGTCATCAGTGACTATGTTCAATTATTTACCTACCAGAAGCTGTAACTCAGGCAGAAAGGGACTTTGTTTTGGAGAGCCTGTCTTAATTAAAGAGTATGTGCTGGCTTTCTGACAGTCAACATTGGAAAGAAAGAGAAGCACTCATTTCCAAATCTTCCTATATTATCTAATATAACTATGTGCTTCATGCCAAAACAAGAAAGAAAACATGATGTCAATTTCGTGTGAAATGGTAAATTGAATTATT
The DNA here is from genome assembly GCF_964194105.1 of Spermophilus citellus. Lineage (NCBI taxonomy): Eukaryota > Metazoa > Chordata > Mammalia > Rodentia > Sciuridae > Spermophilus > Spermophilus citellus. The sequence continues at coordinate 93,341,524 of NC_138189.1, forward strand.
TGGCTTATAATGGAGTTGAGTTCTAAACTTCTGTAAATTTCAATACAACAAAACAGCATTTGGGGCATCCAATCTTAAAAATAACTGTTTCTCTATATTTTAATTCAGTCCTCCAACTCCATTCTTAGGATATACCAGCATGCTCAATATAAAACCAGAAAAATCCAACTTCAAAATAAAAATGAAAGCATCATGTGCCATTTTCTGTAGTATCATAAAACATTCTAGAATGTTTTATGGGTGTGCATATAAAAATAGTTATTAAGTCACTGACTTCTTGAGGAGACTCCTTGTTGGAAATGTTCATCCTGCAAGTGCTGGAGCAGGAGGGAAGCTTAGATTTAATTTCAAGCCTGTGGTTGATGATGAATTTCTATTCATCCCTGATGAAAGGCCACGCAATCTCTAGATATTTCTATCTAAGGTGCCTTACAAGGTAACCGAGTCTATTTTCAAACAGCAGTTGCTGTCAGAAAATTCATTTGACAAAATTCTACCTAGAGTCCTAAACAATTAGCCTAATGTTTATTAATATTACAGCCCTTTAATGATTTGAAGACAACAATCATATCTCTCTTCCAGACAAAATATTGTAAGATAGAAGCTTGCTTTTATTCCAGCATTAAAGGGTATATGTAATTATTTCAAAAGCCTTCAACAAGACATTGAACTGTATAATGTTGATAAACTTTCAATAGGAGTTTCCTCTGAGTCTTTTCACCCTCCCAGCTCTGTTGTGCAGCACTGAGACTTGTTTTTGTCTGCTCTGACTCGGCAGATGAACAGTAGTATCCACAGAGGATATGTTCCCAGAGCCCCGGTGCTCGCCTGGAGCTCTGGGTAGTACTAAATCTTTTATATAGTGCTTTTTCCTGAAATGAAGTTTAAAAAAATCATGCACAGTAGAATATTACCATCAAGTAACAATAAAATAGGATACCTATTATAATAGTTATGTAAATATGGTGCCTGTACTCACCCTCCCTCTTGCAATGACATGAGATAAAACGATGCCCGAGTGGATCATGGGCAATTGAAACCCCAAAAAGCAAAACCACAGTTAAGGGGGACTGCAGAACCATGATTTGTTTCTGACACAGGAAACCACTAGAATGCCCAGTATATGACTTGAGACGTTCATTAAACCCCAACTAAATAGATGTGGATTCCATCTTGCAGCTACACTGACTATTTCGCTCCCATACACAAGTACATCTCTGATAGTTGCTATACACTCTATTCTATTCTTATACCTGACCACAAAACCAGTATTCCTTCTTTCATACTATTTACATATTTGCTTTAAAAATATAGCAAGATTATGCCTCACACTGTTAGTTTCTGTGTGTTTTTTGAGTTTTGTCTCTCCTTCTGCTTTTAAAGCATTTTGTCTAACCTATAATCAAACCCATCAACCAAAGACCCAAACCATGAAGTAATTAGCCACAGTTTGCAACAGAAAGATTAGGAAGCAGGTTTGAAATTGAACTTTTTTTCTGTTCCTAGAAACAAGATGGTTCAGAAGTTCAGTAAGGGCAGACACCTGATGGAGAAGGTGGAAGAACAGGAGGAAGATGTGCCCAAATATGAGCTTTGAAGGTGGTTGGGGTCTGTGAAAAGTGTTAGGAGATACAATGGGTTAGAAATGGCCATGAGAACACTCCCCCATTAAGAAGATGCAAACATACTGCCTAGCATAAGGGTCATAAAGGACCCACTATCACTGTGAGCCATTCATGTTTAGGATGTCCACCCAGGTATTTTTCCCATTTGGTATTTCAAGTATTTTCATTTCATTTGTTTATAATTACTTGATTCATGTATGCCTCCCTCCATCTCAGACTATAAGTTCATGAAGACTGTGTCTGACTGCACTTATTTTATTCGGGTACCTTGAACAGTGTCTGGCATGTAGTAGGCATTAAATAAGTGGTTTTTTAAAAAATTAGGTTTATATGACAGCAGAATGCATTTTGATTCATTGTACACAATTGCAGCACAAGTTTACAGTTCTATGGCTGTATATGATGTAGCATCTCACCATACATGCAGTTCATACACATACCTAGGGTAATGGTGTCCATCTCTTTCTACCATCTTTCCTATAAATAAGTGTTTGATAAATGAACAAAAATGTAAAAATAAAATATGTAAATGCAGAGAGATTATAAATTATTCTAGGATAGACAGTGAGGCATAGGTGTATGCTTAAATTAACTCTTAGGAACACTGTTGTATAGTTTATCATAATGGTGTTTGGATTTTGCTCAATTTTGTTATATTTCATAACTGTTTATTAAATATCTTACGCATTATAAAAATTTGAAGTGGATAGAAGCATTAACCACCTGGAAACCACCAGCATAGGGTTCAATAAAAGACAACTACACCATCGGTACCCTGGCAGTAATAACTGCACTCATGGTGTCTGAACACCGACTAATCCAAGTTTGAATATGCCAAGTGTTGGTTACATAACCAGCCAGGGTCATCCAACAAGGGCTGTTCCTGACCATCATCCAGAATGTAGATTCTTCTCCAAAACTCATTTTTTGGACCATCTCAGGATTTTTTCTTTATTCCTTTTTCTTTTCTTTCTTTTTCTCTCTTTTTTAAAAATTTTTGCAGCCACTTTAAATAGTCAAACAGCACTATTTCACCCCAATTTTTTCTATTTGAATCACTTAATTAAGAGATTATGTGTAAAATATTTCTTTGAATGGGGCTAATTTTAAAAGGAGCTGTGTAGAACTCCTTATGTGGAAGCCAGGCATACCTCTTTTAACCCTGAGGCTTCAGGTAGACACACAACTCCAACCTGTACTCAATGTGTTTATCTGAAGCAGTGTTAAGCCACTATTAAATTTTGGTGTTTAAGCCTGTCATGGTGGTGCACACCTGTAATCCTAGCAGCTCAGAAGGCTGAGACAGGAGAATCATAAGTTCAAAGCCAGCCTCAGCAATGACGAGTGAGACCTTGTATCTAAATACAAAATAGGGCTGGGGATGTGGCTCAGTGATAGAGTGCCCCTCGGTTCAATCCTTGGTACAAAAATAAAATAAAATTAGTGTTTAGATTCATGTATTATTTATTTAAGTACATAAAGTATAATTGACCGCATTTTAGAAATCCATGCCTTGTAGGTCTTTGTCTGGGCCTGAAGACAAAAATTTGTGTATCTGAACATATGTCTATTCCTACTCTTTTTAAACTGATAAATTCTTAGCCAAGATTATAAAGTACAAATGGATGCCACAGTGTTTTTCATTAATGCTTACTTTTTCCTGTTTTAAAAGTGGTACCCATCAGTTAGGAAATATACACTGTATACATGGACATAAGTAAATATAATACGTGATATATAACATTTATATCTAAATATGTTTCATAATTATAAAAGTGTAGACATCAGTTGTTTTATATATAATAATGTATATTATTGAATACAATGTATAAATTTTATAGTATCAATATTAATGTATGTATGTATGTATGTGTGTGTGTGTGTGTGTGTGTATATATATATATATATACATACTCACGCACAGACACAAATAATCATACTAGTATAGTATGAACATTTGTTGCCCTCCATAGTACCAACAGTTCCAATTTTCCTTCAGGATACATTCCTACCCACTTCAGCTTTCTATTCAAATTGTGTTGTCTAATTTTCTGTTTATCAATTTTTCATCATTGTGACCAAAATATCTGACAAGAACAACTTAGAGGAGGAACAATTTATTTTGGACTCATAGTTTGAGAGTTTTCCTTTATGGTTAGTGAGACCCTGTTTCTAAATAAAAAACAAAATAGGGCTGGGGATGTGGCTCAGTGGTTGAGTGCACCCCTGAGTTCAATCCCCCCAAAGAGAGAGAGAGAGAGAGAGAGAGAGAAACCCAAGGATCCAGGGACAACATGGTAATCCCTAAAGGCATGTCCCCCCACAGTGACCTACTTCCTCTAGCCATATCCCACCTGCCTATAGTTATTACCCAGTAGTTCATTCAAATTATTAACACATCAAATAAATTAATTCAGTGATTAGATTGCAGCTCTCATCGCTGCCTTAAAACCCCACCTCTGAACCTTGTTATATTGGGGACCATGCTTCTAACCCATAAAGCTCTGGGGATATTTCAGATCCAAACTATAATAGGCGTCATCACTAAGCCCATGAAGGGACATGACTAAAGCAGAAGCCAACCAGAGCTTCACAGTACCCTGGATTTTATCAGAAATGAGAACATACACTAAGCCAGTGTAAGTAAAGAGACTTTCAGGACTATCAAGAAAAGATTTTCACTGTTTTCTAATTTAGAAATTCTGTAACCATTGTACCACAACATGAAGATAAAGAATAAAACCAAAAATAGTCTTTAGCAAAGTAAAAAGATGGAGGAAAGGGCTACTAAAGCACTTTGTAAATGTTAAACACAATTGTTGTCTTGAACACAGTTTCATGCATGGATTTCATGTCAGCTCTAAGAACCAATAGAGTCAATATGTTCAATTGAATTTTTTATGATTTACAACAAGGCATCTTAACTATAATACTGATAATCCAGAGATCAATGAGGACATGTCAGTAAACTTTTCCCTTCCTTTCTTCTAATGATTATATAATTATAAATGAGTATTTTTTCATAAAGAAAGGTTTACTTTAACATATAATTCTATAACTATAATTTTTGGAGTGAATGACCACATCCTATTTTGCTAATATTCTTAACTTGTAGACAAATCATACCAATATTAATCTACCTGGTTTGGAAGCAAACTGAAAATTTCATCAAAAATTAAAAGTTAATATAATAAAAACTATTGAGATAAATACAAAATGGCATAAGCACACTGGAAAATGTTTTAGCAATTTGTTTCAGCAATTTCTATTTCACTCTTAATATGAATCCAAGAGACATGTGTTCCCAAAGACCTTTATGCAAATATAAATAATGGCTTTAGGGCTGGGGTTGTGACTCAGCAGTAGAGCTCTCTGCCTCACACATGTGCAGCCCTGGGTTCGATCCTCAGCACCACATAAAACTAAATAAATAAAATGAAGATATTGTGCTCAACTACAACTAAAAAATAAATATTTTTAAAAAAGGGCTTTAGTCATGAGCTTAATACCCAAAAGTGAAGGAGTCTAAACAAAGAACAACTTTATTAAAATATGGGTAGTACTATAATCACCAGAGAAGCTGGGTATTTTCTATCCCTGAAAATAGCTTTATGTAGAATTCATTATCTATAGATGGCAAAGAGTAAATCTTATTGAAGTGTACATGTATAGATAGATATAGTGCTGAGAATCCAACCCAAAACCTTGTACATGCTAAGTATGTATTATACCACTGAGCTCAATAGTACATATTTTTTAAATTTAAAAAAAAATTTTTTAGTTGTCAATGGACCTTCATTTATTTGTATGTGATGCTGAAAATCAAACCCAGTGCCTCACACATGCTTGGCAAGAGCTCTACCACTGAGCCACAACCTCAGCCTCTCAAAATATATTTTTGACAGTACTAACATTCAGAGGATTGTCTTCCACTAAAGTGACAGAATCAGTAAACAGTGCCTGTTGCCTATATTAACAGACATAGATTAATTAATCAAAGAAATTGCTGAGAACATTTTTAACTTATTAGAGTTTAACTTCCAGTTGGTTATAATGATCAGCAATATTATTCTCATTGCTTTGAGCAGTTCGTCCTTTAAAGACACAAATATTTTGACCTCCATCTTCCATCTTCTCTCTCCAGTATTTCTAAGAACATTTCAGCAACTCCTCAGCAGTCAAAGTCTTTTCTTTTTCTACTTTGAGGATGGCAACCTTAATTAAGCAGTTTCTCCTCCCACCTTCATCTGCTCTCTGTACAGTAATATTTTACTTTGCGATTATCCCAGACCTCCTACTGATTCCATTAAAGAGTAAGCAGACTTTCTCTGACTCAAGTTTTTGGTTTCTCCTTTGTTTTTCCTGGCAGATACAGTTCTCTTATTATATGTAACACCTACAATAATTGCTGTTGCTTCAAAAAATCTGTAAGTTCTTTCTGAATGTTATTAAGACACACAGAAGGAAAAAAGAGTTCACAAAATAGAGATATTACTTTTATGTATATTCCAGCAATCTCAGAGGGGGGAAAAAGTGGAAAGCCTTTCACCCTGGTGTCTCATTAATTCTGACAACATCCCTAGAGGCAGGGAAGTGCTGAGAACCATTATTTTTGTTATAGTGGAGAAAAACACTGAAAAACCCATAGAGGTTAGATATCTTGTTGAAGACAGTTAATGGGAGCCTGAGGGTGGGGGTGAAATACATATATAAAGACAAACCTCAGGTTTCTGACTCCCAGGTACTTCAGCCTTTCTCAATTTGACTTGTAAGTGTCTGTTCATAAAGTCTGCTTAACATTTAATTGTTATAGGTAATTAATTCTGTAACCAAAATGGGGGGAGGGCAACAAAAACACAGAAAAATCTCAGAAAGCCCCAGACAATCCTCTGTATATTCAGACTTACCAATTAAAAAAAAAAAAATGTACTTCTTTGCAAACATTTGAGCATCCAGTAGAAAGGCAAATGAAATGGCAGATTCTAAGGACTGAATTGCTAAGAATTTATCCCCTCCTACTCATCTGCATCACTTAGAGGCTAGAAACCTGAGAGCTACATCTTCTCAGACTCCTTTGCAGTTAGAGGTTTTGAATGCAAAAGAAGTGCTGACAATAAGATGTACGTATGCAAAATTTGGAAGGCAGGAGTGAATGGGGAGGCCGTCTTTAAATTCTATAATCTGCTGTTGCTAGCAAACATATTTAGGAAGATATTTAATGGATTGCAGCAACATTCAACTAGATGTGGAGAGATGGTTAAGCTGGCTTTGGCAGTCCAGCTCCACACTGAGTTATCCCATCGATTATCCCAGCAACAATAGTAGTTGTTACCTTCTGGCAGCTAAATGTTCCTGTTTCCAGCTGATGGGGCATGAATGATGTGACTGGTGAGAGCAAGGATTTAAGAAAAGTGTAGAATTAGAATAGAACTGTCTTCTGCCTTAGCTCTGTATTCACTCTTCAGTAATTAGCAACTTGACTCCCTAGTGTATGTGGGGGTAGGGTCTCTATTAAATAAGAATAATAATACTTACTTTGAAAGATTTTAATGAACAATATTGTAAATCTATATCGAAGTCTCAAGCACATTACCTTGAATCAGATGCCTACTCCATCTAGGTCAAAGCCCCATGTGGGTAGAAATAATATCTGTTGCATTTACCTTCTCTTTGTGGTAGGTGCTCAATAACAGACCTATCAATTTAGGATCTTTTCAGGGCTAATTCCAGGAAAACAGTTCAATGTGACCAGTTATCCTCTCCCATGAATGAAAAATCTCATCAGTTAAGGATAAGAGAGAAGTCATGTTCAAGTATTGCTCCCTGGAATCTGCCCGCTTGTAACTGGGTTTGTTTTTATGGATAAAAGGATAGTTTGCAGTCTGAAAGAGGCTTCAATGGAGGCCACTACATATATTCTCTATCTCACAAATACAAGGAAGGTTCTCACTCCAGACATTCTCTCATTATTTTCGCATCACTACCATGATTCATCATCCATGGAGTGATTTTTCCATTTCTTTCAATGTTGTTTTCATCTATACATGCTCTAACTTTCTGTTAACTATGTGAAGAAATTTCTTTACCTTCTAAGATTTTAAGTTATTCTTCTATCCCTCAACCCTCATCCATAATTAGTCTTAGAGATTATCTTTATCAAGCTTGCTAGCTGCAGGACAGGCTGCATAAATGTTAGCTGCAGGGTAAAACTGAATACCCAACCCCGACACTTCATTAGTCCCTCCTTTTCTGGATGGTTATTTGATGCTTTCCCTTTACTTCCTCTTGTTTTTCAATTGGAAACTGGCACCTAGTCCATGGCCAAACTGCTTGAAGGCAGAAGATGACACCTTTAGCAACTACTTTGTGACCCAATCACTGTATGCCAACAAGGCAACTTGCAGACCCAGAGACCCTATTAGATTTAAGCAGCACAGCAAACGGCTATAAAAGCCTTCTCCTGCAGGTCCTCTCTCCCTCTCCTCTTTTTCTCTGGTTGATCAGACACCCCTACAATAAAGATTTCTTGGTCGCTCCGAGTGTCGTGGTCCCTTTTCTTTCTAAGCTCATCTTGCACTAGTTAGCCAGTCAAGAATATAAATTAAATTTATTTTATTGTAAACAACAACCTCCCATATTAGGACCATATTAGGAACATGAAGAATATATATAGGATTATGAATTATCTTAAAGAATAAGAGAATGCGCTTCAGCCTCTAGAACTAGAACCCATAAATTTAAAGCCATCAGAAATCAAGAGAGTAACATCTCTTCCTGTATGCTTCATTCTTATCTCTGTGCAAACCCTCAGAATCCCCAAATGATGAGGCAGAATTTGGTTCCAATAGCTTTGAGTTTACGTATACCATAGCTCCAGTCACATAGAAGCTGAATCCCTCTTTAGTTCCCATTTCCATACCTGTCAATAAGAAGCTCTGATTGACTCTGCAGGAGTCCAAGGTTACATTGAATTGTCAATGCCTACAAATGCTTTGATTATTAATTACATGGTGCACGTAGCAGATGTTCAGTACATTTTTTTACTTATTTTTCATTTGTTCTGATTAGTTTGTACTATGATACATCATACGTGAATGGATGATAATTTCTCGTTCTTCTGGTTGTACATGATGTAGAACCCACTAAAGGTGTAGTCATGTATGTACATAGAGTAAAGTATGATTCATTCTACTATCCTTCCTACTCCCATAGACCCTGCCCTCCCTTTGAAGCCAAAATTAGAAAGGCAGTCAGTATAGATAGGTAAATTGAGTCAGGTTGAATCAAGGAGGCCAATTTTGAATGAGTCTGGCAAGTTGGAGACTGTCCCCTGAGGGACTGAAATGTCAACTCCTTCAGAGCCCCTCCTCCACCCTTATCAAAAACCTCCCCTGGATCCAACCTGTTGCTAAGGTAACCTGTCCCAGGAATTGCCCTCCCTACAGGGAGCTGTAAGGTTGTTAATTAATGTGTCCCCATCCTGCCCTTCCCCCTTCAGCCCACTGGTTTCTCACCTTTTGGTCATACCACTGAGCATTCCTGGGTCTACTCACATACTCAGGAAGGAGAAAGATAAGGGGAAGAGGGCAGGAGAACAATGGAAGCCTAGGACAAACAAAAAGGGCAGAACACCTAGTTTCTTGGGATACCAGGATACCAGCTATGGTTCCCTTCTCCCTCCCAGGAGAAGTCTATGTTACCCCTTTTTGAATAAACCCTGCTTTATATGCTTGCCTCAGTGTGATCCTCTAATGTTCAGACTTCAACAGGTGAGGAAGCTGAACTCGTCACCAGTAACCGGCAGGACAGGATCACCTTCACTCGCTCTATCTAATCTAAAGGTACTCTATTCTTTCCTCACCCCACCCCTCAGCCCTCCTCATACACCATCCTTATTGTGAGTTAGTGTTAGACCAGGACGCAAGAAAAGACCACTGACTCCAATTAAAATCAAATTAAAGCAAGCTTATTATTTCCACTGGCCGGGCTGCCTCTCCCTCCCAAAACGGCGGGAACGACAGCCCGAGGCTTCTTTGTGGCCCAGTTTTATAGCCCAAAAAGTTACACAAAGGGGGGTTACAGATAACAACACTCTAAGGAGCATAACACAAGTTTACATTTTTGCTGGTCCCGCCATCAGAATTTATGGAGATCTTAAGAGACTCAGAGAGGGTCGTTATCCCGCCAGGGAAGGCCAGAATTTATGAGGCGTCACTAAGGTTTAGGAAAGGGTTGTTATCTGGTCAGGGAAAACCGGACATGGGTGAGTTCAGGGCACGGGCGGGCATTCCAAGTAGGTTCAGAATTTGCAGTAATTTATAGTAAAGCCGAAATTATCTTTTCATGGTTTTATGGCGAGATGCCCAATTTTAAGAAAAGATCAGGTTGGGTCTATCATTAGTATCCTCAAATCAGAGAAAACATTCAGCCTTTGGTTTTGGGGGATTGGCTTATTTCGCTTACCATAATATTCTCCAGCTCCATCCATTTACCTGCAAATGCCATAATTTCATTCTTCTTTAAGACTGAATAATATTCCATTGTGTATATATATAAAATTTTCTTTATCTGTTCATCTGTTGAAGAGCACCTAGGTTTTGGTTCCATAGTTTAGCTATTGTGAGTTGGGCTGCTATAAACATTGATATGTTTGTCTCAGTGTAATATGCTGATTTTAATTCCTTTGGGTATAAACCAAGGAGTGGGATAACCAAGTTATGTGGTGGTTCTATTCCAAGTTTTCTAAGGAATCTCCATACTGCTTTTCAGATTGGCTGTACCAATTTGCAGTCCCACCAACAATGTATGAATGTACCTTTCTCCCCACATTCTTGCCAACATTTATTGTTGCTTGTATTCTTGATAATTGCCATTCTGACTGGAGTGAAATGAAATCTTGGGGTAGTTTTAATTTGCATTTCTCTAATTGCTAGTGATGCTGAACATTTTTCATATATTTGTTGGTCGATTGTATATCTTCTTCTGTGAAGTGTCTGTTAAGTTTCTTTGCCCATTTATTGATTGGGTTATTGGGGAGGGTGTTCGTTTGTTTTTGATGTTAAGTTTTTTGAGTTCTTTATGTATCCTGGAGATTAATGCTCTATCTGAGATGCATGTGGTAAAATCCTCTCCTATTCTGTAGGCTCTCTCTTTATGTTATTGATTGTTTCCTTTGCTGAGAAGAAGCTTTTTAGTTTGAATTCATCCCATGCTCCTGGATAGGCAGAATTAATAATGTCAAAATGGCCATACTACCAAAAAATTTATAAATTTAATGCAATTCCTATTAAAATCCCAATGACATTTTTCTAGAAATAAAAAAAAAACAATCATGAAATTCATCTGGAAAAATAAGAGACAAAGAATAGCCAAAGCAATCCTTAGCAAGAAGAGTGAAACAGGAGGCATCAGAATACCAGAACTTAAACTATACTACAGAGCAATAGTGACAAAAACAGCATGGTATTGGCACCAAAACAGACACATAGACCAATGGTACAGAATAGAAGACACAGAGACAAACCCACATAAATACACTTATCTCATACTAAAAAAAAAAAAAAAAAAAAAAAGTGCCAAAAACATTCACTGGAGAAAAGATAGCCTATTCAACAAATGGTGCTGGGAAAATTGAATCCACATGTAACAAAATGAAGTTAAACCTCTCTCTCCCACCCTGCATGAAACTCAACTCAAATTGGATCAAATACTTAGGCACTAGAACAGACACCCTGGGCCTAATAGAAGAAAAAGTAGGCCCAAATCTTCACCATGTTGGCCTAGGATCTGACTTCCTTAACAAGACTCCTAAAGTCCAGGAAGTAAAATCAACAATCAGTACATTTTTGTTCATGAAAAATGTGGCCAGAGGAGTGGTGTTATATATAAACATGGCTTCCAGGAGTCTACCCTTGGGGATTGAGTATGGAATGCAGTTAAGAATGCTTTTGTGAGCTTGATTGACCCTCCAAAATGTATCCAAAATATCTATTTCATAATTTGCATCCTGCTTTCTTTCCAACTTTTAACCCCTGTCTTCCCCACTTCCCACAGTCCAGCCACAGTAGCTCATTCTCAATTTTTTTTCTTAAGAGAGAGAATTTTAACTTTTTTTTTTTTTTTTTTTTTAGTTTTCAGCGGAAACAACATCTTTGTTTGTACGTGGTGCTAAGGATCAAACCCGGGCCGCACGCATGCCAGGCGAGCGTGCTACCGATTAAGCCACATCCCCAGCCCAGTAGCTCATTCTCTATCATACATTATAACAAGTCTCTTCCCTTCTGCAAACCCTTTTAGTTTCAATTTGGCCTGAAATTCACTTTGACTTTTCATATAGTGACATATTCTCATCTTTTAATTGTAAGGCCAAATGTAAATGTAAGAGAGAGTAACTGGAGTAGGGCCATGGTTTTACTATCTGTTTATTTCCTTCATACATAGCTCTTACAACAATCAACAAATATCCTATGTATTAATTTGGTTTTGTTTTTACTCCCTGTCTCTGCTGACTACTTCATATGCAAGGCTAAGAATGGTAGGGATCTCATTGGTCTTGGTCATTGCTTTCACGTTATTGTCTAGTACCAGCATCTAAAGGATTATAGGGCTCCATTGTTATCTGAATTATCTGGCACGACAACAGGTTCTGCCCAGGAGAGCCCATTCTACCGCTATCTTACAAGAAATGGTGGTAAAGAATGAGGATAAAATTTGAATATCTGAATTCATATAATAGATCTGCCAGTTTTGACAGTGTTTTCTTAGAAGCTAGTAACTTTCGACTTCCTCACTATAAAATGCTAAAGTAATGGTTATGATACTTAACTTTTCCATTAGATCATTTAAGGATATCAAGTAAAATGTTACATGAAATCATTTTGTGATTGGATACTTTAACATTAGTGTTACTTATAGCTAAAACAGTATGATAGCACTAATCACTTAATTAAATAATAATAGTAATTATTATTATTTAATAATAATAATTTTAAAAATAGTAATAACTATATTTGTTTGCCTAGATTTAGCCCAAAACCCATCCTAAGTGCATAGAATTTTAAGTTGTGTAATTTCCATAAGAATAACACCATCCCCACAGCCCAATCTTAGAAGAGCCATAGTACACTAATGTTATAGGATTTCCTGATGATTACTAGAAAAGATTCTTTCCAAAGGAACTATCAACAACGTAGTATAACCAGGCACAGTGGCACACATCTGTAATCCCAGCAATTTAGGAGGCTGAGGCAGGATGATTACAAGTTGGAGGCCAGCCTCATCAATTTATGAAAGCTCTAAGTAACTTAGTAAGAGCTTGTCTCAACATAAAACAAACAAACAAAAAAGAATAAAAATATTGGTGATGTAGCTCAATGGTAAAGTGTCCCTGAGTTCAATCCCCAGTACCAAAAATAAATAAATAAACACACATACACACACAAAAGTCCAGTATATTTGTGACACATTTCTTATCTCCATTTTCCTTTCCATTTTGCTAATGTCCACCTCCTCCATGAAGCCTTCCTTACAATTCCCATTTGGAAATACTGTCCTTCTTTGGCTTACTTCAGCAGTTTATTGGACTGCCCATGGGCAGTAATCCCTTATCATTGAGATTCAGGGAAGCTGAAGAGGTAGGAGAGGAAAAAATTGAAGACTCTCATTAGGAGGAGAGGCAAGGCTTGTACCACAGATTGTAAAAGAAAAGGCATCAGGGTTGTTACTGCGTTGTTTTTCCCCCAGAAATATTTCAACTAGGGGAAAAAAATGAAAATTAAAGACCAAAATCACCAACAGTTATTCTGAAAATCTAAAAGAAGAGTATCCACTATGTTTTCTGACAATTTGGGAAGAAGCACTAAAAAAAAAAAAAAAATCCAAAACCAAGATTCTGTGTTCCATACATCTTATAAAGATGTAATGATAAAATAAAAAAACTAAAATATATGCTATTGAGATACTAATGTGACTCTATTTTAAAAAATAAATAAATAACAGCAGCTTCGACCTCAAGGCCTGTCCTAAGGAAGGGACTCCTGTCCTTGGAAAAACCCACAGAGCACTCCTCAGCACATACCCACCCTGCTGAGTTGTTTGTCTGTAAATAACAGGAGAGACCTGCTGCACCAGGTGTCCCTGACTCAGCTAGGCTAGATGAGGACTCATAGCAACCCCCTAGCAACCTCCAATCAGCATGAGACAGGGAAAATACCTGGAATGCCAGATGACCCCCCAGTAGTTTATGGTGGTTGATAACATGTTGGGAAACCATGTAGTTTAGCACGTACACTCCTTGTGGCCTAAACCAATCAGTTCAAAGGAATCCCCCTCTTGTACTAACCAATCACCCCTACCCAACTTGTTCCCACCAGTGAATATGCTAATCAATGTTAAGAGTTGTTGTTTGATTTTCCCGTGGTATGGAATGATTTGCTGTGTGATGTTGTGATGCATAGAGTATCCCCCCAAAACCTATAAAATCTCACTGAACAAAGGACCAGGACTCACTCCCTGGGACCCCTGCGTCGGGAAGGGTTGTGAGTCCAGGCTCGAGCTTGCAATAAAGACTCTTGTGTGATTGCATCACATTCGGCTCCTGGAGGTCTATTGGGGTCCCACGAATCTGGCATAACACTATATGTCAAGCACTGTGCTGAATGTTTTACCAGTATTATTACCTCATTTAATCTGATAATAATATGTAAGTAAGTATATTCTGTACTCATTTTACAGATTAAAACACTGATGCCCACAGAGGCTAAGTAACTTGCCCATGGTTGGTTTCATAGCTAATAAGTAACAGATGATATAATTATTTTCTATGTATAAATTTGCCTAGAAGGAGTCAAATTTTCCATATATAATTCACAGAAATGACTAAACATGATATTTTCTATTTAACTATCTTACATAATCATATTTTATGCATATTTATAAAAAGAAAAGAGAAAATATTGTTGTCTAATATAGTGCATTTCCTAAATTACCTGAATGGAGATATTTCCAGCAATGGGGACAGTGATAAGCAATGTCCTCTGTATTCCATTTCAAATCAATTTATAGTTTGTGAGAACTTCATTGGATAAATGACTTAATCTCTCTTTATATAGCAGGCTCTCTGTGTATAAATAGGAACAATAATATTGAGCAACTGTGAAAGCTAAATTTCTGTCTTCTTAATTCTCCCTTTGCTTTGCTCACAGAAAATATCCAATAAATATTGTCCTGCAGTCATGATGGTTGTTGCTCTTAATAAACTATGGATAGTTGAATATCCTTGGGTGAGAACACAGCCAGACCCTCTCGATGGGTTTTTTCTTAGCCAAAATTATTGTTTGACTTAGCAGGTTTCAGAGAATAGAAAAGGAAAAGCACAAGAAATTGAGCATTTATTTTAGGCAATATTAAGTTTTGAAATAAAACTATTGTTTTTCATGATTTGCTGCCATCGTTGTTGATGAGGCATATCATTCTTATATAAAAAGGATGCTCCTACAAAATCATTTATTTGTTATTGCTACTGCAGTACCTATGCTTTAGGTGGGGCATAGCTTTTTAATTTTTATAATTTGCACAGTGAGAAGTTAATGAAATATTTAGAATACTTATTCTTCCATTATTCAAACTTAATCAGCTTGGCAGACAGACTGAAATCATGCAAATAAACATTTCGTGAGCCAGGGCCTGCCATACCATTGTAGTTCGTTCTCATCTAAACAGCTGCAGCAACTTTCACAGGATGCTCATAAAAGAGCATAAGCCTCTTTTGTAGTCAGATAGGTTAAAATTCTGTGCACATAGAAAACATGATGCACAAACTTTTTTTTCCCATGAAATTTGGTGTAAAATTAATTTGTCTAGAATATGAAACTATGGCTAAAAATAATAAGGAAACAGATGTGGAGAAAGACTATGGGTAGATGGTACAGGAAACTCTCCAAGGAAATGTAGTCAAATTAGAACAGTCAGATTTGGGGGGACAACTTGAGTTTAAATTTAAGCACAAGTTGCTTCCCATATTGTGGAAATGGGAGAATCCAAGACAGGAGACAGAATAAAATAAATAGATAAATAAACAAATAAAATAAAATGACTTCATCTTATTTTATAAGTATTTCTTCTTCAAGAATCTGTTGATGTCTCACTAATTAACATAAAAAAGTAATGGATAAAGGGAAGAAGGAAACTAGGGCCTTCCTATAGAGGCTAGGGGCCTGTTTTCTGTCATCATCATCATCATTATGGCTAACACACTTAATCAGCTTGGGTAGCTCAAACAATGAGAAGGTGTGTCTCACAGCTCTGGAGGCTAAAAAGTCCAAGATTAAGGTGCCAGCACTTAAGTTTATTCTAAGTCCTTTTGTATGTGGCAACCAACTCCTCATGTGCCCTCAGGATCTCTGTGTGCACAGAGAGAAGAGAACAAACTGTCCCCAGTCTTTTCCTTTAAGGGCACTATTGCCATCAGTTAGGTCCCACCCTCATGACCTCTCCTAACCCTCCACAAAACCTTATCTCCAATTACCGTCACATCAGGATTCATATTTCACAACATGATTTCTAGGGAACATAAACGTTCAGTCCATAACATATATCATGGGTATAACATTTTACTTGCCTATCTCATTGAATCCTCATAATGATCCAATGAGATAGTGTCTATTACAATTTTTATTTCTCTTTCAGATATAAAGAAACTGTGGTCTTGAAATTTCTTGCATAAAGTTTATGCAGTCTGTAAGTAAGAAGTTTAATGTCTTTTTTAAAAATATTTTTTAGTTGTAAATGGGTCTTCTTATTTAATTATTTATGTATATGCAGTGCTGAGGATTGAACCTAGGGCCTCACACATGCCAGGCAAGTGCTCTACCACTGAGCCACAACTCCAGCCCCAAAGTTTAATGTCTTAACAAAGGGGTCTTTTTGTTTTTTTGGTTGTATAGTTGGTTGGTTAGTTGGTTAGCTGATTGGTTGGTTTGTTATTTAATTGGTTGATTGGTTAGGTGGGTAGGTAGTTAGGTGGTTGATTGATTAGTTGATTTCCTTCACCAAGTTCTGTTATCAGGACTCTGTGTATTTTGAATGGTACCTTAACTTGCCCTTTCTTGACAAGAATGAATATCTAGTGAGGACTTGTTTCTCTTCATATACAAAATGAAAGAAATAGAAGGTCATATCCAAGTCTTCCTTTCCTTTTCTTTTTTTTTCTTTTTTTTTTTTTATTGGATGTTCACAACATTACAAAGCTCATGACAAATCATATTTCATAGATTAGAATCAATTGGGTTATGAACTTTCCTTTCCTTTTCAAATATTTTCATTTTTAAGAATTTAATGAATGTTAAATTACAGCCACATTGAGCATCATAAAAGACTAATTGTAGATCAAAAGCATTAATTTTCTCTGAAGTGATACTGAACCAAGGGATATCAGAATCTTCTAAAACAGGCCAACAAGCAAAATGAAGGCATTACTGCTACCTATGAGTCTTTAAAAAAAATGTTCTAATTATACATGACAGTAGAATGCATTCTGACACATCATACATAAATGGAGTATAACTTCTCATCCTTCTGGTTGTACATGATATAGGATCACACCGGTTGTGTAGTCATATATGCCCATAGGGTATTAATGATTGATTCATTCTACTACTCTTTTTACTCCCCTCCCATCTCCCCATCACTCCCCTTAACGAATCCAAAGTACCTGTATTCTTCGCTTGCCTCCTAGGAGTCTTAATTCCTGATTTAAATTTGCCACACAAAGGGAAATTATTTAATATTGCATTCACTAGGGACCAAAATATTGAGTTAAGCAACATTGTCAATCTAAGTTTAGGGTTAGACAGCTTTTTTGTCATGGTTCTCTATGTTTGTTTAAAAGTTTTTCCAAGACGATAGAGAAAAATCACAGAGAACTAGAAAACATTAAGGAAAACCTGTGATTCAAAGCACGTCTTGACACAACTCTTGTAAGCTAATCAATGCAGAAGAAGCTCCTCGCACTTCAATATCTTGCTTCCTCATGAGAATATTAATGTGCAGGCTCATTTCTACTCAATTTTGCCATGCCTACTTGCATACTTGAGCACATACTCATTCTTAATTAACAGGAATGTTTAAGCACTAAAAAATAAGGAAGACCTGGAATGAAATGTGCTCATCTCTTAGAGAAACAGTACGTTTTGTGAGAACTGATGTTTCAATCAGGGCATTCCTCAGACTTCAGTCAGTCTCTTTTCAAGAAGAGGCAGAAAATCAATGATCAGATGTTGTAACCTTCCACTTCAGAGGGTGCAACTTGTGTTTTTATTACTAGTGTGCCAAAAGTCTTAATTCCTAAATGCTGACAAATTGTCTGCATCAAAAGGGCTGCAATTCAACTTAATTTATAAATGTGCCTAACAGACAGATCCAAATGTTCTAAAGCTGCTTTTCAAGCCGACGGTTAAATATCAGTGTATACAGAAAAGGTTTATCCTTGTGAATTCTCCTCTCTCATTGTCATTTCTTCTTTTCATTGTAATTTCTTCATTATTTAAACAGAACATGTAAATAACATGGTGTCTGCAAATTGTTTCTAATATATGATTAGCATTCATACATATTTCTTGCATCATTAGGATGAAAAGAAACAGCCTATGACATATTGTTGGCAAATAGATAGGACATAACTTTCTCCAAAAGGAATTGGGTCTTTTTGTAAATGGTTCTCATGAAAATTCATTTTTTAGATTTTGTTTGTTATTGTTGAACTTTATTCCTGCTAAGATTTTCTCAAAAAAAAAAAAAAAAAAGAAAAAGAAAAGAAAAGAAAAGGAAAAAAAGTCACGAGAAACTAGGAAGCAGAACATGTGAATGTGAAAGGGGAGCTCAGAGAAATCTGTCACCATAAATAAAGACTATCATAAGATAATTTCCTAAATCAGATTGACTTCTAAAGTTGGAAGAATGTTACTGGATTCTTCGTGAAAACATTAAAGGGCTAGGTTTGAGATGTTCCCTAGCAGGCATTTTGAAGAATTTTGATAGTCTTTGTCAATTTATACTGGAAGGAAATATAAAGGGAAATATAATGAATTGGTTCTACAAAGAGACATTTTTAGATTTTATATGATATACATGGTAGAATAAAAATACATTTAAGTATAAATCCTGATTATATAATGCTAAATGCTTTGCCAGCTATCTCCAGGGTTCCAAAACCCTTTCTACACAATAAGTAATCATTTCAACCAATGTGGAGATGACTCCATGGCTTAGGTATGATGTAATCACTCCGGGGGTTTTTTCCAAAGTACTAATTTGACTCACAAAATCATTTTATTTTAAGCAGCTTTCAAAGAACAAAGGTTTAAATTCTTGGCTTTTGTTTCTATTAACTAACATGTTAAAAATGCAGGAGATATGACAGTTGCATAGTTTGATCTCAGCTTCTTTTCTTCTTGTGATTTTCCTACTTCCTTAAGATACTAAATAACAGGGTAAAAAAAAAAGTATATCAAAATGGGCAAGACAAAATAACCATATTTTGTGAGTAGAAAATAAAGAATTAAGCAATGCTGTTTGGGGGCTTCTGTGGTTGTTTCTAATAAACAGTGACATTTAATTAACTGAATTTTAAAAAGTACCAAGGTGAATGGCTTATTTATTTAATATATTTTTAGTAGTAGATGGATGCAATAACTTTATTTTACTTATTTATTTTTTATGTGGTGCTGAGGATGGAACCCAGTGCCTCACACATGCTAAGCAAGCGCTCTAACATTGAGTCCCCGCTCCAGCCCTGTCTTAGTTACTTAAATTAAGAAAAATAATTGTTCATGAAAGGGAAAGATATTTCAGTAGACAAAATATTAGTTCTCCTCCAAATTATTCCTAACAAAGCAATGAGCAAAGGGAAATTTGGATTATTAAAGAGAGGGTTTTAAAAAACAAACCAAATTGTGGAAAATAGGAAGAAAAGAGATTCTGACTCAGTATTTGGTGACTTTAAATTTCAGGTATGGGAAAATTCTTCAGTTGTACTATTGGCCACATATAATATGCAAAATCAATCAGCACCAAAATACAGTGCTTCTCCCAAGGTTGGTATTTGTCTTCAAAATGCAATTCGATTTAGTATGTGATAATATACACAAAAATAAATGAAGAAAGACACACATACATAAGTACATATACTGAAACACATTCCTCTTTGCAACATGTAAGAATGATTCCAGAGTGGAAAAAAATATATAAAAAGCAGTACTTGAAACACCATTTATGACAATAAATTTTACATCATTCAGTATCTCACAAATTTTCATGCAACTCATTCCTTCCATATAAAGGCAAGTAAAAAAAAAAAAACTTGTTACATTTTATAGCACATTATTGCAAATCATACTAAACATTTGCAAGAAGAATCTATGAGTCTGAAACTTCTACTGATATCCAGATAATCACTACCAATGAGGTGATTATTCAGTTTCATTGTAATGAGAACTGCAGTAATTTGGATTTTATGCTTACCATTTCTCAAAATCATGAAAAGGTTTTTTTGTTACACATTACACTAAAGGCAGAAAAGTTCTTTTCTTCTTCTTCTTCTTCTTTTTCTTTTTTCTTTTTTTTTTCCAAAAGGTAAAACAGAGAATTCTGTCAAAATTCTAAAAGAAGGAATGAATTAGAATTTATTTGAAAGCTTTGTATCTATAGTATTAACATCTAATAGTAGTAATCCACACACTATGTTCTGAGTTCTGGTTCACATAATAATTTATTCTAAGAAACTTTTCTTCCCCCCTAAATTCACCCACATTAAGACTTTTTTAAAAAGGACTGGAGTCAAAGAAATAGACCCTGGAACATTATACTTGTTAGTGGCTTTCAGAATTACTACTCGCCTTTAAAGGGCAATACCATGGGAGTGGGGGGATGGTTGTGGCGCGGTGGACTGCAGCTGCAAATCTGGTACGGCAGAATAGATACTTCTGTAGCCAGGAAATGCCTCAGTAAGATTATTCTGGGTTTGGAACTGGCCAAGCTCTGTAGGGGAGATAGTGCATGACACTTCCTGGGGGGAGGGCGAGTACTCCCATGATGTGGTGTTTCCCTGTGGACCCTGTGGCTGAGCATTGGGGCAGGTGGGGTAAAGCCAGGTGGCCCAAGCACACAGACTGCAGTAGTGATCTTTCTCCTTTCATCCTAAGGCTTTTTTTTTTTTTTTAATTTCCCTTTTAAGCAACATCACAGGGTGGAAATCATTGCCATAGTTGACAGCTGGTACCTATGACAAAAGAACTTTCTAATTTTTTTTTTTTTTTTTTGGTTGGAGATATATTTAGTTCACCTCTAAATCGCATGATAGAAGCCAGCATTTTGGTGATACTGTGGATAGTTATTTTTAAAACACAGCTGTCCTAAGTAAAACAATGTAAGGGCAGCAAAATTTTATTTCTACCTTCTTAGGATTTTTGGCTGGGCCTGGGAATTAAATTGATATAAGATAGGTGAAGAGGGGAAAAAAGTGTACAAATTTATTTAATAATAAATGCTATGGACATGGGAGCCCTCATGAGGAAGTGAAGACCTAAGGAAGCAATTAGAGTTGAATGTTTACGCACTGAATAGTACAAAGAGTAGCAAGTTATGAAAATATGACAAGGCAAAGGGCCTTAGGCTAGGTCAGTTAATGGTACAAAAGTAACCAGGAAGATAAGGTTAGTTTAACAAGGTTTGTTTGTACTGATTTTTCTCAGCTTCCACTCCTCAGCCCTGGTGATAAGAAAATTATGTTCCTGTTGGTATAGAAAGGAAATCTTCCATACAGAAGTTTTATCTCCTGCTTTCAGGAAGAAAAGGGAGAGATCAGAACGCATCTACTCCCACCTGCTGATTTTTTTAGCTGCTGTTAGCTTGATATAATCCTTATACCAAAGTGGCATAGTATGGAGTGGTATTATCTGCCTCCCTTCAACAGTCTTCTTCCTTTTATTTCCCTAGATTTCAAAATCAAACAAATGCGATAAGCGCATATATATAATGCTTGGTAAAATTATAAAAACAAGTAATGCATTCCACTTAGACTATCACGTTAAATTAGTCTTCCGCTTAAGAAATGATTAAGATATATGATATTCATTTGCCTTTTTAAATTGTGTCCTTTGAATTCTAAGCACTTTATGCTTTTTAGAAATTCATAAATCCTATAGAAAAAGACAGAAGATTTTAAAGACAAATAAAATTTAACTTAGAGATGTATTCATATATGTCCAATTTCTTACATAATGAACTCAAATAAATATGGAAAATATAATCAATAATGGCATGTCTATGGCATAGCATAGTTTGAGTACAGTAAGAAATAATTTGCTATCTAAATGCTAGAACACATGCAGTCTTAGAATTGAGTATTGCAGTCCAGAGATCACAAATATTCTGATTAATTTTTAGCAACCTTATATTGTTAGCTTTGCATAAACCATTAACACTTTCATTTTCATGCTCCACTGCATGACAGTGGGCATGCTGACATGCTGCCCTCCAAGCATGGTGGCTGGTACCTGTAATCCCAACTACTCAAGAGCTAAAGCAGAAGGATTTCAATTGAGGGCAGCCTCAGCCACTTTGCAAGACCCTGTCTCAAAATAAAAAATGGCTGGGGATGTAATTTAGTGGTATAGCTTCCCTGGACTCAATTCCTAGTACCTCAAAAAAAGAAAAAAATTAAAATTAAAAAAAAAAAAACAAAAACATGCTGCCTTTGCTGAACTCCTTCCTCAGAGAATATGTTCCAATTTGTGGCCCCCTCTCTGGATACAATCTCATCCATTGTTCCTGAACATTTCATGTGATTGTATGTCTGTCCTTTAACTCTGCCACCCAGACCACAGCTTTTTTCCCAGTTTGGATACCTTTGACGGGCATCCAGTCTATTGGCTGAGTGACATCAATCAGATTACTTCAGAGGGATTAAATGAGAGAACAATTTTGGTTTGTTCACAGAGTAGTCAATATCCTAAACCAAAGGAACAATTTCAACAACCCTCTTCCTACAATTCTGGGTTCCAGCACACTTGCAGTAGGTCATAAATATTCACCTCTATGAATTATTACAAAGTGCATGAGTGTATGTGTACATGTGACCACCAATAAGAAAAGAAAAAAAAACCACTCCTGACATCCCAATAGCCCCCTGTGTATCCTAGTACTCTCTCCTTATAGTTTAACTTTACGCTGATTTCTTTCTTTTTAATCGTTTTTTAATTTGTTCTTTTTAGTTATACATGACAGTAGAATGTATTTTGACATATTATACATACATGGAATATAACTTCCCATTCTTGTAGTTGTACATGATGTGGAGTTACACTGTTTGTGTCTTCATATATGAACATAGGAAAGTTATGTCTAAAGGCAATGGAATGTCTACTGTCTTTCACATTCCCATCTCCCCTCCTTCCCCCTATACCCTCACCCTGATCCAATCCAGTAAACCTCCACTTTTCCTCCCCACCCCACCCCACCCCACCTATTGTGAGTCAGCATTCACATATCAGAAAGAACATTCAGACTTTGGTTTTGGGGGACTGACTTATTTCATTTAGCATGATAGTCTCCAGTTCCATCCATTTACTGGCAAATGCCATAATTTCATTCTTCTTTAAGCTGAGTAATATTCCATTGTACATATGTACCATATTTTATTTATCCATTCATCTGTTGTAGTGTACCTAGGTTAGTTCCATAGCTTAACTACTATGAATTGAGCTGCTGTGGACATTGATGTGGCTGTATCACTACAGTATGCTGATTTTAACTCATTTGGATATATACTGAGGAGTGGGATAACTGGATCAAATAGTGGTTCCATTCTAAGTTTTCTGAGGAATCTCCATACTCCAGAGTTGTTGCACCAATTTGCAGTCCCACCAGCAATGTATATGCAAGTACCCTTCTCCTCACTTCCTCGACAAAATTTATTGTTACTTATAATCTTGATAATTGCCATTCTGACTGGAGTGAGATGGAATTTCAGTGTAGTTTTAATTTGAATTTCTCTAATTGCTAGTGATATTGAACATTTTTTTATATATTTGTCGACCATTCATATTTCTTCTTTTGTAAAGTGTCTGTTCAGTTCCTTTGCCCATTTATTGGTTGGGTTATTTGTTTGTTTGTTTGTTTTGTGTGTGTTAGGTTTTTTGAGTTCTTCATATATCCTGGAGATTAAAGTTCTATCTGAGATGCAGATGGCAAAGATTTTCTCATTCTGTAGGCTCTCTGTTTATGTTTTATGCTGACTACAGATATGTTTTTGCATCATTTTGGACTTCATATTGATGGACTCATATAGGACATACTATTTTATGGCTGGTTTCTGCCACTCAATATTTTGTTTGTAAATCATCTGTGTTTGATTTATTTATTTATTTATTTACCTACCTATCTATTTATTTATTTTGATGCCATGGATTGAACCTAGGGAAACTTAACCCCTGAGTCACATCCCCAGCCCTTTTTATTTTCATTTTATTTTAGTTTTTTATTTTGAGACAGAATCTCACTGAGTTGCTCAGGGTCTTGCTCTATTTCTACAGCTGGCTTTGAACTCATGCTCCTTCTGCCTCAGCCTCATGAGCAGCTGGGATTACAGGCATGTGTCATTGTACCTGGCTCCGTGTTATTTTAAGTATAAGTAGTTGATCTTTTTTTTCATTACTGTACCCTATTTATTTGCCCATTCTACTAGAGATGAACATTTGGATGATTTTCAGTTTGAACTATTAAAATTATATTAATACAGATGTTCTTGAGAATTTATTTGGTATACCTATGTATTGTTTCTGCTTTGTTTAAAGCGAGGATTTCTGGGTCATTGGGTAACTTGGGGTCACAGTTAATAGTTAAGGCACAACAGTTTTTAAAACTGATTGCATTTAAAGTATGATATTTCCAGCACATATTGTTAAATGCTTAAGATTATCAGTTTAATTTCTTATAATTTCAAACATTTTATAGCCATGTGGTTCTCTCATTGTAGTTCTAATTTGCTTTCTCTGATTACCAATGAGGTTAGTCTGCTTTTCGTCTATTTATTCACCATGAATATGGTCTGCTGAAGTGCTAGTTCAGTATTCTCCTGCCTATTTTTTTAAATTAGGGTTTTTCTATCTCATATTTATTTGTAAAGAGTTCATTATAGATTCTGGAATAGAAGCCATTTGTCAGTTGTAAATGTTCTAAATATCTTCTCTACTTTTTACTTTCTACTGGTATCCTTTGATTAAAAGATGTTTTGTTTTGTTTTGTTGTTTTTTTGTGTTGTTCCAATTTAACAATCTTTATTTTATCATTAGTGCTTTTGGTGTCCCTTTCATGACATTGTTGCCTATTCCAAATCATGAGAATATTTCACTATACTTTGCTCTAAAAGATTATTGCTGGGCTGGGATGTAGCTCAGTTGTTAATTATTTGCCCAGCATCGCAAGTACCACAATTAATTAAATTGTTGATATATAAATTGATATTTGTACATGGTAGGATTTGCTTTCCTTCATATGGGATGTCAAATTCAAGTAGCAACCAACTGAGAGTTCAACCAGCAGTGAGGGACTGAGACCCCATCCAAAGGGGTCAACAACCTGTCAATAAGCCCAAAAGTAAACTAAAAATTGAACCCTCCCCTAGTTGAGCCTTCAGAAGTGTACCGGTAAGCTTTTCACCAATGTCTAGCCAATAGAAACTAGAAGATAATGAAACTAGCTGCTTTAAGACACTAAATTTGGGGATTATTTGTTATGTAGCCATAGATAATTAATATAGGGTATATCCACCATAGACTATATTGCCCTCCATTGGCATTCAATATTTCTTATTATTTACCAATGAACAATTTTTATTGATCTTACACAGCATATAGAATTGAATAAAAAATGTTTCAAGTAATTAATTAATACCTCTGACCTCCAGAAATGTTGAAATTACCCTTCTAACATTTACACTTTAAAATACTAGAAGTAAAAATACCGGAGGTTGAAGGCATTTTTAAAATTTTATGGGTGACCAACTTAATCTCACCACTAAGTCCATTTGGTTATGATACATAGCATTAAAAAAATCCTCCAAGATTAAGGTATAAATGCAAATTTTTCATATCACAAATTAATGCAGAACCCAAGTCTACCATGACTCCAGTATAAAGCCTAATTAATGAACATTATAAAGATAGAAATTCAAAGTTCTTTCAGGCTGTGTTTTTTTTAATACATACTAATGCCATAGTTACTTTTCCCCATCAAACCATTGATTATTATTTATATTTAAATTTAACTTCACTTATATGACATACAAATTGGGGTGTCTCTCCATTATGTCTGCTCAAAAGCACTTTGGTCTTACCACATTTTTATAGACATTTTTTTAATCTAAGAAATACTACTAAGATAGAGCAGGGGTTTTTAAATTATTACTTATAAATATCCACTTTTCTAGAATGTTTAAAGATATTTTATATTTTTAATTAAATTTTTAGAATAACATTAAAAAATGATAGTGTTGGGGCTGGGGTTGTGGCTCAGTGGTAGAGCGCTGGCCTAGCATGTGCAAGGCCCTGGGTTCCATCCTCATCACCACATATAAATAGAGGTAATGTGTGCAACTACAACTAAAAAATAAATAAATATTAAAAAAGATAGTGTTTAAAATATGTAATAGGTATAAGAATCCTTTAGGTATTAAAGGGCATGCAGTCATTAGAAACCTAAGAGTGATAAGTGAAATTGGGAAGAGAAAATAAGTTACATTGGATATTATTACAAATATTATTGGAATGATTAAGATCTTTATAATCTGAATCATAAAACATAGTCATTAAATTTAATGGAAATAATCTTACTTAAAATTCAGTTTATTTTCTTCTGTTTTTCATAGCTATTAGAAAAATGTCATCTAAAATGAAAACGACCAGAAAGTTCATAAATTCACATGAGTTCCCTTTTCTTTGTTATGATTTTCTCTAATGGACTTTTCTTTTGAACAAGAAAAATAACAGACACATAATGCCTGCGATGTCTAGGGAAGCTAATGTCATACAATGTATATTTCACATTTGTGTGTGTGTGTGTGTGTGTGTGTGTGAGTGTGTGTGTGTGTGTGTGTGTGTGTGTGTGTGTGTTCTACACTGTTGAATGAAATGGCTACAATGCTGGCATAAATTTAAGAAGTACATCCATCATGACTCAAACTCCTTCTGAATCAATGCCTGAGGGCCAGCCACTAACAACATTTTCCTTTCCTAGAACATGAGAGGTCTGAATTTTGCCAGAGAGGCCTGCCTGCCAGCCAACCAGAACCTGCCAATACATTTAGGAGGCAGGCACATTATTGGAACATTTGGCTTGTCATTGCTCTGACTATAAAATCAGAAACATCATCAAGACAAAGAAGAACTTGGGCTGACTACTGGATTTACTACCCAGCTGTTCAAGAAATTGTCTGGATTCATCATCTTTGACCACACTAGCAAACACTACTGGTTCATATGAATAGCCAGATTTAAAAGCAGAGTGAAGCCTAACTTTCCAGTTTTATCAATGAGTCCTTTAGCTATATGATCCTTCCAAAACACATTAACTGGGTCTGAGATCACTTAAAAAAGAAGGAGAAGGAGGAGGAGGAAAGAAAGAAAGAGAAAGGAGGAAAAAAAAGAAAGAAAGAAAAGAAAAAATATCTTGTCAGTAATTTTATGCATGTTTCAAATGTCATGAATGCTTCCAAAAGCAAGAAATTGCTTCAGTGCTCCTAGTTTATTTCTGGTACTTGTAAACATCTGGATACGTATATTGTATTTCTAGGGGCCACTGGTATGTTAAACAACCAATGGAGCCTAAGTCAGTATTTTTTGAGTATTTTTGATTATACTTAATTTCACTTTTTCCCATTAATGTCTTTATTCATTTTATGCTCTTATAACAGAATACCACAAACTGTAATTCATAATAAACAGAAATTTGTTGGCTCACAGTTCTGGAGACTGAAAGTCCAATATCAAAGTGCTAACATCCAATGAGGGCCTTGTTATTAGGTGAATGTGAAAGGGCAAAAAGGTAGCAAGAGAAGGCTGAACTTGCCCTTTTTCACATCAATCCCACTCATAAACAGAGCTCTCATGGACTACTAACATCTTGAAGACCTTACTTCTTAATACTGTTATAATGACAATTAAGTTTCAATGAGAGTTTTGAAGGGGACAAACATTCAAACTATAGTACCTACTCTGGGTACTTATCTTTATTAACTGACTTAAATTTTTGGATAGAGAAACTTTATATTAGCATGCCATGTTTCCATTTACCTTTTTGTTGCAAACACTAGCCTATATGTTTTAACATCTTTAATGTAATTTGCCTCCTTGATCAGTAGGGAAAGCTCTTTAAAGTCCTGTTTGAATGAAAGTAAATGAATATCAAAGGGAGTGAAGTTTCTATTGGCCTTAAACAACATGTAGGATTTCTCCAGCCGGAAAGCAATAAGGGCATTTCTTGTTGGGAAAATAACCCAACCAGAGACCTGGAAGAGCTAAAATAAATATAATTAAAGATACTGTTATGGTTTAGATATTAGGTGTTCCCCAAAAGCTCATATGTGAGACAATGCAAGAATATTCAGAGGTTAAATGATCAGGTTCTGAGAGCCTTAACCCAATCAGTGAATTAATCCCTGATGGGGATTAACTGAGTAGTAATGGTAGGCCTGTAGGATATGGCGGGAGGAGGTGGGCATTGGGGGGTGCCTTTGGGGTTTATATTTTGTACCTGGTGAGTGGAGTCTCTCTCTACTTTCTGATTATCTTGTGAGATGCTTCCCTCCACTATTGTCTTTTCCCACGATGTTCTGCCTCACCTTAAGTCCCACAGAATGGATTCAGACTTCTATGAACTGAGACCTCTAAGAACATGTGCCCCCAAATAAACTTTTCCTCCCCTAAAATTGTTTTTCTTGGGTCTTTCAGTCACAGCAGTGAAAAAACCGACTAAAACAGATATATTGAACTGGGTAAGTCTTAAGAAAGAACTTGCATGCTGTGCAATGAATTTTGGACTTGGTTCTTTAGGATTTGGAGTGAAGTAGATTTTTTTAAACAAAGTAGTAACATGTTTCCAACAAGTCACTGTTCACTGATAGATACGAAGGACAGAGAAAACAATAAAGGCAACAGAAAATATCATTTAAATGGCTATTTAAACAATAATGGCAATGGATTGTAGCCAGAAATTTATTTGAACTTATTTCATCTAATTATCTGAAAACCTCTTATCCTAATCAGCATTTCTTTCTTTTTTTTTTCTTCCTTTGTTCTTTTTTAAACTTTCATCATTTTTGACTTTCCATTTGGCTCTTCATTTTTAAACTTAAAACCAATAGATTCTCCATCTCCTCCATTTTTTATAAGCCTGCCTATGCTACTTCTACATTTATATAGTTTAGGAATATTAATAGAACTCATCACATTAATTTAGTATCTATTGAAAACTGATTAAACTCTACTCTTCCTGAATAATTATCTTCTACTTATACCAAATTCCTGATGCTATAAACTCTCATTCACATTTACATTCTTGAATGTACATTACAAGAATGTAAATGTGAATGCTGCCAAAGTAAAAAAAAAAAAAATATTTCTTGGGCACAGTATAATGCAGCTGATTTGCAAAAGAAATTCTAGGGAAATATTTGACTCTAAGGCCTGTGAAACTTAGTCAACAAAGACATCTGCTCCACTTTCTTTCCTAAAATTCCTAAAGATTTCCCTCTTCCATCATTAAAGTTCAAAAGGACAGCCACAACCATAGCAATATAAGGAATCAGGCCAGAAGACTGAGCTGCTTATTGGAGCGACTGTTCCAGTGAGCAGCTGGTTTTAATTGTGATCTAAGTCAAGCTGGACCAAAACTAGGGCTGGGAACTGACCATGGAGGAGTCAGGAAAGACACTGGAGCTAGGCAAGACTAGATCAGTTTCTGAGGCCTAGGTCTAAGCCAGTAATTCAAAAATGACTACAGTCCAGTATCCTAGAGAGCTTCAGGGACATATGAGGTCTAGGAAGAATATCAATGCCTTGCAATAAGGTGACATTTGAACCAAGACAAGAAGGGAGTGAGGGAAGAAAATCATGCCTTAGTCATATATATCTTGGGCAGAGAAAATGGCAATTGTAAAATTATGTGGGTTCTTGATGAGAAGCAAATAGCAAAGAAAACCAGTAAAGCTGGAACACAATGAATAAAGTGGAGAATGGAAATAGTTAGACCCAGTGTAATGGTTTGGATCTAGAAATGTTTCCACAAAAGCTCATGTTTTAAAACCATGATCCCCAATAAAGCATATTCGGCAGTGGTTCTTTTAGTCAGTTACGAGGGCTAAAACTTTACCAATGAGTTAATCCACAGGTGGGACATGGCTATAGGAAGTAGGTCACTGGGGACATGCCCTTGGGGACTACATCTGTCCCTGGCTTCTTTCCCCATGTCTCTCTCTCTCTCTTTTTCTCTCTGCTCTCTGGCTGCCATGGGATAAGCAACTTTCCTCTGCAGTGTCCTTCCACCATAGTGTTCTGCCTCACTTCAGACCCAGAGCAACGGAATCAGTTGACCATGGGCTGCACCTCTAAACCATGATCCCCTAAAACCTTTTCCTCCTATAAATTGTTCTTTCCAGGCATTTTTGGTAGGAATAAAAAATACAACTGACAGATCAGGCTTTGAGTGTCAGAGAACAGGTTTATTTTATTTTATTTTATTTTACTGTATATAGAAAGAATTATATAATCTGACATGTTTTGAAAAATTACCAGATTTCTGGGTGGAAAGTAGACTCTAGTACTATACAGAAAATGTGGGTCAACCAGTTAGACTCTTACAGTAATTCAGGCAAGAGTTGATGGAATCTTTACCCAAAGTGGTAACAATAGAGATATGGAGAGGTGGACAGATTTAGGCTATATTCTGAAGTTTAACTGACAAATTTTGCTGATGGATTGGATGTGAAACAAAGGAAGTAAGGATGACAGGAGTTTTTGTTTGTAACAACTGGAAAAATATGGAGTTTTCATTCTGTATAACAACATATGAAGAAGGCTACATAAAGAGCTGTTTCTAATGTTTAGGGTGGGGGAATCAGGAGTCTCTTTTGAGACATGTTAAGTTTGAGATGTTTATTAGACATCCAAATACAGACATTGAATAAATAACTGTATACATAACACTGAAGCTCAGGGGGAAATCCCAGGCTGGGGTTGTGAGTTTTGGAATCTATAGCATTAAAGTATAAAATTTGCATTGAGATCATACAGAGAGTGAGTACAGTTAAGAGGAAAATTATTTCCAGGACTGATCTTAGGGAAAATCCAAAGCTTAGACATTGAGAAAATGAGGAAGAAGCTACAGGACATGGAGAAAGAACAATTAGTAAAGGAAGAGATAGATTGTTGTTTTAAAGTCAAAATAAAGAAAGTTGTTTCAAAGCAAGAGACTGTGTTTCAATCTAATGACAAGGGCCAAGTAATTGGAGGACTAAAGATTGTTGTTACAGTGAACAGCAAGGGGATCACAAGTGGTCTTGACTAGAGTATCTTTGGTTGAATGGAGAAGGAAAATCTGTGAAGTGAATTCAATAGGAAATGGAAATAGAGGAAATAAAGATGAGTCTAGGCAAGTTTTCCTTGAGTTTTGGTAAAACTGGAGTATAATATGAACAGAAGAAGATGTAATAACAAGGCAGGGTTTGTTTAGGTGAACTATATATTACAGAATATGTGCTTGTTGGTTCCAATGATCCAGGAGAGAGTGAAAGTGTGAAGATAATGGGGGGGACAGGGTTTCTGGAGTATATAGATGTGAGCATGCTTTGGAGGTAGCCAGCAACTGGATTGAGAAATGCAACAGACCTAATGTAATCAGTTGCACTGGACTTTTCTCCCTCTCTGAATACACCTTCCTCTTAATCAGTAGTATTTAACTCCCAAAGTACTAAACTTGAAATTTCTGACAAAATACAGGTATTTCACCTTCAATTTTTAACCTATTATACACAACCTTTTTAAAATTTTTCTAAGAAAACTCTTGTTCATTTTGTTAGAAATAATTACAACTTGTTAAAATAACTACTCATTTTAAGTGTATGAACATAAATCTTTCCTTCTGTCCTGTAAGATACCCTGCACTATGTCACCATCATGGTAAAATATTAAAAAAAAAAAAAAAAAAAAGTCTGAGCACCTTGGACGAGAGCATATTTAAAGTTCATTCTTTTATATATTTTTTGCAAGTAGAATTGAATATTTTAAAAGAGTATTGATTGCTCACAGAATCTCTAGGAAAGCTGATGAAAAAAGATTGATGAAAAATGTCCAAAATCACACAGCATAACTGATTCATGAAGGACATCACTCTGCAATCAATATGGCCGTCACTGGTGTGGGACCATACCTAAGGATCACTGCTTATCCCAGCAATCTCCCTCAAGTCCCTACTGCCCACAAAACAATTCTTAACATAGTTGGTGACTGGGAGTATATGTCTTTTTAGAGAAGTACCTATCAGCAGCAGAAGAGACCAGGAAAGCAAGCATCTAGTTGTCACGAGCCATCCACGGGCTGTGTGTGTGAGAGCTGTGTGCATTTGAGCATATAAGGGGACTGGTCTGACATTGCATGCTGATTGGGCTTTGTGATGCAAGTATGTCTTTCCTCTCATTCTGTCTGTGATCCCACACAGCACCTGAGATGGGTGTGACTTGCCAAGATTGTTAAACCATGACGCAAAGAAAAGACCACTGACTCTAATTGTAAACCAAATTAAAGAAAGCTTGTAATTCGACCGGCTGTGACTATCTCTCTCAAAATCCGTGGGTTAGAGGACAGTACCCCAGCTCTCTAGGAGCAAGGTTTTATAGCACAAAAAGTTGCAAAAAGGGGTGTGTTTTGAGAACAGGATTTTGACAAGCATAATACAAAGGCAGATAGTAGGCTAATGATCTAAATGGTCCAACATTTCAAGTTAGGGAGTAAATTTAGATCCCAACACCAGAATTTATGAAGCGCCACTAAGGTTTCAGAGAGGGTTGTTATCTGGTCAGGGAAAACCAGAATTTCTGAGGCGCCACTAAGGTTTTAGAAAGGGTTCTTATCTGGTCAAGGAAAGCCAGACATGGGTGAGTTCAAGGCATGGGCAGGCATTCCAAGTAAGTTTAGAAATCCTAGTAATTTATAGTAAAACAGAATTTAACTTTTCATGACTTTATGATGAATGGCTCCCAATCTTAAGATGGAAGTAGGCCGGGTTCATCAAAGATGTCAATCAATCTGCTGACCACAATACATCACAAAGCAAAACTGTACCTTCGAAACCCTATTCCCTGCCTTATTCCATCAAACCTCCCTTTTTTGTGTGTCCCCCCTATAAAAATAAAAAGAATCTGGGTGCACGCTCTCTTTTTTCAATGCTGCCCAGAGTGGAGCTGACCCTTGGGGTGACAGAGCAGTCCCACTCTGAATCTTAGAAACTCATGTTCGTGTGCTGCTTGGTTTCTTTGCTGTTTTCTTAGTTATTGATACAGCCAGCTCCTTTGAACCCAACTCATCTCACCAGCCCAGCAAGCTGGCGACATCTAGTATTTTCAGCTACTTGAATGGGGAGCAGGCCCACATTGGAGTATTATAATTGACCAAATTTTGGATTCCTACTACCAAAGAGTTTGATCAGTCTTTTTTTTAATAATAAATTTCATTGATATTTATCTCAAAACACACAAAAAAAGGCACATGTGTTGTTGTTTAACTCCTTGGTAAGTTTTTGAATGTCTCAGGTTCCTAGGTTTTATCTTCCTCATGTCTTTTAAGAGGAGGACTTTCCAGACCTGCTGTGTCTGTAGACTACGTTTTGGATCACCTACTATGTGCCAGGCAGGTATTAGTGATACAAAGTGACACAAAGCCAGGCAGGTATTAATGACACAAAGCCATATTTCCTATCATCAAGCAGTAATGAATCCAGTGGCATATACACGATGTACAATTAATGCTGAAAATCAAGGTGTGCTTAACTCTCAAGGAACAATTATAGAATTGAACATTTATCAAGAAGTAACTCAATCTGGCAGGGAGTCAAATAATTATCTCATTTATTTTCATGGCAACCTTATATTCAAATATTAAGAGAATTATTAAATATCTTTAATCATATAAATAGTATATGGTGAAGCTGTAATGAGAAACTAACCACTTTCTTTTGGAATTTTGTAGGTAGGAAAAACATCCAGCTCCCTCTCCACCCTTCTAACTAGACAGTCATCCAATCCCAGTACTTTAATATTATTTCAGGCCTTATGTGAGAGCTCTGTAAGAACCTCTGATTTAACAGTTTTAGCACAAAATTAATTAAAACACCTACAAATAGATATCACTAACAATAATGATCTCATCCTGTAGCTTCCTGCCACACACACCCAGGAGTTTAAGCACCTGACCTCTCCTATTCTCCATTCCTAT
The DNA here is from genome assembly GCF_964194105.1 of Spermophilus citellus. Taxonomy (NCBI): domain Eukaryota; kingdom Metazoa; phylum Chordata; class Mammalia; order Rodentia; family Sciuridae; genus Spermophilus; species Spermophilus citellus. Next base: position 93,375,683 of record NC_138189.1, read on the forward strand.
GACCATTTTTCTCCTATTCTCTCAGTCTGGAAGCCCAGTCCCTACATCCTGACAGTTCAAAACTCTTAATATGTTGTTTTGTCCTTCTGTTTTCTAACCACCCTTTTAAACACAGTCTCTTCCCTTCCTTTTTACCACATTAGCCTGTTACATTCCTACATGACCAATCCCAAATCCTAACATCTTCTAACTTTACCCTCAGCATCTGAGTCTTAGAAGGATACTCGACTTTAAGATTTAAAACTCTGATGAATAGTCAACAAACAAAAGTTAAAGGTGAACATAGAATTCCGAGATTATAGTTGATAACTTTAGTAACACCTGAGAATATTTAGCAATTCTTACTCCTCTTTCCTGTCCAAACTTTCAAACAATCAACAAAATCTGTTCTACCAAGATGTGTCTAGCAAATATGTTAGTGAATTTGCCTCATCTAGTTTAGTCTAAACAACAATTTTTGGATGTTAAAATAGCTAATCCTACATAAACATCTGAAGGTTCATTCAGAGTCCAGCAGTTTTGGCAGATTAGCAAATGAAATTTAAATACTTCTTTTGGGCATTGAGACCCACACAGTTAAATTCTAATTTTAACAATACGACTTTTCTATAGCCCTTTAATTTTACAATGAACCCAGTACTATTCCATTTTCCTCTAAACTTCAAGATATATCTATGAAGTACCAAACGAAGTAAAGATTTGCAGATTATCTGCCTAAGAGGATGTGAATCACCAAACTATATAATTCAAAACCATGTGTTTTACTGACTTTCTTCATTTTACTGACTTGTTTGATTTACTGGCCACTTGAATCAAGTTAATTAAACAAATGATTAATATGTCAAGAACCTACTCCTGGACACAAAACCCAACCTTTCGCATTCCAGAAATATACTTGATGCTGCTGATGTTACTTCTCCTCATACCCCAGGTACAGTCATGGAATTGTCACATGTGTAATACCAACATGGAATGTTTTGATCACTGAGTTCATGGAATACGTTCATTTCTCCAGCCTGAATATGAAACTTCTATTAATGTGCCATAAAATAAAGAAACAGGATTCTTTGTTGCTTCTGAGATGTGAGAAAGTACTCATATTTTGCTCTTTCCCAAATGTCAGAGATCCATTTCTCTGATCTTGAACAGGTAAGTTTTTACCAGTGGAGGAAGTTTGTATGATTTTCTTATTGTCTCATAAAATTCAATCACAGTGACTCCGTGGGATGATGGCTTGGACAAGCTCACCATGGGCCCCGTGTATTCCCCAAGCATTCTTCTTAATGAAGAAGAATATTATAAAGATAAAAGCACATGAAACTATTCGGCCTTTCCTATTCTAAAAGACTGCTACACTTTTAAATAATTTAAATGCAAAATATAGCTTCTAATTTTAATACTGATGTCTACATTTCTGTGAAACTTCATGACACTGTAGGGCATTAACATGTTTTTTTCCTGTCTGGGTGGAATTAGCATTTGAGGGTTCTTTGCATATTTCTATCTTAGCTTACCCTCAAACACAGTATAATTTTTGTATTTTCATCCTATAAACCAAAATAAGTTTTAGTCATATCTGAATTTTGTAAGTCATTTTCCCCTTTGCATCATATTATTTTCCAGAGAGCTACCTTTGTTTTAAAACAGTTACATTAATTAATGATAGATATAATGATAGAATCATCTACATCCTAAACTCTTCACTGAAAATTTCCTTCTCATTTTCTCCATCTTTATCACCTCAGTATTTATCTGCAGTTTGCTTAATTAGACTCTTATCTCTTTGGATGAGAACATAATAAAAATTAAGACAGCATCTCAGAAATCAGGGTTATGTATTTACAGCACCTAGCACAAGGTTCACCCAAAGGAAGCCCTCAACAACTAGTAATAATAGTTATACAGATAAAGCTTTCTTTCTCCTTTTTAAATTTTTATTGGTACATTGTAATTATACATAATAGTGGGGTTCATTTTAACATATTCATATGTGCACATAATATAATTTGATCAATTTTGATTTCTGAATCTCCCCATAAATTTCCTTTCTTTCTCCCACTCATTCCCTTCCTCTGCTCTACTGCTCTCTCTTTCATTTTCATGAGATAATTTTTTTTTTCATTTTTTTCTCCCTAGCTTCCACATTAAGAGAGAAAACCCTCCTTGACTTTCTGAGTCTGGTTTATTTCATTTAATATAATGCTCTCCATTTCCATCTATCCATCGATTTACCTTCAGATGACATGATTTCATTCTTGTTTATGGTTGAAAAATCTCTCTCTCTTTCTCTCTCTGTATGTATTTGTATGAGCACCTAATAGGTCCTGAGTTTTTGATCCAGTTTGTGGATGTGATCTACTTTATGGCACAGATATAAGGTAAGCCACAGATCTTGGGTTCAGTGTATGATGGGAGAGACAGATAATTCATTATAATGGAATGTCATTCAGATTAAGAGATGTTTGTACAAAGTGCTTTGAATTCAAAGGAAATGACTTAACTATGGGATGTGGAGATTTGGAAAGGGTTCCCAGAGCAAGGGACTTTTGGAATTAGAGATTCTGTGGGAGTTGTTCCAGTAAGTACATTTACTAAGAAAGACCTTACTGGGAAAGTAAAGGTCACTGAGTGACTACTCTTTCTCCTGCAATATTGGACCCATGATTTCCAGATATCCCTTGCTCTAATACCCCAGGCATGATACTACTACCTCCCCCACCACTCTAGCTCCAGCTGTAGGCAAGTTCAGCCACTCCATAACATTAAATCATGATGCTGTGGGTCTTCTGAAACAAATATCACCATACTTCTAACACCATCAGAGCCCAAGCTTCCCAAGTAATTCAATTTTGTAGATATTTATCACTACTCTTCTCTCAGCATCTGACCACATCTCCCACACTCTCGGTCATCCAGTCTTTTTCACCAATACTTTTTCCCTATCCTGAGAAAATACCTCTACATCCTAAACTTTTCACTGAATATTTCCTTCCCATTTTTGCTGAAATTTAACCTGGCTCCTGAAAACACTGCTTACTCTTGAAGTCTTCAAGAGAAGATATTTTTAAAATTTTTTCTTCTTATACTCTATGTATTACATATGCCTGGAGCTTGAGATAGAGTCCTCTCTGTTCCTAGTTACTACTTCTAAACTTTCACTCATGTTTCCTCCTTCTAAATGGTGATGTCTTTTGAAATACATGCTATTTCACTTTGCCACCTGTATTCCCTCCTTGTTAATCTTTTATGGATCTCTGCATCCTTATTCCTTACTCATCAGTACCTTTCATGTCATGGGTTATCAATTTCAAAATGCAAGTAGATGATCTAACTAACACCTTAGTCTTTACATTCCATTGTTTCTTTAGCTCCAATCATCTTGTCCTCCATCCTTCTCTAAGGCCCTCACAGGTCACACCTGGATTTCATCTCTGAATTTCAGTTTCATACATCTCATTCTGTTATCATCTCTTATTGTTTCAGCCTACTTACTCTAGTACTTCACTTTGTAATTCTCCACTTATCAATACCACCAATTCACTGACCTTATAAATTATTTTTATTTATCATAAACCCTACATCCTCATGTGTCACGGTATCCATTTTGTTTTTTATGATCACACTCTATAATTACTTTATTTTATTCTGTAAGTACTTTATCTCCTTTTTTCTTTCTCATTCAATCATTATTTCCTAGCTTAAAGTCTGTACAAATTCAACTAACTATTCATTTGTTCACACATGCTCATTGGAGTCAGGTGTGAATAACATCTTACCAAAGACAATTGCTAATTCTATGTCTTCAACTATCATTTCCTCCTCCTTGGAAATTTTTTTTTCTCTGTACATTATCTATAACTGTGTGCCTGCAGCCCTGAGTATGTTTGTAGTTGAAACTATTGTAAGTGCACTTTTATGAAGACCCTCCAAATAACATTCCATAAGACAGTTATATAACCTCTCTTTTGGGGTCTCCAGACAGTACCAAACACGAAGAATTTTCTTATCACTAGCTAAGCCACGAAACTTAATTATCAGAAATTGCTACAGAACACATATTTAGTATATCAGGTATTTGTTTTATATTTGTTTTCTAGTGTGTTTTACTTTGGCTCACCGTTTTTAGCCTTTAACAATCTATGACTTAGGCCAGTCTTTAAATATCTAGTTATTTAACATTGCTAATTCACTAATCATTATATCACTCCCTCATCTTCCAGACAAGATTTTAGACCAAGTGCAACTTTCTAATTTGAACAATCAGAGATTATTAAATGACATTATATTTTCTACCAGCAGACATTAAATGCACTGACCTGTTTTCCCAAAGTATAAAATGGATGCATCCACAGCTGGAACCATTGTTCTTCCTAGATCTTGAATTTAGTAGACTCCAAATCTTGAGTCTTTGGCAGAATACATTGATTCTCCCTCACCCTCACTGATTTTGCTTTTTAATGTGGTAGGAGGGGGGTGGTTACAGGAAGTCTCTGTTTGTTTATATGTAAAATAACAAGAAGAGTAAAATAAATATCATGAGTTAATATATGTAAAAGTCAAAAGAGTCCTGGTACCTAGTAAACATTCAATAGAAGTCAGTTTTATAATACATTTCATTATAAACCCAATCTCTCAAACCCTGAATTAATTTGGAGTCCTAAATACTTGTTAATCCATCCAAGGAAAAATGGATTACTCAATTTGTTTATGTTGTTGTTGTTGGTGTTTGACATCTTTTCTCTGTTCTCCAGCATCTCCTCCAATCATCTGTTGGCTTCTCTTTCTACTAGGTATTCTAAGTTCTTCTCTCTAAAGTTTATTCCAATACTTTGCTTCAACTGAATTATCTTCTACCTTCATTCAGATTGTCTGGGAACTTGATCAAATAATAATTTTAAAATAGTTACTCCAACGGCATAATAGCTTAGAATTGTGTAATGTTTCCAAAAATATTAAAATTATTGTTATTTAATTATAACATTTGTTAATCACAGGAGAACCCTGGAGTCAGTCTGTCTGATTTCCCTTTTCAAAATTTATCATAGCTCATAATGAAAGTTCCCCCAGTACTACAATGTCACTAACAGGGATGGCAAATTTCAAGCCCTCTAGTGGTCAATTTTCATGCAACCTCTTATTTATGTATGTTACTCAAAGAAGATAACAAATATTTTTAAGGCCTTGTTTCTAACAGAGTTTTAAATTTTAGATCTTAATACCTATCTGGTAGAAATTATAAAAAGAAAATAACATTAAAAATGTGTATTTTAGCCAGGCCCAGTGGTGCACACCTATAATCCCAGTGACTCGGGAGGCTGAGGAAGGAGGATTACATATTCAACGCCATCCTCAGCAATTAAGTAAGTCCCTAAGCACTTTAGCAAGACCTTGTTTCAAAATAAAAAGTAAAAAGGTCTTGGGGATGGAGCTGGGGTTGTGGCTCAGTGGTAGAGCACTTGCCTAGCATGTGTGAAGCACTAGGTTCAATTCTCAGCACCACATATAAATAAATGAACAAAGATTCATCAACATCTAAAAAAAATTTAAAAAGAGGGGGCATACTGGGGATGTGGCACAATGGTAAAGCAACTCTGGGTTCAATACCTTGAACCAAAAAAAAAAAAAAATCTGTAACTTGACCAACACACTGCATGGAAAATAATTGTAATGGCATTATTATTATTTGGGGGTGGGTACCAGGATTGAACCCAGGGGCACTTAATGACTGAGCCATATCCTTAGCCCTTTTTACATTGAGACAGGGTCTCACTTAGTTGCTTAAGGCCTCACTAAATTGCTGAGGCTGGCCTTGAATTTGCAATCCTCCTGCCTCAACCTCTTGAATCCCTGGCATTACAGGTGTGCACCACTGTGCCTAAAGTAATAGGATTACTTTTGAGAGATAAGAAAAATTAAGACATTTTTCTAATTTCTTATAAAAATTATAGTCTTACTTGAATTATGCTATTATAAGTCCAAGTGTACTTTTTGTGTACCTAAAGAATAATTATTCCAAATTTTAAGTTGTACATGACTTAATAAGATAATTTCCCGCTAGCAAAACTTGGTGATATAAGTTTTTAAGTTTAACACATTCTGTGTCATTTCTTAAAAAGCAAAACACCATTCCTTCTTCAGTTTCAAGGACTAAGGGCAAAACTAGGTGATTTTTTTAAAATGACTATAAGTAATTGAAAAGATTCTATGTAGTTAACTTAAAATATTCAAAATGAAAAGTTTAAAAAGACATGAAAATATTAATCTGTGGTGATATCTTCTGACTTCTTTCAGCTCTAAAATGGTAAATTTACTTTTGATGAAATGATGTGCTATTTAATTACTGACATTTTATTTATAAAACTTCCTTGTTCCATCATCAAGAATCCAAATAACAATAAGCACTGGTGAGAAATTGGAGGGAAAGAGCTTCTATGAAAATTAGTATGTTGGTTCTTCAAAAACTAAAAATCAAACTACCATATGATTAATACCATATGATGCTATGCCACTTCTTGATGTTTATCTAAGAGAATTAAAGTCAGCATACTTTAGAGATACATGCACACCCATGTTAATCATAGCACAATTCATAATAACCAAATTATGGAATGATGTGTCTGTTGACAGATGAATGTATAAAGAAAATGTGGTATACATTCACAATAGAATTTTTGTCAGCCATAAACTAGGGCAGGGCCTGTGGCTCAGTGGTAGAGCACTTGCTTTACATGTGTGAGGCACTGGGTTCGATTCTCAGCACTGCATAAAAATAAATGAAAAAAATCAAGGTCCATCAACAACTAAAAACATATTTAGTAATCTTACAAGGAAATTAAAAATTTTGAAGGGAAATCTACAAAACAAGTATTTCAACATTTGTACCTTATATTTTAATTGAAAAATAAAGAGATCTTCAGTTCCCTAGAAATGTAAGACCAACTGTAAAGAATTTTGTACATAATGGAAAGATTAAAAAAAAAAAAAACTTCTGGTAAGTGGATGGAACTGTAGACTATCATGATGCTAAGTGAAATAAGTCAATCCCAAGAAACCAAAGGCCTAATGTTCTCCCTAATATGTAGATGCTAACACACTATTTTGCTAACACACAATTTGAAGTTCACTGGATTAGACAAAGTGGAATGAATGGAAGAGAAGGGGAATGGAAATAAGAAAGACAGTAGAATGAATGAGACGTAACTTTTCTATATTCATATATGAATACACAACCAGGGAAACTCCATATCATGTACAATCACAAGAGTGGGATCCTAATTAGAATAAGTTATACTCTATGATGTATAATATGTCAAAATACATTCTACCATCATGTGTATCTAAAAAGAACAAGTTAAAATTATTTTTAAAAAACAGCACTTCCTCCAAATCCATATTATTTCTACCACAGTTGGTGTATTTTCCATTGTGATATAAATCTCATAAGTAATTGACTGTAAGGAAATTTCTGTGTTAGTGATCAGGCTGAAATATAAAAATGTAGAACTATTGTGAAATAGTTGCTCTATCCACCAAATTCTATCAAATTTATGGCATTAAATTTTTTTTTCTTGCCTTCTGAATCACAGCTAATTGAGCCAGAAGAGGGGAGCAACATTTGATCAAAATCTCTTCTCTGGCTATTTGCAGTTTGAAACATAATCATTTTCTTTGGGTGATTAGACCTGAAACATGCAAACCCATGACCATTTGATGGGGCCTCTACTTGGCCATATGCTATCTTTTAGAAATAAAAAATTTTGCTCTTTCTAGGACAACTCAGCCCTGAGGGTTCACAGCTTGGTTAACAGAACTGGGTCTGTTTTTTAACTCCCTTGGCAAGACATCCTTGTGCAGTGAGCAAACTGTACAACTTAATGGTATAGCCTTGCCATTTTATGCCATGCAAAATAAAACAAAGCCCAGAAGCAGGTGCTCAAATAAGAGGTGGAGCTAGCAAAGATCCTTAGGTCTTTGATGCTAAATTAAATTTTAAACCTCTTTGAGACAAGTTTATTCCTATAATTCTGTTCTTTCAAATATTCTTGAATCTTTATAATAAATTATTTCATTTTGCTTAAGGTAGCTAATACTCATTCCAGTCACATGAAATTAAAAAAAAAATCAGACTTAGTTACGTAAATATCAGCTTTAATTCTTAGGAATCATTGGTAGATTCTGATATGATTCTAGCAATAACCTATATTGAATTGATATTTGAATATGTCAAAGTACCTTTTACTTCTGTATTGATTTCTTGAAATCCCTTTCAAATGCTGGGGTCTCTCAGGGTTTCAGAGCCTGACAAATCCTTCTCCAGTGTAGTGAACAAAAATGATTGCCTTCAATTGCATCCAGAATGGACTTAGCTTTGATTCACACCCTATGCATAAGGATTCCTCAAGCTAGACAATAATCTGTGTTGTTTAATATAACATGCCTTTTCTTTCTTTGCAACAATTGGTAAATATAGAATTGGAGAGGTGGTAGAAAAAGAAAGAATCAGAGGCTTTTGTACCAATGTAGTTTAAATGATATGAAAGAAACAAAGACAAAAATGCATGAATAAATAAACATAAGAATGAGACCACTTAGTGTGTTAATAAGCCCTCTTTGGGAATTCATTTATAACTTTATGAAAGTTTTTGGTTCTGTTTTTATTTACTTAGTTATTTTTTTATGTCCACCAGTGGAGGGAAAACGCTTTACTCTTTCACCAACTGTGGCATCCTAGGTGTTCATAGAGTCATTTTCATGCACATATTTACTTTCTGTCTAGCTGAAGGAATGGGGGACTGCTTTTTGTTTTCTTTATCATCATGTATGAGAGGCAAACACACTTGAGTACACAGTTCCTTAAAGGACTCTTTTGTAAGCATGTATCTATAAGCATCCATTTCACACGACATCTCCCAGGGAATGTCCCTGCCACTGCAGGAATGTGGTGAGATGACTTTCCTTCTTACAGTCAACAACCATAGATCGGATCTGAATAAACACTTGGCTGACCTAGAAATTACCATTTCCTGAATCTGAGCTAGGAAATTTAGAACAGGTTAACGTATCAATGTCTATTTTTTTTCTACTTATATTAAATTTAATTCTATATCAATAAAATTCTCTAGAGTACATTTTTTTACCATCTTTAGTTTTTTTTAATGCACAGTGACTTTATAAAACAAATATTTACATTTTAATCTATTGATTCTCTAATATGTGCATCTTGGTAGTGATAGAGGACAGATTGCACCCCCGGGTTCAATCCCCCCCAAAACCCAAAAAGCCAAGAGGCAGACTTGGGTGAGATTCTCTGAAAATGTCTCTGGTATCCCCAATAAAACAGGACTGCACGAGAGGCACACTGTCCCTTTCCTTTCTCAGAGGATCTACTCTCTCCCTTGAGAGTGTTCTCTTTCCCTTTTCCTATTTCTTCAGTAAACTAATGCCTATTACTCTGAGCCAGATGTTTAAAATCTTTAGGACTTGATGGTGAAAATCAGGGTTTGAAGGATGGGGGATCTTCGCACTGCCCCACATTCCTGGGAGGCCCCAGCCCTATAACAGTAGTATCTTATGTGTTAAATTTTCAGAACAGATTTTGGAATCCAAGACAGCTGGATCAGATAACAGTCGTGTCTGCCTTTTTGTGACCTTATGAACGTAAATATACTATCAACTGAATCTTGTTTTCTCAAATGTACAAAAGACATAACAAGCTTCACTTTTCAGGATTGTTGAAAGGATTAAAAAGATCTATGTAACATTTTTAACAAAGTGTTGGCAGATAGTAGATGCTAAATAATAGTTATTATGGAAGGGATGTACAGAAGTCTTCACCTTTTATTTTAGAACTTTATTTCTTATTTCTCACTTTTAATTTGGAAAGTGCTTAATGAAGCTTATAGAAGACTGGAAAACTGGGCTAGTGGTTTGGAGGAAGGGGCTCAAAAGATAAAACAGTAAGGAGACCAGACCAGTCACTAAGCACCAAGACAATAAGGACTTCTTCTATGATGATTGTATTATGTATGTGAAAAGCAATAAATCCTAACACAGGTGAAAAATAAGTTTTAGAATTGAATCTACAAGATATGGTACTTGTTGGAAATGAGGAACATAGGGAAAGAAAGAAAGCAGTTGAATATTATTTCTCCAAAAATCATGTTTTTAAAAAATAAAGAAATGGTACTATCAACAGAAATTGAAATTTTAGAAAGGATACATTTTGGCAGCAAAAACAGAATTGGGAAAAAAGAATGAGCAACTCAAAAGAGCTATGGGAGTGATCTGAAGGCAGACAAGAGACAGGAATATGACAGTCTAAGGAGTGGGAAAGTTATAAATTTAAGGAAAAAAACAAAGAATAAGAAATGTGAGCGCTGGGGATGTGGCTCAAGAGGTAGTGCGCTCGCCTAGCATGAGTGAGGCACTGGGTTCGATCCTCAGCACCACATAAAAGTAAAATAAAGATATTGTGTCCACCTAAACTAAAAAATAAATTTAAAAAAAAAGAATAAGAAATGTGAATAATGAAGGAAAAATTTCTGGCAAAAGAAAAACCAAAAGAATGTAATTGAGGAAGTCTAAGGAAGAGAGTTTTAAACAAAGATGTTGTGATTTACATGTATTTGGCCTTTGTCCCCAGTTCCTGACACACAGCCTCTAAAACCTGAAAACCTGAGAGAACCTTCTGTATACCAATGAGGTGCAGGTAGCTGAGGCCTGGATGGCTTCAGGATGAGTGCTGGGTGACCAGATAAACCAAGGCAGGATCTGAGAGTTGGAACTTTCAGTCCCATTCTCCAAACTCAAGGGAGGGAAGAGGGGCTAAATATTGAGTCAATCATAAATTGCTATGATTTAATCAATCATTCCTACATAATGGAATATCCATAAAAATTCCAAATGATAGGTTTTGTGGAAACTTCAAAGTTGGTGAACATATCCATGTGCCGGAAAGTGACATACCCCAATTCTGTGGGAGCTGCAGCTCCCACACTTTGAACTCTTCTGCATCTCATTGTTTGTTGGGCCATTCATTTGCATTTATTATAATATCCTTTATAATGAATTGGTAAATTAAGTAAAGTGTTTCCCTGAGTTATGCAAGTTTTTTTTTTAAAGAGGGAGAGAGAGAGAGAGAGAGAGAGAGAGAGAGAGAGAGAGAGAGAGAGAGAATTTTTTTAATATTTTATTTTTTAGTTCTGGGCGGACACAACATCTTTGTTGGTATGTGGTGTTGAGGATCGAACCCGGGCCCCACGCATGCCAGGCCAGCGCGCTACCACTTGAGCCACATCCCCAGCCCCTGAGTTATGCAAGTTATTCTAGAAAATTATCAAATTGTAGGAGCCCCCAATTTATAGCCAGTTGGTTATACATATCCAGTGGGACTGATCCCTTAACCTGTGACAACTAACTTTGAGTATTAGTATCAAAATTGAATAGAAATGAATTGAATTGAGTAAAAACAGTTTAGTAGTGGTTATTGGTTATATAAATTTCTACAGATTGCCATGATGAGGCTTAAATTAGTTCCCTGAAGTTGGTCACTGGGAGGGCTTGGTCATTCTACCCCTAGATGGTAGAAGGAAGGAAGTCAGATGGCACAAGAATGAAACAGAGGGCAATGGTAGCTCTGATAAAACCCATGTGCATGTGAATCCTTCTTTACATTTCTGAGGAACACCTGGATTCTGGCTTGGCCAGTCTGTTGGAAGAGCCTGGATTAATGTGTAAGAACCTTGGAAATGTGCTAAGGAATTGAGATGGTCTGGGAATGTTAAGGAAATGCATTTGCTTCTAGTCGCTGGAATATCTATCTAGTAAGGATTTAAGAGTCTGTCATTCCCTTTCCCACTTCCCACTTACTCTAAATTTACAGACCTGAATTATCCCAAGGTAAAAAAAAAAAGAGAGAGAGAGAGAGAGAGAAAGAAAGAAAGAAAGAGAAATTAAACTGAAGAATGGAGAAGTAAAAATTGAAGATGAGATCTAACAGGGAGAGGGAAAAGATGGGCTCAGGCAAACTTCTGGAACTGGAGGTGATAGCTACAAAAGCAGCATGCTCAGAAAACAAGCCAACAATCTCTGGAAAAACGGTTGTTGACAAGCTAATATTATTTGACGTTTAGGGACTATGGTAGCTAATTAGTGAAGAAGGATATTTAGCTTGTTTCCCCTGAAGACAAATTATTTCTATAATCCGTTTGCTCAGTTTACTCTGCTCTTTCCTCAAAGCAAACCCAAATAACTAAATATTTTTAACATTATCCATTTGAAAAATATAGTATATTTGTAAAGCAGGAAAGATGCAGAGATCAGGAACCACAGAACAATAATGAGGCACCAAAAGAGGGTTTATGGGGGCGGAGGGGGGGGGGCGTTCCGGGCAAGGTTTATCATCAAAGGGTGAGGTCCAGGGAAGTCCCGGGCAGCAAAGGCAGGAACAATGGTAATAAGGAAAGTTGGAGGTAGGAGGGCCTAGGCCATATACATTGAAGCTACCGGGAGCAGGTTGGCCGAGCTGAGTTTAGGAGGAGTGTCTGTGGCCGGTTGGTCAGTGCTGATGTGAGTTCACAAGGCGATTGCTTCAGCTGCAGAAACCCGTGGTGGTTGGGGTCCATTGCCATGTTAGCTTCTGATTGGCCATTTTGAGTCTCCTCAGCCAGGTGGAAAGCCTTCTCCCACATCCACCATGAAAGAGGAGGGGAAGGGAAGCCTGCTGACCCAACAATATTTAAGAGTATCTTGCTGTAGCATAAAGAAATAAATTGAAATATAGAAAATTAAATATAGTGATTAAAAATACAGGCTACCTGTGTTGATTCCTTACTTGGTTACATGCTTTGGGCACATGTCTGTGCCTGTTTCCTCATCTGAAAAATGACAGATTTTATGTTTAGGGGGAATTATCCTTATCTTCCTGAGTCCCAGGTTCTGGTGTGCAAAAGGATCACAAAAGTCCCCCTTTCAATGTGACTTATATTTCTCACTTTAGCCAGATAGAGCTGCAGGTAACTTGCTTTTCAAAGGTGAAAGCATGTGGGCATCAGCACAGTGGCCCTGTTTTATAGAATTATTCCCTTAACCTCCTGTTTCCAACACTCTTGTCTGTCTGTCCCCTATCAATAATAAAGATAGTCTATCATATTACTTTATTTTTTTATTGGTTGTTCAAAACATTACAAAGCTCATGACATATCATCTTCCATACATTTGATTCAAGTGGGTTATGAGCTCCCATTTTTTACTCCAAATACAAGTTGCAGAATCACATCGGTTACACATCCACATTTTTACATAATACCATATTAATGACTGTTGTATTCTGCTACCTTTCCTAGAGAGGGAAAATGAGAGGGAAGGGGAGGGGGGGATAGTAGGGGATATCATATTACTTTATATTAACATAGATACTCTCAAATGTTGATGCATTTAGTATTCTAATGTTAATTTTCCAAATATATTTGAATATTCATTTATACCACCACCACCTAAATTCAAACTTTTGCCTTCTCATGCCTTCTTTTTTTTTTTTTTTGGTTGTGGAGGTGCCAAGGATTGAACCCAAGGCCTTCTACATGCTAGGCAAGCACTCTACCAATTGAGCTATACCCAGCCCCTCACAAACTTCCTTTTTTTTTTTTAGAGAGAGAGAGAGAGAGAATATCTTTTTTTTTGTAGATGGACACAACACAATGCTTTTATTTTTATGTGGTGCTAAGAATCGAACCTGGGTCGTGCCCGTGCACTCTATCGCTGAGCCACAATCCCAGCCCAACCTTCTTTTTTAAAGTTGATCATCATGGATTGATGAAAATCATTCTCTGCAAGAAACTTGATGACTCAGAAATGTCACAGCCATTAATCCTTTCAGAGTTTCCACATTGTTCTTCATCTAGTTTTTTTGTTGTTGTTTAAAAGGTCTTTCTAACAAGTGGGAAAAGATGGACTATTCAGTTAATGTATTGGCAAAACTCACAAGTTATCTGCTATAGTTTTGATCCTGAATGCTCCCTAAAGGCTCAGGTAGTAAAGGCTTTGTCCCAGCTGTGGTGCTTTTGGGGGTGGGCAGAACTTTTAGGAGGAGGCGACTAGTGGAAGAAAGTTAGGCTATGGGGGCATGCCCTTGTAGAAGATATTGGAACCCTAACCTCCCCTTTATTTGCTTCCTGGCAATCTTGAGGTGAGCAACTTCTTCTGCCATAATGTACTGCCTCACCACAGGCCCAAAAGCAAAGGGCTTAACCACCCATAAAGTGAAACCTCTGAAATTGTGAGACAAAATAAACTTTTTCTCTTTTTAAATTGATTTTTGTCACAGTAACATAAAGCTGACTAATACACTATCTGAAGGAAAAACTGAAAGTAGATCCTTGCCTCATACTATCCACAAAAATAAATTTCAGACAGATCATATTATATCAATATTGAGGGAAAATATCTTTTATAGCTTGGCGTTAGGAAAGCCTTCTTAAGATACAAGAAAGAAATCTTGTAGAACTTTTTGAAATGAAAGAAAGATCTTGTTACGTATTTTAAGATTACTAGAGAAGTGACTGAAATATTTCAGGAAAGGAATAATGGAATCAGATTTGTTTCAAAAGATGCATTTCTAGGGGCTGGGGATGTGGCTCAAGCGGTAGCGCGCTCAACTGGCATGCGTGCGGCCCGGGTTCGATCCTCAGCACCACATACAGCACTACATACAAAGATGTTGTGTCTGCCGAGAACTAAAAAATAAATATTAAAAATTCTCTCTCTCTCTCTCTCTCTCTCCTAGCTCTCTCTTTAAAAAAAAAAAAAAAAAAAAAAAAAAAAAAGATGCATTTCTCAACAAGAGTACAAGTACCAGTGCAATTTGGAGTCTATTTCAGCAAACCGGGTGAGAGGAGGTGATAGCCGGTCTAGAATGCCAGTGGTGGAAAATGGAGAGAAGTGGATTGATAATTCTAGAAACATTTAGAACTTAGGGTACGATGTGGGGACAAGAGATAATAATGAAACTAAGCAGGGACCAGCCTATTCAGTTACTGCATTGGCAAAATTCTGCTACAGTTTGGATCTTTAAAGTTCCCCACAGTCTCATGTATTGAAGGTTTCTTCCCCCAGTCTTAGTCTCCTCTGAATGTTCTTCCCTCCCTTTGAATTTTGAGCTTTCTTATACATACATGTTTACATTGCCCAATTTTAGCACAAATCCTGCTATGTTGGTTTATCAAAAACAAAAACAAAAACAAAAAACAAACAAAAATACAGCCTGCCTACAGCAAGGATCCAGTTAGATCAGATTAGCCAGAAGACCCCATCAGCCCTGGTGTTTCCTCTTGGTAATTTGCCATCTGTTACCCACCACCTATATACTCACTCACTTTAGCTATAAATATCTACTTGTATTGGGAGTTGAGCCTACTTCCTCTTCTCTACTCCAAATTCAGATTGCAATAATTCCTACACCCATTGGGCTACCCCTGAATAAAGTCTGTCTTACTATACTTCAGCAAGCATCATTGAGTAATGTTTTCTAAAATGTTACACTTAACCAAGCACAGTGTGCACACCTGTAATCCCAGTTACTCAGGAAGCTGAGGCAGGAGGATCATAAGGAGGTCAGCCTAGGCAACTTATCAAGATCCTGTTTCAAAATAAACAATAAAAAGGTCTGGGGATATATAGTTCAGTGGTAGAGCACCCCTGGATTCAATCATTAGTACCATAAAAACAAAACAATTTGTTCCTCAGAGCACTGCCTCAGTGAATCTATTTCCCCTACATTCTTATTTTAGGGTCTATATCTGGAGAGCCAAATGTGAGACAATAATTATGACAGTGAGAGTCATTAAGGTAAACCAGGAAAGTTGTGTAAAGTAATTAAAAGGGCAAGCTAAGGTGGAATCCTAAAAGCACTATAATATACCATAAAGACAGAGAAAAAAAGAGTCCAGAAGCAGAAAGCAGGAAAGAGGCAGTAGAAATGTGGGAATGGGCAAGGGTATCCTCATGGAAACCAAGAGAAAGAATTTCAAATGAAGAATGTAAAAAGATACAAGGTTCTTTATATACATACCCTAGAGATTAGTGTTCTATCTGATGTGTGAGGGGAAAAGATTTGTTTCCAGGATGTAGGCTCTCTATTCACCTCACAGATTGTTTCTTTTGCTGAGAAGAAACTTCAGTTTGAGTCTATCCCATTTATTGATTCTTGATTTTAATTCTTGCACTACAGGAGTCTTATTAAAGAAGTTGGGGCCTAATCCTACATGATGCAGATTAGGGCCTACTTTTTCTTCTATTAAACACAGGGTCTCTGGTTTTATTCCTAGGTCCTTGATCCATTTTGAGTTGAGTTTTGTGCATGGTGAGAGATAGGGGTTTAATTTCATTTTGTTGCATATGGATTTCCAGTTTTCCCAGCACCATTTGTTGAAGAGGCTATCTTTTCTCCAATGCATGTTTTTTGGTGCCTTTGTCTAATATAAGATAAGTGTAATTTGGGGGTTAGTCTCTGTGTCCTCTATTCTGTACCATTGCTCTACCAGTCTGTTTTAGTGCCAATACTGTGCTGTTTTTGTTACTATTGCTCTATAGTATAGTTTAGATCTGGTATAGTGATACCACCTGCTTCACTCTTACATGTAGAAAGACATGAATTGGTGTGAGTATACTTTGTATACAACCAGAGATATGAAAAATTGTGCTCTACTTGTGTAATAAGAATTGTAATGCATTTTGCTGTCATATATAAATTTAAAAAATTAATAAATAAAAAAGAAACATAAATAAATAAATAAATAAATAAATAAAAGGATACAAAGAAATCAAGGTACTTGAAAAAAGATCTATTAAATATAGCAACAAAGAGGGATCATTAAAGCTTATTAAAGATTGGGAGGTTTTGTGTATTTTGGAAGACAAAGACATTTTGATACTGTAAATTCATTTGTTTAAGAAATATTTTTTTTGAGTACTTATTATGGCAACCCCTCTGTGCAACTGCTATAGTGTGGGAATGAATGACAGTTCTGCCACAAAGTGACTACTGGTCTTAGTACAGTCCAGTTGATTAAGGACGAAACAGCTGTACATGAGAATCATTGCATGTGCACAAAATAAAGCTCAAAATCTAATCAATTTATTTAATTTATTAATAACTACAGTATTTTATAGTTATTTTGCTTTTCATCTTATATAATTTCTTACCACAAGTCTTTCAGTAAGCATTAGATATGTATGTATAATTATTCATAAAGATAAGGAAACAAGTTTGCTAACCAATATATGTACTTGGATGATGGGGAGAAAAAAATGCCACTCCTCCATTGTGTAAACACCTCTTCATTTCTTGTTTATTTACACATTTTCAGGACAAAATTATTTCAGTAGCTGATGAAACAAAATATTTTCTGTTGTTAGCTTTTGTTCTATGGATATTTTCTCTCTCTGCAAATTGAATTTGTCTTGCACTAATAGATGGTGCAGTGAACAGGCTTTCTGCTCATGCACAGACCATATCTGTGTCTGGCTTTAGACTCTATCTGTATCTGGCTCTGTGTCATTAAGTTATCACAGGGGAAGGTCAACTGGAAAAATCAATAGCAAGTTGCTTATTTACTCATTGACTCTGAATCTGGCTAATAATCTGGACTGTAGTCCAGTGTAATAAATGCTAAAACAGCTATCTGTAAGTGAAAATCATTACAGGTGCACAAAAGACTCAAATTCTGCTGATACAGTCTTGCTAACAAATTTTACCAAAAAAATCTACTTGGAACTTGCACTGAGTCAACTATGGAGATAACATTATTTCTTCATTGTTTCTTGTCTTGTAACTTGTATCAAGGAAAATCCATGAATATTAATATCTGCTTTTATATACTTAAATATGAGAAACTTGCATCTTCCTGGTGACTCTACTAAAGTCCTGCAATTTTTAATTGCAAGTAGCTAAATGAGAGGGAGAGAATTTTACACACACTGACCTCCACCATGCTCCTTGGTTATAAATTGCCACTTGTCCTTGTTGGAGTTAGAGTTGAATACAATCTCTCTTCCAGTTGCAGTGGTCCCTATCAACATTGCCCAATTTGAATAAAACCTGCCTTGTCATCCAAGTTTTGTGAATAATTTTTTCTTAAAAATTCCATCTCTTAACTCCTTATTCCTCCTCTCTTTTACTCTTGGGAACAGTTAAGCATGTTTGTTGAAACACATCTGGCACTAAACTGAAGCACAACATCTAATGTTCGTCTATGTTTATGGGTCTATACCTTTTATTACTTAACTGTATTTTGTAGTTATTTCAGAAATGCTGTTAAAGTAAAAAAATATTTTAATCTAATTACTATCTTAAGGAGGTTCAAACTTCAGAAATAACAGTGACTATTTACTTAAATAAGAGAAATATTTTAATTAGTTCAAAATATAGATTAAAGAACAGAGCAAATATAGATTAAGCAACCAGGGCTTTTTATTAAAAAATGTACACATTAATTGTCTGATCATACATCAACATTAATCTCAGTTGTTTCTTTTATTGTACTGCACAATTATCATAACCATTGTTGGTAGTTTAAATAACTGAGATAAATACTATAATTATGTAAAACTTCATTACTGGAATAGTTAAGAAACAATTTTCTTCCCAGAGCTGTAAAAATTTTATATTATCTTTATTTATTGTTTTAATTTTACTTTTTCTGTTTCATTTTTAGAGTCAGGGAAGAATATTAAATTATTTCATTATAAATTGGAGACATAGTACTAAATATTTGAGATGTACAATACCAAATTGTGTTTTTCAATTTATAGCTCAATTATTAATGTTTAAACAGCAGATTTCATTCCTTTATGTAGTTTTTGGTATCATTTTGTGCTGTACCACTATATTTTACACAATGTGATTCTTGCTTTAGAAGGCTGGGAATCAAGACTCATACAAACTTCATTTTTTTCTTAACAAGTGTTAAAATTTATGAACTACATTAAAGACAAGAGATGCAAGGATCAAGGGATCCAAACTAGAGAAAGGGCAAAAAGAATTTTAAAGATGAAGCAAATGATGTTCTATGATGCCAGCTGAACAGTAGAAGTCTTCAATTAGAACACACACAAGAAAAAAATTGCAACCTATGGATGACCTAATGTGTTTGGCATTGTTGAAAACTGTACTCAGTCTACTGGAAGAATTAGCAACAGATACAAATAAAGGCGACCAGGAAAAAAATCATAGTAAAGCATAACATTCTATTATAACATTTTCATAGATAGAACGATGCAGACATTGAATAATAGTTTAACACAGAAATATTTATTGGCGAGGTGGGGGAGGGATATCTGAGATGTTGGCAATTCTTGTAAATGTGCAAACAACAACAACAAAAATCCCAGAGCATTTTAAAAACATTTATGTATCTTGAGTATTTCAGTAAAAGGAGGTCACTGGCAGAACCGCATTCCTTAGATCAGGAAATAAAAAAATTAGGATCAAACCTGACTGCAGGTAAGGTAAGTTACTAATTAATAGCCTCTGGGAACAAGCAACACCACCTTTAAATCTTAAGTTCTCCGTAAATGTAAATTATCTTTTATCTTCCAGCTGTAAAGTTTTAAGTTGAAAATGAACTAAAGAGGAGCAAATTACCAACAGGAATGCAAGTCCTTGTGCTGTAGAACAAAAGGCAGCAATTTGAAGAAGACTATTCATGATGCTTTTGTTTTTGGTCTGCCTCTAAATTTGCAGTTGCATAGTTTATATTAAAGACCTAGAAGTGAAAAGCAGGCCCAGGAAGTTATTTTAACAGTCAACAACTATTTATCTAGTTTAAATGTAACGAATAATTATTTTTCTCCTAATTACGGAAAACAATGGCAGACATTCCTGAACTGTCAGTTGGTTTTGCAGATTACCATTTACGGAGAATACTCAACTGCCACTATCTGTTTGGATCTTTGCGCCTGCAAGCGAAGCACACACGACCTCTCCTTTTCCTTTTCCCTTTACAAAGCGAAACAGACTAGACAAGTTCATGTGACGCGAGTGACGTCAGCCCCCACTGGGTCGCGTGACCGACACCCAACCTTGCCTACTATCCCGCCCCCGCCACCGGAGCGGGAAAGCTCGCGAGAACTGGCCTTACTATCAGAACTTACTTAGGTGACTGGGGGAATTACTCTGAAGGGAAAGGAAGGTGTGGCAGGGTGGTGTAGTTTTTGCTTTCATTCTGTTAAAATTCACGGCCAAGCTAAAGGCCTTTGGGGACTGCCAGAGTCTAAGCAACCCACCTGGAAAACACTAGGGGAGCTGGCTGGACAGAAGTGACAGTCAAATCTGAAGTGAAACGTGGCGCAACGGTCCTCGGCCCTAGCTAAAAGGGTTGCGTGGGAGGGAGACAACCCGTGTCTTGAGCCGCGCTAGGCGCGGCGAACGCGGGCTTGAGCTGGTTTGGTCCCCCCACAGTCGCTGGGAGACTGGGAGGTTAGGACCCTTCTGTGGAAGCATTCAGATGCCCACATCCGGCCCTGCCGGGTTAACACTGAGCGCCAAGACGGGTAGTGGTTGCGCCCCTCGCCTAGACTTCCCTAGTGCCCGCCACCCCAAAGGGCGCGGGCCTCTGCGACCCCCCCCCCCCAGCAGCCCCTGTGGGTGCACGAGCTGCCCCGTGTTTCCCCGGTCCGGAAACCCCACCTTGAGGAAGGATTCTCTGGTTTAAATGGGTAATTTTGACCCACTCTTCATTCACCAAAATCCTCTACAGGCTTCTCCCCCGCACATCCTCCTCCCACCAGGTTTCCTTAGACGGGTGTGCTCCAGTGTGAGACCAGGGGAGGAAGAGAGAGCCTGGAAGGGACGCGGTTGGAGTCGCTAGAGGGAGGTGTGGGACCGGCGAGGAGGGGGCTTCGCGAGGAAGGGGGTGCTGGCAGGCGGAGGGAGCGGCGGGAGGAGGTGCTGGGGGTGGAGACAGAGGCCCAGGGACGGTCTAGGAGACTTCGCCCGAGCCGAGCGCTCTTTCTCTCTCCGCACCGTCTCCAAGCCTCTCGGCTCGTGTGGACCGCGAGGCCGCCGAGGTGCTCGGCGCCGCCGCTGCTCTCGGGAAAGAGCTGGCCCCGGGTGCGCACGCTCGGCCGAGCCCTGGCGCGCCCCGCGCCCGCGCCTGCTGACAGCTGCAGCTGGGCTCGCGCTGTCCGCTCCGGGCTCCGCGGCTTCAGCCCCTCTGCACTCCGCCTCCACCCGTTCGGACTCCCTCCTCTCCACCCTTGCCCCTGGTGTGGATCGTTTCGCAACTGCTCGCCCGTCGCCCCGTGCCCTACTGTTTTTCCCTTTCCCTGCTCCTTCTTGAGTACTTTGCCCCCTACATTTGGGGAGAGGGGCTAGAAAGGGAACAGGCGAAGCGTCCAGGGAAGAAGGAAGCGAGGCCCACAGGCGGAGGAGGATCGGCGGACTGTGGGGAGGAGACCCCACACCACCCGTTCTCCCCTCCCGCCCCGCCCCTGCGCACACTCCCTCGCGGGTGAGCTACTTTGGGACGAGGAAAGTGAGGGCGGCTCTGGGTGACAGCGCCGCGGGGCCAGTCCCAGGGAAGACGCGCGTCTGCTCGCCTCTCGCCAGTCGCGCTCCCAGCCAGAGCACAGCCCGGACCGAGGATGGCATCGACCACCACCTGCACCAGGTTCACCGACGAGTATCAGCTTTTCGAGGAGCTCGGAAAGTAAGTGCCTTTGCCCTGCATCGCACGTCCCCTTTCCAGCAGAGGGAGGGTCGCTTTGCCCACGACCCATTCACCTCTGGTGTGGGCAGGGGAGTTCTGGAGACCAGAGGAGAGGGAGGAGGGCCCCTGGTTTGTCTCTCTCGAAAGGTGCTTTTAGGAAAGGGGACAGGGGAGGGTAAGAACCCCCTACTCCGACTGTGGCCCGCTGCCACAATCCTTAGCCACCTTTTCCCGCTCCCCACCCTCTTGCAGGGAGAGACTTAGTGAATTTACGGTCTCTGCAGTTGTAGCTGTCATCCTCAGAAGTGTGCGTGCGTGTGTGTGTGCGCGCGCGTGTATGTGTTTGGAGAGGAAGCAAGAACCCATGTAAAATGCAACATATATCACGTTTTCTGTAAATAGAGATGCCTCCTGGTTAGCCCGCTTGTCCGCGGTCTGACCCACGTACGAAAGAGCGCTCACTGCCACAGACAGTGCCATATTTATTGATGCCGAAAGTTCAACTTGGCTTGATGTAGAGTCTGTTTCGCATCCAGTAGTTCTGTCCAGGAAAAGGGCCACCCAACAGAACCCAACCCCCTGCCCTATATTCGCTATTATTCTTTGCGTTAGATTACTCGCTCACCATCATTCTTCCTAGGATTTATGTGTGCATCTTTGCATTCTCTGGGAGGATTTATTTATACAGGCAGCGGAAAAGCCCTTTGGAGACTGGGAGAGCGCTTCCCAAGGGTAGCCTAGCGTTGTATAAACGACCTCCTACGCTTAACTGGCAAGAACTACTTGGAAATGTTAAGGAAGAGGACAGAATACCTACTGAGGATCTGTGCAAAGGAACCTAGGGGCAGAGCCATGAATGTTGATTTATGTAGCATCAAACCCAAATCCTTCTCTATCGCTAGTTTCCACTTTTTTGAATGGGGTGCGTTGAGAGGCATTGTTGGATTATATGGTTGAATTGAAGGAAATAAATATTTTTAAATGTCGTCAAAACCACCTTTTTATATTGTCTGCTGTTAAAACATGGAGAATATGTCGGAAGAGCAGCTTAATTCAACCCTCTCCCCTCCCCCAGCCTAAAACAGGACATGGAGAAATCACCATACCAGAATTTGTTAAAGCACATCAGTGTGCTCAAGATTTATATTTTAATGAAAATAATCGCCATATTTACTTACTTGGAGTCACATTAATTTTTTTTCCCTACCACAATAAATAGGCAGCAGATTTTTGCTGCTCTTCCTCAGCTCTGTGCTTAGCAAGGTTTTCTCAGAGCATTTGGTGCTGTGAGTGTGAATTGCAAAATGTTTTCAAATTTCATGTGCAAACAAGAGCGGTCATAATTGGCAGTTCCTTTCATTTTGTTGATTAGTAATGTGTGCTTCCAGCTAAATAAAATTGATTTTATTCTTTAACATTAAGAAGGTGTGGGTTTCCAGGAAGAATTGTTCATTTTCTGAATATTGCTGTGTTACATTGATATTTAATAGTCCACCCAAATCAGTTAAAAATGTCCAAGTTTTGTAAATTTTTAATAGAATGCTAGGTCTGATTATATTGATAACCTGCTAATTATTGGTTTCCAGGGGGGCATTCTCAGTGGTCAGAAGATGTATGAAAATCCCTACTGGACAAGAGTATGCTGCCAAAATTATCAACACCAAAAAGCTTTCTGCTAGGGGTGGGTATTTTCATCCACATATATATGTTTATTTTTGTATATGTCATGCTAATTGTTGATTTTCTTATAAGTAAATATGTCATGTAGTTATAATTGAATTTTAGATGTAGGTATCATATTACATATTGACATTATTCTTTCCTGAATGCCTCTTGGTCTGTACAGTTTAAAAATAAATGACCAAATATAATTGTTGTTATTTAATAAATCACTAAAATTCTGTGTTATGAGCAATAACATAAGTAACTATTTTGTAAAGCAAATAAGTGTCAATAAGTTCATTTTACTTTTAACTGTACTGTAAAAGAAGTTTTAGAGGATCCTGGAATGGAAAAATATGTCTTACAACTGTCATGATTCCTGTTTGCTTTTGAGAGGAAAAATAGGTCATAGCTCAGGTGAATCATATATTTCAATTGTAGTTACACTTGAACTTAATTCATCAAGTTATATTTAACAGTAATGGCTTCAGGAGAAAAAATTATGATTGTTATATTCTAAGAAGTTCAGCTTGATTTTGATGTTTCTGTGTGTAGTTTAGATCTTTATGTGGTCTTCTGACTTAAGGCTTCACATGGGATCATTTAATGTATTCTACACATGCAGTTTACAATCACAGAGATAATTTAATAATCATAAAATAGCGGTTGACATAAGCAGAAAACTTGGAGGAATATCACTGCATTCTTTTTATTTTGTTGAACTCTCACAAAAGTACTTATACTGAAATGTTAGGCATTCCAATTATTGTGGGCACGTGTCTGAGGTATTTCCATGGGAATTTGTGGTTTGATGAAATAAAAATGAAATTAAAATGAACAAAATACTATAGTGTAAGCCCATTTCAGTGTCCTGGTTTATTTTAGGTAATGAGAGAAGAAATTCCATTAGTTTTCCAGTTTTCCTCATTTAACATGGCTTTTCAAAAGTACTTCTTACTGGTGTCCTGGGATCATTGCCTTTATCCAGTGCTTTTTTTTTTTTTTTTTTTTTAAATTCATTGCAAATTCTACTTTTAACATGTACTTTAGATTTAAGTTGGCATTTCAGTTTATTCATTTGAATGGAATTTTGTTGTAATTTCCTTCATCTGATTTTAATATGCATCTGAGGCAGATCTATTGCTAAAGTAACCAGCATCATAGAATCTTGGTATGAAAACTAATGAGAAGCATGTTGTGCTAATTATGTTCTCCCTTCTTTAGTCTCTACTCCATAGTAAGTTAACAGTGAAAAAGAAGTTACTAAACTATGAATATCATTTTAGAAAAAAAAGAAGAAAAATGAGTAGATTTTGTTCAGTGATTACCTTATTTCTTTTGGTGTGTAGGATTATGTCATTTTGACAGGTGTGGGGGTATCACTTCTTTTGGAGCCATTATAAAACCTATTCCAAATCTTTTGGTCACTTTAATTTTTTTCTCAAAACAACTTACTCTAGTGCTACACTTTTACTGATTTCCTTGATTAGAGTCATACCTCTTCATCCACACCACTTCATAATTCTACATCAAAATGACAAATACCCTTGTCCATGTTTAGATATGTTTTACTCTGTTCTGCCTCCAATCTATGGAAGATAAATCTTCCCTAGCTTGATTAGCTTGATGGAATTTCTTCTCCCTGCCACTTTGCCAGTGTCTCTCAACTGTTCTCAAACTGTGCTTCACAAAACCACCTGCACCCAAGTCTTCTTGCCCTTTCTGGATTTAATGACTCCGAGTATTTCACTACATATTGAAAAAGTAGCTAGGGTGAAGAGTTAGAAGAAATTCTTGTTCTTCCTCTGCATATATTTTTTTTTTTTGTAACTTTGGGCAAGTTTCTTAATCTGCTTTATGTTAACCTGCCTAAAAATGAACACGTAAAGAATGTCATTAGCACTGGACCCAGATGGTCGGGATTGAATTCTGATTCCTATCAATACCTACTAACCATGTGATCTTGGGCATTTTGCCCTCTTTTCTCTGAGCTTCAGTTGTTTTCTTTTTTTTATCTGTAAAATAGGGTAATAATAAAACTCTTTCTTATAGAGTTTTGCATGCAGCAAATGAATTACTACAGTGTAGAACAATAGTATCTGCCACGTTATATGTATTTGGTGAATATAACAACTCTAATAAGGTTGTTATAATGATCAAATTAGATTATTTATGAAAGAATTGGAACATTATAATTATAGTGGTGGATTTGATTTACCTATGAGAGCCCAATTTGAATCTTGGCTCTGTCTGTTGCTTGGTATGTAACTTTGGTTCAATCACTTACCTTTTTCCATCTCTGGTTCTTTTTTCAGTAAAGTAGGAAAACATAATCAAGGGATTTTTTTTTTTCTTTTTTTTTTTTGGTACCGGAGATTGAACTCAGGGACACTTGACCACGGAGCCACATCCCCAGCCCTATCTTGTATTTTTTATTTAGAGAAAGGATCTCAATGAGTTGCTTAGCACCTCTCTGTTACTGAGGCTTCCTTTGAACTTGAGAACCTCCTGCCTCAGCCTCCTGAGTTGCTGGGATTACAGGCATGCGCCACTGCGCCCAGCTTCATGGGGTGTTTTGAGCATTCAGTGAATTTTGTGAGGATTACTTCTTCAATTGCACAGTGCTGTGTCATTTTTACCTATTACAATTCTGTAAAAATTGTGGTACTTTTTCTATAAAATGCTCAACAACTTTATTTGGGGTCACCACACAATTAGAGCTGGTTATAGAATATTGTACTTTGTAATGTAGACAATCTAACCCCCCAGATTAAATTATAAAATTTTAAAGAAAAATATAATTCTTTCATTTTTTGAAAAAACATTCAAAACATGCAACTAGAGAACAAAGAAGAGACCAAGTACAAAGTGACTGAAATAAAATGTGGTTATTAAATGATCTGTAAAGGAGTTAAGTATTTAGTTTACCCCTAAGAACAAGCAAAGATTGAGCATAAGGAAATCTGTAAATTAATGTATTGGGAACACATGCTTTAAAAATACATATTTTTTCTAATCCTATTCCCTTCAGAGAATATATGATCCACAAAGAGTCCGCAGAAAAATTTTTTAAATTACAAATACATTCAAAGTCAATTGTAGAATGAAGTGTGAAAATAGTTTGGCTATTTTTTCTAAGGTACTGATTTGAGAGAGGTACACTGGCAAGTTTTATGGAACATGGAATTTTTTTGTGCCATATTTTGTTTGCATTAGTAGAAATTCCATGCCTTTATAAATTCAAACCTTAGTCCTATTTATTTTAAAGACCAGGCAGGTTTTCTATCTCAACTGATGTTCTTTAGATGTAACATTATAATTGAAAAAGAAAGGGCCATTTGTCAATAAACCTAAGACTATGAGAGAATTGAAAAAATTTGGCTACATTCCTGCACAAATTTGCACATCCAACTTTGCTGTCACCCAGCATTTTTCTGCGCCTAGGTTTTAATGGATCTCTAGCAAACAGTTTCAGTTGCATTTCCTCTCAGCTGTTAGTCACACACACCATATATGGGAGACTCAGTGTCTGTTGAAGAATTTCTTTCCTTTTGCATGGGCATGCACATGCATAGAACATCCATTATTAGTATTATTAAGCAAGTAGGTTAACTAGGCTTATGATTTTAACTTGGCCTCTTTTTTTAAAAAAAAAATAGTGTAGAAATATCTTAAACATCTGATATTTTATATGTAAATTCTGTCTTCTCAAAAGTTTTTTTGTTCCCCCCCCCCCAGGGGCAGAGGAAAGCAGAGGACACTGCTCTTAGTAAATGGTGAATAGCAATAGAATTTTCCCCATATTTTCTCCATAAGAATTAGAAATTATATAATTTTGACTCCAGCAGTTTAAGTGAGTGCTTAACAAATGCTAATTTGCTTTGCTGTTTTGATATTCTATTTGCACGTGTTCAGAGTGATAAGCTGTTTTCATATTCCATAAAGTCCATGGAGGATTGTGATTGCCATTTAGAATCCAGTAGATTGATTGGTTCTGATGACAGTTGTCTTTAGAAATATTCTATGTGACATTTTATTTAACTTATATTTATTTTGCATTTTCAAGCTTCCTGATTGTCATAGTGACTACTTGACATTAATCTTCCATTGTATTTCACGATCCTCAGAAACCACTTATTACATAGTCTTAATATGCCACAGGTTACTGGTTTTATAAAATATAATGAATTAAACATAAGCTTGAAATAATGTATGCTATTACAAATATATTTTATCTCTACCCAGTTGCTAAAGTTAAAAAGGAGTTTTATATTTCTATAAAACTTCATAATGCAGTTAAATAATTTCATTTTTTTCTTTTACTAGTCCTAATAATTTCTAAATTGGTGACAGTAGTAGAACATGATGAATCAGAACTATAAAACTACTTGACCATGTACACAAAATTAGTGTTGTGTGTGTGTGTGTATGTACATATCCCTAAGTAATATTTTTTGATTTTTTTATATTTATTTTTTAGTTGTAGGTGGACACAGTGTCTTTATTTCATTTTTATGTGGTGCTGAGGATGGAACCCAGTGCCTTACTCACGCTAGGCGAGCACTTTACCACTAAGCCACAACTCACCCCCCCCCCTTTTTTTTTTTTTTTGGTGTTTTAATAGGGATGTCAAAATCTAACTCAGGCTGCTTTTTTGTTTGTTTGTTTTTTGTTTTTTAATCCAGGCAATCAAGAACTTACTATACTTTCTCAACTTTGTGGTTACTTATCTTTGTGGTTACTTATCATAGTAATTATACACACTTACAGAACAATAACATCATTGATTTTTATTTATTTTTTAGTCACACGACTCATCTGGGACTACAGTCTCCTTAGAACTTAATTATCTTCCAAATCAATAATGGCACCATCATCAATAATAATTTAGAAAAATAGAAGTGGTGATAGTCATTATATAAAACATGCCTTCTAAGTGACATCAGGTGTATATTTACAAGAGACTGTTTTAATTTATTTGCACATTGCATCCTCTCAGATTAAGAATATTAACTCAATTTTAAAAAGAGGAAACTGAGGCTCTTATACAAGGCCTCAAAATTAGTTAAGTAATAGTGTCTGAATTTCAATCCATTATTTTTTCTAGTCACAAAGACTGCCCATTTCCATGATCACATCCCATAAATTATTATTATATAGAACTTAACCTTTATGTATTTACCTGTGTGTTCTTGACTGATCTCACAAGGCTACAGAGTCCTTCATAAAAAAGACTATGTCTTGTACTCATACATTTCCATTGTAAGGAGGGAATTGAGAATCACTTCTTCTTCCTTCTTTCTTTCTTTCTCTCTCTCTCTCTCTCTCTCTCTCTCTCTCTCTCTTTCTTTCTTTCTTTCTTGTTTTGGTTTTAGGGATTGAACTTGGGGGCACTCAAGACTAAGCCACATCCCCAACCCTATTTTATATTTTATTTAGAGACAGGGTCTCACTGAGTTGCTTAGCGCCTTTCTTTTGCTGAGACTTTGAACTTGCGATTCTCATGTCTCAGCCTGGAATTGAATATTACTTCTACAAAACACATGTAACATAAGATCAGATTGAGGCTTTAGACAGCCTCCACATGTATATTCTAGAAGGAAAATAATGAAATATGTTATCAGAATGGTAGAAAGATGATTGCAGAAGAGTTAAGTGTTTTGGTAAACTCACCTCATTAATGGATCAAAATTATCTCACTACACAATAAGTTTCTAGCATTACTTTTCAATGATTTACTTGCCACTACTTCTGAAAAACTTGGCCCTTTAACCAAAGCCCAGAGAAACCTACTCAGAAAGCCATTCTGTTCCTTTCACTTAATCCTGTTTAACTAGTGAACAGAAGACAATTTTTTGTTGTTTCTTGAACAACAGTATTGAATATGTCAAATTCATACCAAAAATGTAGCAACAGAAAGAAAAAACCCAAATTATCAGGTTCCATATATATTGGAAGAATAACTCCTAGGTATCACAAATAGTACAAAGGTACACAAATGAAATATTTTGATATAATATTCATGTACACTTACATGTTCTGCCTAAGGTGCTCTACTTTTTTGATTGACAATATAGGGATTTTGAAACTTTTATTACATAAAATTTGATATATGTAATTATGTATACATTTAATTTTAAAATAATAAGCAAACAGTAAACATTCACTCAACTAGGATGTTTCCTCTTACTTTTGAAGCTGCCTGTGTTCTCCTTGCTGATTCCCAACCCTTAACTCCTTCTAAGAGTTAATCACCATCCCTGTTTTCGTTTCTCCCTCCATTTCTCCATACCCTGGAGTTTTAAAATTAATTGGCAGATCTTAGTTGATCAAAGGAAAATCTGTGCACTCCTTATCTAGATAAACTTTGTTTTATTGTGTGTATAAACTCATGGAATAAAATGCATTACTTCTAATGTATTACTATATCATTTTGCCTTCTCCCTTAAGGTCAAGGCAAAGCATAAATTTGGGATTTTTTAAATAACAAGAAACTATTTTCTTCTGATGCCTTTTTGAAGAAATTGAGTTAATGATGGGTACATATACATTGAAATAAACTAAAAATAACTTAAGTAAAACTAACTTGTTAAATGTAAATATCATAAGTAAAATTTTATCAAATTTTATCTTATAAAGAAGTTACAGAGAGTTGGGAGATGTGACATTATGCCATTAGTGTTTAAATTATAGTCTATACTTTGATGAGGAAATGATATTTCTGTGATATGTGGAGTCAGCCTTCTGGTGACGTATATTCATTAGTAATACAGCTTCAAACCCTGCATGTCCCAAATGGACTCACAGACTTTTTCCTTCTGTGAATGGTGTCATAATTTTTCCAGACTTTCAAGAAGGCACATTTGTTTTTTTTCCCCCCTCTCTTTATTTTTTACCATTCATCCCATTCCTTTCCTGCTTCAACTTTTTAAAATAGTTTCCTAAACAGGATGACAGTTGTCACATTTTTTATACGTTTTTTAAGTTCACCTTTCAGCAGCACCCTGCTTGGCATCTTGATAAGTTCTAGGAACACAGAGGTGAAAGACAGTGATTCCATCTTCAAGTATTTCCTGGATTCTGTCTTCAAGTATTTAAGAGTGGAAGTCAGCCTGGCAAATACTGTAGAGCTTGTCAGGATTGTAATGGAGGTATGCCCCGGGCCTTCTGAGAGCATGTAGGTATGGGCTCAGGGAGATTGTATTACAGGGATTTCCTGGAAAGACTGATATATGAGGTTGTGTTGTAAATAAGTTAAGTGAGAAGGGAGCAGTGGTTGTCTAGGCAAAGTAGGCAGCATATTCAGAAGGGAGAAAGTTCCTGTTCTAGCTTCCCAATGGAATGTGAGTATACCTAGTAGTGTTATGGAGCCATCTATAACTTCCTCTCCTAGTCTTCCTATCTCCAGCCAGAAGTGATTTTTTTTTTTTAAATCCTTTACCTTCTAAATAACTCTTACAGTTTATGGAGCTATCACATTTCTCCTTCTATGTTACAATTAATTATATATGTTGTAACTTTTAATTATATAAGATATATGTGGACATTCTCCACCCCCCCTCTTTCTTTCTATGGTACTGGTAATAGTAATAGGCCCCAGGAACCCAGGGGTGCTGAGTGCTCTATCACTTGAGATACACAACCTTAGCCCTTTTTATTTTTATTTTTTAATTTATTTTGAGACAGGATTTTGCTAGGTGGCCCAGGCTGGCCTCAAACTTCCAATCCTCCTGCTTCAACCCTTCAGTCACTAGGATTATGGGCATGTGCCATTAAGCTCAGCTTGTAGACACTTCTTAACTTATCTTTTACTCTGCTTGGCACGGTAATTATAATATTTCAAATACTTGCACGTTTTAAATGAGTGGACAAGTGAATGAGTGAATGAATTCAAAGATGTTGTCTCTTGAAATAGACATTTCCCCAAAAGAGACTTATGACAAGTAAAGTAAATGAAAATTGAGCTTAGGCTTTATGTCAAATGGCATATATTAGCTTCATCAATTAATTTCTAATTTATATACTCTTTTGTAATTTCCCTAATGACAATTCCTGCTTTGTTGGAAAGAGTTTTGTATAATTCAGTAATTTTTTGAGCAGCTACTTTTAAGCTCTCATTGCTGTTTTTCTCTTTGCATATTATAAAGTGGCTTATTAATGAGGGATAATATTTTTGTGGTCTTTGTGTCTGTCAGCACCATTTCAGTAATGCCAGGCTCGTGTCATCATTACATTATTTAACATGTATTAGTCCTTAATTTTTTTGATCTCTTCTACAGAGGTAAGTGGTTATCTAATTTTTCATTTATCTTTTGTCAAAGCTCATTTTATAAAGTGTTTTGGTGATCCTTTACAAAGTTTTGAGTGCATAAATCATGAATGCTGTTTGCTTAGTGTTTATTTGATTTTTTTTAAAAGCAGTTGGTGGGAAACTGTTGTAACTATTTATCTGTCAATTCAGAAATTTGGTAAAAGGAAAATGTACTTGTTTTACTATCAAAGGCCCTTAAAACAGAATGCTTGTTGAATAGCACTTATTTGTGTTCCCTCCTCAAGGGAACTTTTGTTGTGTGATGTGTTGCAAGATGTGGAGAATTTTATACACACACACACATACATACATATACATATATAAGTTAGAGATATATTTCTAATATAATAGAAATTGCATATTCTAATAGATATTATGTAATAGAAAACATGTTCTTTTCATAAAAACATCTCAATCATATTTTTAGACGGTGATTTAATGGCTATAAGCATAGTAGCAAAAGTAATTTGGAAAATTAGTTCAGGTGAATATTTGGGTCACTTTGTGGAAAATTTATCCATGATGAATCTCTTATTATTTTAATAAACTGAATTTTACATGCTTTTATTTTAAAACCTGTATAACAATATTTGTTAGGTTCAGAGAGAATGATAAACTTTGGACATACCGCTGAAATACATACTTATTACCAATTTGTATAAGTACATTTAAAATTAATTATATGATAAAATAGAATTTGGGAAAATATATAAAAATAGAAAAGGCAACTATTATAGTCTAGTTCAGTTTCCTCAAGCAAGCACTGTTGATACTTTCTTTTTTAATTTGTTCATGTACTAGACTAAAATGCACAACTTTTTGCCCTGCTTTTTTATTTAAAATTATTACATTTTTCTTACTACAAATCATTCCATTTATTTATTTATTTATTTGGTACTGGGGATTAAAACCAGGGGTGCTTAACCACTGAGCCACATCTTAAGTCCTTTTTATTTTTATTTTTTATTTTGAAAAAGGGTCTTGCTAATGTGCTTAGGGCCTTGCTATGTTGATGAGGTTGGCCTTGAACTTGTGATCCTTCTACCTCAGAATTCCAAGTCTCTGGATCCTTTAAGTTATTAATAACTCTGTTGTGCTTTACTGAGAACACCAACAAATTATTTTAGTATTGCTAGATTTTAAAAAAAAATATTTTTGCTCTTTGTTATGATAACTGACATGATTTTAAAAATTGTTTTGTGAAACTCTTCATACTTTTTATTCTTTTCTTAGGAAATGTTCATAGAGGAGAATTAAAGAGTTCCAGGATTAAGTATTATCAAAATTCTTGGTAAATATTGTCCAATTGCAATCTACTTTTGTATATTTTCACCAAGGACATTGAAGTATAGTATAATACTGAAATTGAATTTTGAGGAATTAGTTTTTAAATTTTAATTTCAATTAAATAAAAACTGTGTACTCACCATGTCCTAGTCTCTCTGCTAGGTACTGGATAAATAAAGCCACAAAGATAAGGTCCTTCCTCTCAAGGTAAACCGATGTGCAGTCAGCTAAATTACCATACAGGTTGATAAGTGTCACAATAAAAGGTATACTGAGTTCTGAGGTATACAGAGATAACTATTGAGTAGATGAAAGGTCAGGGACACTTCTTCAAGGAACTGGTATCTGCACTAGGTTTTGAAAATATTCAGTTTTTAATTTAGAGAGAGATAAAAAAAACCAAATTAATAACTTATTATGAAAAAATATTCATGAGAAGTGAGCAAATTGGAAAGTGCCACTGAAGTGAATTAGATAGAAACACTTTCTAGCCCTTGGTGATCCACTTACCAGGTGTAGTTTCATGGAAGCATGGAAGAACTGATGAAAATAAATGGATTTTTTTTTCTTTCATGGAATCATTAAGTGTGGCAAGATTTGTTGGTATGTGTAAGGAGAATTCTGGGATTTTATATCACTGAGTAATTTAGGGATGATCAGCTGATAAAAGAGGACTAACTTCTTTTCAACCTCTCATTTTGTTTTATTTAGCCTCAGAACAAAATTTTTTAAAAAGTAAGAATGACTAAATGGAAAATAAAAGAATAACAGTTAATTAAAGTAACCAATATTATAAATGTGCACTAGAAAATCTGATTTGCATTTATAAAACAAAAAGCTAGTCACTGATGTTGCAATATTGATTTGATGGCTATTTTAAAAATGTGTTTTTAGACTTTTTAAATAAAATAAGATGTCTAAAAATGATACTGACAAGCCGGGCATGGTGGCACACTCCTGTAATATCAGCGACAGGCTGAGACATGAGGATTGCGAGTTAAAGCCAGCCTCAGCAAAAGCGAGGCGCTAAGCAACTCGTTGAGACCCTATCTCTAAATAAAAATACAATTCCCGGTACCAAAAGTAAAAATAAGAAAAAGTGAACACTGGAAACATTGAGGAAAAAAAAATGATACTGGCCTTAGAGCACGTGTCTAGAATAGTGCCTGATTACTCTTCACAGATATTTATTGAATAGATGGAGGAATAAATTATTGCTAAGCTGTATTATCTTATGATTCATCAGTACACATTTAGGGACCCAGAACTTTTAGCATTTACCAAAATGTTGCCTCTTTCTTTTACTTTTTTTTTAAAAGAAAAGCTAACAATTACACTGTCAGAGTAATTCAATAATTTTTAAGTTAGTACAACTTTGTCGTTGGAAAATAGTCACTTCTTTATTCACATCACTTAAATAATGTAAAAATCTTTTATTCGCTTAGCAGATAACTTTGATTTAAATAGTATTTTAAAAAAGATAATATTTATAATATTGGTTACTTTTCCCTCTAGTGAGGCTAAACAATGCATTTTTTTTTTCATTTTTAGAATGATCTTAGTAGCAATAAAAAATTAGGGTGTAAGATCTCCCATTTTTATTAGCATTAAAGTTGCATATTTGTAGTTTAAAGGAAAAAAGTTCATTACTCTTTGTAAATCTATAATTTGGAGTCAAATTTAAAAAAGAAATTAAAGTGGAAGTAGGAGCTTTGGGAGCAGAGCAGAAAGTCTTTTATTACCTTAAAAAACAGGGACTCAAAATTGGTATAGTTATTAGAAAGTAAGTTGGGAAAATTCTAATTCCTGACCACAAGGAGAATTTGAGGGTCAAGGTGTACTCCAGTTTTCTGAATGTAGATTTCTTGTTATCTTACCATTTTTCATTCTAATAGAATTAAAGAGGAAGAAAATGCTGTCAAGGAGAACGGTTTGCCTCCTGTACATAGGATTGCCACCTACTTTTCTTGAATTCTGGAAATTTTGGAATAAAGCTTTTTTTGGGTTAATTTTGCCTCTTTCTCCCTATGCATTCGTACAATCAAGAAAATACAAACCAAAATTTAATTGGTAACCTTATTTAAGTTTGTTTGAAAGAAGCAAATCCGCATTCCTTATACTAGCATAGAACCAGTTACTGGGTTACCTCTGGCACTATATCTTCCACTTAGTGTTAATAATCATAATGTGTATAATCTTCCAGTGACAAAATAAAAAGATAGCACTAAGACATGAATAGAGATGGCTGAAGGATCACTGAAATAGTTTATCTTTTTAAAAATAATAATGGTTTTTAAATGGAATTAATACTTGTTGACCTTTTACAAACTAAAAAAAATTATTATAGGTAGGAAACTTTTTAAGGTATGTTTTGAGATAATCCAAACCAAATGAACCTAAATTTAGAAACACCAGTGTTAGAAATATACAGTGAGCACATACAAGGTCAGTTTTATAAATAGCCCTTAGCTTCCAGAGTATAATTTCTCCTCCACCCGGCATGTGAATGATTTATTCACAATGTCTATAATAAG
The DNA here is from genome assembly GCF_964194105.1 of Spermophilus citellus. Taxonomy (NCBI): domain Eukaryota; kingdom Metazoa; phylum Chordata; class Mammalia; order Rodentia; family Sciuridae; genus Spermophilus; species Spermophilus citellus. The sequence goes on from NC_138189.1 coordinate 93,411,181, forward strand.
CTTAGTGGAAAAAGGGATGGAGGAAGTGAGAAATAAGTCTTCGAGAAATTCCTGTGGCTCACACTACTGCTTATTTAGCATCTTTCATTCAAAAATCTTAAGAGATTCCCCAGTTGAGTTCCACAGTACTTCTGGAGCGTGGGTGAGGGACACTCAGGGATTCCTGTGCCTGCTGCCGTACAGCCTGACATCCCCGGGAAGCATGTTGCAGCTGTTCCATAGAGCATGTCCCATTCCTTCCTGTGCCCAGAAACAGAGGAGACACATTACCCACCAAGGACATGGCACAGGGATTAAGGGAACAGGAGTGAATCACCTGGAACTAGAATTTGTCTAGGCTTGTGGGTCAGTAACTGTATTGCTATAAAAATGTTCTTCTTTATATTCTTCTTTTTGCCAAGAAAATAAACTCTGCCTATTATGTACTTATGAGAGCTTAACATTTAATAGTGAGGAATATGATATCTTTTATCTATTATTGATGAGAAAAGAAAGCAGGGTTAGCATCTTATCTAAAAGATATCAAAAGAGAACCATTTGCATTATTTCTTTTTAAAAATTTTTTTTTTAGTTGTAAATGGACCTTTATTTTATTTGGTTATTTATTTATTTATATGTGGGGCTGAGGACTGAACCCAGAGCCTTACACATGCCAGACAAGTGCTCTACCTCTGAGCTACAACCCCAGCCCACATTATTTCTTTTATATATATATATTTTTAGTTGTAGGTAGACACAATACCTTTATTTTAATTATTTATTTTTATGTGGTACTGAGGATTTAACCCAATACCTCCCATGTGCTAGGCAAGTGCTCTACCACTGTGAAACAACCCCAGCCTCATTTGCATTATTTCTATAAAAAGCAACCTGTGAGCCTGGTGCAGTGTCTCACACCTATAATTCCAGCTACTTGGGAGGCTGAGGCAGGAGGACTGCAATTTCAAGGTCAGCCTGGGTAACTTAGGAAGACCCTGTCTCAAAAATAAAAAGAGATTAGGGGAACAGTTTAGTATAGCTCAGTGGTAGAAGGGTTGCCTAGCATAGGTGAAGTTCTAGGTTCAATTTCTAGTACCATACAAAACCAACAGAAGAAAAGCAAGATGTTTTTTTATGAATATAATAAAATATGTTCAGTTTCCACACACACACACAAAAACATAAGGTTTTTGGCAAATAGTTGACACACGTAAGTAATCTTAGAGGAGATAAAGATGAGTACCAAAACAAAGTAATGTGATAATTCTGTGTACATGCCGATGACAGTTTTGGAAACAAGGAAAGTAATACTTAGAAAGAAGAAGCTATGATGGATGGACAGAGGAAAGAAAAATAAAGTCACCTGGGTGCAGGAAAGCACACAGTGTTCAGAGACAGACCAAAAATGTCCTTTTGGGCAAATGATAGAGAATTTTTATGGAAAATGAGGAAAGAAAGACTAATACCAGGTATAGATTTTTGCCAAGGTGAGAATGGTGTCTTAAATATATTGGAGGCACATTAAAGAGGACTTCTAAGTCCTTGCTTGGCAGGAGTGAATAAATTGGATGGATTGGCATAAAGGATGAGGGACATTGAGATTCTGACATCTTAAGGTAGTGAGGGTTCAAGGTGGAGTCGTGGAGAATTATAATTTTAAAATAGTAAATTGAGAAGTGAGAATTGAGCTGATTTGGGTGAGAGAAAATGAAATGTGTTTGAAGTACAAGCAGTATATTCAGGTTGAAATATCTAAAAGAGCTTTGAAATTAGGTGCAGTCCTTGAGAAAGGGCCTCAAAAGATGGTACAGTGTGTGGCCCAGGTTACCAGCATCAGTTCTGAAGTGAGATTGCCAGGGTTCAAGAACTGGCTTGACCACTTCCTAGTCCTTGTGATTTCGAGCAATCTTCCTAACCTCTCCAAGTCTTGGTTTCCATACTTATAAAAGTGTAGTAGTCATTTTAGCAACTGTTATTTGTGATTCGTTTACATGGAGATGGTAGTGAAAGTAGTGCTGGTGAATAAGATCACAGTGGAGAATGGGAAGGAAAAGAGGGTTGAAGAGGGTGGTACAGAGAAATGCAGCGACTGATGGGTGAAAGGAGAAAGTAAGGTCAAATTAAAAGAAATGGAAGGGTATATATCAGGAAGGTAGGAGGAAAGTAGGATATCACAGCGCTTTGAACTGTGAAGGAGGTAATTTTCACAAAGGAGAGGGTGGCAGAGTAACATTCATTGTTGTAGATAGGTAGAGAGAAACGAAGATCAATATTCAGGAGTTTTTAGGACAGAGTCATGAGACCAGTAATCTACTCTTTATCTTCACAACCTTGGAACCTAGCACATTGCATAAAATGTAATGTGTTTAATAAATATTTGTTGAATGGATGGAGAATAAATGACTATTTCTTGGAATTAAGGAAAATATGCACATAACCTGCAAAAGCTTGCAGGAGATAGACATATGAGAATAACATCAGAGATTATCCCAATCAAGGAAGGATAAATAAAACTGAAGATAATTTGGAGAAAAGGAAAAAGAATAAGTAAGGAAAATACACATAATTTGAGAAAGAGCGTAAAATATTTTGGGGCAGAGTCCTAGAAGAGATAGGGCATGAATGGAAGTGTAAGAACAGTTTGAGAAAGACATTCTTTTTCTCTAGGGACAGCAGGATGGTGAGAAGATGCTGCATGTACTGAGAGGTTTCCATGTGGAGCAGAGAACAGTAACAGCTGAAAAAGGACAAGTGGAAGTGATGTTGACAGTTTTGAGATTTGGTATGGTCTTTGGGGATTGTAGAAAGGAGCCAACCAAAGGCATTATGCAGTGGTGTTAACCTGCATGATTTGCAGGCACAGCTAACAGGACCTTGAATTTGGCGCTGAAGTGTCCAGAGAGGGCTCTTGCCACAATGTGGCAAGGTAACTGTAGGGAATCTGGCATTTTAAAAATATTTCAGGAGAAAGAGACTTCTCTTTTTGTTTTTTCCCCTTACATTATTTCCCCTTAGTTCATAAATCTAATAAGTGAGAATAAAGCAGCTGCAATTTAAATTTAAGGTGGGTAATAGCAGAAGCCCTTGCTGTTATTCTTTTATGTTATTTCCAGTTTGCATCTAGCAAGAGAGATGAAGCAGGGAGGTGGTTAGAAAATAGAAAATTGATAAATATTTTTTTTCTCCAGGAGTAACTACTAAAATGGTATCATTCTGGAATGTTTTTACCTGAAAGCAAAGCCTGGGAGATCTTTTATTAACAATCTAAATTAGCTATTTCTTTTTCTATTCAATTTCATTCAATTTCTCTTTATATACAAAGGATTCTCCAGGCAGCTTTTGATAGCTCAGGTTTGTGCATAATTTTATTAGTAGGGAAAAAAGTATTCTTTATGCAGAAAAATATTATTGCAGATTGGAAATGAGCATTAAATATGAGAAAAGACAAAAGGTAGACATAAGCTGATTCATTCTGGCTGTTCTGTTATTTCTTGGACCTTGCTTACTTTCTTACTGTTTCTCTCTAGTTCAGTAACTACAATGATAAGAACTTTGGGTTTGGTAGGTTTTACCGAAATTATTGGTATCCTTAAATATCTTTTTTAAAAGTCTGTGTCCCTTTTCAGAGTTCCCTACAAAGGCTTATTTTGCTCCCTGAGAAAAGCGATGAAAGCCAAGGATTGTTATTGTAGTAGATGTGATTGGGATGTGTTGTTTTTAGTTTTTACAGAAAATGTTTTTAATGTTCCCTATGTGATTTTCCATCTCCCCCTTTGGTATTTCTATTGATGTTTAATATTTAATTATTGCTACTTTTCCCTCCCTCTATCAACCCATTTCTCAGAATCAAAACAATATCTTACGAATTTTTGTTCTAGAAAAAAAGGTATTTTCTATATACTTTTCCCAGTTTACCACTGCTCTTGAAGTATATGGGAGACATAAAAGTGGTGGTAGAAATAGGATATATTTTGGATAAAGAAAATATAAGAGATGCTGATTGAAAGATAGTGATGTGAGAAAAGTAAGGAGATATGACTTCCAGATTTATAGCGAAATTCGTTATATGATGGTGGTGCTGTAACTGAGATGGAGAAAATGAGTAGAGTCAAACTGGGATGGGAAATTGAAGAGTCTGGTGTAATAAATCTGATATTTATCATCCCTCAAAGTAACCCCTTACCTATTGGTAGCTATTCTATATTCTTACCTTTCCTCTTCTCCCCACAACTCCAGGCAACTTCATATCAATTTTCTGACTCTTTAGATTTGTAGTCATACATTTTATAGTCTCTGGACTGGCTTCTTTCCCTTAGCGTAGTACTTTCAAGGTACATCCCTGTTGTAGCATGTAATGTTACATAATGTTCTACCATGTGAGTATACCACATTTTAGAATCTATTCTTTAAATAATGAGTAGTTGAGGTTGTTTCTACTTTTTGTCAGTTTTGAAAAATGCTGCTGTGAACTTCTATGTCCAAGTTTTTTTGTGTAGATATGAGTTTTTATTTCTCTGGCTGTACACTTGAAATGAAGAAAATATTTTATATACACATTCACACATTCAAGAACTATAAAGAGTTTACTATATAGACAGTATCTTATAGTATAGTACAGCAATTACTATAGTGATTACTAACCTGATTAATGTTCATTATAACTCTTGTGCATCAAATTAATAGGGAAGAAAATTTTGCAATTTAGATATTTGATGTGTGGACAAGAAATGGAAGACTTTCAGTGAGAAAGTGAATTATCCTCCCTTTGTGTGTGAGAAAAAGAGATGTCCTATCATACGTGAAAGTCTTTATTTAACCATTATTTTAAGTTAGCTGTTCCTAGTGGTGAAAGGAACATCTATTTCATGTCAAAGTAACATCATTCCAATCTATTATTGTATGATCTCTACTCTTGTCAACTATTGCTAGAAAGAATTTAGCATGGGGATCATTCTTTGTCATAGATTTTTGTTATATTATTGATGCAGATGCATATTTTTTATTTAATTGAATGGAAGGTTTGATAGTATTGTTACACAGGATCTGCTTTTTCTGTTCTCCCTTTGTGGGGAAGATGGCTCTTTCTGCACGTCACTTGTCAGCTGTAGCAGATACTCAGTCAATTGACACTGGAATAAAGTTTGCTAAGCTTTTGCTTTAGGGCTGGGAAGCTGTTTGTGGGGAGTGATGTGTCAGGGGACTGAGGAATAGGCTGAAGTTGTCTTTCATCCAAATCTTGGGTTAGTTGGATAATCAAGTGTTTTCATCTTAGTCTTTTAAATAGTGAATTTAGGATTCCTTGAAAACCTAACAATGGGACATGCCACCTTTCTTTCCAGTGAAATTTGAATGTTGAATTTCAGTTCTTTTGCAGCATTGAATTTTCTTGATCTGCTTAACAAAACAGGACCAACGGTCTATGAAGGACTTACATGTTCTGTGGCTCTAAGTGCTATGAACCATGTAGGAGTGGAAAAGAACAAGGAAATATGATTTTTTTTGGTAACGGGGAATTGAACTCAGGGGCACTCAACCACTAAACCACATCCTCAGCCCTATTTTTTTGTATTTTATTTAGAGACAGGGTCTCACTGAGTTGCTAAGCGCCTTGCCATTGCTGAGGCTGGCTTTGAACTCATGATCCTCCTTTCTCAGCCTCCCAAGTTGCTGGGATTACAGGCATGGACCACCACACCTAGCTGGAAAGGTGATTTTTTTTTTAATATTTATTTATTAGTTTTCGGCAGACACAACATCTTTGTTTGTATGGGGCTGGGGATGTGGCTCAAGTGGAAAGGTGATTTTTTAAAAGGGATATCTTTTTTAAAAATTTTTTTTGGTACTAAGGATTAAACCCAGGGGCACTTGAAAACTGAGCTATATCCCCAACTTGTTTTATTTTATTTTTTTTTTTGATACAGTGTCTCAGTAAGTTGCTTAGGGCCTCACTTAGTTGCTGAGGCTGACTTTGGATTTGTGATCCCCCTGCCTCAGCCTCCCAAGTCACTGGGATTACAGGGTGCACTACTGCACCTGGCTTTGAAGGGATATTCTAATTCACAGTTAATATTTATTTTTACAAAAGTAAAAACTCTGTTTTGCACTAATGGTAGGATATTTGTATATACATATATCTACAACTATATATATTTTCAAGTGAATTACTATTGTTTCCCACATTATATCTTTCATAAGATGCTTTAGTCAATTTTATAGGCTGGTTTAATAGTCCTTTTATGCCTTTCAGAGTTGACTCTTGTTATTGGTTTGGATATGAAGTGTCCCCCAAAAGCTCATGTGTGAGACAGTGCAAGAAAGTTCATAGAAGAAATGATTAGGGTTATGAGAGCCTTAACCCAATCAGTGAATTCTTATCACCTGATGGAATTAATTGAGTGGTAACTGAAGGCTGGTGAGGTGTGGCTGTAGGAGGTGGGGCATTGCGGGTGTGGCTTTGGAGTATATATTTGTATCTGGCAAGTGGAGACCTCTCTCTCTGTTTTCTGATCGCCATGTGAGCTGCTCCCCTGTGCCACACTCTGCCTATATGATGTTCTACCTCATCTCGTGCCCCAAGGAATGGAGGTGTCCATGGACTGAGACCTCTGAAAGCGTGAGCCCCCAAATTAACTCTTCCTCCTCTACAGTTGCTCTAGTCAGATCTTATAGTCACAGCAGTGTAAAAGATGACTAAAACAATTCTTCTCAAGGAGTTTTTGGTGACAGGGAGAAATTCACCTTGGAAAAGTTTGCCTGAATATGTAGAATAGTGGGGATAAGGGATGTGACTCAGTAGTACAGTGCTCGCCTAGCATGGAAGAATCCCTGGTTCAATCTCCAGTACAAAAAAATAAGAAGGCCTACTAATTTTTTTCATTATATTTTTAGTATTATATTTAGGGTTTAAAAACAGGGTTCCTAAGAAGGAACTAGAAGGATCATGAAAAATACCAATTATGTCTTTTCAGAATCCACTGAAAGCATGACAACACAATTAATATGTTTTTTATATATTAATAAAAATATATATATCCTAAGGTTTTATATATATATATATATATATATATATATATATATATATATATATATATATATATCCCATGTGACTGACTATGTCTTCCCAGATAGAATAAGTTTGAAATGCTTGGTATCAGACCTTGATTAAAGTCATTTTCCTAAATGAGGTCTTCCCTCCACTTTTTTTCAATACATATTATCATTTTTTAGAGAGCTTGATGTTTTGCTTTGGATCTGTTTCCAATTTTATTTGTTATTATAAAGAAATATTACCTTTTGAAGACATTCACAACTAGATGATATGAAATATTTACTACAGCATTGAGAAAATGCTGTTTATGCCTTAACTAAAATATAAAGGAGAATGAAAGATATATGTAACTGATAAATTATTTTTATTGTGGAAAATACATAATATAAAAAACTTTTTAATCATTTTTAAGTGAACAGCTCATTGGCATTAAGTACATTCATATTGTGCAATTATCACTATTATTCATCTCTGGAATTTTTACATCTTTCATAAACAAACATCTGTATCTATTTACCAATAACTCCCTATTCTTCTTTCCCCCCACTTTCTAGCAACCACCATTTTTCTTTCTGTCTTTATTAAATTGAATACTCCAGATACCTTAATATAGGTGGAATCACATGATGTCTGTCTTTGGGATTAGTTAGGTGAATATTTCAAAGTAAAATTACAGTTATGAATGAGAGAGAAAGCCAAGAGAAACCCTCTGCTTCAAGTCTGTATTTTATTAGCTTTTATTTTGTATTTTTAAGGACTCTTTTATTCAAGTAATCATACCATAGTTCCACTGCTTCCATGCAATGTATATTATTGATAGTGACCTCTAATATGCTTTTAGAATTATGGGGATATTATTGGTGAAGTTCTTTTTATTCTACAAGTGAACCAGTTGACTATTTCGATTAACAATGTAGGTCTAAAAGTTTCATATAAGTTGTAGATGAGAAAATATTTCTAAATGTTTTTGTTGAGTAGTCATATAATGATGGTGGTATCTTTTTGAGTCTTTGCAATGCTCTAACAAAAAAGGATAACCAAAAGGATATTTTTCAGTTTTATTATTTCTGATATTCAAAGTATTAAATGATTTATTTTATAGAAAGTTATGGGAACTCTTATTTTTTATTACTATTTGTTAAGATGATTCCATATGTCTGCCCTAAACTAGATAAAGTAAAAATTACAACAGTTTTCCATGTAATTTGGTGTTTTATTTTAGAAAAAGCTAAAAGAAAAAGGTTGAAACAACTGAATTAATCTCCTGTGACCAACATCCAGAATAAGGTTTCAAAACTACTCTTGATCATCTGAGTTTGAAGGATTCAATTTATACAGTTTTTAAACATTTATTTATTTTAAATTTTTTTAAATGATAGATACAATATCTTTATTTTACTAATTTATTTTTTTATGTGGTGCTGAGGGTCGAACCCATGCCTCTTGCATGCTAAGCAAACACTCTACCACTGAGCCACAACTCCAGCCCCAGATTTTATTTTTATCTGTTTTATTTTATCTTAAACTGAAAGCTGAAATACAGCAACTACCTCCGTTAAGAAAACATTAAATCGGAGGATTTCAAACAAATTCCTTTTTTTTTTAATTCTATTACAGAACTTGGGTAAGAATCTTTATATTTAAAAATTAAAGCTATTTTTTTTCCTTAAAAATAACATATTTTGTGTTCTGTTTAAAGGCAGAAAGGAAACTTGTTCTCTTTGTACATATTAGGCCTAGCCTTTGGCCAGTGGTTGAGTCATGAATAAAGTTACTTTGTGTATGTATTTTAAAAGACAAATTTCAAATAATCACCTTGTAAATAGGCCCATTATAATTATATGTATGCATCACAGTTTATTAATAAAAATGTCATTTATATAATTTCATACTTTAAAAACTATGTACTTGAGCAGAGTATGCATCTCTATATTTAAAAAATAAAGTGAGTTTTTCTCTTTATAAAAGCATGTAACTTTATTTCACCCCATAGCTCTGCTTTTAGAATTTTATCTAAGCTTTTAAGATAGAGGCACACAAATTTCTGATAATTTCAGCATTATTGATATTTCATTTGGATTTATGCTTATGTTTGATATCTTGACTTTTCCCTTTACTTGAGGCCTATTAGCATATTGAAAGTAAAAGTGGCTGAAAAAAGGCAATATAGAACAGATGCTCAGTTTAGCAATTTAAAAAATGTTGCACTTGCTGAGAACCATTTTTAAATTAGACTAGCATCTAGTTATTCTTTGATCTTTCATTTGTGGTGGTTATGCCTAGACATTTATAAACTAAAGAAACAATGCTTACACAGGAGAAAAGACATTGAGGACTGTGATTCCTTCCATAAATGCAAGGCAACTGCATTTATAGGTATGTGGATTTCTTTTGGAAATCATTTGGAAGCCTTACTAACTGGCACTTTTCCTGATTCATTTTGCCAAGTCACACTGTCCGTCATTAAGCACACAGCTTCATCATTTGCACATACAGCTCACATTGCATCCCTCTGTACTAGTTTACCAAATCTCCCTTTAAAACTTCAGGTGGTAACTTTTTGTTAAATCTGCCCTACATGGGCTTTTCCTTAATATTCATTACATATTTACATTAAATTTTACACTATGTTTATTTAAAATCATTTGGAAATTATAAAATAAATACTCTTTAGTCTTCTTCCATTGTATGGCCCTGCTAGTGTGTGTGTGTGTGTGTGTGTGTGTGTGTGTGTGTGTGTGTTTTGTATGATGCACTATATAGATGAGGTACTTATTAGTTCTAAATAAACGGCATGAACTTTTCAAGGAGGAATTCCACAGCCCTCTCATCTCTAAACTGCGGCCATTAGTTCAGGGAAGAACACTGGGGGGTGCAGTACGGGGATGACAAGACAAACTGACACACATAGACAGTAAAAGCTGGGCCCAGGTGGGTAGCCAACCTCTGATGGAGTTTAACTAACCCAGAACTAGCTTAGCATGTTTATTATATAGGTTTCATCAAAAGGTTAATTGTGAGAAAGTTTCAGTGAAGCAGGTAATCTAAAGGACTGGCAAGACATTAGGGTTATCTTGTTATGTCAGAATCTCTATCCCTGGGAGTTGATGCCTTAGCTCAAGGTCTTGACTGATATAGCTGCACGCCTTTGCACACAGTCTTCTGTGGCCAGTGTCACCTTAGCAACTGGGCCATCTTGACCTGTCTCTTCACATGGGAAGTTCCCAGTACAAAGGCATCTATGAAGGAGTCTGAAAGACCGTGATTCAAATCACCACTCTCCACATTGAAATTAGTCAGGAGCTAATGAAAACTCCAGTTGAGCTTCCCCTCTTTGAATAATCTTGAAAAATCACACTTCAAAGATGACCAAAGCAAGATAGTTATAGAAAGTAATATTGTAAAGTTCTTTAAAAGGAATATATTCCAAAAGAAAAGGTCAGACAACTATAGTGATATATGAGTATCCATGTTTATAGTAGCGGCACAGTTGACAATAGCCAAGTCATAGAACAACCTTAAGTGTCAACAGAAGAATAAATAAAGAAAGTGTGATATATGTACAAATATATACACATATATACACACATGCACACATGTGAGTGTACACATGCGTGCACGCATGTGCACGTGCATGCACACAGATATATACACACACACAATGGAGCTTTATTCAGCCATAGAAGAATGCAATTATTTCATTTGCAGGAAAATGGTGGACCTTGAGAACATTATGTGAAGCAAAGTAAGCGAAGCAAGACTCAGAAAGTCAAGGGTTGTCTGTTTTCTATGTAGAAGTTAGAGCAAAACAGATCTTATGAAAATTGGAGGAAGTTCAGTGGGGAAGAAGAAGTGAACCACCATGGGGAGGGAGGAGAGGAGGACAAGGGGAGATACTAGGGATTGAAACTGATAAAATTATATTATGCACATGTACAAATATGTCACAAAGAAATCCACTATTCTGTATAATTATTATGCACTTAAAAAGGACATATTAAATGGAAGGTGTATCAAAACTAGTATTTGCTTTGACCACTAAACTAACTTGTGGTATTGCTGAAATTTCTAGTGTCAATATTGTGTCTCGCAATTCATTTCCACCCCCATCCCTATAAGTTCATGTCACGTAATAACTGGGTACGAGCAAGCTGGAGAGTTCATAAACTGCTTTAGTCAAAAAAATTTCCAAGTTGTAGATGCAAGACTCTTGCCATTTAATTACTTCTAGAGGTCTTGAATTCATACAAACTAATTAAAATATGTAAAAAAAATATGTGCACTGCCCTGTAACTGATTCCACTGTGAATTAATGCCATTTTGATTAAAGGCAGATTCATTAAAAAGTTTTAATGAATTCAAAAGAGTTCAGCCAACAATACAAGAGACACCACAGTGGTCATGTGGCTGTGCAAGTGTTTTCACTTTGAAAAGTGGCCGGCCCAGTCTAGGTAACACAGCTGGAGTCCAGTTGCCTAAAAGATGAGGAGAAAAAGCCTAAAGAAGTGAAATGAGCCATGTGACAACAGTCATGGAAGTCGGTGAGAGAACGTGTAAATGTGGTATCTTGCATATAGTAATAAACAGGTGGAAAAATATCTGTCATTGTTTACTCTGCTAAAGGAGGGTAATGGTGGTGAGATAAAGCAACCAGTGAGCAGGTAAAGGAAACTTCTTGGGAAGAAAGTGACTTAAATGGTAGCCCTTTCAATATTTACTGTAGTTGAGTGAAGGACTTATAATAAAGCCCTTAAATTCTGCGAATCAGGTAAAGGACATATGTGACAGGAAGGGTCCTCAATTAGAAGCCTGTGAGTGATATGGTTTGGGTACTTTTGTTTTTCTTCCTTGATAAAATTGTTTAAGGTAAGTGTTCCTCTAAAATATACGTTTATATTTTGGTAGAGAAAGTAATTTTGTACAATGGAGTACAGAATATATGAAATCTAGCATATATGACTAATATTATTCAAGACTCCTCAGTAAAATATCTTTAAGAAATGAGAAAAACTTTCTGCTTCTTATATGAAATTCTTTTATCTTAGGAAACTCCTACCAAAACAAAAGACATGGGAATAAGAGGCGAACAGAACCATTAAATGAGAGATTTAGGGGAAAAAAAAAAAGTTGACAGTGACCAAGTTGTTGAAATGATTTTGCTATTAGCACCATCTGAAAAGGTAACGTAAAGGATTCCAGTCACTTGTAGATTCATTAATTTATATAACAACTTTCTACTGAGCATATACTTTCTTCAAGGAATAAGGATGATGGGTGAAGAGTAGAGTTTAGGTCCTTAGGAAGCATATCGTCTATGAAGAGGAATAGACGTTAGTAAGTTTATCTTTGTCTGCTTTGGGTTGCTATAAGAGAGTACCATAGCCTCTATAGTTTATAAACGATACAAATTTACCTCTCAGTTCTGGAGCCTGAGAACCCAAGATCAAGGCACTGGTGGATTTTCTGTGCGGTGAGACTTGCTTCCTGTTCATAGCCAGCTGTCTTTTTCCACGTCTCTACGTGGTGGAAAGGGCAAGGGAGCTCTTTGGGGCCTCTTTTATAAAAGCATGAATCTCATTCTTAAAGGTTTTGTCTTCAGGGTCTAATCACCTTCCCACAACCCATCCCCAGACACCTTCATGTTGGGCATTCGTATTTAATGTAGGAATTTTGAGGAGATGCAAACAATCAGTCTAGTGAAGATAGCAAAGTGCTAGCACAGTGATGCAATCGAAATTGATTCAGGAAAGCTAATATTAGGTAGGGCCAAGGGAGGGGTTTCTCTGAGGGTGAGGCATTTGAATTGAGGCTTAAAGGAAGAGAAGAAGCTGGGCAAGAGACATAAGAAATGGAAAATGGACAAATGGAAATAGGACAGAATTTGGCCTGATGGAACAACAAAAGGAGCCCTTGTAGTTCAAGTGCAGTTAGTAAGGGTTGAAGAGCTGACTGAAGTTGCCCCAGCAGGCAGGATCTACAACATGGAGGAGCTTGTAGGTCATGGTAAGAAATGTGGATTTTATCTTAAAGTTCATGCTCAGTATTGAAATAATTTAAGCATAATTGTCTAACTCTTATTTATAAAGCTATCACTCTGGGCCTCCAGGGTGATAGATTGGAGGAAAGATGTAAGAACTAGTTGTATGAGGCGCAAGGTTAGTTATAAGACTTGAAGTAGTACAAGGAAGACATGATGGTGATAACTTAAATGAGAGTATGAGAGATTTTTTAAAAATCTGCAATTATTTTGGCTGCAAATTTAATCCTGTGTTTCCCCATTGTTCCTTGAAAAGCAATTTTATAGTAATTGCTGTTTTTTAATCACAACTGTAATGCCATAAGAGGTTTTTTGTTGTAACCTACTGTGGCAAGAAATTAGTTTTAGGTAAAGAATAGCATATGCATTTAGCTGTGATTGTATTGGGCATATTCTTTGAAAAACTTTGGTTATTAATGAATTAATAATACAGTTTTTTGAGTGGATTCCTTCATGCACTACAGAAAGTGCTTTCTATTCATTATCATACTTAATCTTTACGACAATCATATGACGTGAGTGCTCTTACTTGCTCCAAACTCAAAGTAGGGAAACCAAGAAACTGAGAAGTTAAGAAACATCCCAAATTCACAAAGAGAAGAAAGTATGTAGTCAGAATTAGAAATTGATTCTTTCCGATATCACAACTGGAAAACTTTAAAACCTAGAATATCTTTATTGAGATATAATTTTCATATTAATAATGCACAGATCTTGTGTTTAATGAATTCAGGTAGTTATATGCACCTGTTAGCTATCTCCCCAAATTAAATACAGAACATTTCTTTCACTGCAGAATGCTTCTTTGTGGCCTGTTCTGATCAGTTCTCCAACATCCTTCTACCACAGGGAACTGCTTTCCTATTTCTATATCATATATCAGTTTTTCCTTTTGGGCTTCATGTGAAAGGAGCCAAAAGATACATAGTGTTTTGAAAATCCATCTGTGCTATTGCTCATTACTTAGTATTTTTGCTGCTGAGGAATCATATTCCCTTCTGTGACTACAGATCCATTCACCTGTGTAGGACATTCAAATTGTTTCCAGTTCTTAGCTATTTCATGATTAGAACTCTGCCAGCATTTGTGTCCAAGACTATATTTTCATTTTACTGGGTAAATAGAAGGAGCAGAACTGCTAGATGATAAGGTAAACTGTATGCTTACTTTTTAAGGAGGCTGCCAAAGAGTTCTTGGAAGTGGTTGTACCATTTTATTTTCCCACTAGCAGTGTAGGTGAACTCTTCTTTATTGCAGCCATTCTAGTAGGTATCTACAGTGGAGGAATATCTCATTGTGGTTTTAATAGACATTTCCCACAGGACTAATGATGTGGTACATCTTTTAATATGTTTACTGATCATTTGTACATCTGTGTGTGTATGTGTGTGTGAAGCTTTTAAGACTTTTGCCCTTTAAAAAAAATGGGATTCTTTGTATCTTTATCAATGACTTCTATGAACTCTTTACATCTCTTAAATACAATTTCTTGACAGATATGTGTCACAAATATGTTCTCTCAGACTGTGGTTTGCTTATTTATTTCCCCAAGACTGTGTCTTTTGATAAGCAGAAATCTTTAATATTGATGGAAGTCCATTTGGTCAGTTTTATCTTTCATAATAACAGCTTTCTCTGTCCTAAAAAAAAAATATTTGCCTGCTTTACAGTCCCCCCAATTTTCTCTTCAGTTTTCTTCTTAGAGATTTACTTGAGCTTTAGATTTCCATCTTTGATTCATTTAAAATTTATTTTTGTATATGATATGAGGTAAATAGAAATGCTATTTTTTTCATATTTATGGAGTCATCCCAGCGTCTTTGTTGAAAAAATTCTCTTTCTCATTGAATTGCTTTAGTGCCTCACTGAAGTCGGCAGTCCATGCATGTGTGGGTCAGTTTCTGGACACTGTCCAGGTTCATTTGTATGTCCTTATGCCAATACCACATTGTCTTATTGATATATAATCGGGTAGTGTATGCCGTCTAATTTTGTTCTTTTTGACCTAGTTTTAAGTTTCCAACTTTTTAAAATTTTCTATGAATTTTAGAAATAGTTTGTCAGTTTCTGTAAAACATAACCTGTTAGAATTTTTGCCACTGAATCGATGGATTAATTTTGTGAGAATGGACCTGTCACATCCTCTGATCTATTTATATTGTTCTTTCTGTGCCCTTATTTCATAGCCCAGACTATATGATCAAGTACCACTAGCAAACATAAGACTCTATCTCTTCAAGTTTGCCAAAACATGGATTCTCAGAGGAATCTATAAATTTATTATTGGGAGAGATCATCTCAAGTAAAAGAACAGTTTAAACTGAAGCATTCTGTTTGGTTTTGAAGAAACATCACTTTCTAAAAAACTACAACCCTTTGGCAATGTGTGTGTGTATATATATATATAGTATATATATCTTACATGGAGACAGGCTCTTTGAGTAGATAATGGATGTGGCTACATTTTCTAAGTGGAGGGGAAACATACAACATAGGTAATGAAAATAAAGGCTTTTAAGAATTGAGTTTTTCAGGGGTAAGAAATATAGTGATTCAGAGCACTGATCTTTCAATGTTTAATTTTGGTATAAATACATAATATGTACCTCAGAAGATTACTGTGAGGATTAAAGTAAGAAATGTATGTCACATGCTGGGCATATTGCTTGGCATAAGGTAAGATTTCAAAAAGCTCCTGGGTGCAGTTACAATTGCTCAACCCATTTCATCTCCTGTGCTTTCACTTTAGAATGCTATTGCATAGTATTCAAACACTTTGCAAAAGTGCCATTTTTCTCAAATATTAATTATTTTGTGAGGGTGGTGCTGGGGATTGAACCCTGTGGGCCTTGTGAATGCTAGACAAGAGCTCTACCACTGAGCTCCTTTAAAAAAAAAAAAAAAATATATATATATATATATATATATATATTTAGGATGTCAATAGACATTTATTTTATTTATTCATGTGCAGTGCTAAGAATCGAACCCAGTACCTCATGTGTGCTAGGCAAGCACTCTACCACTGAGCAACAACTCCAGCCCCATCCCCAGCTTTTAATTTCATTTTGAGTCCTACTGTCTAAGTAGGTAAACTATATCATAGCATACATTTATTTATCTATTATATAATATAAAAATATTGTGCATTATTTATATATCAAATAATATATATGAATACTATACATAATATATGGATACTATATATATATTTTAAATATGCAATACTGTATAAATGAAATCAGTATCCATTTTATATTAAGAATTTTTCCCTCTTTTATTGGACTTGAAATTATTGCTGACTTAGCAGAATGAAGCTCCATAATTTTTTTCTGAAGCCGGTAGTAGCAGTTAACTTATGGACTTATGGGATTTGTTACTACTTTCACACCAAAATCTGTTTTGGAATTTACTTTTAATTACTACATAATAGCTAAGTTTCACCATGTTCATTATATGAAGTATTACATCACATCCTTTTTCATGGTGATGTTTGGAATGTGTGGCTAATTGATAGAAATTGTTACCCCATAAATGTATCCGCTATCAGTATAAGTCAGAAATAGGTGCTAGAAAGGAATGAGGAATTTATGGGAATAGGATTTAATGGCTCTTTGTCTTTCATTTAAGCAATTAAGTAATTACTAGGGTGAGATTTATTTTAATTTTTTTCAAATACTAGTGAAAATTACAATTTCAGTCCCGATACTTTGCTTAAATAATTATGCTATGTGTGTGTATGGAAGGGTACTGGGGATCAAACCCAGGGCCTTGAGCACGGTAGGCCTCATCCCTCACCCAAATTAGCCATTGTTAATTAAATTAAATTATTAAATCAGGCATTATTAATATCTTAGACTGATGATTCCCTGTCCTCTCCCCCCCATCATTTAGAAAATGAGTTGTGTGTGAGACAGAATTTATCTCTCTGAACCTATTTGTGCAAATTTTAGTAGTACAGGTATTAAATAGGGCCTCACTTCTTTGGTGACATTTAGGGGATGATATTTAGGGGAATTAAATTTACACCACAGGGTTCTAAATTGAGAAACTATGCTGGAGAGATGCTGTAGATGTTGTATGTCAGGAATTTAATTTTATGGCTAGAGTGTTTCGCTTGCAACATTGTAGAAAGATACAAAAAAAGTTTCCCTCCCCCAAGGCAAATTCCAATCTGGGAAACAGGATGATATTTTCCTTACAGATCAGTTAACCAGTGATAGGAGAAGTGCTCATGATTTCTAAAAGTTTTGGTGGGTACTTATTTGTGAAAACAGAAGATCAATTCTAGAAGGGAAACCAATTTAAAAAAAAAAAAGTTTTCATAAGATTTACCAACTTGTCTACTAAAATACTCAGTATTGTGCTTGAACTCACCTGTTCTGTTTTGTAGGTTCTTTATTTCCTATTTGAGTTTTAACTCTGTGAGAAATTTAATTTTACTTCTTATAATTAAGCATAACGCTTTAAGAAATGATATTAATCCAAATAAAAGGAATCTGATAATAAAATTAGATTATTAGGATTTACATATTAAAAGTCAGATATGATGGTCCAAGCTAATGGGACAAGGGTAACTTGAACTGTATATTTTGGGGAAGTAGTCTAAATGAAAGCTGCTTAGCATGCTAAACATGTTAAGCTCTGACATTAAAATAATTACATTTTTTAAATGAGCAATAATTGACTTTTCACATCATCACACCTTTCTCTTTTGAAAATTAATCATTCTTGTCAAGATGACTGTCCATATTCTACCAAATAAAATTGATAAATGTATTGATTAATAAGTCCTTTTTCCTTCCTATGGGAAATAAAAAGAAAATACTGTGTGTGTGTGTGTGTGTCTGTGTGTGTCTGTATATAGGGCGTGGTGAATCTGTATAGCTGTGTACATACATGTTGTTATAATTGCTTTCAAACACAGTACATTTTTAAAATGACTTCTTCAGGTTTAAAGGAACAGCAACCTTTTTGTCATTGCCCAATTTCTTGCTTGTTTTCTATGCAGTAGAATATTAGAACAAGCAATAGAATGTCTGAGAATGTGCTGTTATTATTAGCAATATCTGAGAAAACAACTGAGAAGACAGAGTAATATTTTCTTTGAAGTTTTTCTTTCAGGGTTCATTTTGTTGATATAAAATTGAGAGAAAATGTGTTCAATCCTGGTAGGATAGTGTATGATGCTATTGCAAAAAAAGCACAGTTTTTTTTTTCTTTAGAAACCTTTCTCTGTACTTACAAGATGAATATACATGGATCTTTTATTTTTAGAGAAGCTTTAGGTTGGCAGAAAAATTAATTTGAAAGCATGGAGGGTTCCTATGTACTCCCATCTCTCAGTGACATAGCCTCCCACTCTATACATCCTGCACCATGCTGGTTTATTTGTTAAAACTGATGAGCCTACATTTACACATCAGTATCCCCTAGAGCTTATTGCTTCCATTAGTGTTTCATATTCGTGTTGCATATCTTCTAGGTTTTGACAAATATATAAGGACACTCATTTACTATTGTGTTCTTGTACAGAATAGTTGCACTGCCCTAAAAATCTTCTGTGCTGTACTAGTTCATTCCTCTTTTCTCCCTAATATCTGGCAACAAATAAGCTTCAATCTCCATAGTTTTGTCTTTTCCAGAAAGTCTTGTATTTGACTCTATTTGCTTCTTCTAAAACTTCGAATAAGTAGAATTATGCAACACTCTTTTGTGTGACTTCTTTTATTCAACATAATGATTTTGAGATTCCTCCATGTTTTGTATTGATCATTAGTTCATTCCTTCATTTAGAATTATTATTCCATTATATAAGTATAACCACTTTATTGGCAGATACATTGTTTGGTTCTAGTTTGGGAGCCATTTTGAATAAAAATGGAGGGGGCATTCTTATTCCAGGCTTTTGGAAGACCTCTTGTCTTTTGGTTAAATTTCTAGGAATAGAATTGCTTCATTCTAGTTAATGTATGATTGGCATTGCAAAACTACCTGCCAAGTAGTTTTCAGAGTTTCAGTTGCTCCAAAATCCTAACCAATATTTAGTATTATTGGTTATTTAATTTTAGTGGGTTGATATCTCATTATAGTTTTGATTTATATTCTCTGATGTCTAATAATATTAAACATCTTTTCATATGCTTATTGGCCATTTGTGTACCTTTTTATCATGAGGCATTTTTTCCTTTATTTTAAATTCAATTCTACGTTTTAAATTTAAGTTCTTTACTTATTTAGTTATTTATATATCCTGCCTATAAGTCCCATATCAGATAAACATGTTTGAATATTTTCTTTCAGTCTGATTATTGCTTGTTCATTTTGTTAACAGTGCATTTTACTGAGCAGAATAGTTAAATTTTGGTAGTTTAATTCAGCAGAATTTTGTTTTTTACATGACCAGCACTTTCCATGCCCTAAGAAATTTGTGCTTACCTCATGATTGCATAGCTTTTCCTTGAGAACATTTATGTTAGGTCTACCATCTTATTTTTGAAGTAATTTTTGTTTATGATGCGAAGTAGGGTTCAAGGTACATTTTATACCATAGGATATTCAGTTATTCTGTTACTCATTCTGAACTTTTTCCTCATTGAATTGTGATTCTTGTTGAATATTAATTGATCACTTTATATGTGGGAGAATTACTGAACTCTTGTTTGTGTTTTGCTTATCCGTTTCTCTATTCTTATGCTTATTCCACAATCTTGAATATTATAACTGCATAATAAGCCCAGAAATTAAATGGTCCTCCAGATCTGTTCTTCTTTTTAAGAGTGTTTTAATGTGTCTAGATCTTTTGTGTTTCAGTTTCAGAATTTGCTTTATAATTTCCTACAACCACATCTGCTGGCATTTTGTTTGGCTTAGCAATAAACCTACATAGCAAGAGGAAATTTGACTTCTTAACAGTCTTGAGTTTTCTAATTCATGAATGTGACATGCAGCTATTTTTTTTTAGGTCTTTCTTAATTGAGCTTATGAATATTTTATGATTTTCATTATGGAAGTTTTGCTTGTTATTGTATATTCCAAGGTATTTTATTTTTATTTAAATAGTATTGTGTTTTGAATTTTATTTTCTAACCATTCATTGTATACAAATAAATAAATAAAATATATATTAATTTGACTTTTGTATATGCTGCCTTCTATCCTGAAAACTTGCTAAATTTACTTTAGTATATTTTGTAAATTTCCTAGTACTTTCTATATACATAATTCAGTTTTCTGTAAATGAAAATTCTTTTACTTCTTCCTTTCCCAAACTTATGCCTTTTATTTCTTTTTCTTGCTTTATTACACTGGCTAGGATCTCCAATTTATCATTGAATAAAAGTGGTAAGAGTGGAGAGAGTTTTATCCTTGACTTATTTCTGATGTTAAAGGAAATCATTCAGCCTTTCACTGTTGCATATGCTATCAACTGTAGCTCATTTTAGAGTGTCCTTTGTCAGACTGAGGGAGTTTCTTGTATTCCTAGTTTGCTGGAGTTATTGTTCTTTCTTCTCTTCCCATTTCCTCCTTTTTTCTTTCCTTCCTTCCTCCTCCCCAGCCCTTATGTCTCTTCTTACACCTCTGTCTCTTCCTCTTCCTTCCTTCTCTTTTTTTTTTAAATAATGAATATGTGCAGATTTTTTTCAGATTTGTTTTCATCTATTGGGATACTTGAGAGATTTTTATTTTTTCTTCTATTAATGGTGATGAATTACATTGACCTTTGAATATTAGAACTGAGTTAACTGGAATAAATCTCTGTTACTTTTTTTTAATATAATGCTGAATTTGCATCCCAATGTTTAAATAAGAATATTTAATTCTGCCTTCCTGAGAGCTATTGAACATTTATGATTTTCTTGTAATCCTCTTTGATGTTATGCTTTCAGTGTTATTTTGACAACATAAAATAAATTGGAGTAGTGTTCCTCTTCCCTCTTATCCTGAGTTTATGTGCTCTTGGTGTTGTATTTTTATGTATGTAGTTGATAGTGTTCACTAGTGATACCATTTGGGCCTAATCTTCTACATGTGAAAATTTTGATGTTTCTTAACAGATGTGGGATGGTCTGGTTTCTGATCTTTTTGAACCAGTTTAGATGATATTCCTTTGAAGGAATATATCCATTTTATTTATATTACTGAATGTATCAGGATAAAGTTAATATTTCTATATTTTAAGTTTCTTTATGACAAAATGATATTTTTAATCCCTGATATTCACAATTTGTGTTCTCTTTAATTCTTGCTTAGTGTAGGAAGCAGTTTTATCAATCTTAGAAAAATCAATTTCTATTTTATTGATTTTTCTCATTGTAATTTTTCTATTTCATTGTCTTTTGTTCTTCTTTTATCTGTCCACTAGTTTTGGATTAATGTGATCATCATTTTCTAGCTTCTTTTTTATAAATTTTATTTTATTACTTATATGTGCTGCTGAGGATCAAACCCAGTGCCTCACATGTGCGAGGCAGGCGCTCTACCAATGAGCCACAGCCACAGCCCATTTTCTACCTTAAGGCAAAATCTTAGGGCTAATTATTAATATTGACATTGATCTTTGTACTAAAATAAATTACCAATATTAGTACTTAAAGACATAAATTTCTCTCTAAACATTGATTTATTTAAAACTACATTACAAATATTTATACTTTATTTTGAGATTATATTTGTATGTGGTAATAAAAAATATAGAAGGGTTGCATATATGTGCTCTTTACCTAATTTCTTCCGACGGTAACATCTAACACAAATTTTTGTTGTCATTGTTTGTTTTTGCACATCAACTTCAGAATTTATTTTAAGAAGAAAACTATAAATTTGAAAAGGAGAGGGAAAAGAAGTTTATTAAAAAAAAATTCTAGGAAAATAGCCCACAAGTCATAGGGCACCTGTTGTGCCTTCCTCAAATAGTAAAGCAGGTATGAGGAGCCCCAAGACCTCATGCCAACCCATGGAGGCGCTGAATACTCTTTAAACTACTTCATTGTACAAGACACACTTGAAAGTAGCACAAGTTTTGAATATCACAAATTTACCAATTATATTTCACCAGATTTACATTGTATGTGTGTTTGGTTTCATGCAGTTTTATCATGAGTGGGTACTTATGTCCACCACATATCACCATACTGAACAGCTGCATCATGACAAGTATCTTTCTTTGTTCTTCATTTTTATAATCACACCTCATTCCCTTTTGATAAACTCTAACCTCTTGTGCCGAACTCATGGAAACTACTAATCCATTCTCTCCATCTTTTTTATATATATATATATATATATATATATATATATATATATATATATATATGAAAATAGAAGCATGTAAAATGTGACCTTTTGAAAGTGACCTTTTGTATTAGTGTAAGTTTTCAGTAACATTTGTGTATAGGTCTTATCTGATGTAATTTTTAATTTCTCTAAGATAAATGCATACAGGAGTATAATTCCTAAGTATATGGTGATTGTATATTTAGTTTATATAAGAAATTACCAGACAGTTTTTTCAGAGTGGCTGAACCATTTTATATCCCATCCAGCCAAGTAGGAGTACCTAGTTACCTTGCATTTTTGGCCCTGCAGAAGTTGTCCCTATGTTTTATTTAGATAACTTGCTAAGTGTATAGTGGTAACTCATTTTGGTTTTTGTTTCCACTTTCCTAATGGATAAAGATGTTAAGCACTTTTTATATGTTATTTATCATCTATATTTTCTCTTCAGTGAAATGTCTGGTCATGTCTTTTGCCCATTTTCTAATAGGATTGTTTGAGTTTTATTCTTGATTTTTAAGATTTCTTTACATATTATAGTTATCAACCTTTTGTTGGATATGTGGCTTGAAAATTTTTTCCACCTCCCTAGATTGTCTTTTTATTTTCTTTAACAGGGTCTTTGAAAGAGCAAAAATTTTTAATTCTGATGAGATCTACTTTATTGCTTTATCTCATATGGGTCATGCATTTGGTGTCCTTCCCCCATTAAATTGCTTTTGCATCTTTGTCAAAAATCAATTGAACATATTGTGTGAATCTGTTTCAAAATTCACTGTCCTGTTAATCTATGTGTCTACCTCTTTGTCAATACCACACTGTATGGATTATTATAATTGTATAGTAAGTCATCACGTAGTGATTCTTTCCACTTAATTCTGCTTTAAAATTTTTTTAGCTATTCTGATTTCTTCGTTTTTAATGTAAATTTTAGAATGATATCATTTATACCTATGAAACATTTTGCTGAGATTTTGATAGAAAATGCCTTAAACTAGTAGATACAATTTTTTTTACTACATTGGGCTTTCTAATTTCTTTCAGAGATGTTTTGTAATTTCAGCATATAGATCTTTTCCATTTTTGTCACATTTATACCAAGTTATCCATTTTTGCACAATTGTTAGTGGTATTGGTTTTAGTTCCAGTTTCCAAATATTCATTGCCATGTATTGAAATATGATTGACTTTTGTGCATTAGTTTTGAATCCTGTGACTTTGCTTTTTTTGTAGTCTCCTTGGGATTTTCTATGATCTGACATATTGGTATGTGGCTATTTTGTACAAAATAAATGATATAGGAACAAGGCAACTAACAAAGCCAGGAATGTATTAAAATAATCCAGATAAGAGATAATGGTGATGATAAATTATAAGGTAGACATTAAGTGGAGAGAAATGGTTGCATTGTGCTATATTTTGAAGGCAGAACTCATGGGAATCTTCAGTAAGAGAGAGGAGATGATGCTTCTCCAACCACACAAAATTTAAAATATTATATCGTTATTGTTTTAAAATGTCTTTGCTGGAGATAAGAACATATTAATGTGTATGAATGTTATAGGCTATAAGGAGATTATCCTTCAGTTGTTTAGTATTAGTTAGGAGCCTTATAAACACTTATCAGCAGTGTAAGGGTCAAAACCTATATCCAATACTTTATAGGTACTTAGAAATGTTTACTTTAAATAAATTTAACAGTGATTTGTTATAAGCAGATTAAACCTTAGAAGCAACTACTTGAAGCTACTTGTGTACTATTTATGGTAAAAGAGCTTTACTTTCCATCAGTGGCCTAGAAAGGCAGAGAACAGGTTCCTTTTTGGCAAAATAAATTTGATGTAGAGCAAAGAGTTTGCATTTCAATTTTAAGATGTATTTAACATTATTAAGAGTAGATTATCTTCAAAAATAAAATTCAATAGGCGATAGTTACAAAGTGAAAACTTAAAATATTTTTTATTAAACATATTTTCATTCTGCAAAGATTTTCACTGCTTATATCTGTTGTGTATATCCTTCCTGAATTATCATGTTTATTTGTCTTTTTAACCATTAACTTCTAAAAAATATTTAGATTTATTTTCCTTTTATCTCCCTTTGTATTTTGATTTAGATATAAATGAGGTTTTGATACTTAATCTTAAATCCTTTCTCCCACTTTCTAGTTTCAGAATTTCTACCTAGTTTATTTTCATCTATACAATTAATTCCCAATTCTACGTCATAATTTTGTTTAAATTAAAGAGGGTTTTCATGCATTTTTATTTTTAAATTCTCACAGAACCGAATCTTTTGTATATTTGAAATGCTAAGTAGGGAAGCAGTCTGTTGATAAATGCAAAATAAGAAAAAATGAACAAAAATCCCCAGATATATTATGTCAAAATCTGAAAAAGTAGATAATAGTGTATAAATAAAAAGAAAATTTAAGACAAAAACAAATCATAGAATAATATTTATGTTGTAAATATTATTATTGTCAAAACTTGTAAAATAAAAAAAGCTATCATAGTATTAAAAATGTATGTGCTAAATAACAAAAGGGAACAAAAGGGAAAAGATATTTCCTAAAACTACCTTCAGGCTTTATAATAACAAAAATCAAACAAGAAAAGATAAAAGAAAGAAAGTAGAACAAAATACAAAGGGAGATAAAAGGAAAATAATTTAATGATATCTCTAGATAAAAATCAATGACATGGAATAAAAGGCCATTAAAACAATAATTATTGGAATATGTTTTAAGGTAATTTTTCAGTTATTGAATATGCCAATAATTATTGGATATGCCAACAGTTCAAAAAACATACAGTTTTAAAATTAAAATAAACTTCATATTTTAATTTTGTCATTTAAGCCCACAGCAAATTTTATATATAGAAAGTAATTCAAAACACATGAAAAAAGCTAGAAAAATTTATAATTCATTTTATAAAGGAAGTCTTTATTCTAAAATAAATAATTCACATGAATAATGACATAATACACAAACAAATGAAATAAAATATTGAGTAGTGTTAATCTCAGGAATACAAACCTCATTCAATATTAGGAATTTTACTGATGTAATACTTTCCCTCATTATGTTAAATAACAAAAGACCTTACCTTGATAGTTGTAGAAAAAGTAATAAATGAAATATATTTCCTTCTTTTATAAAGGAAAAATAAATATTAAAAATAGAAGTGGAAGGATTTTGAAATGTATTTTTATCCTGATAACAACCCTGTAAATTTGGTACCCTTTAGTGTTTTTCTTCTCAATTCTTTCTATTCTTTCTGAATGGTCACAAGATCATTTTGGTCTTATGAGATAAGTTAAAAGAATAAAGTTGATGTTTTCATGGATAGTTTTATCAGATATTACTTGGAATATCAGCTTTCTAAACATCTTACCTTGATCTGTAGAATTTTTATCAGTAGTCACATAGCCACTGTCTTATTACTAATAATTACATTTTAAATTCGCCTTTATTATTGTCACAACCTACTGTAGATGATTATCTCTAATAAGCTCCTTAGTTGCACAGTGTAGATTTATTCTGTCTTGACTGCTCAGGAATGATATTTATAGAAGTAGGATTAAAGTACATAAGCATATATCATTCTTTTGTATTTACCTAAGTAAAGTTTGAATGTGTAATGTTATATCAGTGGGCATATTCAATAAAATATGGACCTGTAATATAGAGTATGGTAAAAGTTATCATTTTTCTGTCACAAAATTTCACATTGGAAACATCATAATTATTTTGAAGTCAATGTAATTGTTTCTGCTTGAAAGAATAATAGATTTTTTTATGATGAAATTATGATTTTATTGTCCAAATTATTATTTTTTGATTTTGCATCTATTTATGTTCTTTCATTGAAAGCTAAGTGAATCTTGCCATTGAATTTTTGATTAAATTGATGTTAGTTTGTTTTTTTTTTTAAATTTCTGGGGCTACTTTAGTATTTATAGTGACCAGTATCAGATTCAAATCACTACTATTAAATAGGATTTTAATGTATTCTTACTTTTAAATTTTCTAAGTATGCTTACTGCTTTTAGTAGTTTTTACTCTGAATTGCTAAATGCCTTTAAGGATTTTTTTAAAAATTAGATTTTGTGTGTGTATCTGTGCATGTGTATATGTGATCGCTAGTTTTCTGTACTGAAAATTAATATTCGATTAGGTACCGGAAATACCTTTGAATGATTTAAAAATTTGACTCAAATTCAGTTACTCCCACCAAGTTGTCAAGCAGACCCATCTAATTGTTGGTACAAGGTAGTACAAGACATGCTACTCCCAAATAGACTGATGATTTTTGGCCCCTTCCAATGTTAGACGGTTGAACTATTACTGGTCACTGTTGGTAGTAATCTCAGCTTCTCATCTTGTCCACAAGCAGTGTAGTTTTGCCTTATATTTGCATCTCTGTTGTTCAAACCAAAATTCTGTCACTGAGATCTCCACAATCCTTAGAATGTGGTTCATTATTCTAATCAACCACCTATAATTTAAGCACCCCAGAGGTTTTAATCTCCTACCTTCTGCTAAGTAGCTAAATATTTGTTCCAGCTTCTGAGTGTTCTCTCAGAGTTCTAATATCTTTGTTTCCTGGTATTCTGTTACATTTTTAGTGATGTTTTGGATCCTGGAAAAATTAGTGCTTTGAGTACATATTTGACTGCTTTACCCAATTTGGCATCTCTGTGACCAAAACACCAGATAAGAACAATTTAGAGTAGGGAGTTTATTTGGGGCTCATGGTTGTAGAGGTCAGTGTGTAGAGTGTCAACTCCATTGCTCAGGGCCCAAGATAGGTATGTAGCACATCATGGTAGAAGGGTCCAAAAGGGAAAAACTGCTCAGCTCATGGTGGGATCAGGAAACAAATGAGGGGTTGGGGGAAGCTACAAGCAAGGTGTCCCCTTCCAGGGCACACCTACCTCCTCCAGCCTTGCCCCAACTGCTTGTAGTCGCTTATCACCTAGCCATTGCCAATTAGGATGAACTGATTAGGTTACACCTCTCATAAACCAAACTTCTCAATATTCCTGCATTAACAGGAGCTTTGGGAAGATACCTAATATCCAAAGCGTAACACTGAGTTTAAGGATCCCATATAATAAAATGTGACTAAATTTAGGATTTGAAGGAGATATTAAAAATGAGGGCAGCGATCATGTAGGTTTTTCTTCCCCCATTGGTCGAGATGGGACCTTAAATTTTCAGAGTTAGGTTGGTAAAGTTTTGTAAACTCTATTAACTAGTTAAGTACAAGTTGTGCTGCTTTCTATCCTATTTCAAGACCTTATTGGCTTTTATTAATAGTTTATGATTGTGTAGCATCTCATCTAAAAATTTAGAAAGTGTTCTGAAGGGCCAGGCAGAACTGTCTGTTTTTATAAGGCAGCTTGAGCAGGAGCAAGGAAACAACACCATGCACCGAGCAGATTGGTTACCTTCCAGTTACAGTACACCCCGTTGCTTTCCTCGTAAGGGTTAAAACAAGGAGGACTTCCTTTCCATGCCAGCTGTATCTGTCCTGTTTAAGGATTTGGCTGAATCCCTCTCCAGATTTATGGAAAGTTGAGATAAATAATTTACTTTGAATATGGTAGCGGGGACTTTGAGCATGAGTAGCTTCATTTTGATTTGGTCTGTTCTGTTGGGACCTAGCACGGGAGCTCAGTTCAAAACTGTGGCCTCCCATAAAGTTCACCAACCAGGATTAATGGATATAATTTATAGGAAAATTCTATGATGACAGCCATGTGAATCTTTGTGATAGTATTAATTATTCCTAAGCAGTTTGGGTTTATATACTCTGTGTTTACTTGTTATCACTCTGTTTTTGCTTAAAGATAAAAGTTAGCATATAGTTTTCTTAATTTGCTATCTGTTCCTTTTATTTTTAATTTAGGTCTTTATTGGTTTATCTTAATGTGTAGTAGTATTTAGTTTTCTTTCATAAAAAGTGATTATTTGGCACTGTATGTTTTTGTCTAAACTGTATCTACATCTTTTGATTCCATTTTGCTTTAAAAAAATGTCTTCTAGTTGTGCCACTTAGCAGCTTTAATTTTACTTAAGTTTATCCTGAAAAAAGGGAATGGATACTCAAGGGCATGATATAATATTTAAGGGGTAACAGCAACTTAGAGTAGGGAGTTTATTTGGGGCTCATGGTTGCAAAGGTCTAATAACAAGTACATCATGTTCTTCATATTATAATTAAGATCAATAGTCTTAATTATAAATAAATTTAACATAGTATATTAATATGGTTATAAAAGTAAGGCCTAATTGTTTAATTAAAGAAGGAAGTAAAAGATAGTTAAACATATTAATAATTTTTTAATCCAATAATCAAAGATTTTTAGGAAGGTGAATTCAGTGGTCCTTAAACCCCATTTGTAGTTTGAGACAAGAACATAGAGATTTAGTGTGATCATTTAAAGTTGTATTCTAAAATAGCCATTTGACTTTACCTCAAAACTTCCTTTTGAAAGTGAAGATTTGTTTTTATTTTGCTTGTCACATAATAAAAGTTCATTTGAGTAATAGATTTATAACTCAAGTTTCAGATAGTCCCAAGTTCTTGAATTTTTTTCAGAATTCAATCCTGAGCATGCTATAAAAATTTATATACTGGTTTCTTCAAAATATTTCCACAATTTTTTTAAAACCAGTAATTTTTTCACCTACATTTTTAATATTTTATATTAGATAGGGATGAGTAAAGACAGTTTTTTTCTGATAGCAAGGTGAGATTTTTTTGTTGGTTAGTGTTTTGTTTTATTTTGGTTTTACATTCGTATGGAGTGTTGATATTATTTCTAACTGATATTGAAATCTACAGATCAGAATTTATCCTTTTCTTTGAGTCACCTCTTTTTCCTTCTTAATTTATAACAGGAATTAATGCCTTTATGAGAGAGGTGGGGAAGACATATCCCAGAGGCTTATTGAGAAGAACACAAGAACATTTATTTGGATCTGATAATTTTTGAAAGATAGGAAAGGTAATATAGGATGGAAAGATTTAATCTTTTGTAAGAATCTCATTAATCTTTTAATTCTAACATTAAATGAAAATAATTGGATCATTAAGAGCTCTATTTGTGCTGAGCATGGTGGTGCGTGCCTGTGAATGCAGTGACTCAGGAGGCTAAGGCAGGAGGATTACAAGCTCAAGGCCAGCTTCAGAAATTGAGCAAGATCCTGTCTCAGAGTAAAAAGTAAAAAGGAGTATGGATGTAGTTCAGAGGTAAAGTGACCCAGGGTTCAGTCTCCAGTTCCAAAACAAACAGACAATACAACCTCTATTTGCTTGTTTGCCTTTGTGTTCGTAACAGTATTATTGGGTCATTTTTCTTTTGGTTTGCAGTATACCCTTAAATGATATCAAACCTGATTTTGCAGGGATTCTATTTTAGAAACAGCTCCGCACTAAGTGTCCTCTTTTATGTTACTAGTTCACTTTTCTTGATGTCATTACTTGTGTGCAGTAATTTTATTATAAATACCAAGGGAAGGATTTTGGTTTACAGGTGAGCTCTGCAGGTTTGAGATTGACTTGGGATTTATCAGATGACAAGATAATGCCAATTAAATATCAAACTACTTCGTACTTCAGTATATAATAAAATAGCATTTAGTTCTTAAAATTTGAGTTTTATTGGTAAGAGCTAAGGGTTTGTTTGAAACTATAGACTAGGGCAACAGATTGAATTGTGATCCATAGCTGTGATTATTAGAAAATTTGTTTTTAATATTTAAGACTGACTGAGATGAGGAAATTGCAGATACCTAATTGAGGGAGGCCTTGAACCTGAGGTAAACTGGACAATAAATTCTGCAGTGACTTTAGTCTCTGTTAATGTGGTAGAATACGGATGGCTTTTTGCTTTTTCTGAGTATTGGATTTTTCAGAAAAAGTAATGGAGGGAATGACTTTATATGTGTCTGATAAGGTTTCATGACTCTCGGAAATTATGCTTCAAAGCAAGGTCTTTTTTTTTGGTGATATAGTAGTTCCCTGAAAATATCTGCAAGGTATTCTCAGCAAAGATAAATTATTTGATCAAATGAATTTCAAAAAATTTTGTTACCCAGTGGAATATATTTAGGATATCTGTGGGATATCTCAGAGTCAAACTTCTAGAGACATATATTGTGAATTTCTTAGAAGGAGATATGTAGTTTATAGCATTTTCCAAAACACTTTGATCATGGAAACCACCTGTAACATCTTGAAGGATGATAGACTCCATAGAAATAAATTAATATTAGGGATAGTGCACTTACCCAGCATATTCTGGACCTTGGGTTTGATTCCCAGTACTTCCCCATAATTAATTTTGCTTGAAAACATGGCTATATAATAAATATATACTCTCAAGTTAATCCAATTTATATTCAGAGTTTTATAAATATTGGTAGATTTTGATAAAATAAAGCAATATTTTGTGATATAAAATCTTAGAAAATGAGATTAAAGAATACCACATAGTACATAGCATCTGCCAAAATTATATAAAAATAATACTTAAAAATAAAACCTAGGCCAGGCATGGTGGTGCACAGCTGTAATCCCCATGACTCTGAAGTCTGAGGCAGGAGGATCTCCAGTTCAAGGCCAGCCTCAGCAATTTAGGGAGACACTGTTTCAAAATTAAAATAAATAAATAAATAAAGATTTGGGGATGTATCTCAATTGTATAGCAACCCAGGTTTGATCTCTAGTACCACACACAAAAAATACTAAAATAAAAATTAAACCTAAAAGTAGTACCTTTAAAGAATAAGGTGCTCACTATCTTATATGGTATACTGTGCTGGAAATTTAGGCAGTAAGATATGAAGAGAAAAACAAACAAACAAAAAAAGTTAAGATTGAGAAGGAAGAAGGAAAAAACTCAGTGTTTTTAGAGAATCCAAGAGAATGTGCAGATCAGTCTTTGTGCCAACAAAAGCTACGAGACACAAGATCAATAAAAAATTAATAGTGCTCCCATAAAGTCAAAGCATACACAATTTAAAAAAGACACCATGTATAAATAACAGGAAATAACAAAGTTATTGAGGAAAAAAATCTAATAGTCTGTGCAAGGCCTTTTATGAAGAAAATTTTAAAGCACCATTGAAAGATATATATCTGTATGAATGGGGTGGAATCGTTATGTTTAAAATGACAAGTATCCCAAAATTATTCTGAATTCACTAAAATGTTATTGAAAAATTCTACCAGGATTTTCTAACAACTTGATAGGGTAGGGTAGGGTAGATAAAATTTTGTTCCACTCTCTGAGGGTCTCTAGCTGGTACTCTAGACAGAGTAACAGGAGGAAAACATACAGATTTTATTGACATGAACATAGGAACCCTCACAAGAAAAATGAGCACTGCACAAAGGAGTCATGAGGCCTAAGCTCTTATTACATCCTGTATTGAACAAAGAATCACCTGGAGAAGTAACTTGGAAGTAAGGGATGGTTCAACGAGTTTTCCTTGTAGAGATTTTTCTAGAGACACTCATTCTCTTCCCCTGGTGATGAGAATGTCACTTTCCTCCAGGTGTAGGGAGGGCACCTTCAATATGGGAGTTTCGTCTCCTGCTTTTAGGAAGAAAAGAAGAGGACAGGGCACCCTTATTGTATCTTTTTCAAGTTCCTTTAGATCAAAATAACCAATATGTCCAAACAACATATTCTGAGGTTTCATGTTCTAAAATCCTGAAATAGGTAAGTTGATTCTGAAATTCAATTATTCTGGAATAATAAGGGGCAAAACATTAAAAGACAATTTTTAAAAGAATAATGAGGTGGGAGAAGGGGCATTTGGGAATTGTCCCACCAGAATAGCAAAACTCATATATATATATAAATAAATAATATATATAACCAATATTGGTAATGGTACAGGGAAAAGGAAACAGATTAATTAGAATAAAATAAAACAGAATAGTTTAGAAATGGATACACATATTTGGGAACTTGTTATTTGTCAAAAGTAGTGGAGAAGTATTGACTATTGAATCATTAATCTGACACAATTTACATATACATGAGGAAAGAAAATAAAATAAGCACTGTTTGAAACAGTGCCCCCAAATCAATTCAAGATGAAGAAAGTACTATGAAAAGCACAAAGTAAAAACTTTTAGAAAAAAAATTACAGGACAATATCTGTATGACCTAGGACTAGAAAGGATCTTTTTATTTTGAAAGTCATAGAAAATGCTATAAGTAAAAAATTAAAACAATTTGACCACATTAAAAAATGAGAGTAGGCACAAAATTTCTATATTATTATGAATTTTAAAATAATCTCTATGTGACAAACTAAGCCACAGCCTCTGGCATAAATCATATACATCACATATATAATGAGTAAAGGATAAGTAACCAGGCTATTAAAAGAAATCCTACAAATCAATAAGAAAAAAAATTATTTGTAGAAGAAAATAAGGAAAGAGCAATGGCAGTCAAAAAAGAATTCACTCAAATAGCTAATAAGCATATGAATATATATTCAATGTATAATTGTAATAAAAAATGCAGGTTGAAAAAAGAGGGCAACTTGCATCCATATTTTAGCAACTAATCATACATCGTATAACACCAAATGTCAGGGAAACAGAAACTGATATTTATTTCTGCAGGGAGTACAGATTTGCATAAACACTTTGAGAGCCATTTAGGTATACCTAGAAAAATTGATGATTTTTAGTTCCGTCTCTAAGTGTAAAAGAAGGGAAAAGATGGAGGGTTGAGGGGTTATGTGTATATGTTACATTTTTAAAAAGAAAAGACATTGTATCCAAATATAGTAAAACATTAATATTGGTTTAAACAAGGTAAGTAAATCTCTTTGTTAAATTTTTTTTCACATGATTAAAGTATCATAGAATTCATAAGTAAAAGAAGTCACATATTTGTCTTGCAATTTGAGAATTAGACAGGATAGAGACTTTCAGTTCATCACTCTTGATAGGCTCGATAATGTTTGAATGTGCCTTGAAACTTTCTGATTTTCTGGTTTGAGGTGAAAGAAGGAATGGCATATAGTTTTGGTGGAGATTTTTGTTGTTGTCGTGGTTACGTTTAAATGAGTCAGAAACAGGCAGTCTTTTAAATAAAAGTATACTTGTATGAAATATAGTTTAGTAGTTAGCTTGGGAAACACCAATGCCCAACAGCTTTGAGCCATAACTCTATAAACCTTTGAACATGAACCTAATTCTAAAGATTAAAAAAAAAAAAAAAACCCAAAACATTTAAATAACAACCATAGCCTTCCTGGGTCAATCTTAGGCACTCTGTTAGTTTTCTGTTACTGTGACAACATGCTTGAGAAGGAAAAAGGCAGAAAGATTTATTTTTTGCTAATGGTTTCAGTAATTTCAGACTAGTCATCTGGCCCCACTGCAGTGGGCTTGTGGCAAGGCAGAAAGAGCATTGTGGCAGGGACTGTGTATGGAGCAAAGCTGCTCACCTTGTGGCAGTCAGAAAACAGAGAAAGATGTCAGGGTCCAGGGTTCCAATATACCTTTAAGATCACACCCCTGGTGACCTACCTCTTCCACTAGGCCCCATCTCCTATTTTTCACCATCTCCAATAGCACTGTCAGCTGGGGACCAAGCCTTCAATTCCTGAGCCTTTGGTGAGATTCCAGATCCAAACTATGACAGACACATTTTCATGTGGGTCAGTTAGTTGTTGACTATCCCGGGTATCCCTCAGGTTTACCTCTATCCCCTAGGAATTGGTGATTGCATTTTTTCCTACATAAATCTACTATAATGAGAAGAGCTGATAAATCTGCACACAGTACAGTATAAGTGAGGATATGTAATTAGTTTCATATCCAAAGGGTACTTACATTTTAAGGATATTCAAGGATTTACACTAAAATAATGAGTTTCTAAAAGCAGAAGTTAAGGCTACTTCAGCTGTGTAGAGGTAGGTGATCTGACAAGGGCTTTCATGAGACTTTTCATTCATTACTGAGAGGGTGTCTGCTGTACTTAAGCATCAAATGAATACATCTTTTTAACTAGGAAAATAAATGAAGGGAAAAGTATATTTAGTGAGTGATAATGTTATTTTTTTTAAATTATAAGAGACAACTTAGAAATCATACAATTTCATCAATAACCATTATGTCCCACTATTCTTTATCTATGACACCAATAAACACTTAAATTAAGCAATTTTATAGGTTTCTAATATAATTTTATAGGTTTTCATATGTGTCCTGTGTATCGGACAACGGGACATAATGGGTTAAAGAGTGTGAGTTAGAAGCATTCATTATGTAGAACACATTCCAGAATTAGTCCAAAGAAGACTTGCATTAAAGATACATTTATTCTCTTACTAGGGGAGTTGTACACTTAATCAATACCCTGAGAGCTTATTAAGGCACTTTCCCATTTCTCAGCATGAACTTAGTATATCTTAAGTCAGCAGTCTTGGTTTCTGTATTTTCTCTGAAAATAGCACAAAGTTGCCTTCCACTTCTGGCATTGCCTTGCCTAGCTGCTAAGTTGTAGTGGCAGCAACAGCTGAGACAGCAGTAATAAGTTAATAGAAATAGTCTGTGGGCTGAGACTGTAGCCTCTTATATGATCTAAGACATTTTTTTTTGAAGTTTAATACAGGTACAATTTGCCAAATCTGCTTTGCTATTATCGATTTAATTATTTATCCCTTTATTATAATCCCTTTAGTTCTACTCTTTCTTAAATAAAAGAGGGCAAAAAAGTTGATTGACACTTATGACTGATGGTGTGTGTGTGTGTGTGTATGTGTGTGTGTGTGTGTGTGTGCATGCACATGTGTCCACTTTCAACAGTAATTCCAGGTAGGTGCCAAAGAGCAAGGTGTTTATTGTCTTCTTCAGGGGACAGAAACACATGGCCTCAAATAGTCTCTGGAGTTCAGCATGTCTCTGTATTTATAGCTGTAGTTCCTTGGCCTTTGTTCCTCCAGGCTTAAAGAAGGATTTGCATATCTAGAGTTTTTGCCAGAGACCTGAGTTCCGCAATTGTCCTTTTTCATCCTAGTAAATAAATTTAATCTGCTTTAGTCTACAAATGTGCCATGAAGATTTTTTTTTTTAAGTGACAGGAAATTAATCACAAAACTGTGAATAAGTCTTGTCAAAGTATCCTAGTTTTAAAATATCCTGACCTACAAGTCTTAGAAAATATATAGTTCTAAGATACAACTATGAATTTAAGAAGATTGAAATTTTAAGTAGTTTCCTTCCAAGTATCCTAATTTCTTTCTATATTTTGATTCTCATATCAAAATGAGCTATGGAAATAAAATTTAAGATAAAAGTGCAGATTTGCCTCTCCCACCTTGACCTTAAACTGAAAATAAGTGTCATTCTGAAATCTGTGCCAACTTTTGCTCACAAATGAAAAGGGAGTTCTACCTAGTTAATTCCTGTTTATTTTCTGAGGTAATAGTATTCTAAACTGAAGCCTCTCTAATATGCACCTGCATCTTTACAGTTTTTAGCTTTTCACTCCATGTATAAAAGCCTCTTGAAAGCAGAGCAAATTGGACTATTGTTTACCCTTTTGCACTTGGGTCTTTTAGATACTTTTGAACCAGGACAGGTAATATTTGGAAGACTGTCAGACTACAGTGATTCTCTAGTGTATTTGACATAGAATCAGATAATTGGCTCCAAAAAATATTTAAATCATTCCATCCTGTACCTTTCACCTTCTGAGCACATATACTTAGAACAATAAAAAAAAAAAAATCTCCTCTTCTCTTAATAGTTAGTCTGTTCGTCCTGTGTTGTAATTGAGTTGGAAGGTGTAGAAAAATATTTTGAACACTTTTTTTCAATTCTGAACCTGTGACATAATTCAGTAAATATTAATGTATTTAACTTAAAAATGCATATTGTTGTTAAATTAAAAAATATTATTAACTTTGATTTTTCTGGAATTGAGAAAAATATTTATTTTTTATTTAATATTAATTTCTCTGAAAGGAAATTGGATTGTAATGTAGTTACCCAGAGAAATGACATGGTTTTGAGAGAATATAATTCGTTTCATAGATGATGGGATGATTTATTTAAAAAATAAATAGAAAAATATTTTCCTGCTTTTATACCCACATCAGCTTACTGTGTTAATATTTTTCTGTTCCTAAAACTTCATGTGGTTTGGAATGGGGATGTAGCTCAGTGTTAAAATGATTGCCTAGCCTGCATGAGGCACAGGTTTTGATTCCCTAGCAATACACACACATTCTAATTCTCTCTCTCTCTCTCTCTCTCTCTCTCTCTCTCTCTCTCTCTCATTTAGTTCCATTTTGAAAAAAGAGAAGAAGAAACTTTGTTTATTAAAAAATAGCTCAGGTCACTCAACCACAGAGCCACATCCCCAGCCATATTTTGTATTTTATTTAGAGACAGGGTCTCACTGAGTTGCATAGTACCTCACCATTGCTGAGGCTGGCTTTGAACTTGCAATCCTCCTGCCTCCGCCTCCCAAGTTGCTGTGATTACAGGCATCCGCCACTATGCCCAGCTGAAAAGATACTTTTTATTTTGAAAGGAATAAGTCATGCTCAATTTGAGAATACATTTTATAGGGCTGAAGATATTGCTTAGTGGTGGAGGCTTGCCTAGTAGCTGTGATGTCCTGGGTTCAATCCCCAGCACCCCTCTCCCCCCCCCCCCCACACAAAAGAATACATTTTATGGATAAGATGTTAACTGTCAAGAGAGGTTTGAAACAGATTATCCCTATAGCTATGAAGAAAACTTCCTTTTACTTTTTTTCTTCTTCTACTCTTGATGTGAAAATTATAGGTGATTTTTTTATGCTAGAAAAATTTTACTATAGCCTCCTTAGGAT
Organism: Spermophilus citellus; assembly: GCF_964194105.1. Lineage (NCBI taxonomy): Eukaryota > Metazoa > Chordata > Mammalia > Rodentia > Sciuridae > Spermophilus > Spermophilus citellus. The sequence continues at coordinate 93,448,413 of NC_138189.1, forward strand.
TGTCAGAGTAGAGGTTAAGAATAGTTACCTCTGGCAACAGAGCTAAAAGACATGCTCAGCAGCTAACATTTAATTGTCAGTAGAAACTCTCCAACCATGAAGCCCAGTGCCTGGGAACTGTTGGTAGAGTTAGTTTCTTCTGGAGAAAGCTGTTCCTAAAGTTTGTTCACTGATGAAACACCTTTGAAGCCTATAGATTATACCAGCTTTGACCGTACTGTGATTGATCACTTAACAAATGATATATGACCACCAGTAATGGAAAACACGGAATCCTTTTGGATTATCACACGTTGTTTACAACACAGTAACCTCGTGATATTCCAAATGGGGCTCATACCTTTAAAACCTATGTGATAGGGAGAGAAGAGACATGAAAGGGTGGGAAATAAGAGGGAGAGTGGCCTTTTTTAAAGATGGGTGAATTTGTACTTAATTACCCTTCAGTTGTGTGAGTAATATGAACAAAAATTCAGAGAAATTTCCTGTTGGAATATTCAAAGAGCCTCATACATTGCATCTGTCAGGGAATGAAAAGGAAGTATCATTAACTCTGAGCTTTATATGCCTAAAATCTTTAACAGATATTATGTCATTTTATCATCAACACTTTAACAAGGTGGTTCTGTTGTAATCCCCTTCTCTGGATGAATCTTTCTATAGATCTGAAGCATTCTAAGGTTAAAATGTTTCTTAGTGTCTCACCCTGTGGTTTGATCCAAGGCAATTTTCTTTATATTGTATCCTATAATTTAGAGTGTGTTCAATAGTATCTGGAAGTTCTCTGGTTGTGTTTTAATATCTTTGTCTTGTTAAAAAATGTGTAGAAATTAGAGTTAAAAAATATTTTGGTAGATTACAGTTCTGTATTTTAACCATTCTAGGTACATTCAATATCCATCTAGTTATAAATAATATGGGAAAAGACTTCACAATTTCCCTTAGTAACCGAAATTTGTCATTAGTTTGATTTAATCCATTTTCTTCTGGACTGTCCTCAATAGAGATGGAGAATGGCTGGTGACTATTCTCAATATAATAGCACATATATTTCCAGAACATTAAAAAGCATTCCTTCAGCTTTTTCTTCACAGCCTGGATATTCCTATCCTTTTGATCTTTCTTCTCTTTCCAACCCTTTCATCATCTGCGTGGGCTTCCTTCCGTTTATTTCTCTGCATTCCCTTTCAGATGTGGAGATCATAACTGGGCTTGGATATCCAACATGAGTCAAGCAGTGAAGAGTAAAATAAGAAGCTTACCTCAGAGTTTCTAAACTAATTTTCTATTTATGAACCCCAGTAATGTGCTTGCTTAAAACACAAGAATGGTGACTTACTATCATATTTCACTTATATATCTACTTTGGTTCAAAGTATTTTTTCCCTGCTGTGTTTCACTTATTGCACGTGGCCTGCTCTTACCTGAGTTTTTGCTGTATTTTAGATTTTAAAACATAGTGTTTTGTGAGATGACAAAAGAATTGAATAAGTCTTTTGAGGAAAATTTTCATGGAAATTTTTTAAGGATTTTAATATGTTTAAAGTGATCATGTCATTAGATATGTCTTTATATACAGTGACACCTGAAAGTACTTCATTTATACTTAAAAAGTTGATAACACAGCTGTCTTAGTCATTTCATTATTGCATGTAGGTTTTCTGGTATACCAACCCCATATCAAATGTTTTTCTAATCTACCTAAGTTCTTTATGTCAATCGTATTTAGTAATGGGTACTTAACCACCTATTACATTACTTGTTTTATTGAGGAAATGTTAAATAGTGTTAAGTACCAGGACAAGTTTTTGCCATACTGTTCTCTAAAACTCACTCCAAAATGCACATTCTTTGTTGAAATAGCCAACCTTTTCCCCTTCCCACTTCAGAACCTTTGTAAATTTATAAAATCATGTTGTTCCATAGATGGTGTTTTCCATTGTGGACTTCCCTTTTTTCCATTTTAGGTTTGCTTATTGTGATACTCCATTTTATTCCAATAATTTATCTTTTAGGATATTCATCAGTGATTTAATAGTATCAATTTTTCATAGAAATATACTCTGGGCTGGGGATAGAGCTCAGTGGTAAAGCATTAGGGAAGCATGAGCAAGGCCTTGGCTTCAAACCCAGTACCACACATATTTAACATATTTAACCACCCTAAACAAAACAAACAAACAAACAAACAATAGTAAACACTCTAAGATGTGTTCCTAAAATCAGCATTTTATATAGAAAAAATGTGACTCAGTGTAACTCTTTGGAAAGGCACTTCAACTTCAAAATCTTATGTCTTACCTGCTAATTAGTATTTTCTTTGCTACTGAATAACCCGTTAAGTTGGGCAGCTTTTGACATGAGACAGACTGTCCCCGTCTAGTCTTCAGCCTTGCTTCCTACCAGCAGGACTATGTTGTGTCACAAGTGTGCACCTGTTTTCTTTGAGGAGGCCTCTTCCTGGACTGATATTTCCCTACAAAGATGGATACAATATTTCTTCTTTTTCAACTCCATTCATTATTATGTTTTAAGAAAATTCAATCTCCAGTCTGGGCAGGTCTATGGAGAAAGCAAAAACTGACTCTCTCAAGAGCATGTTTGTTAAATTTTTATTTTGTAATAATTTTACATTTATGAGGTAGTTGCAAAGATGTTACAGAATGTTCTTGTATACCCATCACTTAGCTCAGAGCTAAAACTTTTACAGTGTCTGCTGCTTAAAGGCCAGATCCTGGCTACCTTTTAAAGGCATTCACAAAGGCCATTAGAAGGCCTGGTATCTGTAGATGATGGAGGTGTGGGATAGTAGCTGCTGGCTGCAGGGAGGAGGAAAGTATCTGAAAAAGCTTTGAAAACAGGGAGGGCTTAGCTCCATGTACCACTTCTTAAGGAGGAAGAGGGATTTCTGGGAACCATCTAGTCTCTGATGAAATACAGCACAGTAGATAACAAGTGAATGTCGAAGAAAACTACTTATTACTTTAGTTTTGTTTTGCATTCTGTGTTTTTTTTGGCCTTTGTTCCAAATTTTAGGCAGCTCTAACTTTATCCCAGAACCTTCTTCTCCTGCAGCTTAACTTGAGGTAGTGTAAAAACCTCATTGATAATGCCTTCTTTGTGATTTAATTTTAAGAGCTTTTTTCACTGTTAGGTTTGATATATTTCTAAGTGGGAAGGATCTTAGCCTGGAGTAATTGAACTTTTATGGATTTATGGTGGGCCTTATGGTGTGTAGGAAAAATTACGATTTTTTTTTTTTTTTCTGAGAAGAGGATCTGTAGGTTTTGTGAATTTTTTCAGGTGGGTGTAATTGCTCCTTGCTTTTCCCCCTCCTCCCTGCATTTGTAATACTCTGCCTCATGTCAGAAAGGATGGACTATGTCAAGTGAATTAGGCTGACATTCCACGTGGCTAATGGGATCTTAAATGTATATTTATTTTCTATCAGTACATATTACAATGTACATGTTTCCAGTAAAAATAAAATTGAGTTATGGACTTGCCTTAAGTAAAATTAGTTTGAGATAATAACATTCAAGTTGCTAGTCAGGAAAATTTAATTTTTTCTTTTTCTTTTATTATAATAGTAAAGTTCATTTTTTTTTTACCATTAGTAAAATGTACTTAGGTCGTAGCCATGAAATTTCAAAGGGCACAGGAAAAAAAGCATTGTATGTTATATTGCTTTTTTTGTGTGCGTGGGGATTGAAACAAGGGCTTCGTGCATGCTAGGCAAGCACTGTACCACTGATCTACAGCAACACCCTAATTGCTTTTTAAAATTTTTGTTTTGAGACATGGTCTTGCTAAGTTGCCCAGGATGCTTCAAACTGTCAATCTTCCTGCCTCAACCATCTGAGTAGCTGGAATTATAGGCATATGACATCCCACCTAGCTAATTTATATTACTTTTTTTGCTAAAATCATTAAGAACAAAAGAACCTAGGAAGCTTGTTAGATTTGGGGGTAGTGGGGCTGATGGAAACACTAATTTGTATAGTTACAAAAAATATTCAAATTTCATTTTAGTATCCCTTCTGACCTGCAAGTAAGCTCCATAGAGAAGGGCCTTTCTCTTTAAGAAGAATATTATGCTTCTAAGGCTATTTTATATCAATTATATTTTCTAAAGTATCATGCAGTTTGATTGCTGAGATTTCTGATACATCATTTGGACATGAATTACCTGGTCCTTTTAAAAGTGGCTATAAGAAATAGATATAACCTGGAAAATTCAAAATATATTTGAGGAACTATATCTTCCATTTTATGCTTTCTGTAAAATAGATTGTCATTTCATCCTGAAAGATTGTGTACTTCTTATCTAGTTCCATAGTGTTATTCCTATTGTATCCCAAATTCATTTCTTATAGGGGGTATTTAAAAAAAGAAAATTTTTTTAAAGTTTCACCATTTTAACTCTTTTTTTTAAATTTAATTATTACTTTAAAGAATCAATAGGGCATTGAAGAAGTTCTCACAGGTTTGGTCAGTAGTTAATATACCCTACTAAATTCTGCATTAACTAAAGACAAAAATTGAATCTCAATTTTATGTTCTCATATTTAGCTCAAATCAATTTGTATTCTCAATAGCTAGAACCCAGTAAAATTGTTTAAGTGAACAAATTAACATGTATCAAAACATCATCCCCTATGTTCTTTCTCTGTGCTGTCTGGGCAGCTGCTAGCTCTGCGTAGCCAAGAAGCACTTGAAATGTTTCTATTCTGAATTGAGGTTTGATGTAAATATAAAATACACACTAGATTTTAAATATTTAGAGTGTTCCATAATTCATTAATATTTTTGTATTGATTCCTTGTCAGAATGAAAATTATAAAAATTTTGTATTAAATAAAATATATCATTAAAAGTATAGTCTGTGCATTTCTTTTTGCTTTTTTTAATGTGACTGATAGACAACTTAAAATTACTTATGTGGTTTCCATTTGTGGCTTGCACTGAATTTCCATTGACAGTGCTATTCTTAAGCAGAAGTTGGCAAATGATGAATGATGGTCCATAGCTGACCTGTTTTTATATAGCCAACAAACTAAGAATGGGGTTTTTTAAAAAAACGTTTTTAAAGGGTCATTTTAAAAAGTATATGCATATATGCAAAGGAGATCACATGTCATGTCACATGTGAGATGCAAAGCCTAGGATATTTACTAATGGGCCCTTGATTTGAAAAGTTTGCTGATCCCTGTTCTAAAGTAGTTGTAAGGATAGAACTCATGCTTCTTGCCTTCCAGCAACTTATACTTTAAGAGAAATAATATTTTTGAAATGAAGTTTGGTTAAGTGGTAATGTGATGAATGCCTTCATACATCACAGGATATAGAAGTGGACCAAAGGTAGGTCTTGAAGAACCGGATGATTTGTGCAGGAAGGTTGGTAGACATGATGATGCACTCCCCAGATCCCCCTGCAGAGAAGTACTTACTGTTGTAGTTGCTTTATAGAGAGCCACCTTGCCCAAGATCATACCCTTTCCAGGGTGGCCCATATCCAGTGATGCTGGGGGAGGTATAAAGGACTCACCCATTTTCACTAACCTGGGAATATTCTGAAAGACCATCTTAGTTCCAGAATTCCTGGAGCTGTTGGTCAAGACTGTTCTTGACCTTTTGCCCATTTCTTTATCCTTCCTGTTCTTTCCTCAGGTTTTTATTACAAGGACACTCTCTAATAAACATCCTGTGACTGAATCCCATCTTAGAGTCTGCTACCTGGACACTGCAACCTGCAGTGGGCGGAAAGGAGAATAGTATTCCACTTGTTGAGAATTAAGTAAACAAAGGGACAGAGACTAGAATAAATAAAAGCTCTGTTGGAGATTAGTGAGATCAATTACCTGGATAGCACAAAGTGTTTATATTTGAAATGATAGCCTGTGAGACTGCCAAAAGGACTTTATCTAGGGAAGCTCTTTGAGCAGGAGTGTGATATGAAGAAAACAGTGCTTCAGGAGAATTGACATTTTAGTGTAGACTTCAGAAACCAGAAAATGAAAATTCTGTACACTTCTCTGCCATTTTAAAATCTGTGCCTAATTTCATGCAATGTCAGCAGATGATGGTTGACCACATTGTTTAACTAAAATCAGGTACTTCAAAATTTAGGAATTTGAAATTATTCTGCCAATGTAATCTTTTGAATATTTTCTGAAGGCTGAATCAGATTTTCTGCCTTTAGTCTGTTCCTAAAGAGGGTAGAAAGGATGCCCTGCTGCAGTGTTCTGGCCTCATCCAAAGGGCTGCTCTTACCTGCTCCACTTTTCCCAAATACCAACTACTCTTGCCCATTAAATATGCTGTGATCACTTTCTTCTCTTCTGCAGGGAAAACAGAGTTGCCTTCCACTAGCACTGGTAAGGGAAATAGAATTTTGTGGTCTTTCTAGACAGGTAGATGAAGCATGATCAATTTGGATAAAAAAGAAAATTTCTGGGGATATAGCTGTCATATAATATGTCTGGAGGGACTTACAGAGAGATTAAGGGGTGCAGTTTCCCTGGGATACCTTGTGTTTCCTTTGTTGTTTTATAGCACTCTTAGCTGGTTTGGAGGGAAGTGCTTTTACTTTTGTCATTGTTTCTTAATCTGTAGGAGTTTGCTATTTGATAGTGCTGTTTAGAGTAAGGAGGGGAAGCCTTTGTTGGTTGGGAAGTGTGGCTCAAGACTTGGTTTTAGAATCATATAAATAGAGCCAGTGCCAGTGAGTCTTGTAGAGTTGAAATAGACTCTTCTCTTTCCAGTATTTCAGCCTTAAGAACCAGCTGGAGAAAGATACATCACATTTGCATATGGTAATTTTTTCCAACCTGAAAATATTTATCCTTATTTGGCCTTTATCATGAATTGGTAGAATATAATTTACTTAAATTCCATTGACAATAGTAAAGATAGGCAGCATACAATTATAAGTTTATTAAAAATAACCCTTTGTCAGGACAGTGAAATGGTTTCTTGCTTGAGAAGGCAGATTTTTTTAGAGTGTTTTATAAAAAAAAGTAGCCTCAATCTTGGCTGGTGTGGTCAATACCTTTGAAGTAAATTTAGTTTCAGTTGACCCTTGAATATCATATGCTTGTGTTCCACAGAAACGATTTAGTTAAATTGGATATTCATAAAATGCCAGATGGATATATTATAGACAAGCAGGAATGTAGGATGTTTAAGTACATAGTCACTTGAAATGAAACAAACAAATAGTAGAGCTAACTTCTTAACATGACTCATGATTCCCAAGGAATGTTTGCATTATAGAAGTGCTTAGTTGTTTTCTAAAAAAGAATGACTGTCTTGATCATAAATCTGTTTCTGAAAGTTGGTGGCTTTGGTTTATCAAAACACAAATTTAGACCTGTATATATTATAATGAATACAGATGTATAGGAATGAGTTTCTTGATTTAAATTTGCATGAGATCAATTTGGTCTCTACATTCAAAATGATGTTTTGTGTATACCCTACATACTGTATTGGGGTTCCCAAAGTATGTTTCATTTTATTATTTTGATGTAAGGAGTTTTTAAAAATTTCCCATAAATTTTAGTATTTTTGTCAGGGAGCAAGATGATTATAGTTTATGTAAATCACTGATTAGGCAGAGGGAATACAAAAATAGAGCAGCATGGAAGGGAGAAGTGGTACCTGTCTTCTAGAGCTTCTATATTGATGTGAATTGAAGCTGCTGACCTCTTACTAAACCTTAGATCATAACCTTGAGTATCCTTGGCTTAATACTAATGGATTTTATAGTCCTTCATTATGTCTGAGTTTCTCTGGAAATATGCTGCCTGGAAATATGCTTCCTTGGTATTTCAGCTGTGAGGGTGGCATTATGGATAATAAATAAGAAAAGGATCTCATTTGTGCAGAATAATAGTTTTATTTTACATGATGGTTTTTACTTTAATTTCATGGCATATGAGAGAGAGTCACCTCACCCATCCCTAACTATTTGCCAACAAACATCCTTTGTGCCTATGGTCTGTTTAGGCTGGTTCCTTAATCAATCGGCTATTGCTACCTTTGTTAGTAGATAAGGCCAGGGATCAAATTATATTTGTTTTTAGCTACTGCAATCCACATATTTCTATTTATATTAGAATATAGTAACTTATAAGAATTTGGAAATGTGCCACTGAGGTATGTCAAATACATCATTTCTCATATATGTGTGTGTATACACACATATATATATACATATATATGTACATTTCACATAATCTCATGTATTATATATACAAATATAATATTTTTTAGTGTTGTGTATTAGTAGTATATATACTTAATACACCATCCATGGCTGTCACTTGGAGATTCATTAAAAATTATTGATGACAATGTAAAAAAGATGGAATAAACCCACAAGGAAAGGTGTATAAATCATGTTAGATTACAGAAGAGAAAATTGAAGTAGAGTTTGTATAGCATGATCAACTTGGATAAAAAAGAAAATTTCTGGGTATAGAGCTGTCATAAAATATGTCTGGAGGGACTTAAGAGAGATTAAGGGATGGAGAAGAAAGGATTTTCATTGTTTGAATTGTTTCAATAGTAAATGTACTTGCAAATATTTTAAATTACATAATAAATCATCCAGAGAAAAACACAAATGCATAAGATAGCAATGGTGGTAGGTAACATTTACTGAGTATGTATAGTAGATCAGGTGCTATTCATGTAGCATGTATTTACTCATAAGTTATCACAGGAACTCTACAAGGTTTATGTACTGTGAACCCATTTTATTCATGATAAATTTGAAGCACAGAGAGCTTTCGTTATATGTCTAAGTCAATGTATGAGGAAAGAGTCCAAATAAAAATGTTTAGTGTAAGTAGTGATGAATATCATTGTGACCCAAAAGACTATAAACATTGTAGCTAGCTAGTTTTGTGAGCAGGACTGAATAAAAGAGAAGGTAGTTTCTTTTAAACCCTATGATTTCTGCAGTGGTTCTTGGAAATTTAATTCAAGGAGAAAATGGACTATTTGATAAATTCAAAGGACTTCTATTTGAAAGAATAGTTTCCGAGGGGGCGGATATCAGTTGCATTTTGGAATTTTTGGTAGGTATCTCAAAACAGAAAGGAATTATATGAGACACTTCTCATAAGAACTGACTTAGTGCAGTAAGAAAGAATCCTTCTCAGATTTTCCCAGATCATTGGTGGGCTTAGAGATGGTAACAAATGATTTCCTCTATTGCAATAATTAAGTACAGAAAGAAGAAAAATAGATTTTAGGCCAGGGCTTTGAATACATTTTGGAGCAGTGGTTCCTTCATTCCACAAATATTTAGTATGTACCTTGGAAACATCCAGTTAATGTATTTTTATAACTAAATTCAAACTCCTAGCGCTTAAAATCCTCCTTAAAATGAAGGCTTCTTAATCTCCTCTAACTACCTATGTTAGGAGATGAAGTTCTTAAGCCGCAGGGTTAATTATTTCTACTTAGTGTCCCTGAAACTTATAATAATGTGGTAGCAGAGAAGGCTGAAGCAATGAGAGGATGCATACATTCTTTGTTGTTTCTGTGATCTTGAATATACTTATTTCCATATGTAGATTTTGCCTTCTGTTCTTTCTTTAACGTTTTTAACACCTTGAGACCAAAGTCAGCGTACTTATGATGAGATTCTCAGCCAACCTTACTGACATTTTGGATCAGATGTCTTCTGTATTCAACCCAGACTCCTTTGACATTAAGGGACTTTGTACTTCTATAATGAAGATGAGAAGATAAGAGCTACTTCCAGACCACACAAATGCTGTTTCTTAATAGCTATTGTGAACAGATTATTAGTAAGGCAGATAACAGATCTTCAGAGGAAAGAGGGAACTGCAGATTTCTGTGAGTCATCCTGCAGAGACTGTTATTTATTTATTTGTTTGTTTATTTATTTTTGAGGTCCTGGCAATTGAACCCAGGGCCTTGTACTTGCCAGGCAAACACTTCACCACTGAGCTACATCTTCAGCCTCTGAGACCTTAATTCCTCTCTGTTGCTTCTTAGTAGGTCCACTATTTATAAAACAAATAATTATTGATTTTGCTGGATTAGCACTAGGTCCTAGTGATATAGCAGGAATCAAAACAGAAGAAAATCCCTGACTTCATGGAGCTTATATTTTAGTCATGGGTAAAATACAAGTTTGTGAAATGGTGATAGGGCTGTGGAGAAAAATGAAGAGATAGGGGCTAAGTTTATGTGTACATGTGTACATGTGTGCTCATGTGTGGTAGGTATCTGTCTATGGGTGTGGGTGGCAGTTTTGAATATGATGGTTAGGGCTCACCTAGTATGGTTCATTTGAGAAAAGTCCTGAGAGAGGTAAAAGAATAGACACATGAAGAATCTTCCAACTTCCCAAGCAGAGGGGTCAGGAGGTATAAAAGTCCTAAGTTGGGGCTGAGGTTGTGGCTCAGTGGTAGAACACTCACCTAGCATGAGTTAGGTGCTGAGTTCGATCCTCAGCACCACATAAAAATAAATAAAGGCCTTGTGTCCATCCACAATTAAAAAAAAAATTAAAGTCCTAAGTGGATAACATACTCAAATTGAGGGGAGAGACCAGGGTTGGAGGTATAAATTTGAGAGTGTGTGTGTGTGTATGTGTGTGTATTTGAATTATAGAGGTTAGATAGAAAATGACTTGGAAATTCTCTTGACCACCTCACTCCATTTCCTCTTAGTTTCATACTCATTATTGGACTTGTTCTTTCCCATTCCATAGACCCCCAAATGGCAATGATATTGGCAGGGTATCATCTGGTTCAAAGATGTAGAGGAAGATTCTTTTCTTTTTTTTAATCTTGTAATTAGAGTAAATACTCATTTTAAAAAGATGAAAAGTCTTCTTGGTGACTATTGGGTTATGATCAGATCATGCTCTAAAAATAGAATCTTATTTTCGTGGCAGTATTTCTTTTTTGCATCAACCATATGCTAACCAAGGTTGTGCCCCTCTATGAATCATTCCATAAATATGTGGTGAACACTTTGTGCCTGTGCTGGGGAAGCTCAGTATAAGAATCTGAGCTCACACAGGTAAAGCAACTAGAGCACAGTGTGAAATGGTGTTGAAGTGTGTCTTGGGTCATGTAGTATAGTATATAAGGTAAAGTTTATTAAAACTCATCATTTTGGTGTTTTTGAAAATGTTACAATAAATTACTTTCTCTTCATCATGTGCGTGGGATGGAGTTCTGGGTAAGATGGGGCACATAGCAGAGGGGCAGCCTTCCTGTCTGTCCCATGACCCATAAGTCTGTATGATACCTGACAGGTATTGGAGTCACACTTGCTTCCCCTGTCTCACTAATGTTATTGAGTATGTAACCCAGATCTTTTTTTTTTTTTGTCTATTTTCTGAGGAATAGACCTCCCCCACCACCACTGCCACTGGTTTTCAGGATATCTCTCAAAACAAACACACCAGTGGCACTCAGAGGGCGGCTACATTGCAAGAGCTGAAAGCATTAATAAAAGTTTGCATTAATGCTTCATTAATAAATCAGCAGTGTGTAAGAAATTAGATCTTCCTTTTCCTGTGGTCTTCCACTGTGTCTCCATGCTCCATTGGGTAAAGAGACTCCTAAAGTTTGAGGTCAGATGATATCATATGGTGTTTCCATTTTCTGGCCAATCTGGTTGATTCTTATGCTCTTAGATTAATCCACCTATCCCTTCATAAACTAGTTAGCTGATATAGATCATGAATATGTCTATTATTTTCATATAAATTTTTTAAAGACTAGCAAACATGAGAAATTGATTTATAGAGGGAGAGAGGCTCTTATTTAATGATACTATTCTAGCATGGCTAAGTGAGGGAAAGTGGATTCATTAAAACTTATTTTCACTTAGCTTTGCAATGCTTAATAGAACGGTTTTGTAACAGATATTTCTTCATATTTGGGTTCATTATAGTAGACATTAAAATTAGAAAATGTTAGGAAAGTCTAAAATATTTTCTTTGGAAAATTGCTAAACAGCTTTAAGCTAGACAAATGAAAACATTTTTATTGATAATAATATATTACTTTATTTTTATACTTTTATTTGGTTATACGCATACTGGAGCTCAGATTTTCCAACACTTACTTTTAAATTGTTAGGTCCTGAACAAAAATTTCACATAAAACCCCATTAACCTTTCAAAAAACAAACATTTCCATCCAGTTGGAATGCAGAGACTATGAGTACCAATTAGACTCAAGGAAAAGGGGAACAGGCATTAGTTCTTTGTCCTCTGACTGTCTTTACTTGATGTTTCCATTTTCTCTTTGAGGATCAGAACTAGAAGAGTTTTTGGGACTTAGCAAGTGCGTAGCTGATCTTTTAACAAGGGCACAACTGAAGCTACCAATAATGGTAGTATTTTATTGCATCATTTCCAAACAGCTCATACGAATAAAGTCTCCAGAAAATCTGTTAGCATTTTGAAACAGCAGAACTACCTAAAGCCCTCTTTGGCTTCTTTAACTTCCAGGCTAGTCTCCTAGGAACTTTTTATGGGAGCTTTGGAGCCCATAAACTTTACAAATATTGCTTCTGACAACATTATGAAACCACACTGGGCAGGACTGCTGCTAAAGGAGACTATTTAAGATTGGTTTTCCTATCCTGACCCCTGATTCAGAATAAATACTTCCTTTACCCACTGTTGGGGTCTGCAGATGATCTCCCTCTGAGAGACCAGTTTGGTGTTCATTTACAGTTGGCTGCCACAGGCTGGTTTTAGTTATTTTTCACATCTCCTGAAGGTTAGAGGTAACATAAATGACTTCCTGTGGGTCCCAATCTGAATAAGGAAGTAAAAGTGAAACTTTGATGAATCTCGTGATTTGATGAAAACCATGTAAGCAGTTCTGCAAATTATATTAATGGTACTGGAAAACAAGATCTGTTTTAAATGATAGTCAATAAAGAAAATATTACTAAGAATAATGTACACTGCATACACTTGTTTTCAGGGAATATATCAGTATATCTATATGTAATTCCAATGTTTTGTGCATGTATGTTTTCTGTGAATATTTAGTACCACAGAAGTCAGCACCGTGTAAATGTAGATCAGCAAAATTTAACATTATTCAAAATGTTTGCACACTTTGAAGACTATAGACACATTTTTGTTTAGTGAATAATGAGATCAAATTTTTGTTGCTTATTTTAAATATTTTTTAATTGGGAGGTCTAAGATACCTGTTTTCATCCTTCTCAGTGTTGAATTGGTATTTTAAGTATGAATGGAAAAAAATATAATCAACAGAATTCTCATGCAGAGACAAGGCACCTGGGATCAATGAAAGAACTTTGGGTGCTAGAGAGAAACTTTTCTCAGAAAACGAGATTGAAGATTGAAACACTTAACAAGGATTCTTAAATTATTCAGTGATTTCCTCAGCAGCATTGTAATTTTTGCTTAGGCAGTTGTTTCCTGGTTGACTTTATTCATCTCAGGTATGACTGTTTTTCTTTGTCCTTTTCTCAGGAGAACAAAGAAAATTTCATTAAAGCACAACACAGAATTATGTTCATTGGCTATGCATCACTGAAGATTCATTGCACATTTGGCCAGCTTCCCTCATCACCCATTTAAGAGTGTGGCAAATGTAATTGGGATTTCCCCAGCAATTCAGGGACATTCACTAATCTTTTTGTTCATTGTAATGTAGCCACAGAATGACTGTAGCTCATGAAAATCTACTCATGCTGGCATTGTCTGTATTCCCACCTTTGAGCTGTGTCCTTCTTTCCATCCAGTTTTTCAATTTGGGAATTACAGGTAGTTTTAATCTTATAAAATATATATACCTTCATGTACTAACTATTGGTAGAACAGATTTGGCACTTGAGTCTAAGAATCTATGCAGAGTGGATAGGTTTTCAGACTTGTATTTTTTCAAAATGTTGTGATAGAAAGCCCATTCTTTTTAATGTTAAAGGAGAGCGTTCCAGTCTTTTTAACTTCAAAGGAGAGTGTCCCATCATTTCGTGTCTTTGTGTGTGTGTGTGATAGTGATGATGTCGAACTGCCTAATGCATTTGGGTTGTTGTAGATACAGAGTACTCTATTTCCATTATTGTGTGTTGTGGATCGTAACTACTCTCTGCTTGTAATATGTAGTGTAATAAATTAATCTTAGGTTCTATCTAAAGGGTTTAGTCTAAGGAGTTTAAGGCATTCACAAACAAGCCTTTCCTTGTGATCTATTATCAGTATCATTAAAAAGTGTTCAGAAGGAAGAGACAACTAATCTCAGACTAAGAGGAAATTAATATTCGAATATAGAACCGCAGTTTTTGAATTTTAGTCTCACAATAGTTTGTACATCATGGTGAAATCAATGAATATATGTTGAGTAAGTTAATTCAAACTAACTTGATGAGGACTGATCTAGAAATTGTAAAATATTAGTAAGGAAACATTAAATATTTTAAAGTGAGGGAGAAGTCTCACCATCACCATACATGGCAAAAAGATGAGGCAGTGGTGGGAAATGCTTAGTAATATCAAAATTATTGAATAGGTAAAATATGTAACTTTGGTATTAAATAATAATTTAACCATTTCTAATTTAGTATTGCTGCCTCAGTTTCTCCAAGGTGAGGACTATTTGGTGGGGACGGGGGAAGAAGACCACAGATCAGTGAAGGTCCAGATCTGTGCAGAAGGAACTCTGTTCCTACAATTTGGAGTTCATTTTCCTTTATTTCACAAATCACCCCCTTAAACATCCTAGAACTTTCCCCCATAGATTCCTTGCTGGAGGCTCAAGGAATTCAGATGAGATGTATGATTGGCCAAGGTGACAGGGGTTACAGACCTGTGATGTGTTTTCTCAACACTTCAACAATATGAATTCATGAATAAGGGAAGGCCTGTATTGGAGTTGGATTATGAATCATGTTAAGTTGTGTGAGGATCTTTTGTTACCTTCCTGTGCTATCACATTTTGAAGTCTGCAAGGTTGTGTTCTTTTAACTACTTTGGTTCATATTATCATTCTTGGTATGGTTTCATTTTTGTCATTTTGACATGGATGTTCCACCTCCACTGTGGTATTGGTGGTATTAAAACTTAATGCCTATGTAGTAGCTTTGTTGCTCAATGGAAAAATATATACGGGGTACCCCTTAAAAGTCTGGTACTTTTTTAGACATTGCAGAAACAAGTGATAAGACATAAAGTTTTCTGCCTTCCAGAAGGTACTATTCTAGTGGGAATGGAAGAATGCTTACAAGGCAAGACCTTTTTTTTTTTTTTTTTTTTACACAGGTGGACAAGTAAACATCAGGCTGTGATAAGTCCTCTGAAGGCAATAAACAAGAGGATATGATTCTGATTAATAGGATGAATAAAAAGTTGTAAGGAAAGGTGTGTTGGTAACACCTGACTAGAGACCAGAATGAAAAAGTCAGAGAAGAAAAAGAAGGCACATCATTCCTGAAAGAATGAGAAGGTCAGGTTGCAGGGAAAGGAAAGACCAATTTTGAGAGAAACTGAAGACAAAGTTATAAATATTTCTTGCCTTTTCATATACATAATGATGATGTGGTTCAGGGCAGTAGAAGTTGGAAGGCAAAGGGGAAATAGATTTGAAAGACACTGATTGGCCAGGAAGTTGATAATTCTGTGACTGAATACATGGATGAAGGAAGCAGGGAGTTACAGGGAAGGGGAATTTGTGGCATCAAGAACTAGAAGAACAAGAGTTCTGTTCTGTGAAGGATGCCCCCCAGGTGCCTCATAGCACAACCGTGTGAAGGTTGACCTCTGGCAGTGGAAGATGTTTGAGAATTAGAACAGAGGTCAGTCTGGAGACACAAATTTTAGGAACTTGCATAGCACTGATAATTGTGTAAATAGATGAAAGTTATTGTGTCGTTTCTAATGTCAAGTGCATATAACAGAAAACATTTCATTTAATTGGAAAGTGGTAGAAAGCTATTTAATTCTGATACATTCAAAGATGGGCATAGTTAAAAAGGAGAATGTGCGCTCTCTCTCCCTAAGGCTCCTAAGCTTCTTTGAATGAGGCTGTTTACTAGATGGAAGTCTGAGAACATGCAGACCTCCTTGTGAAGGACACATATAATGTTATGGAGAGATCCATTCATTTGCCTCATGCTGCTTTTTGGTGGCAAGAGTTTTGGAGTGCTTAGCAATAGACATAGTCTTGATGGATCACCTTGGTGTGCAGAATCTTCAGGAAGGCTTTTTAAGATTTAACAACTCTAAGAAACCATTCATTATTTAGTATTTAAGAAAATGAAATGCTGTTCTTTGGCTGAGACTGATCTACCCGATAGTTGTTTTATTTGATAAGGTGTCAGTGTCTATTTAATTGAAAGATTTTTCCTGTTATTTTTTCATTTTGTAAATGTCACCATTATTGTGTCATGGCACTTTTAGAAGTTTTAATTTGTGTATTATCTTGTAACAGAACCATCTGAAAATTGCAATGTTTGCGTGAGTTGTTGTATGATGAGTGAACCAAGAAGGGCTGTAAGAAACAGTGCCTGGTGATTTCATATTTCAACTTAAGGGCAAAAGGAAGAAAAAAAATATCCCATTTGTATTTGGCTGCTTTTATGTTACTGACAAGAACAGTCAGAAGCTACCCATTTTCAGCTGGCAGGTGGGTGTCTGAGGAATTCTTGAGTTTCTTATTTCTTATAAAGCATATGCCAGATAAAAAGCATCAGAGGCTGAAAGCTTTCCTTGTTTAGCCACAAGACAACTTACTGCTGACTTGTAGCAAACTGTTTATTATTGTCCTTATCTGACTCGGGTAATTTTGAGCTGGAGGGCAATGTCCACCCGTCCGTTTTTGTCACAGCTTTACTAAAAAGGGACTGACAGGTTTTTAGGCTATCAATTTTTTCATCTTAGACCATTTGAATTGGATTTGATTGATGACCTGGCTTGACTTTAAGATGGTTTGTGACCACAGGCCACAGAAAATGACATGTAAGGTTAACCAATGTTTAGTCAGTTAAAGTACATCCCATCAGCCATTTTGCATGTACTGCTAGGAATTTGCAACAGAAATAATGTGGAACATATAAAACAGTTACTGCAACCTCTGAAATATATTTTTCTCTGCTTCAGTAACATAAGACTGAAAATCCAACATGAGTACTAGTGAAATTATTTCCCTCCAGTGGAGGAAGAAGAGGAGAGGGGAAAGATTGTTAATAATTTCCTGAGCTCTTATTTGGAAAGGTCAGAATCTGTGTGTCAATATATACCATACAGGTGTACTGAGGTACCCTTCTGGGTATATAAATCTCCATTATTTGGACCTTGATATTTGAAAATATTTTGATTAATACTTCATTTTTCTTCAAGAAAAATTAATTCAAATTTTAGCAACAAGGGTGTTTCTTAGAATTAAGTGCATTTTTAGTGACTTGGCAATCGTTCACTATTTGTTTATCTTTTTGGGGGGGGGTTACTGGGGATTGAATTGAGGGGCGCTCAATCACTGAGCCATATCCCCAGCCTATTTTGTATTTTATTTAGAGATAGGATCTCACTGAATTGCTTAGAGCCTCACTTTTGCTAAGGCCAGCTCTTTGAACTTGTGATTCTCCTGCCTAATTTATCTTTTTTAAATGTTATTTTTACCAAAGAAAATGAGTCAACAGTTAATGTTTATGTATAGTGGTTTCTAAAGATATCCATAATTTGTTCTAGGAAGTGAACAATTTTTATGACTATTAACATAATGTTAAAATGTCTCTATTTCACACTTTTTGCAATATTGCTTGGTTTCATTTTTCTTTAATTTTTCATACTTTGTAGACTTAATTTACTATCTTTCATAGTCTCATGCATTTCCTATTTAAAGTCAGAATTGTAAGTTACTTGTATCAGTTCAAATAACAGAAGTTTGTATCATGGATTCCTATCCACTATGGTGGATTCAGAAAATCATTTGGATGATACTAGAAGAAAAGTTGAACTGCTGTTGAGAAGACTGTTGGATTTGGAGAATTCTCCTATATTTGGGTTGTTCTCCCTGAGTGCCTTACGAAAGAGGCCAACAAAGAGTGAGAAACTATTTAGCCTCTTCTGTCCTGAAGTCCTGTGTGGTAAACTGGACTCAGCTCTCAGCAGATGCATATCAGAGAGAAGACAAAGCAGGCCTTCCTGTCAGGGCATCCTCTGCTGACAGTGTATAGCGTGAGGCCACTGCTTGTGTAACCACCATAGCACATTATTTGAAACTGACCTCAAGACTTTGATTTGCTTAGTTTATTTTTAGAAGTAATGACAGTATAGCACTTTGAGGCTTAGATGTTATTTCTAGACAGAAGAGTAATGTTATTTTTTTCTGAGAAATAGAATTTCAGGATTTTAAATGGATTTTTTTGGTAAAGATTTCTAAAGCTTTTCCAGTAACTGAGACTTTCTGGGCAGATGGGAGAGAGATGGGAAGCAGTGTGATTCCTCTATTCCTGTTGACCTCTGCTTCAGACGGTATGACTAAAGGGTGCCCGGGAACAATACAGCGTCTCCTCTGCCGTTATTCTGAATGGGTCCCCTGACATACAAAGAAGGCAAGAAGCCTTCATTCTTTTCATTTATTTTTCTTCCAACTTACTAAATTTCAAATTATAATTATATATACAATACCTACTAGGTTGTCTTTAAGGAATAGACTTGTGTATATAAATTTTAACCTGACACATCTATTAGTCTATTGAAAATACATACACATTCACATAAACAATTAGAATATAAGAACAGTGACTTTTAATGGATATATATTTTAGATTGTGTGTTAAATTTTAATGATTGTGGTTATGCAATATGGGTGTCTATACAAAAATACTCTTAAAACCATTTGAGGGGGCTGGGATTGTGGCTCAGTGGTAGAGTGCTCACCTAGCATGCAGGGACACTGGGTTCAATCCTCAGCACCACATAATTGTAAAATAAAGATATTGTGTCCACCTAAAAACTAAAAATTAAAAAAATCCATTTGATACTTAAAGACATAATTTTCATTAGCTGCCTAATTAAAAATCTTTGCTTCAGCTGGATATGGCAGTACATACCTTAAGGCAGGAGGATCACAAGTTCTAGGCCAGCTTTAGCAACTTATTGAAAGCCTGTCTCAAAATAAAAACAGAAAAAGGACTAGGGATGTAGCTCAGTGGTAGATGGCTGTGGATTCCATCCCCAGCACTGCAATCAGTCAGTCAAATGAAATCCTTGCCTGTAGTCCTCCTCTGATTCCGTACTCCACAATCAGCTCATCTGTATTGCTTAGTATACACCAGACACTGTTCTGTTTTCATATTGTAAATCTCTCAACAACCCCAGGAAGAAGGTTCTATCTTATAGAAAAAGAAACTAAGGCACAGTGAGGAGCTCAGATGCTCCTAAGTGATGGAGGTAGTATTTGAACCTGGGTAGCTCTAGAATCTGAGTACTTAACCATTATATTACATTGCCAACAAAGTCTAGTTCCTCACCCTCTGATTAAAACCCACCCTTCCTGAAGCAGAAAGTCCTAACTGCTTAGGATACAATGAATTTTTTTGGTTCTTTTTGGTTTTCCCCAGCTCACAGTTCAGCTCATTGTCCAAAGGCAAGTACTTCAGACCATTTGCTGTTCTCCAAAACCTCCAAATATTTTTTTTCCTTACCCTATGATGTGGATCATGCTATATCTTTTCTCTAAAGTTTGTTTCATACATTGTTAACTGGAAAACCCCTACTTATTCTTCAAAGCTTAGGTTAAACATCACTTATTTTATAAATTGTTGTAAAATTCTATTTTTCTCAGTTATATTCTCATAGTACTGAACTGTTGAGGGCAGGAATCTTTTCCCAAGCTTTATATCAGCATACCTAGTACAGGGCCTGCTCCATAGACTGTACTCATGAAATAGAGTCATTATTTGAATTCAACACTGAGTCAGTTTGTATCTTAGATTGTCAGAGGTGGAGGCAACCCAAATCTGGCTGCAAACTCCTGATGACAAGAAAAAGTGCCCTGTATCTTTCCTGGGAGTACCCTGTCCCCTCGGCTGATTTCATTTAACTATCTAGTAACCAGATTCAGCCTTAAGACATGCCCCTGGGTCCTTGGTGCTGCTCTGCAGGAACTCGTCTGGTTTTTAGTCAGAGTTTCCTGTGCAGGTGGTGGAGGATTTTGAAATGTTTGAAACATAACCATTTTACACCCACTTGAAATAGTTTCTTTGGTCTGTGTAAGAAGTGGGTGGGAAAAAATTAGTGCACATAGCCCATTACTTTGAGTTGAGATCAGTAATTAAATGTCATGAATGGGGTAAAATAACACATAGTAGTTGTGCTTAGAATATTTGTTCTTCAGATTTCCATTCACTTTAATTTAAAACAGTCAGTTTCCAGATGTTGGATGAACATTGACTAATTCCCCAGTACCCTCTTTTATACTGTTTTCTGGATTATAGATCATCTGACTCAAGTGTATTTAGAGTAACTGGCAGATGATTGAACCTGATGAAACTAAGAGCCTTTTATTTCTCTAAGTAAAACAGGGAATTCAGTCAGGTTTATTACAGTCACAGAGCACTTTGTACTTAGCCCTTCTTTGATCCAGCAAAACTCTGATGACTCATTTTGACTTGAATTGAAGAATGTTTGAATTAAAACATTTATTTAGAATAACAGTACAGGAGCACTTTTTTCATGAGTTTACTGAACTAAAAGCTAAAATGATATAATTTCTAATTTTAAATAAGATAAATACCAAATTAAGGGGTTTTGTGTGGTTTTAACAAAATAGAGGCTAAGAAAGATTATCTGTGGATTATTTGTGCCCTTGAATTGGAGTGGAGAAAAACAGAGGGGGGGAAAAACAAGTTTGGCCTACTTATAATTGCAGTATAGTTTTCTTGTGTTTGGACTAGAAGTTGAAGTCCTAGTAACATTGAAATAAGTTCAGAATTTGAATTTTAAAAACTTACAAATTTTGAAAATGTGTAAAAATGGCAAATGCTAGAATTCTTTGATTCAGAAAAAATTAATGGAATTTGTGTTTTAATTCAATTTATAAAAATCTGAGTGTAGAGCTGGAGTTGTACTTCAGTGGTGGAGTACTTGCCTAGCATGTACAGGCCCTGCGTTTGATCCCCAGCACATGCGCGTGCACACACACACACACAAAATCTGAGTATTTTTCTTATACTTTGAAATTCTTTTTTAAAAAACGAATACTTTAAAACAAACTATTATTCTTCCTCCTATACCAAAACAGGTGAAATATTTAACCTGTTTATATGATACAAAGTATCATATATGTGATCTAATTTAATTCTAGCAGTTACCCTGTGTCTTTGTTTTCTGTGATTATATAATAAAGTACAGATTCTGGATACTTTATAAAGAAAAGGTCTATTTATCTCCCAGTTCTGGAGGTCCAAAAGCATGATGCCACTGTCAGCTTCTGGTGAAGGCATCATGACAGATGACATCACATGGCAAAGCACACCTACAAGAGAGGTCACAGACAAAGAGGAAGCAAGAAAGCCATCTAAGAAAGCCAATCTCACTTTATAACAATCTTTCATCACCATGGTAACCAATCCAGTCCCTGACAACCTTAGCCACTGCCATGAGGCTGATCAATCTCTCCTATGATGCCTCAGTGACTAACCACCTCCCAGTAGATCCCACCTCTTATAGGACGTTCCAGTAAAGACTGGAACTTTTAGGGGACAAACTATAGAACCCTCTAATACATAATAGGCATCTATCAAATAAGCATGGAAAAGGAAGCTCAGTAATTTCCCAGAAAGGGGCAGAGTGAGATTCAAAATCTGGTCCATATTCCTGTATCCCATGTTCTTGCTGGCACTCACCGGATAGAGAATTTCAGTTTTGAATACAGATATCCCTTGAAGTAGGAAATTAAACACACTGGGATTACAAAACCAATCAAAGAGGCTGTTTTTTTGTTTTTGTTTTTTAAAGAATTGGGTATGCCAAGTGGCATATTTTAAACGGAAGTCATCTAAATAAAAGTTTTATTCAGATTATTAGTTTTTACTTAAATCTCAATAAATTTGAATAAATTGTGGGTTTACCAAGTTCACTCAATTTAGGATATTTTATTTCTGTAGCAAGGAATGAACTCAGGATAAAATTTCAGGTGAGATTTTTGTTACTTGGGAAAGTCCTAAAGTTTTCTGTTTTGGGCAAATTTTTTCTCTTGGCCAATCTTAGGATTTTATACAAAAAGTATCCTACGTGATAGAAGGAGGAATTAAGGGAAAGGAATGTAGCATAAACTTGAAAGTTGTGTTCTTCAGTCAATACAATCAGTGAGGGGGCATAGAGAGACCTTTGATTTCTAGTGCTTCCTTAATGTAATGAATGATGATAAGAAAATCACAGAAACATTTTTGTGCTTCATTTTCTCTGGCCCTTGGTTTAAGGTAATGCTCTTTGTGACTTATCTATCTCACAGGGAAAGAGTGAAGATTAATTAGCCCACACAAGCCAAGTGTCCTGTGCTGCCCCAGAGAAAGGTGTTCCATAAATCTCACCTATCACTAAGAGGCCTCCATTTGTCTCCAATCCTTGCATAAAATGGTGCCATCACTTCGTATCTCCACATTCAGGCCAAGGACAGGTTTTTTTTTCCTGTGACACAAAAAACACTTGTTCTAGTCTTCTATGATTGGCCTGATTTCTTCCTCTGTGTGTGTGCCTCAGTATCTTCACCTGTCAAAGCAGCAGTCCATGGTGAGATAATCCCTAAGAGGAATAGAGTTGCTATGATTTATGTCCTTTCGTTTCTCTTGTCCCCTCCAACTTCCTGAATCTATTGAATTATTAAGTTCACATCCTATTAAAGAACTTTGGCACACATGGAGATGCCATTCAGGTCTGCCTCTGAGGAGGACCTTCTGCAAGTAGCAGAGAATCTAGAGTCAGGGTTGGCTTTGGCTGAGAAAGGTGGCTTTCTGGAAGTCATGCCTCTCCTGGGGCACTTCACATGTGATGACCAAGTTGAGAGCTATTTTAGTCCAATACTGGACAACTATAATGGACAGAATTTGTTCCAGAATGTTCCACAGAACTGAGACATTTTTGTTGAGTTTGCCTCAGTTCAATTTCTCACACTGCTTGATCTTCCTTCCTTTCCCTTTTAACTCTACTGATAAAATCCTATAGTTTTCCCATCCCCCCAAAATCTTGCACTTCACAGATCTATTTCTACAGAATCTGACCAGTGACAAGAACTTAAACATAATCTGAAGCAAGGATTAGGAGAAGGGAAATCCTCTGACCACAAACGAATAGACTTCATTATAATACACTTGTTTCATGATCTGTGGTTTATTATTTTGGAAATTGTATTTTTGTATTAAAATAAAACATGTCCAGGAAGGAAAAGTACAGCCACTATCATATTTGGGATGGGATTTTTGTACAAGATGGCTGCGTAAGATTTTTAATAAGGCATGAAACCTTTAACAGTTAAAATTTTTAGTTCTATTAATGACATTTGTAGTTAGGTCTTCAATCACTTTTCTACATCTATAAATAAATCTTCCTTAACCTTTTTGTTTCACTGAATTTTGTCAGTCTTTGGAAAGGGGCATCCTACATCCAATGTTACCAGTTCTTTCTGATATTTGTTAGAGATGCATTTCTTAAAGTGTTTTTTGAGCTGTTTTCAAATAAATCATTATAACTATGGCAGAGAGGCCTTTCTTCATTTTTTTTCCTGTCCCTTTATTCCCTTTTAAATGTTTTGGATTTGTTTGTGTCTTAAAAATCTAGTGAGTGTGATAGCTGATATGAAGTAATTCTCATCAAGAAAGTTTATGCTGTTTCTAAGAAATTAGGTTTTACATCATAATGAAGCCTTGGGGTTTCTTTGCTTGTACTTTAATTTACAGATTACATTTAGAGATTTGTCTTAGAAGTTTTTGTTTTGAAATTGAATTTGTAAGAACTCAGTTATATAACTTTTTTAAAAATGTGCTTTTCTCCTGTTTACAGTTTGGGGATATGACAGGATTTCTCTGTTTTCTTTTACAAGGTATTATTGCCTTTTTTTCTTTTTTAAGCGCAGAACAGAAAAGCAGAAATGGTGGAATATATGACTAGTTCCAATGGTAGACATCTAGAGCAGAATTAAGAAAGAAAAGGAAATGGGGCTGAAGAGAGACAAGAGTTTACAAAACAACATGTGTTAATGGAGAACAGGATAAGAGACTACATTCTGACCTGTACGTGTTGATGAACCTAAACTGATTTTCACTGTGCCTACTATGTTGTGATCATAAAGTAAATTATATCTTTTGCACCAAGACTTTGAAAATTTAATTTGCTCTTTACCATTAACAACTTTTCTTACTCTTTGTTTTTTCTTCTATTCATTCACCCCTTAGATTTTGCAATTCTTAGCAATGTTGCCACACTAGAACCTTAAGCAGCAATATGTGAATAAAATATTCTAAGAATAAAATAAAGCCACTCACAAACATGGTGTATTAGTCCTGTTATGTAAAGTTTAAGAACAAGCTAAATCTCTGCTATTGGCAGTTAGAGCAGTGGCTCCTTTGGTGTGGGAGGCAAGACTGGGATCCCTGGGGGCTTCTGGGTGCTGGTTACATGGATGTGTGTTCATTTTGTGAAAGTCATTGTTCAGTGTACTTATGACATCTGCAATTTTCTGTTTGTACTTTATACTTAAATAGATTTTTTAAAATATCAGGCTAGAGAAGCATCCTTGAGCTAAATGTATTATGTTCACCTCAACTTAAAGATCACAGAACCAAGCATAAAATGACAGAAATGGAAATGGTCTTAGTTGACTTCACTAATGTCACAGGAGAAACGGATACCTAGATGGCTTTGGAGTCTCACAGGCCTCTAATAGTTCAACAATTTCATGTTTACAACTGAGGAAACATTTCAGTGAGGCCCAGGTTTTGACAGAGCCCATTAAAGAGCATCTGGACCCCTCTGTTTTGCCTCTCAAGTCCTTCCTATCTCCAAACACCAGCTTCTTCAAAGGACTGTTCTCTATTAAAAAGGGGGTTGGGTTAATAAAATTTATGAGGATTTCTAGTGATACCTCACACCAAAAGGGTTTCTAGCATTTAATCCTTGGGTAACCTGATTTTCAGCTGTCCCAGACTACCAAATTATAGAATATTCCAGTTATTTGAAATATTACTATAGCTTTTAAAAGGTTTACTTCCGTGATATTTAGTCAGTCAAGTAGCTATTATTGCATAGCCATTAAAAAAAAAAAGTTTAAGCCAGGTGTGGTGGTGCACACCTGTAATCTCAGTAACTTGGGAGACTGAGGCAGGAGGATTACAAGTTCAAAATCAGCCTCAGTAAAAGTGAGGTGCTAAGCAACTCAGTGAAACCTTGTCTCTAAATAAATACAAAATGGAGCTGGGGATGTGGTCAGTAATTGAGTGCCCCTGAGTTTAATCCCTGGTTACCCACCCACTTTACACTTTAAAGATTTAAAGATCTTACTTTTAGATCTTTAAAGTGTAAATCAAAATGGTACTAGATGTTGTCTTACACATATTTACTCATACATCTTACTTAACACTGGTATGATACCCCTTTTAGATTTCCAATATGTGTTTTTTTCACCATATAACACATATTATTATATAGTGAAAAAACTTTTTTCTCTGTATGCATGGGCTATTTTTTTTTCTTTCAAATAATAAAGTTGGTTTTAATAGAATCAAAGGAAATGTACCTATCAATGATGTATAGGATTTTAAAATTTTTAATTTCATGAAACTGTCTAATAACTATAAGAAGAAACAGTTTTAAGACTTTGGCTAATATTATTAAACATTTCTTCAGAGTCTTACAGAACATCTTTCATATATGAGATATACATGAAGAAAGATATAAATATCTTTCCTTTGATGGCTATCATTAGGAATTCAAGAATGTAGAAAGTTTTCATCTAGTTCATTTGCCAAAAATAGGGTGATTTTTCTGGTTTCTTTTCAGTTGGGTCTTTTTTTTTTTCTCTTTTCTGTCTTGAATAGTTCTACTACCTGTTCAGGAATCATAATTCACTTCCAAGAGTCATATCAATGATGGAAAAGGATTAACAGTGACAGAATCATCAAGCCTAGGGTAATTTTCTCATCACCTCTCAGGGAGATTCCTTTATTCTGAGATGTAACCCAATCATAAGTGGGCACCATCTACCTTCTGGCCTTACCTGATGGTCACAATGCTTATGACATAATAATTACTATTAATTTGACATATCTTGATCTTTGAGGTATTAAGGTAATATGGCAATAACCACTGGAAATAGAGCCTACATGGGGCTATTTTTACTTGACTGATTTTTCTTCTTAATTCCAGGCTAATTTTGTAACACACACATTTTAGTTTTTTGATAAGTAATCTTGTCTTTGTCAATAAGCATTGGATTTTGTAGAATCTAGTTATTTTTATTTTTTGGCACCAGGGATTAAACCCAGGGGCACTTAACCACTGAGTCACATCCCCAGCTCTTTTTTTATATTTTATTTAGAGACAGTGTCTTCATGAGTTGCTTAAGGTCTCACTAAGTTGCTGGCTTTGAACTTGCTATCTTTCTGCCTCAGCCTCCCAAGCTGTTAGGATTATAGGCATGTGCCACTGAGCCTGGCTTACTTAGTTCTTTTCTAGCGCATAGTCCTGACATGGGGACTTTTAATTCAGGTGGTGGTGTTGTCATCTGACTCTTAAAGTAGTCTGTAGTTTCATTGACCAGATTATATTCGTGTCTCTGTGGCCTCTGAAGAAAGAAGTAAGCTAAGTTGTATTAGGAGTAGCTTCCATTCTTTTACTTACACTTTCCTGTTTGTATCGTCTTCTTCCTGTGTATTCTTGAATTAATTTAATCAATATTTGTTTTTTACATGACATATAATTGTCTTACATGCTGGATATAAAATAGTGAAGAGGAAAACAAAAAAAGAATACAGATCCTGCTGTCCTGATTACTGTGGAGACAAACCATGAATAAAAACTTACATGTGAAAAAAAAAAATCATATATGTGGCAGGTACTATAAAGATGTAGAATTGTGCTGAGTGTGAGAGCCAATAATAAGGGATTTGGCCACATTAGTAATGGATTTCTTTAAGAGGAGAACTTGTTTCAGGGTTGGAGGAATGCATATGTATCAATCAGACAGAGCAGGGGGAAGCATTCCAGAAGCTGGGCAAGCATTTACAAAGGTTCTGAGGTAGTCAAATACATGATGCAGGGGAATGAGGCAGACTTAATGTGTTTTAATTTCTTGCATGAAGCCTGAATGGAGCATCCTCCTCTTCTTTAGGCCTTCTTTTTGCCTGGATCTAAGAATTAAATGGACATAAGTGATCAACAGGGAAAAAAACATGCAAACAAATTTACTTAATATAAATTTTATTTATCATGGCACCCTTAAAATGAAATAAAGACCCATAGAAGCAGTTTGAGCCATCACTTACATATTAAATTGGACAAAGAATAAGTTCTGTAAAAGCAACTGAATTATGTGGGAAAGTTTAAAAGCTAAGAGTTATTTTAGTGAGGCCTTACAGAATTCTCCTTGGTCTCCACTTCCCATCTTTGATAAGAACTGTGCTTTTCTTCTAGTGCAAGGAAAGCATCTTTCACAGCTCCTGCTTTTAAGAAACAGAAGGGAGGTCACAATGATCTTCTTGCACCTGCTGTTTTTCAAGTGGCTTTAATTCAAAATAGTCAATGTGCTGGAGCTGTTTTTAACTCCTTCGGTGGTACATTTGAGGAATTCAAAAGAAGACCATTATGGCTGGAGCAGACAGTGTGTAGGGATGTGGAGGAAAGTAAATAAGAAAGAGGACTATGGATCGGGCAAAGTGGGGAGTCTGTGGACTGGTTAGAAAAAGTGCACTCTAGAAAGCATTGAACAAGTAATGAGGACAATGAGCCGGTGGTGCTTGAAGACAGGGCTTTTTCACTCCCTAATGCTACAGGAGGAGGACCATATTTCAAGCAATGAGTGCCAGAGTGGTGATTGAAGTGGAGTGGAAATGCAGATCACCAGCCACAGAGAGGTCAAGGAGCCCTGAGGCCGAGTGTGGGACCAGTGTTCTGTGTATTTGCTGAAGTAGCCCAGAGTGCTGGCAGGCTTTCAGTGAAGTCGAAGACTGGCCAGGTGCCAAGCCCTCAATAAATTAAAGAAGATTGAATGTGGGAGGGGAAGGAAGAGCCGCTCAGTGTGCCAAATGAACATTTCATAAGACTTGGGGGGTTTGTATAATAAAATTCCTAGATTTTTGATGGTATAGTTTCCCAATATGTCATCATATTTTGGTCATGATGTAGATATATCAAAATCTGAACTAAAGGAGCCTCCCCATCTGGGTCGCATGTTCCACAGTGTAACAGGAATTACATCCTTATCTTTTGTACAGAGTCTACATAGATCTTCTTGTCTTACCCAAAGGTAAGCCATCAGGAGAAGGCATAGTGATAAATTGTGAAGGAAGTAAATAGTACAGCTGTTGAGGGGGAAGCTTCCATTGTTTTTATTTTCATACTAGTCCGAAAATGTCACCCCTTTGGCTACAGTTACCTTTGCATGTACATTATTTATATATAGTCTCATTTTATTTTTTAAAATTCAACCTTTTAATCAGAATAATTAATTTTCCTTTGAGTCTATGAGAACTTTATCATTTATGCAAATTTTTGTGGAGCCAATTAGTTAGATCCTTTTGACAGCAATTACACCGAGGGAGCAAGCCCTGATATGATGTGAGAAGTTTTGTCTGGAAACAATCTCCTCCTGCCTCCTCCTCTCTCAATTCATGTTTGTAAACTTTATCATTTCTTCATTCATGTATTAGGCTAGCTGGCCTTGGTTGCACATGCCTGTAATCCCAGGAAGTGGGGAGGCTGAGGCAGGAGGATTACAAGTTCGAGTTCAGCCTGGGCAATTTAGCAAGACTCTGTCCCAAAATATTAAAGGAGCTGGGAAGGTAGCTCAGTGGTAGAGTGATTGAACCCTCAGCTGAGTTCAATCCCCAGCAACACAAAACCAAAATAAACTCAAACATTTATCAGGCCAACCAGCAATATTTCTGTACCAAGAAGTTGTCAAAGGAGAATTCTGACAGTTTTCAAAAAGTGTATAAACTATGATTTTTAAAGTCAAAGGAGTATGCTATGTAAGTTCACAGGAAAAGACCGGCAGGACATATGTCAAAACTGTAAACAGAGGTCTACCTAGGTAACAGCCTTATAAATGATATTTCTTTCTTCTGGCTGAAATATAGTTCCAGTTTGACTCTGACATTTTTATAGTAAGAGTTTTTTTTTTTTTAAATATTATCAGGTGAATGAAGGCAAAACAAAGGTAGGGGGAAATAAGTCAGGAATTAGCTATGGGAAAAGGGAAAATATCTTCTACATAGGTGATAGTCATTGTGAAAAGTGGAATGTGCAGGTGTAGATGCTTGTGGTATATTTGATTCTTCAGGAAACTAATTGCAGGATGTTCTCTTCGGAGGCTTCTAGTCACAGTCCTGTGTTTTCAGGTCACTTGGCAGAATTTCTATAGTCTCAAGTTTTAAGGAGCAAATAGTGCCTCTGGTATTTTATTCCCTGGGGAGAGGTAGTCATTGATTTAATAAGCCCCAAGGGCTCCCCTCCCTCCCTTTCCAGCTGTTGGAGGCATTTTTTTTTGACTGACAATATCCCCAGATTAACACAAATCAGAAATTGTTTCTTCTGCAAACAGACACTTACCAGGTGGGCAGTTAATTTTATCTGGGAGTGGAGTTAACTGTCCAACCCTAGTCAGGTTTGGGCCTGCTGCTTTAAAGTTTACCACACAGAGGCAAACACCTTCCCCTTTCAGAGTGTGACAAGGAAACAAAGTCAATTTAGGTGGCGTTTAATATGCCTCCTTGTAAACTGTAGGCATAAAGCCAGGCAGGGTTGCAGAAAGCTCTTGCTTTGGAGACGTCCCAATTGTAATGCCGTGCCAGTTCCAAATACGTGATCTAAATGATGCAGTGCCTGCTTGAGACAGCATTCTAGGTAATAGATAAATATTCATTCCCCATGAAGGATGACATCTAGAATAACAATGAGTACCGCTTCTTCAAGTCTGGAGAAATTTGCCCTCCCTTTCAGATTGATTTTTATTTTAATATCAGAAACAATAAGATGATTCATTTCTAAAGTGTGAGTTAGGTAGAAAAATTTCAGACAAACTGAAGGCACAGAAGCATATTTAACAAATGCTCTACATAAACTGACCTTCCTAGCTTTGCTTTCAAAGGAAACTGGATGCGGAACTCTGAAAGAAGAGGACACTGATGTGAAGGAAATCCAAATTCCAGAAGGATCCAAATTCTGTAGTTCAGTAAAGCCATGTTTTTGATGGTAATAAACAGGGATGGAGTGCCAGAAATCCTGGAGCCACGTGGGCATTAAAATTTCAAATCAGGGGAGAAAGAGTTATTATCAGGGGAACTGTCTCCAGAGGTCCCTGAAAGGGATCATTCAACACCTTCAAAAATGTCTCCTAGGAGACAGCAATCACACATCTATCAGAGGGTAGCAGTGCAGATCAGAATTAGCTCCTGGGCTTCCATCCCTGTTTTTCAATCACATTGCCCTCCCAGGTGGTTCCCTTGGGTATTGGACCTTACAAGATGATCCCTCCTATGGGCCCACATATAGTCCACACCTAACATGCATCTTTGTCTTGCCACTGGTGGAGGCAGAGCTCAATCACAGCAGAGCCCTCTTGGCTTTGCAATTTCAGGACAGTTAGACCACCCCAATTTCATTTCACAATCAGGTATAAAGTAGGTAGTAGGTCTTATTTTCTCAAACTGTAGGAAATGCACCTTCAAATATTTACCTCCCCCAAACCCTGATTTTGGTACCTTGAGGAAGCTTTCCAGTGCAGTGTAGGAGAGAGCATGAAGAGTTTAGACCACTCTTCTCTCTACCGTAGAGATGTAAGTCAGTGCTGGGCTCATGATGGCAGAATGGCTTCAATGCAGCCCTTGGCAAGTCCTGAATGTGTGATTTTGGTGCCCTGTATCCCACAACTATTTTGTTTTCATCTGTCAGTGTTTTAGCTAAAACTGAGGTAATTTCACTTTAATATCTTTTTTTCATTTAGGTAGTTGCATTAAAACCCATTTATTTGTGTGTATACATGTGTAGGAAATAGAAGCATCCACAAAAATGTGACAGATGCAAAGCGTACAATAGTCTAGACTGAGTTCTTGAAGCAACTTAGATAATGTAGTTTTGTGTTTTTTTTTTTTTTAAAGAGAGAGTGAGAGAGGGGAGAGAGAGAATTTTTAATATTTATTTTTTAGTTCTCGGCGGACACAACATCTTTGTTTGTATGTGGTGCTGAGGATCGAACCCGGGCCGCACGCATGCCAGGCAAGCGCGCCACCGCTTGAGCCACATCCCCAGCCCCGATAATGTAGTTTTGTAAATGACTGCTTTACTTTCCTTCTCTAATTTGAAGGGTATTCTTATTTCAACCACTAATTAATAGTTTAACTACTAGTTCAGGAGGATCCAGAACATGATATGTTACGTTATCTTCCCAAACAGCTATCAGTACCCTTGTCTCTCTCAATAAATATGCTTAATAAACATGTCAACTGTAAATATGTTTAAGTATCATGTCTGATAGAGGACTTGTTTTTCCCCTAAAATTAAATCTCAAAAATTTAATTTCTTAATGAGAAATGGAGGAATTAATATTTTTATTTGAGGGGAGGTACTGGAAATTGAACTCAGTGGGCACTCAACCACTGGGCCACATATCCAGCCCTATTTTGTATTTTATTTACAGACAGGATCTCACTGAATTGCTTAGTGCGTCACCATTGCTGAGGCTGGCTTTGAACTTGCGATCTTCCTGTCTCAGCCTCCTGAGCCACTGGGATTACAGGCGTGCATCACAGCACCCAGCTCATATAATTTTTTATACTTTGAATTGCTTTGTTTGCCTTTATTTCTGGCAGAGCCTGTATTGGATATCTGTTTTTCCTATGATTTTCAATTGGGTGATCCCCAATGATCAACTATAGTTGATCATTCTTGACCATTGTAATATATTTTACAGATTTTACATGACTAGTGTTAGCAACATAAATAAATTTGTATTCACTTAAAGAAGAAAGTAAATATAATAAATTTTGTGAAGTATTTTAAGTAAGTATAGTTTACCTTTTTTTCATAAGCACAGGCTACTTAGTGTGTACCCAGATTTATTAGGATCTGAAGCATATGCAATTTGAGAGATTTTAAGAAAAAGAAAACAATGCATTTACAAAATTAAACTCAAAAGTACACATATATTTATAATGAAAATAGGTGTAGCAAGTTATACATTTTAAAAAGCTGAAAAGTATTACAGAGCATAACAAAATCCAGAAATATAGCAAAAATCAGTGTTTCTCCTCCTCCACACACACTTGTGAAGCAACCTGTAGTACAAACTTATGAGCATAATTCCACTTCTTGAGTGTGACCTCATGCTGTGACAGCCTGGGTGATGGCTATGTTCCTGGCAATTTCCTTAAACTGGGATGGCTAGCAATAACATTGCTACACAGAAGTGACTGAAAATCAAGTAAGTTTGTTTCATTAAACCCAAACTAAATGAGTCTTCAACTCCCCAACTTCTTAGCTACATTTCAAAAATGTTCAGGGCCATTCTAGTTTTACTCAACACAAATCTAGGTATGTAGGGAAAGAGAGGAGAAGAAGAGGAGAAAGAAATAGTCATCCTAACAGAGTGCTGCTTAAGTACTTTGTTTTTCAACTTTTATGAAAACCTGAGAGTCTGTGAGCTTATTGCTATGGCCTTTACGAGAGCCCCTGCAAATGAAAGACCCTGAAGCTCAAACTTTATTAGTTTCAGTTTCCTGAGGGAAATTCGATGAAAGAAATATAATTGAATGTTCCAAATACTTTAAGGAACCATAAAAATCCATATTTCTTACATTTCTTTCTTTCATTCTTCTGAATTATTGTACAGAGTTATTCTTTATCTGTATTTTAAGGCTTTAGTATTGAATTGCTGCATTAAAAACTATCCCATGGTAAACTATAACTATTTCATAGTTTCTGCCTTTTGAATAAATTGCATGTACCTAATTCTTAGACAAAAATATTTAAGAAAAGCAAAATATATTTACTTTACCACAATAAGAAATTCCAAAATCCTTGAAGGAAATATGTAACTGCCTATAAAAATCACCAGGGCCCCTGGAAAAAATGGATTATATTTATATATAGTATGCCATGTTACCCTTTTGGGTTCTTTAAACCTCTAAATAGTCAAAATTTGAAGGATTTTAATACAAAGTATCTATAGTGACTTCGCTCTATTATGCCTAAGGAAAAAATGGAATTGTAACACAAATTCTCCAATCTCATAAGTAAAATTACAGGATGGGGAAGTACAATATAGATCCACTTGTGGAAACTGAGGATGGAGTGTTATACAAAATTTATCTTATTACTCCTCCGTAGTGGTATAATTAGAATAACTTTAAAATTTTATATGATTTAAATTATTGATGTATAGTTAAAATGAAGATATAGACTAATTTAAATCTCATTAATTCTTAATATGCACAATCTAATATAAAATGTATGTAAAGATTGGTTTTTATGATATTTGCAACCCTTTAAGACGTAATAATGGTGCTATCGACAGAAATCCTCTATTTATTCTGTGTGAAGTCTTGGCCTAATACCTTGTGTTTCACATGCCATCTTAGAAAGTTTTTCCTTCCTCCTTGACAAGGGCCTTGACTGTGACCTAGTGCTACTGCTTGGATCCCTTCACTCTGCAAGCACGTGCCCTTGCTTTCTGCTTGTTCAGGATACCTCTCTCCTGTTGTTGTGCTTCTGGTCTGTTCCTGTGAACTCTGGTGACCCTCCTAAGACAAGTGCTCTGTCCTACAACCTGCCAATAAGTGATGTAGCCATGTTAGGAGGAGATGGTACAACTCAGACAGAGGTACTGTGTTGAGAGGAAAGTAACAGCACCCTGGGGAAGGCTGAGAACTGAGAAAAGCTGGCCCATGTCAGGGAGTGCTACAAGAGGGTAAGCAGGACTCTCTGCCCATCCCTTCTCTTGTTCTGCTAGAGGAAATGTGCAGTCTAGCACCAGTTTCTTTTCAAAACTACATATCCTGTGCTGCACCTGATTCTATACAATTATGTCCCACTTACTCTCTCAGAGTCTGAAAACTCTGTGCGGATTTTCCTTAGTCCATCACCTAGAATTAGTGAGGGGTTTCTGCAGAGGCTTTTTCTGTTAGATCCTAATAGATGTTCTTAGGTGTTAGATGTTCCCTTCTTAATAGATATGTAGATATTCTATATAGTGAGATATCAAATAAATATTTATATTAAAGCATTTTGTATAAATTAATGATTACTCTTGTTTGTAATTTTAAAAGGTGACAACATATTGTATCTTCATTTAGAGCCTTATGGTAGAGATACATTTGCATCGTTCTGTGTAAAGCATTCTTTCCATAAAAGCTGTAACATCCTGTCTCTGAATGGACACCACTATTGTCGTAGAAGAGGTACTATATTTCTCCTGGAAGACAGCCTAAGAATAGTGTTATCCAATTTCATTATTTCTTCCTTTACAATCCTAAGAAATAGACTAATCTATTATCCAGTAGCTCCCTCTAAACCAGTTTTATATGATAAATTATTCATCAGAACCCCATTTAATTTGAATATGTGAAATGGATGAATAAAAGAATATTTTAAGTTTGTATATAAACTGGTCATTTTCATTTGTTTAAAATATTACAGTCAAATGAAATTTTTTCTGTACTTTTGTCTATTTTGAGATATTTAAGATCTTTCATGTAATTAGAAAACTGAGTTTTAGATCATCTTTTAATGTATTTATTTTGTCTCTTAGACCATAATTATCAGTAGTTCCCTTAGCACTTCTAACACCAGCATCCTGGATAGCATAATCATTTGAGTTTTATAGGAAAGACTTATTTTCATAATAATGTCCCTATAAAATGAAAAGGCTTTGATGTAATTAATTTAAATGTAGTTTTTAGAAATTTGGTTATTTTAAAGTCAGATGCATTTTTAGCAATAGTAGTGATGATGATGATGATAATGATGATGATACCATAATTTGAGAGCCTACTTTATTCCAGATACAATTACTGGTACTAGACATTTTATGCCATAGATATGTTATCAGTGTAAATATTTATAAGATACTGTATATTTCAACACATGTATACAATGAGTATTGATTGATGAGAGTAAGTAGCATATCTATCATCTATAATCTATGAGTTTCTTCTGTATTGAGAACATTCAAAATCCTCTCTACTAGCTATTTTTAATATTCACTTAATTGCTGTCAACCACAGTTATCCTGATGAGCTAGAGAACATTAGAAGTTACTCCTCCTTTATGGATGAATCTTTTGAAAGGTCAAATAACTTGAACTCCCAGCTAGTATTTAATGATAGAACCAGGATAGCAACTCTTGTCTTCTTTATTCTGAAGCCTGAGATCTTTCCACCTCTCTAGGTTGTCTCTCACAATGTGTCTAGAATTTTACAAAGTCAGGACTTCATTATTGGCCTTTATTTCTCTGGAGTCAGTGGAGAATTCCACCTTCTTCCAAAGAAAGAAGGTGAAATGAAGTAGAGACCTACTTCTTTTTCCATTCAATGGATGGATAACATCTCTACAGATGAACTATGGTTTCCAGTTCATACACAATTGAGGTTGACTCACTAATTCATAATTTAACATTTGTATGTACTTCCTGTACAGAAAAACTCTTTGGAAGATTTTATCTCTAAATTGAGCTATATAAAATGTTAGCACATATATCTAATTCTATTTTACCATGGAAATAAGAACATCACCCTATACAGTTGTAGAATCTTAATGCCTTGTCTAGGGTATCAGTAGGCAGCAGAAGCGATAGGGATTCATTGATCCCTAATGTCAGAAAGAATCTAGGTCAGATAATTAAAATTCCTATTTATGTTATAGTTCAAAATAAAAGGATAAAATGAAAATGTAATATTTAATTATGGGCTTCTAAGACATTTTATTTAATAAATACAAGAGCTTTAAATCCATAAACGTCATGTTCAGGTTAGTAATGAAGTATCCCTGCAAATATTTGTATTTGCTATTTGTTATTTGCTATTTGAGACTACTTCATTACATTCCTAACTTAAAATAGATATTTTAAAATGTGACCTACTTAAATGGACAGAATCTATATTCTTTCTGGAGGAATGCCTCACTTAATAAGACGTAATTTCTCTATCAAGAAAAATGCATTCAGAATGAAATCCCAAACCTTCAGGAATAAGGCCTCTGAGTAGCCACATTATAGTGCCCCAGAATTCATGCAGATTGTACCTTGTTGTTTGCTTATTGGGGGGAGAAAATGGGGATTGAACCCAGAGGTGCTCTACCATTGAGCTGTATCCCAGCCCCTTTAATTTATATTTTAAGGCAGGGTCTTGCTAGGTTGCTGAGGCTGGTCTCAAATTTGTGATTCTCCCATCAGTCTCCTGAGTTGCTAGGATTACAGATGTGCACCACCACATTTAATGATTGTCCCTGTTTTATTTATTTTTTATTTTTTATTTTTTTAGAGAGAGTGAGAGAGGAGAGAGAGAGAGAGAGAGAGAGAGAGAGAGAGAGAGAGAGAGAGAGAGAGAGAGAGAATTTTTAATATTTATTTTTTAGTTCTCGGAGGACACAACATCTTTGTTGGTATGCGGTGCTGAGGATCGAACCCGGGCCGCACGCATGCCAGGCGAGCGCGCTACCGCTTGAGCCACATCCCCAGCCCCTGATTGTCCCTGTTTTAAAGGGAAAATCTTTTCAGGTTTCCACTTCTGGATTATTTGTGATTATTTGATACTTTTATGCTCTTCTCCTTGGTTCTTAGTTCTCAGCAGCTATGAAACAAAAACGAAGTAACTTTATTTTTTTAATACAACAAATATTTAATGCCTGTTATGTGCCCCTGAAGCTGTACAACAATAACAGCTGACAGCAAAACCTCATGAAGAAATAGAAAATGGTGAAGCAATACACAACGTAGAGTAGTTTAGGTCCATTTTGTCTAATCTTGCTTCTTCTGAGAGTGGACAGCTAGTAGATTTAGTCCTAGAGAGGCAGGGGAAATGTCCCTTATTTGACTAAAATTCCTTGAGGCTGAACAAATGTGAAAAAATTGAAAATCAAATTGGGCTGGTTGTAGTACAGAGGCCAGAGAAGCAGGATTAACCTGTCCCTCAAAGACCGACAGGTCTGAGACATTGATCCCCAACTGGAGCATAGGGCCCAGGACGGGCAGGACCAAGGAGATAAGGATAAGGAATGCCACCGCAGACACTGGCCATCTCAAGGCTATCAGGGCCAACGTTATAATAGAAGTGTTTTCATGAGCTTAAGATTTGATGCCTTCATAATTTCAAATTTCAATCTTAGATTATTTTAGGGGTGAGATTGTGTTTGTGAGGAGAATGGCCTGAAAGAGTTAAACCCTTTGGCTGTGGCAAACCCCAACCTTCCTTCGGTTATATGACTTGTGTGTATATATGTTGGCAGAAGGGGTAGTAACTGGCCAATTGTGACAGAAGCCCAAATTCTTCCCTCTGCCCAAACTATCCCTTGGCATCGACTATGCTGAGAAGATGATTCCACTGGGTGAGTATGCAGGCTAAGGACCTGTGGGATTTTCACACCTCTGAGGGCTTCCCAAATTATTACAGAATAATGCCTAATGCTAATAATGATGACTTTGTGGTGTCAAGAAAGATTAAGTTATTTTATCTGTGTAAGTTATTTGTCTGTGTAAGAGAGCAATGACAGAAATCCCTCCCTCAAAGTCAATAGTTTAATGCTTTGACATTTCTGGGGAGGGAATAAACAATTACTTTTGAAATTTACATAAGAGCTTATGCTCTGATATTGCCAGATAAATAAGTTGTTGTTTTATGTAGCTTTAGTGATACTTCTATTGCTGAGTGAAATTGATTCAGGGCTAGCACTTGAATTTGCATTTGCAATCAGAGTTATTTTGCATAAAGATCAAATTTTTAGTTTGGAAATAGAGTGAAGGATTTACTTCATCAGGTCTGAATTCACATTTTTCACCTCATTTGAAATAAGATCTCATAAGTGAAAAAAAAAAGTGCTTAAAGTTGGGGCGAAATAACTGTATTTTGAACAATTTTTCAGGAACTGTTTTGAAATTCAGAGGTCTCTGTACTTGTGATACTATTTCCAATTGACTTCATGTCAAAACTATATGATAATATATTTTCCTTAGGTATTGTTTATATGACAATTCATAGTCCATATATTGCCAACAGCATGTACCTTATTCAGACCTGACAAGATTATAGTCTGAGAATTTACATTTTTATTCATATGAAAGTATGGACTTGAGCATCAAAGGAAGAATAAAGCCACACTATCAGAGCACTTGAATAAATATTAAATGACAAATGAAACTGGTTCTACACTAGCTTCAAGGCCTGTGGATAATAAGAAAATCTTCAAGCGATGCTAAACAGTATCATGGATGCCTTTCCTTTTCTAATCTGCCCTTGCATCTTACCATTATAGTTGTCAGAGCTGGGAATGATGGGGTAGAATGTATGATTTTTGTTGATGAGTTGAATTAAAAGTAAAGGAAACTTTAAAGGTAAGATAAATTCCTCTGTTCAGCAGTATAAATAGAGAAATGTGCTTTTTTGAAATAATAAGTACTTAATCACTCCTCACCTAGTCCTTCTAAAAGTGAAGTTATGAACTTGATGTTGAATTTGAAGCACACCAGGTAATATGCATTCCTATTATTGTTAAATTTTAGTTTTAATTTTTAAACCAGAATTCAGTTCTATCTTCATGTTTGCGATGTCAAAACATGCCCTTGTGGGAGAGTACATACAGTACTTATGATTCATAGAAGATCATTAAGTAGGTGATTTTATGGAAGCACAAGTAAGCGAAGCTGCGTATCAGAGAGAAAGCTCATCAGCACTACTGTTGTAAAGTCTGCTATAACAAGAGCTAAAATGATCCCAATAATCCTTGCCTCCTGGTGTTCATGCACTGTCATATTGAAACCTGGCCAGCTTCATTCCTCACTTCTGCCCAGATGAGTATGGCAGACATGATGGGATGTTGCTTCTTATCTTAGGCTAAATAAGAGCATGACTTTCCCCTTGGCTTCCCAGACTTATACTCTTGGTGGTTTTATGAAGTATGTTGTCATATTGACACACGCAACAAACCCAGGACAGCCCCCATCCAAATCCAGCCAGGAACCAAGACCCTCATGTCAACTACCCTTGAAGAACTTAATACTACTAATAAACCTGTGAGCTTGCGAGAAAATTCTTCCCCATCGAGAATTTTATTTTATCATCTTCATTTTAACTTAATTACAAATTTAAACACCCCCATCTCCAAATAGAGCATATTTTGAGGCCTACGGGTTAGGGCTTCAAAATATGAATTTTCCAGGGAAACAGTTCAGCCCATAACAATTGGCTACCTAAAAATTTGTAATTATTTTTATGTTTATAGCAAAAATGTGGTTGATCTTACTGTCTATAGAGGTCTTTTGCTTCCTTGTTTTTCTTTAATATATTTGTTTCATATAATTTATATATATGTATGTATCTATATCACATGATTTAGTGTACATATTTGCATGTCCTGGTCTCTATAACAAAACTATAATTCCTATAAGCACATGTCTTTCATATGTTTTACATATAGCACTTCAAAGTGTATAAGATGATGTTAATCGATGTATTTTCCAGATATATCTTGTGTTTATTTGTTTACTTCTAAATAAGAATATTCTAGAAGTAGTTTACCTTGAGAATAAGGACTTTTTCATGATAAAGATACTTGAAGAACTTATATTTATTTGAAGTATGTATGTATAGTTTTAGATGGTGCTAAAGCTAGAATATCTGTGTAACTATTTGGTCATCCAAATTTAAGGGACACACTACTAGAGCTTCTTCATCCTGTGCTGCTGATTCATCAAGACACCATTTTTCTCTGAGCATTAATAGAAGTATATATACTTAAAGTATTTCAAAAAAAAGGGGCAGGGGAGGAAAAAGAAATGAAAGCCACTGCTATGCAAAATTTCTTTTAAGTATATGCCAAAGGTTCTCAAAATCTGAACGGCTGATCTAGGGAGTCCCTGGAACTCTCAGGGGACCTGCAAGATTGAAACTATTTTGAAAATAAAATTAAAACATTGTCTGTTACCTAGAGGTGTAGCTCAGTGGTAGAGCACTTGCCTAGCATGTGCTGCAAGGGTTTGATCCAGTACTGCAAAAAAGAAAAATTATCTTTGATGAACCAATTAAAATTATTACTGTTATTCAGTCTTGACCTTTGATTAGGCATCTTTGCAACATTCCACATGACTAAATTGGAAGTATACATGAAATTCATTTGTTCTGTACTAGAGTACAGTGGCTTTCTCAGGGAAAATTCCTGTGCAGTTGTTTGAACTGTGAGCTGAACTAGCTACTTTTTCATGGAACACCATTTTTACTGGAAATCATGACTAAAAAACTATCTGTGCCTATGCAGACTTAGGTACGTGACAGACATTTTCTGAAAAAGGAACTGAGCCCTTCACTTCAAGCAAAACTACAACTGCTAGCATTTACTGCTGGTATCACAATTCAAGCTTTCAAACACAAATTTGAATTTTGGAAAACTTGTGTCTGCCCACATGAATTTGGCTGATTCCCAAATTTAAAGATTGTCCTTATGAGATTGTTGGTGATATTAACAAATGTTATGTTTATGATATTATATAATGATATATGTCAACATTAGAAAGGACTATACAAGCCGGGCATGGTGGAACACACCTGTAATCCCAGTGGCTTGGAAAGCTGAGGCAGGAAGATCATGAGTCCAAAGCCAACCTCAGCAATAGCGAGGCACTTAGCAACTCAGTGAGACTCTGTCTCTAAATAACATACAAAATAGGGTTGGGATGTGGCTCAGTAGTCAAGTGCCCCTGAGTTCAATCTCCAGTACCACCCCCCCAAAAAAGAAAGGACTATATAATTTACTGAACCAACATTTTCTAAATGGCTTGAGTACCATATTATAAGATAGTACCTGAGTTAAAGATTCTTTCAAAATACAAGAAAAAAAAATTTAATGTAATGAAGTACAATTTTATATTAGCATATATAATATTAAAATGTGTTCGATTTAAACATTAAAGTCCATAACCTTGTTTATTTATGGTTCATAAATTTTATTGATGAGGTTGCAGATTTCATGTGACATTTAACTTCAGAAAATACCATGTGTTGAGTTTTGGTAGAATACTACAAGAATAATATCCACAATTATGCAAAAAGGGTATTAAATTACTACGCTTTCCATCTAGATATCTTTGTAAGGTTAAATATTTTTTGCACTTAAACCAAAACAACATATTGCAACAGGTTGAAAATAAAAGCAAATATGAAACAATAATTATCTCTATTATGCCAAACATCAACAAGATTTTTAAAAAATCTCCTTTACATTTTGTACAATTGCTCTCTTTTAAGTTTGTTTTTGGGTTTTATTTATTTATTTGTAGATATAGTGTTTGTCATGAAAAATCTGTTTTTGAAGTGGAATTGGAAGACCACATTTTCTACCATCATAGTAAAAGATTGTTTTAGGCAGGAATGTTAAATCAGAGGGAAATTTGAATAAAAAACAGGAGGTTTATGGGTATTAAAGTATCTCCTCACATGCTTACAAGTTACAAAAGAAAAATAAAGAGGAATTGTTTGGTGGAGAAATCAACATCACCTTGAACTGGTGATCAAAGTCAGCCTCTAGTTTGAGGAACATATGGACAAAATGTACCTCCAGATGTGATGGCCTTAGAGAGAGAGTGTTGCAGCTGAAAATCCACAGGCTAAATCAAATCATGAGCAAACATTTGATGAACCCAAAATATGAAGTTTTCTTTTAAAAAAATACATGGTAACATACTTCAAAAATATCAAGATCAGAAAATACAAGGTATAGAAATGTTGTGATACTGGATGCTGTATTAGAGGGAGAGAAATACTGAAAGGGCATTATTGTGTTAAGTTGAAAACTGGAATAAGGATGGTAAAGCACTCTATCAATGTTGAATTTTCTGGCAAATGTAGTGTGATAGTAAGAAAATACTCTATTTCTTAGGTAATAAACATTGAAATTTTAGGGGCAAAGGGCCTTGATATTTTTAAGTTACTTTCAAATGATACAGGAAAAGTTATATATAAATATACATTTACATATTTCTGTATACATACATACATTTGATGATATGAATATGTTCACAGAGTGCACAAGGACTCTCTGAACATATTCATGTCATCATATATAATTATATAGACATGTAATTATAACCAAAGTAATTTTTGCTTACAATTATATGTCTATATACCATACAAAGGAACCTAAATGATTTTTAGAATTAGCAAAATATTAATAATAGATGTATATAGATAAATAGTACACAGTTGCTCCTTGTACTATTGATGTTCTGTTAAATATTCAGTAAATTTGAATAATTACCAAATAAGATATCTAAAAATTTAAATGCGGTTACATTTTACAAACTATATAATGAACTTATGATTGTTTTTAAAAATACATATTTAATTTTGGGGGGATTCTTGATAAATTTTGGGTATGAAAGTCACAGAGGCCAAGGATCATTGGTGCACACTGTGGATGGGTAGGTAGGGCTCTTCTCACTATCTCAAGTCTATTTTATGACATTAAGGAGAGCTGATTTGGTAGAACCCATTTACTAATATTATAATCCAGGGCAAGCCATTTAGTCTCTCTTAACTTTAGTGTCCTTCTATGTAAAGTTCAATCACTTGTTTTGTATACAGACTTTCAAGTAACAAGCCCTCCACAGTGCTATCTTTATGGGTGACCTGTGTGTTTCTGTGTTCTGCCATGTCATTTTGTGATTGGCAAATAATTTTTGGTTATAATTATAAGTCTGTGTATCATCACAAAGAAACCAAAAAACATTGTCAGGATAGTTCTTTAAAATACAAGTTTTCATGCCCCTGTAAACAAAATGGTTGGAGACACATAGAAATGTAATGATGAACCTTAAAAAGAAAGTCATATAGGAACCATG
The DNA here is from genome assembly GCF_964194105.1 of Spermophilus citellus. NCBI lineage: Eukaryota > Metazoa > Chordata > Mammalia > Rodentia > Sciuridae > Spermophilus > Spermophilus citellus. Next base: position 93,491,708 of record NC_138189.1, read on the forward strand.
CATGGTGATGCTCACCTGTAACCCCAGCTACTCAGGAGGCTGATATAGGAGGAACACAAGTTAGAGGTCAGACGTAGAAAGTTAATGAAACCCCATCTCAGATTTAACAAGAGCTGGGGATATAGCTCAGTAATAAAGTGTCCTTGGGTTCAATCCCTAGCACTGCCAAAGTATAGCGGGTAGAGTTGAGAAAGTAAAGATGAACAAGCAGAGATGTTTGGAAATCCTTGATTTTAGGAAGAGCCTGATACACATAGGAAGTTGAACCAACAATTGTAAGAAAAGTGGTTGATAGAGGATTTGCACAGGAAACACTTTTCCTCTGGGTGGGGGTGGACTATCATGACCTTGTTTAGCCCTGGTTCCACTGGCTTTTCAATCTCCAGATATTCATCCTCTCCTCTAAGTGGATATGTCTATATCAAATTAAGATGTAATAATATTCATTTACAATAAATATAAGAAAAAATAGTGTTGTTTTTGTATCATTTCTAACATTTCCCCTAGCATCTATACCTCACTCTATTAAGCATAAAGCCAGTGAAAAGTATAGAAAATGAGATTGTTGAAATAAATGGTGGTCACCTAAATCCAAATTCAAATGATCACCATCAGAGCAAAGTTTTGTGTTGTTTGCTATGCAGTTTGTTGTGTTTTATTCTTTTTTGTTTTATTGTGATTTATTTCTCTGTATTTAATTTTTTTTCTTTTTCCTTTTTAAAACAGATCATCAGAAACTGGAAAGGGAAGCTAGAATCTGCCGTCTTTTGAAGCACCCCAATATTGGTGAGGAACTATTTTTAATGTATTTTAAGTGCTAATTTAACATCGATGTACTATATTGGACCACAATAAAAATGTTAACTTTAATAAGTGGAATATTTACAACTGTTAACAAATAGATTCCTACCTTTTGGTTTTAGTTACATTTGATTCTTCATAGTTTTTAATATGATTGTTTATTTTTTGATGCAATTGTTTTTTTTTTGGATGCAATATTCGAAGCAGGAATGGAAAATTAAAAACTATCTCCACAAATTAAACTAATCTTAGTTTGTGGAAATTAATATATTAATTAAATCAATAGTGTATGGTTCCTGTTGTGCTTAAAATTGACTACATAGCAACCAGTGAAAATACTGAGTGTAATTTGTAGATTAAGTAAATGAAAATTAGATAAACCCTGGCTATATTATATTAGCTTTATTTTAACGACATGTTTTGGAGTCTGTTATGTGAATTAATTCCAGTGTCCCTCTGTGGAGTCATTTGAAATGAAAATGATAATCCCTCACCTCATTTGGAAAATAGTCTTAAGGTAAAAATAAAACCAGTATACCCATTTTTGGGAAGATATATATATATTATATATATATAGACATTTTTAAGCAGAACAGGAACCATACACTATTGATTTAATTAATATATTATATATATATACATATATATTTTTTTTTCAAGAAGTAGTAATTGGGGCTGGGGATGTGGCTCAAGCGGTAGCATGCTTGTCTGGCATGCGCGGGGTGCTGGGTTCGATCCTTAACACCACATAAAAATAAAATAAAGATGTTGTGTCCACCGAAAACTAAAAAATAAATATTAAAAAAAATTCTCTCTCTCTCTCTTAAAAAAAGAAGTAGTAATTGTATATAAACTAACAGTTTAAAAAATAATATGTAGTAATGTTGAATAATGTTTTTTATGTATAATTAAGAATTATACATAAAAATGATGAAGCATGGAGAGACAGAACTTGTGCCATTTATTCAGTCAGCTGATTTCCTTTCCATTTATTCTGTAAAAAGATTATCTTGTATTTATTAATTCTATTCTATAAACTAATAAAATTATTTTACAATATTATCCCTCATGAATTATAAGTGACATGATAGTTTATACAATTTAAAATCATGAATAATAAAATAAGAAAAAGGGAAGAAACAGCGGAAAGAAAAAATATATACATAAGTTAGATTCTGTGACAATTTATTTTAGAAAAACTTTAACTGTCCCACCTCCCTCAGTTTTGTGAACCAAAGTATTTATAATCTAGAAGTAGTGAGAAAAAAATGATAATGTTATAAAATTTGCAAAATCATTTACTAAGAAGATTTATAGTTCTTTGGTTTTCACACGTAGAACCATTCAGTACCTATTTCCGACTTGAATTTTTGAGTGTCCTGCATTTAGTGGGTGCATCCTAGGTTCTTAAGTGAATAGATTAACTACTGAAGCATACAGAAGTCTAAAAGGAAACTTCTGATATTGGAAGAGAACAAAGCAACTCTGAAATGTAAATCTACCTGCTTACAAGAGCTTACCCCTGATAAAAGTCTATGGCGTTTCTTGGTCTATGGGCTTGTAGGCAGCCATCTTCTCTCTGTGTGTTCACATGGCCTTCCTTATGTGTGACATCTGTGTCTTAATTTTTCTTTCTTGAAGGATCCAAATCATGCTGGATTACAGTTCACACTTATGACCTCATTTTAACTTAATTACCTCTTTATGCCCCTTTCTCTCAAAGACAGTCACATTCTGAGGTACTGAGGTAAAACTTGAATGTATAAATCTGGTGGGATATAATTCAGTTCACAGAATTGGTGAAGAGAAATTGCATAATATTATCCACACTAGTTCAGTACTTTTCTTGCTCAGGTTTAAGAAAAAATGAAAGATTCGTTTGGTGAATTTGCATTTCATATGTGAAAGGATTGTTGTTTGTTTATTTATTTTTTATTTATGTTAAAAATCCTTCTGTGAAATTCAGTTTCTGTTGATAAGAAAACTAGCTTCCTTCATTTTCCCCCTGGAAGATTGAAGTCAAATATTCTAACAACTCTCAAACTAGACAAGAACGGTTTTCATTTGGACACCACATACAGAATAACATTATCATTAAAAAAGGAAATGTTGTATACTGGGGAAAGTTCTAGTTTTGTGACCTAGACAGCATCATCAACATATACACTGACACAATATGTACTTTTTTTCATGACTCTATAGTGACTAAACAGTTTCTTGGTTACCTCACTTGAAGGTTTTTCCCATCTCAACGGATTTCAGGAGTACAAAAAGAGATATGGGAATTCCAATTCCTTGAATACTAGTAGGATTGGCTTCTAGCCACAGGAGAGACTTTTTTTAGTGATTCTGTGCTTCAGGACATATAAATCACAGATTAAATGTGTACAACAGGATCTCAAAAGTCCTAATACTGGAATCCATCTATATCATTCATTTCCTCAATAAGCTACTAATGGGGAGTATGGGCGGAAAGAAGGCAGACCCATGTCCCTGCCCATATGAGACTGTGCTGTTGCAGGAGATGGAAAATGAATAAAGAAGGTTAGATAGTGATAAACTTAGGGGGGGAAAGAGAAAACAGGGAAGGGAAATACAGAACATCATGGGATTCCAATTTAAATAGCTAGGTAGTACCACATCAATGAGAAGGTGACATTTGAGTAAAGACCTACCAGCCAGGAAGAAGCAAGTCATTCAGTTCTTTTGTGGGTGGGGGACCACATGCAGGCAGAGAAAATAAATAGCCTCTGGAAAGGCCCTGAGGCAGGATCTTGCCAGTGAATTCTACCAAAGCTTTTTATTTAATTACAGAAGTAAGGGTAATTTATTTTTTATTTTGTCTTGGCTATTTTAATTGATGAGTCTCCAAGTCATGTAATCTGGTAATGTAGTATTTACTCCCATAAAGAACAGTGATTTTAAAAGAAAAACAGTGACAATTGTCAAGAAAGTAGGCAAAAGCCAATAAACAGATAGTTTAAAGATAGATGCCACGAATGGTCAGTCAGAATGTGATCCTGTGATACCAGGGACAGGCCAGTAGTGTGGTGAGCAGATGGCTTCTGTTCCCTTTGGGATCATTGTACCTAGTTAGTACTATCATTGTACTTAGTTAGCAGTACCCTGTAGATCACCAGCACTTACTACCAAGTCCCACTGCACAGGGAAAATAGCATCTGGCCTTGACTTCCCTGAAAGGCATAGTGTGATGTCTATGTAATGTACGACCCCAACCCCTTCTTCCTTTCCTCTATTTTATTATTTGTTCTGTTATTTTATTCTTTCCTCTATTTTGCTACTTAAGCTCTGTAAAGTTTCAAAACCTCAAGGAAGGAGATACTATTTCTGACAATTTTTCCCCTGTGAAAATTTGCTTTTCATTTTTATGTGTTTTTCTTTTGGCATAGAATCAATAATCTTGAGAACTTGCAGCAAGTAAAAGGTTTCTCCCAAAGAAACACATTTTAAACCAACCTAAAGTGGTAATTTATGAAACCACTTTTTTTTCCAGGGTTATTTTTTAAGTTTTTCTGATCTTAAAATTCATATACACATTTAATGGAAAATTTGGAAAATACAATGATGTATGAAGATGAAACCAATGAAGACAATTTTTAATTTTTATTTTATACATTTCTACTTTTCATATTAAATCTGTGTGTATATGTACATGTATATATATGCATATTTGTGTATGTGTATGTATAAATTTTCAACATTCTCTTGTGCACATTTTCATATCCTTTCCATAGACCATGAGGATTGTCTCACTTGACAAAATTTCCTTTATTTTTAGAACTTTATTTTGTTTATCTTTTTATGTGGTGCCGAAGATCCAACCCAGTGCCTCACATGGGCTAGGCAAGCGCTCCACCACTGAGCTTCAAACCCAGACCTCCACAAAATGAATTGAGTAGCCATTGCCAAGCAGTGTTCTGGGATGTACTCAGTGGTGATGAAGCAGTGATCAAGAGAGATGATGTCTCTCTCTGCTTTCCCATAGCTTTGCTTCCTAGTGTGGAAACAAACACCATGATAACAATGTAAGGATGATTTTTACGCAGATAATTGAAGGTCAGTTTGCTACCAACAGACTGAATGGCTGTGGTTAAAAAGAAACAGAGCCAGACATTAGTTGAAGGCAGTAAAAACATCCCCCCCCCCCCGAAAAGTTGCAACAGGGGAAGGAGCTGAGACTTAGATATCAAGGATGGGGAATGAGGAAGTTGATAAGATATCAAAGCTGGAGGATGAGGAACTTGATCATATATCAAAGGTGGGGCATGATTTATAGGGTTCTTCACTGTAACTTTCCTAATGAGGCTAGGGACTGAGTCCAAGAACAAGGCTTGGTTGAAGAGAAACCTGTCCAAAGTCTGGTCAAAGTGACATGACAGGCAAATATGACCGTGTAGGTCACATTTAAACTAATATCTGATTGAAGATGAAGCCATCAGTAAAAGCCCATGGAGAAAGCAGTTCAGGCAGAGGGAGCTTCCCTTGTTAGGGGAACAGTGGAGAGACCTGTGGATCGCCTCCCATGGGAGAAAGTGAGAGTGAATGAGCAGGCCAGGTAGGTATCTCATCACAGGGCTTTGTAAATAGGGTTGAGGGGTGTGGGTCCCACTCTGAGTGCCCTGGGAAGCCAGTGGAAGGATATTAAGCCAGCGAGCATTATTATACAATTGGCTCTGTCTGCTGTGTGTAAAATGGATTGTAGTCACGTGCACACAACCAGGGACAAATAATGTTCAGTCAGTATGTCATAATCCAGTGTGTACCACTGCAGTGCCCTTCAGCCACATCTTTTGAGGTAAGAATTTAAACACCTCCAGGCTGATTATCTTGGGTGTGGTCCACATAGTCTATGAAAAGCACTCTCATCCTTTTGTTCAATAAATTTGGGAGTACGGCAATTCCTAAGAAGTTCCATCTTTGTACTCCTCTGGAAAGATTGTAGCTGACATTGAGGTGTTGAAGCAATCTGGAGAGAACCTCTTCTTTGTGTGTTTTTATTATTACTTAATTTTTGCTCATTCTATTCATCTTTTAATAAAATTGGTTTATTTTCCCTTGAGATATGGACACATTTGTGGCAAACCAGAAATGTTGAGCTGTACGTCAACATTTCCGTTAATGAAGGGATTCCTTTCAGATATTGAAGTACAATATTTGAGGTAATTGCCAGATTGTTTTCAAAATTACTCAATATTTGAACTAATTTAGTGTTTGATTTTTGATAAGTATTTTTATGGAGGAATTTGTTGAAAAGTGTGGTGAAACCCAAATAACTAAAAACAGTGAAAGCAACCAGGAAAACTAACAAACAAACATTCATTTAATCCAATTATGTGAATTTGAAGACACCTGGGCCAGCAAGGGAAAAGAGAAAATAGCAACAACTTTGAGCTGGCTCATCTGATGCCCCAGGTGAGAAGATGTGATACCCACCATATATCCACATAGGCTTTTATTTGTGATGAGAGCGCTCTTTGAGGTAACTTTCCAGCTGGTGGGATGATAAATTCAGTGGCTCGGCTGTTCCACTCTCTGAAGACTTTTGTATGTATTCTGTATAGACTGCTGAATGACTGCAATGATTTTTTGAAAGTTTGAAGAAACATTTAACTTTGTAGATCAACACTAGCTTTGAAAGGCAAACCTTTGTAGATGCAGCTCAGCGAACCTCAGCAAGTAGAGAGGGAGTCCAGGGAGGGGCTGAGTGGCCCTATCAGTCTAGTCTGTTACGCCCTGGATCCCCTACTACAATGAATTAACCTTTCTGAAATCACATCATAATTTATGATTACCACATTCCTACCGGCTCTCCTAGCACTACCCCAAAATATATGAGAATGCTCACATGTAGTTTGTAGTAGGCAACAAAAGCCAGCACTAGTGGAAAACCCCCCAGAATCCGTGGATCCATCTATTCTGCTACTGATACTGATCATCCCCGTCTGCTTTACATCTCTTTGTAGAGCAGAGAAAGTATTTACCTTTTTATTTCTGTCTGAGAATCATTACAGATAATTAGATATTAGATAATGCACTTATTTTAGAGAAGATTAGATATACTTTGGAAGATAATTAATTTAAAGAAACAACTTTGAGCTGGCTCATCTGATGCCTGAGAGCATTATCATGGGCATAGCTTATCAAGGGGTAACTAATTAATCCACTTCATAATGTTTAATAGTTTGTTTCTGAGAGATGTAGTCCCAACAATGGAAAAACATGTTTCACAAAGTTTTGTGTATCATATATTATGTGACATAATATTTATATATTGTACATGCTATAAAATATGTCAAATATATAATACAGGACATATTGCATATAATCATAATATTGTAATAACAGATCTTGTAGATTACGTAGTTGAAACTTTAGTTTTTAACTTTTTAATAATTGAGGAAACAAAAAAAAAGCTCTGTAACTTGTCTACAGTCTCAATTCTTTAATGACATTGCCAGTCTTAAATTCCCTCTCTCTCTCTTTGCCATACTGAAAATTGAACCCAGGGCCTCACCCATGGTAGCAAGTGTCCTACCACAGAGCTACACTCCCATCCCTTTTTATTTTGAAAGTCTCCCTAAGTCATCCAAGTTGGTCTCAAACTTGAGATTCTTCTGTCCCAGTCTCCTGAATAGCTGGAATTACAGACGTGTGCACCAACACCTGGCCTCAATTCTTGACCATCTCTGTAAGCAGATACTGATGTTTATAGACTCTAACTTGGAGCAACAAGATTTAAAAGGTGAGCTGGATGTGGCGGCGCACACACCTTAAATTTTAGAGACTCTGGAGGCTGAAGCAGGAGAGTGGTAAGTCTGGGGCCAGCCTCAGCAATTTGATGAGTCCCTGTTCTCACAATATAAATTAAAGAGAAGTCTGAGAATGTGGTTCAGTGGAAGAGCACCCTTGGGTTCAATCCTAGTACTGCAAAACAAACAAATAAGTAAATAATAAAAGATTAAAGGTATTGGTGTTTTTGTTCCCTTTCAAGGAAAATTTTGAGTTGGTTATGTTTCAAATCAATTCTTTCCCTGATAGGGTAGGCATTAGGTTAAAAGGTTCTAATACTGATGTAACCCTGATATGGAACTGTTATGTTTCAGCAGAATGCTCTGCCTGCACAGGTTTTATTGTTTGACATTTTTAACAGCACATGAAATTCCATATGCTGACAGGTGGAGACTTAAGAATATAGAAAAGCCTTTTCTTTCTATAAAAAGCGGGTTTCCAATGCTCATGAGTGATAATGGCATTTAGGATCTATGTAATTTTCTTTCCTTAAAATGTAAAACCAGAAGGGCCCTTACAAATTACTTAGACCAAACTAAGTTCTGTAGATAGAGACTGGAGGTTTTAGTAGCAAAGTAATAGACCCAAGGTCATCCACAGATCTCCAAAGAGATGGTATATCTTATTTTTCTTGACCTTGGAGGTATGAGGTCTTACTTCAGAATAGCTTAACCGTATCTTAGGTGTTTCTGGTCTTCGCAAAATACCATTCCTCAGATTTTTATAAAACAAGATTAACTATCCTTCTTTAATTGTTTGCTCTTTTAACCAATGACTTCATCCAACCCATAAATTATGCCTGTTTATTCCATTCTGCATGCAGTCCTCTTCCAGCTTCCTCGGGTTCTACAAGGAACCAGTGCAATCACATTTTAGAAGCTTAAACTCAATAAATGTAAAACTCAGGTATGTCCAGTAATTATCTATCAAATGAGCAAGTTTCTTAATGTATCCATCACTGAAATATTTCAGTTTTTGAATCTTTAAAAGAAAGTCACATAGGAGTGATGCACAGTGGTGCCCTCCTGTAATCTACAGGCTGAGGCAAGTTCCAGGCCAGCCTCAGCAATTTAGCAAGACCCTGCCTGTCTAAAAAAAAAAAAAAAAAAAAAAAAAAAAAAAAAAAAAAGAAAGAAAGAAAGAAAGAAAAAAGAAAAGAAAGAAAAATAGTAACACAGGAAAGGTGAGCAGAGAATAGTTAGTATAGGGTAAATGTTCATCTGTCAGCTGAACGAATGGCAGTCAAAAGTCTTTTTTGCAGTGATGTAAAGAAGTCAACAATACCCTAAAGAGTACCAGCTTGCACTCTCCATGACAGCTCCCTTTATTTTTATTATGCCTAATAATCACAGTAGTTTGTAATTATATAAGAACAACCAAGTTTTATTGCTGGACTACTTTGTCTAGTGACTCTCAAACAAGTAAAAGGTAACAACATTAATCAGTGTAAAAAGGGAAGTACTCTTGTTTAAGTTCAGCTTTTGCTTGATTACATCTCACCTTTATCTTGATTATTTGGTGTAAAGGCTAAATTACTTCCTAGAATATATCACTGACTGCAGAATTGATTAATCTCTTTTAAACATGGGAGATACAAACAGCAAAAGAGACTTTATTTTTCCTCCAGAAATAAATATTTTCAAAAATTCTCATTCCTGATTATTTTTTATTTTATTTTTTTCATTTGTTCATATAGTATGGCACCAGTGGTATAGTCCTTAGAATTCTTGATTCAATGTTAAATTCACCATCTTTTTAAATAAACAATTTATTTAATAGGCAGACAAACTAGAAATATAAAAATTGTATATTCAAGACAATATGGTAAAATCTTTTTGATTGGTGAATTTGGATCTAAGTCTTCTGTTTCTTGTCTCTTTGTAAATTGTCTTTCTCCAATTTTTTTGAAAAATATGGAACTTATTTTGAAAAATAAATGAAAAATAATTTATTTCCACTTATTTTCACTGTTCTACACTAGAAATAGTTGGATTTTATTGAAAGCTATGGAGAAAAATGGCCTCTTACAAGTGGACAGTGTGGCTTAGACTTAGTGGATAGTAGACTCTGGTCTATCAATATGTAATATTTCTTTAAATATTTCTCATGATTTGTTTTAAGCCTTTTCATTTCCATCTTGTCCCATTTTCACCACATTTAAGTTATTAAAAGCTTATGATAGTTTTCTGACCTAGGAAATATATGCTTCACTGAAATTTGAAAGGAAAATGTTTCCAAACTTTATTAGTACCCCCTTTCTTTGTTATTTTGCTGGATTTTCAGTTTTGTAGAATCCTGTGTCTACACCATGCATCAGAAGTACTTTAAATCACTTAAAATTATTGTTCTCTTCCCTTTTTTCTGGTTGCATTAATAATTAAAAGAAACTTACCTACCTTGAAATACTTATATGAGGTGAATTACAAAGCCACCCCAAAAAATGAGCTTTGCATCTAGAATTAGTAATAAAATTGCTGTGTTGCCAGGCACTGGCCTAAGTGCTTCCCATGCATTCAGTCTTAGAATTCTCAGCAAACAAATGCCATTCTTATCTCCATTTTACAGACTAGGAATCCACAGCCAGGAGAGGTTGCACAATTGAATCAAGGTCAAGCACTAGTAAGTGGTGCAACTGGAATTCAAACCTGCACATTCTGGCGTCACAGCATTCTTCAACACTACTACTCCATTTTGTTCCTAGTTATTGTGTAACTCCTCATCAGCCAAGATATTTTTTACTAAGTAGAGAAAAGAAACTTTTCTTTTGGCAGGGGTACTGGGGATTGAACCTAGAGGTGCTTTACCACTAAGCTACATCCTCAACCCTTTTCATTTTTTTGAGGTGGGTTCTCAGGAAGTTACTTAGGCCCTCACTAAATTGCTAAAGCTGGCCTGGAAATTGTGATACCCTGCCTCAACCTCTCACATTGCCAGTATTATAGACATACACCACCAGATTTGGTTAGAAACTTAAAATTTTATGAAAACTGGTTAAAATAATAGTAGATCAAGATCCTTGCCTAAGGAAATTATGCAATTTTGTTATTTATCTTTAGCATGGGATTATTATTTAAATACTTACGATAAATACAGATATTATAGAACTAATGATACATATATACATACATATATACATATATATGTGTGTGTGTGTGTGTGTGTGTGTGTGTATATATATTTACTTATAGATGAACACACAGTATCTTTATTTATTTTTATGTGGTGCTGAGGATCAAACCCAGTGCCTCACACATATGAGGCAAGTGCTTTACCACAGAGCTACATCCCCAGCCCCAGAACTAATTATATTTTAATGACAATTTTTAGTATCTTCATGAAAAAAATTGGCCTACCATCTAAGTGATCACATTTGACCCTGCATTCATTATTGACTTGCTGTTTGTAAGATAACTTTTTACTCTCCTCTCTAATTGATTAAATTAATAAAATACTTGTTAGGGAACAATAAAGACTGCCAGAGTGTGATAGTGCACACTTGTAATCCCAGTGGCTCAGGAGGCTGAGGCAGGAGAATTGCAAATTCAAAGCCAGCCTCAGCAACTTAGCAAGACCCTAAGAATCTTAGTGAGACCCTGTCTCAAAATAAAATATGAAAAGAACTGGGGATATGGCTCAGTGATAAAGCACTTCTGATTGGATTTCTAATCCCAAAACAAACAAACATCCAAGGCTAAGGAAACAACAAACAATTGTAAATAGTAATATTCTGTAACGTACAACGGGTAGAAGCATTTCCTGTCTGGATTTGATCTATAGTGCATGTATTAATATCACAGCCAGCTCTAATAAGCTCTCCATGAATTTGTGATTGTGTCAGGTTATTGTTTGACATAACATTAAGTTTTTTTGATTTTTTAGTTTAAAAGGCTAGTAGCCTATGTTGAAGGAAAAAAAAAACAGATATACACAAATATATGACTTGAATTATTCTCTTGAAATAATTATTTCACATTTTCACTTCAGTCTGTTTTCTATGAATAGAAAAAATATTTGGTGAAACCTTTCTCACACTATTGAAGGTTAGTGGTTTTTGTAATTCAGGTTTCAAAGTTTAGTTTTTAGTAGTAGGTTTATTGTGTAAATGTTTTAGCTAATAATTAGAACAAGAAAAGAAAATTTTCTGCAGCCTACAGTTATTCACCAAAGAAGATGGCAATATTTTTATGAGCACATTATTTTGAAGCATATGATTTTTGTCTTTCATTTGTTCTTTTGAGGAAATGAATGCTTTTACTTTTAAATACCTATGTTGACCCTTATTTTATACAAATAATTCTCTTGTAAGAACATCCATAGTTATCTTTTTTGAATATCAGTGCTTTTGCATATTCAGATGAATTTCTGTTGGATATTTGCAAAAAACCAACTGTGCTTTAATCTTGTCTATTTTTTATTAGATCAAAATTCTCACTTTTAAATGGAATCAGTAAAGCCATTGTATTTTGATTAACTCCAAAAATATTTCTTAAAAACTTTTAAAAAATGTAGTATAGGAGATATACTGACTTAATGTTTTGCCACTCATTTTTTAAAAAATCTCTGAGACAGTCAATAGATGTGTTTCATATCCATATTTGATTTTGGAATAAAAGAAAATTGTATCTGATTAAGCATAAAGTGAAAGATCAACAAATAAAAGTATACAATTTGGAAATTGTCAACTATTTCCAATAATTTGCATTAAGTTCAATTAAGCTCAATAGTGCTGTCTTGCAGCTAAAGCACTGAAAGACTACAAAGATGAATGAGAGCTTTTGCTTGATCACAAGGGGTTCAAAGGCAGACTGTTATGAGTGACCTAAAGTATAGTGTGGTTGCATACTAGGTTGGAGTTATTTTTCTTAATATTTATTTTTTAGTTCTAGTTGTCAGTACCTTTGTTTTATTTATTTATATGTGGTGTTGAGGATCGAACCCAGGGCCTTGCACATGCTAGGCAAGCACTCAAGCGCTGAGCCACAACACCAGCCCCTGGAGTTATTAAAAAGGTGCTGTGGAAGCACTAAGATATAATCCACGCTGTAATCTAAGACTATTAGCCGAAATTCAACAGATAGTGAATAGAATTTTGCCATAGAAAAGTAGGGATTGACTCACTAGCATTGTTGAAAAAAAGGCCAACAAAAGATAAAGATCAGATGTGAAAGTGCTATCATCCTTGAAAACTATAGAAAATCAGAATGATTCAAGCATGATGTGTGTCAACCATAAAGATTTGTTGAGAATAATAGTGGAAAGTCTACTCTTTCTAAGGGAAGGAATTTGATTTTAATCTGTAGAAAATAGAGTATTATCAAAGATTTATGTAGTTGACTCACATAATTATTAGTTTCTTAAAAGAATAAATTTGGTAGTAAAAAAAAAAAAAAAGCACAATTCTCAACTGGTGTTGAAAGAGCATTTGAAAGCCTCTGAGATTAAACTGGGTGAGACAGAGGATGAGCTCCAGAACCATGGCTGTGGGGTGTGGGTGGCAAGGAGGGCAAAAGTCTCAGAGATGTTCCTGTAGAATCTGGAGAGCTGGGGCAGTCTACTGTGGCAAATGGAATAGAAGGAGGTTTCTAATTTGGGTGACAGAAAGATATTGATTCCTTTGACTGAGAATAGGAACAAAGGAGAAATTAGAAATTTAGCTGATTTGATACTTGAGGAAAACATTATTATTATTTTTTTTTACAAATTGGAAAATAATTCATTTTGGCACACCACGGAGAGAAAAGAAAAAAAATATAAATATCAAACAACACTGCACAAACCCCTGATATTTTACTTGATGACAGAAATTGTAAGCCTTTCAATATCTGCATGTTCTCTTGTGGATGGAAGTGGTTGGCAATGATGACTGTCCCTGGTAGGCGGAGACTGAGCTCTGATGAAGTCAAGAATAGGCAGGTTGGTTCTCAGAGTGTCTTCTGAACAACCAAGATAAGGACTGCAGAAACTCCACTACCTAACTGGTTTAGCATGTCTAGAGTGTTTTCCCCCCATGTCCACTAGAGTAAGGTTCACTTCTAACTGTTCTCCATTCCTGAAGTATCCTTAGTGGCTCAACTGTTTTCATTTGTGTATCTCCCATGGTCTTTCCTGTGGGATACCACAGAGATTCCTGAAAGCATGGATATATATTTTGATTCATCTATATATGAGGGATGGGGAGAGTGGATAAACCTACCTAGCAGGAAGAGATTATGGTACAAAATGGTTACTTGTAACAATAATGAAAAGTTTTTCTTTAAGAGCAATATCAATTTCTTTAGATATTTTTTTCACTCTGTATGTGTGTCAAAACTTACTTTATGCCAGGCACAGTGGCACATGCCTGTAATCCTAGCAGTTTAGGAGGCTGAGGCAGGAGGATTGCGAGTTCAAAGCCAGTCTCAGCAAAATTGAGGTGCTAAGCAACTCAGTGAGGCCCTGTCTCTAAATAAAACACAAAATAGGGCTGGGGATGTGACTCAGTGGTCTAGTGCCCCTGAATTCAATCCCCAGCACCGCTCCCTACCCCCCAAAATACTTTGTATATAAAAAGCTAAAATTCTGTTTTAGATAAATAAAAAGAATTTATATCGGGGTACGAAATACTTGGAAATATGCAAAAAAAAAGCAATATTGATTCAAATGTGTTGATTTTGGATAGGGTTACATCAATCTGTACTTCTCTGACTAAAAGAAAATTATCAGGAGTATTCATTTTACTTACAGGCTTAATTTTGTTGGAGCTATAATAAAGTTACTATTTTGAACATCATTTTTTTTTCTTCTGTCACTTGCCATCCCTCAAACAATTTCTCATGTAGAAGCTGGTGGTGCCAAATACACATTTAAGATTATTTGTTAGGAACTTTCCAAGAGAAGAGCTCTGATGGAACATGGTTTTCAAATGTCATTCTTATATGTGTTGATTATTCCAGTGACCTTTCCTTTTGATAGTGTTATATAAATCTGCCCTTCAAAATTAAATTATATCTCTTGGTCACTCTCAAGAATATATTTGTAATCTGGATAACAGAAAAGAGATAGGGTCATTTTTTCCCCCTGCAGAAAACCAGAGAATCATTTCTTGAAGATAGCATTTTTCAACCCCCTTCAGTCTCTCTGAAGAGGAGACATTTGGCAATGTGTAGACGTTTTTGATTGTCACACTGGAGGTGTCCTTCTGGCATCTTTTTGGGAGAGGCGAGGGGTGCTGCTAAGCATCCTGCAATGAACAGGACAGCCTTGTGTAATAAAAAATCATTTGGCTCAAAATGCCAGTGTGCTAACCCTGATTAAGGAAGGTTAGAGTGACAACAATAACAACAAAAGGATAAGTAGCTTTATATGGCTGGATTCATATAAATTCCTTATGTTAAAAAAATAAAAATAGCCGGGTACAGTGACACAGGCCTGTAATCCCAGCAGCTCAGGAGACTGAGGCAGGAGAAATGAGAGTTCAAAGCCAGTCTCAGCAACTTAGCGAGACACTTGCAAGCAACTTAGTGAGACCCAGTCTCTAAATAAGATATAAATAAGGGCTGGGGATATAGCTTAGCTCAGTGATTAAGCAATCTTGGGTTCAATCCCTAGTACCAAAAAAAAAAAAAAAAAAGTCATGGCCATTAGTGTAGCTCCTTAAAAGGGTAAGTCCACTGAAGAGAATAATTGCTTTTGAAACAATTTATATGGATTTAATTAAATTGAAGCATAGAAATTGCATGGTAAGCAGAAGCCAAGGGAGCAGTCTGTGGCTGACATACTCTAATTTCAATTTCTTAAAAAAAAAAAAACTATTCATCAAAACAAATTTTATTAGATAACCTTGGCAATCCTGATTCCTTACTTTGCACACTAAAGGATAATGAAATTTATTTCAATAAAATAGAGTAATTCAGTCTTTTAGCTAATTTTGACAGGTCTTCTCTCCAATTGCTTTAGATCAGTGGTGTGTTACTATAATGTAGCAGTTACAAAGTATCCTCTAACAAAACGGAAATATATGCGTATATATTTAAGTTTGTCATGAGATTTTTCTGTAAAGTAGAAAATATTATTTTTGAGACAATAAATGAACTGGATGTTCGTGACACAGTTATTCAGTTTTTATTTAAGAAACATTTAGTGTTTAAATAGTGAAATGACAGTGTTGGGTTTATTTGAATAGAATTTCTCTGGCTGCTGAAAATATCACTTCTTGAATCAGAAACTTATCATGGTTTCTCACTGGACCAAGGACAAGTTGGAGTCCTCACAAGGCCTACAAAGCCATACACTGTGATGGCTCCCCTTCCCTCCTACTTTCTGATGTTAGCTGGACTTGTCTCCCCTGGGTTGCTCTGCATCAGCCTCTGGTGTCTTCCTCCTGTAGGCTTTGCCTGGAGTTCTTTCTGAGAGCTCTGCTGCTCTGGCAGCAGGTGGTCATGCTTGTTCCTCCAGGCCTCCGCCCATCCATCACCATCAGGAGGGGAAGCCTTCCCTGAGAGCTCTGCGTGAAAGAGCAGCTTCCTTCCTGAATCCACCCCAGCTCTCCCCATCATCCTTTCTTGCTCTACTTATTCTCTGTCACACTCAGAGAATAAATATTTTGTAGTTTCTTGTTGATTTGGTTATTTTCCTCCCACTAGAATACAAAACCCCAAGAAGGCAGGGAATTTGCTTATGTACTGTCAGACCTAAAACAGCATCTGGACTGGGATCTTTGCTCTGTAAATAATCTTACAGGAATTAAACCCTGCATGGGTACTTTTAGTTTTGTTAAGTTCAAATTTAGATATTTGGAAGGGAGACAAACACTTCTTTTAATATAATTATAAAGAGTCATATAAATTTTTATTCATGACATAGCTATTTTTTGTTTTCAAGCACAAGAGGCATCTCCAGGCTTTTGATTTTCTTCTAGATAGAATGAGTCTAGTGGCCAGTCATTGACCCACACCTAAGCAAAGATTGTTCAACAGGAAAGCAAACACATGGCTCCTACCTGGTTTGGCAGGTCAATAAACCCTCATGAGTCAGTCTGCCCTTTTATTACTGCTTGACCTTCCTAAATATCCCTTTATTTCTTAATCTGAAATTACCATCCTGCTGAGGGGGAATATTGGCTGAGACCTTTTTGGTGATCTTTGGTGTGTTTTGTAACACCCTTTATTTGAATCCTCTTTGTCAGGACTGTCAAGGACTCACGTCTCTTTCATCTGAAGACCCCTACAACTGTTGGCTGCCTCCTCACCTTCCAGGAGATCATCTTATGATACCCCAGAAAGCAGAATTGTACTATCAATAAAAGTCATAGATTCCTTCTACCCTTTGTCAAATTGCATATTGATTCTAGTAAGGCTAGAGGAACCTCATTCTT
Organism: Spermophilus citellus; assembly: GCF_964194105.1. Lineage (NCBI taxonomy): Eukaryota > Metazoa > Chordata > Mammalia > Rodentia > Sciuridae > Spermophilus > Spermophilus citellus. The sequence continues at coordinate 93,508,671 of NC_138189.1, forward strand.
ATATATGTATGCTTATTTAATTTGACTCTAAAGCAAAAACCTTTCTTTTCAGATGAAATTACCAACTAGTCAATAAAGAGGGGATTGGTTGTCTCTCCTAGCTACTCCTATAACAGGCTTGCATGTCCCATGTGATCCCTTTAAAGGTGCTTGAGAGCCCTGCTCTGGAGCATGGATTGCAGATGTTTTCTTTAAAGCACCCCCTTGTAAATGTGTTAGGCTTTGCAGCCATGCCTTATTGGGGGACTTCACCATGGTCACATGGGAACAGCCACAGCCATGTCATAAATGAAGATGTAGCGGTGTTTCAGTAAAACTTTAATCATGGACACTGAAGTCTGAGTTTCATTTATGGTTACATGTCATAGGATAGTATTTGGTTTTCTTTTTATCATTTAAAAATCTAGAAACAATTCTCTGTTTACAAGCTGTAGAAAAAATTAATGGTGGGCTGGATTTGGCCCTTGGGTCCTAGTTTGCTTGCTAATCTGCTCTAGAGTCTAGAAGAACTTGTCAGCTAAACTTCCTAGAGCTTTCTTTCTTGGATCTGGCAGACAGCTTCATTTGTGTCTCCTGGTCACTTTGTGTATTCTGAATCTCTAAAATGAGAAGCTAAAATATCTGGGTCCAGTGATGACCTACATTGCTTTTCACTTCTGAGGTCCTCTTGTTCTGAAAGATAGGGCCATTTCAGCTCTGAGTTTATCTCTGCTCTAGATTCCAGGTCTAATGTAACATGAAAAGCTTTATTCCTCTGCCCAGTTTTATTTTAGTGTTGCTGTTGATCTTGCAGTTACCTATGCTCCCAGTTACCCATGGCTAGATTTCTTGCCCATGCTAAAGTTCTACATAGTTACTCCCATCTCTTGGCACCTTATCACCCAACCACACCTAAATAACCTTTGATTTTGGACTGGGTTTAGAACTTGAACTGATAACACTCAAGCCTTCCTTTTATCCTCTTTCCTTGGAAATGATTATCATCTTTAGATTATTTTTGAATTTACACACATGTGCTACCTCTAGAATAACTCTGGCCTTTGACCTTTTCTTCTACTTTTAAATATTTGACCTGTACATAACCAAAGTAAACTTTGTCTTCCTGTGACTCATTTGCTGCTAAGCCAGAAATCTGACAAGGTTTTTGTTGTTAGTGTTTATTCTAATTATGCTAAGATCTTTTTTCTTTTTGAATGGTACCCTCATCTATCCCCAAACACTGAGTACACTAGGGTCTGCATCTCTTATGAAGTTGAAGTTAGAATGGTTTCAGTTGAGAGCTGGCCTTTTTGAATAACACAAACCCATTTTGACAGTAATGAGGATGAGCTGTGATGAAACAGTTTTGATGAAATAAAGACCCTTTCTGTGAGAGTACAGAAAAGAACATACTCATCTTCATTTGCAGATATTTCACGAGTAGATTCCTACTGTCTTTGTACCTGTTTTTTAAATTGTAATCCTGACCTGCTCCCCTTAAGTACCCTGCCCAAGTTTCATCAGAATGGGGCAGAGTGATTACTGTGGAGGAGTCTGATATTCTTCAAAGAGAAAGGGTAATACAGCTCTGGGCATGTGGACCCTTACCCAGTGTAACAGAAATTTTCCCAAGTGAGGAAAATAAACAAACCACGTGAAGGCACACAGGCACATCTAGCAGGTTATCAAGATGGTCAGTGGAGCGAAAGGCTGATGTTTCCACTGCTACATGTTGGAGATATCAACCCACATTCATCCACTGTGTCTAGATACCGGCTGGGAGCTGCCAAGAATGAACAATTCTTACTTTGTATCAGTAGTGTACCAGAATCCTTTGGTCTTTAAAGACTGTCAACACAGTTCCAAACCCTATTCTTACTGCTGGTGATTGATACTGCTGTTTTGGCTCTTTTAGTTGGACTTGCTCTTCTGGGGCTCTGGACCATTTGTTCTGCACACTTGAAGTTTGGACTTGTGAGCACCCATGCGTGACTTTGCAAACAGCTCTGTTTGTGACCTGAACCTAGGATACTTGCCTCTGGCCTAGTGCTTCTGTCTCTTGCTGGACTTTTCTGCCCTGATTGCTTCATATCCTAGAAGACAGAATTCTCTCTGTTCCTTGAAATATCACATTTTTAGCATTTATTTTGAATGGATGTAGACTGAAAAATACAATGTGACTGATTTTCTGGGAAAGATTTTCACTTCCATGGATTTATTTATCTGGTATTTTAATTGTTCAATTTCTTTTTAAAAAAATTTTTTTTAGATATTGATGGACCTTTATTTTATTCATTTATTTATATGTGATACTGAGAATCGAACGCAGGGCCTCACACATGCTAGGCAAGTGATCTACCACCGAGCCACAACTCCAGCCCCTAATTGTTCAATTTCCAATCACTGGGTTATGTGACATAGAGATCTTTCCTACTATCCTTTGTTACATTATCATTGTAAAACTGTTCAGACGTCCCTTTTTTATGTTCTTAATTTAAAGTGCAGTATGTCTCTTTTATTCCACAAGTATATTTTAACCCAACTACTATGTCCATTTTGTAAACCAAGGAATTTAATGATCGGCTATGAATGGATCATTACTTAGCCTAGCAGAAATTGCATCCTGATTTTAATAAGTTGCCAATAGCAAATTTTCTGCCTTAGTATTCTCCTACTATTATAGAAATTATTGCTTGTATTTCTCCTTTATAGGTAACATAACTTTTGAAAAATACCTTGAGAAGTTATGGAAATAGTTTATAGAGTATTTTAATATCACCTTGAAGCTTGAATTGTTAAATTATCGAATAACTTCAGAACATGAAAGGCTAATAGTTGAGTATGGAAATGAACAAATAGATAATGGAAAACATAACTTCCAAAAAGTGGTATTTTATTAAACTAATCTTCTGATCTTTAGCTGCCAATCAATGAAAAGAAGCTTGAAATGTTCCCTAAACTCTAAGTTCTATGATGGCTGCCATGGGGACATGGCCACAAAATGCTAACCACTTCTGATGGCACTTTAAGTGTGAGAGAGAGGAGCAGAGGTGAATGGAGGTTCTGACAGTATCCAGAGATGCCTTGATTTTCTGTAGTCCTTGAAAGGAACAGTTATGGAATCCTCCTACCTATCCCTCCAACTTGTACCCCACTATAAGATTATGGCTGCCTTGAGATGAAATTGACTGTAGAGCCCATCTTGAATGGGACTCCTGAGAAATAAGTCAAATATCCACTGAAGATTCAAAAGTAAACTTGTTTTAGAACAAGTAGCTCTGTTTTAGAACATGGAAACTCTGGACAAAATTCCGTTGGGGTGAGCTGGACTTTCAGAGGGAGATTCAGAAGGGTTAAAGTATTCAGATACATTATTTTCCCTTGATGTAATTGCATAGACTTTGGTTTCAACTTCACAGATTGACTAGGGATAGGCTCTATGAATCTACCATTTATTTATTTTTGGTCATTTGTTTTTTAAAATTTTACTTATTTATGTCTTATATCAAACACTACATGGAATTCTGATACAGGTTTTCAAGGACCACAATTTATCAAAAATGTTATTCAAGAGATGATGTTATAAAAACCTTAATCCTCAGGAAAGCTTTGGGCCAGGAGCCTTCTATTCAGCTCCACTGACACTAGTCTCCCTGTTCTCTTTTTCTTTCCCATACCAGGTCCAGGGAATAAACTCTGTAAGAAAGATTCTTAGATAAGAATAACCTGAAACGTATTGTGTTTAGATACTTAACATAATTATCTTATTTAATTTCCCAACTATTCTGCAGGTATTAAAAATATTCCCATTTTTAAAATTTAGTTCACTGAATATTGAGCATTTACTATGTGCCTTGTTTAGATGAGGAAACTGAATCTCAAAGAGACTTACTTAATTTGACTGGGGTTACTTAGTTTATGGAGGGTGGAACCAGGATTCAAATACATTTGTTTGATTCCAAAGTTCATGTTTCTACTTTACAAGCATTCTGTCCTTCACTTCCTTCCTTGTCCGTGCAAAGTGGTGAGAGCTCTCTGTGCAGCTGTATTACTTTTTATTTAAATAAAGCACTAGAACGTGACCACTGTGGTACCAGATAATGTTGACAAGTTAGGGGCTTCCTGCTTGTGAGGCAAGTTAGGACACTTATGAACATACTCAGCAGTTCAAGGGAGCATGAAATGAAGGGTCCAATACACAGATGGAAGAGAGAGGACCGTGGAAGGTTTTCTGCAGGGTATGGACAGATTTGAATATCTCAAAGGACAAGAGTTAGGGAGAGAGGAAGGAACATCCTTGTCCCAACATCATGAAAGTTGAAAAGAGTCTGCGCACGAGACTCTGCCAGGTCATCATTCGACTCCACTTGTAAGGTGCTCACACTCTATGAACTGTGGTGAGTTATTCCCCCTTGTTTGCTTCTCACAGAGAAGAATCCCTTTTTTTTCATTTCCTTAAGTTCCATTCCTTCTGAGCCTCTGAGTCTAGGCTTTTGTGAGTTCTCAGTGAAACTGAGTGACTATTGCCTCTTCCTTATTACTAAGTCCAGTGGAACCTTCTTGGTTCTGGTATTACTTGATGTTTCTCTTAGGTGAAATTGTGAGTCACCTCCTTTGGGCTTTTGTAACACTCCGTGTTTTTTAGTTTTCAATGTTATCTCTACACATCCCCAATCTCCTTTATGGGCTCCTCTTCCTCTGCCTCCCTCTGAAATCTACCCTGGGCATCTCATTCATACATACCCTGGTAATTCCTTAATCTCTCTTTTTGTTTAACATTTCCCTGCAGACATGCTCCTCCTTACCTACTGGAATATTTGAATGCCAGACTGACACCTTATTTGTTAAATGATTAATAAAACGGTCCTTGTTTTCCACCTGTCCCACCCAACCCGGTCTCCGCCCAAACCTGCTCCTCTGCTTGTTCCCAGCCTCACCTTAGAGCCTTTCCTACACTACAGATCTGGAGTCCTCTGGCACATTTTCTTTCTTGCCAGTTTGTTGCCGAAAGCTCAGTCCTTGTTCCTGCTGCCAATCCAATAACAAGGACACAGTTTTTTTTTTTTTTAAATATTTATTTTTTAGTTTTCGGCGGACACAACATCTTTGTTTTGTATGTGGTGCTGAGGATCGAACCCGGGCCGCACGCATGCCAGGCGAGAGCGCTACCGCTTGAGCCACATCCCCAGCCCAAGGACACAGTTTTGAGATAAAGGAAGAAGAAGGTTTATTGCTTTGGTAGCAAAGGAGAAACAAGGGACTCCTGTCTCAAAGGCTGAGATTCTGCCCATCAGCCCAAACAGGGGGCTTTTATAGAGGTGACTCAAAGGCTACAACCCACTGTTCTCTGTTGGAGTTGTAATTCACTTGTTAATTTGGGAGATAGTCATTTCTGAGATCTTGCACTATCCCCAAAGACTGAATTACTTGATTCCTGAGTGTACTCAGGACAGATGACTCTGCCTAGGATGGGGAGCAAGGCAATCCTGCTTCCTCTGAGATTAGGGAGGGGGGAGATTATGGAGGAGCAGGGAGAGGGGAAGAGAAAGAAACATGTCCATTTAAAAAATAAGTTTCAACGGCAGAGCAGCAAGGGTTATATTCAAGGCATAAAGTGGACCACTGCTACAAATTTATATGATCGCAGGACAGTTCTTCTCACTTGTTCTTCCTTGATGGCAAGTCCCCTTTTCCTTAATGTGAATGTCATCCTCCAGGCTCTCATAAACCTTTTTTTTTCTGAACTGCTTCACTTTGCTACTGAGAAAGCAATATTTTATTTATATTTAATTAATAATTAATTAATTTAGCAATACTGGAGATTGAACCTAGGGGTACTTTCCCACTGAGGTACATGCCCAGCCCTTTTAATTTTTTTTTTTTTTTATTTTTTATTTTGAGGCAGGATCTTGATAAGTTGCTCAGGATGGCCTCAAACTTGCAATCCTCATGCCTCAGCCTCCAGAGTTGCTGACCTTAGAGTAATAAGGGATTACAGGATTGCCACAGGATGTCCAGTGAAAGGGGTCTCTTAAAAATGCAAATTAGATCTACTAATCCCCTCTTTAAAATATTTCCAGGGCTCCTTAGTTCCTCAGGCTAAATTCTAAAATCCTAACATTGCACATTGCTATACACTTCAAATTCCCATAATTCGTCTCTGTTTTTCAACTATTTTCCCTCACCCCAATCCTACAATTTCAAATTTCTCATCTTTTCTGACTGTCTTCACTTTCTCCTTGTTGGTGGGAAAGGCTTATTTTTAACTTCTTCCTCTGATTATCTCTCTCTTCCTCAGACCTGTCCCTGAAACTACTCTCTCAGCTTTCCCTGACACCCCTAATTGGTATTCTGATAGGTGTACCTGTGTACAAAGGCTCCTGACTGAAGGGCTGGATTTCTTTTGCTAATTTGCTCAGAGGTGCTGGTCAAATTAAGGGTGACTTTGGTCCCATGTTACCTATTTACATATCCTTATTTCCCCCAAACTTAGCTCTTTAGCCTGAAGGACTTGACATTTTACCTTCAGGGTCAGACATACTGACTGTCCTTAAACTGTGGTGCAAACTATGGCATAAAAATCATACCTATTTATGTGCATCAGTTTAATAATTTACCATGTATTTTTATATTTATTATTTTTTTCTAATTCACAACAAGGCTGGTTGATTAGTCATGGGGAAGGGAAGGAAGCAGATTAAAATGGTAACTTTTAAATCACTTGGGAAGCTCTGCCCTGACCTCCATTGTCTCCCTAATATATATTTGAATTCTCACTGTGTTTCTCTAAATCATTATTTTTTCCCCTAGTGACTGAATTAAGTTGGGGGCAGATTTGGAGGACATTCGACTAGTACTTTCTGTAAAGTTGCTTGTGCAAAAGCTGAGAAGAAGCATAACCCTAATGAATGTTTTTTTAGAAGCAGGTAGCTGCTTACTGAAGGTGAAATTTCTCTATTTTCTTAAACCTCATTTTGCTAAGGTCATAAACTGCTCTAATTGACTTCTACCTCTGATTCTAAATTATTCTCCTAAAAGTGTACCCAGTAGAACGGAGAGAGCATGTTGAATTCTGCATCTTCTAAGTACCTGTTCTTCCTCCTAGGGAGATATTCCCTGTATGTATCTATCCCCTGTGGGAATCATACCTCAGGAAAGAAAATAATGAACTTCCTGCCTAGCTCTTGTTATTTACATGCTCACATTCTCCAAATACCTGATGGAGTTTTCTTTTTTCTCTATGGTTTTCTCCTTTCCGTTTTTCTCCTCTCCTGCGCGCGCACGCACACACACACACACACTCTATATTTCATTTCTTTAGTCAGAGCTACTCTAGTTTTTTCCTTCAAGGTGCATAGTTTTCAACCCCATCTGCTCAATCAGGCTTCCCCCTTTTTAAAAAAAATGTAAATTGATCATTTAAAAATAAATGACAGCGGAATGCATTACAATTCTTATTACACATATACAGCAAAAGTTTTCATACCTCTGGTTGAATATAAAGAATACACTGAATGTGTTTCTTCCTATTAGGTGCAGACAAATGTATGGAATTATTTGAATGCACTGGTAGCTTATGCTTTTACTCAGAGGAATCAGAAACTAAGAGTGAGTGACTGATGCCTCAGGCTTTAAAGTTACAAATTAGGAGGTGTTAATGAATAAGAGTGAATACACAGTACCAGATTGAGGAAGAAGGTTAGACAGTACTATGGTCAAGAGTGTGTGGACATGGACAGAGTTGCTATTCCTTCTTGCCTTTGGTGCAAAAAATGGTGTAGAACTAAAAATCAGTTCAGAGACCTTGAGTCCTTGTGTAAATATTTAGTATTTATTATTTCAAAAGCACTCTGCTGTCACCAGGATACAGTTTAGTAATTCCAGCTATCAAAAGGCTAAGGCAGGGGGATTGCAAGTTCAAGGCCAGCCTCAGCAACTTAGTGAGACCCTGTCTCAAAATACAATAAAAAAAAGAGATAAGGATATTGCTCATGCTTGCCTTGCCTGTGTGAGGCCCTGGGTTCCTTGAACAGTACCACAGACATAAATATACAAACAAACAAACAAATAAATAAATAAATGAAACTTAAGGCAGCCTACCCAGTGAAAGCTCAGGAACTAACCTACAGACCAAAGAGAAAAAGGAAAAGAAAAAAAGAGACATTTTTATAGTTTCTAAAACAAAATGGCATCATGTCTTCCCTGATGGTTTATCCTAATTTCCATCTAGATTTATAGTACAGTAAAACTATACAGGATAAATTTTTAAGGGAATTTCCTGAGTAGTTGGATTGTTGAGTACTTGCTGCTAACATTTTTGATTATGTGCCCAAACCAAAACAAAAGAATGCATTTAGCTTCCTCAATGAGGACTTGTGAAACCAAACACAAATGAAACCAAGGGAAGCAAGATAAGGGCTCACCAGTTTATGAAACTTGCTAATGGTACTTTAAATAACTCCCTCCCCCTAGACTTTGCTCTCACTCATCTTTCTTACTCCACTTGATACATTTTTTATTATTTTGAAAAACAATCTGAAACATTGAGGATATGTCCCATTTTGGATCTAGAACTGTTGGGAGAATCGTTACAAAAATCACTGCAGACTTAGACTTACACTTGGCCTACAAGATCAGACTCATCCATTTGTTCTTCCATTTAGCAGATCTTTTTTGAATATTCATCATGTCGATTTTACTCTTCTAGACACCTGGAGTACGGCAATCAACAACAGCTGACACAATAACAAACAAGTAAAGCCTGTCAGAGGTCAGATTGCAATAAGTGGGCTGCAGCTGCAAGTGAGGAGGCATACTTTGCAGACACTGCTGGGAGGAGCCTCTCAGGGCCCTTTGATGGGAGCCTACCTGCCTTGGCTGAGAGCAGCACACAGCCATGCAGGATGGCAGGGGGTGGGGTGATGAGGCTGGAAGGTGACAGGAGCTGGTCAGCTGTGGTGAGGACCTTCCCTTTCCATCTAAGTGAGATGGTGTGATGAATTAAATGCCTTTGTCCACCCTGCAATACAAGTGCTGAATCCCTAACCCCCAGGGTGAGACATTTGTATTTGGAGATGAGGCTTTGGAAGCCTCATATAAGGCTTCCCCCCTGCAAACTCTTCTGTTAATGTAACAATATTCAGAGGTAAGGTGAGAGGATTGTGAGAACTCTAAACCTTATAAGTTCATCCAAGTTTGAATGGTCTAACTGGGGGTGGGGGGATGGGTAACTGTAGGCAGGTAAAGTGTGGCTGGTGGAGTTGGATCACTGGGAGCTTGCCTACATTCCCTGGAAGGCTTCATCTCCACTCCCCACCCCACAACCTCACTTCCTGGTTTCCCTGAATGGAAGAGGCCTTCTCCACCTTGCCCTTCCAACATGATGTTCTACCTTATGTTGTGCCTAGAGTAATGAAGTTGGCCAACCAAGGACCAAATCTCTGAAACCGTGAGCTCAAAATAAACTTTTCCTCCTCTAAGTTGTTCTTGTCAGATATTTTGGTCAAAGAGACAAAAGGCTGACTAACAGAAGTGGTTAGGTCAAAATGGAACATTGAAGGTGGGACTCTCATGATATAGTATTAGAGTCCTTATAAGAAGACCAGAGCTTTCTCTCCCCAGCATCTGAGGACACAGCAAGATGGTTACTAGAAGTAGGAACCAAATCTGCCAGCACCTTGAACTTAGACTCCTCGGCCTTCAGAACTGTGAGAAATAAAGGTCTGTTGGTCTAAGCCACCCTGACTTCTGTTATGGCATCCCAAACTGACTAAGAATAGGAAGGCTTTGGAAAGTTTTGAAGAGAGGAGTGAGCTGATCTGGTTTCTGGGTGAAGAGGATTACTCTAAATGCTACCTTCTAAGCAGCCAAAGCAAAGACTAGAAGACATATTAGGAGCCAGTTGCAGTAATTGGTGAGTTGTAATAGAGTGGCAGCTGTGGAAATGGAGCAGTGACCAGATGCAGGGTGTATTTTGAAGGTAGAACTGAATATACTGGTGGAGTATATGTGAATTGTCACATATGGGGAAGCCAAGGATAAATCCTGAAAAACTGGAAGAAAGGAGTTTCCCTAGAGGCAATCAGCACAGCCAGGAGTGGGTGAGTAGGTTATAAACTGAAGAAAAGAGGATTAGTCACCAGCATGTTAATTTCATTGTACCTTCAAATGGAGATGCCAAAGAAGTAATTAATATAAGTCTGAAGTTTGGTGGAGATTAAGGCTGGAATACAGAATCAGGAATTGACAGCATGCCACCAGGAATAGTACTTAAAATATTTAACAATAAATATGGCCTGAGTCCCAACCAATCAGAACAGAGGCAGCCTTAACAATGGGCACAGCTGTGCGCTTTCTGTCAGCAGGAGATCAGTCCAACTTGTACCCACATGTGTGAAAGATAGCTCTTCCCTCTTTTTATTGTGTGTGTATGTGGTATTGGGGATTTAACCCAGGGACACTTTACCACTGAGCCACATCCCCAGCCTTTTTTATTATGGGGGAGGGGACAGGGTCCTAAGTTGTGTGGGGTCTTGCTAAGTTGCTGTGCTGAGAAGGACTTTGAATCATAGTAATCCTCCTGCATCAGCCTCCCAGGTGGCCGGGATTGCAGGTGTGCACCATCACAACTGGCCCCCTTTCCACTTTGGACCTTCTTAGCCTTTACAGACAAACTATAAACTTTGTGGCTAAACCTTGAATGCAGATTCCCCATTAAAACTAAAAAGGCACTAACTAGAAAGTATAAGGAGTGGATATACATTTTCTATATCTGTATATGTATCCACTACCTGATTCACATTATGCCCAGTCACTCTTTTCTTGTAGAGGAGAAATACAGATACTTAACATATTAGTATATTTTTGAAGGCCAGGGACAAATTTAAAAGTGCTGACTTTTAAGTACAGCAAACCCACATTTGATCTTCCATATTGCTACCTGTTTTTCCTCCCTTTTTCAGAAATCAAAATGTGTGAAGCTGAAACTAAGTCTGCTTCACATTGTTATGAGGACTAGAAATTCTATATGTAATGGATCTCTAGCAGTGCCTACTGTTTTGCAATTACTTACCTGAATGGTATGCTTTTAGAACTTAAAGGCAGCTTAACTTGTCTTGTATCCTTAACAATAGTAGTTTAGATCATTTTAACAAATGTTCAGTCCTTTTAAAATGTTAACAATGGACTAAGATTCTAATCTGTACTCAGTAATATTTGGGCTTACATTTATGCACACTTGGACACTCCTGTTTACCAAGAGGAAATGTAAGTGGTCATCAAAGAAAATAATGGTTTTGATTAATTTTCCTCAAAAGTCAGATTGGAAATATTAAAAAATGTCTCACACTGCATTAACTATCAGTTATATGTTTATATAAATTTTTGCTCAAAGTTGTTACAAATCCGTCACCTTTGTTGATAAGCCCCTATAGAATAGGGACTTTTTTTTTTTTTCAGGACCTGGGCTTTATATGAGGATAATCACAAGGCCAGTTAAAATGTGTATGTTGGGTGAAGGTCTTCTAGGCTTCTGAAGGTCGTACTCAAGAACTTGATGATCTGAGGGAAATGACTTGATTGCCTTCCAAGATACATGGGGATATAAATTCCGTTAGGTTTCCAGACAGGGCCTCAGCAAGTTGCTGAGGCTGACCTCCAACTTGTGATCCTCCTTTCTCAGCCTCCTAAATCACTGAAATCACAGGCATGTACCACTGCACTGGGTGTTTTGCTTGTTGTTGATTCCCCAATACCTGGAAAGTTTCCTGGCACAGAACGGGTACTTAAGAAATATTTGTTGAGTTAAAATGTGAAAACAGAGTACTGTAGTACTAATTGCATCTCAGTGGCATATAGAAATGTAAAGTGGTCAGACACTACATGAGTCTGTCATTTCTGTAAATGCAACTTTTAATTGATTTGCAAGTGGCTTTCCTTGGAGCCATGATGCCCCTACTGGACTTGGTGTCCTGTTACACTGGATATGGTTCTTTTTTCCTCCTCATTAATATTATGGATTTTTCTTTGCAACTTTCATTTCCACCAAAGAAGTCTAGAAAATGCTGTACTCCCCATTTTATTAGTAGGTCAATATTAATTGGTCAGGTCTCTCTTTGATTTGAAAATGTTCTTTCCTAAGAGGTGTCTCAGTCACTCCTTAAAGTCAATACCTCTTCCGATTCACAGAGGTTTTAGTCACTCTTTTGGTGCTGTGATTTAAACACCCGGCCAGAACACCTGTAGAGGAGGAAAAGTTTATTGGAAGGCTCATAGTTTCAGAGGTCTTAGTCCATAGAGAGCAGGTTCCATTCCTTGGGTGAGGCAGGACATCATGGCGGAAGAGTGTGGCAGAGAGAAGCAGCTCATATGATGATCAGAAAGCAGAGAGAGACTCCACTCTCTAAATACAAAATATATACCCTGAAGCCACGCCCCCCCCAAAATCACTTCTTCCAGCCACACCCCACCAACCTCCAGTTACCACTCAGTTCATCCCATCAGGGATTAATTTGCTGATTGGGATAAGGAAATAACCTAATCATTTCTCCTCCAATCCTTCTTGTATTGTCTCACACATGAGCTTTTGGGGGATACCTTACATCCAAACCATAACACCACATGAGCCTGAATAAAAATGTCAGAATTTAGCAGTAGACAGAGTCCTGATTCAAAACTGTCTATTCTCAACAACATGTAAGGATCAGCTGTAGAGGATCATCGAAGGGAAAAAAAAGGGAAACCTTGAAGGCTGCCTCTTTGTTGTTAGTGGTTCTTTTTTGGAGGGTGGAGGGTGATGAGTATTGAACCCAGAACCCAGAGGTGCTTTAACACTGAGCCCTTTTTTATTTTTTATCTTATTTTTGAGATGGGGTTTCACTAAATTGGTGAGGCTGGTCTTGAACTTGTGATTCTCCTGCCTTAACCTCCAGAATCCCTGGGATTAAGGCCATGATGTCCAGCTAAGGCTGCTCTTTTGTAAGGGATACTCTGAAAGATTGGCAAATGACTTTCAGTGTTTTTGTGACTCCACTAGAGATGGCACTATGATTTATATTTGTGTTTTTGTCATACTTTTAAAAGCCAATATTTTAAATAAAACATGCACAATAATCCTGCCCTTCCTAGCTGTTACATGACAGTACATTTTTTGGACTTAATTCTTTAAATCATAGCTATAATTTGAATGTAGCTGGGGGTGGTGGAGTATGCCTATATTCCTACCAATTCTGGAGACTGAGGCAGGGGGATTGAAACTTTGAGAGCAGCTCCAGCAATTTAGAGAGACCCTGTACTAAAATTAAAAAAAAAACAATAATAATAGAAAGGGCTGGTGATATAGATGTAGATCTGTGGTATAGTGCCCTGGGTTCAATCTCCAGTGCCACCAAAAAATTAAAATAAAATAAATATAATGTGCCAGGCACGATGCTGACAGCTCTGTATGCATTATCTTGTTTAATAGTTCTAATAACTGCCCGAGCAAGGTACATTGTTATGCTCATCCTTACAAATTTACAAATGAGAAAAGAAGGTAAAGGTACTAAGCCCTTCAGCCATAAGTAACTAACAAGTGGCCAGGCTTCCATTGTATGCCAGGTATTATTCTTGCAGAGCCCACCCTCACCCTGCACTGCATCTCTCTGTGACAGCTATGGAGGTCTGGGATTGTTTTGTTTATCCTGTTGGAATTGACAATTACAGTAATGGCCAAATATACTGTGACATTAATTCCCCCTGGAAGTGTAATGTGATTATGTTTGGTAAACTGAATGAGTGTCTGATATCTATGAATGCTGCTTTTAATTGATTTACAAATGACATTATTTGGAGCGGTGCCTGCTGGCATTGGACTTGGTGTCCAGTTGCACTCTATGTTGCTGTCTTTTTCTTTTCTTCATCGACAGGGTTTTCTGTGTTAGACAATTTGAATCATGTTCTTTGAAAGTAGCCTCTGAAGAGAACTTTGTAATTATGGTAACTATGGTGAGGTAGCCTTTGAGTAGAATTAATAATAATAATAAAAAAATCCCACATGCAGTAGGAATTACTTTTGGTTATTGCCCATAAAACTAGCAGAGATGGATAGACTAATAATTTTTAAATGTGATTTTGGACCTCTATACCTTATAACTTTTATCATATATCAGATATCATATATCTTTTAATGTCTACCTTTAGTTTCCTCATATTGACTTGCTTGCAAAGCTCCTGATGTTTCTTCAGTAGAATTTACTTTATAATTTAATGGCCACATTATCCTGACTCAGGTCTTTATATAAAAAAGCATCTATTCTTCCATTTAGAGCAGATGGTTAGGGGAAACAAGCTACCCTTTGAAAAACCATAAAACTGACCTTATGCGTTGGAATGGATTATGTCCCAGTCCTGCACAGAACATTATTTTGTGATGTGACTTTTCAGTATTTTGAGGTTTCATGTCTCTCTGTCAAGTTTCCAGTTCAAGCTGAGAACACCCTAGGAATTTGGACCTGAAGTTGCTCAGATTCTGTTCTGTTTCTCTCTCCAAGGGCACTTTTCAAGTGTCTGTAGACTTGGGAAGCAAGATTTAGCAGAGGGAGTATCATTTAGTTACTATAAATATTATGTTTTTTGCTATGGAAGGACAATGACTCGACTTGCAAGCTGTATTTTGTTAGTTCTATGTCCTTTGTCCCCACCTTTTCTTTTCTTTTTTCTTTCTTTTTTTTTTTTTTTTGAGGGGGGACTGCATTTGCTTATTTTTGTACTGAAAATATGTCAGAATGTTTTGAGGTTGAACTTTTATGATTCACACATCTGTGCTGTGTGAATCAATCATGACTGCTGATGAATGATATTGATTCTAAGTCAGAGAGCATGAAAGCTCATGCTAAAGCACAGAGAAGCAAAGTTAATAATAATAGGGTGCTTATCGTTTTGCTTTTCTAAGGGTTCTCTCTTTATTATATGCATTAGTCCTTGTGTTCCTTTGGGGTTAATGCTGAAGTTGATACCAGAGGAAAAGCTTTGAGAAATCAGAGAAAAATGAAGAAGCTTAATGTCAAGAATGAGAGGGAAGTTACAAGAAGTTTGTTAATTTCACAAGTTTGGATTTTATAAGATTTTCTATTAGATCAAGAGCCTCTCTATGCTCATTGTTAAAAGTTTTGATTGCTTTAAAATTGATAACCACTTTGCGTGAACATACTTATATACAGTTATGAAAAATGGTGTTGTGAATGGATAATTATGATTGTAATGCAGTCCACTATTGTCTTGTATGTAAGAAATTTAAAAAAGTTAAAAAAATGAATAAATTGATAACTACTATTATGCTGTAAATTCATGTGCCAAAGCTCCAGAGAGTCATAAATGCATATGCATATTATCTTCCTACTTCTAAACAGTAATATTTCAATTAATAAAGGTAAACATACTAACAATTCCATCTTTGAAGTCCTCTATCCTTTTATATTTTCCTTCAAAATATCCAAATTAAATAGAACTCTATAAGGACAGCTTAATATCAGCATTGTTGTAGGAAAGAACGCATGACCATAATCTAGAACAGTCGTTTCTTCACTCACTGTTATATGTATCTCCTTCTGAATTATTTTTCAGATTATTTTGTTAATTGTAGATAGATCATGGCACCAGGTTTTCACCACTACACATAATACTCAACTTGTTTCTCTGAAGGTATTACCCAGTTCCCACCTAACCAAAGGCAAATGAATACCAAGGAACATTTACCCTTGTGCATTTTGGTTTTGTTCCGAACTTCCTTCCAAGACATTTGATTTGCTCTTGTGTATGTTGGTCTGTAAAGGGTGGAAGTATTCCAGAAGGCTGCTAGCTTATTGGCTAGCAGATTCTCACTGGTGAGGGAACTGTTGATCAGTGTTGGAGGTGACCACTGCAACCAGTTTGGATGCTGTTTAAAATCATCAAATGGACCACCTCCAACAACTGTGCCATTCTGTACTCACAAATCACAATAAAAAGAGATGGGAAAAGGTAATTTTTTTTAATGGCCTAATATAAAAAACATCACCTACTTTAAAATATCAGTTTGTGGTTCTGGTTTCAATGAAGAAGTAACTCCTGAATTCTATTTGAACAACAAAGAGGTGAACTGTAATTGTTTTCCAAGGTCACGGTCAGGTCAGAAACTATGGGACTTGATTTTTTTTTTTTTAAACTATGTTGTGTTCAAGAAATTTTATATGAAATACAAGTGTGGTAGATATTTGCAACATCTTATAATATTTTGAGTAGACTTTCTAAATTAGTGAAATTATGGCATTATACTTCCTGTCTTACAAACTTGAAAGCTGGAAATCAAATCCTGGTCTCTTGCTGCTAGCATGCAGGCATGTCTTTATATGTGGCCTTGCCCAATCTGCAGTGTTCGCTTTTCTTCATTTGAGGATTGTTCTGTCAGGAAACAGATTTGGCATAGATCATCTATTGTTTGTCAGTGAGTATGATGATATAGGGCTCTGGTTGGAGTGATTAGAAGTATTAAATCTAATTCTTGACTCATAAGTGACTGATTCTGGTGACTCTGGCAATTGTAGTACATGACTATATCAAGGGCAGCTGATACAGGGGCATCTGCTTTCTCATCAGGCTAGTTTTGGATATTAGTTTGGGACTTTTTTTTTTTTTCCTGAAAAATTAGACCTGAGCCTTCCCAACAATTCTGGATGCTACTTGATATTGGTTTAATAAATTTCTTAAAACAATGGGAGTGGATTGAAATGTTTCAGTCAATATAGTAATTCTGAGACCATGACTAAACAAATGTCTAATTCATTTTTCTCTAGAACCACATATCTAATGTCTAATAATTCATTAATTTTAGGGAGGACAAATAAGCTAACTAAAAAAGTAGTCATAATGGATAATAAATTTGTGAAGTCTTTTATCAATAACACTGTGTAATACTCATTGATAATGTTTTTCAAGACAATTGAAAAGGAAACTGTCTCTATTTATGCCTTGTTCTCTGTCCTTATATAGCTCAATTCTATTTAAACATTTCTTTCCATTGAAAATAACTACACATTCATTTTTTGTTACCCACCAAATGGATATTGAGTTAAGCATGACTAGGAAGGAAAATAAAGGTGACCTAGATAAAGTGTTGAATTTTTGTCTGAATTGCCTGATTTGTGGATAATATGGGCTTGATTCATTGTATTGACTGCTCTTCTTAGTCAATATCCTAAATGTCCACTTCTCAAAGGAAGTTATATTGTAAGCTATCAAAGTAAAATAGCAAAGTTATATGTATCTCCTTCTGAATTAGAAAATTTGTTTTTCTATCTGTTCTCTTTTTTACCAAGAACATAATCCATTGACAAGAATACATTTATTTGCATGTAGTATCATCTAAAGAATTTAAGAGAGTTGAAATTCTTTTGTACATTTAAGTCAATTCACTGCTAGCCCTGAGGTTCCAAACAGATGTGGTCCATTGTTTTTCAAACTGTTCATTGTTCATCTACTTACCCGTGGCCACTAATTCTCATGAAGCTAAATGTCAATAGTGTATTTCATACAGTGATGTTTAGTGTTTTTGTTTTTGTTTTTGGTACCAGGGATTGAACTCAGGGGCACTTAACCACTGAATCACATGCCCAGCCCCTTTTTATATTTTATTTAGAGACAGGGTCTCACTGAGATGCTTACTGCCTTGCTAAATTGCTAAGGCTGGCCTTGAACTCTGGATCCTCCTGCCTCAGCCTCCCAAGCTGCTGGGATTAGAGGCCTGTTCCAGGCAAGGGTTGGTATTATTGTGTGTAACTTATGTTTCAGTTGCATGTGTGTATATTTTTGTTTATATACTCATTGAGTCACTACATAGAAGGCAAGTTTTACTGAGAGTCAGTTTACCTTGGAAAAAAAATGATCAATTAACAAAATGAAAAATATTTAAAAGACCAAAAACTTACTTTTGATCAGTTAATGCAATTTTTATTAAAAATCTAAATTATTAAAATTGTTTTGAGTCCCTTTTTGGTTTTCAAATTGACTGTGGCAAAAATGGTCACCCAGAAGTTTTTACCTTAGGTTGTACGAGTTTCTGATGCAGACTTATTTCTTCAGATGATTCAATTATATCAGTAGTTTATAAAAGTTTTTCTGAGACTCCACTTATGGGTGGTTCTTTTTAACTGGGCACTTACCAGCTTCCTGCTTATTGTGTGTGTGTGTGTTTTCTTTAATAAGAATTATGAAATTGAAAGAATATGCTCTCCAAATTTAAAAAACACAGTTTCTTAATTCCATTGTCCTATTGAATTATAAATTATTTTATAGTTTAGGTGTTTTGTCCTGTACTAGAAATGGAGAATTTTTTAGGTTGATGAAGATGTTCTTCCAGCTTTGCTTGACAGTGTTGGGTGCAGCTTCACTTTGTGCTACTGGTACTTGGGAACTAGAGGACTAAGCTAGGTCTGATGGTACAGGCCAATAATCCCTGTGATTTAGGAGACTGAGGCAGGAGGATTGTAAGTTTGAGGCCAGCCTCAGCAACTGAGGTAGACCCTATTTCAAAATGAGAAATAAAAAAAAGGGGGTTGGGGGTGTAGCTCAGTAGTAGGGTATCCCAAGATTTCACCCCTAGTACTGCAAAAAACAACTAAAAAAGACCAGGTACAGCAACTCTTTCTTCATTTCTCAGACTATTCAAAAGCCCTTCTGTTTAGGAGATGTTACCATACGAAACTTTTCTACAATGACACTAAAATCACATTTCATTTTCTAAGATTTTATTATCCTTAAAAAAAAAAGAAAAGAAATTCACCTTTACCAGAAAGAAAACATTACCTTCATTTTTTTATTATGTAATAAAAGACCTTTCTTTTCCACCCTTTTTATTCATATGCATCATCTTTAGAGAGTTGTTTTTGCTAGGGAGCCCTAAATATGTCATGAAATGATGAATGATTTGAATGCCCAGAAACTTTGTAGCAGGAAAGATAAATCCTCTGAGAGGATCAGAGAGGGTGATAGATACGAAATACGTCAAACTTCACTGTTCCACGGCAGGAATCCAGAGAAAAGGTCACCCAGACTTCTGATTTTATTGCTCACTTCTAAATACAATTTTTATATTAGTGTTAATCATAGTTTATATTAATATTAAAGATGAAGATGACTTTTTTTACAATTAACGAGGGTGTATCTCTTAATCCTTTTCAATTTCTTTTATATGCCCTTTCCTGATGGAAGGCAGTGTTTCAGTGGGTTTTAAACTGCCCTATAACTTGCCTATGTTGGATCTAATGATGTCATCTTTTTTACACTCTTTTTGATTATACATGAAGTATTGAATAGTCAGATTGTATCTAGAAAAATAGAAACTTACAAAGTACATTGATTTTTGTGGTAATGGATTTATAAAAAAAAAAAAGTTTTACTTTGTGAACAGTTAGCCACCTAGGTTTAATTTCCCCTTCTACTAAGCATTTGCGTTTATTTATGATACTGATGGTATCTTAAAGAGTGGTGCTAGAGATCACTACATATGATTAAAGAGCTAAAAAACATGTTTATTTGAAACCAAACAAAAAAATAAACAGAATTGATCCTCATTACATGTAGATTCTGTATGTTCAAGCTCACCTGCTTTTGAAAATGCATTTGTAACACTTTCAGTGTTTTGGTGGTCACCTGACATTCACAGTCATGCAGAGCAGGGAAAAGTCTGAGTCACCCTGTATCTGTGCCTGTGTTAGCTGCCTTCCAGCAAGGCGATACTCTGCCTGTTCACTGGCAATGGAATGCTATGCTTTTGTGCCTTTTCTGCTAATTTTGCACGTTAAAGTGGTTTCTAATACTTCCAAGTTCAAGAAGGGCAAGATGTACCTTATGGAGAAAATGCTCGTGTTAGATTAGCTTCATTCATGCATGAGTTATAGTGTTCTTGACCAACAGTTCAATGTCAGTGAATCAATAATACATATTAAATAGGGTGTCTTTAAGTAAACGCACACATAAAACAAGCTTTTATATATTGGTTGATTGTCCACATGTTATGATGAGAGACTATAGGAGGCTAACCACATATTTCTCACCAGAACAATAGTTTAATATGTACTAAGTTAATGTCCATGTTGACTTCATAGAACTACTTCATAAAACTACTGAACATAAGGGGAATCACCTGTATTGAGCAATTTGAGATATATTGTAGCAAAATATCATGGAAAACAATGATTTGAAACAAAAGAATAAAATTTAACTTAAGAATGGGAAAATAAACAAGGAGAGAAATGAATTACAGTAGATGGGGTAGAGAGAGAAGATGGGAGGGGAGGGGAGGGGGGATAGTAGGGGATAGGAAAGGTAGCAGAATACAACAATTACTAATAGGGCATTATGTAAAATTGTGGATGTGTAACCGACGTGATTCTGCAATCTGCATTTGGGGTAAAATTGGGGGTTCATAACCCACTTCAATCTAATGTATGAAATATGATATGTCAAGAGCTTTGTAATGTTGTGAACAACCAATAAAAAAAAATAAAAAAAAGAAGAAAAAAAAATTTAACTTAAGTATTCACTAGCAACATAATTATTTTGAAAGATGTTTTTCTGTACTTCCTTTAGCTTCCAAGAGAGCATCATATGATAATAGATGTTTTAAAAGAAATAAGTAGAAAGCTTCCTGGTGTTAATTTGCTGCTTTATTCATGGGTAAAATTAAAGCTCATTATTATAAAAAATTATTTATTAATTTCCATAAAAAAAGCGTAATTCTTCATTTGTATACTATTGTGAAAATGTTTAGTTAGATGCAGGTGGATTGTTCTAGGACAGAGCTGCGACCTTCTAACTCTAGCCCCTAATTTGGATATGAAGAGTAGAAAGACCAGTTTGCCAAGATCAGAGTCAAGTAGAGGGACCAGTGTGCCAAGATTGGAGTCAAGCTTTTAGTAGCCAAGGCCTAAATTAATGCCTCCTCATTTAATCAAGTGCTTCTGTTCTTTTCTGAAGCTAGAAACCCTATTGTCACACATGCTAGAATAACTGCATAGTGAAGACCACAAGTATAAAAGGATGTATTTCAGGCAATATTTATTTATACAAATAAACTTGTCAACTTTATTTGAGAAAATGTAAAAACAAACTTGTATTGTAGCAGTTATTTTAAATTTAATAATGTTATTTAATTTAATAATAACAATAATAGATGACATTAGTACTTATTGGTACCATGCACCATTTTAAGCTCTTTATGTATATTATCACCATTAATTGTCACAAGTTATTGGAGAGATTCTGTTGTTATCTGTATTTTATAAGTGAGAGAATGAAATAGAGTTTAAATAAGTGTCCAGGTCCATTTGATTAATGAGCAGCAACTAGGTTCAGAGTCTCAAATATGATAAATGGTGCTCTGATACCTTTTACTTTATTTATAATTATAAACATATATATGCATATATACTATATATATCCATACATTATCTTATTTTTTTGTGGTACTAATGATAGAATCCAGGGGGTGCTTTACCCCTGAACTACAGTTTTTTTCTTGTTTTTTTTCTTTTCGTTTCTTTTCTTTTTTTTTCTGAGACAGAATCTTGTTAATTGATTAGGGCCTTGCTAAGTTGCTGAGGCTGGCCTCAAACTTGTGATCTTCCAGAGTAACCACCATGCCTGGCCCTGACAACTCATTTTAATGTGCTGAAGTCAAGTAGACAAGAGTAGATTTCATTTGCTAAAGAACGATTTATCAACTTTTTAAAATGTCTCCATTTAGACGTATATTTGACATTTCTAATTTTCTCTCATCTTCTCAACCTGCTGCTCCTCCTCCATTTTCACCTGTATAGAGGTTCCTGTCAGCAGTGCTTTCAAAATATGTCTAGAATCTGACCACATTTTCACCTCAATACTACCACCCCGGTTTGAAACTTCATAACATTTCACTAGACTTGACATATGTGTCTTTATGTTTCTGTCTTTGCTTCCTTACACCATATCTTCTAATACATCAGTCACGGTGTTGTTTTTTTTTTTTTTTTTGCCTTTTTCTTCAATAGCATTTATTAGGTATTTTCTTTCTGAATATAAAAGTGATTATCAGCATAGAAATGTTTGAAAATATACAAAAACACAAAGACAGAAACATTTAAATCATGCACATACAACATACAATATGAGAGAGATCAAGTCATAGGCATTACATATATTATTTGGGATTTTTGCATATGTCATGAATAGTTTTGTAGGTAAACAGTCTGCACAGCACGATTTCTAAAGATTTCATAACAAATTAAAAGATGACTCAATACAAACGGTGTTGTTTTTGAAACAACACATCACCTTGTCCTCAGAATACTACAATGAATTCCCAGTTGCCTCTGGGGAAAAGCCAAAGTCCTTCATCATGGCCTTCATCAAACCCCTGCATGACACCCTCCCACACAGACACACCTCTGACCTCAGCACCTGTGTGTTAGCTCTATGCCAGCCACGATGCTTCTCATTCAGGTTGAGTGTACTCTTGCCTCTTAGGACCTTTGTCCTTGCCACTCCTTTGTCTTCCATCTGATTTTCCTGAGGCACCTCATAGCCTGCTCTATTTGTTTTATTCTGGTTTTCCCCTTAAAATTCACTTTCTTCGTGATACCATTCCCAAGCACCTTCTACCTGCCTTCTGAACCTGTTTTTCAGAGCACTTATCACTTTCTTACACCCATGTTTAACTATTTGTTTTATATTAGTAAGTCTTCCCACACTTGAACACATGTTTTGTGAGATGAGGCACATGCATTTCTTTGCCTGCTGTCTTCTAGTATTGTACAGTATTTTGCACAGTGTGCAAAATGGACACATATTTACTGGAAGAACAATGAATTCATCACTGACAGCTCTCTTCCTGTCTTCAACATTCTGTGGATTAAAGGAGGCACATACAGAGGAGTAGAACACAAGTTTGATCCTGCTGCAGGCTCCAGACATCTGACTGATCAGGCAGGTGGTCTCTTCCTCGTGTATCCCACGTGCTTGGTCAGAGAGGATAAGAACTTAACTTTGATCAAAAACATACACAAAAACATCAAGAAAAAGCTCAGTTTGGTGAATATTTTTGTAAGTAAGAGGATGGTAATTTGGGGTGTAGGAAATTGAAAGTGAGATTTCTTAGCATTTCTTTGGTGCCTGTGTGAAGACCATGGGTCATCACAGGTCCAAAGTTTGACTTTCCATTTATTTTGCAATTATAGATACATGGGCTTATCCTTTACCAAGAGAGGATTTGGTTCAGGAGACTGATTCAGAACCAACACACTGATGGACTGATACCAGAAACCATTTATTCCTGCAATAAGCATTTACGTAGTTTCTTAAATATGTCAGAATATGCTAGTCACAGGGAATACAGATGTCATAAATTAGTACCAGTTTTCAAGGAACACATTACCTTGTGGGCACTACCATGTTGACTGCTCAGTGTGTTGTCCCACTTGTATGAGACTTCACATTAGAAGGCAAAGCATATACATATATAAAATATGTATTTTATAATACATCACACATACACACACACACACACACACACAGAGCAAGGGAAAACACAGAGCAAGGGAAAAGGAATGTGTCCAGCTTTTCTACCAAGTGAGCAAGAATGTTCATTGTAATTGATTAAGGAATACAAGGAGAATAGCAAATTTTCTTTTCTTTTCTTTTCTTTTTGGTACCCAGGATTGAGCCCAGGGCACTTGATCATTGAGACACATCACAGCCCTATTTTGTATTTTATTTAGAGGGTCTTGCTGAGTTGCTTAGGCTTCACTTAGTTTCTGAGGCTGACTTTAAACTCATGATTCTCCTGCCTTAGCCTCCCAAGCCACTGGATTATAGGCATGTGACACCACATGTGCCACCATGACCAGAACAACAGCAAATTCTTGATTTCCATTTTACCTTTTTTATTTTTGCTTTTGGTCATTTAATAAAAATGACCAAAAGCAAAAATAAAAATAACTTTATCTTATTCCAAGTATATTACAAGATTCAGTTTGTTGCTTTTTTTTTTTTTTGCATTGGTTATATTTAAGGAATGTTTCCATGGTACTATTTGGCTGGAAATTTGACATAATTCTTGATTTTCTGTATATGGTTATATATCCAACAATAGGATATGTTATTTCCAAGATAGTTAAACTTACTCAAAGCTGATTGAGTTTCACATTTTTATTTCATTTGATAATTTTTACTATGCCCTTTCCTTAAAATATAAGGGAAGTAAAGTCCCTTCCTCTGGGGCTCTTGAATCCTGAGCAACTGCATTTTGAACTTAGGATGAATAGGGTTTCTGTAGTAGAGACTGGTGTAGGTAGCATTCTCGGAAAGGAAACTCTTAGCTCCCTAGTGTTAGAAAAGGGTAAATCTCTTAGGGAACAGCTTTAAACTCTGTTTGTGTAAAGTAAAAATGAGCTTGTCAGTAAATACTTCTGGACCAAAGAAGGCCTTGGGATCCTGGCTCCTGTGTTGTTGTTTATGTATTAAATAAACAACGAGAAGCTCCATGAGGGTGAGTGATAACAACAGAGCTAAAGAACAAAACACGAAATAGGGGCTAGGGTATAGCTCAGTGGTAGAGCTTGGCATGTGGAAAGCTCTGGGTAATATCCCCAGTAACAACAAACAAGCAAACACAAAATATCTAAATATCCTTCTATAAGGGCTGTATATGATGAGACAGCATGTACATATAATGTGACCCTATTCACCAATTAAGCAATTAAATTCACATATATGTAAAAATATATAAATATATACAATAGGTAAATCCATGTATATGTATGTATGTATAAATATGTATGTACAAATATATGTATATATCTTTTATTTAACATTAGTCAATCTTCCCATTTTTGAACATAAGCTCAAGTGGGAGTATCTCATATATATCACAAATATGTACATATGATAGAGAAATATATCATTATTGATCTAGTATAGATTTGCTAAACCAATTAATGAGAAAACCAGCAGAAGTAAAAAGTTTTTCAAAAAAGCATAGGAGTATCCTATAGTCACTGAAAGCAAGAATGCAAGCCTGCACAGCTGAACTGGTTATGGCTCTAGATAATAACACCCTAAACCTTCAGAATCATGTGCTTTGTCATCAGTTTTCCACAGTGAAATACTTAGTCCAGACTTTTCTGTGAATACTTTAGGTTCTTTTGCCATATAAGATCTCTGTTAGGTATCCTTCATATTTTGTTTTGCTCTGCCTTTTTTTAAAATTTTTTTAAATTACATAAAAACCATTCTCATGCTCATGGGCTATATCAAAATTGGCTGCTGATCTAATTTGGCCTCATAGGTCATAGTTTGCCAACTCCTGCTTAAAGCCTAATCAATAGTAAATTTTAAAAAAAGGTAGCTATCGTAGAGAATTAGATAATTCCTGGTTAAGCCAGTCACACAATATTCCATTATGACATTCAAAAGACATATATTTGTTCTTTTCCTACTTGCAGGTTTTAGAAACACACACACACATACACACACACATTGTTTAATAGAGTTGTCTGAGCTATGAAAATATTTACTAGGAGTGCATGGCTCTAATCAAGTTAATCAGCTAATTGGGGAAGGCAATGCTATTTAAATGACTGCAGAATCAAAGGTGTCATTTCAAGTTGTCCAGTTCTATAATAGACAGGTGGGTAGCGTGGCGCCAGCTTCTTTGGAAGGCCACAAGTGACTCTCAAAGAAGTAATGTTTAAAATAAGCTCTGAAGGGGAGGATTAACCTAAGGGGAGGAAAGACAATACCAAAGCAAAGGACTAGCAGGAGAGTATGGTTTGTTGCAAGAGGACTGGGATACCTGTCTGAAAGAAGACCCTTTGTTGTTGGAGGAACTGGAAGGGACAGAGGGAGGGATGACTTGAGGGAAGTGGTAGAGGTAGGGCCTTGAGGCTGGGGTGACCACACTAACCTCTTTTCCAGGGGATGTCCTGGTTTACTGGCATAAAAATTAGTTAGCCTCTTTCACTGCACAGTGTCCCAGTTTGGATGATAAATTATATGATAAGTGGGTCAGGTTAAGGAACTTGCTCCTTAACATAAAAATCAGTAGGAATCATTGAAGAATTTTATGTTGGGTGAATGTGATGCAGTCAGGTTTGCAATTTGAAAGGACAGGTTGCCTTGTGCCTAATGGATTTGAAGCAGGCCACCGAGAATTCTAAATGTTTCCTGGTCACTTTGTTTTACAGGTTAAATCATTTGTTAAATTTTCACAATAGCAAGTTTTAGAAAAGAAAAATCAGGCAACTATGCTTTCTGGATTCATTGGGTCTTTGGATAAAGACAATCAAGACATGTTCTAGTTCATTTAGTTAAACCCTACGGCTTGTTTGCCACATAGTCATGTAGTGTTGTATTCTGATTGGAGTGGATGGTGAGGAGATCATCCAATGAGACCATTGGAATAGGCCTTAGCTGCAAATCCAATAATTTAGAATACAGAATCACAAACTTAGTAAAGGATATTGTCCCAGAGAGTCAAGGAGGGCAAATCATGATTGACTTATTCACAGTAGTACTCCAGAAAATTTGCTATATGACTAAAAGTATGGGACACCCAATAACTATTTCTTAAGGACATTGTGCTCTTTCTTAAAAATCTTAGATGCAGCCAGACGCAGTGGTGCACACCTGTAATCTCAGTGACTCGGGAGGCTAAAGCAGAAGAATTGGAGTTCAAAGCCAGACTCAACAATTTAGCGAGGCCCTAAGCAACTTAGTGAGACCCTGTCACTAAATAAAAAATAAAAAGTGTTGGGGATGTGGTTCAGTGGTTAAGCACCCCTGGGCTCAATCCCTGGTACAAAAACAAACAAACAAAAAAATCTTAAGTATAATGATTCATAAAGCTCCTTAACATTTATCCCATTGGCTAAGAACCTCTAAATGAAGACTCTATTCAAGGCTATAGAGCTAAAATATTTACCTAAAACATTGAAACATATTTACTATTAATGGTTTATTTGGTTTGTTTTGTTTTTGATCAGAATTTTTAGAAATTTTGACAAATATTTTGCTTAGGAGTATTTTGGCAAAAATCAGTTTCATCAAAAAAGAGTTAATGTCATATAGCTGTTTTTATTGAGAACAAAATGTACCTTCTATATTCCTTTTTTTTCTTTTAGTGTCCCTATTTGGCAAATAAAAATCAGGAAGAAAAACTTAATTAAAATGAACAGTCAAATTGAGCATGAAGATATTAAAATCTTAATAGTATGAATGAATAAAATCAGAGTAATTATTGTCCTGTAACTTAGATGCTATAAACATAGGACGTATGTATAAAGATTTAAAATCACAATAGCCCTTTAATAAGGTGTAGACCTTCTCTGGAATATTATGATAATGAAATGACAGAAACTCATATTCCTTAAATTTGGTCTTTAAAAATTAATATATTTACTTAAAACATGTCTCTTCCAGAAAAGAGAAATAAATGTGAAAACTTATAAATTATGAGCAAATCTTTAGTAATTGAAATAACCATTGGGTAAAACCTAGATGGTGAAAAAATTGCCAACTTTTGCTGTCTTTTAGGTTTTCCCTTGTAATTATGAAATAATAAATCGGATGTTATAATACTTACAAACTGCTCTCTGCTGTCTTAAGAGATTCCGGCTTAGTCCATTTTGTGCTGCTAGAATATAATACCTGAGACTGGGTGATTCCTATAGTCAGAAACTTACTGGCTCTTGATTCTGGAGGCCGGGAAGCCTAATATGGAGGGGCCAGAATCTAATAACGACTTTCTTATCACAACATCCTGTGGCAGAAAGACAAGGGGCATGTGATGGAGCAGAGAGGCAGAGGTTGAATTCTACCTGTCATAAGGAACCCACTCCTGTGAAAATGGCCTAAATCCATTCACCCCACCCTTGTGGCCTAAATCACCTCTCACCAGGCCTAGGCGGGCCTCCCACCACTGTTTCATTGAGGATTGAGTTTCCAACAGGTGCTTTTGGGGAGGACGTGTTCAAACCATAGCGTCTCGGAATGTTCATTACTTCTATTTGTGCTGAGTGCAGTCTGGCTTTCCCTCGTGTGTGCTGCTGTACCTGTAATACTGGAAACCATTGGCTGTTTACTCTTTCCTGTACATTCCACTGAGCCTGGTGTGGGTAGATTTTTTTTTTTTTTTTTGTACTTCACTGCTTTTATAAAACTACTTTTATCACCTCCTCCCTCAAACTTCCTTTATTTCCATTCTTTTACTACCCCATCTCTGCAACACATTTTCTCAAATTATAACAACCTACACTTCAGTGCACCAGTGTTCTATCATTTTCTTGGTACATCCCCTCATTTTTTAAATTATACAGCAAATAAGCCTACTAACTTTTCTTCTCTGTCTCTCTGCCATTGTTCCTTATGGTTGGAATTAGCCATATTGATTATTCATTACACCATATTCCTCTGACAATCCTCTTCTCTCAGCAGGCCTGTCTCTCTACTCCAGGGTCAACAAACTTTTCTGCAAAAGCAAAGTAATAAGTATATTAAGTATTCTGGCCATAAGTCTTTGTTGCAAATGCCAAACACTGCAGTCCTAGCTTGAAAGCAGTCATATATAATGCATATACAAATGGATGTGGCGGTGTTCCAAAAAAACTTTATAAAATTTGGTACTCTGAACAGCTGAGTAGGGACTTGAAGGAGATGAGACTGGGAGGCAATGTGAACATCTGGGGAAGAAAGAGTTCCAGGGAGAAGAAATGGCAAGTGTAAAGACTGAGGCAGGTGTTCACCTGGAGTATTCCAATAGAGCCAGAAAGCCAACATAATGGAAGCACAATGGGTCAGGCAAAGAACAGTAATTAGGAGAGGCCAGGGAGAAAATGGAGGAAGGGATATTTTAGGTCAGGAATGGAATTTTCGCTTTTACTCAGAGGCAGTGGAGAGTTAGTCATTGGAGGGTTTTGAGCAGAAGGACAATAATCAGAATTTAAGTTTTAATAAGATTGTCTGGATATTATCATAAACACAATGAGAGGGCTTTGGATTAAAAAACAACTAAAATAATATAGGAGATGCCTGAAATATGCCACAGGCCAGGCTGACAACAGGGGAAGAGAGGAAAAGTGAGCAAAGTGAGCAAGCTTGTAATGGTGGAAAGAGTGAAAAATGGCTAGATTATACATATGTGTGTATATTTATATACAATTTATATACATATTATATACATACACAGTTGTGTTCATGAAATATGTATTTTCCCTCTAATACATATTTTGAAGAATTTGCTTTCAGTTCAGACTTTGCTCTTACAGAAAGGAGTCAAGAATTGCTCTGAGCCTTTTATCCTGACCATCTGGAAACAGAGAAGACTACGGGTGGAACAGATTTGGGGGCAGGGGAGGATGACAAGTTCTTTGGGCTTGCTTGGTTCAAGATGTCTGTGAGATAATCAGATACAACTATGAGATAATCAATGTTTGTGATATCTGAACTCATTAAAACTTGCTTAATTTCATGATAAATGGACAATTGTTGTTTACTTTAAAAATAAAAATCATCAGCCTAGGCTGAACTAATTCTTACAACCGAAAATGTAATACCGGGTACCCAATGGATGCAGTCCTGTGTGAGAGTGCCTGTGACTGTATTTAACACTAGTGTTTATTATTGCAGTAGTGTCTATTCATGAGTAACTTTCGTGTTTTTTCTGATTGTAAGTCTTAGGATTACAGAGGGATTTTTTTCCCTGTGTGCTTCATTTGCATAAATTATCCAGAGGAATAAACTGATGTTTTAAAATACTTTCCGCTTAAAAATTTAGTGAAAAAATTGTTACTATAATAACAAAATAAAATTTTTAATATAATGTGATTACTATCTACAGATTTACATTTCATTTCTTATTATTTTAGTAGAATTTTAAACACATTATCCTGCTTATAGAGCAAATCTAGTTTGGAAAAAAATGCTTCTGCACGAAATGAATTTTCAGAAAAGGGTTTGAAAGATGTGAGGATTTGGGCTGGTGGATCTCTAGGGAAAATTCAGTTGTATTAAGATAACATGGTAGTTGGTTGCAAAGAAGGGATGATCTAATAAGTTTTCCATTCAATCTGTTTTCTAAGGGCTGGGTCAGAAAAGCAACTCATCTGCTCAGTTAATGTTTTAAAGAATTGGCAAGATAAATGTTCTAAGTTTTCTAATTATCCATTTAAACAATTCCAAGATAAAACAAGGTCTGTTTTAAACTTTAACTTGTTGAAATGTTGAATAGGGAAACGTCTCACACTTCGGAGATCATATCAAATTTGAATTGGTAATAACTGTACTCATTCTTTTCTGTGTTGCTTATTAGCCATATCATTCACTAATATAAAAAGGCAGGAACTTTAAGTTATAAGGACTAAATAGGAGCTCCTTAAAGCATCCTCTAATCCAGTGCTTAGTTTTTACTATGACTTGGAGTAAAATTTAAAAAAAAAATTATATCATGACTGAGTGCAAATTTTGTGTGTATGTGTCTCAAAGTTTCACAAAATAATTTCCTTTCATATGAAATACACATCATTACATTCTATTTTTTTCTTTTTCTCTTAAAAGTTTGTTTCACTTTTCATTGAAGTAACATCTCTTTATCAGCAAGAGATTTGCCACTTCAGGAATACCCTTACATTTCTTTGTAGTACTGTCTGTTTCCCTTATTTCTCTCATACTCATTGAAACTTCTGATTATGTCCAGAAAGTATGGTAAGATAGATAAAGTCAGCAGTCTCTTTCTTTTTGAGTATTTTTAAAGTTAATTTTCTTTATTTATATATGACAGCAGAATGCATTACAATTCTTATTACACATAGAGCACAATTTTTAATGTCTCTGGTTATATACAAAGTATATTCACACCAAATTTGTGTCTTCATACATTTTACTTTGGATAATAATGTCCATTGCATCCCAACATCATTTCTAATCCCATACCCCCTCCCTTCCTTTCCTACCCCTCTGTTCTATCTAGAGTTCATCTATTCCTCCCATGCTCCCCCTCCCTACCCCACTATGAATCAGCCTCCTTATATCAGAGAAAACATTCAGCATTTGTTTTTTGGGGGGATTGGCTAACTTCACTTAGCATTATTTCTCTAACTCCATCCACTTACCTGCAAATGCCATGATTTTATTCTCTTTTATTGCTGAGTAATATTCCATTGTGTATATATGCCACATTTTTTAATCCATTCATCTATTGAAGGGCATTTAGATTGGTTCCACAGTTTAGCTATTGTGAATTGTGCTGCTATAAACATTGATGTGGCTGTGTCCCTGTAATATGCTGTTTTTAAGTCCTTCTTTTTGAGTATTTTTGCTGCTAATGATATCCAGGAGTGATGATTGGCTTATTATAAATATTAGAAGATTTAATAAGAAAAAGTTAAGACAAGAAAAAAGGAAGAGAGTTGGAACCACCAATAGAAATATATAAAACAAATGATATTGATGAAAACTATATAAGGGAAGATTTTTCTAAATAAACAACACTTGAATTGAGTGCTAGCTTTTCCAAGGAATGAAATCGCTTTTACAAAAAGCAAATTAAAAGTCAAATGGAGGGCTGAGAATATAGCTCAGATGGTTGAGTGCTTGCCTCACATGCATAAGGCCCTGGGTTCAATCCCGAGCACCACACACAAAGAAAAAAAAAGTCAAATGGACTCATGCAATTAAAAGATGTAACAAAATAATCTAAAATTATTTTTCAAAGAAAATGAACATTTCATATATTACTATCTAGAATTTAATTTCTTCTTGTATAAATGTTTTTATTTAAAATGATCAGACAAAAGTTTTAAATAGATTATTTATTTTCTATTTCTTTATCCATCTGAGATTTTATATTTTTTATTCCATAATAAAGAATCGACTATTCTCTCCAGTTGTTTGTTCTGTCATGTGATTAGTGTGGCTGATAACCATATCTCTGCACGTCCCACCCTCTACTTAGGTTGAAATTCTCCCAAGTCAAAGATATTTTGACCATCCAGAAGTCCTGTTGAATAATCAGCTTTGTAACTAGCTCTGGCCTACCAGAAAACATTACAGTTTCTCTTAGTCCACTCTGAATGTTGCTAACCTGATCCTATAGATCTTACAGATATAAGAAACTACTGTAAACTTAGGTTTGAATCTTGAATTCGGAATAGAGTGGGAAAACTAGAGTTGATTTGCTGTGACCTTCGAGACTGATCTGCGATCCCATGACATTTTTTGTGTGTGTATTTTTAGAATAGTTTTAAAATTAATATGGGTGGTGTTCTTCATCAAGTTTTTACATAATAATTAGAACTGATTATTTCAAAAATAACTTTATTTTCATTGCTTGATGTTAAGTAT
The DNA here is from genome assembly GCF_964194105.1 of Spermophilus citellus. NCBI lineage: Eukaryota > Metazoa > Chordata > Mammalia > Rodentia > Sciuridae > Spermophilus > Spermophilus citellus. The sequence continues at coordinate 93,541,032 of NC_138189.1, forward strand.
AAATAGTGAATTGCTTTTAAATATAATGTTAGGTAACATTAAGTTGAAAAAGTAGATTTTCTTATCCCTATAGGGGATATATTTGAAATTTTGTTAAAATAAATTTTCAGTTTCTATGTAATGAGTTTATTTGGCTTTTATTAATGGGGCATATTGCTAAATAGTCTGTCAAAAATATGTACCTTTTATGTAGCTTTAGAAATGTGTTCAAATATCTAAAATTAGAACAGACTGGCTCTGTGCCTGAACAGTTTGTTTTCCTTAGCCAGCTAAGTCAAACTTCCACATTATACATGCCCCAATTCTAAAAGTGTCATGTTAAAAAAAAGTAAAGGAAATCAGAGTATAAATACTATATGGGACTACTGACTTTAACAATAACAACAAAATAATATCTATATATCTATACCTATGTCTATATTTTTTCTCAATATAAAATAAAATGAACAATATACATGGATTTATATTTCAAAGAAACAAATTGCATATCTTTTTCAAATGTACTTAAATTAATATTTTTTTTTATTGGAATGACAAAAATAAATGGCATCATTTTAGTTACTGTCTTGTGCTATAGGAAGTAGAGCTTAAGGAAAACAAAGCTCATATGCAAATTTGACTTCAGTATTCTACAAGTATTAGGATTCTGAATTTGGTCTTCAGTGGTTCTGTGTTATCTGTTTGAAGTTTTCTCTCTAGCTTTGTCCCAGAAGACCTGGTAGTAAATGGTTGAACTGGAGCTTTTCCCTAGAGTGCTGCCATTTGACTGTTAAAACATTTTAAAGCTTGCGTAATTTTTAAAAATTTACAAGTGGACTCAATGTTGGCATTCCTATTTGGGGGAAGGCTTGGCGTATTACATGACCTAACTTGGCCAGTGCCTGCTCTAGCTGTGAATGATAATTAACTACTGGTGGGAATATAAAAAGAATCTGACTTACAAGCTGTCAGTTTTATATCCCAGTATGTGAACCAGGTCCAACTACCTCTATCCTTACAACACAGCACATAGCTAAAAATGCAAAATCTGCCTCATTTATAACCAGAACTGTTGCTCAGAGCTGACAAACAGTGATTATGAGGATGCAATACAATCTGTTCTCTATGAATTAATTTATTAGTATTATGATAACATTGACAGCACTGCCCCACCACGTTTAGTTTTGGAGAATTATACTAATTCTTTCATACTTTCTAAGCCAAACTCGTTCTTTTTTTCTGCTGAAAACTGCTCATGATATGGAAAGAATTATTTGAGGGCAGCGTGATGAGTTCATATTTCAGAAAAAGTCTTTGTTGTTTATCAATAGTTGCCTAACAATTTCCACCACCACCCCCCGCCCCACTCAGTGACTTCAGTCAACATCGGTGTATTATTTGCAGCAATTCTAGGGAGTTCAATCAGATGGTTTTTCTACTCAGGTCTCTCCTGCTCTTGGAGTCTGTTGTGAACTTTGCTAGTGATGGAAAATCAGTATCAGTACGACATCTCATCCTCCAAGGTCTCTCTCCATGTGGCCTCTTGTCTTTCAGTAATCTAACCTGAACTTCTTTAGTTTTTAATGAACTCCTTTTTAAAAATTATAATTGCTAGTGAATATTAATTGGACAAATTAACGGGCTTCCCTGTGACATTTCCATATATGAATATATTCTGCATTGATTGTATCCCCCTCTCTTCTACCCTTGTTTCTCTTTCTCCCTGAAACCCTTCCCCTTTCCTAATAGTCCCTCTCTTCTGACTTCAGGTCATTTTATTTATTTATTTTATTCATTTATTTGTTTATTTTCAGATATGATGTAGAATACATGTAATAATTGTCTTTCTATATCTGATTTATTTTGCTTACCATCATTACCGTCTATTTTCCTGAAAATCACATGATTTCATTCTTCTTTATGGCTGAATAATTCTCCAACATGTATATATACTATGTTTTCTTTATCCATTAATCTGTTAATGGGCATCTAGGCTGATTCCATGACTTAGCTGCTGTGACTAGTACCTGAATAAACATGCGAATATCTATTATATGCTGATTTTATTTTCTTTGATTATATGTAATCAAATCAGGACTATTATCATTACATCTATTTTTAGATTTTTGAGGAACCTTCATACTGTTTTCCAAAGTGGCTGTACTAATTTACATTCCCATTAGCAGTGTATAAGGGTTCTTTTCCCCCCATAGACTCAACAGTACTTGTTGTTTTTTAATACAAGCTGGAATAAATTTTGATTTGAATTTACCTGATTGTTGTAAAGATTTTAAGCACTTTTTCATCTATTCATTGGCAATTTGTACTTCCCCCTTTGACAAGTGTAAGTTCATATCTTTTGCCCATTTATTGATTGGAATACTTGTTCTTTTGTTAATTTTTTTGAGTTCTTTATACATTCTGGATATTAAGCCTATCAGGTTAATAGCTGGCAAGGATTTTCTCCCATTCTGTATATTGTTTTGTCAATCTGTTAATTGTTTCTTTTGCTATGCAGAAGCTGTATATGTATTACCATCATTACCGTCTATTTTCCTAAAAATCACGATTTCATTCTTATTTATGGCTGAATAATTCTCCAACATGTATATATACTATGTTTTCTTTACAAATCTTTGTTGTAAAAATTTTAAGCACTTTTTCATCTATTCATTTGTACATTGGCAATTTGTACTTCCCCCTTTGACATATATATATATATATATATATATATATATATATATATATAACTTTATTTTATTTATTTATTTTATGTGGTGCTGAGAATTGAACCCAGTGCCTCATACGTGCTAGGTAAACGCTCTACCACTGAACCACAACTCCAGCCCCTGTGCAGAAACTGTTTAATTTGATGTAATCTCATTCATTAATTCTCTCTTTTATTTTCTGAACTATTGGATTTGATTCAGGAAATGGTTTGCCTATGCTTGTATTTTAAAGTATTTCTTCTTTGTTTTCCTCTAGTACTTTCAAAGTTTTTGGTCTTATATTAAGGTCTTTGATACACTTTAAGTTGATTTTTTATACAGGGTGAGAGATAGGATCTATTTTCAGTTTTTTACATATGGATAGCCAGTCATTCTAGTACTATTTATGGAAGAGGCTGTCTTTTTTCCAATACATATTTTTGGTAACTTTGTTGAGAGTCTGATGGCTAGAGAGGGCCTAGGTTTACTTATGGGACCTTGATTCTATTGCAGTGATCTGTGTGTTGGTTTTATGCCTGTACCATGGAAGAGTATAGAAGTGCTACTGAAACATGTGACTTTGTATCCTTTTAGCCTTTTGAAAGACAATAAAATAATAAATCCCTATAAAAGGATATATTAACAACTTCTTCTTTTCTGCTCCTCCTCCTTCTCATTCTCGTTCTCCTTCTTTTTAAAGGAGTGCTAGAGATTGAACTCTACCACAGAGCTATGCCCCCTGCCCTTGTTTATTTCTTTTTTGACAAAATTGTTCTTAATATGTGTCATAAAAATGGATAAGATGTTCCCAGCACGGTGGCACATGCCTGTAATCTCAACTGCTTGGGAGGCTGAGACAGGAGGATTGCAAGTTCAAAGCCAGTCTCAGCAAAGCCGAGGTGTTAAGCAACTCAGTGAGACCCTGTCTCTAAATAAAATACAAACAGGGCTGGAGATGTGCCCCTGAGTTCAATCCCTGGTACCAAAAACCAAACAAACAGACAAACAAATGTATAAGATGTGCCTAATAAGCAGTTTTGACATCTTTTAGAGCTTAATTATCCTACTCTTTTCCCTCTTCTCTTTGGCTCACACATTTCAACTTCCTATCAAACATTGTTTCATTCTCACACCCCCCTCTCCTTACACGCACATACACACATACTTCTTTTCTCATGCTATCATAATATCTATGATAAAGCAATGTTAATTTTTGGAAATGAAAATAATTTATTTAAAATATATGATATTTTATATGTTGTGTAAGTTTTCAAGATTCTTTGACTATTAAGATTTTTAGAATATTAAATGCCCTATCAGAAAAAAATAGCTGAGTTTTTGGGAATTCTCATACTCCTAATATGAAGTGCAAAATTAAAAATTTTGAGGGATTTAGGAAGTATATAGAAAGACAAATGTGACTATTCCTGACTCTACTTTTGACCTTGTCTCTATGTCCTCAAAATTATAACATCACATTTTAAATGGACACTCAGAATGGATTTCCCATTTTGTGAAAATAGTTTTTTCTGGGCACTGCTTTTCTTGCTGTAGTCACAATACTATTTTATCTCTTTTCTTGTGCTTTCCATGTTACTTACCTTGACAAACCAGTTCATATGCCAGAAGGTATTTGGGGAGTAATTTGATGATGTATATATTTTAGGGCAGTCATATGTTGAGTAAGCACAAATCTGTAGAATCACTCAGCTGTAGATTTTGGCCCTAGTCTGGCCAACTGCTAGTTGTTAACCTGGAAGTTTCTCTAATGTCTCCAAGTCTGTGTTCATTCATTTATAAAAACCAATGGAAAATATCCTCATGGTCCTTGTATATACTGCATAAAATAACTCTTGCAAAAATTATTTGCGTTGTGCCTGCCTGACACAATAAGCACTATAATTGTATATTGTATTATATCTTTTAACACCTTAAATGAAATTAAATATTAAAATAAAGAGGAAGCTTTTATCATATCTAAGTAAAACTTTCTTTTCTAAGATCCTGCAAGAGCCATGTTCCTTTCTGTTCCCTTTTTTGTGGAGCTAATACTTAACTAAAATTGTAGTAAAATCATACAAGAGCATAGGACAGGAGTACAAAGCAGTGATCCTATGATAATTTCAATACCAACCAACAAATTGATAACATGCAGGAGAGGAAAGCAAGAGAATTAGGCCATGGGTCAGCTGACTTTTAGAAATATTTTAACCTAATGGGCATTTTTTTCTTCCTTTCTATGTTCTATAGTTAAAGTTCTAAAATTTAAAATTTTAATGCTGCTTCTGTTTTGGTACTGGGGATTGAACCCAGGAAACTTAACCATTGAGCCACATCCCCAGCCCTTTTATTTTTTTTATTTTGACTTAGAGTCTCACTAAGTTGCTGAAGCTGGCCTCAAACTTTCGATCCTTCTGCCTCAGCATCCTGAGTCACTAAGATTATAGGCATGTACTACTACACCCAGTTGAAAACTCATTTATTCTTAAACTCAGTTTTACCTTTGCGCAAACTTCTCAAAAGAATGACTGCCAAGATACTTTTAGCTTATTTTCTCAAATGCATTTCTCATTATCTTCTTTAAAACTCCTCCAAAAAACATCGTAGGGACGACTGTAATTAGGCTAATTGTGTGCGCCCATATGTGCAGCTTATGGAAGAGCAGAGAGCAGTCATAGCAAGAACATGGCGCAATCTGCCTCCAACAGGAGCAGCTCTAGAGCTCTCAGGGCTGGTCACACAAGCAGGCTTGGGCTAACAGCTGTGATGAACAGAAAGGCAGAACGTCAGCCCCATAGTTCATTTGGTGTGAAAATAAATTGACAGTTATTTATAGGGAATAATTAATGTAACATTGTAGAAAAGTAAACACATTTTGCACCCTTTGAGAAACTGTTAAAATGAAAAAAAGGTTGGAAGATGAAGGAACTTCTTACTGACAGCAAAGGCTTGGTGAGAAACAGATGTCAGTGACTGTGTAAAACTGTGTTGCAGAGAGTATAGAGAATTCATCAACTCTGACAATAGAGTGGAAGAGTTAAAAATTATACAAGGAAACCAACCCATCCTCAGGGTAAGTGTAAACTTGTAGAATGTCTCTGTGAAGATGATATCACATAGTTCGGTTAATAATGTGAAAATTTGTGATCATCCCATGTAATTCTGTTTTGCCAATTTCCTATGTTAAAAATAAAAAAGTTTGAAAAAAGTAGGGAGGGTAATAAGAAAGGAAGGAATAAAGGAAGTTGTAGCTGGGTGTGGTGGTGCGCTGTAATCCCAACATCTTGGGAGACTTAGGCAGGTGGATCACAAGCTCAAAGCCAGCCTCAGCAATTTAGTGAGACCCTGTCTGAAATTTTATTTTTAAAGGTAGTAGTTCAGGGTAAAGTTCCACTGGGTTCAATCTTCTGTACTGGAAAAAAATAATTAAATAAAGGAAAAAAGGCAAATATGTATATAAATTCCAAGTAAGCATGAGGCTGATTTTTCTATATCGATACTATAATTTATTCATTATTAATCTCACATGCTCTAATGTCTGGTTAGACATATCAGATTATTTTGGAATGGTGTGAACTCAGACACATGATTGTTTTAAACCATTATCACATGAGTGCATCCATATGTGTACCTTATGGTGCCTAGTTGCTTTTGTATTATATGTTTGATCATCAGGATTGTATCTTTGAACAACTCAGGACTTGATTAAACACCAATTCATTTCTAAATGCTTATCATTAATAAGTATTATTAAGCTAGTGGGAAGTTAAACTAAGATAATTTTATTTCTGATATAGACACACATTAGTACTGCTTCAAATTGCATCTGAAATATCCGGCTCAGATCATCTCTACAACTTTCTGTTCTGCTGAAGCGTGTTGACACATGCCTATAAGACCAGTGTTCTGGAGAGCTGAGAGCTGGAGGATTGCAAATTTGAGGCCTGTTTCAGTCCCATATTTTTCAACCTTTAGCGAGACCTTGTCTCAAAATAAATAAAATAAAAGGGCTAGGGATGTAATCCAGTGGTAAAGCACCCCTGAGTATAATCCCTGGTATTGAACAAGCAAAAAAACAACTTTCTTATCTGAACACCTTTGCTTCCACTGGAAGATATTTTTTTTCTTTGAGACAGTGGAATAAATTAGGGGAGATTTCCTTTTGTACACATGTGAATTTTACTCTTCATCTTAACGTGGATTACGTGGAAACCTGCCTGATTTTCTAGAATAATTGTGTGAGTTCTTTAAGTAGTCATATCATTATTTGAATTCATTCAACCATCAACTCTCTTTGGCATCTCTGAATCTGTGTCATTCAAAAAAAGCTAAGGAGTTATTAGCCATGACATGGCTTTCTTTACAATGCTAACTAATCATGAGTCCAACATATATTATCACATCAGGGCTTTTATTTTCTTCAGTAGTGTGATTTTCAGCAAAGGTAGTAGGCATCTATGATATGAGCAAATTGGAGAATGCACACAATTCAAATTATAAGGGAAATTCTTGTATGCCAATCATTTTATTTCAGGCATATATAGGTTTATTGAGCTTGGTGAAAAACCTGGTATAGTAAACATTCAAACATGACTTTATGAAAGATCATCTACTGTGTGGTGCCATGATTCATAAAATATGGTTCTCTTTTGGTAGTACTGATGAGAAGGAAATTCTGTATACTGAAGAAGGAAAAGGTGTTTGCTTTAGTTAATACAGATAAAATATGCTACATACATGAATTCAAGGGTGATTCTATGACAAACTAACAAGATAAGGAAGAGGAAAGTGGAGTGAGTTCACATTTCATGGCACGAAAGTGTGATAGAGTCTAGGTTTGAGACTGAACTGCATGGGCCACATTCCCTGTTGATGACTCCTCTCAAGTTGATGATTGTAAAAACCTACATTTTATAAAGAAGTAGCTACAGTGTGGAGTGAAGCAAAAGTCTCTTGGTGTACCTTTGAGAAATTTCTGGAGAGGATATCAGAAAAGACTTTATAATAGGCCATCAATGAGATCCAAAGGAGATGGAACTGGATTATAAAGAATTGAAATTGTACTAAGCGTATGAGCTTGGGAATTTACTGGGCACTATAGACTTCCTGTCTAGATGACTCTAATTTTGTGTTATAACCTAAGTGTTCTTTTGAGTACACATAATAGCTTAAATTATTAGTGTTTTAAATTCAGAAGAATGATACATTGGTTTCAGCTAGAGTTATCAGCGCACAAGAGTCTAGTTCATTGGAAAATTTATATGCATTTTAGGAACCAGTAGATTATTTCATCAGTGAAGTTCTAACTGTACACCTTTTTTAGCTAGTGACTTGGAATGAATTTTGATGATTTGCGTAGAGAAGCAATATAATAACTGTGTTCTGACAGGTTGGCTAGGAAGTACTATGTAGAAATTTCAGGACAAATGGGAAGTAGGGAGAGGGAGACCAGTCATTAGACTTACAGTGATCTGACTTGCTATCCCTTCTATAATGATCAAGGCATGACTTGGCAGACACTTGGACCAGGGAATGGCAAGGAAGTGGGAGAAGTGCTAGAACTTGGTAATTTTGAATATGTGTAATAACAATCATTAAAATTTATATTGTATTTATCTGGCAATATGTGTATTCTTTTATGGTATCATTTCATCACAACCATTTTAAGAAGTATAGGTTCTAATCCAATTATAAGTTGAATAATTTTCTTAAGCTCTCATAGTTAACAATTATCAGAACTAAAATTTAAACCTTGAATCTGAACTCAAGCCACACAGAGGATATGGGCTTATCAGAGGCTAAAATAAAAAGTGATGTTAATATTTCTAGATAGAACAAAGATGCCCATGAGGAGACTGGATTAATGTTGGTCTTTGGCATAATATAATGCAAACTTTCTCTTTTTCCTTTTTGTCTTTTTTTTTAGTGAGACTTCATGACAGCATATCGGAAGAGGGCTTCCATTACTTGGTGTTTGATTTGTAAGTACTTATTTTATGGTGAGCCTTTTTTTTTGGCTATTATTTTAATTGAACAAGGTTTTTATTATTATACAGTTCAAATTAATGGCTACTATAATATTTTTAAACATTTTTCAAATAACATTCAGCTCTAATTCTTTTGAAAAGAGGTGACTACCCAGTGGAATTTTATTTAAATTAATCTTCATAAGTGAAAGTTTAAAGTCTTTCCCTTTGCATTTTCTATTGTGATATCACATGTAGTTTTCGGTTTTACCTTGGGGTACAAAACTAGCGGACAAGAGCAAAATTTTCAATTGATTTTTAAAAAAGTGTTTTTGGAATTTATCAAATGTTAAAAAAGAAGACTCAGGGAAGAAACTAGGATTATCAAGGTTGATTTAAGTTAATCAGGATTTTAAAACTAAGGTTATAACAATAAGGATAAAGGGAAAATATTGATTCCTGGAAGAATAAGGTTAAACAGGTCACACATTTTAACTGACTGGTAGGAGTTTAATAAGAACACACTTTTTGAAAATCAGTTTGTGATTCTATTTATCAAGAGAATTAAAAATGTCCATATCATTTGGCATAGTAATTTCACTTCGAGACTAGTACATACAAAATATAACCTAAATCCAGGTCAAGTTTTATGTGAAAGATGTTCATTGATTCTATCCTCTAAAGGAGGGAGGAACAGAAAAGAAATGAGACAAATTAATAACAGAAATAAGTGTATAATTATAGTACATTCGTTCAATGGACTGCTGTCTAACATTTTAATGTGATACTCGCAGGAGTTTTGGGTTACAGCTAAGAAAAATTATTTCAAATAATATGAGTCTATATCAGTGTTATTTCTCTCTGGATGTGTAAAATATTTTTCCTTTGTCCTTGGTTTTCAGATGTTTGACTATTATGTGTGTTGGCATGATGCATTTCTTAAGAATTTATATTTGAGTTTAACCTCTTAAATATGGATTTATGACTGCAAAACTTTTTATACATTGCCTTCTTGAATACTTACTTTCTCAACACAACTTCTTTGTCCTTACTTTTAAAACTCTGATGAAATGAAAGTTGAATTTTTTTTTTTTTTTTATTGTCGTAGTCTCATAGATTTCTGAGGCTCTGTCCATGTGTCTCTCCTGGTATACTTTCCTCTATTTGTTCAGATTGGATCATTTATGTTGTTCTTTCTTCAAGTTTGACTGAATCATTCTTCTGTTTTTTTTCCATTCTGCTATTGAAACTATCTATTCAGATTTTTTATTTCAGTTATTATATTTTTTAGTTCTATAATAATTTCCTTTTGGTTCTTCTTTGCTAATACTTTTTTTCCCCATTTGTTTCAACTGTGTTCATGGTTGCTCATGAAAGCTATCTTTTTCTTCTTATTTTTCTTCTTTTTTTCAAAAATGCTAAGGATTTAACCCAGAGTCTCACACATACTAAGGAAGCACTCTCCACTGGGCAATAATCTTAGCCCTATGAAAGCATTTTTATTTGGCTGATTTAAAATCCTTGTCAGATAATTCCAATAGTATTGCCATCTTGGTTTTGTAGTCTACTGATTGTCTTCTCATTCAAATTTAGATTTCCTGATTCTTTGAGTGATTTTGGATTATATACTGGACATTTGAGCATTATTTTATGGAATTCTATATTTAATTAAATCTTCTTTTTAGAAAGCCTTTTCTGATTCCACATCAGCAGGATTAAAGAGGTGTTACCTTATCACTGATTCATAATGGTGACACCCACGTAGTTCCCTACTCTGCTTCCACTAACACCCCTGGGGTGTGTCTCCTTATAGCAGAGGAATTGTTTGTTTGCTTAACCACTAAGCAACATACCCAGCCCTTTTAAATTTTTTTTTTTTAATTTTATTTTATTTTTTTTTTTATTTTAGGACAGGGTTTCACTAAGTTACTCAGGGCCTTGCTAAGTTAGTGAGGCTGGATTTGAACTCTGATGATCCTCCTGTCTCAGTCTCCTGAGCCACTGTTTATATAGGCATGCACCACCATGCCCAGCCTTGTTAGTTCTTAATAGATTTAATCACTCAGATATCCTTTATTAGTAAATCAAGGTATACTGTTGTAAACTGAGATATGTACTTCAGGCTGTGATGAATGTTGGATTGAAAACACTTATGCTAATTCTCACTACCTGAGTACTATAGTCTGAATTTGGTTTGATCACAGCTCTGTCTGGGTAGGAACAACTATCTTTTTTATGTCATTTCCCGGGAGCATGTGAATTAGAATAACAAAAGAGAGATTAACAAGATAAAGCATACTAAATTTTTATTAATATTTTTTTCTGCGGAAGTTAATAGAAAAGAAGTGAAACTCAAAGAAGCAGTTAGATTCAGGGACTTATATACACTTTTATTGAAGGAACAAACATGGACTTCAAAAGCCTAAACAATAGAGAAATGCTAGATGCTGTGATGGATGCCAGTACTTCCAGTTGCTTAGGAGGATGAGGCAGGATGATCACAAGTTTGGAGCCAGCCTGGGCAACTTAGTGAGACCCTGTCTCAAAAGAAAATAAAAAGGGTTGGGAATGTAGTTCAGTGGTAGAGCACTTGCCTAGCATATTGAGGCTTTCGGTTCAAATCCTAGTACAGAGAAGAAAGAAGGAAAAAAGGAAAGTAGGGAGAGAGGGAAGGAAGGAAGGAAGGTAGGTCGCTTTATATATAAATTCATCTTGCTATCAAATCCATGTTCTGTGAAAGTCCTCCTCACTGGTACAGGGATGTGGGGTCGTGTAGAGAGGGGATGCCTTCCTCAGAGAGAAATTTGTTTCCTGATAAGGCAGATAAGGGGCAGCCAGAGAACTCTTCAGCAATTGTTGATTCTCAGTTACCTCTAGCTCTAAATAATCCCTATGCCAAAGTGGCATATATGGGGTGACATATTCTGATTCTCTTCTGCTGCAAGAAGCACTGCAGTATTAGGTCAAATGCTCTGCCATGCCCCTTTCCTACAGTCATCAAATGATTTATATCTATCCTTTGTACTTTATGGATTTCTATATTTCTTACTAAATTAAGGGAATATTAAGAATTACATAGTAGAATGTATTTTCTTATGCATGATTTTTCAATTTCAATATAATTGGTGAAGAATGTATAAAGAAAGTAGTTTACATGAAAGCAAAATAATACAATGAATTATGTCTATAGCAATGATGATTGTTTGTGGTAAGTGTGAAGAGACCTCTAAGGTTAAAATTTTACATAAAACCATGGTAATTTGAAATATACTAAGTCAGGCAGCTGAATCTTTGTATCTAGAATGAAGAGCTCAGACCCCTCTTAAATTATTTTTTAGTAAAGTTTAAGATGTGGGTTTCTGTAGTTCTTTTCAAAATGCTTTGTCAGTAAATGATTAGTGACCTGGTTAAACACAGTCCAATCCGACACCTAGCCTTAGTTGAAAAGCAATGTTTAAAGAACTGATTTTTAACAGTTACAAAGAGAGTATAACCTATATAAATATATTATTCCTCAAAATTCTGTCATCAAGTAAGAGGGCCTCTAAGTAGTTCTAGAAAAACAAATATTTTAAATATAGTTTAGAAAATGATGGTCTTAAAGAATGAAATACTCATATGGGAAAATCAGAAGATACTTAGCCAATCAGTTTCAAGATAAAGCATCTACTTGAATTCCTAAAGAAGGAATGTGCCCTGTGCTCCTCATTCTGAACTGGTTTTGGCAGTGTGGTACTTGTGCATACTTTCCCCTGGAACGTCAGCTATTCTGAATCTAATGGGAAGTTCTATTTTTATTAGGTGCATTTAGTCCTCTTCTAATGGAATACTTTTCACTTTGTAAAAACCAAAACAAAGAAGGACATGAGTTCTATGGAAAAAAAAAATAGTTTCTTCTTGCTGTTTTAAAGGTTTATATTTTATTCAGGTATTTCACTACCATTTCCAACTAGATAGTGTTTATTCTACTTTTTTTTGCAAATAGAGTTGGAATCAGTGGGAAAGGCCTTCATGAAAGCAAAGACATCTTCACTGAACTGCCCTGCCTTGTTGAATCACCCTAGGGTTTATGTCTAGCGGGGGATGTGAATTTATCTGAAAACTAAGGAAAGGCCAGAAAGTCCAGAAATGGAGTGAGATCATAGTCCCAAAGGAAGAAGCCTTCAGGCAAACTTTTGGCCTTTGGCAGGTGAGGCAGATCCTATTTATTTCAAGGGCTGATGAGAAATAATGCTTTGACAAGGCAGTTACCTGAATATATATGTGTTGGCATGGAAAACCCATTTTCCCGCTGCACATCTTAGGATCATTGGGTGGGGTCCTGTAAATTAGACTGAAAGAAGAAGGTTTAGAGAGAGAGAGAGAGAGAGAGAGAGAGAGAGAGAGAGAGAGAGAGAAAACAAACAAAACACAGAAGTATATTAACATGTGCATCATATACATCACATACAGGAGTCATCCAAAGGAGTCAGTGAGAACTAGGGCTTATCTAGCATCTTAACAAAAGAAGGATACATTTTTAGGGATGTGTCAAAACAAAGGAAAAGTTTACTGGCAGAAAATTATGGAAAGGTCACTATAAGAGGGGAACCAATAGAAGATGAGGGCTGGTGTTAGTAAGCGATGTCCTGTAGATTCCTGAGGTGCAAGGTCTAGGTTTTCCTTAGTGATCAAAATATGTTCTCACTAGGTGGGACAACTTGACAAATTTATGTCCTTCTTTCGGGCAAAAAGGGAAGACAGAGACTTCTCAGTATACACTTTTTTCTCAGTTGCCTTCATCTAAAAATGATTCTTATGAAACAGTGGCATATTTTGGGGTGGTATGTTTTGCCATCCTTCACTGGTGACATGCATTTCAGAATCTGCATGTCAGAGATCTGTACTATGTGTATATTGATTGAGTACATATAATGAGATATAGATTTATCACAGCACTCTCTAAGCAATAGGGTAAATGTATAAGAGAATGGCACAGGTTGGACTCATGTAATCTCCATAGGGAACTAATGTAGGTAGGTTAGAATAAGGTTTATTTAAAAGTGTGCTGAAAATGACAACTTAATTCTCAACCTCAAAGATACCCAGGGCTACCCATTTAACAGTATCGTTTCCCTAAGTCCATTTTTCTTACCTATTAGATGTCTGTGGGACTAGATGAAAAACGTGTCAGACATCTTTCACATCCTTTTTGTTTTGTGAGGCCAGGCTGCTGTTCTCATCAGTTTGAGGTTTCTGATAGCATTAATGGAGCTCCTGATGTCATTTCTTAAGATTTCTTAAGACTCCATTAGAGAAAAATGCCTTTATTATATCTAATGTACAAAAGACCATTTTTCCCCTAGCATAAACACCTCTTGGTACATGAAGTACTTCCTTTTTTTCTCTGTTTTAAAGTGTCTGTGTTCATATCCCCAGATTAGAAATTTTCATCAAATATATAACTGGTGTTACTAAACGCTTTAGGAAAAAAGCAGGGATGTTCAGCATTTTAAAATAACTCATTTTGAAAAATACAGAAAGGAATACTTTAAGAGAATGTGATGTGTTGTATCTCACTTCCCCATTTTATCATATTTATATTGGCCTGGTCCTTATTATTAGGAAAGTATTTATTTTGCATATGGAATTATAATATTAAAAATACCCTTTCAAACCACATCCCTTTGTACTAGGGAGCTGATACTTTTATTAGTAATATCATGAATAAAGAGTAAGTCAAGGGAAGAAGCTCCATGATTGAGTGTTTCCCTTGCATTATATGCATAAGGTCTGGGTTCAATCCCCAGTACTATTTAAAATAAAAGAAGTAAGTGAAGCACCATCCACATTTCAGACTACATAGTTCGGAAAGTAGGCTAGATGATTTTTAAAAGTTCATGGTATAAGCCTAATACATAAAAGCTCAAAGAGTTACACAGGAGTTTGGGAGAGATAGTTAACATTCATTCATTCAGGACTGTGAGGAAACAGAAGAGAAATGGTGGCAGACATAGTCTTTTCCTTGGAAATATTCCTTCTTTCAACAAATACATACTTAGGATTCACTTAGTCTGCCAGGCACTGCAGATAAACTGATTGAAAGGAAGGGAAACAATCATTTCTACCTTTAAAAAACACCAAAAAGTGATCTTACACCCATGATGCTAATGGCTTTCTTTCATCTACTAGTATATTTTGTTGCATGGCCAACAAGTTGACAATATTTACAAAACACACAGAGATGATTTGCTGATGTGGATCCCCACCCCATTACTGTTTTCATTTTACTGAATACCTTTTATGTATTATTCACAACAAATTTTATCCTACTTGACACCTACCTAGCATAATATTTCATTTGATGTGTATCACTGTAACAGTGTGTATTCCAAGCAGTTTAAAAATATTTTCTCATTCAGATCAAAATATGAAGACGTAATATTGAAAGTTAATTGTCCTATCAGTGTATTGTTAAACAGAACTTGAGAACAAGTCCATAGCTTAAACTTCTGTTGAAAAAATTGAAGAATAAATCAATAAATTACAATTTAGTACAACTACGTTGTGCTGATATTGTGCTGTGCCCATGGGTTGAAGCAAAGAAAGATTTAGAGTAGAGGTGGATAGCCTATCTAGAAGTTACTGAAGAAATAATAATAGTAAAAAAAAATAGAAAAAAGAAAAAGAAAGAAAGAAAAGCCTGACATGGTGGTGCACACCTAGAATCCCAGCTACTGGGGAGGATCAAGCAGCAGGATCGCAAATTGGGAGCCAACCTGGGAAATTTAGCAAACTTCTCTCTTAAGATGAAAAATAAAAAGGCTGAGAATGTAGCTTAGCAGTGGAGAGCCCCTGGCTCAATCCTTGGTAACTAACACACACATGAACTAAAACATAATCCCTTGGAAAATACATTTTAGAACAAAGGTAAGCCTATGAATTTTGTTTTTAGTTGGCAATTTCTGTGCAAGAAACAATTGTATTTAAAATGAAGTAACAAGGCTGTTATTTAAAATATCTGTAAATATATTGCATTTCTTGTTTGTTTTTAGAAAGCAACTGTTTGAATCTAAACATCTGGGGTATTTTAAAAATGGAATTTAATGTTCATTATAATGATGATCCATGAATGTAGAACTCTAGTAAATCTCTGGTGGAAAAAAAAAAGGGTTTCACTATTGATATGATGGATTACATTTATTAATATTTCAAATGTTGAACCACCTTGTATACCTGAAATAAATCTGACTCATTAGTGGTGTATAATTCTTTAATTATATTGGTGGAATCAATTTGCTAATATGGAGGATTTTTACATCTATAATCATGCATGATACGGTCTATACTTTTCCTTTCTTACAATGTCTTTATCTGGTTTTGGTATTAGGGTAATTCATAGAAAATGTTAGAATGTTTTCACTTTGCATCTATTTTCTGGATCAATTTTAGAATATTAGTCTTTTTTTCTTCGTGTAGTTATTACTGGTTTGAGAGAATTCACCAGTGAACACATTTGGAACTAGTGTTTTCTGTTTTAGAATGTTATGAATTATTGTTTCAATTTTCTTAACTGGAATAGGCCTGTATTCATTATCTATTTTTTCTTGTATAAGTTTTGGAACACTGTGTCTTTCAATATATTGATTCATTTTATAAAGGCTATAAAACTTTTGGACATAGACTTCTTCATAATATTCTTTTATTATGCTTTTGATATCTATGAGATATATAATATATACTGAAGTTCTTTTATTTGTATTCTTTTTCTTTTCTTTTTTTTCCCCCTTACAAAATTTTCTGATCTTTTCCAAGGAATAGATTTTGGTTTTGTTAACTTTTCTCTCTTGATTTCCTGTTGTCAGTTTCATTGATTTGTACTTTAATTTTTATTATTTGTCTATTTAGTTTAGATTTAGTTAGTCCTTCTTTTTCTGTTTTCTGAAGTGAAATCTTAAATTAATTTCAGATCTTCTATCTCTACAAACATATGCATTAAACTATAAATTTCCCTCTAAGACTGCTTTTGCTGCATCTGACATATATTGATAAGTTCTATTTTTGCTTTTAGCTTAAATTACTTTTATATTGCTCTTGAGATTTCCTTTTTGGTTCATGTGTTATTTAGAAATTTGTTATTGAATGTCTAAGTGTATCATATTTCCCAGCTATCTTTTGGTTATTGATTTGTATTTCATTCAATTGTGGTTTTAGAGAAGACTTTGTATGATTTCCATTATTTTAGATTTGTTTAGGTATGTTTTATGGTTCCAAATTGGTATATCTTAGTGAATGTTTCATATGAGTTTCAGGAGAATGTGTAATCTTCTATTGTTGTTAAAACAGTCTATAAATGTCAGTTGCATGCAGTTGATTGATCATGCTGTAGAATTCAACTCTGTCCTTACTGATATTCTTCTGCCTGATGGATCTTTATAGAGAAGTATAAAAATCTCCAACACTAATAGTGGATTCAGCCAGATGCAGTGGCACACGCCTGTAATCCCAGTGGCTCAGGAAGCTGAGGCAGGAGGATTTCGAGTTCAAAGCCAGCCTCAACTGGCAGTAAGCAACTCAGTGAGACTCTTTCACTAAATAAAAATACAAAATAGGGCTGGGGATGTGGCTCAATGGTCGAGTGCCTTGAGTTGGATCCCTGGTATCCGCCCCACCGAAGTAGTGAATTTATCTTCTTCTTTTTAAGTTCTGTCAGGTTTTTTCCCTCACCTATTTTAACACTCTGTTTTTCATCACACACACATTAAGTGTTGTTTTATCTTCTTGGAATATTAACATCCTTACCATGATGAAGTGTGCCTCTCTTTATCTCTGATAACTTTCCTCAATCTGTCTGAAATCAGTAGAACTGGTTCTTTTAATTAGTGTAAGCATGGTATACCTTTTTCCACCTCTTTACTTGTAATTTATATGCATCTGATATTTAAAGCAGATTTATTGTAGACACCACAAACTTGGATTCTTGATTTTTATCCACTCTGAAAATCTGGTATTTACCCCATTTACTATTTTTTTTTTTAATTGAGGATTAAACCCAGGGCCTCATGCATGCTAGGAAGTGCTCTGCCACTGAGCTACATCCCCAGCTCTTTTTATTATTGTTATTTCTCATTTTCAGACAGGGCTTCACTACCTTGCCCAGGGCTGACCTTGAACTGGCAATTCTCCCAAGTAGCTGGGATTACAAGTGTGGGCCACCACTCCTGACACCTTTCTCTCTTTCTTTTCTTTTGCTGTCTCACTAGACCTTTTCTAGTTGTCCCACATTTATTGGGTCTTCTGTTCTGATTTTTTTTTCAGTCACTTTTTTTTTCCTTCTTTTCAGTTTTGGAAATTCCTATTGTCATATCTTCAAACTTAGAGATTTTTTTTTTCTCAGCCATGTCCATCTTATTAAAGGTCCTATCAAAAGCATTCTTCATTATTATGTTATAGCATTTTTGATATTTAACATTTCTTATTGATCATGTCTTGGAATTTTCATTTCTCTGCTTATATCCCTCATCTGTTCTTGCATGGTGTCTACTTTTTCTTTTAAAATGCTTAGTATTTTATCATAGTTTTTATTTTTTTATTTTTTTAAATTCCTGATCCAACAATTCCAACATTCCTGTGTATCTGACCCTGGCTCAGATACTTGTTCAGACTCTTCAAACTGTGTTTTTTACCTTTTAGTATGCTTTGTAATTTTTTTTTTAAAGGTAGACATGATGTACTAGACAAAAGGAACTGTGGTAACCAGGCTTTCAGTAATGTTGAGGTAAGGTGTGGGGAGAGAGGAGGCATTCTGTGCTCCTAAGATTAGATCTTCTTGTTGTGCTGAGCTTAATCCTCTAAACTGTGATTGTCATCAGCGATTATCCAGCACAGCTGTATAGAGTTGAATATTTTCATCTCTCCAGGTTTGTTAGACTCTGATAAAAGCACAGCAGGTTAGATTCTTGTAAAATAATCTCTCCTGAGGGTAGTCCATTTTATGATAAACAGAGTACTTTGCCATATTTCAAAATAGTTCCTTTCCCTCTCCCATTGCTGGAAGCAGGAGTGGATTCCACCCCTCCCCCTAGTGTTTACTGTGAAGACCTGATACAACTTCTGGAGGTTGCTTTAGTGGGGATAGGTTTGAATGTGTTCTCCAAGGATTCATGTTTTGAAACTTAATCTTGATTATGAGTTACTAAGAAGGTAGAAAGAAGCCAGACATGGTGGAATGTAACCCCAGCTACTTGGGAGTCTGAAACAGGAGGTTTGTAAGTTTGAGGCCAGCTTCAGTAACTTGGTGAGAGCCTAGATCAAAATAAAAAATCAAAAGGATAGAGATGTAACTCAAAATGGGTCACTTGCTAGCATGTGTGAAGCCCTGGTTTAATGACCAGTTCTGGGGGGAAGGGAGAGAAGGAAAGAAAGAAAGGAAGAAGAAAAGAAGAAGAATACATGAATGAGAAGAAGAAGACAGAACCACTTAATCCAACTATGGTGTTCAGAGGTGGTACCTTTGGGAGGCAATTAGGATTGGCTATGGTCATAAATGTGGAACTCTCATGACTGAATACGGAGGGCTTTTTATAAAGAGAGTCCAGAAGATACATATACATGAGCTCCCTGCCTCTTGCCATGTGATACCCTTTGCCATATCAGAATTGTGCCAGTAAAATGTCGTCACTAAATGAAAGCCCTTGTACCTCCAAAACTGAACTAGATAAACCTCTTTACTTTATAAAGTTATCCAGATTCGGGGATTTTGTTATATAGTAATGAAAATGCATTAGAACATAGATAAAATTCACAAACATGTGGTGTGGGGGGACCCCTAATATTGGATTGTTCTGAAGTTTTTATTTCTAAATCTGTCCAAAATGATCCTTTGATGAATTGGAAATTCATTAAAGTGCATGTTTTCCTGTCTCTTACTGGTTCTGAGGAGGTATCTGTACATCTGTTCTGAGGAAGTATCTGCTCTGGTCCTCCTACCTTACTTTCAATTTGGGGAGCTGTGGTTTCCATTGTAACCTCATCTCTTTGGTAGATCTAAGAAGAGCTGTTAAATTTCCAGTTTCTTCACCTTTTGCTGATCATTATTGCAGAGCAATGGCCTCTAAGATCCTTATGTACTGGATGAAACTGGAAGTCCTTGAAATTTTTTTAATCTTAAATTTAAAACATGTAAATTTAAAAACATGTAAATTGTTTTGATTTTAAAATACAAGCAAGGCATACGTATTTATTAGCTGTAGATCAGAAATCAAGATGAAGTTTGAACTTTTTAAGACATGTTTTAAGATACTTGGAAGTATAACCTGTATTTTTCTCACAAACTGTAGGTAGCTAAACTGACAGAACAGGTACTTTGAGTATTTATCAGAAGACAACTGAAACTAATCAGATCTTTAATCATGTTTCATTCAAATGTGTTACCCAAAGTCATTAAAAAGATCTACTACGTACGTGTTTTGTGCTACCATATTTTGAAGGTACAATTTTCTCAAAAAAGTTAATTAAATGGAAAACCAATGGATGCTTATTAAATTATTGCCTTAATTCTGTTTGGCTTCTGGGTCAGATGGTTTTCCTTGAAAAAGGTTGGAATTGCTATCCTGAGTATTCTTTGTCATTTTGGAGACAGCGTCTGTGGACTGTCAGTGACATTCTGCTATGAAAGAGAATCTGGAAAAGTTACAATTTAAAAGGTGCTGGACTAAGTTTAGCAGTCAGCTTCTTCAGTATGTGATGATATTTTTTGCCATGTTCTCATCCATTTCATCTCCCGGCTTGGACTTTGTAGGCAGGAAGCCCAACTCCCACTTGATCCCTGCTTACTTTTCACTTTTACTTGAGACACCAGACTTGGCAGGTTCTGATATTGGCTTGCAGTTAATTCCACCCTTAACACACACACACACACACACACACACACACACACACACACACACACACCTCTTTCCAAGTACTTTAGTGCTTTAGACATTCTCTGCAAATAGATCTGCTCTTATAATACATTCATTCAATGGATAGTGATCAAGTGCTAATTGTATGTGAAGCACTTTGCTAAATACTGGAAATAAAACCATGAATAAGGTATCCTACCTGTCTATAAGGAGCTTCAGAGCCTACGCAGGACAAGAAACAATGAAGTGGGGTGAGCCTCAAGGCAGGATGAGCTTATGGGAAGGAAAGGACATCTGACAGTGGTATGGAACACACAGGAGGCTCTGCCCTTATGTTTGAAGATAAAGTAGGATTCACTTATTTACAAATTTTTACTTCTATGTGCAGTGCCTAGAGGAATAGCATAAGCAAAGACCTAGAGAAGGCTGGAAAATTCTAGAAATATTCAGTTCATTGTGGATAAACCATTAAGTTTGAAAAGCTTAGAAAGAGAGTACCATGGGGCTCTGAGACTCAAAAAGCAAGCTGCAGCCAATTCCCAAACAATTCCCAGATTTATCATTCCTTGCACTAAAATTTGAATCTAATTTTTTAAAAAGAGAGTTGAGGGGAGTCATATAATATGTATTTTAAAAATCATTAGCCTTCTAATGCAGGGTGCTAGTTTTTGGAACCAAGTGGTACAGAGGAAATATAGAAAAGTAGAAAATTTTCAGAGTAAAAGGGTAGAAGTTATAGAAATGATGATTAATTAGACCTAAATTCTTTTGTGAAAGAGCTCTATTTAGAACATTACATTTCTAAAACATCTGTTACAATCTGATTAGAGAAAAAAAAGATTTTATCTCTTATAAATGCTTTGACTAGCTAATTGTAGCTTTGTAATTGGGAAGAGTTTAGACAATGACATTTTGTTAATAGGTATTTAGAAGACTCAGAAATAAGTACTAGTTCTGTCTTTTGGGAATTCTGTACATATGAATTGAAAGGTGAGTGACTCACAGAGATTCAACCAAGAGATTTATTGGGGGGCTGCCTGAAGGGGAAGAAAAGGAGAGGCAGAGGGCAGAGAGAGGAGAGGAGGAGGGCAGAGAAAGCAGAGGAAGGGAGAAAGAGAAAGAGAGTAGAGAGAGGAGAGAAAGAAGGTGAAGAGGGCAGAGAGGAAGAAAGGAGGTGGCAGAGAGCATGAGCTTTCAAGCTTTGGCTTAAGAAGGGTTGCGCAGGCGACATAGCAGGTGCTGATTGGCAGGGTAACTCAGGAACAGTGAGCACACACTGTGTCCTGCAGGGATTGGTCAAGAAAACCTTTGAATTTGGTGCTCTTCCATGCCCTTTGGAGAGGAGGGGGAGGGGTAAGGGATTCCATGATGTTCTCCAAGAGGGAAATTTAACTTCAGTGGGGGGGGGGTCTCCTGCACACCCAACATGAAGGAAATAAGAAAAACCTCTAAAGTAGGAAAGATAACAGCAAAAAGTCCAAGGAAAGTACATGACTTTTCACAAGCAGATTTTGAGAAAAGATCTCTACAAAATAAAGTGAGGATGTTGGCAACACAAATACACATTAGGAACTCGATAAATATCTGTTGAATGGTAACTTGAGTTATTTGATATTTTATTTATTTATGATATTTTTTAGTTGCTGAGGGACCTTTATTTTATTCATTTATTTATATGCGGTGCTGTGACTCAAACTCAGTGCCTTACACATGTGAGGCCAGTGTTCTACCACTGAGCCACAACCCCAGCCCTTGATAGTTGAAATAACAGAAGAATAAGCAGTTGTTGAGAATATTTTGGGCTGGGGATGTGGCTCAAGCAGTAGCACGCTAGCCTGGCATGCGTGCGGCCTGGGTTAGATCCTCAGCACCACATACAAACAAAGATGTTGTGTCCGCCGAAAACTAAAACAAAATAAATATTAAAAATTTCTAAAAAAAAGAATATTTCAACTAAAATTATATACATTCTTTCTTATGTGTGCATATATCTTACAGATCATACATTCATTTGTAAATATATGCCAGTTCTGAGAAGTAGTGTGGGCAAAGATCTAACTGAGCAGTTGTTGTTTCCTGGCATTCTAGATAACATGTAAAAAATAACAGGTTTAATTTATTTGATTTGAAAATATAGAACTAAAATATTTAAAACAAGAAAAATGGTTATTCTTGTTTTAGTAATAATGGTAATGAATATGAGGTAATAACATAATTTTAATATGAGTCATTACCTAAGCATTGCCTGCCTTTCATTATCCCTGCATGTCTATTTATCTTTCAGCCCACTTACCTGTCTAAGTTAGCCAATCTCTCTAGCCATTCACCAAGCCATTTGTGTGTGTGTGACTATTGTTAGTTTGTTATGTGTTGCTTTTACAAATTTAAGTATTTTGATGGATATAAGTAGTTGTTAATAAGATGTGTCTTTTGTTTTAAAAATAATTGAAAGAAAAAAATTAATTTGATTTTTCATAAATGCCTTTTTTTATTGTTGGTTGTTCAAAACATTACATAGTTCTTGATATATCATATTTCACACTTTGATTCAAGTGGGTTATGAACTCCCATTTTTACCCCATATACGGATTGCAGAATCACATCAGTTACACTTCCATTGATTTACATATTGCCATACTAGTGTCTGTTGTATTCTGCTGCCTTTCCTATCCTCTACTATCTCCCCTCCCCTGCCCTCCCCTCCCATCTTCTCTCTCTACCCCCTCTACTGTAATTCATTTCTCCCCCTTGTATTATTTTTCCCTTTCCCCTCACTACCTCTTGTATGTAATTTTGTATAACCCTGAGGGTCTCCTTCCATTTACATGCATTTTCCCTTCTCTCTCCCTTTCCCTCCCACCTCTCATCCCTGTTTAATGTTAATCTTCTTCTCATGCTCTTCGTCCCTACTCCATTCTTAGTTACTCTCCTTATATCAAAGAAGACATTTGGCATTTGTTTTTTAGGGATTGACTAGCTTCACTTAGCATAATCTGCTCTAATTCCATCCATTTCCCTCCAAATTCTATGATTTTGTCATTTTTTAATGCAGAGTAATACTCCATTGTGTATAAATGCCACATTTTTTTATCCATTCGTCTATTGAAGGGCATCTAGGTTGGTTCCACATTCTTGCTATTGTGAATTGTGCTGCTATGAACATCGATGTAGCAGTGTCCCTGTAGCATGCTCTTTTTAGGTCTTTAGGGAATAGACTGAGAAGGGGAATAGCTGGGTGAAATGGTGGTTCCATTCCCAGCTTTCCAAGAAATCTCCATACTGCTTTCCAAATTGGCTGCACCAATTTGCAGTCCCACCAACAATGAACAAGTGTACCCTTTTCCCCACATCCTCGCCAGCACTTGGTGTTGTTTGACTTCATAATGGCTGCCAATCTTACTGGAGTGAGATGGTATCTTAGGGTGGTTTTGATTTGAATTTCTCTGACTGCTAGTGATGGTGAGCATTTTTTCATGTACTTGTTGATTGACTGTATGTCCTCCTCTGAGAAGTGTTTGTTCAGGTCCTTGGCCCATTTGTTGATTGGGTTATTTGTTATCTTATTGTCTAATTTTTTGAGTTCTTTGTATACTCTGGATATTAGGGCTCTATCTGAAGTGTGAGGAGTAAAGATTTGTTCCCAGGATGTAGGCTCCCTATTTACCTCTCTTATTGTTTCTTTTGCTGAGAAAAAACGTTTTAGTTTGAGTAAGTCCCATTTGTTGATTCTAGTTATTAACTCTTGTGCTATGGGTGTCCCATTGAGGAATTTGGAGCCCCCGACCCCACAGTATGTAGATCGTAGCCAACTTTTTCTTCTATCAGACGCCGTGTCTCTGATTTGATATCAAGCTCCTTGATCCATTTTGAGTTAACTTTTGTGCATGGCGAGAGGAGGGGATTCAGTTTCATTTCGTTGCATATGGATTTCCAGTTTTCCCAACACCATTTGTTGAAGATGCTATCCTTCCTCAATTGCATGCTTTTAGCCCCTTTATCAAATATAAGATATATGTAACTTTGTGGATTAGTCTCTGTGTCCTCTATTCTGTACCATTGGTCCACCTGCCTGTTTTGGTACCAGTACCATGCTGTTTTTGTTACTATTGCTCTGTAGTATAGTTTGAAGTCTGGTGTCGCTATACCGCCTGATTCACACATCCTGCTTAGCATTGTTTTTGCTATTCTGGGTCTTTTATTTTTCCATATGAATTTCATGATTGCTTTATCTATTTCTACAAGAAATGCCATTGGGATTTTGATTGGCATTGCATTAAACCTATAGAGAACTTTTGGTAATATCGCTATTTTGATGATGTTAGTTCTGCCTATCCATGAACATGGTATATTTTTCCATCTTCTAAGATCTTCTATTTCTCTCTTTAGAGTTCTGTAGTTTTCATTGTATAAGTCTTTCACCTCTTTTGTTAGGTTGATTCCCAAGTATTTTATTTTTTTTTTGAGGATATTGTGAATGGAGTGGTTGTCCTCATTTCCTTTTCAGAGGATTTGTCGATGATATACAGGAATGCCTTTGATTTATGCATGTTGATTTTATATCCTGCCACTTTGCTGAATTCATTTATTAGCTCTAATAGTTTCTTTGTAGACCCTTTTGGGTCTGCTAGGTATAGAATCATGTCATCTGCAAATAGTGATAATTTAAGTTCTTCTTTTCCTATTTTTATGCCTTTAATTTCTCTCATCTGTCTAATTGCTCTGGCCAGTGTTTCGAGAACTATGTTGAACAAAAGTGGTGAGAGAGGGCATCCCTGTCTTATTCCAGATTTTAGAGGGAATGCCTTCAATTTTTCTCCATTTAGAATGATGCTAGCCTGAGGCTTAGCATAGATTGCTTTTACAATGTTGAGGTAAGTTCCTGTTATCCCTAGTTTTTCTAGAGTTTTGAACATAAAGCGATGCTGTACTTTGTCGAATGCTTTGTCCGCATCTATTGAGATGATAATATGGTTCTTATTTTTAAGTCTATTGATATGGTGAATAACATTTATTGATTTCCATATATTGAACCAGCCTTGCATCCCAGGGATGAATCCTACTTGATCATAGTGCACAATTTTTTTGATATGTTTTTGAATCCGATTCGCCAGAATTTTATTGAGGATTTTTGCATCTAGGTTCATTAGAGATATTGGTCTGTAGTTTTCTTTCTTTGAAGTGTCTTTGTCTGGTTTAGGCATCAGGGTGATGTTGGCCTCGTAGAATGAATTTGGAAGTTCTCCCTCTTTTTCTATTTCCTGAAATAGCTTGAAAAGTATTGGTATTAGTTCTTCTTTAATGGTTTTGTAAAACTCTGCTGTATACCCATCCGGTCCTGGGCTTTTCTTAGTTGGTAGTCTTTTGATGGTTTCTTCTATTTCCTCAATTGATATTGGTCTGTTTAGGTTGTCTATATCCTCCTGACTCAATCTGGGCAGATCATATGACTTAAGAAATTTATCGATGCCTTCACTATCTTCTATTTTATTGGAGTATAAGGATTCAAAGTAATTTCTGATTATCTTCTGTATTTCTGAAGTGTCTGTTGTGATATTGCCTTTTTCATCCCGTATACTAGTAATTTGGGTTCTCTCTCTTCTTCTCTTCATTAGCATGGCTAAGGGTCTGTCAATTTTATTTATTTTTTCAAAGAACCAACTTTTGGTTTTGTCAATTTTTTCAATTGTTTCTTTTGTTTCGATTTCATTAATTTCAGCTCTGATTTTAATTATTTCTTGCCTTCTACTTCTTTTGCTGTTATTTTGCTCTTCTTTTTCTAGGATTTTGAGATGATATATGAGATCGTTTATTTGTTGGTTTTTTCTTTTTTTAAGGAATGCGCTCCAAGCAATGAATTTTCCTCTTAAAACTGCTTTCAATGTGTCCCATAGATTCCGATATGTTGTGTCTGTGTTTTCATTTAACTCTAAGAATTTTTTAATTTCCTCCTTGATGTCTTCTATGACCCATTGATCATTCAGTAACCTATTGTTCATTCTCCACATGATGCATGATTTTTCCTTCCTTCTTTTATCGTTGATTTTCAGTTTCATTCCATTATGATCAGATAAGATGCATGGTATTATTTCTACTCCTTTATATTGTCTAAGAGTTGTCCTGTGACATAATATATGATCTATTTTTGTGAAGGATCCATGTGCTGCTGAGAAAAAAGTGTAGCTACTTGATGTTGGGTGGTATATTCTATATATGTCAATTAAGTCTAGGTTGTTAATTGTGTTGTTGAGTTCTATAGTTTCCTTATTTAACTTTTGTTTGGAAGATCTGTCCAGTGGTGAGAGAGGTGTGTTGAAGTCTCCCATGATTATTGTATGGTGGTCTATTAGACTCTTGAACTTGAGAAGAGTTTGCTTGATGAACATAGCTGCACCATTGTTTGGGGCATATATATTTATGATTGTTATGTCTTGTTGGTGTATGGTTCCCTTGAGCAGTATGTAGTGTCCCTCTTTATCCCTTTTGATTAACTTTGGCTTGAAATCCATTTTATTTGATATGAGTATGGACACTCCTGCTTGTTTCCGAAGTCCATATGAATGATATGATTTTTCCCAACGTTTCACCTTCAGTCTATGTATGTCTTTTCCTATCAAATGCGTCTCTTCAAGGCAGCATATTGTTTGGTCTTGTTTTGTGATCCATTCAACTAGCCTGTGTCTCTTCATTGGTGAGTTTAAGCTATTAAAATTTAGGGTTATTATTGAAATATTGTTTGTTCTTCCAGCCATATTTGTTTATTAATGTTACTAAACCTGATTTGTTTTCTTCTTTGATTATTTACCCCCCTTTATTGTCCTACCTCCCACTGTTGGTTTTCATTGTTATTTTCCATTTCCTCTTCCTGTAATGTTTTGCCAAGGATTTTTTGAAGAGATGGTTTTCTAGCTGCAAATTCTTTTAACTTTTGTTTATTGTGGAAGGTTTTAATTTCATCTTCCATCCTGAAGCTTAATTTCGCCAGATACACGATTCTTGGCTGGAACCCATTTTCTTTCAGTGTTTGAAATATGTTATTCCAGGATCTTCTAGCTTTCAGAGTCTGTGTTGAAAGATCAGCTGTTATCCTGATTGGTTTACCCCTAAATGTAATCTGCTTCCTTTCTCTTATAGCTTTTAAAATTCTCTCCTATTTTGTATGTTGGGCATCTTCATTATAATGTGTCTAGGTGTGGATCTCTTATGATTTTGCACATTCGGCATCCTGTAGGCTTCTAGGATTTGGGATTCTGTCTCATTCTTCAAGTCTGGGAAGTTTTCTCATATTATTTCATTGAACAGTTTTCTCATTCCTTTGGTTTGGACCTCTATACCTTCCTGTATCCCAATGACTCTTAAGTTTGGTCTCTTTATATTATCCCATATCTCTTGGATGTTCTGCTCATGGTTTCTTAACTGTCTTGCTGAGCTGTCTATGTTCTTTTCAAGTTGAAATACTTTGTCTTCATTGTCTGATGTTCTATCTTCTAAGTGTTCTACTCTGCTGGTAGTATTCTCAATTGAGTTTTTAAGTTGGTTTATTGCTTCCTGCATTTCTAGGATTTCTGATTGTTTGTTTTTTATTACCTCTATCTCCCTGTATAGTTGATCTTTTGCTTCTTGGATTTGTTTATGTAATTCATTGTTGAAGTGATCTTTCATTGTCTGATTTTGCTGTCTAATGTCTTCCTTGAGACTCCAGATCATCTGAAGCATGTATATCCTTGAATTCTTTATCTGACATTCCATCTGCTGCAGCTATTACCTCTTCTAAAGTTGAGTTGTCCTGCATTGCTTTTGGTCCTTTCTTTCCTTGTCTTTTCATACTGCTCACGTTTCTTTCTGCTTGGTGAAACTGTTGTGCTTTTGAAATTTTCCCCCTATATATTTATATTGCTCTTGTATAGTTGAAAAGTCTCCCTTGCAGGGCGGGCAGCGGCTGTGCTCCTCCCCCAATTGGGGTGATCTGTCTACCACGCTGGCGGGCTGCTGGGTCTGTTCTGCTGGTCGGTCGCAGGTCTGCCTACCTTGCAGGCGCGGGCGGCGGCTCTGCTCTGCCCCTCCTCCAATTGGTGTGATGTGACTACCATGCCCGCGGACCCCTGGGCCTGTTCTGCTGGTCGGGCGGCGGCTCTGCTCTGCCCCTACTCCAATTGGGGTGACGTGACTTCCACGCCGGCGGTTCGCTGGGCCTGTTCCGGGCACGGGCGGCGGCTCTGCTCTGCCCCTACTCCAATTGGGGTGACGTGACTACCATGCCGGCGGGTCGCTGGGCCTGTTCCACTGGTCGGTTGCAGGTCTGCCTACCTTGCGGGCTCGGGCAGCAGCTCTGTTCTGCCCCTACTCCAATTGGGGTGAGGTGACTACCACGCCAGCGTGTCGTTGGGCCTGTTCTGGATGTGGGCGGGGGCTCTGCTTGGCCCCTCCTCCAAATGGGGTGACGTTACTGCCACACCGGCAGGTCGCTGGGCCTGTTACGGGCTCGGGCGTCGGTTCTGCTCTGCCCCTCTGGCCTGATGATGAAATGAGAGAGACTCGGGTGTATGTGACTCACTTTCTTTACCAGGAGACCAACTGTTTCTGTCGCCACTGGTATCGATGAAGTTATCTCCTCCGCCGCTTTCTGATGACCTCAGATGTCTGCCATGTTGGTATCCCATGCAAATGGCAGCATTTCGTTCCCTTTGCCAGGTGACCAAAGCAACAGGTGAGTCCTGACCGGCCCTCACAAGCCCCGTCTCAATCCTGTTGCCACTGCCTATGAAGGCTCGGTTGGTATTTACCTCCACAATATTCAGCAGGACCCAGACCGAGAAGCAGTTTCCGCGGGTTCTTTAGCCCTGGGCCATAGCAGTTCTGGGAGCCGGAATTCGGCCGCTCCAAGCTCGGTGTATGTTCTGATAGGAGCAGGCTCCAAGAAGCAATTTCCGCGGGTTCTTTAGCACTAAGCCTGGGTAATTTGTCTGCGAGACACAGGCGAATGGCAGCCTGAAATTACCTGTTCTATAACTGAATGAGCTGCAATCAGTCGAAAACAGGGATGGTGACGTCAGCTCTCCAAGATGGTGGCCGCTGGCTTCCTCTGTGGTCTGACCGGTGTGGAGAACCGAATTGGACCGCTTCCTTCCCCGTCTCAAACCCAGAATTCAGCACTGAGTACAGTGATTGCACAGCTGGCAGGAGCCCACAGAATCCGCAGCGCTGTATCTTTGCGTTGCTATCTGGGCGTTTCCCAGCGCGCGCCGCAGACTCTAGCCGCGGGGTGATTTGCTGAATAAGCAGCGTGATCCTCCATGCGGACAAATCACTCGCGTTTGAGTCCCTGTAGCTGATCCTCGTGCGATGAAAATTCTTCCTCTAGGTTTTAGAGCACCCCAGTTTTGCTGGAAATTCCTAGAAAGATAGCTTTTAGCCGTTCTAACTCGTCATTCTCCCGCACAGTGACGCAGTACACGGGGGTGATGCACTCCCTTCGCAGCCATCTTCCGGATCTCCATAAATGCCTTTTAATTTTATAAATTTTGAATTCCAAATCTATAACCTTAGTTAGAATTTTTATTGAACTCTCAAGAAAAAAATCTTTCATCATATTTTGATGAAAATTGTAATAATATATGATCTAGTTCATATTTCTTCTTTATTATTTTACTGCAGTGATAAAATATGTCCAATTAAAGTTTTGTATAACATAGTTTAACAATCTTAAATCATGATTTCCATTAATTTTCACTATATTTTTTCATGTATCTTGATACATGAGAGGGTGAGGAACTAGACCTTAACAAATAACATTTTGTTCTTTTTTTAAAACAAGAGCTCTGTCATTCCCCTGAAGAACATCCTGTTTTTTTCTATGCTTGATATGTTTTCCCTTAGTGGCCTGATGCTGCCCTTAACAAAAAATGCAACCAAGATGCTACCAAGTTAACCTCTCAATCTGCCTAAAGAGTAGGTTTCTTCTTACTTGTCTTTGTTTCCCCAATGTCTTGCTACGTTTCTGGAACAAGAAGATGCTCAGTCAATACTTGTCAAGCCAAACTGAATTCTCAAGCTTCTATTTCATTTGTTCATTCACGTGTTTATTCAACGAATACATTTAGTTTTTTTTTATGTATTTGGTATTATGCCTGTCCCTGGAGCCCACAATGGAAAAGATTTGTGTCTCTCTTTAAGGCTTCTGAAGCCTTTGGGTATTCATTTCATTAACGTGCATATAATCAAAATATCATAGTAGTAATTTGCTATATTATCTAGGTAATTTCCTTTTTTCCTGTGTGTTCTTTGCTAGTACTTCGTCATCAACCAAGCTTTTAAACATTTGATTAAAGATTTGGTCTTTGAGCATCATTTATTTCTGATTATACTTGATTCTTAAGAATCTCATCCAGTATCACGGGTTTAATTTCCGCTTGCAACTAATGGCACTGAATTTATAACCACTGCTCTGACTTCTATGCAAATACCAGGCCTGCATATCCTCTGACCTACTCGACATGTCCACTAGGATGTCTAATTAACATCTCAAATTTAAGACATCTAAAACCTCTTTCCATTTCCCTACAGTCAAACTCTCCATCTTTTCAGTTGCTTAGCCAAAAAAAAAAAAAAAAAGACAACAACAAAAAACCCTTAGCATTATTATTAATTTGCATCTTTTTCTTAAGTACCATATCTAATTCATCAGCAACTCTTGTTAACTTAAAGCATATTTAGAGTTTGATAATTCATCACCATCTCTGCGGCATCACTGTGCCTAGATCACTGTGAAAGTGTCCCAACTAGTCTCTGTTTTGTTCTTGCCTTCCTGCAGTCTGTTTTCAGTACAGTGAGGTCCTATCAAAATCCAGGAGTCTGCCACTCTGCTCAGCACACTGCCTTGCCACATTGCTTACTACTGTCCTCCTGATTCACTCAGCTCAGGTCTCATGGCCTTCCCCGTAGCCCAGAACATGCTAGGCATGCCCCCCTACACTTCCATTTCCCTTGACCCTGAGTGCTTCTCCCCTAGGGACCTGTGTGACTCACCACCCCCTGTTCCCTTCAGAGCCTGGCTCACAGGTCATTTCTCAAAGAGACCTTTCCTGTCCACAGCTCTTTTTTTCTTCTCCAGCTCTTCCCAGTTCCCTCTTTGACTTTTCTTTTCTCCTTCCTCAGTACCTCTCACTGACTAACTTAACATTAATTAATGATCTCATGTCACCCGCTAGAATATAAACGCCATGAATGGAGGGACTTTTTCCTTTCGTTGGTTCACCTTTTTATCCCTAGTGCTTAGAACATTGCCTGGGTATATAGGAGGCCTTCAATAAGTACATTTTCATAAGAGCATGTGAGACTGCTTCTGGAAAGCATACAAAATTGTTTTGCAAATGATTTTAAGTGAATATTTCAGGTCTTCTTTCATCTACTTGCTATTTAGGGTGTACAGTGGTACCACACAGCACCAGCTGATGCCTAAGTAGTAGCTAATTAGCATGCTCAAAATGAAAGAAATTAATTTTTAGCCAAAACTAAAACCGGAGTTTCAGTTTAACCAAACATCTACCTTTGAGCAAAATGTGACATCATGATACGTATTTTAAGAAAGGAAAGTATTTATACTGTATGGTCAAAAATAGATGTAATGTTCTCAAACAGATGGTAATTATGGTGTACTTAGGTTGAAATACTGATTATTCTTGATTGTTATGATGCTTAATTAATTTATGCATCAATACATAACATCCACCTTGGCTTTTCGTAGAGAAATTTTAGTTACTTATTTTTAGGCAGCAAGCAAAGTAGGAGATTCAATTACCCTGGGAGCCTGACATTAATGACTGTAATAATTTAGGCAATTGAAGTCATTCCTATTATTCTCTTTCTCAAACCCATAAAGTGCCTAAAATGAAACATGAAGGGTATACATGGCCTAACATATTTCTTCCTTGGTTACATTTTTCACTGGAGTCATTGCAAAGAAAGAGTCTTTTATTTGCTTCTTTTAAAAATCTCTTATTTTGGAATTTGAAAACTATTCAACCCTTTCCAGAAATGTTGACCCAAATGTGGCATTTTCATGGACAGTGAGAAATATTTTCTGCCTGCGCTTACTTGAACAAAGAAACCCACTGATCTGAGTGAACAACATCATCAGTATTTGGTTTCTTGGCCTAGGGTTAGTGATGATATGGACTCTTCTAAGGACATGCCTAGCAGATAGTCACAAAACACTTGGGAACTACAAGAAAGAAGTGTAATGATGAATAGCAGGAATAGTCCCTTAGAATTAGCAATATTTAGACCTTTAAATTTTATGCCTTATGTAATACCTTTGCTGTGACAATACCTGAGATAATCAACTTTTAAGGAAAAAAGGTTTATTTTTATTCATAGTTTCAGAAGTTTCAGTTCGTGTTTGCTTGACCCTATTGCATTCAGACTGTGATGAGGCAGTATATCCTAGCAGGAGTGCATGGCAGAGGGGTCCTGTTTAACGAACAGTGGCTAGGAAGCAAAGACAGAGACAGGAAAGCATTAAGATCCCAATATCCTCTTAAAGGGCACGCACTCAGTGACCTAACTTTCTTCTACCAGGCCCTACCTCCTAAAAATTGCAGTACCTCTCAATAGCATCATGGCCTGGGATCCAAGTCTTCAACACATGGTCTTTGGGGGACATTAAAAATCCAAACTATAACACCTAAAGTTTAGAATAACTTTATAATTGACAGTTATTAGTATTCTGGAGAAGGAAGAATACTTTCTGTATTTGCTTAAAGTTTTCTTTCTGTAACTTTGTGCTTTAGTATTAATATGCCCTTAGTTTTGCATGATTTGTTTTTATCTTCTCCTTCAGTCCAAATATAAACAAAAGGGCTTTCTGAAATTCATTATTTTTTAAACTTGAACTTTCACATCCCTTCTCCACTCCATGGATCTTTTAATTGTGTGTGCTGAAATGGAGCTAACAAAACAGTTTCATCGTTTCATTACTATAACCAGCAAATGCTCATAGAAAGAGGTTTTTCTGTAAGCTTCTGGATGTTACAGGCTCACAGTCAATAGTGTTATCATTTGTCAAATGAGAGGCAAACCCTAGGTGTATGAGAGTTAGTCTTATTTAAACTAAATCTAAGTGGCCATAAGTAGAAGGTGGTAGATATGTTAGATTAAGGGGATCTGAGTTCAGCCTCATGTCCTAGTATGTTCTGTTGAGAAAATAAATGGGAACACAATTTTTATATCCAAAACCACGTGGTAGATTGACTTGAGGAGCATTTTAGTGAAAAGTATTGGATGTTAACATGAAAATTAGTGCATTCAGGACTTACCTAGCATGTGCAAAGCTTTGGGTTCCATTCATGACACTGAAAAAAAAAAAAAAACGCATTCTTTAGGACTTGCTATATTGCAAGAGAAAGAGATCCAAAATAACTTTAGCCAAAAAGTTCACATATTACCTCAAATAACTGAGATATTCATGGGTAGACTTGGTTTCAAATGTGACTCAAAGGAAGTGCAAATTCACTGGACCCCATGCCTTCTTTCCTGGCTTATTGACAGGTAGATTTTCCCACTATGGTAATCCCAACAGTTCCAGGCTCACCTTATTCTTACAGTAATAAATCTTGGTGCAGAGAACTCATTTTCCAGTAAATTCCAACAATTGTATTAAAATTGAATTATATTGTTGATCTTTGAACCAATTACTCTGACCAAGAGACTTACAGGGAGCTTGTGAAGCGGGCAAATACAGTAGTCAAGCCAGTACAGGCCACATGAGTCAAGAGGACAGGAGAAGTAGCTTCCATAGGAAGACAGGGTGCGGCTATCCCAGGAGAGGTAAATGCGAGGCAGAGAAAGCAACACAGGTCCATTACAGGCAGAAAAGAAGAGGCTGCAGGAATCAAGCCAAAAGCAAAGTTGCCTTTGAAGGAAAAGAAGTGTGGCCTAAAAAAGGAACTCAGAGCAAGGCTTGGTGTGTGCTCGTTAACACACTCGCCTCAAGCACAGGTGCCTGCAGTGTAATATTAGAAACAATATTTAAAAGTTATCTTTACAAAACAGGAACTAACTTTTAAAAATGGCCTTTATTTTTCAAGCATAAAGGTTTGGATACTAATGTATGTTGTAAATCTAAACCTTGCACGTTGAATTTAGTCATTATCAGAGAAATTCAAGTGACTAAGTCTATGGTTTTCTGCTTAATTTTGCTCTCCTCATAGAGCTTTCTGATTTAAAAGTTTTAAAAGAATGAAGGTGTCTAAATTAGAATAAAGTTTTATGGAATCAGATAACATCTGTGAATTTCCCATATATGTTATACATGTTTTGTCATATAAAAAGATTATCAGTGTATGTGAGTATATCTGCATCATGTGGACATAAAAGCATATGCTTGTATACAAGTATGTCCATGTGAAACCAGGGATGAGCAACTAGTGAGATTTAGAAAAAATCAATTTAGAAGTTCAACTTCAAATCTGAAATCTCTCATGTTTTATTATTTCAGAACATAATCTTTGTTTTGTTTTTTGGTGCTGGGGATTGAACCCAGGGGTGTTTTAGCACTGAGCTACATTTTCAGTCTTTTCTAATTTTTTTTTTTCTTTTTTGAAACAAAATTCTTCCTCACTTGCTGAAGTTCTCACTAAATTGCTAGCCTTGAACCTGGAATCCCCCTGCATTGCTCAGATTACAGGCATGAGCCACTACACCCAGTTTTTTGTTAATTTTTAATGTACTAGTGTCTAAATTTGAAATTCAAACAGTGCCTGGTCTTATTTTTTTCTATAGATAATTTAATGCACAAGTAGGTAAAATTTTTAACCTGTTTTATTTCCTCCTCCATGGGAAACTTATGAATATAATTAGCGAATTGAAGACATGTTTAACTAACAGTTACTAAAAATAAGCTGTGAAGTTCCTAGTTACATTTGGTCCAAAGTGAGATGATGAGAAAGGACAGCAAGCTGGTGTGGAACCTGGATTAACAGCAGGAGAGAGAGAGTGACAGCCCTCTGGTTTCCAGCTTCATCAGGGATCTTTAAATAGAGAGTGAGCCCATCACTGCTTTTAATGGATCATTAGGCAAAAAAAAAAAAAAAAAAAAAAAAAAAACGGGTAAAGAACTAGAGGACTTTTTTTTTATTTTTAAGATAGAAGATAGGCATCATGAATACTTTTTATTTTGTTGCTCATTATCTGTTCTGCTCTTCTTTTGGAATGACCACAGTTTAGCTGTGGGTCCAACACTGTTCATGCACAGCCTGGTGAGTGCTTCAGAAGTTGTCGTGTTCTCCTTTATCTAAGGAGCAGGCCCAAGACCTGGGTTAGGTGCTCCCCTATTCTGAAATTTGGAACCAGAGCCAGGTAACTGAAAGACTAAAAATGATAGGAGTGTCCTTACTATAGTGGATTGTCTGGGAGAGACCCCCCAGGGCCTCTTACCTGGAACCAGGCATCTGCTCTGATTGGTGCCTGCTTTGCTGCTTTGTCAGGTCTCCCTTGATTCTGTGAGCTGCCTCAGATCCGATAAACCCCGTTCCTGCCTACTACAGAAGCCAAAGTTGATCCCTGTGGCCGACCAAAAACAAACTAAAAAACAAAACAAAATAAAACCCAAACAAACAAACAAAAACCTTAGTTGAAAAAAGGAAAAGCAAGAGGTAGAAGAGATAAAAAGAAAAAGAAAAAATGAAGGGAAAAAAGATGCAAATTGGGAATAGTAAACAGAAGGAAAGGGAAGAGGACTCAGTCCTCAACCTGTCTGGTCTCCAGGAACTCTTTCTTGTTTTCGCCATTAATGATGCTTTTACCTCCAATTTTGCTCATATTCATATCAATCAGACAGGTGTGTTGGGTACAGAATTGCAGCCTGAAAACCCACTTGCTTAGATTTGTCCTCCTGCTCTGCCACTTATTTGCAGTCTGACTTTGACTAATTTGCCTAACTTCTCAGGGCCTCAATAATGTCCTTGGTTGTTAATCAGAAATAGCAGTACTGTATGACTTCTAGGATTGTTGGAAGAATTAAATGGTTTGATCAATTAAAACTTACAGAACAAGTGTTTGACAGAAAGTAAACACTTAATTTTAAGTCTGAGATCCATAGAAAAAGAAAATAAGGGGCTCAGGATGTGGCTCAAGTGGTAGCGTGCTGGCCTGGCATACGTGAGGCACTGGATTCGATCCTCAGCACCACATAAAAATAAAATAAAGATATTGTGTACTAAAACTAAAAAATAAACATTAAAAAAAGAAAATAAGTTTCTATTGTATCCACTTAATTTTTACCTTATTGTTTCAGTGAATAAATATTAAACACCTTCTATGTGATTTTCCTGTTGCAGGTGCTATAGTTGAATGCAAAGATGAATAAAGCATTGTTTCTATTGTCAAGCTGCACACAGTAGGATTTTGGTAGTGGATACAATTACATATAATTCAAGAAAAAAAGATGCCATGGGAGATATGTAAAATGAGCTTGAGGAATTTGGAGAAAAGAAAATCTTTTTCAACTAGAAATAATAAATTACATTACGTATATTTGGTCTTTAACTATGCGTAAATTTTCACACAAAAATGGAGAAAATTGAAATTTTACTCAGAAGTAAACAGCAGTAAAAGTTGAGGACTGTCTTTTTTGGATGATAATAAATAACCAGTTTAGCTGAAGAGGACTTTTCCTTCTTCATTAGGAATCAGGAGGAGGCTTGCCATCTGAGAGCATGCCTCTCTTTGAGTTTTCCATCCCCATGATCAAGAGTGAAGAGAAAAGCTCAGGAACATCTCCTGTTCCTGCCTTCCACATCTGCAACTCACACAGCCTTCTTGCTTTGAATCCTCATGAACTCACTTCATTATGTCCTTCTTTAGCCCTGCTTGTGGCAATCACCCAATAACCCCCACATTCCCAAGCCACTCATCTCCCGCATTCTGCTCCCCACCCACATTCTACAGATAAGAAACACCTTTCTATTGAGAAAGGAGATATTGCTGGAAGTAGTTGAGATGCCCAGGAATAATCTTATATCATGTTGCATTTTATGATGTAAATACAAGAATCAGATTTCTCCGAATCCCAGCCAATGATTAAACTTTATGCAAGAGTAGTTCAGGCTTTTCAGGTTTGTAAAGGCATGTGTAGCTTGTGCCATCAGAAGTAATAGGAACTCTCATTCAGGCACTTTAATCTCTTTACCATACACATTGAGCCACTACTAGTTACATGCATGCCTAGATGAAGTAAATGTACATGAGGGAATTTGAATTCTATAACTCACTGGAAAAAAATATTTAATACGTAGTTGGTTACATGAACAAGTTAAAAACCTATATTTTAAAAGTAGATTTTGCTTATACCCTTGTCTTATATAAGTTTAACTATAACAAGTAAAACCAGAAATTTCATTTTTTTTCCCCGGATGGTATCATTGCAAAACATGAGTGTTTTAAACAGCAATTATTGTTGGGTTTTTCTGCTGGCTCTGTTACTAGAGACTTGTTGGTTTGGGACAAAGTTAACTGGAAGAACTCTGCTGTCTTGCTTTTTGGAGGAGTTGAGTTTCATACTGTGTGATTTTACCCGATTTTATTGGATGTATCCAATCATAAGTACGAATAGTGCATTTCTAACTAGCATTTAAATAAGAACTCAAACCTGCTATCCCAGGAAATAGTTATTCTGTGTTTAATTTGTCCTTAGTGGATTCTGTTATCACAGAAAGTGATATTAGTAGATACATTAGTACTTTTTTATATGTTAACTTCAGTAAATCCACATGAAATACATCTAAACCAGATAAATGAGGCTGTAATTCAAAGCTTAATCAATTTGTATTGCTTTGAGCTCCCTGAAGCCTCAACAGTCAACAATGCACATTGGAATTCACAGCCCTGGGGAATTCTTGTTTAAAACCAGTGGTACATCTCAACAAACTGGGTGGAGACTCAGGGTGACACTCAAGATAAAATTTAGCATGGCAGCAATTTAAAATTAGAAGCCCTCAATGAAAGATGAGACCTGTTTTAGGCCACTTGGTGAGCCCCACCTTTTAAAGGCAGGATTTGACTCCGCTGAAGAGCTGAGCAGTCACAGGGGGACAAACTGTCTCTGCCCCAATAGGGAAGGCCTGTCTTCCTATTTGGTGTGTGACAGTGTTAAATAAAGCTGTGACCTTTGATTATCTCCCAAGCATTTCTACCCCTCCACTGGCAGAGTGCCATGGGATAGTGTATATTTATCAGCAAGCCTGTGGTCTAAATTCAGACATGGTCTAAAGCTTATGGCAATCAGTGTCTACTGTATATACTGTACAGAGACTCTTTACTGACCAGTTCTCTGTCAATCCCTAGAAATGAGAGACCTCTTATTTATTGTGTTTCATGAAGTCCTAGCTTAAAGTATTCCCTTTCATACTAATTTAAATAACAGCCTGAAGTAGGGTATGAGTAGAAATAGTCTCTATTTTCTGTTACAATCACTGAAGTCTCTCTCTCGAACTTTTTAAAATATTTTTTTTTCACCAAAATGTCTTTTTAATTATTTTAAGTAGTGCATTATAATTATATATAATAGTGGAATTTGGTGTTACATATTTGTACATGCATACAATATAACAATATAATTTGGTCTGTTTTGGTCCCTAATACCTCTCCTTTCACTCTTCTCCTTCCTCTCTCTGGTCTGCTTCCTCTTCAAAAGATGAGACCTGCTTCTAAAAAGTGAAACGAGGAAT
Organism: Spermophilus citellus; assembly: GCF_964194105.1. NCBI lineage: Eukaryota > Metazoa > Chordata > Mammalia > Rodentia > Sciuridae > Spermophilus > Spermophilus citellus. The sequence continues at coordinate 93,580,286 of NC_138189.1, forward strand.
ACTTATAATTTTGAAAATTTGAAATGTAAAGGGGGGAAACTTTTTTGTCTTAAAATTTAAACTATACACTAAAAAGGGTCAATTTTGCTATAAGTAAATTGTATCTCAATAAAGGCAGTTAAAAGAGAGAGCTGTGCTTTACACTGGTGTGCTTTACATTACATCCTAGGCTTAGATGTTTTTATTTGTTTTAGAATTTATATACAAATTTTGGGGGATAGGAAGGGCAGCAGAATAGAACAGAAATTATGATTGTTGTATGTATATAGGTGACTGTATGACCAATGTGATTCTGCAATCTGTACAATCAGAAAAACGAGAAATTATACCCCAATTGATTCAAATGTATGAATTGCCAAGATATCATTGTAATGTCACGTGTAGCTAATAAAAAAGAAAAGAAAAAGAATTTATATACTAATTTCCTTCGTACCCCCACTCTATTAATGGAAAATGAATCCCATCCACACCCCACAATGGGCCACTCAAACATTACCTGATTCTGACTGTCTAGACAAGGCTTATTGGATCAAGTGTAGACACCCACCTGGCCAACCTGGATTTGGAACCAAGACACGGGCTAAAGTTGTAAGGTCTTGCAGACTTGGGGTCAGACTGAGAATATCCTCTCTGATAGCCTTGGTCATATAGAGTCACAGAAATGTTATGCAAAAGAAACCAACAGTAAGAATTGAGCAGGTGTGTGGAGCTGCTGTGAGCAAACCTACTTGTATTTTCATGTAAAAATAAATGAACAAAAATAAATAAATAGAGATGAAAGTCCCCTAATGAGTTTCTAGAGGCTGAGTTGAACTTATAATTAAATTTTGACTTTCCTTTGTAAGTATACTTTTACTGCATAATAGAACTGGTGTGAGTTCTGGTTTTCATGAAAAGAATAAGAAAATTACCCAATGACATTTGATATTTTTAATCCAAAATTATAGAGCAATATCATTTTTTTTTTTTTTTGCTAGCATCATTTCTTTTTCTCCTAAAATACAGGCTGCAGCAGTGGGAAAAGACAGAATTTTTCAGAAGTCTGGGCTATTTTTGTCAGCTCTGTTTTCACCTAGAAATTTCAGACCTTTTAAAAAAATGAAGTATAGTCTAAGTAAGAATTTGACACTTGTTCTTTTTTTTTTCCTTCCTAGACAGTTTTTGGGCTCAGAAAAGGTAAAATAGAGTCAAAGTCACTGATTCTATCACTTTATATTTATAAAATTATTCCCTTTATAGGAGTTGGTTTTACCTCTACCTTCACAGGGTTATTGATGACTGATCCATTTTTAAAAGCAAAACAAAGAAAACTCTCCTTTCTAGAGATTGGAAGATAGCTTAAAAATCATTATAGCCAACTTGATTTTAGTACTTAATATGTGCTATATATGTGCATATTAATCCTTCAACACATGATTCTATTCCAACCTGATACCAATCAGCAATCATATACAGTAATTACTGTTATTACCATCATGTTATAGATAATAGACCTTGGTGACATTAAGTACATTTCCTAGAGCTCACAAGTTTGAATACCTGAGTTTGAACCTAAAGAGGCCACTTCTAACCTAACCACAACAGAGTAGATTGATGTTTCAGAGCTAAGAAAAGTAAGAGATCATCAGATAATTTTTCTTTTAATTATTGTTTTGCATCTTTTATGTAACTAGAGAGTTTAAGAAAATTTTTAAGAAAATGTGGTACATCTTACAGAACCAGAACTAAATTTATCATGTTATCTTTATGTGTGCTTTAGGTGTTATGTGCTGTAGCATTTCAGTGAACACAACATGAAAGACCATTTCTCTTTATGTTCATGTGTGAGTATGAACAGTTGTTCTAGGGAATACTCACCAACCGTGGCATGATTGAATATCCCAAAGTTGAAGAACCAAACCAAGGGGCATTATATTATTCATGAGCAACAGACTTGTCATTCTCTATTGGGTTTTGAGTTGGCTGTCTGTGTCAAAAAAAAATTTTTTTTTTTGAATGCAAGATCTTAATTGCTTACGTCATGCTATTTTGATCTCAACGACTAAGGTCGTGATACTGAAGTAGAACAAAATGAGTTAGGTGATGGCTCCCTTGTTTTAGAAAATAAAATGGTATTTTCCCTTGTGGATCCTGGAGCCTAGGAAGGAAAGGAACCAAGTAGGTATTAAAGCACTCTGCTAGTCCAATGTGGCCTTAAATCTGTGTAGGATAAGAAACTATAGGGTGAAGAAAAGCTTTTGTTCCATGCTATCAACTACAAGTTTGGGGATGAGAAACCGATAGTTGGGGGGGAATTGACTTTTTTAAATAGTGGTTGTATTTTCTATAAAGTTTGAATTAATTTTTTCCCAGTATCTAATACAGTTCCCCCTTGAAAATACCAGTCTCTTTCACATTAAAGGAAAAGTTGCTTAAGGAGAACACAAAATAAGAGATGACCTTGGTTTGAGAATGGGTGTGGCAGTTCCAGAGAAAAACAGCAGGGAATCTGGAGGAGAAGCAGCAGTTCCAGGAAGGACCCACCATGGTAAGCCACCTGTGCTGCCATTCCTGCCCTGGAACAATTGCTCTTCAGAGCTCTTATCTCCACAAACAGTCAATGGAATCTCTTTTAAACTGGCCTTTTGTTATATCAGTTTGTGGAGAGAAGAGTATGTTCCAGGTTGGTACACACAACTCACACCTGCTCCCTCGCAGGAACTTTACTTTTTTTTTTTTTTTTTCAATTTCTTCAGTAGTGGACATTAAAGCCATCCCCAGCTTATTGGCTGAGAGTTTATATTCTCCAAGATACTCTTTTTAAAAAAATGTTTTCTGTTCTTCAGATAAATTCGATTTTATTGAAGAATTGGGTTTTGGAAGTCATTCAGTTTTCATTTAGAAGGGGAGTAGCTTTGTTCATTTTCTGTCATTGTGATTGTGACACATTCTGAGATTAATCACCTTCTAGTAGGAAAGGTTGATTCTGGCTCATAGTTGCTGAGGTTTCTATTCATAGTTGGCCCAGGTGGTTTTGTCCTATGATGAGGCAGCACCTCATAAGAGAGTACATGGTAGAGCATGAAGAAGAACTTTGGACACGCCGATGTGTTTTTAAATTCTTTAACTCTATGGAAAAAAAAAAAAACTCTTTAAAAACTCTTCAATGAAGTTTCTCATGTATCCTGTTGAAACTGCAACATAAAACCCAGCTATTGATTTCCCCGAGTACCTACCAAAGGAACAAAACTAGCTTAGACACTTTCTTTTTAAACTAATGTGATCCACATAAGGAACAGGCACAGCTTAAAGTAATCCATTTGAAAAATTTGTCTCCAATATAAAAAGCAAATGATTCTGAAGTGGAACAGAGAAGCCTCATGTGACTTGTTTACTTGGGTTGTATAAATCTAGAGCTATACCACTGATTTGGTCCGATCTAGACAATTTTCAAAAATACCCAAATCTATAGAGACAGAATCAAACTTAATGAGACCTTATTCTTTTGTTCCTGTAATTGTGAAATATTAGAAACTCAGTCCTAGGACAAATGATCGAAAGGAGAAATGTGGATGAACAGGCTGTGACAATTGAGTGGGCCTTTCATTGTTGGGAATGACCTATACTGTGAGACTTCCTTTAGGAACAGACTCTCTTTCCCCAGTAAAGAAGGTTGAACCCTGATGCAAAATGTCTAACTTAATAAATTTTTAATAGAGCCCATGTATTCTAATGAAGAATACACACTACACAGACAAATTCTGTAACTCTCTCCATCCTTCCAGTCTCTCAGCTTATGAAAGATGGTGGGACTGTGGATTACCTTAACTTTCAGAAGTATCTCAGAGTTGGGTGGGGAGCATATGGCCTTACTTATGGTGGGGAGAGACTCAATCAGACATACTCTATCAGAGCAAATACAGGGTCTTGGCTGAGAGGCCCAGATGTGTGGAGGATGAGGAAAAAAGGCTACGGCATAGTACTTGAACCAGGAATTATACAAACCTACTACTAGAGCCAAATGAGAAAGTAAACAAGTACACAGAGACTCCAAGGAAAAAACTGTAACATAATAATCCAAAGAAAATCTCACAGTTGCTTCACACTGAAGAACAATGGAATTATTAGTGGTTCACTAAAATTTTTGAAAATTATAGTGCATATGGAAGAAAGAGATGAGAATAAAGTAGTTTTAGAGACTCTAACAGATACAGAACAGAGCTAATGCTAATTCAACATAAGGCCAATTGGAGTCCCTGAATAAAAACTCCACAGGATATGAGACTCAAGAGAACTTCTATGAGTCGGGCAAGTTGGCGCATGCCTGAAATCCTGTAATCCCAGAGGTTCGGGAGACTGAAGCTGGACAATCATGACTTTAAAGCCAGCCTCAGCATCTTAAGGAGGCCTCAAGCAATGCAGTAAGACCCTGTCTCTAAATAAAATACAAAAGAGGAGAGGGGGCTAAGGATGTTGCTCAGTGATCCAGTGCCCCTGGGTTCAATCTGATACTTCTCCCCACCACCACCAAAAAAAGAAAACTTCTATGAAATGAAGACAAAATTGAATCTTTAATAAAAAAAAATCACAATATATTCTAGGAAATTTTGATTCAAAATATGATTCTGAGAAGTGACCTAGTTAAGCTGGTAAACTTTTAAGATTCAGAAATAATTCTTTAGGCATCTGTAGCAAGTTCCCATCTAAGAAAAAACACAGCAGTAAACATGCTCAAATATACAACAGAAAAACTCCAAAAACACAAAGTTCACTAGGACCTCACAGGGGGAGAAGGGGGAGTATTAGCAAAAAAAAGAAAAATTAAATCCACAAAAACCCAGATCAGTAAAACAGAAGAATTCATGAATGAAAAACTGTGGTAACAAAGACTCAGTGAACATGTTATCCTCTTCAGGATGAAAAGAATTCTAAATGAAGAGGGGATTATGACACCAACAGAAAAAGCTAGGCAATTTAAAAATTACAATATGAGGAAAAAAATAAGGAGATAAGAGTGGGCATGGTGGCACACCCCTGTGACTCCAGCAACTGGAGAGCCTGAGGCAGGAGGATTGCAAGTTCAAGGCCAACCTGGACAAGTTAGCAAGGCCCTAAACAACTTAGCAAGACCCTGTCTCAAAATAAAAAATAAAAAGGACTGGGGTTGTGGCTTAGTGGTTAAGCTATCCTGGATTCAATCCCCAGTGCCATTAATTAATTAATTGTTGAAAGGGCTTCAAGGTTGATATCTAGGTATCTTCCTACCCTAGCCAGAAGATACTTACTAGAGGTTCACAATGCTTCGCTTTAAAAAAAGTCGCATAGTTATGTTTACATCTGCGCTTAATAGGAAGTCAATAGGCAAGAAAGATCTTTAGTGATCCAAAATATTTGCCAAAAAAAAAAAACATTTACAGAAGTTCATGCATTTAATTCTTTAAAGATTGTCGACCCTTTGTCAGAACATATTGACTTTCGTGTGTTTTAACAGGTTTTGGGGTCTGCTATCCAAGTTCTCAGGCAATTAGAGGCTGGAAATTTGAAGGGAGAAAGATACACCAAAGACTATTGGAAAGCAGACACTGATTGCAGGAACAAGAAGAAATAGCTGATTGCCTGACAGAGGGAAGAAATCAGCAAATTTTAATGATAGGGGAAAAAAAGAATTAAGAACCCAAAAAGTACTGTGACCTGAAAGGACTCAGTGTGGCAGCAAATACTTTTTCTCACCTTTATTGTCATTAAGAACCCTAAACTGTACAGAACACAGATTTCTATAATCATAGTTATGATCTTAAGCCTCTAAGAAAATTATATTTTATATTCTTAAATTAAAAGTTCAGAGGAATTTAAAGTACATATTGACATAGCATAATAAGTAAAGTTTTGGAAACTTAAAGGAGTAATCTTTGAATATTTGGAAAAAAATAATTTAAGAAAATAATTCATTTTTAGTGATATCAGGCAAATGAGGTATTTTCTAATTGTTTTACATTTTGTTGCATGAACACACTGCAATTTAGCATGAAGGCATATAGCATGAGTCTGTGTGTTCCCTTTCTATCCAAAGAGGGAAAGGTAATCTTCAAATAAGCAATTTTTCTAAAAGTTCTTTAAAACAGAAAGTAAGTGTAACAGCCTACACTCTTCAGAGAGGCATGATGGTTATACTCATTACCTGAGTTTTGTGGAGCTATAAATATTACTGTAGAAAGTCTAATTGGATGTTAAAACTTGAAGAAGTGAGAGCACAGATGCTCTGCTTATTTTTTCTCTAACTTGTCCTCCCTGTGTATCATACTGGACTCTGTGGACAAAGAAAGACACCCTGGTGAAATAGGGCCTATAAGAAGTTCTCACACAAAACCGTGGATTAATATTTCCATTTTCAATGTAAATTTAACACAGTCTGAGAGGTGACAAATAGTTCTAGCATTTTTCCATTGATGTTGACAGAGAAAAATATTGTTCTCAATGAGATCTGTCCGATGAGGCACTTTGTCAAAATCTTTGTAAGATCTAGGGCATATTTTTCTTCATAAATTCCTTATAATGTAGACATTTGATTGAAAGGAACATTTAATGATGGTGTGTTACTGAATGTGAAAAAAAAGTGTTTCAATTTATAAACCAAGACTCAAAATTGGAAATAAGCTTTGACATATATACAATGAGAAATTAGGGCCTTTGGTTTCTAACTGGCTCTCTTATTATATGGCTGATGACCATGGAAAGATTATCCCACTATTCTATGCTAGAATAGCTTATTGTAACAGTCCTTTCTGGGCTGTGAAACCTTGTAATTTATTCAGATGCAATTCATAGAATCGAATATCTTTTTAATTGAAAGAATAGTTTGGTCATATCACATTGTAAACCTGTAACTGTGGCAGCAATGCAGAGAATACATTTGTAGAAGGGAAAAATGAATTGGGAGACTGATCAGGAAGCTTTCCAGTAGCATATGGCAATGGGGTAAAACACTGAATTGTGAATGGAGTGCATAGAAAGGAGGGCATCAAGTCCAGAGGTGCTTTAGAGATAGAATGTGGGAGACAGTGGCAAACAACTGGATGCAGTGGTGAGGAAGAAATGGAGTCAAGAATTTAGCTTGATTGTAGTAGGAATAGCAGCTCTGTAAATTCTAATTTTATTGCAACAGGATGTGCACTAAAATTAACAAATTTTTGCACAACTTGAAATTCTTTGGAATGTCCATAAAACAATTACTACAGCTAGTTAAAAAGTAAAAGAATAATAGATGGAGAGAGAATGAGGGTAGACAAAGATATGCATGGGAAATGCATTTATAGGCTGATTAGAAGAAGCCAGTGAAGAAGACGACATTCAAGTCCCAGGAAAACGAGAGAGAAGTCAGAGGGAACTGAAAAGGAAGGCTCAGAAGGAAAGAGAACAAATTAGATCAAGGATGACACCTCTGCATGGAACCACCATATGACCCAGCTATACCACTTCTTGGTATTTATCCTAAAGAATTAAAGTCTTCATTGTATAGTGACATGTGCATACCCACATTTATAGCTGCACAGTTCACAATAGCCAAACTATGGAACCAGCCTAGGTATCCATCAGTGGAAGAATGGATAAAGAAAATGTGGTATATATACTCAGTGAAGTTTTGTTTAGCCATAAAGAAAAAAGAAATTATGCCATTTGCCAGAAAATGGATGGAATTAGAGACTATTATGCTAAGCTAAATAAGCCAAACTCCAAAGGTCAAGAGTCATATTTTTCTCCTATATGTGGAAGCTAGGGAGATAAATGGGAAAGGAAAGGTAGGGTGGGGGTCTCATGAAAATCAAAGGGAAACCAGTATAGGAAAGGAACCAGGGGGTGGGAAGAAGCTAGGAAGGGGGAAAGTGCTGGGAAATTATATTGGCCAAGCTACATTGTTATATTTTGTGCACATATGAATATATTAAAACAAATCCCTTCATGATGTATAAGTATAATGCACCAATAAAAAATGTGGAAAGAGATAAAAGTGATGAAGCCTTTGATCTTCAAAATAAGTCTTTTTTTCTCAAGGGCAGGACAGAACGAGGGGTAGTAAGTCTGGATTCGTATCAGTTTGAAAGTGGGGGTTAGAAAGTGGAGGCCATGCACAGAGAGTTCCATAAAGCCTCCTTTCTTGTTATCAGGAGACTGGGTCATCTCTGCACCATGTCTGAAGGTGAGATTTGGAATTCACACCCTTGATGCTCAGTATTTCTTTGCCTCTTTATCTATAATTTTATAATAGACGTACTGTGCTTTATTGGGATATCCTGAGTAGGCCAAGTCGGTTGAGTTTAATTCAGAAAATGATAGGTGATTTTTTTCAAATCTTATCTTTTTTTTTAAAAAAAGACAGAATCAGAATCAGTACCACAAAGCTTAGGAGAAACAGCAACATAATTATAGTTTCAGAATAAATTAATTAGCATTTAAATGATTATCTCCAAGACTCAATTCTTTAAATAATCTATTTGCTTAGATGTTTTGTGTGTGTGTGTGTGTGTGTTGTTTGTTTTTAATGAAATTTTATTCCAGTTTACTAGATTGAAATTGCCACCTTAGTAAATATTTTAAGTATCTTTTCCGTTGTATAAGAAATAGGCCCCTTTTATCCTGTTTTTTTGAGCCTTCTAAATAGTCTCAGAGGACTTTCAATATAAAAACAATAGTTGAAATCAACCAGTCCCTGTCAGATAATGATATATTTTCAGCCACTTTTCCCTTTATCTACAACACATGTATTAAAAGAGTTCTTATGTAAATGTGCTCTGTTTGAATAGTTCAATCTCTGGTTTTGTAAGCTATTCTGTGGGGAGGAAGAATGCTTCATTTCTCAGAGCTTCCTGTAGCCATAAATTCTTTTTAAGTAAAAATATTATAGCTGTTCCATTTATTTTCATCTTGAGGTCTGTTGTCATGATCTGGTATTTTATCCATCTTGAAGTAAAATAATATTTTAGGACTCAGGGTCAATATGTTTTTCTATGCAAACAAGATTAGGGTTGACTCTGGATGTTTTATAAGCAAATGATTTTTATTTAATTGGATTTATTGTCTTCAAATTGGTTTTCACACACCTCCGGTACAGTCTGTATTTTGTTAATGATATTTATGAAACTAGTATCTCATGCAGAAAGAGTATACTATTAATAGCTAGACCAACAAATAGCTGTAGATAAATTTTATACAAAGAGATCACAAACAATAATTACAATATTAAAGTCACAAAATTTACTTTTCATTTTTACTATGTGAATATTATTATGAAAAAAATTAATGATACTTCATTGGTCTAGTTTTATATAGTGGCCAGGATTTTTTAAAACTAACATGAAAGTTTGCAAATTAAGTTGTCTAATTTTCTGTCAGCTTATATGATGAACTCATAGACATTTTGAACTCCCTATTTAAAAGAATAACTTTCATAAAATAAAGCATTTTAATGAAAATTGCTCTTTTCTAATTAAGTCCCTTTTCCTTTTATTGTAAACCTTTAATTTAAAAGTTACATTCTTTATATTCAGGGACTAAATCTCATGAGCAATTAGTTGTCTTTGTTCATTTATATTAAAGTGCAAAAATATATTTTTCTTTTTCATTTCTGTGAATTTATCTGAAGTCTTTTCAGCTGTTTGACATTTTCTGCAAGGCAGCTTTGAAGCAAGCTGATCTCAAAGTTTCTATAACTATGCTTTTGTCAGAAAGTATGAGGGGTTCAAGACATGTGACAGGAAATAAGGAGCCAATGTCTATGCGATATCCCTGGGTATGTGGCCTCTTTGGATCCTAGACTCTTCCACAGTGAGAAGAAGGGACACAAGAGGTTATTGTCAAAATCAGCCTCACCCTTGAAGGCATGTCAGTCATAACTAACTCTGAGGACTCTTCTTTCATGTGTTCTCATTTCCAAAATCAAATTCCTCTCCCCAGACAGGAGCAAAGTACAAAGGGACCTTGTTTATAGTGAAACCTTACTTGATACTATCTTTTTTCCTTTCACATATTGAAATGTAATTTTTGACATTGCCTAACTTTCAACATTAATGTCTATCACTGTCCATCCCTGTCTATGCCTGGGTGCCCACTTTAGAGCTTGCATTTATTTCATTTTTTAAAATTTTCTATATTTTCTATTATCAAAGGTAATTCCATATAGTTGAAATAAATGTTAGGTAGGATTATGCCCCATGACAAAAATCCAGGCTTACTACAGAACAGGAGAAAATATCTCCCATGAATTAGACATATCTTTCCTATCCACATAGATGAATAGATGACCAATATGATGTCACTTCATGTGGAGTTCCAATTGGAACAAGTTGTGCTTATATTGTATATGTTATACTTATTCTATGTATAATATTTCAAAATATACTGTCATGGAAAAATATATGTGTGTGTATAAATAAAAATTTTTACATAAAAAAATCTAGGCTTAAAAATCTGGTAAAAAGCTAAGTATGCTCTGTGTACTTACTATGGTTAAGGGCATGGATCTATGTATGTGTCCCAGATCAGCCACTTTCTAACTTTGTGATTTTTGTGGCTTAACTTGCAACAAGCCTCATCCTTTACATTTCTTAAATGAAGATAACATTATTGTCTTTTATTTTATTTGAAAGGATTAGATAAGACCATGTTCATAAAATGCCAAGCAAGGCTAATGTTTAATAAATCTTACCTATTAATTTAAATGTCAGTTGTTTTGCAAATATCCTCAGGGTAGAAAGTCACAGTTGGAAGAGGACCACCTTGTCTTTTCCAGCTGATTTCTTTAGCTATGGCAGTGTCCCTACTGTTAAGGGCACCAAGGGTAGGCCAGCAATAGCCTAGCAGGGCTAGGCCAATTTTTCCGATGATCAAGTATCAAGCATATTGGTTCTTTTGAACCATTCAAGACACCTTGTCTCCCAGAAGCTGATCATTTTACAAAGAAAAGAACGAACATAATGAGAAACAGGTGCCTGAACACAAAGATATAGAATAAAAAGAATAGTGATGATAGAACCTAGAAAATTAAAAATCTTACGCTATGAAATATGTGCTTATAGTGTCTAAGTTTGAATATCTATTTATAGCTTTCCGCTTGGATGTCAGGGTACTATAGTTTGGATTTGGAATGGTGCACAAAGGTCCATCTGCTAAAGGTATGGTCCTCAGCTTGGTGCTGTTGGGAGGTGGTAGAACTTTTTTAGAGGTCATTGGGGGTATGCCCTTGAAGAGGATATTGGGATCCTGGCTCTCTTTTTGCCTCCTGGCTGCAATGAAGTGAGAAGATTCCTTTGCCATGTACATCCCCCCATGAGTTACTGTGCTTTCACAGGCCTAAAGCAATAGGCACAATAACCAAGGACTAAAACCATAAAGAGGAAAATATAGACTTTTCCTCTTTTTAAAAGTGATTATCTCAGGTATTTTGTTATAGTAATGGCATAGAAAGCTGGCTAACACACAGCGGGTATAATCATTTACATTTTATCCTTTTTCTTGTAGTAATCTGGCACCTCTCTAAAAAGTTTGTGAAAGTTTAGAACATTGAAGTTTAATAAATTTGCTGTTTATAATGTATTTGTTACGTATGTGACCTTGTATCACCATCTTCTCTGTGTTGTAGTGTCTATGGATAAATAAAGTAGTTGAAATAAATTTTATCTCAGGGAAAAGCTCTAAAAAGTTCTCTCTATTTTTATTTAGAACAAGGTACTGTATTCTGTTAAAATCCTTCATACAAATGCACTCTCTTCATTTTATATATAGACTTTTTGTTGAAAATCTCGTTCATACTGCATTGCCTTCAAGAACAAAAGGCAGGAAAGACATAATGGCTGACACAGAAAAAAAAAAAACATGCTTTTCTATCCATCTACCAATAACAAAAATAGAAAAAATATTGTTGAGTTCTTAATATATGCTAAGTATTTTGCTGAGAGTGTTATAAGCTTTATTAAATTTAAATAGACTATAACTATTGGTCTCACCACAATGTAAATGATGACTAAGGAGGCTAAATAGCATCCCTAAGAACAACAAGTGGTAGAACAAGAATTTAAGCAAAGTCTGATGAAGGCCCTGTTTTTTTTTTCTTATTAACTATTCAGGTTATCTCTATTAATCTGCTTTCCATTGATACAAAAAAAAAATACTTAATTTGGCTAATTTCTAAATCAAAGAGATTTTTCAGCTTGTGGTTTTGGAGGCTGAAAGTTCAAATAACATGTCTGGTGAGGGCCCCTGCCTGCATCACATCATGGCAGAGAGCATCATGATGAGAGCATGGGTGAAAGGGGGAAATCAGGTGGCAAGACAGGATGCCAGAGAGCAGGTACCAGTTTTAATCTTTTATAATGATCCTTTCTCAAGGGAACTGGGATCCTACAAGAATTTTCTTAATCCCTTTCCAAGTCAGTGCCCATAGCAACCCTGCACTGAGCTCATCTCTTAAAGGTTCCACCACATTCCAACACATGAACCCTATGGACCAAGACTCCAACACAAGAGCACTTGGGGGACAATTCGTATCCAAGCCATGGCAATATCTAAGGCTTATTGCTGCATTATTTCTAGATTATATTTATCTTTATGTTCTCTACTTATTTCTTCCTTATACTCATTTATGCCACTCTAAATTTGAACGCTCTTTTCATTATTGACAGACAGCATTACTTCTCCTGAAACATCTAAAGCAGATTGAGTATTTTTTCTTTATCTTAAAATAATCACTCAAATTATTTACATAGAGTAATAACATTATCTTAAAATTAATTTGATTATAGAAAATGAAATATCATAGCCTTATTTATTGTAATACATAATCTTTTAATTTCCCCCATGTAAAGATACACAGATGGAAATGTGAATCCCTTCATAGTTCACCTTTAAGTTCATGATAATGGTGATATCAGCAAGTTATGTCAGCTGGTGTGGGGAATTGTGAGCTAGGCTTCAAATATTATATAATAAATATTATATTCAAATATTTAGTCATAGAAAAGAAATAAGGATATATATATTTGCATGAGTAAGGAATATTTTGGCCTGTTTAAAACCATATTCTTTTTAATTTATTTGTATGTTTTTATTTAGATTGTAAAAATTATACATATATTTATGATGTACAATATGGTATTTTGATATATGTATACATTGTAGAATGGCTAATCAAACTATCATATATACATATTACCTTACATATCTTTTTTGTGTCTGGTGAGAACACTTAAAATCTACTGTTCTATGGAACTTATGCCTCCCATGTAATTGAAATTTTATGTCTTTTGACCAATATCTTCCCAATGCCCCACTCCCCAACCTTTGATAACCCCCATTCTCCTCTCTGCTTCTCCAAATTCAACTAGTTTACACTCTGGATATAAATGAGGCTATTGTAGTATTTGTTATTATGTGGCTGGCTGATTTCTCATACCATTCTCTATGTTCATCCATCTTGTTGCAAATGATAGGGTTTCCTTCCTAGTCCAGAGTAGTATTTTCATTGTGTTTATATGCCACATTATCTAGTCACGATTTGTGAACACTTAGCTTGATTTCATATATTGACTATTGTGAATAATACCTCGGTGAACATGAAAGTACAGACAACCCTCCAACATACTGATCTTATAACCTTTGGATATATCCCGAGTAGTATGAACGCTGAATCATTTCATAGTTCTATTTTAAATTTTTTATGAAACCTCCATTCTATTTTCCATAATGGCTGTACAATTTAAATGTCCACCAAGAAATGTGCAAGGGTTCCCATTTTTCCGTATCCTCAGCACTTACTTAAATTCCATGGGTTTTTACAGCAGCCATTATAATAGGTGTGAGGTGAGATATTTCCTTGTGGTTTTAATTTGCATTCCTCTGATTTTTGGTGTTGATTTTTCATATACCTGTTGACAAGTTGTATGTTTTGAGAAATATTGTTTTGAGGTTCTTTGCCTATTTTTTAATCAGGATATTTGTGTGCTTAACTATTAAGGAGTTTGAATTCCTTATATACTTCGGATATTAACTGATTATCAGTTATATGATTTGCAAACATATTCTCTCATTATATAAGTTATCTCTTCACTCCATGATTTTTTCTCTTTGCAGAGGATTTTTAATTTGATACAATCCTATTTGTCTTTTTATTGTTTCCTATGCTTCTGGTGTCATAAACAAAAAAAACATTGCCAAGTTTATTGTCATTGAGGTTTCCCCTTGTGTTTTCTTTTCCTAGTTTCATTTTGAGTTGAGTTTTTTATATGAAAGATAAGGTTTTAATTTCATTCATATATATATATATATACATATATATATATATATACATACATACATACACACACATACATACATATATATATCCAGTTTCCCCAGCACCATTTGTTGAAGAAACTATCCTTTTCTCTATTCTGTGTTTTTGGTGTCTTTGTTGACACTCAGTTGAGTATAAATGTGTGGATTTATTTTTTGACTGTCTCTTCTGTTTCACTGATTTCTGTGTTGGTTTTATGCCGGTTTATCCCACTTTTTTTTATTACTATAGCTTTGTAGTTCATTTTAAATAAGGTAGTTTGATGCTTCTAACTTTGTTCTTTTTTTGCCAAGGATTGCTTTAGCTACTTAGGGTCTTTGGTGATTCCATGTTAATTTTAGGATTGTTGTGTTTTTCTGTTCCTGAAAAAAAAAAAAAATTGGGATTTTTCTAGAAATCACATTTGATAGATTGCTTTGGATGTGGACATTTTAACAACATAATTTTTCTAATCCATGAACATGGAATAGATTTCCATTTATTTATATCTTCCATTTCTCTCAGTAGTGTTTTGTAGATTTTAGTGTATGGTTCCTTCATTTCCTTTTTTTTTTTTTTTTGTTAACTATTGAGAATGGGATTATTTTCTTGATTTCTTTTTTCAGATTGTTTGTCACTGGTTCACAGAAACACTACTGATTTTTGTGTGTTAATTTTGTATCCTGCAGCTTTACAGAATTTGTTTACTGGTAGAACGGCTTTTTAAATAATTAACTAGATTATACTTACCATAAAAAACTTTTAAAAATATTTATAATTTAGGGGAGTCTCTTTATATGTTTATATTTTATTATTGCTACAAGTGAATTTTTCTAAACTACCACAATGAAAAGATAATTTAGCATTAAATAGTATCCCAGAGAGGAGAGAATTACCTGGATTCTAACCTTTAGAAAGGGTCTTGTGTTGTAATGGGCAAATTTCCTCAAATTATTGTTTCAAATATTTAGAAGTGAATTGCTTAAACTTCTGGTAACAATTATATCGTTTTATCATCTGTACCTAAAGAAAACATTGAATACATTTAAAATTGATCACTATAAACACGTTATTCATGTCTTTTTCAGTCATTTTTTTATCTTGTATTAAAATCATTAGAACAAAACTGATAATCCACATTCAATCCTTACACCTATTAAAAAAATTCAAAATGGAAACAAGAGCTAAATGTCTTACAATATAGGAGAAAATCTTTATGAATTATAATTGGCAGTGATTTCTCAGATGACACCTAAATAAAGCAAAAGAAACAAAAGGACACTATCAAGAAAGTAAAAAGGCAGCTGACAGAGTAACATAACATTATGTTTGACAAGACAGTAATATCTAAAATATATAAAGAACTTCAATTTAACAACAACAACAACAAATTCAAACATGGGCAAAAGGCTTGAATGGACATTCTTCAGAGAAGATATCCAAAGGGCTAATAAGTAGGTGAAAAGACATTCAGCACTACTAATCAGTAGAGAAATATAAATTAAAACCACCTTGAATTTCACATCCATTGGGATGACCATTGTAAAGACAAAAACAAACAAAACCTAGAAAATAACAAGCATCAGAGAGGATTGGAACACTCGATTAACATTATATTAAAGTAATAACAAGAGTTGAAGAGAAATTGGAACCCTCATACTTCCCTAGTAGGAAAAAGCACAGCCACTGTGGAAAACAGTTTGGTGATTCCTCACAAGGTTAGACGTAGAATTACCACGTGATCCAGCTATATAACTCCTTAATGTATACCAAAAGGAATTAAAAGCCAGGGCTCAAGCAGATGCGTATCCACCAATATGTATAGTGGCAGCATTCACACTAGCAAAAAGACAGAAACAACCCAACTAATAAATTTATAAATAAAGTGTGGCATAAAATCCAGTGAAATTTTTTCCAGCTTCTAAAAGGAATAGAATTCTGATACATGCTACAAAAGAATAAACTTTGCAAACAAAACCAGACACAATAGGATAATATTTTGTGTTTCTGTTTAAATAAAGTCCCTACAACAGACAAATTCAGAGAAACACAAATTGTGGTAGAGGTTACCAAAGGCTGAAGGGAAAGTACAATGAAATTTTCATTTAATGGCTACAGGGTTGCATTTGGGATGATCAAAAGTTTGTAAATAGTCATGTAACATTGTGAATGTACTTAATGCTGACTAATTATATATTTTACATGGCTAAAAGTGTTTCATTTCATATTATAAGTATTTTACTACAATTTTTAAAGAATCATTTGTCCATTCTAAAGAGAAGCAGGAAAGAGGGAGAGATCTGAATTTGTGAACTTATGGTTTAAGTGTCAACTTGTTAATAATCATTTCTACTTCTCCTAAATACATAAACCTGATAGCCAAATAATGATATCTAATTATAAAATTGCAAAATATAATCAAAGTAGATTCATAGTATTGAAGCAGTAATAATTATAATAGATGTTCATTGAACATATACTGTGTACCTTACACCATTTATGTTCTTCAACTTTTTAAATTCCTTTAATCTTACATCAGTACTATTACATTTTGTCATTTTATAGATGAGTACACTGAAGCTCAGAGAGGTTAAATTATTCTAAATCACATAGCCAGATACCTAAGTAACTAAGTAGCACACCACAATTCTAACACATTGGCTAGTTTCTAAGCTTGTCATTTTAATAAGTTTCAAATTTTACTTTGAGATGTACCAGAAAGCATTGCCTATTTTGAAAGTTTTATTAAAATTCTAAAGATTAGAAATGTAGAATTTTACTTGAGGATCTGACACTTTTCTCTGTACTGCAGGATAATAGATGTGACATCTAGAAATCTGGCTAACATGTTCAGAGTCTAAGCGTGTATAATGTTCATTCCATGGATTTGGACTCTGATCTGATTTGTTGGAGCTTAATGCCAGTGCGTTGGATTATTCATTCATTAATTCAATCAACAGATTTTTATTTTAAATTTTCTGTAATATATATACTCTGCCAAGCCCTGAGAATATATTAATGGACAAGACAGACCTTATGTTGTAGAAGTCAGGGAAGGAAGAGATAAAATAATAAGTAAATAAACAAGTAAACCTAGCAAAATAATTTTAGTTCCTGATTGTAAAACAATAATATTATTTGGGAGAGTCACTAGGGGCTGATGGCTGATTTAGAAGGTGATTGGAGGATGGCTACCACGAGTTGTCAGGAGGCAAAACTTAAAAGTTGAGAATATCTGGGCGTGCAGAGTCCATCAGAGGGAACCATGGGTGCAGCCCAAGAAAGAATGGCCTCAGTGAGGAGTAGAAAGAACCAAGGTGAGGGCGGCTTTCTTGCGGGGACTAGGGATCTGGGACATAAACTAACACATAAGATAGGTGTGTGCCACAGTTCCGAAAGCCAAGAAAAGGAATTTATACTATGTGCAATAGGAAGCTTTGGGAGGATTTAAAACATGAAATGAAATAATCTGATTTTATTTACAAAGCTCTCTCTTCCTGCAGTGTGGTGAAGGGATTATAGGAGCCCAGAATGGAAGGGAGAAAATGGATATTGCAGGAGTCAGAGGGAGAACATGAGAGCAAGGGTAAGGGAGTGGAGAAGGAGAACACTTTAGTTTTATCTTAAAAGAGGTGAATTGAAACATGGCACCATCAGCACTGTCAGAAGCCGTGGAGAGGTGCAGTATGAGATGAGTAGTGGCATAAAAGGGATTTGAGAATGTCAAGGGGGAAAGTTCTGGTGTCAAACCTTTGTGTTGTCTGGATGAGATCAATGAGTTCAGAAAGGGGCTGGAAGATAGGGAGAAAATGGAAGAGTCAAGGGGCTGGGTTTTTTTTTTTTTTTTTTAAGAAAAATCCCAGGTTCCAGTGAGTTACCTGCAGTTTCATTATATTATATATACTTTAAACTCACGACAACTTTTCCTACCAGGCCACAACTTTGACTCAGAAATGCTTCAGGAAACTAAAGTGATGAAAGAAAAAAATACATTTTCCAAATGTACAACAATGGCAGTAAAAACAGTAACAGGACATGAGGGGGAGAGGGCTGAAGGTTACTTGCATATATGGTAAGAGGTAACAAAACTGATGTTTCAATTTACCTCTTTAAGATAAAACTGAATGGTAACAGGGCAAATAGAATCAACCTCGGAGGAGGCTGTTTTACCAACAAATGAGAGAAAATTCATGTGTATTTACATTTTTGCAATGATATGTATGTAGGAAACTATTTTGTATTCTAATATTTCCATTTATACTCTAAAAACATCTTTCTTGTTCTTATATCATTCTCAAAATTACAATGGGTTAGTACAGTATCTCATCATGTTGTTGTATCATAATTATTAAATCATTTTTACAAAGATGGTCATTTAGATTGTTTCTATACTTTTGCCAGTAGGGGTGAAATTCCTATTATATAGCTTTTAATTTCTTAATTTAATTCAAATACTCCTAATCTTAGGGATTTTGCAGCTCTCAGGCGACCTAAGATATAAATTCCTAATGATGATATTTAAAAATCACCTAAAATTCCACTTATAAATCTAATAGTCTCACTTCCATCCAACAAATGATAATCTAATTGTAATATACTTCAGGCCAAAGAGTTAAGGGTGATGTCATGAGTAAAAGACATAGGGAAAGAATCATATTCTAAGAAAGGAATTGGAGTATTTAAAAATTTAAAGCATCAGAGGAAAACAGGCATTTTTCTTAAAAAGAGGATAACAATTCACATGTGTGTTAAAGTCGCACCATTTGATGCCCATCAATTCAATTTGGGCTCAAGACAGTAAACTAGTTTCAGTTTAAAGAATTCTTAATATAGGAAACATTTTATAAGTGACAAAGTAGATATAAATGGGAATTTAAAAGAAGAAAAGCATGAGGAGTATCTATTTCACAGATTCACTTATGGAATTTTTCAGTTCTAGGTTAGCTTCCTTTGATGCCTTCACAATCTGTAATATTTTCATGAAAATTCACTACCCTTTTCTTCCCAAGGAATACTGAGCTTAAAATTTGCTTAAGTCAATATATCTTGAAGTTGCTTATTTTCATTGTTCATTTTTGGTAAAGCGTTAAGTACAGATATACTCCTAATTTGAATCGTGTACTTAAACAGATGACTTCCAGACGATCAAGTGAAGTGGAATTTGCTGTCACCTCATCTCCCTTTTGATCTCAACAAGTGCCTCTAAGAGAATCTCCTTTCCTTGTACATGTGAAGGATCTATAAGATAGCACCTCTATCAATGTATTCATCTGTCAACCCACCACTTAGAATTGGAGATGTGACAAGCACATCTGATACAGCCTAGGCTTTCCCTTTTAGGGTCCTGCAGAACGGTCATTATCTCTGCAGCAACCCCCTTCCTAAAGCTCTCAGTGAAAGAAAAACGCCACACAGTAGACCTTAAACAACTAGATCCAGAGTAACTGTTCTTATTTTCCATTGGCATCACGCACAATTAAATTAAATTATCTTATTTTTTGAGAATCTAATAGTCTATTTTAAAGAAAATTATTGGACTAAATGCCTGAACCACTGTTCAGTAAGTTAGTTGCCAAACACCATGTGGCTTTAATGCCTTCACAGTCTGGTAAGTGCATAATAGGTAAGTGCAAATATTTTTTATTCCATGAACAAATTAATTATTAAATTTAGACACATTTTTTTCTTACCAAGCTATTATAATTATAAAAGATAGAAGCAATCTGAAGCAATGCAAACTTGTATAGATGTTTGTACATAGCAACTAAGATAAATCTGTTGCTCCTATTATATAGCCTGAATAAAAACATGAATTTGAAGTTAAGGTGAGGAAATTTGATCATTTAAATTATTTGTCAAATAAATGGTCTCAGATCTCTTTTAGAAGGTAATATATAGTATAACTAGCATACAAAACTTACATAAATAATTTTTTTAAAAGGCACCAATTTGAATGATCTAAGCTTTGGTAAGTCTTTCTAGATAGAAAAAGGCTAAAATATAGTATAAATAAGATTCCAAATACATCCTGAACAATAATCTGCATGTAGCATGTGGATATTTAGTTGTTTCTTAATGGAGCTCTGGTAGAATTTCTAATTTTGTAAAAGAGGCAAAGAAGGTTTTATTACCTTTTATTTAAAAGAAATATTGGCTTCATTTCCTTAGAAAAAATATTTCCTAATTCAGAAATATGGCTATGCAGGCTAGCCTTCTCTTTTCCAATTAACATGAATTGGTGCAGCTTTACTGTGAGGCTTATTTTCAAATCGATTGAACATTTTGTATCCAGTAACAGTCATAAAATTACCTTAGCAAATGGGGCTATTTTTTCCTAATTAAGTGGGTATGTATGCTTATGTATGCACACATATATATGCATATATGCAAACACAAATGAAATAAGACATTCAGTAATATTTAGTAAACACAACTAAATTGCCAGTAAAAGATAAGAAATCTGTTGTCGGATGATGTATATAGTATGGTGACAACAGAATACATAAGCTGAAGTGTGGGAATTTCTGAAAAGGCGTGCTAAACCTAGATACCATTACTAAGTCACTATTTGCTATTGACTAGATCAAAAATTTGGAAATAAAACTAATAATAATTCTTGATATTTAAAGAAAATGAGATTACTACCCTACATTCCCTTCAGGAAGTACTGTTTTTGTTACACCATGTGAAAATTAACCCTTCATTAAAAAAAATAATAATAATTGATTGAAGTAAGCCTCTGTCTATTCAGATACATGGGAAAATGTTGTGATGCTAGAAATGCGTTTCTGGTGTGAAAGTACAACAGTTAGAGCATACTATAAAAATGTTGGTAGAAGGTAGAATATTGAATGCATTGGAGAGAAAGTGGTATCTGGAAGTCCCCTTTAGTATTAAGGCATATCCTGAGGAATTTATTGCAAAGAATGGAAGAAAAGCTTGGGACCCAAGAAGAGAGATTGGTCCTTTTATTTCATTTCTTCCTTCTCTCTTCAGCTGAACTCCTAAGTGTTCCCATTCCACATTTCTCCCTCATGTACATGAGTCCTTTTGAAACAGCACTTTCTCTGTGAAAGTGGCTCTCACCGCCCCCAGAAATAATTCATTATTTTCCTTGTCATCTCAAACCTTTGTAAATTCATTATTTCCTCCTGGGCTTTTGCTTATTCTTGCTTTATACATTGTGACTTCCTGAATCTAGACCACAGTGTTCTGGAGCTTTCTGTGAGGCATAGAAAATGGAGGCAGTAGCAAGGATTCTTCATAAACTAACAAAATGTGAAAGGACTCCCAGTTTGCTGGCTGGCATCTGGGCATCAGTTTGTGCATTAGTCCAGTATGGATGGCACTGCTTTTCCATCAGTGAGTTCACACATAGTCATTCCATGTATGTTCCATTTGTGCAAATTTATCCCTTTCATCATGCCAAAAAGAAGAGTATTGGGTGAGACTTACAGTTGCACATACTTCCTCTGTAAATGGGATGATTCCCTTATCTTGGATTTGCCAGGCCTTAAGGATTCTGCCTTTATAAGTAAAACTACGCTTTAAAGCATGTTTCGTAGAAACATAATCTTTGATTTATGTGTCTATTTTCTCCACCAGACCACATGCTTGAAAATTGAACTTAGAGCTCAATTCTTTTTATCCATATCTGTTAGGATATGCAAACCTCATGCGTATTATAGATACAGTTTAATAACATTTATAGAATTAGTATATAGATGACACTGACCCATAGGTGGTAAGCTTAACTCTCCACATAGTTATTTTATTATTAAAAACAAACAAACAAGCTGTGACTGAATGAGTGTCCATCAGGAGAACTTAATGATTTAGTTAGGGATATCTGTTCAAATAACTAGCCTTGTTTAAATAGCCTGCAGGTACATGTAGGCCCTTCCTTTGTAAACTTCCACACAACCATATGAATAGTGATTATGGTATGTCCTCTCCCACAGAGGGTAGATTGGTCTAAAGAATAAAGTTTGATAAATGCAAACTTCCTGACATCTTAGAAAACCCCAACTTAGTGAGACCATGTCTCACAATAAAAATTTTAAACCGCTGAGGATGTAGCTCAATGGTAAAGTGCCTCTGGATTCAATCTTCAGTACTGAAAAAAAATTTACTATCTTATAAGATTTATCTAAATATCTATCCACAAAATCTATGTATACACACATTTGTATGTTTGTGTTTGATAACAAATTATTAGAAATATTGTGACCAATAGTAAAGATCAGTTATCCCAAAAGTAATTAATTAGTTAATTTTCTTTTGCTAGGAATGGAGCCCAGGGGCACTTAACCACTGAGCCAAATCTCCAGCCCTTTTTATATTTTATTTTGAGGAAGTGCCTCACTAAGTTGCTGAGCCTGGCTTTGACCTCACAATCCTCCTGCCTCTGGAGTCACTTACAAATTACAAATATGTGCCTGGCAGTTATTCCAAACTTTAAAATAGTCCCATAAATATATAAAAATTAACATTTAAAACTGCAACTGGTTAGTTTGGATAGATGAAGCATAAAGTCAAATGAATATAAAGATTGGATTTATCTGTATGGCTCATCTTCATTGTAAATTACCTAGTATGCTATTTCTCCTTTGGTCTCATTTCTTCCTGAAAAAGCATTGTTGTCTAACTTTGAGTCTAGACTGCAGCCAGCCTCTTTAGCCAGATTTCTCACCTCTGAAAGAGTGTTTTGCCCATTTGGGTCTGGGTCCAGCTTCAACTCTAGGGACTGAACATGTGAGAGATCAATGCCCATGCCTGGCAGGAAAGCTCAATGTCTCAGTAGGATACTCACAACAATTTATCTGGAAGGATTACCAGTCGTTTTCAATTTTTAAAAATTTGTTTAATATATGCACCAGTATTCTGATATTAACTTGTGTCTTCTTCAAAGAATTGAGTGCTTTATTGTATCAGTTGATCCATTCTTATAATATATGTGTATATGCCAAGCAGGATTTTGATGAGCTGAGAGTAGAACCACTGCAAAGCTACATTATGACAAGTCATAGGTTCCTGAAGAGGTAATCTGATCACCTGTAATAGACAACCCAAACTCAAAAAGAAAGTACTCTACTACGATAAGTGAGAGCTGATGTCCAAAGCATTTTATACAGCCCTAAGTTCAATATTAAGATTTACTTAAAGATGTATGAAGGATCCTATAAATAGCTCACACCTCACAATTTACTTTCAAATTTGGCATTCCCAGGATGAGAGCATTTCAGCTGATTCAGTGAGTATCCTCAGATCTCTGAAAGGATTCTAGCGCCATGCTACTTATATTTTGGTGAATAGGGGATGAGAATGAGTTAGTCATAGGACATTGTCGAATGTGGATAGAACTGCTGTTAGCATGTTCAGTGTTTCTGGGCTATGAGAAATGGTTCCTGGCATGACCTTTGCTTAGAGAGCACAATAAAGATGGAGTAGAGCCTTCCCTTATGATACACATACTTGACAACCCTTTTCTAGTTCCTGTGAATGAGCAGAAATGTTGTCTTTTCCCTTTCCAAATTAATAAGCAAAATTATTAACCAAAATATAGCACAGAAAAACTTTGACCTGATCGGAACTCATAGAATTATCTAATATCAAACTAGAATGCTTAGTTTGCTTCATTCTCTCCTTGACCTTGCTGCCTAAAAGTAAAAATGAAAAGCAGAAAAAAAAAAAAGTTCAACAACTGGCTAGTGTAGAGTTCTTCACTAGATAATAGTTTTCTAGAAGTCAAGATTATGATATGATTAAGTTCCTAAAACCTTCTTGGACTCACAAAGAAATAGGAAGTAGCCATATTTATTTAGAGTTTATTGGATTATAAACTTACTTTTTTTAACTCTCATGTTATCATTGCTATTATCAAGCATTTGGCTTTGTTTGGTTTCATTTTGTTTTTATTGCAGTAGACTACATACAAAATTTACTATCTTCACTATTTTTAATTGTACAATCTACTGGCATTAAAGACATTGGTGTGCTACTACCGTCCATCTCCAGAGCCCTTTTCGTCTCACACAGCTGCCACTCTATACCCAGTAAGCAGTGACTCCCTATTCTTCCAATCCCTGATGACCACCATTCTACATTCTGTCTTTATGATTTGATCATTCTAGATACTTCATATAAGTAGAATCATTATTTGTTTTTTGTTGTCATTGTTATTGGTATATTTCACTTAGCATAATGTCCTCAAGATTTATTCATGTTGTAGCATGTCTTAGAATTTTTTTGGGGGGAGGCTAAATAGTATATATAAAACACATTTTCTTATCTATTCATCTGTTGATGGGTACTTGGATTATTTTACCTATTATGAATAATGCTGCTTTGAACATAGGTGTATAAATATTTCTTTGAGACCCGGTTTTCAAATCTTTGGGGCATATACCCAGAAGTAGAATTGCTGGATCATATGATAATTCTACTTTTAATTTTTTGAAGAACCATACTTTATTCTATAGCACTGTATCATTTTTCATTTCCACCAACAGTGTGCAAGAGTTTCAATTTCCCCACATCTTCATCAACACTTTCATTAATTATGACCATCCTGATGGGTATGTGGCAGTATCTTATTGTGCTTTTGATATAAAACTTTTTTACAATGCCAGCACTGCTATCATTTGCCTTCAAGAAATATTCTTTTGTTTTGTTTTGTTTTGTTTCTTGCAGTACTGGGGATCAAGCTAGGGCCTCAGGCATGCTAGATCAGTGCTCTACCACTGAGCTGCACTCCTAGCTCCTAGGAAACATTGATTTTGATATATACACCTTTGAAAAACATTGCTTGCATAGTTAATCAGACATGCATTAAGACATCATATTAAATCAACGGAACAAATATAACATATCCCATTTTTTCTTTTGCTGTATTCCATATTCCCTTAATTATGGTTAAGAGGCCTATTTTCATTCTTTCTTTTTCTTTTTGATTGTTGAATTGGAAAAACAATTTTAAGAATGTAAATTCTTTTTTTTTTTTAAACCAGGGATTGAACCTGGGATGCTTATCCACTTAGCCACATCCCCAACCCTTATACACAAAACACACACACACACATATGGGGGGGGGGAGAGAGAGAGTGTGTCTCACTGAGCTACTTAGGGCCTTTCTAAGTTGCTGAGGCTGGCTTTGAACTTGCGATCCTCCTGCCTCAGCCTCTCAAACTCCTGGGATTATAGGTGTGCATCACCACACCTAGCTAAGAATGTGAACTTTTGATATTTGTCATATCTTTTACATGTGTTTGCAAAAGATAGATGAAATGAGAAGGTAATTGTAAAATAGAATTGTAGAGCTGAAAGAGGATACAGAAGTCATCAGGAATAGAGTAAGATAAGAAAAGGTGAAAAGATATTAAAGGAATAGATGCAAGAGTCAGATATTAGTGCTCTTTGAAAGCATTTAGGGCCTTATCAGCCCACCTCACTTCCCCATTCCACTCAGTAACCCCGTAGGTGGGACAGTGCCCATGAATACACCTTCCTGCTTCAAAAACCCCCAAGCATGTTAGCTTTTCTGGCCTAAATCAAGTTTTGAATGGAACAATTCCAATTCTCTTAGTTTTATCATCTCCATTGTAATTGTTAGTAGGACTGAGAGAATCTCTCTGTCTCCAAATCAATAAGAAATTCCTTGAACTTGTATTTAACCAGCTCTCTGGCCCTTATGATTTCTATTATCCAATTTGGAAATTATTACAAAAATCATTTCTGGACTCCCTCAGATAATCGACTACTTCAGAGGGATCATCAAAGCCTAGGTATTCAGATAGAAAATATCTTAAAAAGGGAATTTATCTTAGCTAAAGAAGACATGAGAAATGTAGCTAGAGTTGTTTTTTTAAATCTCTTCATACCCGGTTGGTGTCAGGGCCCCCACACCTTCTGTTGCATCCTTAACTGCACAGGATGGCACACCTGATTCTGCCCCCGGAAGGGTGACACTGCTTGACTCATCTTGAAACTCTAATTATTCACTGCAAACTCAAAAACCTATAAACACATGAAATAGGCACAACTTCATAGGGAAGTTGGATGTATGATATTATTACTCTGTGCATTCAATTACACTAAAAAGGATATGGGTTCAATTCTTTAAAAAATGAAATACATTTTTGTCTTCCCAGTATTATGTTTTATAATTTTCCTCTCTCAATCTCTAAATCCAAATGTGTGCCTTGTAATACATTTAACCAATACCTTATGCACTGGTGAACAGGATTCATTCATAGACAAATTCTGTCTTATGAGAAAAATGCCCATAAGAACTGACACTGAAATAAATGACTTCTAGAGGAAAAAAATGCTTGAAGATCCTTGCTTTCTTATCAAAAATGTAATGGAAAAGAATAATAAAATTATGAAATTTGCCAGTAAATGGACGGGACTGGAGTCTCTGCTAAATGAAATAAGCCAGTCCCCCTAAACCAAAGACCAAATGTTCTTTCTAATATGTGGATGCTGACTCACAATAAGTAGGAAGAGGAATCATTGGATTAGACAAAGGGGAATGAAAGGAAGGGAGAGGGAAAAGGAATAGGAAAGACAGTAGAATGAATTGGACATGACTTTCCTATGTTCATATATGAGTACATCACAGTGAATCTCAAAATCATTTACAACCATAAAAATGGGATTCTAATTAGAATAAGTTATACTCCATGTATGTATGTCATAACGTACTTTACTGTCATATATATCTAAAAGGAACAAACTTAAAAAAATTTAATGTAATGGAAAGTGTCCAATGTCAGTAATAGCATTCACATCTCATCATCCAACACATTTGCTTATTGATCTTCTTACTCAATAAGCATTTAATACGCACCTGCTATGTCACAGCCACTGAACTCAGCACTAGTTATTTGACAGTGAAAGAGTAGGAACTGATTCTATCTTTGCAGAGCCATATTGGTAGAAAGACAAATGTTAAACACCTATATACCAACACATAACAGTGATGGTGGTATTGTGAAGAACAACTCAGTATTCAAGGTGGGGGAGGGATAATTTAGATGGGTGGAAGTTTGAGAATATAAAACTTAAGATAAGTTTTGATGATTTTACTCAACAAATAGTAAAGGTAGACAAGTTGGAAATGTCTTGGGAGAGAGTTGAGCATGTGAAAAGTCCTTGGGGCAGGAAGGAGCTCAGATCACTTGAAGGATTGGAAGAAGGCCATTATGGCTAAAGTACAACGGAGCAGGGCATCAATGGGGGTAAAGATAGGCAAAATATAAATTAGGCAGCTAAGTGAAGGTCCTATGAGGATTTGCCTAGAAAATCAATGGACAGCTATGGAGGACCTTCATGCTGACATATGGCAAAACTTGACATACATTTAAAACTTGATGTACAGTGACCCTTTCTGCCTTTGTTCAAATATTTGCTTTCAGCTCATGAGGTTTATCCTGCACCTTTACATAAATTTTCCGAGAGGAATCCACATTTTTTTCCAGATGGGATTCCCAGTCCTTTGTCTGGCAAGCGTGCCTCTTCTCCATGCTCTAGTGGGGCCCTGGTTTGGTTCCTCTTTTCCTACTCAGCTCTAGCCTGAAGCCCCTGGCTTCCCTTCTGCCACCTCAGGCACCAGTTCTGACCTCCAGTTAGTGCTACTTATTTGATTGACATGGTACCATCTTACCTTCCAGAGCCCCATCTTGGACTCCACCAGCTGCTCAGCCTCATAGGCTTATCTGAATTATTTGTGATATTTTACAAATGTTTCATTCAAGATGAAGCTACTTCTGACCTTTTCTGATGTAAATCACAAACATGTAGAAAATTACAAACACAAAAAGGACATATCATTCTGTAGGGTAATATAAAGTGAATCAAAATCCTAATATATAACAAAAATAACAACAAAAATATTTATCTTTTTGATAGATAAGTCTCATATTTTCAGTGTACTAGATTATCCTCTTTTTCCCCATCAGCCCTAATGTTCTAGAGATTCATAAATGGTAATTAAAGTTTCAAATATATAATTGATATGCTTCATATCATAGCAGAACTCCAACAATTTATTCACAAATCTCTAATTAGTTAATTAATCTAACAGTTTATTCATGGGACTGATTTAACTTGTGGCATTATCTGATATTTCACATAGCTCACTAAAATTTTTCCAAACTCTGTAATAACTACTGCTTAATTTTGTGCTCCATTAAACAGTACTGTGAGTGTAGAAATGTTACATTAAATATAGGAAATTCAATAATTTCTCTTTAAAGCAATGAGTTCTACCACTTTTTCCTTCTTAGACATTTATCATACATGTCATAGAAGTGATAACATGGTTTCACTTACATAAGGACATTTTTAAAAAAATTTTTAAAGAATGATTGCTAGAAGATGAAGAAGAAAACACTGTCAGAGATAGTTAACTATATAATCTAAAACTCAACATTAAAAAAAGACTCTTCCTGCAGGTAGGATGTTGTTCAATGCTAGAGCACATGCTTCTTGTGCAGGTGGCCCTGGGTTCAATCCCCAGCACCAAACAAACAAAATAAACAAAAACGCTCTTTTACTATGTTCAAAGCTGTTCATTGAAAGTTATCAGACTGTTAGTTCTCTCTCCTGACTTTTGTATTTTTTTTTAAATACAAACCTCTTAAGAAATAAAGCCTATTGCCATAGATGGTAAAACTTTGGTGTGTATGTGATTTTTCTCCCTTTTAATCTCATGTGAAGTCCTGACTTACAGTAAATGAAGTGGGTAGCATGATTTTCAAACTCACTTAATCCATTTGATTATTACTCCAGCAAATTGAGCCAATATGTATTAATGCTAGATTAAGAACTAACATAACAAATCAGTCAAGATTCCAGTATTCAGCATCTGACAGTTCTCATGGTAGAAACAGTATAGCTAAAAAGCTACTATAGGCAACAATAATTATATTAATAACAATAAACTTTTGGTTGGGGGGGGTATTGTTGCTGTGGACTTAAGCCAGGGCTTCATGGCTGGTAAGCATGCATTTTCCCACTGACCTATGCCTCTGGTCCCTAGACTTCTTACTCAGTATGACTGAACAATTTAACCATTTAAAATTGTAATGTATACAGGTTTAATAAATACATATGGTCAGAAACAAAGATATATGATATATATGATAATATATCACATACGTGATATATGATATATATATATATATGACATATATATCTATATATATGTTATATACATATCATTAATTTAGTCATAGTCAAAGGAAGAAATCCCACAAAACTTTTATCATCATTTTAGGGACAACATGGATTTCTTGGAAATGCTTTCTGGTTATTTAAGTATTTTGTTTTATCATTTATCTAAGATACATTTGTGAATGATTATTATTATAGATTTTAGCTGAGAAATATAGCTGTGCTATATTACAAATCAAATTACATGTATCAGGACTTTCAGAAGAAGCCTTGCGAAATTTTGGATGATCATTTTATGTTATACATTTTAAATATAAAATAATAGAATTGAAAATATTGTCACCCACATGAAGATTACAGAATGCAATGGAGAGGGGGAAAGTTGCATAAATGTTCAGACAGATTTATGATTTTTACTATCCAATCTTTTTCCTTTAGGGCAAAAATAAGAATAGAGAAGAAAATAATAGCCAGCAATCTCTGAAACACGCTATTATTTGATGATTTCTTAGCGTAAAGCAGAAAGGCAAATGAGAACGAAGAGAAAAAAACATCTTAGAGTCACTCTGTAGATTATACCCAAAGCTCTAAACCCTCACTTGGTGCTCTGTCAAATGACTTATGCCTTCTGAACACCTAGAAAGTCTGACAATGTCATTACTGGAGAGGCTGCACTGTGCAGTAGATAGCTTATCTGTGCCACTTAAAGTTGCATAATCCTGGCAAGATACAAAACTTCTTTGGGCCTTCATTTTCTCAGCAATAAACTGATGTTAAAATTACCTAAGAGGCTCTACTGTCATGTTTATCT
Organism: Spermophilus citellus; assembly: GCF_964194105.1. Classification (NCBI taxonomy): domain Eukaryota; kingdom Metazoa; phylum Chordata; class Mammalia; order Rodentia; family Sciuridae; genus Spermophilus; species Spermophilus citellus. The sequence goes on from NC_138189.1 coordinate 93,610,552, forward strand.
AAAGAGAATGAATAAAAAAGTTACCTAAGAGGGCAATTGTAAGAATTTGTGAGTTAACATAATGCTTTGTACACTGCGTGACACATTGTAAGTGCTCAACAAGGATTAGATATTATAAAGTATTATAAGGTTAAACTCCAAAGTGGAAATTTCCTTTTAAAATCAAGCCATATTATAGCAAAAGAAAAAAATAGCTTATAAATACATGTTAAAATGGTCCACCTAACTAATAGTAAAGGCATTCATGTTAATATGACCTAACATTTTTTAAAAATTAGATAATTTATTTATTAATAAAAATATTAAATGATTTGGGCTTGTGGGCACTTTCATAGCCTTAGGTACACAACCATTTGGGACGACAATTTGTCATGTCATCCTAATAAAATTTTAAATGTTGACATTTTTTGACTCCGAAATTTTACTTGTAAGAATTTTTTTTTCTAGAAATACCCTAAAATATGTAAATATTTTTATAAATAACTCATTTTGCTGCTGTTATTTTAAACAGGAAAAAAATGCTTCTGATCTGAAGGTGGTCTTGATTTAATATAATGTGAAAACAAATTAGTTTATTTATAAATATTACATGATTTCACTTTTGTGAGAAAAACGTATTTCTATATGTGTTTGCAAAGGGAAAAGTGTATATGTTTAAACACATACACACACACACACACACAAGTTGAAAAGATGTGCAAAGAAATGTGGCCTGCAAACTCATATCTAGCTGTGATGTGCAGCATCTCTATTTATTCAGAAAATGTTCCTAATCTATGTCATGCATTTTGTTAGACCTCAATTAATAATAGAGAACCAAAATGAAGACTTCAAGGGAAACCATTTTCTGTAAAAGATATTTGCTGAATGTATTTATGGCATACAGAAAAACCATGATCTCAGAATCTAAGGAAACACAAACAAATAGAAAAGATGAAATTTTTAAGTTAAAGAGATTTGACTGTTAAGGAAAGTAAATATCATAATGTTTTAAAATATCATGCTTCGATAATTTAAAAAAAAATAATCCAGGAAAAAAGTTCTGTCTGTACATTAGTTGCGAATCTACTGATGCCTAGTGTTTTTTTGTTTTGTTTTTTTCCTTTCTTTAAAAAACTGTGATTATCTTGTTTGTCTCCACAGAGTTACTGGAGGTGAACTATTTGAAGACATAGTGGCAAGAGAATATTACAGTGAAGCTGATGCCAGGTAAGTGACTTGCCCTGGGCAAGATATAAGAATCATCATTCAAATGACTCTTGTTTGATATATATTTATATGTATATATTTAAATGCACCATGATACTTCACGTTTATGAGAATTTCATAATAGCATCTCGGGCTTCTTTTCCTGATAAGTCCTTCTTAATAGAAGTTTATCTCTTCTAAGGATCTCTGGAATGATTCTTAGAAAACAAATCTATGGATCTGGTCTGAATTTTATTTTGATCAGTTCTCAGCTGGGCTTGCCCTATTCCAAGGGCTTAATAGCCACAAATGGCTAGTGGCTACAAAGTGGACAGAGAGGTCCAGAGCATTTGCATCATCACAGAAAGTTCTGCTTAGCAGAGCACATCAAATTAGAAAGCAGTAACAGACCCGTTTGCCCCAGTGGCCTCATTAAAGGGTTTTTATTGGCTCCTTAACTCTTTGGAAGTTTCATTAAAACCCTTGGAACCCTGACATGAAAAATATTTATTCAGGTATTTCAGAGGATTCAAGAGTATTTTCCCAATCTTGTTAATTGGTGATCTCTTTATAGACCTTTTTTAAAGGGCTAACATTTTGTCTACTTTGGAACTTCCTATGTTTCCCAAAGCAACTTTTTTTTTGGAGTGACATAGCAGAAATGCACTTGCTTGCCTATTACTTAGATGGCATGGTGTCAGTTTCCTCAGCGTTCCTTATATATTCTGGAGTAGTCGCTTATTTTGAAAAACTGATGAAGAGCAATTAGCTCATTAGCAATGTAAATGAGATGTTATGAAAATTCAGTTGTGGCCTTTCTGCCCCCATTCTCTATTGCTCTCAGAACTTCCCATTGCCACGCATCTGTAGCAGGACCTTCTGCAGATATTCTGCTGACAGTGGAGGTTCCCCATCCCTCCCGAGTAGCACATGCACACATGAGCTCACTTCCAAATTTCAGATTTTACTTGGTTTATGGCATTCTGTGATTCTATCTGTACATAACATTCTAATTTTTTAATGGAATTTTTACTGCCAATGTCAAATAGAAAGTTCTGTGTCACCTGTGTCATGAAGAGTGAATCATTAGTTATGTAGTGTACCTCAAATCTTCATTAAACCCAGAAAAGGGGTCTCAGAGCAGGTCTATGGTAACCATTTGCCCATTTTCCAAGAGAGAGTAATAATTTTAATCAAGGTAGTAAACAAGTTAGGGAATATAATTTGTCTCTCAAAGTTATGTTAAATGTGCTGATTTATTTGAACAATATTGACTCAAATAAAGATAGAGACTATAGTGACTGTTGAAGAGTCCTATATAGACAATAGGTTAGAAGCTGTGAGTTGTATTATTTAATATGCATGCTTACATTAAGTTTGAAAATTAACAATAGGATATTTTTAGGATAGGTCCTACAAAAAAATGAAGGAGAAGCATTCTCTTCCAGTTACAAGCACAAAGGGGTATATTCCTTAAAACATTTGTAAAAGTCTGTTTTCTTAGTAGCTCTAAAGAATTTAAGAACTGAGAAATAAGGAATGTGGCTCAGTGGTGGAACACTGGTCTAGGATGTACAAAACCCTGGTTTTGAACACCACAAAAAAACAAAAATTAAAATGAAAAAAAAAATTAAGAGTTGAATCTATCCTCACTAGTCAAAAATTGTAAAGGTGAATAATGTTTACTTTTTTATTTTCTATTACTCCCTAGGCCCAATAATTTATACTTGTGTTTTGAGAAAAGAAAGAAAAAAAGAAAAAAAGGAAAGGAAAAAAGGGGGAATATGAAGTGAATATCATGATAGAAGAAAAAAGACTCACTTGATTTAAAAATAATGAATAATACTCAAATAAGCTTCATAGTCAATGACCACCAGTGTGAGATTCTTTCACTATTACTGTTGATAGAACTTGAGCTACAAAATCACAATCATCAATTTTTTTGTCTATACTATAATAAATCTGATTACTTTTTAAATTCATCAATTTCTTTTAGAGTAGCATTATTTTGTACATTAAATGATTGAAAATGTCCTTATCAAATCGTTCACTCCACCCTTAAATGAATGTAGTTCTGTTCATACTTGCACTTGAATTGCACAGTGAACTTTTACAAAATTCATCTGTGTGATATGTTCTGCATTATTGCATGTCAGATAACAGCTCATGGGACCTTATGGGTGGCAGTCAAATGATTTCTCCTATTTTAATTAGCAGTCTATTTGTCATTTGTGAGCTTTTATTGAGAATAGCATAAAAGTTGCATTTTGAATAGTAATAAGCAAAAGCTTCCCTTCACTAAAGTGTATAGAAGTGGGTTTAACAATTACCAGTGCTCTAGGGGATTTAAATTTTTTATTGATGTATATATGTGTTATTTATTTATTTGTGCAAGCTCCCCAGTCCTTCCCCGGGGTATTCTTATACTGAAGAGGGTTTATTTTATGTCATGAGTCTACTTTAAATTCTCCCTCTGTTATTGGAGACTTGCATTAGTTTTCCTATTGACATATTATACAGGAAACACCACTTCTGAGTCAAAATGGTAAATGTGTCCCTTTTTTTTTTTAATCCTCGTTTCACCTGCCACTTCATCTGTGTTTACCCTCTTGTTTCAACACCTATGTTTAATTGTGACCTCAGATTTTAAACAGTTTAGATGTGTATGAGAAAAACCTAGAAATTTTATCTCTCTGGAGAATTTTCCCAGAACATTTTTGGTAATTATTTATAAATTTTTCTTCCTAAATATGGAAATTTCAAGTTTTGCATTGGATGATTTAATTTGTAGACTTAATAATGAAAAAACACAGCTCAAATTGTTTTGTCTGAACCTGTCACAAATTCTATGTTGGACGTCATTTTTGTTAGAACCAAAATTAGCTTTATTCAACATTATTTAATTCTGATGTAAAGCTAAAAACAAAGTGAAGAACTACAATTTTTGTTTGTTTGTTTCGTTTGAATTTTCATTTTATTTTGTATTCAATGTGATTATGTGCCTTTAAAATGTTCTCCCTTCCATTCTGCCCTTGTATCTTTGCAGTCATTGTATACAGCAGATTCTAGAAAGTGTAAATCATTGTCACCTAAATGGCATAGTTCACAGGGACCTGAAGGTCAGTATATGGAGTCCATAAATCTGAATCAAAGGAGATTCGTTGTTGTTGTTGTTGTTTTCTTGGGAAAGGGCAGGGTGGGTGGTTATTTAATATGGATCCTTTGCCTTTCCCACTTTCTCCTGAAATGAGTAAATGATGAAATGATAATGCATGATGGCTCTTTCAGTTTGCTCATCTACAGGCTAAATATACATCATAGCAAAAAGGGAAGGACACTATGAAGAATACCACCTGTTATGTTTCCAAGCAATAAACCACCAGAGGCAGTTTGGGGGCAGGCTTTCCTCAATTGTCCCGCATTAACCTGGAGATAAACTCGGCCTGTGATGTATGTCCGCCTGTAGATTTAAACACCACTTCTGTTCTGAGACCATGGGTTGCTGTAGCAGAACAACTGGTTACACATTGCTCCATTTGAGTCTGACGAACCCTTAGGCAAGAGATAATAATTGCCAGCTAAATTAAAGCACAAAAAGTTAATGATTTATCAAAAATTCATTACGTATCCTAATTTAACCTTAATGGTGTCTTGCCTGCTAATGTAACAGCTTTTAAAATGATACCAGAAAAAATGGGAGAGAATAGGGAAACAGTTTTTGTGCATAGGGTGAAGACTGAGTACAATAACTACAGAGATTATATTTGTGTTCCAGTTCATTTCCTGGAAGAATTTATAGCCAGGAAATGAGCTCCTTCCTGAACCAAATGAAATATTGTCAAAATGGATTTTTCTAGAACAGGTTGATCCACACTTGGGCTTATATCTGGCAAGATTCCGATTGTTCTGAGGTAGTAGTCACTCTACTTGAGCAATATGTTTACATGACTGAAGGAGGTAAAATACAACTCCAGTTGTCTGCTAGCTCTGCACTTTAACCCAGTCTCTCTGAGGGTATACAGACAGTGAGTGTAAGCTTGGAACTAACACACGCCCCCTGGTGTTTGCATGCAGTCATTGCATTCAGCAGATCCTGGAGGCTGTGCTACACTGCCATCAGATGGGCGTAGTCCATCGGGACCTGAAGGTGAGTAATGCCTTTGGAGAAGATTAAACCACCACATAGTTCCTAATGACTGTTCAGCTGCAATTATGCTTTTAAAGGCAAAAATATAAGCAATAAAGTTGTTGCTTAATGTATGGAATCCATCCAAAACTTTCCCTCACCAGGCACTTTCTGTCACCACAATCTCTTATCTCTAATACACACTTGAGACATATAAATTCTTATTTATTCAGAGAGAAATAATTTCCTAACATTAACAATAAATAGATTTCTATACTCCCTTACTCCTAGGAATAGATATAGCATTTAAGTTGAATGTCTGTAGGGCTGATGATCTCTTCTCCATTTTAAAATTGTTCTGTGGACATTGATCGAACATGTTATTTAATATTTACGCTATATGACTAACATTTTGTAAAGAATTCTCAAAATTAGGGCTGGGTTTGTGGCTCAGTGGTAGAGCACTTGCCTAGCATGCATGAGGCCCTGGGTTCTATCCCCAACACCACATAAAAACCTAAAACAAAATAAAGGTATTATGTCTATCTACAACAAAAAATATTTTTAAAAAAGAATGATCAAAATTATAAGTGTTATTGCATAGACTTTTAGCCCAAATGCTTGGGTGCCATTATGAACTCTGATATTCTCTTTCCCCTACCATTAGTTCTGGGAATTCTGAGGACATTGAGAGCTTCTTGGTTCTAAATGTATTTGTATTCCTGGGGACCAAGATATTCTTGTCTTCTAAAAATACAGATGGGAAAATACATAGAATATCAGGTAATGTGCATATAACATATCAGTTATATTCTTATATCACTGACCTCACTCAGTGTCTACTACCATTGAGGACAAGATAGTTTTAGATCATTTAGAAATAAAGTAGTTCAAAAAGATACTCCTCTTTCATTAATTTTCTGTTCTGTTCTCTCAACATTTTAGCTTTACTTGTGGTATTTCAGAAAAATAGTGAAAGCCCAGAAATCATTAAATGAAAGAAAACTACAGGGTAGGGGAAATAGCTAATGTACTATATCACACCACATATTTTCAATTCATTGTCTACAACCTCAGTGTTTTCTAGGCTTTAGTACAAAAGTGGCAAATTTAGAATGTCTAACACTGTAGGTGTTCAGTGGAAGGACTTACACTGTTTTTTTTGTGTAGACTTCCCTAGCTATAATCAATTGTAAATATGTAGTTTCCATTCATTTAATGATCTAGGAGAATGTACTTCTAAATATCAACAGTTGGTTACATGAAGATGTGATTTGTATGCAAAACACTGACTTAAGTTTCTTGGAATCATTTGATTTCAGTTGATTCTGAGAGTTTTAACTACCAAAGCCAAGGCAAGTCTAAAGGTATTTTCTTTGAGTCAAGATAGGACTTTATACTAAATGTACCCATTATGATCAAGGAAAAACAGTGTGTTCCTTTGAAAATTCATATCTTCAGCAGCCACCCCAAAATTTCTCACTAGCTATGTACAGCAGACATAACTCATTTTTGTTACATCTCAGAACTTTCCTTTTTACCGAATACATATGGACATGCACGATATTTGTGCTATTTTATCAAATACTCTATTTCATAAATCTATTACTTGAAACATTTTATTCCATGTTATGTAAACTGATATATACTGTAAAAGTTAAGCATAAGCATGGCACAGTGGGCACACACACCCATAATCCCAGTTACTCAGGAGGCAGAGGCAGGGAGACAGAAAGTTTGAGGCTATTCTACATAATTTTGTGAGACCCTGCCTCAAAATAAAATTTTAAAAAGGGCTGGAGGTGTAGCTCAGTGGTAGAACACATGCTTGGCTTGTGCTAGGCCCAGTAATGCCAGGAATGAAAAAAAAAAGGCAACTGTGAAAAGTGTGAATTCTCTTTTATAACTTTTAAGTTATATTTTGTGGGAGTCACAATATGGTTAAGGTCCTGTGATCAGGTCCTCCCTTCAAAGACTGGAACTTTAATCAGAGATGGCACTAAACCTGGGACATAGGCTGTGAAGAAAAGTATATTTTCTGACATAAGAACTAAAGTCAGAAATTAAAAACTTAGGCAAGTGATTTCTAGAGAGGCCTACTACCAAAGTATTACTACCACAGTAATAGCCTGCTATGTAATCCATCAGATTTCTCTCAAAGTGGAAGAGAATTTTTGTTCTCCATTCTCATTCTAATCTTGGGAAAGGACAGAGATGAAATTATGAGATGTTATGACTTCTGTAATTATTGTCCTAGTTTTGTCAAGTTGATGACTTAGGTGGACCACCACTGAGTCTGATTCTTGGTGCTTGTTTCAGTGGAGCATTTTGTAATCATACTAAGAGGATCAGAGCATGTGCATTAGAAGCAGCATATGCCCACCTTGAGTGTTCTGAATCCCGGCTTTGTTTTATGCCTTTCACCAAGATAGATATTCTGTGTGATGAATATTCTGCTTGTAATTGTATATTTACCAATAGAGTAAAACAGAGAAAAGAGATGAACTGCTGAAGTTTATTACCAGGCTTTAAATAAAAAGAGGCCTGCAGTATTCCTCTGCCATATTTTTTTTTTCATTTCTTTATCCCAACTCATATGCTAGTTTGTACTCAGTTAAAATGTTTAATGCACATTGGTTCATATCAGAGAGAGAGAAAGACATAGGAAATCTTGTGGTTTTTATCATTATCAAATGCATCTATGGCATTTGTCTTTATGCCTCTCATTGGAAATATAGCTGTTCCACCATACCCATCATAAGACCTTAACCTAGCAAATACTTGCAACATATTTTTTTAATTTTGGAATGAATGAAATTCAACCAAAAATACAAATGTATATGAATTATATATTCATGATATAAATATTTATAATATAAAAGGCAATCTTAACAGATTATTGAGTGTGTTAATATTTGGATAACATAAGGATGAGAATATCTTCAGACTGAAGAATCCCAGTAGAACATTTAGTTAACTGCCACCCTGTGGAATCCACCAGTTCGGAAGCATAGAACCAAGATTGAGGCAACTGGAGGATGTCCCAGAAACAAGTAATAGGAAAAGTTCCAGAATGATAGAATATTAGCATAAAGAAGTACACCAGACAGCACCAAGCAGTACCCTGTGGATACATGGATTGCAGTCTATCATCTGAGATGCAGCCAGTGGCGGCCAGTTGATGTAGACCCAGGTTGTATTGGAGACATCTAGCACTGATGAAAAATTATACTATTATAGCTGAAGGATAGGACTGGACTCTTTGGGAAGGTCTGGATCAAGGCAGGACCTTAGCAACCCTATGCTGTATAATGTGAATCTTCACAACAGCTTTACACGAAAGGTACGGTGATTATCTCCATGTTTACTTCAGGAAAATCTGGTAACCATAAGTGAAATAACTTATTCAAATTCACTCAGTTAGTAAGATGTGATTATGCCCTAGCAATTTTGTTCCAAGTCTACATAGTTAATTACTACCACCTCTCAATTCAGTTAAATGAATTGAAACTTTTACAGAGATCAAAGAGTAGATCAAAATAATACTGGGCAAATAATTTTATTACTAGCTTTATGAACTATTTGGGAAATGGTTAATAAATCAAAAGGCTTTAATAGTCATGCCTATTAATCTTCCAGAAATAACAAAATTTTTATCATTAAGAACAAAGAAAATAAGGCATATTTAACTTATAATGTGGAATAGAGGCAACATAATTTGACAATAGACTAGTGTATAAAGTAAAGGTTTCCTACTTAGAAAATTAATAAGTTGACATGGCCAACAGACTTTGTAAAATGAGATGTAGTTAAAATGTTTTGTTTGTTTGTTTGTTTGTTTGTTTGTTTGTAGTGCTGGGATGGAATTCAGGCCAGCCCTCTGCCACTGGGCCCCATCCCTAGCTGGAGACATAAAAAAGAAAAAATATGCATTTGCCACATTTGATCTAGACCATATGAAGACAATCAGTTTGGGGGGAGTAAGTATATCAGACAAGTTCTTCCTCCCAAAGAATATTAGGTCAAAGAGAGTTTGCAATAACAAATGACAACAATTCTTGATGTCACAAGAAATATGGAAATATCAGGTCGGATGGCATAAACTCTTATTTAAAAACCTATCAAGCTTGGCCTGGTTGCACACATCTATAATCCCAGCTTCTTGGGAAGCTGAAGCAAGAGAATCAGAAGTTGAGTCAAGCCTGGACAACTTAGCAAGATCCTATCTCAAAATAATTTTTTAAAAGGGGCAGGGATATAATTCAAAAGTAGAGCACTCCTCAATACCAGAAAAAAAATAAAATAAAATAACCTACAGAATATAACTTCTGTGAATTAGTTGACAAAAGTAAAAAGAGTTACTATAGCTATGCTTTTTCAACTATATTTCATACAAAGTTGTAACGTTTCTTCAGTTCCAATAAATTTGAAAGGATTATTAAACTATTTCATGAATAACAATGTGGATATAAGGCTTTATATACACAATTGAATCTTCTAATAACAAATCAAAACACTGCAAATTCCCTCAGCAGAAATTCCTTTCTTTCCTATTAGCTTCCCTTCTGAATAACAACATTACTGAATGGAGAAATCATTGGATGGATAAATGAATATGAGGATATATTGATATATATTTTAATGAAGAGAATAATTCTGGAGATTTTGGGGGGTGGAATTTCTAAAACTACTTCAGAGAAATAAACTTATGATCATAGTAAAAAAGAAATTAGTTTTCAGGGGTAGGAGAAGGATGAAAAGCATTCAGTCAATCTTTGTTAACTATATCAAATTCTAACTTTGTTTTGAATAATTATAACACCACAAGTGTTCTACTTTTTTCAGAAACATCTTTAGATAAAAGCTTGAAGTTTAAAGAACACATTATGTTTGTATAATGCATGTTTATAAATATTTTAGAAACAAATTATACATTTGAAAAATTCAATAATTCATTGAGGCATACTAGAGTTTATTGGGTGCCTAGTGTGTGTGAGGCAATGAAGAAACTGGACAGTTGGCACAGTCACACTGAAGTTACACTCTGGTTGTTTAAGTCTACTCAGCTGCAAGAACAATGCATGCCCATTGTTTAAAAGTCAATTAAGAAGCTAAGGAGTGCAGGGATACACACCTGTAATCCCAGGGACTCAGGAGGCTAAGGCAGGAGGACTGCAAGTTCAAAGCCAGCCTCAGCAACTTAGCAAGACCCTAGGTAATTTAGCGAGAATCTATCTCAAATAAAATAAAATAAAATGGCTGGGGATGTAGCTTAGTGTTTGAGTACCCCTGGGTTCAATTTCTGGTACCAAAAATAAATAAATAAATCAAGAAACAAGAGTGAAACACCAAGTGATTCTTGTGAACCTGCTCACATCTCATGACAATAAAACGCTTCCTGATCAAAAACTCAGCTAGAAACTCCCTATGCTAAGGACAAGAACTCAAGCATTCATTACATATAAAGATAAAAGCTCAAATCACTTGTACTATGTGCAAGATGAAATAAGCAAACTTGACACTCTAGCTTTTCAATTCGTACAGATTTTCATTTTGTTTATTTCTGGGAGCATTGTTCACACCTTCTCTAGCACAGAAAAAAGTGACTGAAAACATACCAAAGAAGAAAATGGTGAACTTCTTGTTGAAATATTTAGATTTTTCCAATAGAGGAAAGAAACTCTAAAAGACAGTCCTTACTCCTTAAGAATAATATCCAAGGGAACATAAGAATGAAATAATATGTATAATAAAAGTAATTGTTTATTATATTTATAACACTAAAAAAAGAAAGAAGCAAAATACATGTGATTCCGCACATAGATTCCCAATGGTTAAGTCTTATTAAGGATGGTTATCATATATGTGCCCAGATAAATCTTTGATCCTACTAGTACTGAAGATGACCATTACCTCGCCAAATAATTTCCTTAACAAACTATGGGAGAAGCAAGATTAAAACTATGTGGTTTTCATAAGTTTTCCACTAATTTTATTTGATGATCAGTGTACATATTTTTTAATACTTCAAACTCTTCTAAATATATATATCAAGTGAACTACCACTTGAGAACGAAACATTTTTAAAACATCAGAAAGGTTTTCTATCTCATCTTCAGAAGGAAAGAAATTGGTACTACAGCTGTCAGTCCTGGCTTTATCTCTTTAGAACCTCAGTAGATTGAGTTATTTGATTTTATTTTTAACTTTGAGATGGGGGTCTCTCTGAGTTGCTTCCAGTTCTAACAAGTCTCTTCCAGTTCTAACAGTGATTTCACAACTTGCCTGGGTACTCTGATATATTTGAAAATATTCAAGAAAATCTTGGATCATATTGAAGAAAAGTTGTCATTGTATTCATATGGAAATACAGAACAAAACTTACAAACAGTTGCTGCTCATTACAGCTGATATGCTATAAATGGTTGTTGACATTGAGACCAGATGTCATGGAAAATCCTGCATCATTAGGAAGCAATGGGGTGGGGAAGGAACCTATGTGTGAGAATGTCAGTAGAATCTATTTTAAAAAAACAACCCAAAAGTAATCGCATTGTAAGAATTTAGAGCTAATATCAATAAATAAAGACTAATATAATAGATTCATTAAATATTAAATGTCTTACAATTGAAATGGCCAGCTGCCCTGGACCATCATAGCTAATCACTAATGTGTATGGTATCCCTACAGAGGACAAAGGTCCTGTGATATGAAACCACAAATTCCATCATTCCATAGACACTTATGAGGCATAATTTAGTAGCTTTATAATATTTATTTAAGATATAAAGGAGCTAGTTAGCTAGCTCCAAGAGTCTGTCAATTAGGACCAGCACATGAGCCCAGACTTTTCACATTTCTTTTTAGTTATCATGCTCCCCATTTCTGTCATCTTACTGTGCCCCATGGAAAACTCTCATTCACTGAAAGAACTTGCTTTCTAATCTCACCTGTCTCATTCATTATAGAAGATGAAAATAGTGGCATAGTAGCAAATAAACATCCTTTCTAAGGAGGCAGCCACTTATTAGCTGAGAGAGTCTACTCTTACCCACTTGGTGAAATATAACCATCAATTATTTTCCTTTTTGTAGGCATTCAGAATTTGAACTAACCTACTTGGCAATGAACTTTTTGTCATACAATATATTTTCAAGGAGGGTACATAAGTGGTAGTGATTCAAAAAAGTCAGAGTAAATGTACCTGTCCTACTTCAAATGTTCTTTAGAAATTCCACACCCTCACAGAACACAGTAACAGGATTATTCAAACACATTATATACAAAGAGTTATTTAGAAACCAAATTTGTATAATTTCCTTTTATTCTTTTACTTTTTTGGTGGTACTGGGGATTGAACCTAGTGGTGCTTTAACCACTGAACTACCTACCCCTTTTTCATTTTATTTTTAATTTTGAGATGGGGAGTTTCTCTAAGTTGCTGAGTCAGGCCTGAAGTTGTGTGATGTTTTCAGCATTTCACTGAAACTGGCTATTTAAAGCAATCTTCTGATTAAAATATTCAAAAGCAAATAATCCTTTAATTAATTCAATAATCCTTGTAATTTTTTCAGCTTACAATCCACAATTCTGTATTTTAGGTTTGCCTAGAAGATATACATAAATGTGAAGCTAATCAGTGCTACCGATTTTTAAATACATATACAATCCCCTTGAAATAGCCCTGCCTTTTCCTATCCATAACTGCAGCTGAACAGTCTTCATGGGTATAGGGTGAAATACCGATCCAGATGGATTTATTATTTTCCTGGATGACCCCACAGTCAAGTATTCTAGGTATCTCTAATTATGGATATTTTTCCCAGTCATTCAGTGGTCCTTCATGATAAAACTCAAGGAGTTCCATTTCTTCTGAATTGGCAGAGAGTTGGTATTTGAAGGCTCAGTGCACACAGCACTGTCCAGAAGTTTTCTGATTTAGTGATAAGAGTAAAAACATATTAAATTTCTTAAAAAGTTTATTTACTAATGTTATTGGCATTTGCTCAACAAGCTTCAAAACCATTTGACTTAAAAGTTCTACAATGGCTGTAATTTCTTAAGTGATTGGAACTCTTCCCTTGAATGAGTCTGTGCTTGACAAATTAGGGTCAGATATGTGTTAGCAACCATCTCTGACAGCTCAATGCTTTTGAATGTGAAGGTCAAAAATGAGATAGACTCAATCATTGCTTACCATTGATGGGGTTTGTCTAGGTTACTTATTCCATAAATTAAAAGTTGGACATTGTATCTTAATTAAACTAGAAAATGTATGAATGTAGTGGACCAGAAATTTTAGTTGTGAAAGCAAAATGTCAGATGTGACTATTTTAACAAGAATACATACTTCAGTATACTGATAAATAACCAGAGTTCCAAATCATTTCAAATGTTAGGTTGAAGACATCCTTATCCTAAAATCTAAACTAAATTATTTACATAGTGTTAAGGTAGTTCAAAATCCTATCAGCCCTAAAAAGTTACAGAGGTTTCCTCATATTTACAAATTATCATGATAGTGATGAATCTGATGGCAGTGAGCAGCAATAGCCTTAATTCTGGTAATTCAATTAAAACTTATTTTCCCACACTCCAATTTCTTATAGATTTAACCTAATTTCTTCCAAGTTCTGGTTATGGGTTTTTTTGCTATTTTGCATGGCTGGCTTAATTAATAAATTAAACAATTATTTGGGCTGTGTTTACACAAGGCCAAAACAACTAACAGAACTGACTAATTCAGTAAGAAGAAAGTAGCCAATTTGGTGAAAAAAAATCTGGAATTGCTTATTTGTCAACATATAAACAAAATCAGCTTGATGGACTAAATTTTTAGATTTTCAAACAATAGTTTTGGCACTTGTAGTGTCCATTGTTTCCCAATATTTTTCAGTCTGAGACACAGATTCCAAATCTGCTGGTTCTTATTGCCAAGTAGGAAGACTTTGATTCATTTTCCCATATGTATACCAGTACCATATGTTCACCCAGATAACTGGACTGCATAGACTTTGCTATATATATTAACCAGCCTCCTTTTCCTAGCCATCTAACCCCTTCATTTCTTAAAATTTACAAAGGGGTTCCAGGGAAATGGAAGATGTTGTCATGGTGCTTATTTTGAAAGTACCAATATGTCTGGATGCGCTGATTGGGAAACAATGGTGTAGACACAGCCTCCTTCCAAGACTTGAGTTATTAGTCCTGGAGTAATGATAAATTACCCAGAAAATAAAATGGATCTTTCCCACCATATTTTGAGATGGGAGCATACATATATAAGCAATGTTTTGAGTCACACTTTGAGAAAATGTAAATTCTGTTTTAAAAAACTGGCTTATAAAGAAGAAAAAGCTAACTATAACATTTGGCAAATATCAGTATATTCTTTCTGCCTTTAAGAATAAACAGATTCTTAAAGACAGCATTTTTTTTAATATGTAATTCAGAGTTAAGCTCCAAAATTTGTACAGAAATTGTTTGGAAACATTGAGGAATCAAAATCACTACATTTGGGTCCAAACTCTTAAAGTCAACTAGGATTTAATTTGCACAGTTTCATTTGCCAAATGTCTGTAGATTGGTCCAATTCTTGTTATCATTTTGCCAAGTTTCCTTCTGCTGAAAATGTCTGTGCTCTGTTAGGCTTCTAAGTCAATGTCTGTGGCCAAGTCTGCAACTGGTCCTTGGAAACATGTGAGCAGGTCAAGACAGGTGTTCTCATTTATTTGATCTCTCCCCTCTGTACAGTACTCTACAAAACATTTATGCATCTGTCTAAAGCCTGCACACATGATTATTTTTAATCATTTTCTAACCATGTTTTCCCTGGGATTTAGGAATGACAGTCTCCAGGAGAGATGACAATGCATGACTTTTTTTTTTTTCTCCCCTAATCTAGTAAAAATGTTGTTAGTTTTGTATAGTCACTTAAAATAGGTTCTCACTTCAGTCTCTTTCTCTCTCTCTCTCTCTTTTTTTTTCCTTCTAAATAAAGCCTGAGAATTTGCTTTTAGCTAGCAAATCCAAGGGAGCAGCTGTGAAACTGGCAGACTTTGGCTTAGCCATTGAAGTTCAAGGAGACCAGCAGGCATGGTTTGGTAAGTAGGGCCTCTCTCCTTCATGCTACCTACAATCTTTTGGATACGAATTCCTGGCTCCTACTCCCATTTCCTAGCCAAAATAAAGTGGAAATGTTCATCTTGACTACTCTTAAGATATTGGACCCCAAGATATTAAACCTAACATTAAAAGGTATGTAACCTAGAAATAGTTAAGGAAAAATACTGAAGGGAGAACAGTAACACTATACCTTTTTCTTCAAAGGACGGAGAGAAAATACAATCCTGTGCTAAGAATTAATAGGAGTGTTATAATTTAAAAGAATACTTTTTCTGAAAGAAAGATGATCATTCACATTCATCCTCACATGATGCTAAAGACTGCTATGTAAATAGTAGGTAGTCATAAAAGACGAACTATCTCATGTATTTTATTAGGGAATTAACTTTAAAATATTACATCCTATAATTATATGTGTATTTACTAAGTATTTCATCTCAATTGTCTTCTATTTTGTTAATATGCCAATTTTCTCATGATAAATCTGATAATTTAAAAATTTCTAAATGGTGAAAATTCTGTTTCTATGTAGAGGTAGAAAGCTCTGAAACCTTTCCTCAGACATCTTAAGAATCATAACCAGCACTCCTCTAAGAGAAAACATAACAGATTATTTAATCAAAGTTTTACATGATATGAAATAAAGACCTAAAGACTTGGAGAAAACATTCTATTTTTATGCTAGGTTTCATTTTAAAAAAATACAGATATGTAGAAATTACATATCCAAAGAAGACATGACCTGGTGGTAATATGTTCAGAGGGGAACCCACCATGGCCTGTCTTTCTGAATTCTTCTTGGCTTCTCTGTGCCTTCCTGGGTACAGGGCAGGGCAGGACCTGCTGGAATGAGGGTTTTGTGATCAGCTACCAGACAACATAGGTCAGAGGATTTCCTTGTGGCCAACTCTCACATCGAAGGTTAGAGGAAGCTTGGAGTATTATTTCTAGTTTTTATGGCTGGCTGAAAAGGGGTTCACATATTTGTAACCTACCTTTGGCAAGAAGAAGTATAGTTTCCATGGCTAAACTTGGAGGAGAAAAACAGAAGGACAAAGGGCAGGAAGATCTTACTTTTGAGCCCCTTTCCTTCATTTCAAAGTGCTCAGCATGCCAGGGATACTATATCCTAAGTTCCAGCATTTACAATTAGGGAAGAAATCAACTCTAAATAAATTTAAATTATAGTATTTCTAGCCAAGCTTATGGATTATCCCAATATTCAGCTGGAATAAATTCTTTATCCATTGATTTTCTTATGCCTCTCTCTACCATTTCCCAGTATTACCTGATAGTTCATGTAGAATTTTAAAATATAACCTTTCCCTAAGCCTCAGTTTTAATGTGTTGAAGTTAGACAATCTTTTAATGCCTTTACTTCAGATTTTTTTTCCTCTGAATAACAATAACAACAAACAGAAAGAGGGCCCCCCAAATACTTACTTCTTTAATGTGCGAATGCTTCTCTGTATCCCTATCATGCAGCATCTCCTAAGGTATACATAGCTCCCAGGATCCCCTGTATCTTTCTAATCTGCCCCAGCTAGTTAATGGAAGTAGGTGACCTGGCAGCCTTCCCACATCTCCTTTTCCAGGAACCTAATTAAAGACCTTATTTTCTGCTGCTTGTCCTTTGTCAGGAGTTCTGACTGTTATCCTGATGGAAATCTCTCCCAAGCTTAATGCCACCTTTTACAAGTGTCTCCATACCACAATTCCGCTCCCAGTGGATTTAAAACCTTCAGACTTGTCATTTGGTCTGTCACGTTTTGACATTGGAATAAGCTTGTCCTTGTTAACTGCAAACTGAAAGAAGGCAAGACCTAGATTTAATTCTGGAAATTGGAAATGCAGATATATAGCTATATTCTGGGGAAAAGTATGGTCGACATAGATAAGGAATATACAGTAATAAGAGTTAGGGGTTCAACAGGAAGTAGTGAGCTATCACAGAGATGGGCAAGGCAAAATTACTAGAGGTACTTAAATAAAAGGCCCTGACCCTCAAGGAGATGAGGCTTTTATGCCAATAATAATTTACCACACAGGGAAAAAGTAACTCACCACAAGCATCCAAGAGAACATCCTGGGAACACGGGTGAGGAAGTATGAAATTCCACCTCTGGGGAAAGCACTAATAATTGGGCTAACAACTATGATTCTGTCCAAGATAAATGGGAAATTTGTCCCTTGGAGCATGGGAGATAAAGGCATTACAGATGGGGGACCAGCCTATGCAAATGCTTGGAGGACATGAAACTATTTTTCTGTTACATTGATAAAAAGAAGTTTGATTCAGCTAGGATGAGGGGTAGTTTATAATAAGGTGAGTGATTTGTTTTTTTTGGGGGGGAGGTCCCTTTCAAAGGTTTGATTTTTTAAAAAAACTTAGAGGCTTCAGGGATCTGGTGAGAAATTTTTAATAAAGAAGAATGTAATTGAATTTAAGTTATATAATAGTGATTTAGGTAGCAGTGTGGAGGATGGTTAAGGATAGTTAATATGAAAGCAAAGACTTTATTAGGCTAAAGCAGTCATTCAAATTATGCATGCTGCAGTTTGAACTAGGGTGGATATAGGACCAGGCAAATTCCCTGGAACAGACAGGGACTCTGAACTTTAGGAGAATCTGTTTAGAAGAAATGAAAGTCCCAGATATGGGGTTCAAAGACAGGATTCTAATCCTGTCTAGAGCAAAAGAGGAGCCCACTTCATGAGAGACTTGTATGAGGCAGGATACCAAAATAGGAACTTAGGTCCAGGGATATAATCACTGGGACTGGGTGCAGGGTGATGATGACTGGATACCAGGAATAACACAGAGGCCTTTGTTATCATCAGCGCTGAGGCACAACATGAACCCCAGCAATGCTGGCTTGATGACAAGAGTGTAGGAATTGTGTTCTCTAAATCTCTGTGTTTTGTGTCCTCTGTTAGATCACATGTAGTTTAAGAGGACTTGGGGAGGTGGGGGATCTACTTTTTGAATCAGAATACCTGAACTTACATCCCAGCTCTGGTTCTTGATAGCTGAATGACATTGTTTAAGTCACTTAATTATCTTGGGCCGCTATCCTGTTTCTAAATGGCTATCATGAACACTCCTTCATGGTGCTGTTAGGAAACCAGTAAAGTAGTCCAGGGGAATGTAGATAGGCAATAAATTATGTTCAGTACGTTTTCAAAATAATCTTGATATGGAACATTGTCATAGTGCTTTTGCCTATTCAGTGGCAGTTGTTTAGTGAAACAGTGAACAAAAAACTGTGTATCAGTTAAGCAAATGCAATAGCATTCAAATAAAAGTACATGGATTTTCAAATTGTGACAGCTCATTTCTTTCTTTTTTTTAATTGATTATTTAAAACATTACATAGCTCATGATATATCATCTTTCATACATTTGACTCAAATTGGGTTTTGAACTCCCATTTTCACCGCAAATACAGATTGCAGAATCACATCTGTTACATATTCACATTTTTACATAATGGCATATTAGTGACTGTTGTATTCTGCTACCTTTCCTATCCCCTACTATCCCCCCTCCCCTCCCCTCCCCTCCCATCTTCCCTCTCTACCTCCTCTGCTGTTGTTCAATTCTCTCCCTTTTTTTCCCTCCCCCTTGCCCCTCATAACCTCTTATAATTTTATGTATCATTGAAGGTCTCCTACCATTTCCATATGCTTTCCCTTCTCTCTCCCTTTCTCTCCCCCCATTCGTCTTTGTTTACTGTAGTCTTTTCCTCATGCTCTTCCTTCCTGTTCTGTTCTTAGTTGCTCTCTTTATATCAAAGCAGACATTTGGCATTTGTTTTTTAGGGCTTGGCTAGCTTCACTTAGCATAATCTGCTCTAATGCCATCCATTTCCCTGCAAATTCTATGATTTTGTCATTTCTTAGTGCTGCATAATACCCCATTGTGTATAGATGCCACATTTTTTTATCCATTCATCTATTGAGGGGCATCTAGGTTGGTTCCACAGTCTAGCTATTGTGAATTGTGCTGCTATAATCATTGATGCAGCCGTATCCCTACAGTGCGCTCTTTTAAGGTCCTCAGGGAATAGTCCGAGAAGGGCGATAGTTGGGTAAAATGGTGGATCCATTCCCAGCTTTCCCAGGAATCTCCATACTGCTTTCCAAATTGGCCTCACCATTTTGCAGTCCCACCAGCAGTGTACAAGTGTACCCTTTTCCCCACATCCTCGCCAGCACTTGTTGTTTGACTTCGTAATGGCTGCCAATCTTACTGGAGTGAGATAGTATCTTAGGGTGGTTTTGATTTGCATTTCTCTGAGATGGTGAGCATTTTTTCATGTACTTGTTGATTGATTGTATGTCCTCCTCTGAGAAGTGTCTGTTCAGGTCCTTGGCCCATTTGTTGATTGGGTTATTTGTTATCTTATTGTTTAATTTTTTGAGTTATTTGTACATTCTGGATATTAGGGCTCTATCTGAGGTGTGGGGGGTAAAAATTTGTTCCCAGGATGTAGGCTCTCTATTTACCTCTTTTATTGTTTCTCTTGCTGAGAAAAAACTTTTTAATTTAAGTAGGTCCCATTTGTTTATTCTTGTTATTAACTCTTGGGCTATGGGTGTCCTATTAAGGAATTTGGAGCCCGACCCCCAATATGTAGATCGTAGCCAACTTTTTCTTCTATCAGACGCAGTGTCTCTGATTTGATATCTAGCTCCTTGATCCATTTTGAGTTAATTTTTGTGGATGGCGAGAGAAAGGGATTCAATTTCATTTTGTTGCATATGGATTTCCAATTTTCCCAGCACCATTTGTTGAAGATGCTATCCTTCCTCCATTGCATGTTTTTAGCCCCTTTATCAAATATAAGATAGTTGTAACTTTGTGGATTAGTCTCTGTGTCCTCTATTCTGTACCATTGGTCCACCTGCCTGTTTTGGTACCAGTACCATGCTGTTTTTGTTACTATTGCTTTGTAGTACAGTTTGACCTCTGGTATCACTATACCTCCAGATTCACACTTCCTGCTTAGAATTGCTTTTGCTATTCTGGGTCTTTTGTTTTTCCATATGAATTTCATGATTGCTTTGTCTATTTCTACAAGAAATGCCGTTGGGATTTTGATTGGCATTGCATTAAACCTATAGAGAACTTTGGGTAATATCGCCATTTTGATGATGTTAGTTCTGCCTATCCATGAACAGGGTACATTTTTCCATCTTCTAAGATCTTCTTCTATCTCTCTCTTTAGGGTTCTGTAGTTTTCATTGTATAAATCTTTCACCTCTTTTGTTAGGTTGATTCCCAAGTATCTTATTTTCTTTGAGGATATTGTGAATGGAGTGGTTTTCCTTATTTCCATTTCAGAGGTTTTGTTGCTGATATACAGGAATGCCTTTGATTTATGCGTGTTGATTTTATAACCTGCCACTTTGCTGAATTCATTTATTAACTCTAGCAGCTTCTTTGTAGACTCTTTTGGGTCTGTTAAGTACATTATCATGTCATCCGCAAATAGCGATAATTTAATTTCTTCTTTTCCTATTTTTATGCCTTTAATTTCTTTTGTCTGTCTAATTGCTCTGGCTAGTACTTCGAGAACTAAATTGAATAGAAGTGGTGATAGAGGGCATCCCTGTCTTGTTCCAGATTTTAGAGTGAATGCCTTCAGTTTTTCTCCGTTTAGGATGATGCTAGCCTGAGGTTTAGCATATATAGCTTTTACAATGTTGAGGTAAGTTCCTGTTATCCCTAGTTTTTCTAGTGTTTTGAACATAAAGGGATGCTGTACTTTGTCAAATGCTTTTTCTGCATCTATCGAGATGATCATATGGTTCTTGTCTTTAAGTCTATTGATGTGGTGAATAGCATTTATTGATTTCCGTATATTGAACCAGCCTTGCATCCCAGGAATGAATCCTACTTGATCATGGTGCACAAGTTTTCTGATATGTTTTTGTATTCGATTCGCCAGAATTTTATTGAGAATTTTTGCATCCAAGTTCATTAGAGATATTGGTCTGTAGTTTTTTTTCTTTGAAGTATCTTTGTCTGGTTTTGGGATCAAAGTGATGTTGGCCTCATAGAATGAATTTGGAAGAGCTCCTTCTTTTTCTATTTCTTGAAATAGCTTGAAAAGTATTGGTATTAATTCTTCTTTGAAGGTTTTGTAGAACTCCGCTGTATACCCATCCGGTCCAGGGCTTTTCTTGGTTGGTTGTCTTTTGATGGCTTCTTCTATTTCTTCCTTTGTTATTGGTCTGTTTAAATTGTGTGTGTCTTCCTGTCTCAATCTGGGCAAATCATATGCCTCAAGAAATTTATCGATATCTTCACTATCTTCTATTTTATTGGAATATAGGGTTTCAAAATACTTTCTAATTATCTTCTGTATTTCTGTAGTGTCTGTTGTGATATTGCCTTTTTCATCCCGTATGTTAGTAATTTCAGTTCTCTCTCTTCTTCTTTTTGTTAGCATGGCTAAGGGCTTGTCTATCTTATTTATTTTTTCAAAGAACCAACTTGTAGTTTTATCAGTTTTTTCAGTGGTTTCTTTTGTTTCAATTTTGTTGATTTCTGCTCTAATTTTAATTATTTCTTGTCTTCTACTACATTTGCTGTTGTTTTGCTCTTCCTTTTCTAGGTTTTTGAGGTGTTGTGTGAGTTCATTTATTTGTTGGTTTTTTCTTTTTTTTTTGAGGTAAGAACTCCAAGAAATGAATTTCCCTCTTAAAACTGCTTTCATTGTGTCCCATAGATTCCGGTATGTTGTGTCTGTATTATCATTTGACTCTAAGAATTTTTTCATCTCCTCCTTTATGTCTTCTATAACCCATTGATCATTCAATAACATATTGTTCATTTTCCATGTGATGTAGGATTTTTCCTTCCTTCTTTTATCATTGATTTCCAATTTCATTCCATTATGATCAGATATGGTGCATGGTATTATCTCCACGCCTTTATATTTACTAAGAGTTGCCTTATGGCATAATATATGGTCTATCTTTGAGTAGGATCCATGTGCTGCTGAGAAGAATGTGTATCCACTTGATGATGATTGATATATTCTATATATGTCAGTTAAGTCTAGGTTATTGATTGTGCTGTTGAGTTCTATAGTTTCTTTATTCAGTTTTTGTCTAGAGGATCTGTCTAATGGCGAGAGCGGTGTGTTGAAGTCACCCATAATTATTGTGTTGTGGTCTATTTGACTCTTGAACTTGAGGAGAGTTTGTTTTATGAACGTTGCAGCTCCATTGTTTGGTGCATACAAATTGATGATTATTATGTCTTGTTGGTGGATGGTTCCTTTTAACAGTATATAGTGTCCTTCTTTATCCTTCTTGATTAACTTAGGTTTGAAGTTGATTTTATTCGATATGAGTATGGCCACTCCTGCTTGCTTCCGAGGGCCATGTGAGTGGTATGATTTTTCCCAACCTTTTACCTTCAGCCTGTGTATGTCTTTTCCTATCATATGAGTCTCCTGAAGGCAGCATATTGTTGGATTTGTTTTTTTGATCCAGGTTACTAGCCTATGTCTCTTGATTGGTGAGTTTAGGCCATTAACATTTAAGGTTACAATTGAGATATGATTTGTACTTCCAGTCATGCTTCTTTATTTATTTATTTTAGTTTGGCTAGTTTTACTTTTTGGTTATTTTCCTCCCCCTTTACTGAGATACCTCCTGCTGTTAGTTTTGGGCACTATTTTTCAATTCCTCTTCTTGTAGTGTTTTGCTCAAAATGCTTTGCAGAGCTGGTTTTCTTGCTGCGAATTCTTTTAGCTTTTGTTTATCGTGAAAGATTTTAATTTCATTGTCAAATTTGAAGCTCAGTTTTGCTGGATACAGTATTCTTGGTTGGAATCCATTATTTTTCAGCGTTTGAAATACATTGTTCCAGGATCTTCTCGCTTTCAAAGTCTGTGATGAGAAATCGGTCGTTAACCTAATTGGTTTACCCCTGAATGTAATCTGCCTCTTTTCTCTCATAGCTTTTAATATTCTCTCCTTGTTCTGTATGTTGGCTATCTTCATAATTATATGTCTTGGAGTTGGTCTATTATGGTTTTGAATGTTTGGGGTCCTGTAGGCTTCCAGGATTTGGCAATCCATTCCATCTTTCATCTCTGGGAAGTTTTCTAGAATTATTTCATTTAATATGCTGTCCATTCCTTTGGTTTGAATCTCTGTGCCTTCTTCTATCCCTATGACTCTCAAATTTGGTTTTTTTATGACATCCCATATCTCTTGAATAGATTGCTCGTGGGATTTAAGCATATTTTCTGTGTTGACTATATTCTTTTCAAGTTGATAAACCTTGTCTTCATTATCTGATGTTCTGACTTCTACTTGATCAAGTCTATTTGTAATATTCTCGTTTGAGTTTTTAATTTGGTTTATAGTTTCCTGCAATTCTAGGATTATTGTTTGATTTTTTTTAAGATCTCTATCTCCTGGTAGAGCTCGTTCTTTGCCATTTGAATTTGTTTGTTTAATTCATTTTCAAAATATACTTTTATTTCTTGGACTTGCTGTGACAGCTCATTTCTAAAAGCAAGCTGGTCACAGGGAAACAGCAATGGATCAACAGGAAAATTCCCACTTTTTCATCAGGATGTGCTTTCAATAGTTAAGATCTTATTAATGTACCTGTAAAGACTTTTTAAACAGATGCATCTTAACTTTCAAGGAGATTTCACATTTTAGAAGTGTAGAAACTTTGTTTCCAAGTTTAAGAAAATATGCATTTCTTTTCTTTATCTCCTTCCCTCCCACTCTTCCCAAGTTCAAGTAAATCCTCATAGTAACTAAAAAAAAGCACATGGTATATAGTAAAGTTCTTTTGAATATACTATAGATAGATATATAGGGAATGGAGATGTTTTAATAAGCATGACTTGTTTTCATAGCTATTCATTATCTGCCATCATGGTCTCAATTTTGATTAATTTTATCTTTTAAAATGTAATATTCATATTTAAAGGAGGAAAAAAACTTGTTATTTTAATTTTAAAAAATAGCAAGTCTCTTTGTTATGTGTTAGGTCAGTTCTTCAGGCTTTCATATAAGTTTATCTGAAAAAACTCTAACTAACCAAAAATGCTAGAACACCCTATGTCACTACCTTTAATAAGATGGCAGAAGTTTTATCAAAGAGAATTAGCTAATACAGCCTGTTTCTCCTATTGAACTAGAAATAATATTTGCAATATATTTCTAACATTTGGCCGCTGCTAGAAAGAAATGAAAAGCAAAAACCAGGATATTTTACTTCCATCTTGCTTCTTGCTGTTATATATCTTGTTTTAAATATTAAGGTTATTTTTTTTAAATGGCAATAGGTTACAATGGATACATTTTCAATAGTGAGTAATTCTGTTTTCTCTTTGATTTATATGTTTTGATATTCTTCTTGGTTTTTCTGAATAAAAAATATGCTATCCCTAGAGAATACAATCTCTGATTAATTTCCCTATTAATAGCATATATCATAATAATCCTAGATTCTTAAGGGTTTAATCTCTCATTAAAGACAGCTTTATCGAAGAATGAAATTATGGCATTTACTGGTAAATGGATAGAACTAGAGACTATCATGCAAAGTGAAATAAGTCAATCCCAAAAAACCAAAGGCCAAATGTTCTCTTTGATATATGGATACTAACACACAATGTAAGGAGGAGGAATAGAAGTTCATTGGATTAGACAAAGGGGAATGAAGGGAGGGAAGGGGACATGGGAATAGGAAAGATAGTGGAATATACTCACATGTAGTTACTACTTTATCTTCTCTAGGGAGAATATCATTAATGTTTCCTGCTCTTGGCCATATAAATTACGTAAAACATACATTGAAGTTTACTAATTTTAGATAGTATAGATTATATATTAAAGTGTAGCTGAAATTCAAAATGAGAAAGGATCACTGAGAACTGTAGGCATCTAAAGAGAGTTCTAAGATAGAAATAATTTAGATCCACTCTATGTTAGAGAAAAAAAAATTGGAATTCAAGAAATAGAAGTATCATCAAGAATGAGATTAAGAAGCTCATTCTCAAGAGACCTTAAAGGGATCAGTCAAGTCATGTGCTCAGAAAAAGTATAAATCATGTTGGATGAGTGAGGGGAGCCAGATGAAAAGGGATCTCAAAGTGTGCACTCAGGACATTGAATTCACACTGGACTTTGGCATGAATTTCTCATTGGATTCTCTTTGTGTCATGCATGTCTCAAGGAGGTGGGACAGGAATGGGGAGGGTAGGTATGGTATATCACAAGTGTTAGGAAGTCCTTTGCAATAATTGTGCCCATTCCTATCTTGTCGTGTGACTCCACATGACACCTTCAGGTAATTCTCAAAGCAGTGGAACCTTTGGTAATTCTCTTAGGTAGAAGAACCCTCAGTGGATTAGCAATGGTTTATACAAAGCTCTTGTCTGGGAGTCCCTTCTCATTATCCACCACATCTTCTCATCTTCCTCCAAACAAAGGAAGAGAAAAGTATTGGGAATTTTAAAATGGGGAAAGGGAGAAGTCCAAAAATCCTTTTCCTCATTTCCTAATCTTATTTTTCTCAGAGAAGTAATTGTGTTATATGTGTTCTTTTTTTTTATACCTCTTTGCTTTCTGAATTTGTCACATAAATAAGGGTACTTTGCAATCCAATAAATATACAGTGTACTTCAACAGTAATCTGTATTTGAAGGAATTCCTGATTGTATATCCTTTTAAAAAGATATTTTCAGTTTTATTAGTGTTTTTTGAGAAAACTTTTAAATGAAAATAATTATATTTAATGATTTTATGATAACTTTTATTTGAAAAACTATTATTTCCAGAAATAAGAAATATTTTACTCTAAAATTAGCTATAGATTTGTTGTTATGTTAGTTCACATTATTGAATTCTACAGTGATTCATATTTGCTATCTAATCTCTATTATCAGATCTTCTTAACTTTAAAGTCTAGTTGGTACACATTCAATAGTGATACATTTGAATGTTCCTGAGTCTTCTCTTCAGTTGCTAGTTACAAATACACCCTGATATTTTATTAGTATATATTGAGCTTTTGGATATATTTTAGATTTATTTCTTTTCCTGATATATTCTTTAGTTACTTTTAGTCCCATCTCTAGCCTCATTGCCCTACACCCACCCGACTTTTGTATCCTTAGTTTCTGTGTTTTATATCCTTCTATTTTGTAGGTGCCTTCTTCTCATAATACCATTAGTTAGATGTTATGATAACTATCATCATTTTCAGGCTCCTTATCCTATCTCCAGTTTTCTCCTTATTTTTTTACAGATTTATAACTCTCATATAAGTGATACAAGAACTACTAACCAAAAAGTGGCCTCAAGTATACAAGATTGTGCAACACAATGGATAGATTTCCACATCTGGATAAAAGATGTGTGTGTGTGTGTGTGTGTGTGTGTGTGTGTATTTTTTCCTCCAAATAAACTACAGGGCAGGATAGACTAGTGTTGATTACTTAGTATAAAGAAAAACTAGCCTGGTGCACTGGCACTCACCTGTAATCCCACAGCTCAGGAGGCTGAGACAGGAATTCAAAGCCAGCCTCAGCAACTTAGCAAAATTCTGTCTCTAAATAAAGTATAAAATGGGCCAGGGTTTGCTTCAGTGGTTAAGTGCCTCTGGATTCAATCCCTGGTACCACCATCCCCCCCTCCCCACCAAAAAAAAAAAAAAGAAAACTAAACTAAACTAGTCTACATTACTTCAGGACTCTGGAAGTTTTGCTTCAAATGACAAACATATCATCTGATAAAGCCTCTAAAAAGTTTTCTTAGTTTCCTATGTCATATTGATTTTGTCATGTTAATACCAAATAATAAACATCTATTTTCCCTAGGTTTTGCTGGCACACCTGGATATCTTTCTCCAGAAGTTTTACGTAAAGATCCTTATGGAAAACCAGTGGATATGTGGGCATGTGGTAAGGAATCATATTTTCAAAAAAATATTGCATTATCCTCATGTATTAATGTTTAGGGGCTATTATAACAAACTATGAGAAACTGGATAGCTTAAACAGCCTATATATATTTCTTGTAGTTCTAGAGGCCGGGAAGGGCAAGATTGAGATGCTGCAGATTCAGTGTCCGGGAGGACCTGCTTCGTGGTTTGTAAACAGCAATCTTTTGTAGGGGAAGATCTCATATGTTGAAAGGGATAGTGGAACTCTCCTGGGTTTCGTTCACAAGGCACTAATTCCATTCATGAGGTCTTCAGCCTACCAAAGGTACCACCTCCTAATACCATCACAGTATATGAATTTAGGGAGTCCCTAAATATTCATTCTCTTGTTTAAAGTCGTATCTTTTACTTGAAGTTGATACTCTCCAATCATCAGTTCAGAATTTCTTAGGAGAGATTCTCAAACCTTTGCCTACAACAATAAATCTGGAGATCTGATTAAAACTTCAGATTGCTATTTTTCTGAACCAGTATGTTTGGGATGGGAACATTGACATTTTGAACAAGTTCTCAGGTGATACAAATGCGTAGGTCCTGGGCACACCCGCCATAGGGGTCATGTGTTCATGCTCCCATCCTCCCAACAGGTCCAACCAGCTCTTCCAACAAATGTCATGTTTTCCCAAGAAGCCTGGCAAGGATAAAATAAATCTCAGAAAATAATGAAATTGGCCATCCTCTGGGGACTGAGCTCTGTTTTAGGCCTTTATCAGCCAAATCTAATCCAAGAAGTGTCCTGTACAGACTCAAAAAATATGTTACTGGCAGTATTTCCACTTAAGTTATATAATGGAATTTCTTCATTTCAGAATATATGAAAGACTGAAATAAAGGGGATATGACAGGACACTCTGAAATAGTTTTCTACTAAGGTTATCAACACAAATTAGTCCTCTATCTGGTCTATAAGTAGGTATTTAACTACCATAGTTTGGCACTAGTGTGCTGTAGACAGATTTCATTTCCTTTGGTTTGTCAGCATGGAAGGAGTTGATTTTTTTTAATTATTTCTAGATTCTGAAAATAACATATTAGATTTGCTTTTAATTTTAAATAGAAAGAAAAGAAGTTCATCACGCCTACTTCATAATGATAGATAATCCCAGCCTGTATTTCTTATCAGTTTTATATGCTTAGAAACAACAACTTAGTATTTAATCTTAAACTTGAGTTTTCAGAATTAGCTCCATGCCTATGAAGGTGGTTATGAGCAAAGAACTATATTATTAGTCACCACACCTGAGTTTTAAGTCTTTATACCTATTCTTCCTGTCTCTTTAATATCTCTGTGCTGGTTTCTTTACCTGTAAAATGATATTATCCAGTGGGAGGGTCAAATAAGGCACACTTTAAAGGAAAACATGTTGTAGCCTATAAAGCAATTTAAAATGCAAACAGCCATTATTGTTCTACAAGATTGGAAATGGCATGTGCTTTAAGGATAAGGTCTTAGGTGGGTCCAAGTTCTGTCTTTCTTCTGCCTACCTGAGTAGCTGCTCAGCATGAACTCTCAAATGCCTTTGAGTTAGAGCACTTTTGCAAAATGTTGTTGTCCAAATCTAAGTGCTTATGGCAGATGGCTGGAATATTTCCCTCGCAATAAATTAGCTCCCCGAACAGGTCTGTTTCTGCTGATGACCTTAAAAAGCAGCAGAATGGCCCTATAGTCAGGCAGACAGTGATGGGTTTTGTGGAAGGTAGACTCATATTTTTAAACATATTTTAAAATGTGATAGAGTCATATTACTGTGAGGTATAGAGGGGTGTAGGTAGAATGTTGTGTTTGGACTCTGAATACTAAAGAGAGAGAATGGTATGATTGATGAGTAATTAGGAGAAGGAGGACTGGCATCAGGGCATTTCATGGTTTTTCTTTGCCTGCTTGTCTGAAGGTCATTTCCAGCCTCCCCTGACCTCCTCCTTTATCTCCTTGTTTTCCTAGTTTCCTTCCTATTTTCTCCCTGCATTCCTCTTATCTGCCTCATGGGTAGGAGGGGTAGGGATAGTGGTGAAGAAAACACACTTGCTGTATGACATAGTTCAAGTTATTTAGTCTCTGCATTGCAGCTTCCTCTGTGAACAGAATAATATTTTCCCATAGGATTGCTAAGATTTTTTTTAAGACATGTGTTAGTTACCATTACTATTATTACTACAAAGTATTTCTTTAGAAATGAAGATTCTAGATAACTGACATTTCGCCTTAGTATAGATTTGAAAAACAAATTTTATTGGATGACTTAACATTGCCAGTATGATAATCAGCTGAATATTATGATGCTCTTAGCTGATTAACTAAAAACCAAGTTCGCATTCCCTCCCCATTATCCTCCGTGTCTCTCTCTCTCTCTCTCTCTCTCTCTCTCTCTCTCTCTCTCTCTCTCTCTCTCTCTCACACAGACACACACACACACACTTTTTAAAATGATTTATTTATTTATTTTATTCTGTAAAAGATATTATTGTGGACAAATTTTACAGCTTTTGAATAAAATTCCGTTCACTCAAAGAATCTAAATAATTTTATTCTTCTATTTAAAACATTTTTTCACAATGTATAACTTTTATTGATATTGAAGAATATTAGGTCCTTTAAAAGAAATATTAAAAAAAAAAACCCTGATATCTTTGCCCCAGGGATTGTTCCCTGGGTGCCTAGCAGAATCCATGACACATGTACATATGGAGCTACCCTGAGGTGACCTGAGCCCTGAGCCTGAATAGATCTGTGGTTAGCACAGATGCTGCATCTTTTACAACCTTTGATATATCATCAGTGCTTAGACCGACTGTCTTACCTCACTAAGCACACCATGTTCAATTTTAATATTACTTTGGCAAATTTGAATTCACTTGATTTCTCGGTTTTCTGTTCAAATACATTTCTATAATGTAGCTTCTCTATCTAATCTTTTTAAACAGTGAAGTATCATTTCATAATAGTATTTCATATCTGTGAAATGTGCGATCACTTACGGGATGGAATCTCTTGACTGGAAAAAGGTAGCTCAAAGATTTCAACCCCAGTTTAGCTGTGGCCACACGTTTTGTTTTGCCCTTTTCTATTACCTTTTTCTTCACATGTTTCTGCAATCAGTGGGCCTCTTTGTGACAAGCTCTAGTTAAAGTACATATTTGCAGCCAATTCCCATTTTCTTTAGGGACTATGTGCTTCTCTAAATTGTGTGCCTAAAAATGTGCTGGGGATCACATATACTTATTATGGTATTTTAATTAGATTTTCTAATATCACATGTTTGGGGAAAATGGCTACTTTCTTGTTCACTGCTATCAGTTTGGAATTACTGTTTTATCATTTTATTATATGCCTTCTCACTCAGGTGACATGAAAATTATATTACATTAATTTTATTTATGAGATACCCTTGCTCATCACTGTTGTAGTCAGCACCCAAGTAATGTGTATATTATTTGATTGCTTTTAGGTTGCAGCTTATCCTCAGGGAAACTCTTTTTCAACCATCAATCAGTACTTGCTGTTGCCAATTAGTCCTTCTTTTTAAGAGTAGACTTTGAGTTGTGTAGTAAGAAATGGCACAATTCAGATAACAAAAACAATCCACTTACCAGAGTGGCAGCCAGTCTTCTATGTGAATTAATCTATGAGCATTCATCATAGCAGGTTCTTTGTCATTTTGGCAGTTGACACAGAGCAAAGTGAAGCACGGCATCAATAAAGGGACTAAAAGAAGTCTGTACATTATTTTTATTAGAAACACACAATTACCTGCACACAGGAAATCTCAAATGCCACCATTACCTTGCTTTTGTGATCTCACACAGAGTATGATCTGACCTATACTTGGTCTTTGAAAGCAGCTAGTCCATTACTGGAAAGTAAAGAATAGGCATTAATGCAGCAAGAACCGTGTTCCACAATTAACAATAGTAAATTGATTTTGATGGTTTTCTTGTATATATAGTGCCCTCCACAATTCCATTGTGTGGTGAACAAATATTTATAGATGTCACTGGTTTTTAATAGAGCTCCTTGGACAATCTAGCTTAAAAAGGGAGAAAAGATGGAAGGCAGGCAGGAAAGCAAGCGGGAAGGAGAGCAGGCAGGAAGGTGAGAAGGAAGGAAGACAGGAAGGCTGTTCAGCCCGCACACAGGCCCCTCCCTCACACCACACATGTTCTCTTACCACCTCTCTATCTTATTTAGCTATCACTCTGAGTAGTTATGAGTGATAATAAATTAGCAACTGTGAATTTGGAATTTTATGGAAAACGTTTTTTCTTTTAGGTTATAATGAATTTAGGTTCAGCAGTTGCATGATTTCTGAGGCTAGCCTTTTCATACTTAAACTGGAATAAGTCAATATTGAGTACTCCATAAGAAGGAATGAAGGAATTTTGGTTTGTGTAGAAGGGGAAAGGAGAGGGGTGCGGTTGTGGGGATGGAAAGGACAGTAGAAAGAGACAGATGTTATTACAGTATAAACATGTATGATTACACAAGTGGAGTGACTCTGAACCATGTACAGCCAGAGGAAGGAGAAGTTGTGCTCCATTTGTATACTATATGTCAAAAGGCATTATACTGTAACGTTAATTAATTAATTTTTAAAAATATTGTATACTTTTATCATTTGGAAATCTCAAACCCACTGGGCAATTTGTTGCCTCTTTGAGTTCTGTGATTTCCTTACACTGGGTCATCACAGGTTTGCCTCAAATTTTTAGAAAGGTTTTCTGCCTTCATTCTTCATCGCTCGTATCTTCAACAGTCTTCAACTCCTGGGGCCTTACTCCCAAACATAATCTTTACCAATATCCTCCTTTGCTGAACTTATTATTGTCTTAACTCTTTTTAGATCTAGAATGTGTAGTCTCCCTAATTTGGTATTTTTTCAAACTGTGAACCACAGATTGCATTCTCCAAAGTGACCTGAAGCGCTTATTAAAAGTTCAGCTTCTCCAGGCGCGGTGGTGCACACATGTAATCCCAGAGGCTCTGGAGACTGAGGCAGGAGGATCATAGGTTCAAAGTCAGCCTCAGCAAAAGCGAGGCACTAAGCAATTCAGTAAAACCCTGTCTCTAAATCAAATATAAAATAGGGCTGGGGATGTGGCTCAGTGGTTGAGAGCCCCTGAGTTCAATTCCCAGTACTGGGATCTACCCCCAAACTATTGAATAAATTTCTCTTGGATCATATGATCCAGCCGTTACACTGCTAGGTACATATTCAAATAATTTAAAGCAGAATTTTAAAGAAATATTTGCACACCTGTGTTCCTAATAGCACTGTTCACAATAGCCAGTGGGTAGAAGCAAGCAAATGTCCATCAACAGATGAATGGAGTAAAGAAAATATGGTATATACAGACAGTAAAATATTTTCAGTCTTAAAAATAAAGGAAATTTTATCACATATACAACAAGGATGAATTCCCAGGACATCATACTAAACAAAATAGGTCAATAGCAAGAAAGCAAATACTATATGATACCATTTATACAACATATCTGAAATAGTCAAGTTCATAGAAACAGGAAGTAGAAAGGACTGAGGGGAAGGGGAATTCATATTTAGTGGGTATAGGGTTTCAGTGTTGCAAGAAAAAAGTAAGTTCTGGAGATCTGCTTCAACACACTGTGAATGTACTTAACCCTCCTGAACTATACACTTAAAAAGTATACATATATCTTACATATAATTTAATGCTTTATGTTTAAATTTAGTGTTATGTTGGTTTTGTTGTGTTTTGTTTTTTTTACAGTAGAAAGCCAAAAATGATTCTCTGGATTGAGGTTCAGAAATTTTCATTTTAACAAGTTTTGCGATGTATACCAACATTGAACAGCACTACCCCAGCTAGTTGCAACTTCCTTTAGGGAAGCAGATTTTGAGGCTCACAGTATGGCAAAAGTTGCAAACAGGTGGTACCGTAGTCAGGTTAGGCTGCTCTAATGAAGTAACATAGACTGGGAGGCTTATCAACAACTAGTTCCAGTTTCTGGAAATCTAAGATAAGGGTGCCCAAATGGTGGGATCTGGTTCTGGTAAGGGCCTTTTATGAGGTTACAAATGGCCACCATCTGACTGTGTCCTCATGTGGCAATAAGAGGGATAGCTGACTCTCCCACCTCTTCTTATAAGGTCACTAACCCCATTCATGAGGATTATGACCCTCATGGCCCAATTGCCTCCAAACACCATTCCGCCAATTACCATCATGTTGGAATTAGGGGTTAACCGTATGAATTTTGAGGGTACACAAACATTTAGTCCCATGCAGGTGATCCACAGATTTCATGGCCAGATATTTGAACCTGTTATTTTGGCATTCATATTATCAGAAGATTTCTCTAAAAATAATCACTTTCTGACTTTTATAAAATAAGCAAAAGAACAGATAACATGATGTTTTTGTTATTATATAGTAGCTTTACCTGTCAGACAAATGGACACACCTCTTGCCCTGGTTCCCTCCCCATCACATGCACAATACAGGTCAGGCATTTAACTCAACCTCGTACCAGAAGGCCTGGCAGTTTGCCACTCTTACACCATGATGTACGTACTTCCAGCATCTGAAAAATGGCTTCCTGTCCTGCTGGCCATAGTATTCTAGCCCCTTGCTCCACCCGTCATTGGTCTTTAGGTGATAGAATGCTGGTTGAGCACTTTCCTTATTTGAATTGTATGGTGATTTTTTTCCTTATCATATTGCAAGATAAGAAACAGCCACACTTGTCACTTATATAGTTAATTGTGAATCTCCAAACTCCACATGCATTTTACATGTTGACTCACAAGGGTAAGTAGATATCTTGATTAGGTTATTATATTAACTTTCCACTAACTGAGTTTTTCAACATTTCTTCTTTATCTCTTCTTTCTTAAGAACAGCCTTTAAAACGTTCAGTGATTAGTGTGATCACAGGTTTAACTGTTTTTCTAACATTAGCTTTTATTAAAATCAGATTTGAATGTCCTTAATACTGTAGTCTTTCTGCCTAATCAGTAATCAGTACTTCTCCAAACTCTTATTAATAAAACACCTCTAATATCTCCCAAGCACAAATTTATACAGGAAATAATAAAAACTAGTTTTTAAATATTATGTGGAACCAGCTGTGTCAAAAGTAGTTTTTTAACTATTTGTTGTGGAAAATTTGCAATACACAAAAGGAAAGAAAAGTATAATGAACTGATGACTGATTTTGTTTCATCTAAACCCCCACTTATTCATCCATCTCATGATGGCTTCATTGAAATCCAAAGGTCATATCAATACATACATTTTTAAAATGAGTCTTTTAAAATTATGACAATAATACTAATTATTAAATTAAATTTTATTTATCTATTTATTTTTGATGGTGCTGGGGATTGAAACAAGGGCCTCACGCATATTAGGCAAGTACTGTATCACCAAACTGCATCCTCAGCTCCACTAATTTTTAAAAAAAAATTAATAATAATTGCTTAACATCATCAGATATTTTACAGTTTTTTCTGTTTGCCCTCTTGTGCCACAGTTTTGTTGCTGGTGTGGTCTCCAGTCTCCTAGATCTCTTTTAACTTACAGATTCCATTCCTCTCTCTTGCCACTCTTCTCATTTCTCAATTATTTGTTGAAGAAGCCTATAGTCCCCACAGCACATGAAGTGCCCAACTTTTATCTCTACATGCTATTTACCACTGAAAGGAACTGTAACTTCTTGTAGTAGTGGCTGATTCCAAGTGTGGATCATAAAGAGTATAGAATGGCCCAGGAGTATCCTGTTATACCAGAAGCAAAGGAAACCATTAAAAGCCACTAGGTTTGTATTAACAGAACCCAGAAGATTACCTGAGGAAGCTTCAACTCATCAGAGACAGGACAAGGAAGATGACTAAGCAAAAGAAGCGTCACTAATTGAACCACATCAAAAAGTTTAGATCCATGAGTTTATAATGATAACCACAATTCAAGAGGAGTCCTGATCTGTGGGGGATATTAGGGAGTCAGTGAATTATTTTGAAAACTGGTTAATACATGGGAAAATAAATAAATCTCTATCCTTTCCTACATGAACTGCACCTCAGTTTAAACAAGCAGTTGATCAGGTTTTGTTTTGTTTACTTTAAAGAAGCTAGGACAGAATTAGAAATGTCATAATTTTGCAACCTCTAATGAAATATGTAGACAGTGATTATCAGAAGCAGCTAAGGTTATGAGAAACACCCAGTATTTGAGGGGGTCATTTCACCCCCTGATATGTTTTTGTAAGACAAAAACAAAAATTGTACTGCCCTAGTTACATAGGAAGAGGAAAAAAGCTGTATTGGTTTTTTTTTTGGTTTTGTTTTTTATCTTTTTTTTTACTCTAACAAGGGAGAACAAGGTTAAATAAAAAGGTTATAGAAAAAGATAAATTGGAATTTTACTGTCAAGGCAAGGACTCCCGAAAACAACAAACACTTTTAAATAACCACTTGTTAAAATACATAGCAAATAGGAAAATGTGGTTTCAGGAAACATTTAAGGCAGAACCAAATGGACCCCTTCACTAGTAACTTGATGTTTCTCAGATGACACAAAATGTCAAATTTAGTCCCCATTCATGTATGTAAAGTGGCTGAGGGAATTTTTAGGCCATTAACTGGCTCAAGTAGTAAAGTTTCTGAAACTTTCAGCCTCATTTTTTCATGAAATGAAAATGAATATTATATGAAAATGAATATAGTATGAAATGAATATAGTAACAATGTCTACTACTACAAGGATTAAATGAGGTAATGCATTAAAACATATCTAACTACTCAGAAAAGGTTACCTGCAATAAACATATTAATATTGCATTATCATTATGCTACAATTCTCATAGTTAATCTGAAACTTCAAAAAACAGAACTACAAGAGAGCATAATTCTGGCCTAGGATTCTAGTCTAATAAGCAAGTAGATAGAAACTTAGGGAACAGAGTTTTTTTTGAAAGAGGCATTAACAATTTCACATCAGCCTATTCAATAGTGCCTTTGCTTTTTTTTTTTTCTTTTTTAGTCTTCTGTCCAAAAAAGTGATTTTTAATTCTAATGCTTATACTATTATTTTATTTATCGTACATTTTGCATAGAAACTCATCATTCAAATAATTAAATTGTGGGTATCTTTGTATGCATTGGCTGCTCTTCTCAGGGCATGGGCCCTCTGTGAGCTTCCCCTTCCCAGGGAAATCTACATCAACTATCAACTGCAGTCAGTTTAGAAGAACGAGCTGCCTGAGTTCAGAATGCAGAAATGTCTCAGCTGTGAAGTCTGTTTAATAATTTTATAACAACCTAACTCTTCTGATTATTAGGAAAATGTCCAGATTCAACACAAACAATTGTCATTGAAAAACAAATTTTCTTCTTCACCCCTGAACTGTAGGTGAGACTAAAACTACCCAGGTTTAGCTTCTTTTCTACTCACACTTTGGGAATATAAACTCAGACAGTCATCATCATCATCATGGTAGTCATTGTCATTTGATTATATCTATTACATTTGAAAATAAAAAGTATATGAAAATAAATATAAATGGATACATACTAAGTCTATAATGTAGTAAAGATGGAAAAATTAGTTTTAGGTTATAAAGATGAGGTAGCAGTATATCTTGATTTTCTTCACTGTGCTTTTTTAAAAAAACAACTCCGCTCTAGTAAAGTAACTTTCAATATTGATTTAAAAGCATAAATACTTTTTTTAAAAAAAAATTAAGAATATTGTATAAAATGTTTGACTCTGTGTTAGTCAACTTTTCATCACTATAAGAAAATGCCTGAGATAAGTTATAGAGAGAAGTTTTATTTTGCTCCGATTTCAGAGGTTTCAGACCAGGATCAATTGGCTCTGTTGCTTTTGGTCTGATGACATGGCAGTACATTATGGTGGGAACACAAGGCAGAGCAAAACCACTTACCCCATGGACAGGGAGCAAAAGAGGAAGAGGATGGGGCAAGGTCCTACAATAGCCTTTAAGGGCATGCCCCCAATTACCTAAAGACACCCCATTATCCTTACCTCTCAAATATTCTACCACTTCCTAATAGCACCTCACTAGGGACCAAATTCTTAATACATGATACTTTGGGGGACATTCAAAATCCAAACTATAGCATTCTGTTAATGATTCATGTGACTTTGCTTTGAACTACACCTTCCTGAAATAGGCTGTAAAAGTCAAAGGCAATTCAACTATAGCTTCAAGCCATTTTAGCTGTAATAGTATTCTTTGTTTAATAAAGATATCCATACTGATAAATGGAGATGATGCTAGGTCTCCCTAGCAAAGACAAGGTATAGAAGCCATGAAGCCATCTCTCCTAAGGGAACAACAAAGTTCCAGGGTATCCAGGTAGAGAGTCGCCAGTCCTACTGTCCTCTTTCAGGTTTTCCAGGCTTACGGAAACAGCATACAGGAGAGGTCAGAGGAATGGCAGAACTTCCTCCAGGATAATGAGCTAGAGAAGAAACCAAAGACCTGAATGAAGCAGGTCAATAAAGTATTTGAAAAGTAGCAGGAGGAACATTTGATGATCAAGAGGACTACAGTGTCAAAACAGGAGACATCTAGACTGCAGATAGGTTTTTTTTTTTTAAAAAAAAGCTATGAATATATAATTTTAACTTCAAAAGTTAAAAAGTTAAATCATATATTGATTAAATTACTTTGTAAATATAGTTAGCCCACATCTGTGCATTCAACTAACCATGGATCAAAAATACTTGAAAAAATAATTGCATCTGTACTGAGCATGCAGACTCTTTTTCTTTTCCTTAGTTCCTAAACAACATAATATAACACTTATGCACCTAGCTTTTGTATTATATTGGGTATTATTAGTAATATGGAGATGATTTAAAGTATATAGGAATATCTGTCTAGTTAATATGCAAATACTACACAATTTTGTATAAGGGACTTGTGCATTCATAGATTTTGGTATCCCTGTGTATGGTTCTAGAACAAATCCCATTAAGAAACCAAAGGAAGTGACTTTATTACACATTTATGAAAAATATATCAAATCATATTACAATTATTTATTTATTTAAATTTTTTTTTTAGAGGGGAGAGAGAGAGAGAGAGAGAGAGAGAGAGAGAATTTTTTTAATATTTATTATTTTTTAGTTCTTGGCGGACACTATTTATTTAAATTTAATGTGCAATTTCATCCATCTCTTCCCTTTTACATATATATATTCCTCTGCAGCAATGCTCATCTGGATGTTTAATTGAAAACTGTTTTTGAAGACAGAGATTACTGAAGAGAAAAGGGCTTTATCTTTTTATGTTATCCTTACTCCTAGGGACACTGGCATTTAGAGCCTGAGTTTATTATCAGGATGCCATCACTCAAATGTCCTAAATACTAGCAAAATAAGTGTGAGAAAATAAAAACACATTGTTTTTAACCTTCAGCCTACTCAGAATCTACATAGATAAGAATTTGAGGAAGCCAAAGAATGTGTCACCCAAAATGACAAGAGATTTTTTTTTTAATCTTTAGACTTTAGTGAGGTAGACTGACAAGGTGAGAGTTCTCCAGTATAGGGGGGTAGTGCACTTAGTCCCCATGTGGTGCTTCAGAATAGATCAGAATGTGTCTCAGAAGTTTTCCAACAGTGCAGTTCTCTCTGTTCTGATGGGTGCAGCTTAATATCATTGAGGATCAGCCACATTTGATGTATTGTTGTCTGTATGACTTATATTATGTCAATATGTTCATTTCCCTAGGTGTCATTCTCTATATCCTACTGGTGGGGTATCCACCTTTCTGGGATGAAGACCAACACAGACTCTACCAGCAGATCAAGGCTGGAGCTTATGATGTATGTAATAAGTATTCATGCCGCCTTAGAGGAGTGTTTGTTTTGGTTTATTGACTCAGAGTCATATTTTCTCATTGTTCATTTAACCATAATTCTCAGCGGTTTCCCTCATTTTCTTCTCCCTTAGGAAAGGCAAGATAAAGAGAAAGAACTGTAGCAAATGTATACATTTGGTATTTCCCTTTAATTCACTATCTCCTAAAATGTAAAGAAGTTTGAAGTCTCTGAAGAAAGACTTGTCAAAATATTCAGATTTTAGTGCATAAGAATTAAAAAAAAATGCCTGCTTCAGAACTGATTACTACCTTTTTAGTTGAATTTTAACCCCAAATGCCTATCACATGGTTTTAAATTGTGTGTCAGTAATACTTTGCAATGATTCATGTACCAAATAGAATATCATTTTACTATATCATTTTTTGGTCTGGTTTACCTTAATGAGTTTATATGTAAACAATGGGTTTCATAATTGAAAAAAAATACTGGATAATCACAGTATCATAATTCTAATAAATTTAATTTATAATAAAAATGGTTGAAAGTATATACACACATATTCATGAATTAGGTTTAGTATCTAAAGAGGAAGGATTTGTTTATCTACTTTCTGTTGATAACTTAGCTTTGAATTCCCTGATATAACTTCCTTTCTTGAAAAATGTAGTCATGTGTTACTTAATGATGGAGATAGTGTCTGAGAAATGCATTGTTATATGATTTCATCATTGTACAAACATCAGGGTATATTTGCACAAACCTAGATAGTGTAGATCAATCACTTGGTGTGGCCTCTTGATGCAACAGATGGAGTAAACATGTGATCTATGATGTCATTACACATGTGATGCTGGAGTAACATGGTGTGCTATTTTATAGTCAATTGTTTTTTCAGAAACGAAAGAAGTATACTCTGTAAACAACAATAAATACATGGTAAGGTAAATACATAAGCATATCCAGTAATGTAGTTGTTTATTATCAAGTATTATGGACTGTACACAATTGTATGTATTATACTTGTGTGACTGGCAGCACAGTAGATATAATTACACTTGTGTCACCACAAACCCATGAGTAAAGCATTGTGCCATGACATTGTGATAGATATGACATTGTTAGATAATGGAAAATTTTAGCTCCATTATAACTTATGATACCACTGTCACATATTTGTTCCATCATTAACCAACACATCCCAATACCAAGCAGTATTGGGTCCATGTTGTATGCACAAGTTAAAAGTTCAGTGTGGAAGTGATATGAAAATTTTTATTATATTTTGTCCAGTCTCAACCTGTTCAATGTATTTCTGGGAAAATGTTCTATTTACATGGATATCAGTGTATCAGCTATCAAAAATTTAAAATGTCTATTCTTTTTATTTTGAAGCCTTCCTTTCTAGACAGACTAATAATTAGACCAAATCATCATTGCATGCTACAGCTAGCACAATCACTATCTTTACAGACTAGACCTAGGCCCCTCAGATGCACTGATTGGTGAACACAGAGGAGTGCCTTTGTGGAAACTAGAAACATGAGGAAAGGACCCACCTTTCTTTAGGCAGAACTGACCCCTCATTTGCGGTCAGGAAACCTGCCAACATTGAGACACAGCTAGGAGTGTTTTCCCAACAGTTCCTAAGAGCAAGTTTATATAACTGCTCAAGATAAGCTTATGGAATTTAAAAATTACATTGTTAAACTGGCAAAAATTGTAGGTAATAACAAAGCAATCACATTTCTCTCATCTTTCATTTGGCTATTGGATCATAAACTGCTAATTCTATAACTACTGAAAGTGTAAATTCCAAGACACAGTGATCATGGTTTTTTTTACAATTGTCTATAAAAGCTAAATGTCTATAAATAGAAATCATCTATAAAATCTAACATGCCTGTAATACCAATGACCCGGGAGGCTGAGGCAGAAGGATCACAAGTTCAAGGCTGGTTTCAGCAACTTAGCAAGATCCTCAGAAACTTAGGAAGAACTTGTCTCAAAATTTAAAAAATAAATAAAATTTAAAAATAAATAAAAAATTAAAGGGCTTTGGATGTAGCTCATGGTAAAGTGCCCCTGAATTCAATCCACAGTACCAAAAAAAAAAAAAAAAAGAGAGAGAGAGAGAGAGAAAATTCATGAACTATAAAAATTTAGCAACAGATGTGCTGAAAATTTCTCTTAACCCATGAAGGATATTGTATCTATTAATTAAGCTAATTATATGAAAATAAAATTAAATGATTGCCAATAAAAATGTAGTGTAAAGAAAATTTGGATCCTTAGCTTTAGTATATAGTTATTAACATAATAATGGAATACTAATGGAAGTTATTGAGAGTTGGGTACTGTCATGCACTTGGGTGAAATGTATACTTAGATTAAACTTCTTGAGATGTTTACCTGAAATCCTGATGATGCTTTCGTAGTCTCAGATTTCTTTTCACCATAGTACTTCAAGCAGCCATGATTTTTAGGTCAGTGTTGGCCCAGGAATTGAAGCTGTTTTATTATCTTTGCTCTTACTGTTTGTGAGACGTGAAAGTATATAATATCTCATATTGAGCTGTGGAATGTAGGATAGCATGATGACATTAGCACATGTGACAACCTCACATTTTTTACTTACTTTTGCAAATAATTATGAGAAAGATTGCATACAATTTAATTTTTAGATAAAACAAAGATATTTTGAGAGGAATAGAAAATTCTTAGGTTGTTTTACTAAATTTTACAATGTATTCACTATGTGTAATATGCAACTTAGTATATGTGTATGTCCCTTATCTATTCAGCATATATAGATTTATATATGGAGTATATCTAGATCAGTTCATCTATTTTGGATATAATTTAACTTATATAAAAAAGTAAATTTATAAAGAAATTTACTACTTATGAAATTGTTAATATATTTATCTCTTCCTCATTTGACTGAATGCATCTGTTTTTTTAAAACTCTCGATAAATTTATGTCTTTGAAGTTTCCATCACCAGAATGGGACACAGTGACTCCTGAAGCCAAAGACCTCATCAATAAAATGCTTACCATCAACCCTGCCAAACGCATCACAGCCTCAGAAGCACTGAAACATCCATGGATCTGTGTAAGTAACAATTCTCCAAAAACCTTAGGAGAATGAAAAAATGAAACTCTCCTTTAATATATTTTTCATGAATTTTAAAATAATTTTGCAGAAAAAAAATGAAAGAATGAACGAATGAACGGACTTAAAATAAATTTTATAATTGTAACAAATCTGCTTTGCACAGATTTCTAAGTAAATATTGTCTATAGTAACACAAGGAACAGACCATTTGCCATAATAGTTATCAACAAGACTGATGAATACAGGTTGAGAAGATAATCAAGAGTTAATGCATCCCAGAAAAAGAAAATAGATTTCAATTATTTATCATTAGCAGCTTTAGAAACAAATCTGAGATTTGAAAACTCATGGCCATAATGGTCTGAATGCACTTTAGAAATACAAAGAAAAAAAATAACACAGAAGTACTAAGAAAAAACAGTGGAAAACTTGGGGTACTCTAAAAGCTTAAGTAAATTTCTAGAATGAGTATCAAACATTAGGGCAATAAATATGGTACCAAGTAAAGGAAAAGCAGTCCAATAGAAATGTGACTGAAGATTTACTGAATTTAAGATAATGTGGGAAACCAGTGATATTCATTTATAAACATATAAACTATCTATACATAAATGTTTCAGCTTAGTTGCTAATAGTCATGAAAAAAATTATTCTCTTTTTTTTAGTTAACTTTGGCAATTGAAATTAATCATGAGTGCAAGCACTATTAATAAAGATTTAATGAAGTTGAAGATACTATTATGCTTAGTATGTTTTAAATATCCTCAATGAAGTTATTTTTCTCCTCTTTCAGCAACGTTCCACTGTGGCTTCCATGATGCACAGACAGGAGACTGTGGACTGCTTGAAGAAATTCAATGCTAGACGAAAACTAAAGGTATGAAATTTCATGTTTTTGCGAGAGTGGAAAATGAACTATTGTAGGGGGGAAATAACTTTTAGCAAAAACTTTTACATGTAGATCTCAATACTCATATTTATGTTATGTTTCTGGGTTGTGAGAAAATGGAATATGCACCATAATCAGGCAAAAAGAAAAGCTAGGATCAGTGTGGTGCCACATATAGTAGTTTCTACCTTCAGGGGAAAACAGCAGTGTGATTCATAATCCATCTGGCCCACACATTACGGTGATCCCAGCATCACAAAAGGCACAGGTCTAGGACTCTTCTGGAAACAAACAAAAAAAAAAACAATAAAAAATTTTCCTAACTGAAAATGAGAACAGGAGATTTGTTGCCCTAGACTATTTATTATGTAAAAGATTTACAACTTGATTTTTTTTTCTTATTTCTCTGACAGGGTGCCATTTTGACAACTATGTTGGCTACGAGAAATTTTTCAGGTACATGCGTTCAAAACTGTTCTCCCTATTGTCTGCTGTCCTCTGTAGTGGTCCTTTTTTTTAAAATTCAAAATCTAATTATTAGAAAAATTCTATTGTTTGGGTATGGCAAATGTGTGGCATAGATTCCTTCCACACCTGTGACTGCCATTGGTACTCCTCCAAGGTATTGTCTGCTGCAGAAACTCTTGGGACTGCAAGCCCTCACAGGAGAACCCAGAGAATTCTAGGCAATAGTCAGTGCTATTACGGACTAGACACCCTTCTCTCAAATAGTGGAGTGCACACAAATATTGGAGATATGTACTTCCTTATTTTGTAGTTTTCTATATCAACCCTAGAATGTATTGTTATTTCATAAAATAATAACTATGAGTAAGTTTTTTGTCTCATTCTTATAGGAAATTCCATTAAGCAATATTTCTAAAAGAAGACCATTATTTTGGAACTAATTTCTCTTAGGCCTAAGTTCTTTCCAAAGTACAGTAGTATATTGGAATGCAATAAAACTAATTACAACTGCCCAAGGTATCTAACTCCAGAACTTAAAGAGAACCAGCCACACGGACATATCGTAGGATAACAAATTCTCCTCAGAATGGTAAAAATAAGTGTGTTAAGCAGAGTCTAAAAGAAGCCAAAGAGATGAATTGTTATTAAATGACTCCAAAAGGGAGAGAAAAGTATAAATTATTTTCAGAAATTTCAGTGTTTCCTTCTCGGATAGATTGTCCAAAAGCTCCAGGTTTCTAAATTTATATTTTGAATAATCAGTCTTATATATGGGGAGATATAGAAGCAGCAATGAAGCTACAATGGATAAGCTTACAATTTTGACATTTAGACTTAGAATAATTATCAAAACTTACTGCCAAAATATTACCACCTTAGTTTTCATAATAATGATATACAGTATCAATCTATCCAGCTATTTCAGTTCTTTATTTTGCTGAGCCTGGATGTGATAGTGACATCAGGTGAACCCATTGTATTATTATCAACTATTCTTCAATGATTTCCACAGCTATATTAGTTAAATGGTGACTTCTGCATGTTTGCCATCTGGTTAGAGGTAATATAATACATAGGCTGTTAACCAACAGCAGTAATAATAGTACAGTCAGC
Source organism: Spermophilus citellus (assembly GCF_964194105.1). NCBI lineage: Eukaryota > Metazoa > Chordata > Mammalia > Rodentia > Sciuridae > Spermophilus > Spermophilus citellus. Next base: position 93,655,402 of record NC_138189.1, read on the forward strand.
AGTGCTATGAACTGAGGGACTCTGTTGGTCATTTGTATGTATGTTGTTTGGTGTAATGAAATCTTGTTACTACTTTTGTCAAGTTACTTGTTTTGTAAACAATTGAATAATGTGGTTGACATTTATATGAGTGAGTTCAATGCCATCTCATTATTAGGTAATATACACTATATTGAGATAAATTAATATTTACTGTGGCCCAATAATTCATGAATCATTGAAAGGTAGGATGGCTTATATCATATATATATATATATATTGTTAATAGTAAACTAACTTTAAAATATCTCCAGAATTAAATTATGTATTTCGTGAAAATGTTAAACACACTCAGTCATCAATTGGGCCTTTATTAAAGAATGTTTGTACCCATTTATATAAACTTTTTGTTTAACTCATATTTTCCTTTCCATCATCCTGTAAGCTAAAAATTCATGACTAATATATGGATTTTATATCATTTCTGAATGTCTTAGCATGAAAAGTAAATCTTTTTTATCCATCACTTCAAAATCAACAGAATAACATTAGACTCAGTTACATCTTATACATGATATTGCATTTTAGTTTGGAGTATGTTATTCATTCTATTTCATTGCCAAACATGCTCTTTAAATAATCTGTCCATGAGTATATGGTTATAAAGTTGTTTTTATTTTTTCTTTTCTCCCTGTATGTGGAATGTATTTCTTGTGAGGTAAGGTGATTAGTAACCAAAAGGAACTTCTCTGCATCTCCTAGGCCAAATCGCTGCTTACCCTGGATCATTGTCTTCTTTTTGCTTGCTATTGCAATTCCAGTTATTCTGAGTTTGCTTTCTAACCTATTAACTGCCACAGGATTTACTTAATATTATTGCTTTTTAGCTCCAAGCAAACAGTATTATTGCTAAGGCAACAATTTCTTTACAACCTCAAGTGATAATAAATTAACAGCCTTGTTGCTAAAGACTAAATAAAATTAATATTTTGTATCTTTTAAATATATTTAAAATTATAACAAAGTCATCATCAATATAACATCCCAAATACAAGAAATATCAGGAAATGAAGTTTATTTAGCTAAGTACTTTCAATTCAGTTGCCAAATTCTATTTTGATGTACTTAAATATTTATTACATACAATTAACATAAAATGGAAGTACACACTTTGTTCTACATATTCATGAATGTTCTACACTTGATGTACTAATTGTCATTGACAGTTATGTTATCTGTTCACTCTGTGTGTACCCATTCATAAATATATTTTTGAAAGGATGATTCTTCTACCTTTTAATATACTCAAGAAGTCCTATAACAAAAAGAATGGCAAAGGCTTCCCCCCAGGAAAAATGAGAAATGAATTTTATAGAAGACATTATGCTTTAGGATTTTTCTGATTTAGTTAAAGATTTTATTTTCTTTTATACCTTATCTCAAATTGTATGGTTTTAAATTTTCAATTTTACTAAAGGCTTTTGTTTAGTAAGTCTTTATATTCTAATTCTGAAGTATAAAAGAATATATAATGCCATTTTTTAAAGATCATGTGCTAAGCTTTTAAAAAATTTGCTCTAGGTCAATAATATGCCATTTTGTTATAAATGCAGTATTAATATTTTTTACAAAAGCTAAAATTCTCTGATTTCAAAAATATAAAGATGTTATTTCACCAGAGCAAATTTTTACAAATGAGTTTTCAACCTCTAGAAAGAGGAGCTTCAATGGCAGAACTGACATGGCCACCATACTTGTGGTGTGAATGAACATGTAATACAATCTGTCAGCTGATGTCTCAAGATTGAAACTAACTTTCTGGATTACAAAAGGATAGTCCAGTTAAAGTTCCAGTATCCTTTTCGCAACCAACAGTAAAGTCCAATAATACAACTGGCAAAGTTTCAATTTCTTTCAATGAACTACATAAGAACTTAGTTCTAAATTTGTTGTGGCAAAACCAGAAAAGTGATACTGTATTTCAATGTCCTGTAAGCTCGCGCTCATCAGTGTGACCTTGATAACTTGGCATATGTTGGCCATAACTCAGCAAAGGTGGTAGAAGGAAACAATAACCTGCCTGTCTTATTACCTAGCTGAGGGTTTTGATGGACAATTCACTAAACTGATTTTGCTCTCACTTTGCAGCAGCCAAGAGTTTGTTGAAGAAACCAGATGGAGTAAAGGTAAGTTAAATGGGTTATCTTCAACCATTTTTGACTTTCAGATGCTGGATAATTTTAAATATAAGCCCCAAGTCATTGCAGTTTTTGTTTTTTATTGTTCTTGATAATAAGATGCAAAATGAAATATTAAAAAAATTAATAAACAAAGACAACTAGTACATATACTAAGATGTGTATTTTTTATTTGTTTATATATTAAATAATCACCAAAAAAGTAGTATTCATCTATAGAGTTACCATAGAAACTGAATGTCTAAATCCTCTCTGATTTACTACAGTCCCAAATACCATGGTGACCTGAAAATCCGTGAAAATTAAATACTTTTACAAATAATTATGATGTATGCTACAGATTGTTGAAGTGTATAACCTAAAATAAACAGTAGGTCTGGAAAATGCAACGTCAAATGACCACATTTCTCTACTCGAGTGGTTTTTCTAAGGTCTTAATTGTTCCTGTGTTTTTATCATAAGGTTTAGAGACATATTCAAGATTCATATACTGAACAAACATTAGAAAAATCTTTCAAGGAAGATAACAACAGGATATTTTGACTTCTTGGATTTCTAATCAAAATGATGCAACTTATTTTCTACTGATTGTATTTTGTTTTAGGGAGTTTTCTTTTGATGGAATGTAATTTTATATTTGCATAATAATGTTTGTTATCTTTCCATAGTATGATCTAAATGTTTCATTTTTTTAATCCTTCTCTTTCTCTTCCAATGGCAGATTCATACATTCCTCATCAATGCTTCAACATTGTTGGGAATTAATTAATATTCTCATATTTGAACTTGACTCAAAGTCAGGTGGTCAGTTCACATTGAAAATAGAAAGTAGAAATCATTTGTCTGTTCTTCTGTTCATACCCAATCATTTCTTCACCACCTGTCTGTGTGCACTTTGAGAATTTCCTGAGTCATGCCCTTGTGATTCTCATTAGGATGGCATTTCCGATCACCAGTTGCTTCCCTCAACTTATAATTGTATCTTCCTTTTACTTATTTTATTCAGTCTAGATTTTGGCAAAGACTGTTGATTTCTGCTTTTTCCCTGATGTTACATTGGTAGAAATATGGTATTTTAAAATAATCAAATGTCTTCTTTTGAATTTTTCTGTAGCACTCAGTGATGGAGAATTCACAGTTCCTATTAAGATGTTTATTTCCACTATTATCCTTTTATAGAAAGAAACATTTTCAGAACTTTTTTTTCTTCTAGCCAACTTATATCTCCTCTTTGAAAACTAAATTATTCTGTACTACCTGCTTTGGCACTTTAAATTCAACGGGTCATACTTTTTTCTTTTCCTTTCTCTTTGACTGGTCAATTCAGAAAAGGAAGTCGAGTTCGAGTGTTCAGATGATGGTGAGGATCTCTATCTGCCAGATTTCTCCTGTGAAAATTCACACTTAGGAATAAAACAGTCTTATTTAATATAAGTTAGTGTAAGTGGAGGAAGTATAGAATCATCACGGGTCAGTGTTAATCAACTGTCAAAACATGGTACCCACTTTCACATTATATTGTTTTTCCTCTGAAGTTAATATTTTAAATAGGTAAGAAGTTAAATCCTCATCCATATGCTGTTAATGAATTTGACCTTATGCAAGGACAAAGTCATTTTCTCTTTGAAAATAAAAGGACCATGACATAATTAATGAATGTTTACCGACAAGTAAAGAAATGCTATGGAGTTATCTTTCAAATGAAGATCATGGTTGCTAAAATAAGAATTATTCTTTCTATAATACATTCGCTGTTCAGTTTATAAATAATGTGAAAGTGATCTTACAGTGTATCCATCATAACTAAGCACCTTTAAAAGAAATATGCATTAATCTCAACATTTAATAAATTCAATGTCTGAGAAATAGGAATATATTACCCATGCTTCATAAGGGTAATTCAGTGCATCATTTAAATATTTGATTCAGTTCAGTTTTTTTTAAAGAAAAATATTCTGCTTCCATACCTAAACATAGATGCATTCACTTTTATGTTTAAAAGACAGTTAACAAAAGACACTTGTATCTTTTAAAAGACAGTAACTTAACACAGCTACATTTCTCTTGTATGTTTAAAAGACAGATGTGCTTGAACCCGTACTTGCTATTTGACTCTTTGAAAGGAGGTTCTTCTAGCGTTTTACTTAGAAATTTACTATTTTCAAATTAACTAATTTTACTAACACCTTCAGAATATTCCTACAATAAAAAATTCATTAAGCTAATCTTTTCATTAACAAAATGTTTCCAACTGCACATTTAAATATTATTGAAAGTGGTAGTTGAGACTTATATCTATGTACCTTATGTTTGCCATGCCTGGTGATACAGGATGGTTTATCCACACAGAACGACCCTCATTTGGGAGAGATGATGGTGTGTGTGTGCTGTGTATCTATAGGTGAATGTGTATGGGGGGATGGTAGGCATGTTTGCACTTATACAGATAAACTCATGTGCATAAGTATGCATGTGGGACATTTTCACTAAAATAAAGCATTTCAAAGCAAGCAATTACATCCTGGGGTGGGAAGAGAATCTCAATCTTATCTCAAAACAGAAATAAAAATATCTCAGAATATTTCTCTTTTATTTGCATCCCCTGATATGAACTAAACACAGAATGTTAAATACATGTAGTGCTTTAATCATACATATCCCTTATCATTTGACAAGAATCCAGCTGTTTTGCCAAGTGCTCTTCCTTCATAAGAAGTATTTGTGTGTGCATCCCTCCCTTATCTCATGTATTTTCTACTAACAGAAGTACATTTTGATCCCTCTTTAATAGACACCACTCCTCTTATCTCTTTTTGGCTCTTATCCAAATTTTTGCATTAAATTTTGTGTAGTTTGATTTAAAGAAAAATTTTTCTAAAACTATCTGAACAGTATAGATTTATAGTTTAATATTTAATGAGTTATCCAGTAAAGTTTAAAAGTTATCTGTTTTTCTGCATGTCACAGAGCACAGTATTACAAATTATCTAAATAATACTACTGATACCAGTAACCACACAAATACAAATAAACAGAAAAGCAAAACATCTCATACAAAAGTTATTTTTTTATATTCTGTCTTCCTCTCAATGCTAGTTTCAATATGATGTATGGGCATAAATTATAGATATTCTAGAAATCCTGAGCAATTACCCATGTAAACACTTATAAATACTCATCTGGTATTTGTTTATTTTATGTAGCATGTGTTCCTTCTTGAGTCCTTAAGTACATTTACATTTGTATTAAAATTATGGGTTTTCTTTTTTTAATAAAATAATATATTGAAATACCTAGATTATATAGTATAAGAAAAGTATTGTTTATATTTGCTTGATAAACATAATGTAATATATCATGCATGAGTTTAAAACAATGTTAGTTTTTTTTTAGTCTGATTCTTTAGTGCCCAAAATCACTTTGTAGTTTCAAGTTGCTTCTAGTCCACAAAGAGTCTTCTCTGTGGGCCATTACAATATTTATTTACCTTCCAATTTTCTTTCTCAACATGGAGCCCACAGTGGTACAGATATCTTCTTTAAGGGTAAACCCAATTATTAATGCAAGCGAACTGTATTACTAAATGTGTTCTTCTAGGATAGCAGTAACACTTTGAAAGAAAATATGGTGTTTTCCTCTTAAGCAATTGTGAAAAATAAGGTCCTTTTATCTTCCATATAAAGACTTTGACTTCCCCTCTAAATAACAGAAGATGTATTTTTAAAGGAGACCCAGACTTAACATTTTTAAAAAACGTTTTAACACCTGCCTTTGTCAGAAAATCCAGGTTTTTAGTTGGATGGTAGTGAATGAAGGCTCCCCAGAGAAAGATGGTTTATGTATGACTTCAGGCTCAAGAATAAAATGGGGGAAAAAAAAGGACTATAACAGTGAACAATTGGAAGCTTGGAAACAGAATCCAACCTGAAGAGTATGAAAACGGTCATATTCATTTCATACTCTCCACTTGATCTGAGCTCCACTGAAGCGGCTCTTTGTTTGCCAAGGGGGCACAGCCAAAGCTGCCACATCTGTTTTCTCACCCACCATCACAGACAAGGTCGTCACCTGTGCATGACCTTCGGAGACTAGAGTGATCATCATCCCTGTCGGTTGTCACAGTTTCTTTCACGTTCATCTTCAGTGGCTCTTTATTTTCATGTCTGTGCCTCCACGTAGACATGCCGCGTAGAGAGACTTTGTCTACCGAGGGGTTTAAGGCGTCTCTGTTTCTATTTTCTGCATACCCACAGATAAACAACAAAGCCAACGTGGTAACCAGCCCCAAAGAAAATATTCCCACCCCGGCGCTGGTATACCTGGACTCTTTGTAACCCTTCTTAACTTCTTTACTGTTTTTTGTTGTTTCTCTCATTTGCTTTCACTATGTAGATACATATGTATATATAAATATTTTATTTTGTTGGGGTTTTTTTTCTTTTTTGCTTTTTAAGATATGGAAAATGTTCATCTCTTTTTCTTTTCTTTTCATGTTAAGAGAGTTGTCAAGCAGTATGTTTCTAACATGAAATTATCTCATTTCATTGTTGAACATTGTGCTGGTCGCTGTGGTTGAAATTTTTGCATGCTGCCTTAGAAATACAGTAGAATGCGCTTTGGTTTCTCTTAGCTCTTCTGATGATGATAACAGCTCTGACATCACGCAAATGACCATCTCTTCGTTTCATGACGTGTAAATGTCGGCATCCAGGAGAGCTAACGGGATTATTGCTAGACAACATAAAAGCCGACCTTATTCAGAGTTTTATTTCCCTCTCATTCAAAGACAACATGGCTTTGTAAGACCTCATTTTATGAGATCAAGAGGCACTGGATAATTTAAAGCTTTTTGTTTGTTGTGTTTTAAATTAAATTTTCACTGTTTCACTTTTATCCAAACAATGAGTTTGCATAACATAGAACCTTGCATTATCAATGCAGACAAGTTTCTTCCATTTTGGTGAAATCCACACAATTAAACTAACTCAGTTGAACACTTTGAGATGATGTTGTATTAAAATTCAAAATTCGAATACTGGCATTCTGTGTTCTAAGCTATATAATATTTACCTCAAACTGTTCTCATATTTTGATTTATGATTTTCAGAAATGTTCCTGATTTATTTTTTTTACTGTCCCCATACTGTTATTGTAAATGAATAATAATAAAAAAAAACAATAGGAGGTTATTCACTTGGGTCAACCAGTAAACTCAATTTTAAATGTAAAGAAAGAAAACATCAAAGTAGAAGATTATTAGGGCCAGAGGTAGCTCAGTGGCTGATCATGTGCTTAGCATGCAGGAGGCCCTGGTTTTGATCCTCAGTGCCCTCCAACACACACTCACACATACACACACACACACACACACACAAGATAGCAGTTTATCTACTAGTGAAAAACACTGTCCATCACAGCTGCAGCCAGGGAAAGCATGAAGGGAGCAGTAGATATGTTCTCTAAGTGTGCAGGATTAACTATCATGGGAAAGTGCCTGTAGTGGGTTGGGGTAAGTCCCACTTGCCAAGGCATCAAATAATGAAAGTGCCAAGCAGGCCACTGGTGCACAAACCCCAAATCTTTTCTTGCATCAACTGTTTGCATATTAATTTCCACTTGAGGTTTTTTATATTTATAGTAATAGAAAAAAACAGTATTTACTTCATGGAAAAAAAACATGACTTTACAGCCAATTATTTTGTGTAAAAAGTCCATAAAGCAGAAATTTTCTTTTAGATATGAATGCATACAGGGTTTAACAACGACATGTTTCCAACTATAGTTATTATATGATTAGTTCTAGAACTCATTAAAAGATCCTTTTAAATGATTGTTAGAATCTCTCATGGACTTTTGAAATGTATGCTTTAAGATGGTCTTTTTTTATTTTTAAAATGTGGTCCGATGTTTCTAGATTTTTTTCCAAGGGTATTCAGCTATGTGCTAATTATAATGAAGATAACATAATTAATTCTCCAAGCAATACAGCTGAAAAAATAACTTCACAAAGAATATGAAATCTTCTGAAAGAGATCTACCTTCAGTCACTTTGGCCCATTTTCTATGTGACAACAGTAATGGGCGCATTAAAGAAACGAAGGTTCTCTCTGGCATAGGACTTGGTGAAACAGTGAGTGCCTCTTCAGGTCTCCAAATTTCAAAGCCCTGTGTGTATACTGATCAGGAATAAGGTCTTTGCATGCTGCTTCTGGGTAGGGCAGAGTCTTATCTCATGGCTCACCAGGGAGATCTTTCATCAGAGATCTTGTCTGCTGCAACATCTGACAGCAGTTAACATTGCTTTAGCTCTTGTCACTATTTAGTTTTGTCAGTTGGCTCTTTCTGCTCTGTCCCTCAGACTAGTAAGAATGTACTTATCAATGCGAACTGTTTCTTTCTCTATTTTGTTCTCACTCAGGAGCCCCAAACTACTGTAATCCACAACCCTGATGGAAACAAGGTATTCAGAAAGAATCAACCACATCTTGCTTTAACAAGATTACACATCTCATCAAATTCTCAATACAAAATTAATTTATGATCTAAAAAAGAAAAAGAAAATCTTTGTTCTTTGTTTACTGCACTTTGTTTTTGGCCTAATGATTCTAAAACTGTACACCAGACTTCTTTCAAATAAAAAATGAATGACAGCTTGAAAGAGAAATGAATGATATCTTTGTAAGAAAATAAAGTCAGGTTATACATTTATAATGTCATTCTGTCATGATGACTGTGTATCTTAAGCAATTCTACGTGGTCTTTTTTGTTTTTCCATGCCTGTTTGTGCATTGTACTGTAGATGTATACTGCATGAAATTTTAGAATTTCTTGCTATCATTCCATTGTCTTCAAAAATATCAACTTGAGTTTATAGGTATTTGTTTAAATTTAGTGTTGTTTCTGAGTTTTATTCTCTTCTGTTGTCATAGTATTTTGTTTTTGTTTTTGTTTGTTTTCAATTCCCTGTTGTTGACGATGTTGTTGTTTGGCATGAATTTGAGGAGAATTGGGAGTTTCGTTTCTTGTGAAATATGTTTATCATTGAGTTATATGCATTTCAATAACAGATAGTTAATTATTTATGCTGAATGAAGACTAATATGCTCTACCTATTGTAAATTATTTGTACAGCATGTTAATTAAGTAACAGCACTTGCATACATATCTAAGGGTGAAGGGAGACATTTTCTGAATGTATTTTATGTTTCCCTTTTATTGCTTTTTAGACATTATTTTATCTCTAAGGGGAAGAAAAATACCATGATTAGACTTTTATCAAATAATAATATAATCATGGGTCTTACTTCTCCTTACCCTCATCAACAATGGGTGGACTTAGAAAATATATTTCCTCTCTGGTTTAACATTCCACTGGTCAATACTGAATCATTAAAGTAAAAAACATTAAGTGTTATGTTTTTAAATATGAGATGCATTTTACAGTTAAAGACTTAAGGTAGTGAGGACCATCACATATGAGAATGATTTTTTCAATAGCATTAGCAAATGAAAGACCAAGCATAACAGCTGGAGTGGACACTTTCATAGTTCTAGCTATATCATTTGTAAGAGTTGTTGCATGGTATTCCTTGATTATATAAATTAGTCTACTGTTACAATGCATGGGTTTATCTTCCATGTTTAAATCTAAACGCTATGTCACCTTAAGAAACGCATGAAGACTTTTTTTTTTGGTTTGGTGTGTGTGGAGACTCTGGGTACATTTTTACATAGCTTATCCCTTTGATTCAAATATTGTGTATTATATTTATATAAATTGATTACTTTTTAAAATATTGAATCTATAAAAAAAACACTGACTGGTATTTCATCACTTTTCAAAATCTGTTTTATGTCACTGAGCATATAACTGTTGATTGAAAGTTTGCTTACAATTTTTTTCAGTAGCCTTGACTTATTCCAAATAGAAAATTGTATCTTTCTGATGCATACTGCAAATTTTTTTTCCTAGAAAATATTTTTATTAGTACACTTTCACTGAAAATATTCATCAAACCATTTTAAGAAACATACCTCAATATATGGCAATTACAGTGTACTTTTAAGTGTGCTAACTTGTCTTCAACTTAATTTGTAATTTCACAAATAAAGAACTTTGTCTTTTCATTGTGGAAGTGGGTTTCTTATCAATGACAATCAGTTTCTAATTTAGGCAAGATAGGAAAAAAAATCTAAAAGTAAATTATTTCGTATAATTCCATTGTGCTGGCCCAACATGAAAAGTCGTCTTCAAATTGTTTTCAGCCTATTATCGGCTTAATACCTTTACTTTCTTTATTCTCTTAAACACATACAAAAAAAAACATACTTTATGCAACACTGTGACACAAACACATCTTTACCCAGTTTTTAAAATAAATTATATATTCTGCTGCTTCTACAAATCACCCAGAACTTATACTGCTACAGATTTAGGCAACCAGAGTACTCCCTTTTTGAAATGTTTATAACATTTGACATTTTATTTCTGTTAAAACCACTTAAATGTATTTGTCCATCTGCATGTCAGCATATGCACACAGCCTGTTGAAGAATTTTGCATGATATGCATATCACTAGTCAAATTCATAAGATGAAATCAAGCCATTCATTACATGCAACTTAAAAATGTGTTTTCTTCTCAACAGGAGTCAACTGAGAGTTCAAATACAACAATTGAGGATGAAGATGTGAAAGGTATGCTCAAGTCAGAAATGAAAAATCCTAACCCAAAGTTCCATATGTATCAGAAAAGAACATAATTTGTTTCAAATAAACAGTGAATTTAGGAAGTAGTCTTATCCTGAAACACAAAGTTAATTTTTTATAAATACATTATTATTTCAATATATACATATTGACTTTTCCAATTTTTTTACATTATTTTATGTGTTTTAAAATATTGATATACTCAGATACATTGTTATCATGACAACTAGTATGGGTAGATGATAACAAATTGTACATTTGTCGATTAGAAAGTAATATGAAATTTATGCACATATTGGATATATTCATGAATCCTCTCTAGAATACAATTCATATTAAAGGACACAGTATGAAAACAACACTTGTTTAAACTTGAGATGGTTTCAAGTGGCTATCAATGGAATTTTGTTTTGGCAGCTTTTTTACTCTAGGTTTTCATGTACTTCTAATATATTCAGTTGCATTGTCAAAACTTTTTCAGCTACTGACATCTTCTCAGTATTAAACACATATTTGCTTGCTTCCTTGTGGCCACATCTCTGGGTTAATTTTGCTTCAGTCATTCATGTAGTTTGTGTTCTTATTTTTGTGTATATAACTACAATTTTACAAGCCACTTGTTTAGAAGGCTAAAAAAAACATTCTGAAAAAGAATGGTTTAAAAAAGACATTTAAAATAGGATTACTAAAGGAAAGGAAATATAAATAAAATTGAATCATATGATACATCAATTAATTAAACCTCATGTAGAAAGACAATTTACCCAATAGCATCATCAAAGCTTATAATTCCATAGGTGGCTTTAGTAAAATATAGGATTGAAAGGTTGTATTCATGTTATTGAATAAACAACCAGGGAATTCTCAGATCAAGGGAAGACATATGCACTTTAGGAAATAAAGATGACTGTGGACCACAAGTTGCCAGTCAGCTCTGCTGACTTTTCCCTTTGGGGTTGAATAGAACAGCTGGCACTATTGAAGTGTACTTCTATGTATATTACTAGTGCACTGACTTAACTCTGCTAGAGGAAGACAGTCATTGTTTTTTATAGTTGAAAGGTGAATAGCTATGTCAGGTATTTTATATAGTAGGTCTGTTCATATCATTCTTGCCCCTGAGCTAAAATTTGAACTGAAATAATTTTATGAATCATTGATGCTAGTCACATTAGATATAGAGTTTTAAAAAAAAAAAACAGATGTGCTGCTTAGCTTTCTCAGTGATTCTAGAAGCATCATGTTCTTAAAGGGTTTGGATTCATTAACTCTTTCAGCTAAGCAAAATGCTATGTGTGATTTTTCACATTTTCCCCTTGATCAAGATTCAGAAAACCTATGCATTATCCACTGGAAAGACTGTGAATCTTAAAATAACTAAGTAAAATCAGGAGGATACCAATACTTCACTGTTTGCAGTTAATCTACCAAGAAGTTTGTAATTATTCCTTGGTGATTATGAGCAGAGTTCCTGAATTCAACTCTTCAGTTAAGAAATACTAACTCAGGATCATCAATATTAATTTATGTACATATCAGTATATACAAAGAGTCCTCTGGTATTTCACAAATGAAAACAATATTTGCCTATATAGTTATGCTGAGTATATAACACCAAATGTTAGAGAAATGAAGCTTAATAATGAGTTCAGAAGAAATGTCCGATTGATAATTGAGCCCAAAGTACTTTGGTTTATTTCCTTGGACCTAATAAATAAATTATTTAAGTTTCTGTTTAACTTTACTAGCATGGATCTGGCCACAGAATCCTAGAGAGAGTACTTTAGGCCTCATTTGTGTTCTCTATAAAACCCATACAGCCTTTGGGTAGCTTTTTAATATTGAATGAAAATGTTAAGACTAGAAGATGTTTTGCAAGATCACCCAGCCCATCATTTTGATTGTAAGGCAGGTGGTACATAACGTGGTCATGAATGTTTTGATGTATTTATTATGCTAGCAATATGTTTGTGTAGGAATCTCTGCATTTATCAGTGCACAGTCCTCAAAAAACACCCATTATAGTTCTGCATTTGAATGATTATACTTTTTCCTTCAGCTCAAAATTTGCTATAGCTCTGGGTAGCTTAATAGAATATTTGTTGTCCATCTCTGTTAGAAACCACATTTACCTATATATTAAACACGTAGGAACTGACAAAAACCATCAGTTATATAACCTGACCAGAACTATGTACTCTTTACAAGAACATATCCCATCTATAAAATGGCATTTCTTTCTTCTGCACATACTCTGACCTTTCTGTGTAGCACCTTGTGATCAGGGAAAAAAAACCACACTTTTCAACAACCGTAAGGCATATTGCCTCAGCATACTCCTGCCTGGTGGCACATGCTCTATCCATTCCATCCAGCCACCTCATACGTAGCATGTCCAACATGTACTTTGTCTTACAGTGTTTCATGCTGGTGTGATCCCTTGAACACCATATCACATGTTCCCCACACTGATGCCCCATCCCCAAGGACTGCCTGGCAGAATAAGCTTTTATGTTCTCTCCACTGCAGATAATGTGGGCAGGGGTGGGGAGGACTCACTTATACGGTGATTTCGCCAAAGAGAAATGAGATAAACCAACAGCACAGTCCCCTTCTCCCTCACTCTTTGGGGTAAAAACATCATAGACAAGCCAGCTGTTCTCAGAGAAGGAAGAAAGGAGACATGGTAGATAAACTAATGGTGCTTCACAGGGGCACCTGGAGCACCCTAGTAAACCAAGGTTTAGAGGAGACCCACTTTCCTTTAACTCTGCTGGTTTCCATTCAGAATGACTATGGTTCTCTGAGGCCCAAATGAGGTATTCCTTCTGAGCTGTGTCTAGGCTCACTTTCCTCATTCATTCAGCAAGTATTCATAGAATGCTTACTGTTTGCTTGAACTCCACGTTTCTCCTTGTAAAATAGTCATTGTCTAGCGAGTCCAGAGACGCAGAGTCCAACCACACTTCTATATGCTTTACCTGAGTCTTTTTTGCTAAAATGTAGGCTCATTCTCTTATGTAATTCAATAAGTATCGAAAAACATAGAAGGTGAGATTCAAGATAAGTGTATTTTTTAATCTAAAAATCCTTTTATTTTTCTTAAAAACTTCAACATTGAGTTATAATCACACTTTTCTTCCTAAGCTCACAGCCATCGTAAGAAATTTGCCTCTTTTTACAACTCCTATTTTTCAAAAGCTCCTAGAGTTCCTTGTTTTCTTTCTCCAAAGGGAATATGTTGACTTCCTAATGATGACCTTTTATACAACTGTATAATTTTGTCCTGTATTCAAAAACCAAATATTATTTCTGATGCTGTCTGTAAACTCAGCCACTAACTCAGTATCATGGAGAGATACTGTCAGTTTGAAAACAAATGTGACTTTTAAAGCATAGTTACTGCCACAGCAGCACTATGGTAAGAACAGATCATTATATGTCCCTCCCCCAAAAAAAAGAAAATAATAGTTTTCTGACTAGAACTAACATTTTTTTTTATTTTGAGACAGGGTCTTGATAAATTGCCCAGGCTAGCCTCAACTCTTGCAATCCTTTTGTATCAGGCTCCTGAGTAGCTGATATTACAGGCATGCACCACTGTGTCCAGTTCAAAGTATACATTTTTAGGTCAAAACAGTTGAAACAGCCATTTCTATTTTGAATGCACTTGTAGTAAAACATTACCTTGAATCAATTTCAATGTCACTGCAAGGCTTTCATCATTTATATTTCATTAGAGAATGGCAATTCTAACAGTGCTCCTCCTTAGGGGTGTGGGTATACCCAAAGTCAATGATATTTAGCAATGGTTCTTTCCACACTGTAAACATTTGAAGACTGTCCTTTGGTTTGTGGCTATAGCCACTGTTTGCAGGGCCTGTCGCTGTATGCCACAATGCCTCTCCACCTCACAACCTGTCCAGCACCATTGCTCAGAGTCAGCTACAACTTCCTGATGAGTGCACGTCCATTTGATCCATCTGCTGCTCTTTCCCAGCATGCCCAAGTTGTGCAACACCTGTTGAAGCTAGGCTCCTGTATGCCCTTGTCATCTGTGTCACTCTGCTTCCAGTATCTCACTTCAGCTCACCACTGAGCAGCTGCTTGGATCTCTTGCTGCATTTCATCCTTACATGTCTAGGACAGTGGAGTTCTGTGAGACAAACAGAAATCTGTAGCTTTGAGACTGATTGTGTGTGGAGCTATGTCCTTATTTACCCTCTTTTTCCTTTTCCTGACTAATAGTTGATGGTAATGAAGCTGTATAGGATGTTTGCACAGTTATGGGCAGAGATGTTGGCACCCTTATCATTTGAGTGAGGTTTGGTATTTGATGATACCCAGATTTCCTGGTATGAGCTAATTGGCAGAATCTTTTAATGAATGAGCTGTTTGCATGTATCTTTTATAAAAATGCACATTAGTATACTGTATGGTGACTAAATACTCAGACTTAGCTCTCCTTAAGTTCTGCTTTATTGATGAAAATCCTCATTTCTGTTAGGATTTCCTGGGGCAGATAATAAAATGATGGCAATCTTCTTCAGATCTGCATGTAGTTCATCACTTGACTTGTCTTACATGTTTTCCTCACTTGCAGAATTATGCCATTCCATTAGGCAAAAAATGTCTTAGAGGACCTTTGGTGTAGTATAAAATAACTGCTTTGAGTTTTCTAATCTAAAATTTAGTTTTACAAGATTATTAAGAAAATCTCTTATCCGTATGTGTTCATCTACCTGACGACCTTTTAGCTTTTAAATCAGGATGAGTAATTCACAGAATTGATGCAGAATTTATTCTATTCTGCTACCAATGCAAAATAGTTTTCTTTTTCTCTTGTATTTCATTTTCCCACATTTCTTCTACTTTATCTCTATATTCATTCTGTTTTTCTCTTTACTTTTTGCCTTCTGACAGGTCTGTATCTTGAATTTGTCAAGAAGAGCTTTAGGTTTGTGTAACTCTGCTGACAAAATACAGTCAGAACTGTTGCCAATCCAGTTTAATATAAAATCAAAACAAAAAAAATCTAAACTAACAAGCAAAACTATAAAACTATATATTTTTATCATAAGGAAAATAGACTCACTCTATTTGAATAAATTTTTGAGCTCAGAGGTTCTATAAATAGATTTTCTTACAAGTTGCAAAACATTATAATGAGTTTTAGAAATAGCCACAGCAAAAATAATGTAGTATTATATTTTGAAATATTGCATAAATCCTAAAAGCACATGAAGTTATCTCTCCATATCTGGAGACTACGTGTCCATGGATTCAACCAACTGCAGATCAAAATTATTCAAAAATAACTGCATCTGTATTGGATTTGTGCAGATATTTTTCTTGTCCTTATTCCCTAAATAATAACAATATAATACTACATACTATGAGTAATCTAGAGATGACTTAAAGTGTATAACAGCGTACCATAGAGAACTTTACCTTTAGGTGCATATGTAAAGGCCCAATTTAAAAAAAACTGTAAATAAATAGAAGGAAGACTAGTGGAGTAAAGAAAGGGAGAACAGGGGGAAGAAGAAGGAGAGGAAAAGAGAAAGTACTGGGGACCAAAATGGAACAAACTATATTCCATGCATGTGAGATTATGTCAAAATGAACCCTACTATTATGTATAACTATAATGAACTAATAAAAACATCTTTTAAAAACTATACAAGTGGATGTGAGCAGGTTATATGCAAAAACCATGCTGTTTTATATAAGGAACTTGAGCATCCATGAATTTTGTTTTCTATAGAGGTTTCAGAACAAATTTTCTGGGGATACCAGGAGACAAGTATATGTTGTAAGATTCCTTCCGTCAGTTTCAGAACCTTGATTAATCTCTCAGTCTTTTAATTTTGAACTCATTTTAATAGTTCAAATTTTTAAAATCTGACATTTACTATTCATACATACTTGTTTATGTGGTAGTTAAAACTACAAGAGATAATCCAACTCACCACTTGTGTGATCCAAAATTTCATAGATGGCAAGAGCTAACATTAAAATATAGTTTCATAGATACTGAAGATAAAACTCTGTTGTTTTTGTTTATGTATCTATTCTTACCATTATGAAATTTAAAATAATCGAATAAGCTGCTGAATTTAACATTATGTATAATTGTCATTTCAGATAATAATTATTACTTGTTTAAACTAATGTAAAATATAAAATGTCAGAAATGACCTGATTGGAATCTAAAGTCTATAATTCGGGTTCCATCCTTTTTTTTTTTAAAGAGTGTGCAGTTAAACATTGTAGGATAATATATTATAAAATAAAACAGATGGTAATAACATGAGCTAGACAAAATAATCAAAGCAAGACATTTAATTCAAAGTTGAAAAAAGGAATACATTGCTGTGGTTTTAAGATATATGATTTCAGTTTAGGGGAAAAAAAACAATTTTCACTAACCTGGATAACCAGATGTTATCAGTAGCAAACCTATAAAATCAGTACTTTAAACATATTCCAATAAAGATTACTATGGAGTTGTATTTCATGCTTCTATTTACTATAAAAATAATATAACAATAACTAAAATTACCCTTTGGCCTCATTCGTCTCTGTACAGAAGTTCCATTCTAATTATTTACTGTTTCTATCAACTATGAATTATGTATAATTCTTAAATTATTAAAATAAAATAGTTCCTTAAGTGAAATACTATCTCCTTTCCTTAGTTTGTATTGTTTTCCCTAATAAATATATCTAGAAATTTTGTGAAATTATATGTATATATTGTGATTCTACTTGTAAGTCAATGAAATAGCCCTGATTTTTCACCTGTTATGAAATTTTACCATTATCCCTCTTATTTGCTCAAGAGAAATTGGGTCTAAAGTTTTCAAAGAAATTAGTCTTAGTCCTGTGCAATTTTAATATTCTATTAGTTGCAGGTCATTTTTTTTTTCAGGCCAATATGTTAAATGGAGAAGTAACATAGTAGAAAGGAGAAGCGGAGTAGACATTATTGAATAATTATGCTTAATTAATGAGACTGTGTAGAAACAATCACTTTTGCATCTAAAATACTAGTATATTCATTATTCAATTTGGTACAGTTCACATTTTATGGGCATCCTCAAGGTATGCTGTACTAGGTAGACAGTAGCCATATTTCTTTGTTCTCATGGAAGAAATCTGCAAAGGACAAGGATGATTCTGCATGATAATGTGCCATGCAAAGAGGCAGATGGTTGAGAGAATTTCAAATGGACAAGACTAGTTCCGAATGAATTATGAGGATGTGTTCTAGCATAAGTCAACATAGTGAACTGTGCTCAATAACACTTAACTGAACTACAAAAGTTGTGCACAGTCTGGGGGTGACACTCTCAACAAGACAACTTTCCTAAGCATTTCTAAGCTTTGGAACATTCTATAACCAGTCAGTTGAACAACATTTACTATGAGGTAAGTGTTGGGGAATACAGGTTGGATGCAAGGGAAATATAAAGGTGCTGTGGATCCAGACATAACTCTCATACTTAGAGGTATTTGTGAGCCATAGATAACTATGTACAGATTTAGTGGCACATGCTTTTTGTACTTTGAATTTCCTGTTCCAAAGTTCTCTAACATATTAAGACATAATTATGGAGTTTACATAAGAATACTATTGAGATGAGAGCAAATTAAAGAGGAGCTACATAGCCTTTTTTTGTGATTTTCTTCTGTAAATTGAGTTTATATAAATCAGTTATCTATTTTGAAGGTATTCATGACCACCACTCCTAATATCTCTTCAGTGAGACTTGGTTAAATATTACCAATTTTAATCTTGGATCCATATGCAACTATGAGAACTTAGCACAACGAAATTATTACTATGTTCTGATGTTGTGAGTTAAAAGAGGTGATGTATATAAAGTGCTTTCCACATTTTGAGTAAATAACAGTATTTTGATGAATTAGCAGTTACTACTAATATCAGGTACCAGATACTGTGTTAGTCACTAAGTGTTCAAAGATGAATGCAAAGGGGTTGCTGTGTTCAAGGTCCTCACAAGCCGCTGATAATATACTCATAATCAGTGTCTTTTGATGAGAACACAGAAGCAGCACAGTAATTTAGTCTGGGATCATCCTGAAAAGACTCCTCAAATATGTGGCTCCTTCATGGTACATGCCTGTAATCTCAGCAACTCAGGAGGCTGAGGTAGGAGGATTGCAAGTTCAAGGCCAGTCTCAGTAATTTAGGGAGGCCTTACTTACTAAGCATCTTATCAAGGCCTTGCCTAAAAATAAAACAGACTGAGAATGTAGCTCAGTGGTAAATGCTACATTAAATGTTCCTTGGTTCAATTCTCAGTAACAACAACAGGCTTACCGAAACTTGTAAGTGACTTCTGAATTTATTTATTTATCTTTCTTTTTTGGTACTGGGAATTGAACCCCGGAGTATTTAACCACTGAGACACATCCCCAGTCCTTTTATATATTTTATTTAGAGATGGTCTTGATGAGTTACTTAGGACCTTGCTAAGTTGTTGAGGCTAGCTTTGATCTTTCAATCCTCCTACCTCAGCCTCCAGAGCCCCTGGGATTACAAGCATGTGCCACTCCCTCCCCAGGCTGAATTTAGTTTTTAAAAGTAAGGAATTATGAACCAGGGGGAAAAAAAACAGGGAGAGGAGAAATGTGTGATACATAGAAGGCACCGAAAATTCAGATACTGCGGCTGACAACCAGTGATCTGGAATCTCACCAGCTCTAATGCCCTCTTTCAGAGAAAGCCAAGCTCTTTGCCAGGCAAGAGGAATCTAACCTTTCAAAGGGAGAAAGAGAAATTTCACAACTATTCCTGGTGTCTCAGTCTATAGGAGAAATGGAGAAAAGACAGTGAATTGCTCATTAGAAATCAGATGTCAGTTTCCTAAATTTCATGACTGTGTGGAGAAGATGGTGTGAACCCTGACCCCAGATTAAAGTGGGAGAAGGGAAGTTTGGGGAGAATGGGAATATGGAGATAAATCTTACCTTTTCCAGTAAAAGTACAAGTTTCAGTAAGCCTGTCATTGAATCTTTGTTTCAAAATGTCTCAGAGACTTCATGAGCTGCTCAGTAACTTCCTGCCTAGCAAAATTCAGGTTCAGTGGGATTTTTCTTCCACATTAGTTCCTCTGATGCATTTCTTTCTTTCTTTTTTGTCTCTGATGTATTTCTGCTTTTAGTTTTGACCTATTGCTTGTTTCCTTTTAAGGTTTATTTCCTGCATGCTGGTTAGTCTTGAGTCAGAATGCAGTCTAATATTAGTCCTTGGGGTCACCAAGAATATAACTGCCCTGGACAATTTTTATTGTTCTTTTTTTTTTTTCTGAAACTGGTGCATCCTAGAACAAGGCAAAGTTAAATTTTCCTTCCAATGGCTCCAACACGGCTATCTTCTGCTTTCCAGTTCTTTGTTTCTGTCTAGTATTCGGATAAAGCTTGGACAAATCATATGAGCATTAAAAATTAACACAAAAGCATATATGTAGATAAAGCATAGACACAATCATTTTTAATAAATATAGAGAATCTTAGATGCTTGTAACATATGTAATTCCTGACAGAGACCTCTATTTAAAATATTTGGATGAATTCATTTAAAAAAACAACAATAAAAGGATGAAGGGCTAGGGATGTGGCTCAATGATAGAGTGCTTGCCTCAAATACATGAGGTCTTGAGTTTGATTCTCAACACCACAAAAAGATAAAAATTTAAAACACACACATACACATAATTGAAACTTACTGTGGAAGCCTGAGGTAGAAGGACTGCAAGTTCCAAGATATCCTGGGCAACTTAGGGAGACCTTGTTTCAAAAACAAAAAACTGTGTGTGTGGCAGCAGGGCAGGAGCAGGGTGGGTGTTAATGTAGATCAATGGGTTTGATCCCCAGTTGGGGGGTTGGGGGGGACAGCTTTTTCCCCAGGAAATTCTTAGTTTTACAGGGTCCTCTTTAATAAAATGATATCCACCAGTGCATACCATTTTTTAATTAACATTTTATTCTATGTTAAAGATTAACTTTTTTTCAGGGTACATAAATAGAATTCTTTCTCCTTCCTTTCTTCATTTATTTTAATATGTGATAGCATTTTTCCCCTGGCTATTGTTGAACAGAATTTGTCCATCTATCTTGTAAAAATAATCCCTGTGATGGGTACAAAGCACTCATTTAGTTATTAGGATTACTGTGATTTGTTTTACTGTAGTAATTTCCTGTGAGTCCACCTAACAATAATAGCAGTAATAGAACACAGTCATGATGAACAGAGATAATGTTTGTCAAATGCCTGGCAATGCCTGACCCAAGATACTCAGTATGGTTACATAACTGCTGGCCATTCTTCCCATGAGTAGATGATATGAACACAGCGTTCACTATTGAAAAAGTCCATAAGTCCAAAGGGACTTTTGGGGTTTTGTTGTTGTTGTTGTTGTTGTTGTTATTGTTGTTTTGTTTTGTTTTAATTCTTAACATTGCACTCAATGAATTCATGAATTAATTAGAAAGATTTCACTTAAATTAATTTTGTCAGAGACAAACATTTTGCTTTTAATTAAACATGATGTATTTTAAGTAATTGTTGTGGGGACAGACAAGGCAATGCACTGGAAGATAGCAGGAAACAGTTTTATTTGGCTGCAGCCAGGCTCAGAGGGCACAGCTTTTGCTGTAATCAATTAATCCCCTGAACCCCAAGTTCAGGTAATTTCAGAATTTTATACCCAGCATGTAAGGGGAGGGTCTCAGAAGTTCTCAGTTTACAGAAGTTCACATAAAAGCAGCTTTTTCTTTCACTGTTCTAGGCAAGTTAACCCTTCAAGGACAATACCTGAGAAGGGGAAAGCTTCTTATCCCTATCTTTCCTCCCTCTGCCAGCTGTTTTCATGGAGCCCAATTGGTGACTTCTCTTATTTTTTATCACATTTTGCATTGGCAAACACATCTCAACAAACTACTATACTGGATACATGTTTGTGAAAAACAAGTACAGGGGTGTTCAGCACCTGGAATGCTGATTTCTTCTCAGCCAGTGGCCAAGTAAAATAGAACAACAGGAAAATAGGAAGTTTAACTACATTGAACTTTTTTGTAGAGATTCTTTTGCTTATAGTATTGTTATGTGAATATTTCTGGAGAAACTTAGTTAAGATTATTTTTGTGTGTGGAGGAGGGGGTGCCACTATATAATGACGCAAAGTCTTCCCTTGTTTAAACTGATCCTTTTTCCCTATGGATAATCACATCGAGTGTTTTGAAAAATCATCCCAAATTAGCTCACTTTGGGCCGTATCTTGATTATCAATAAGAGTAAAAATAGGTGAACTCATTGTTTTCTTCAGCAGTAAAATAGAAATTTTTAAACGACCATGTCTCTACAAAGGTATTTAAACACTTTTCAGGCAAGAGGTCTCAAACAACCATCATGTTCTATTCAGAGGTTATGATTTTGTCAGTGTTTCCTCAAGGAAACACTAACCATCTTGGTAGATACTTGCAGATTAAGTGTGAAAGACCTGTTGTTATTTTTTGAAATTATTCTATACAGGATCCTTGGTTTCTTTATTAACATCACTGCATGTGGTTATTTACAATAGACCATCCAGCAAAACACAAACAGCAAATGTTAAGGAGAGAATTTGGGATTTTAGAAAAATAGACAAACATCCACTGCAGTTATGGCTTTCAGATTAAAAACAAAAACAAAACAAAATGAAAAGAAAGAAATTCTGTTCTACAACGTCATTTGTGTACAATTCAAACTAGGAAATATTTTTAAGTGGGGAAAATAACTTGTTAGGATACTGTCTATTTTAAGTAGAGAATCTCATCTGTACCCAACCTACTTTACTTAGAATTATGGTATTCTAATGAAATTTGTATGATATCATTCAAAGTTAAGCTGAACAGAAATGTAAGGATAATTCTGAACAATAGAAAAAAACACCTCTGAAAAGGTTAAAGATGTATAATAGCAGAAAAGGTAGTTTGCTTTTAAGAAACTATCATGATTTTTAGATGTGTTTATGACAACATAGGAATAGTGTGAACACATAAGATAACATATTTAAGTCTGTCTTCAAAAAACAGAAGTTCTTTATTCATAAACTTTACGAGAGAAGAGACACCTAAAAAAGGAACTCATTAATACCATGTAAATATATCGAAGCAAGCGTCAGTAAAGTGAAATGTTGTGCTTACCAGTTACAAAGAGTCAAACAAAACATTCTTTGGGATAAGAGTGTAAACATCTACACCTGAGTTAATATCCTTGAAGTCTTCTAGAGTTTACTAACATGAGCAATGTTGTGAGTTATTGAAGAGCTCTGTACTACAGTTGCTTAAATTAGATTCATTTCTCTTAGGTGGTGTGGGGTTGAACTCTGCTGAGCAGATACTAGAGCTAACCTTTGACAGCATTCCCAATTGTGCTCCTCCTCAGAGTTCATGTGGAGTCATTATCTCCAAGTTATCTCAAAATTATTTTCTATGGAGGATTCTTACTATTTATTGTCTTACTCTTGATTAACATAATGTAGATGTGAATTTTATAAGTATGGGATGTTCATTATTCATCAAATAATCTGAATGATGTCTCACCTTTTGAATTCAACAGATAAAGGAAAAACAATATATCCATACTATAAATATGTATCTACTATGTTATATTTTATAATAATTTTATAATTTATATTGTTAGATTAAATAATAGTAAAAGTAATAATATATTGTTATTTCTAAAAACTATGGTTAAGATATTTAATTTGAACAGAAGCCACGTTTGTTAAACTTTTCTGGACCTCTGAAATTTGAACAAGATATTCCATTAAACACTTTGATTTTTTTTTTTCAGTACTGGGATCAAACCCAGGACCTTTCCCATGTTGCTGGGTAAATGTTCTACCACTTAGTTACTGCCCAATCCGTTTTATTTTATTTTGAGACAAGCTTTTGCTACATTGCCCAGGCTAGCCTTGAGTTTGAGATCCTCCTGCCTCAGCCTCTTGAGTAGCTGGGATTACAGGTGTGTGCCACTGTACCCAGTTAAAATAATTTTCTAAACTGAATTTGGAACAGAATATCCCACAGATAAACTGGTTGTATAATGCCATTATGAGATATCACTAAGACTCATTTAGACAGTTTCAGTCTAATAGCATATCTTTATCTTCTTAGTGAAGCTTTGGAAAATACAGTAACTGAGCACAGAAATGGATCTTGGTCCTAGGAGTCTTATCACTGCTGTCTGTTACATGCATAGGAAAACTGAAAGAATTATAGGAATTCACATCGATTTGTGAATGCATGTTTGTGTATCTGTCTGTGTCTATGTCATGAAAATGGAAGGTAGGAATAATTTTCCTCTAAACCTATGTCTCAAAAGTCGTGAAAGACCATTATAAATGTATCCAGAGTAATTGCTCTTTTGCCTTTTTAATTCAATGGACCTACATCTCAAAGCTACAGTAATTGTTAACATTGACAATATAGGTACATACATTACATTGTGTTCTATCCTTTGGCTCTACAATGCCACGGACAAGTCTATTATACTATTGACTTATCAAGACAGTCCCTCATTTCCCCATAATCTTGCAACTAACAATAAGTTCCTTAATTAATTTATTTGCCTTATGAACTTTTTACAATCTCTCCTCATTTATTTTATCAATTATAGATGCTCTATTACTGTTTAACAATGCTTGAGGGATACCAAACCAAATTCTACCACGTTTTGTTAGTTGACCTTTCTGCTTTCCGTTTCAATGGACCTGATCTTCCCTTGCAAATTCTCATTCACTGATTCTGGAAGCTGTGGATTAGATAATGATGGGCTTTGTAATGAGTGTACAAGCTACTCTTTCTACAGCTGCTTAAAATAAGAATTAACTAGAAAATATGAGAGTGCAATGACAAGAAACGCTTAGCATATTCCTGGGTAGTGGCAGAATTGCTGTGTTATCTTGGCAATCTCTTAAAGGAGAATAAGTCATTAAAATTAGTTAAGTGGAATCATTTAGCACTTTAAAAAGTGAAATGGCATTCTTATAGTTGAAATATAATACAATGTTAGGTATTAATACTGCTTGACTTCATCCTCATTGAGGAAACGTTGGTGTGGGAAATGCTGAAATATGACCAAGAAGTTTTGCTAACTTTGAGACAACAGATGAACCTGGGCACAGTGCTATGTGCCTGTAGTCCTAGCTTCTCAGGAGACAGAGGCAGAAGGATCAGTTGAGTTCAGGAGTTCAAGTCACTGTGCAATATAATAAGATCCTGATTTTTAAGAAAAGAAAGAAAGAAAGAAATATCAGATAGTGATCAATAAACACAAAGGCAATAACATTTTTTTAATTCTCCTACCATATAGACAGCCTTGTTCTTTTTCAAAAAGCAAATCTAAGGATACCACACTTTAATACTATAGATTTGTGTTTGCCTTGTTTGGTTGATCTTTTGTTTTGTATTTTGCAAAACTAACAAAGGTATATGATATTATGATATTCATGTAGAGAGAAGGGATGCTCTTCAGCTCTACTTACAGTCTTGATCTCTCGAGCCAACAGAGCATTCACAAATTATAGGTGGATGATTCAGGAAAATATGGCTATAAGCAAATATACCCAAGAATTTATTAAATTCTGTTTTTCAGTTTCCATAAAGGAATGGATAAGTTACTAAAAAGAAAGTAAATTATAAGACAAACAACCTTAATAGAATCATTGAAAATATTAAAACTTATCATCGTGGCTATACTACATTTGACACTTCTGGCAATTTATACTAAAAGACAGAGCATTAACATTTTGACATGAACTTTTGCCCTGAAAGATGAATACCCTGTTCTGACTAATATTATGTAAACTTTTGGGCAGGATTAGTTGGAAGAGTTAATAATACTATCAAGATTTAAAGAAAGACTAGATTTTCTTCATGATCGAAAAGGGGGGTGGGGCAAAGAAAAAAATTAAATAATTAAAAAATCTAAGCCTTGTTGACTCTTCCAAGTCTGATGTTTTTCTTTTGCAAAAGTGTCTCTGACTATTGCCTTATCCTAGCAATAGAATCAAGAGGTGCCTTTGAGAATGCTTAGAAGCTCTTATCACACAAGGATATAAGCATGAATGCCAGGAGATTACAATTTGTAATCTTAAATCCAACCAGATGGTGTGGGTCTTTAAATCAGTTTCTTAAAATCATCTTCTACCATGTCATCAGCTCTTAACTGGAAGTGGCACCACACCTAACTGATTCATGGAACATCTTAATACTTAAAATACTCAGTGGTATTCACAATGCTGTGCTATTTCCAGCATCTACAAGTCAGCTGGGGGTGGCAGAAGTTCCCCAATTACTTTAATATGGCTGGACCGGATTCCTTTATATTAGCAAATGTTCTGTATCACCACTGATAGATTATTCAGAACATAAAATATGTAAGTCATTTTTCTATGAAAATCTTTAATGCACTTTTAAATAGTAAATGTTTATTTTATCTTTAGATCAAGAGTAATTTAGGAATAATATGACCATATTTTGCTGTACCCCAGTGATATCCTTCAGAACATTTTAAAAATCTAAACCTATTGACCCTTATATTAAATGATCCCAGTGCTAGGTCTTTCTGTTCTTATATGTGTGTTAATCACTTATTTTTAGGCCATAATAGGTTAATAGGGCCAAGACTAATAGCATTTCTCCCCCCAATTAACTAGCACTTATACTTTGAAAGTACTCTGCATCAGAAAGGAAAGCACAAAGATGGTTTGAAGAACTTTAAAATATATATATATATATTAGTTGTAGATGGACACAATACCTTTATTTTGTTTATTTTTATGTGGTGCCAAGGATCAAACCAGTGCCTCTACCACTGAGCCACAAACTCAGTGCCTGGTTTGAAGAATTTTAATATATTTTTTTACCCTTCAGCACCTCAAGTAATTAAAGGGATGAATAGTTAGTGTTATTGAATAGGTGACTTCTGGATAAATGAGTTTTGCAGTAATTTCTTGAGAGTATTTTTCTGTATAAGTTTGGTGATTGGTGGGTCTTATACTTGAATAAAATATTATAGTTTATTAAACCAACCAACCAAAGAGTTTTTGATAGATGTGATTTTAAAAGTTAAAATAATGGAAATTACCCTATGTTAACTAATACATCGGACTGGTGAAGTAAAAATAAATTCACTAAGAAAAAAGCTGCTAATTGCACAGGAAATGCTAAGCATAGCTGAGTTGATAGGCACCTTTTCCTCTAAAATTACAGCATGAAAATGATCCTGATTTGTATATTTGCCTTAGATAACTCTTCCCAAGGGTTGTTTTTGTTAATGGCAGTAGGGAAAGATAATAAAGACAGGGGGCACCCAGTTGTGTAAAATTGGTACGATAATTAATTACAACCCTGGCCCAGTAATTAAGTAGTCACCTTGCCAGAGTAAGTTCAAAGACATTTAGGTGGTTTATTTAACTTTATGATTTCAAAATATTGAGTTAGACACCATGGGCTGGAAAGAATCATAGATCAGTGAATTAAACAGCAGAAGAAAACCTCGGCCAAATAAAGCTCCAACCCTGGCTCAGCTTCCAGATTGGCTAGATGACTTGAGCAAGTCACTTAACCTCCTTGTCCTTCAAGTGTCTGGCAGCCAAGTAATGAATTGCCTCTGAGAAATGCAGAAAGAAGTTAAGTTAAATAGAACTATACATGTTGAGAGACACGGAATTGCTAAGTTAACACCTAAAACATACTAAGCAACTATTTTAACTGTACAACTTTTGACCATCAGTAATCTTTTTTCTTGGTACTGGGGATTGATCACCAAGGGATGCCTTATCATCGAATTACAGCCACAGTCTTTTTCTTTTTTATTTTAAGACAGGGTCTCATTAAGTTGCTGAGGCTGGCCTTGAACTTGCAATTCTCCTGCCTCAGCCTTCATAGTTGCTGAGATGACAGGCTATGCCACTATGGTCCAGCTGGAATAAACAATCTTTTATTTGTTCTTTTTAGATATACATGACAGCAGAATATATTTTGACATATTATGCATACATGAAGTATAACTTCACATTCTTGTGGTTGTAAATGATGCAGAGTTACACATATATGAACATAGAAAAGTTATGTCTGATTCATTCTACTGTCTTTCCCATTCCCAGCCCCCTTCCCTTCCCATCATCCCCCTTTATCTAACCCAATGAACTTCTGTTCTCCCCCACCCCTTATTGTGTATTAGCATCCACATATCAGAGAGAACTTGAATAAATAATCTTTAGGCACAGTTCACTAAAAGATTTCAACAGGGAGCACTCTGTCAACATCTTAGTCAAAATCAGTTTGCAAGTATAAATTCTGTTTATTTCCTCGTCCAAGTTTCACAGTAGGCAGTTAGATTCCGGGTTTATCATTAAGTCCTTTCATCTCAACAAACTAATTCATCCAAATCTAAATAAACACAAAATTCAAGCTGAACTAACTAGAATGTTTTATTGCACTCAATGATCCTAAAAAGACAATAAGTTTAAACATTGATGCAAAATTCCTAATTTATCTTACTAGCTATTTGTGGATTATCTGAAATATGACAGGCTCGTATATTGTGGTCATTCTGTCGACTCTGAAGTCTTCAAGATCCATGAGTCTTTCCAGTTAATGGAGTGACATCCAGACTGCTAGGACACATGATCATTATCTACTTATTTGTCATTTACCTGATATTTTAAAATATACTCTGTACTTATATGTATTGCCTACCATGTATTTACTTATTCATATGCATGTACATTTATAGATATTGACTTACTACTTGGAGTTCAAGGTACAAAATGGTCAAGTCCTGCTCAGACATATGTGAACGTCCCATGATAATGCAGTAAGGTCACAGTAAGATAAAATAGCTTAGTCTGGAGCCATCCGGGAGAGCAACAAAGGAGTCATATATGAGCAGGGAATGGGAGATTTCCAGGCAGAAGAATCAGTGGGAAAAAAAGAGAGTAATCAGTCAAGACTAGTTAAAAAAGCATGACATCCCTAGTTATGGTAGAGAATAGGTTATGTGGGAGCCCCATGGGACAGATAGTGTCAGGTGATGAAGCTGGAAAAATAGAGGAGGAGAATCTTGAAAACAAACAAAAAAGTTTGAGCTTTGGCTTCTAGATCAAATGGAGAAGCTTCCCTGAAAACCTTAGAGGGGTATATAATTGTGTGACAATCAGGGGTAGGACAAGGGCTAGGGAAGGTAGCTCAGTAGTAGGGCACTTGTCTAGCATGTGGGAAGTCCTGGATTCAGTCATTTCTGTACTGGGTGGGGCGGGGGTGGGTAGGATAGGCTGATCAGAGCAGTGACATGGGGCCTAGAGAGGAAGAAATGTCTCTGAGAAAGATCTGGAAAAAAGAACAGGAGTTAGTGACAAACTGTATGTGGACCTGAAAAGAAAGAGACACTGACGTTCTGGTTTGGTCGACTGAGTAGACCATGATACCACTGTCCATGATGAGAAATAGAAGAGAAGCAGCAGGTTTTGTGAGGAGGATAAACTGGGTCCGAAACGCCAGGCCAACTAGAGATGTTTAGAATTTAGTTAGAAACATGAACATGGAGCCTAAAAAGATTTACAGTCTCAGTGATAGACATTTGGCAATCTCAGCATGCGGTCAGAGCCAGAGGAGTAAATGAGATTGCCAAGGGCAAGCAAGTGAAATAGTGAGGAGGCTGAGAATGTACCCTGGGAAACATCCTCATAAGTGCCAAAGAAAAATAATGACTCATGGATGATTGCATACAGGAACAAAGGAAAGCAGTAAAGTCCAGAAGAAACCCAGGGTTTGGAGCTGGGAGATTGGTAAATTGTAGTTCCATTAGTTAAAACAAGAAAGACAAAAAGAAAAAGGAGTTTGGTGATCAATTTTAGACAAGTGAAAAAAATTATTTTATTTTCTTACCATGATAAGTTGTGTTACATTATACCTAAACTATTTTCAAAGTTTTATATCTTATTTATTTATTTATCTGTGTATTTCTTTTTGGTGCAGAGAAGATTGAACTCAAGGCCTTATGTAAGATAAACATGCACTCTGTCACTGTTTTACACCCGCTTTTATATTTTCAAGGTCTATCTGACCATCGTCAAATACTGTAGTATGGAGTATTGGAAAGGCCATGGGACTAGGAATTAGAAACCAGTTGAGTTTTTTTCTGGACTCACTATTCATTCAAATATTTGCTGAACATTTTTCCTATGCCACATACTATATTAGATGTTGGTGTTGCGGTGATGTAATAATTGCCCCCTACAAAATAATAGAGAAAACTAATTAATGAAATATACACAACAAACCCATGATGACAAGTGTACTAGTGCTTTTAAAAAGCAAATATAGGATATGTGTGAATTTATAACAACCTAGAACCTGACCTATCATGTGGGTCAGTGAAGGTTTTTTTTTTTTTGAGGAAATAATAATTGAGTTGAGAACTGATATGAAAAATAAGTAAATAAAAAGCAAGAGATGGTACAGCATATATGAAGAGCTGTAGGAGGAAGCATGGCTATTTCAAAGTGCTAAAAGAAGGCAGCATGGGTCCAACAGAGAGAATAAAGTCAAACAGTATTTGAATGGGTCTAGTGATATGAACAAGGTCTAGATATTGAAAGGTTTTATTATGTGTCTTTAGACACTTATACCAAGAATGATGATAAGACTTGAGAAAAAAATCATTTGTGGATTATCAGAAGAGCCATGCTTTAAAAAGAACAAAAAGGTTTGACTGCAGAGAACAGAATGATGAAGAGAAGTGGTGATAGAAGCATCTTGTAGGAAGGCCATTAACAGAGCCTGTACAGAAATGAGGGGCCCTTGTACTTGGAATGGTGGTGGAGGAGAGAGGAAGACTGATGTCTAAGACATTTAAAAGGCAAAAGCAATGGAACCTGACAGATTGAATAGGAGTGGTTAGGAGGGGGGTTCCAAGATGATTCTCCGGCATCTTTCTTGCCCGTGCATCTAAATGGATAATGTTGCCATCACTCCAATGGAGGTCCATGGAGGTACAAGGTTTTTGGTTGTGAGAGTTGATAAGATTAAATGAGATATGTTAATTTTGAGGTATATTTGAGATACCCAGTAGAGATTCCAAAATAGGCCTTAACACACAGATCTAGAGGAGAGATCTAGGAAGGAAACCACAACTGGGAGTCACTGGGAATGTTAAATTTAAAAAATAGGCCTTTGGCTATTATCTGTCTAATCCTGATTTCTAGGAAGTCAGATGAACATTTCATTTCACCTTGGTGACATGGAACTTCAGCATGATTCCATTCTGACTTTCAGCTTGGTCTATTGGGACCCAGTATAGGAATTTAGTCCAAAACAGCAAAACAAAACAGACAACAAGGTAAAATTAAATGTTCATCTGACCTTCCTAGAAATCAGGATTAGAGCGATAATAGCTGAATTTCCTAAACAGTCCAGTTTCACTTGGTATGACAATGAGATTCTCTCTGCTTTAATCCTTACAAAAGAAGGTGAAGTAACCTGACGCTAACCAATCAGTTATTTCTCAGTTCTTCTCCTTGTCCCCACATTACAAGGAAAATAACTTCTAAATGACCCATCCAGTTTTTGTTTCTGCTTTGCTCTGTCCTTTTTTATCTATTAAAACCAACCACCTCTGCTAGACTCACTGGAACCCTTTTTCTGTTTTATGGAATGAAGTGCTACCTGGTTCTAGAAAATATAACCAATTCAGATCTTTAAATTGTTGTAATTTGGTCTTTTGACAAAATGTACATAGAAGTTTAAGACATTGATGTTGATAGGACCCCAAGAATACAGTGTAAGTTGACCAGAGGGCCTCAAATTGAACTTTTAAAAGAAATTGAGCCAGTAAGATAGCACAGGCCTCTAATCCCTGCTAATTGGGAGGCTAAAGTTTGAGGATCACAAGTTTAAGACCAGCCTTGACAATTTAACCAGATCTCAAAATAAAAACAATTGAAAGAAAGAAAGAAAGAAAGAAAGAAAGAAAGAAAGAAAGAAAGAAAGAAAGAAAGAAAGAGGAGGGGAGGGGAGGGGAGGGGAGGAGAGGAGAGGAGAGGAGAGGAGAGGAGAGGAGAGGAGAGGAGAGGAGAGGAGAGGAGAGGAGAGGAGAGGAGAGGAAAGGAAAAAAATTGAAACATGTAAAGTCCAGGTAAAGATAACTTGGCAAATGAGAGTAAGAATGGTAAGTGGAGAAGGGCTGGGAATATAGCTCAGTGGTGAGCTTTGAGCCCGGCACAGTGGGGGATGAAATAAGCAGGAAAGTCAAGTGCAAGGAGAAGTTCTAAAAGGAAGAGACATCAACGTTTCAAGCCCTTTGGCAGTTCCCATGACTACTGTCCTTTCTGTCAAATCTGATGTTTGAAGAAATCTTGAAATCTATAAATAGGGGCTGATAATGAAGCTTACAATAAAGCCCTAGGTTCTGTCCCCAGTTCCGAAGGAAGGAAGGAAGGAAGGAAGGAAGGAAGGAAGGAAGGAAGGAAGGAAGGAAGGAAGGAAGGAGAAAGAAATAAATCTCTAAGTGATTTATTACAAAATTAGTCTCAATTGTAGGTTTGTCTGTTTTTATTTTTATTTTTATTTTTCAATGCCTGGGATCATTCACATCCATATCTTACTGTCAGTCCTTCTTAGAACAGTTAAAAAAAAAGCCGCCAAAATATGAAGTTACATGGGAGAATCTACCCACTTTGTTTGTATGTTTGCATGGACAATAATTGCACTCAGAATCTGGAAACTCCTTTCCCCTTGCTTTTCTCTCCTCCTTTTCCCCAACTGCAAAACCCCAGAAATGACTTTGGGACCTGTGGATATGAGCCTGAGCACCTCAATTCTAGAAATAAAACTACCGGGTAATCATCTCCCTGGGTTAAATGGCCAGCTGTGGGGTGGAGGAAGCACCTGACATTCAGGAATGCCTTAATGGTGCACTCTTCCCTCATCTTGGGGCAAGCAGGGACACATCCCAAGCTCTTCCCACTTTGACTTCTGCAGTGGGCATTACTCATCTTCAGGAAAAGGGAAGGTCAGAGGAGAGTGGACACTCCCCCACAGAGCAGAGCTAGCCATGCACCTGGCCCAGTGACTGTCCCTCTGCCTCCCTGCTGATGTGAGGAAAGCTAGCTAGCAGGACCCCTCCCTCTTCCTCCAGGCCAGACATTGGGCTTGTGGCAACAGTTCCAACCACAAGCTGACTACTATATACAAATGATTCATTTCCAGCCTTCTGCTTTCCTTTAAAGAGTCAGCTGTCATGTGCGGCCTGTGACTCACTGAAGCTCCTTTGCCCCAGGGAAATAAGCACACTAAAGATTCCTGAGTCCCAGGCCCCGCCTAAGTCAAGAGAGTCATGTTGCTCTTGTGATGATACAGCACAGAAGCATTCAGGCTAATTCCTATTTGCTGTTCTGCCAGCCAAAGCACCATTGTTTCTGAGCATAAGAACTAGGAGAGAAGACAATGTTATGTTGCTTTCAATATGCAGGACAAGGCTGAGGCCCCGTTGTGGCATGCAGAAATTGGAGAGCAAATGAGTGTTTGCACTATGGTTCAGAGAGTGAGAGATGGCTGATATATCCGATTCCATAGTGTGCTTGCAAGGGAACACAGAGACTTTCAGAAACTTTAGGAAGTGCTCCTGAGCTTTTCACACTCAGTACTGAGTCTCACCCAATGAAAGTCCACAGATGACATAATCATCATATGTTCATATTTTCTCTCCCTCCCTCTTTCCCTCTTTATTTTATTTTATTTTTGTTGGTTATAAAAGACTGACATTGTTTTCAAGTCAGCCATATCATAGTTTAAAAAATCTGTTAGTTTCCAATGAGGCTTTCCTATAAGGAAGATGCTTTGGTTACCACATTTTAGAACCTAGTTTTCTGAACTCCTCCTTATGGATGTCCTTTATATTTCAGAATTAGGTCAGCTGTTGTGAGCCTTTGCCAGAGCGTCATACTGCTGAGGCCACAGACAGATGAATCACCTATTGCCTAACTAAACTGAGCTAGAATGTGTCACTGGCAGCACCCTTATTTCAGGTTTATCTCAGGCTACTACTTCTGTTACTTTGTTTTGAGGATAGATATATTATTGATATTCACCAAATGAACAAAGGCATTGAATGGTTTTGATGTGTGAAGGAGCTAACAAAGACTGTTATTTTATATTCATGAAAGGGAATTAGGCAATTCTAACCTATACGGTGTTATTTTAATATTGTAGACCTTTACATTGTTAGCAACCATTTTATGGACAAATATAATGATCATGTTTATTTGTTATGAGGTAGTTTCATTTAGTAGATTTAAATTAGATTTATAGAATATTTATTTTTAAATATAGAAAGTTATCACTGTGATAATCTGGAGTTTAAAAGTTAATCCAAACTTCTAAATTTGCAATTAAAACCTGAAGATCAGATTCAGAAAAAATTCAAACTGGTTCTTTTAATGAATAAAGGACTAAAACCAAGGGTCAGTTTTTCTATGATGAATAGCCATCTCACTGACTCACTAAGATAGGTTGGAGATGACTTTCTGTGACTCCCCACCCCTAAACTATTTTTAGTACCATTAGGGGAGAATCACAATATTCTTTAAAGAAAATCCAATCAAATTTAAATTTTTAAATGTAAGTAAAAGGACAGTTTTTGAAATCAAGAAAAGTTTATCCTTAGTTTGAATTGACCAAATTCACAAACTTATTAAATATCTATTTTATTAAAGACATTGGACAAAGCTTTTCAGGGGATTCTAAGAAATGACCAAAGCTTTGTTTTTAGGAAACGTTTAACTAAAAAGACAGGTTATACTATACAAAGCTTAATACCAACTTAAAACAAGTAATAATGTGGTTTAACTAAAATGATTTTGTCATATACATAATTGCCAAATGAATGATACAGGAACTATAGGCATCCAAAAAAACAGGGAAGAACACTTAAGTCTATGTAATTAGAAAAGAATTATGAGCCAAACTAACTATTAGTAGTTTTACCAATTGTGAATTTGAAATAGAAACAAATCATGTTTGGTGTTGGTTTGACAGCTGTACAGAGGGACTTCTATCCTCTCATCTGCCTGCATTTATGTTACTTCAATTTACAAAATACCATTTATCTAAATATCACGACAGCCAATCACAGTGTTGCCTCTTTTGTAAGATTGGTTGAGCTAAACAGAAGATGCAAATAATTACATAAAATTCAACGAGTCAATGCAAGGTATCTTTAGTATGAAGATAGACATATGTTTTTAGAGTTTTTTTTTTTAAGATTAACA
The DNA here is from genome assembly GCF_964194105.1 of Spermophilus citellus. NCBI lineage: Eukaryota > Metazoa > Chordata > Mammalia > Rodentia > Sciuridae > Spermophilus > Spermophilus citellus. Next base: position 93,690,638 of record NC_138189.1, read on the forward strand.
TCATTCTTTCTTTCTTTCTTTTTTCAATTGGAATGAACCCAAGGGCAGTGGGCTACCACTGAGCTGCTGACCTTGCACTTGTGATTCTCCTGCCTCAGCCTTCTAAATAGCTGGGATTATATGCCTAGGCCCAGTTCTACTATTAACTTTTTTAATGACATTATTGTTCATGATGAGTAGGAAAATAATCACAAATTCACTGAAATTGAAAAAGGTAGTAAAACTTAATTTGACCTTCCAGATGGCTATTATTTTCTAACAAAGGGAATGTAGTTGTGTGCCCCAAAGGTGAATGTGCCCAGGAATCATCTGAGAGTCCTGTTAAAAAGCAGACTCTGAATCTGTAGGTCTGGAGTGAGACCTGAGAATCTGTGTTTCTAACAGTCCCCAGAAGAGGTAGGAGCTGCTAGTCTGTGCACTTCAAGCAGCAAGACTGGAGAAAGGAACATTCATGCCGTCTTCCCTGAAGGGGGTATCATACGTGATAATGCTATTTAAGGGAAATAGCAATATTATTAGAGTAACATTTTGTATGGTTTTTGTCCTTTGTTCTCACCCATTGCTATATATGTCTTTGCCTTTAGCACGAAAGCAAGAGATTATCAAGGTCACTGAACAACTGATTGAAGCCATCAATAATGGGGACTTCGAAGCTTACACGTGAGTAGAGGCACATTTATTTTGCTTTCATACATATGGAAAATGTGCTTTCAGTGTGATTGCTTTCTTTAACATATCTGCACTCATATATATTTCATCCCAGATTTAATATGGCATCAACAATTTTATTTCTTATAAATGATGAAGGGCCCTCAAGAGAAAAATAAATGTATTTAGGATTTCAGAGAGAGATGACAAAACTTCCAAGGACTGGAGATTTCTTTGCAAATGCACAGATGTGTAATCATAAATGTATGAGTGAAGGGCATGCAGGCAGAGCAGTCCATCTGGGCACAGACACAAAAAACAGGAAAGCACAGAAAAGGTACATTTGGGGTTACGAAATCATTTTTCTTGCAGTTCTGCAAGGGGGCAGAGACAAAGAGATTAAATGGCTACATCAAGCAGCCTTCTCCCTTTTCAATCAGTGCAGCTCAGCTTTCTCAACCTGCATTTCTTCCATGTGTTTATCTCTTAAAAGAAATTTTGCTTGAAGAAAAGATTCTAATGCTTTATTTAAAGTTTCTAAATATGGTTTGTAGGTTATATGAAGGAAATCAGTTTAAGTACAAATAATGCATTCCATTTAAATGGGGCATGAAGGTTTATTGCACAATGTATGTGAGTTCATAAGTTAGCTATTTGGAATAAAAATCTGTCTAAGCCTCCTCCTTACTCAATATAGCAAAGTGAGTTTTCACTTGAGTCAAAGAGTTAAATGCAAAAAATGTGATTGTCTCTGATCTCTGGTTATAAAAATCTTTGCAAGCTTTTAATGGGGAAATAATCATAAATGAGAAGATAAACTTTTTAGTCTATTTAGTTAATTTATATATGTTAAAGAATCAAAAAGAATTCTGAGACAAACAATAAAATAAGAAAAATATAATAATAACGTTTTATAAAAATAATGTTTTATGTTGTGTGAATAAAATTGAAAAGCAGAAAAAATAATAAAGAACAAGAACAGACTATTGATACAAGAGGAAATACAAATGAAAAGTAAACTAACAAAAGCATGTTCATGTCCGCTAAATAAGAATGTGCAAACCTAATTGCAAAAGCATTTTCTGATTATCAGATCAGTAAGTATGCAGTCTCTCCTTACACCAGATAAGCACAAATATTGCAGGATGACAGTGACTTTCCTACACCATAGAATGGAACATAAATGGTTGCAAACATTCAGGCTGGTTGAATTAGCGGTGGAGGGCATTAGTTGTTATATACTAGAAAGTTTTCATAAAGGTTCACTTTAATCCTATAGTCCTACTTATAAGAATTTAACATGACATGGATTTAGGTTCTGGGAATTGAACCCAGGGCATTTTACTACTGAGCTATATTTCCAGCCTTTTTAATTTTTTATTTTGAGACAAGTTCTCACTAAATCTCTTAAGGTTTTCCTAAATTGCTGAGGCTGGCCTTGAACTTGTAATCCTCCTGCCTCAGCCTTCTGAGTTGTTGGAATTACAGGCATGTGTTTCCGCACCCAGCTTTTTTACATGAATTTTGAATCTAAAACATGGTAAAAGATTTATAAACACAGGTATACATTGAAGCATATTCATAATATTGAAAATTTGGGACAAGATAAAAGTATAACATTATGGTAACCATTACATAATCTTGAGTGCCATTAGTCCAATGGATGTTTATGTTTATGTAGAGTTTCTAGTGACGTGGCAAAATACTTTCGATGTTTTTGCTGAAAAGAAAAGTAGGATATAAAGGTGTATGTACATAATTATTCAAACATAAGAAAAAGTATTGAAAGTAGAATTAAATGTGTCAAATTACTCTTGTAAAAGAAAAATAAAGGGGCTGGAGTTGTGGCTCAGTGGTGAAGTGCTCGCCTAGCATGTGCAAGGCTTGGGTTCATCCTCAACACCACATAAAAATAAATAAATAAAATAAAGGTATTTTGTTCAACTACAACTAAAAAATAAATATTTTTTAAAAAAGAAAAAGAAAGAGGTTGTCTCTGAAAAATGAAATTATGGGTAGATCTTTTTTTCTGCTTCCTTTTTATTCTTTCCAAATTTCCAAAGGCAAGTATTGCCTTTTTTTCATTAGTGACAAATAGCTGTGTTATCTTTCCTTACTGTAACAAAATACCTGAGATAGTCCACTTAAAAAGAGGAAAACTTCATTTTGGCTCATGCTTTCAGAGGTATCAGTCCATGATCCATTGGTCATGGGGCACAAGCCCCTATTGTTTGGGGCTCATAGCAATACGGTATATCATGGCAAAAGCACATTTATCTTGTGGTGGCTGGGAAGCAAAAGTGAGGAAGAAGCAGTGCTGGAGTCTTAATATATTCTTCAAGACCACACCTCTAGTAGCCTAACTTCCTTCCACTAGGCCCCACCTCCTAAAGGTTCTACCACATTCCAGGAGTACCCTGGGATTGGAACTAAGCCTCAACACATGGGCCTAGGGGAGACGTTATATATTATAGCACTAGGCAAATATAAAATATGGAAGAGAGCAAATGTAAGAACTAAATTAAATCAGGTGCTGATTCTTATAAATTAAATGTTTGTGTATATACAAACACATGTGTATATATTTATATATATATATATATATATAAATATATATAAAAATTTATATATATATATATATATGCATATATAGATAGATAGATAGATAGATAGATAGATAAATCTCCAATTCTTTAACAAGACCAAATAAAATATATATACTTGGAATAAAAGAAACAGTTTTTTTTTTTAATGGAGTTTAGAAGAACACTTTTTGTCATCAGACACAGTCATTAAACAATTGTTTTTAACTCTCTGCCTTAGAACCTTTTCTTCTATTTTTTTTTTTTTTGCTATTATAACCTTGTTAGACTCATCTGATTTCTCCAAAAAATAATCATATTATTTTTAAAAATAACAACAATGCAAAAAAAAAAAAAAAACATTTTAGCAATAGCATTCCCCTGAGGAATGGTTTTTAAAAAATGTGCTTTGTCATTGTTTTTTATTCAGACACAGAGGATAATTGTAGCCAGGCAAAAGTAGAGTATTATCTGTATTTTCAGACCCTTTAAAGTGGGTATTAAAAGTAACACAGTGCCTAGGGATCACATTGGTTCACTAATTCCTTTGCTCATAGAGGCTTTGGGTCCCATTTTGTACTTTTAGGCCTAGAGATAATCTAAGAGCACTTCCATTTGGTAGATTTTGGATATATTGATAAAGCTCTGTCAACTGGTCCATAGAACACCTGCTCATAACACGTACACACACATCAAATGGCAGCTTTGTGAATCTTTTTTTTAATGCAGAAGAGATAGATGATTGATTGTTTGATGAGTGAAGAGAGAAAAAATAGATTAACAGATTTACAACTATATTAACTTTTTTGAAGGTTGTGTAAAAATATTCATCAAAATATAATGATTCCCAGATGATCTTAGAAATGATGTCAAGTAGTAAAAATTTTGGTTCACTGATATTGACAACCCAAACTCCTATTTATAGAGGGAAATAATAGCTTCTGGCAGAATAGATTCCTGTTACCATAGGAACACTATTCTTTTTTTTTTCTCCTCACATTTTTTATCGGTGCATAATAGCTGTTCATACTGATGGGACTTACATATTTCTACATGCACAGAATACACAATAAAACAACATAATTTGGCCAATTTCACTTCCCAGAATTTCCCCCAGGAACACTGTTGTTAATAGAAAGAGATTTTAAATATATGACGGGAGCTTAAAAGACACTTGCCCCACAGGCAACCTCAGACAGAGTTTATAAACTCAGCATCGCCCCTGACCTTTTTGCGACTTTCCTTACCGCACAGGGTAATTGCTGTGATCTCCTACCTTGCTGCACATTCTATGAAGAGTACTGCACTTTGAAGAACCATAGTTTGACTTATAAAAATTGTTTTTCTATTGAATATTTAAGACATTTGGGTAGGGATGTAGCTCAGGGGTAGAGTACCAAAAAAAAAAAAAAAAAAAAAAGAAAAAACTTAAATTTTGCTGGCCACAGTAGCACACACTTCTGCTACTCAGGAGGTTAAGGCAGGAGGATCTCAAGTTCAGGGCCAGCTTGGATAACTTAGCAAGACCTTGTCTCCAGATAAAATTTACAAAAATAAAAGAAGGTTTGAGGAGGTAGCTCAGTTGTATAGTACCCCTGGGTTTAACCCCCAGTTCTGGAAAAAAAATAAATTTTAATGAAAAAATACAGAAGAAATCTATTATGTGTATTTTAACCTCCTATTTATTTTCTTTTGAAAGTAAACTTTAAACTTAAACTCAGTTAAGTCTTGAGGACATGCCAAGAAGCATAGGATGTGATATCTTTAAGTCAATTATCATATAGATTTTTCATGTGAATATAGAAGGTGTGATTCATCAAAATATTGTTCCAAAATATTTCATTTTAGAACCAAAGCTGCTTTTATAGGGCTTGGTGTATGTCTTAGACTTGAACTATAAAATATGGAAAACATTTAAAGAACAATAAGAGTTAGAACAAATGGATAATTCACTTTGGAAACAAAGAAGTAGACATTCTTAAAAGGGAACACTTCTATTTAAATCAGTTAATTAGTTTGCCCCAATTATAGCTCTCTACAAAGTTTCTTTTTGAACTTTATTCATCAGCTCACCCTCCAAGGTCTATGCTAGAAATTTTATATTTTTAGTGGCTTTCAGAGGCTCTCTTCTTCTCTGATTGATACCTAAGAATGTTTTACACATAGAAGAACAAAACATATCAGCACATTTATCGATTGACTATTTTTATTATTTTTTTTTCCTACAGAAAAATCTGTGACCCGGGTCTTACTGCCTTTGAACCTGAAGCTTTGGGTAACTTAGTGGAAGGGATGGATTTTCACCGGTTCTACTTTGAAAATGGTACATTTACTCCAAATTCAACAATGTGCTTTTTCCAACTTCTCTTCGAATTTCTCCCAAATTTGCAAACTCTTTGTCTCTTTTCTGCAATAAGAAACGCTTTGTTCGGCATCATTTTACAAGCGTTTTGTGTTCGAAACTGAAAATAATGTTTATATATACATTCACACTGTATATATACACATAAGGAGAGAGAGACTGACAGACAAACTTAAAAGGTTTATTGTGTTTTGAAAAACATCTGCCTTTGGATAAAAGGCTTTGTGTGTGTGTGTGTGTGTGTGTATGGGTGTGGATGTGTGTGGATGGGTGGGTGGGTGGGTGGTGGTTGTGGTGGTGGTGGCGGTGGGGATACAACCAAGGGCAAGCCCTCTACCACTGAGCTACATCCCCAGCCCTGGATAAAAGATAATTTTGATGGAATGCACCCATTAAGTCCAAGGGAATGTATAATATAAACTGCATAATGTTATGAAGAAAAGTATTATTTCAAGGTTTTTAAAACTGTTTGTGTAAGAAAAATTTTAAAAACCACAGCACACAGAATATTCTACAGAGAAGAATTCTGTGAAGTATATTTGGTGCTTATTTTCAAAATTTTAGTGGTCTCAGATAAAACAGACACATTTCAGAGAAAATGACAGAAGTTTCTCCTATAGAAATCCCTCAGGCCATCAAAAAGTGAGTAAACCAGGAATTAATTCCCTTATTCTTCTTTCCCTTACTCCTAATGATACTAGAAGTTATATTTTCATGATGCCTGCAGTGAACTCATTGTTTTTGCAGTGAGATCTTGTTGATTTAAAAAGAAATTGTAGTAATGATTAGGATAATTAAGCTCACTTTCAGTAATCATAAACATTGATAAAAATGTTGGCCTTGATGTGGATTTTTAACATGTATTATGAATTGCTTTTACTTATATGCACCATGTATTTGCACACTAGGTGACAAGTTCACCTGATCAAAGCTTTAGTAAAAGTTCTCATATTCTCTAAGTTCTAGTGCTCTGATTGACAGCATATCATATTTCCTCTATCTGACTCTTAATCAACATCATCTCATCAGCAGTAAAAAGAATCCATTAACCCATTAATATTTTAACTTATTTCAGCGTGACACTGCTTTTTTATGTGACTATAGTATTTTGAGTAATATACATAGTATTTTCTGAGAATGAGAAGCAGTTTTCAGTTCAAACTGTTCTAGTGATCAAAGAGAAATACCATCAATAAGTAATGTGTACTAAGTCCTCATGTCTCTTGGTAACTGAGTAAGTAGAATAGGTAGTTACTATTAAGACACTAGAGATGGGAGCCTCATGAGCACTACTTAATCAAAAGAAAGATGGTTAGAACCTATTTGGCCAACACCAAATTGTAGATTTTCACTAAATAATCACAGGTAGGTTCTCATGGACTGGACTGCACTACATGGAGGAGTCACAGGGTGAGATGCAGAAACAAATTCACGCTGTGACCAGCCTTTCTTGGAGACAGTGGTCTCTGGGCTTGATATTTGCTGTTTTCTTGTCTGTGTTCATTACCAAAAACACACTCCACTACAAGCTATCCTGTGAACTACCCCAGCAGGTCATTCATTGAGATGACAGCTGCTGCTCAGAGCACCTGCGCCTGGCCTTCTCCACTTCTATTCCTATTATGTCTTCTGTTTCTAATCATTTCCCATTACAAATAAATACACTTTATAGCTTTTTCTCCCAATCAATCAAAATTTCTAAAATAGCATGCAAATGGTCTATAAAGGGTATCAAAGAAAAAACTGTTTCCCCTTTTGTTCTTTTCTCTTATCCTTTATACTTTAGACAGCACCCAGCATCAGATTAGTGCAAATAGCCAGATTAATTAATTAATTAAGGAGTTAATAAGTAGCATTTCATCTATTATTATCAACTGGAGTTATTACTGGTTTTGGTTCACTTTACATAGGCACTAATTGTTTTCTTATCATGTTGTTCTTTTTCAGCTTTGTCCAAAAGCAATAAACCAATCCACACTATTATCCTAAATCCTCATGTCCATCTGGTCGGGGACGATGCTGCCTGCATAGCATACATTAGGCTCACACAGTACATGGATGGCAGTGGAATGCCAAAGACAATGCAGTCAGAAGAGACCCGCGTGTGGCACCGCAGGGATGGAAAGTGGCAGAATGTTCATTTTCATCGCTCGGGGTCACCAACAGTACCCATCAAGTAAATATTTCCAGGCTGTCAGCTTCTTTGTTACTATACCTATGGTCAGCTCCTCTACTTATTCCACTGTTAATAACATGGCACATGTTATTTAATGCTAGTGGTTGATCACATTGGTGGAAATAAAGGCCTTCTTTGGAAGAGTCTACAATTCTCTGGGACAGTCAATCAGACAAGCCAATAAAACTTACCATAAAGCAGTACACCATAGTTTTTGACAGAAATTAGAAACTACACTGTCACTATCTACTGATTTATCGTATGGTTAAATCAGAAGGATTCATGTAATAAGGCAAAATATTTGTGACTTCATTTTCACAATTGGCCAAGGAAGGTGATGTATGTAGAAGGAAAGCATAAAAGCAGAGTTTGTAAGATGGCCAGTGAACTATAAGAAGCTTCACTTCCTAGATTACCCCCTGGGGCTCATTGACTGACATTAGAAAACTTATAAATCAGTTTTACCAAGCAAATATCAAGTATTGCAGTGCTTTCTCACCTCACTGCTCTACCTCAAATGTTGTATTTGGCTACCAGTCAATAATCATACAAATATTTATTGCACATCTCTGAGGTGTTTCACCTGTGCCAGGTACAATGTGAGATAAAGGCCTTTGCCCCTCAAGGAACATACATTCTAGTTCAGAAAGTAACTAACTGCAATAAATAAAAATTATTTATTTTATAAATAAATAAAATTCTGTAATCAAGTAATCAACTGAAGAGTAAAGTAGAATGAGGAACCCAAAAAGCACACTGCTGTTAACACTTTGCATATAAAATAGAATCTTAGACAAGGGTTAAATGACAAGTGTTATTGGAAACGTAGAAACATAAAAAGAAAGATCAAAGGGAAGATAGTCCTAACTAAGGGAGCATCATGAAAAAAAGTAATGTCAGGATTTGGGCTAATATGGTAGTCAGTTATGGGTGAGGAAGATTGGCTTCAACTGGAGTAAAGGACAGATGGAGGAAAAGAGTTTGCATGGGCCAAGTAGGACAAGATGATCAGTAAGGGAGCTTAGATGGAAGAGATATTTATTTAGTCCACTGCTGATCTCTTTCCAAATTCTCTCCCCACATCACCTGTTGGTAGTTGAGGGTGTGGAATGGGAAGTCAAGTCCATACAAACAGCCATTCAACTCCAGAGAATCCATCATGATTTCTTAGTTTGATGAATACCACAGTAGTTTTCAACGGCCTTCTCTAAAGCCTCAATAATTATAACATCACTGTTGGATTTAAAAAAGAAAAGCAGGGGGTGGGGGGGATCAACAAAGACAAAAAAAAATACCTTAAAAGCAATAGGTTGAAATTCCAAAAATGATAGTTATATCATCAAGAGAAAGGCACTAAAGGAATATGAAGATAATGAAGACAACTATTTTTGTGTTTGTGTGTTTTTTTTACCCCAAAGAGGTACAACACAAATTGCCAGTTAACATAGAAGGGATTACATTCGTGTGGTAGCAGGGGCTGGGTTTTTCTGCAATTCCCTGAAGTGTTGATGAGATAGAGCCTATTTAAGAAAACTTCCTTTTACGCCAGGTGGCTTAAATGGGGCTTCTCTTAATAGGCCACCATGTATTCCAAATGGGAAAGAAAACTTCTCAGGAGGCACCTCTTTGTGGCAAAACATCTAAGGCCTGAAAACCATTCACATATGGGTCTTGTAAGTAGCATCCTGCTCCGGGATACTTTGCAATTGGAGCTAATCTCAGAAAGGCTGCATGGCTGTTTTTCTTTCCTGGAGGATATTTGCTCTGCATTATATTCCATGAAACACATACAAGGTCTTTAAAAATCCATAGCAGTGTTGCATGAACTCTTATGTTTAACATCCACTTTAGAATATAACCCTTACTTTTAAAGGTAATACATGCTGAGAAGGACCTTTTTCCTGTAGTTGTTGGATTGTGTTATTTTAGAATCCTGGAGTTCTTAGACCAACAGTCAGTTATGTTGGAGTCAATTCAGACAACTCTCAATTATCCAGACTAATTCTTATTCACCTTTAGAATCCTTTGGTGATTTACTATTTTCTAGAAGTTGCAATTGCTGTAAGCAGTTGGCTGAGGTAAATATGTAAATTAGTTTGCTGTGCCTGACTGAGCATGATGGTACTTGATCCTCCTGAGAACAGGCCACAAGTGGAAATCAAGCTGAAATTTAAAAGGTACAAAGTAAGGTATTCCACAGGATAATTGAAAGTTGGCCATAATTAAATTCATGCCTATGTTGTTGTTTTTAAAAATGTGTTTCTGACGCTTGGATTAGGATCCAGATAACTGTGGTGCTGTGGTTAATATTTTCCCCACTCGAAAACTGGACCTTATAAGAACTTTTAAGAAATAGTGCTCTCAGTGGTTGCTTTAAAGAATGAAATAAAAATAATCATGTGGGGTTTTTTTTTCCATTCTAGTGGCTATATTCCTTGTTAAATGCATTTCAAAGTTTAATTTCCCAAGGAGTCTTAGAATAATGAAAACCTAAGGAAGAACTTGAACTTCCAATCTCTTTCAACCAAACAATAATATTAATTTATTAAATTTGTCTAGTAAATATGAATACTCAAAATACATATTTATATTTAATAATTTGATGTCTATGACCCTGTCTCTATTTCTAGCTTAGCTCTGTGTGAAAAAAAAAAAAAACAGATAATCCTGAGTCATTTTATATTCTTCCTGACTCTTTTTTAACATTGTGTATTTTAATCTTATAACGATTTTAAGCAAATATCTCTTATATGCAGTATTTTTAATCTGATCTTTAACTAAATTATAAAATTGTGGCTTAGGCACATCTGTGGCAAAGCAATTTGATGAAGCAACGTAACTTATGTCTTCTTCCATTTTTCTCCTTTCAGCTAATTATCAACGTGCCACTTCTGCATTCTTTGTTCTCAAAGCACCGGATGGTAACCCTGGGCCGTCCTCTCCTCCTCTTCATGCATGTTTCCGAGTGCATGAAGTTGTGAAGGTCCTACATGTTATGCATACGTGATGCATCATCTATCATATATTCCTTCCTGTACATTGTTTACACTTCAACGATGGGGATGTTCCATGCAAACTGAAATTACTGTTGGCAACCAATAGGGGGAGGTCAGACAAAAAAAAAAAAAAATCCCAGGATATTCCAAGTACAACTATTCATCTAGTTTCTCTGTTTATGCCAAGATTTAATGTAACAGACTTAAAAAATTATTGTTCTCTGAATGATAGTTTGTAAGAGAAATGTAAATTTTTTAGAACTCTGTTTTGGCTTGTTTGTTTTTTTAAAAAGGCAAATATATATATATATCTATATCTATAAATATATATATACTTTCAGTTTCTGGGTGTGATCCTGGTTGAAATGGGTGATTTTTCACTGAAAGCTTTGCTGTTAAACAATTAAAGTGGGTTGATATGTGGGCAAAAAAAAAAAATCACATATGCATGTAGAAGCAAGAATCAGTTGGTTAACTGCCATCTAAAGCCATGATGTATTTAGTCAAAGTGTAAACTGGAAAAATTCACATCACGTATGAGTTTGATCATTTTAGAACATACACTGTTCTAGTGGATTTGCTGAATTGATTTTTGTTTTCCTTTCTCAAATCTGTCCTCTGTTCTCTTCATTTTATCCCATTTCTTTGTTACTTTTGTATGCTTCCTTTTTTATTATTCTTTTGTTCTTTCATTCTTTTTCCTTCTTTTCTCTTGTGGATAGCAGTGTGTCAGAATAAAAGTGAAATTTGCAGAACGATGGTAAAATAAAAACTGAGGTATTTTGGAGGGAGCTAAACCAGCACTTTTGGTCATCTTCTGGGCCCACAGAACTTAAAAAATAATTGAATAAAAATAAAGTTTAAATAAAGCTTAAGCTCTAGTTTGGACTTGAGTATCCCAACTATGTGGGAGGTATTGGAATTGTTGAAACTTAGACACCAAGTAAGTCCCTGTAAACTACAGTGCACCCTACTAATTGGGATGGATGCCAGGAAAATAGCAAGCTGAGAGTGGATTAGGTTTTTGTGCAAAAGCACTTGTTTTGTGCAAAAGCACTCATTTCCACCTTGTGAAAGTGTAGGGCCCCCTCCTGCCTCACCATTAGCTAGCGTTCTAAAGTTAGAGAGCTTAGAGATGTTTCCACTCTCATAAGCATTTTGAACTTGATCTTTGCAACTTGTGCTTTTTTAGCTTTTCTCTTGATTCAGAATATCATTCTCCCCCTCCAAGGAGTTAGGATTTTCCAGTTTAAAATAAAAAGCAAAGGGAAATGTCCCGGTTTTCTTTGTGCTTCTCATTTCTCCTTTGTTGATTCAATTCCTGTGAGGTTTTTTCTCTTCCCTGAAATACTTTCTAGTGCATGGAATCTCCATCAGCGTTATTTTAACCATAGTTACAGTCCTCAGAAGCCTATTTTTTAAAGCAGAAGGAAAACAAAAAAAAAACAACCCTCCCTCTTTTCTCTCATTTCACCTTTCTGTGTTGATTACTAATAACCTTAGATATTGTTGCTAGTGGACGTATGGTAGATGGGTTGAAGCTTTTCTGATAATTATTACACAATTTAAAACAACATATATTTAAAATAAATATATACATTAAATGTATTGAGCCATGTTAACCTGCCAATGAGATCTGTGAAAAAATAATGGCCTCATTTTTCCCTTTTTAATTTCTTTTACCTTTTTTGTGAAGCGGCTCTACGTGGCATACATGTATTTAAAAAAAAAAAGTAGGTGTAGATTGTTTGTTTTTTTACACTTTTAACTTAGCATGTGGTGTTGAAGTATTACCGTAGATCAAGTTTGTCTTCCGCACTAAGATGTGAGGAAATTATGATTTGTTCTCTCCACCACAATTGAATTACACATTTATTATCTTCTATCATTTTGAAACACTGCAGTTTACCATGGGACACTGTATATATTTCTTGCCATAATGGTAAATGACTGATTGATATATTTAAGAGTTAATAAATTTGTGATTTCTGCTGACAATGTGTCCATCTTTCTTTCTTGAGGGACTGTCTTTATGTATGCGTGGTGTTGGCCAGTGTCAAAGGCGGGCGTGTCCTACTATGGTATTCGTTTAGTACATCACACCTTGCACTCGGTGATAATGGCAAGTTAATTTTCTCTGTGCACAAAACAATGGTCTTTCCAGGGAAATTTTGCTGAGAAAATAGTGAACAGCTAAGGATCCTAAAAGCTTCTAGACCTGTGCCCTCTGATTCATCCTTTCACCCAGATGCTAAGAGATTCCTTTGCTCCCTCAAATCTGGCTAAAGACCACTGGCATCATCTCCAGTACACAGGCAAGCACCCCAGCCTCTGCTGCTTAGCACCTTGAACATGAGTAGACAGAAGAACTCAACTTATTTCTAATTGATGTTAGAAAAAACACAACAGGGCTGGGGATGTGGCTCAGGTGGTAGCGCGTTCGCCTGGCATGCGTGCGGTCCGGGTTCGATCCTCAGCACCACATATAAACAGGGATGTTGTGTCCGCCAAAAACTAAAAAATAAATGTCAAAAAATTCTCTCTCTCTCTCTCTAAAAAAAGAAAAAAGAAAAAAGAAAAAACACCACACACACATTTCTCTCACATCTATTTGTGTTTCTTACCTAGAATATTGTCCCCTGCGTGATAAACATGATTCTTCCTCATTCCTTAGAGATCTGTTGGGAGTGTCATCTCCTTCAGCAGATCTCCAGTAGCGCTCTGGGCTTGCTTTCTCTTTTACATAGCAGCTTGTGTTTACCGCTCCTGCTAACCACGTTGTTTCTAAAATATACTTTGATTTGTATCTCTTGTGCTGGAGTATAATGTCTGCATGGACAAGAACTGTGTATCACACTCCAGGGCAAGGAAGGAATGTTATTAATAGTCACTGAACTAAGGCCACGCCACAATGGGACCCCAGAACCACAATGGAACTCTTATCAGATAGGCCTAGATTTAATGTTGGACTCTGTCACGACTGTCTTGATACTCTGAGCAATTGTTTCCCTCTGAAGAAACTTTCATTTCCATATTCATAAAATGAATATACTACTAATTTGATAAACATACTAACTTAATAAGGATATTCTGAGCATTAGAAAGAATGGGTACAGGGTACCTAGAATGCAATGTGGTAGGAATTAAACGGTAGCAGTTTATAACTGTTCTGATTACTAATATGACTATTCCTACTGTTATTGTTATCCCCTACTCAGGAGGAGTCACGTCTCTTGCTTTGCTATGGGCTACTCTTTTATTTAAGTGTACAGCTATTTGGTAATCATATAGTCATATTCAAATGTCTCTGCAGGAAGATGAGAGAGAACAAGGTAACCACCCAGCTGAAGGCAAAAAGATGAAATGGAGAAAATCAATATATTCTAGGAAAGCATTTGAAGAATTTAAATTTACTGAAATTTGGCATATGTAAATAAAAGAATTATATATAATGTAAGGGGTGAACTTAGAAGATACAAATTTTGAATGATTTCATTAAATAAAATTCTACTACTTTAATGAACAGTTCATGTTTTTGTGGTCTCCTTTGTCATATGGTAAAAAGTGAGAGTATTTAGAAAGATTGTCATGAGATCAGTGTAGCTGGCCATGTGTCCATGACCTGAACAGTAAGCCGTCCTAATCCACCATGGCCTGGAACAATAGCACCAAGTATTTACAGCATTCCTGGTTTTTACTCAGACAAGACTAGTCCTCCAAAGTGAGCAAGAATATTTTACACCAGGAACAGTTGCATTTTAAGGGCTTCTGCTGCTTTAGAACAAAAGTCAAAAATTTTTGATTTGTCAGTAAAAAAGTTTTTTTATATTTAAAAAGAAAATGAGTTGCCATTGGGTGTAGTAGCGCACACCTGTAATCCCAGCTATTCAGGAAGCTGAGATAGGAGGAGGATTGTGTGTTGAGGCCGATCTACGTAATTTAGCAAGACCCTGTCTCAAAATAAAAAATGAAAAGGGCTGAAGATATGGATCATTAGTAAAGCACCTCTGGGTTTAATGCCCAGGACCACAAAAATAAATATATAATATATAAATACATAAATAATTAAGTACAAGTTGTCAACATTCTTAAATTGGATTTTTTTAATATTTATTTTTTAGTTGTAGTTGGACACAATACCTTTATTTTATTTATTTTTATGTGGTGCCGAGGATCAAACCCAGGGCCTCACACATGCCAGGCGAGTGTCCTACCACTGAGCCACAACGCCAGCCCCTCAATTGGATACTTTACATAAGCCATGATTTCTGGCTTAATTTGAAAAGCTACAATACTACCGCACACTCCCAGAGCTCACTACAGCAATAGCCAGAAAAAAACTGACACCTCTTTTAGGAGTAGCAGATACTCACTCACTGCCCCCTCAACACACACACACACACACACACACACACACACACACACACACACAAGAAGAAAAAAAAACCTGCCATCTTCTTTTTAAGTCTCTGCATCTAAAATACCTGGGATTGTTTTGACTTTATTTTATCCAGAAAATTGAGGTCCACAAAAAATAGACCCAAAGCACAAATCTTTTCTAAGATGCTATTTATTTTCTGTAATTACTATTAATTATTTATTACTGAGGTGATTATTTATTAAAGGAAGATTGGCTGATATTTTACTATAAAATGAGTTTCTTTCGTCCTACTCGCCAAGTCTTGCCTAGCCAAGAACTGTTGGACAATTTTTATGGCTGGATTTATATTCTGGCACTCCAGAATAAATTGTGAAATATTTATACAAATCCTAGCAATTTTCTATCTGCAGCCAAGTGTTTAGAAAGTCTTCTGGGGATACATACAGGCCATTAGGTCTGACTCAACTGCCAACACTGAGTCTGGGCTTAATCTCAGCTCTTTACAAGGCTATTAGGACCCCACTTCCTTTCTCCTTGGACTTTCTCCCTTGCTTGGAAACCCATAACCATGATTTTTATCCACTTGTCTGCCTGGGCCATGCTCATACTCCTATGGCTGCATACAACTGGAAGAAAGCACATAATCATGCTGACAGGTGGCTGTGTAAATTCATGGCCATAAGTCCTTAAGGCTTCCCAGAACTCATGTTGCCTTCTTCTACTCTCTATTTCAGACTTTATTTACTTTCCTTCTACCTCCAGCACTTCTGCCCCATCCTGACTCAGGGAAGGACCTTTCTTCCTACTTCTCTGCAAAAATATGAAGCAATATACATCTCTGTCTATACACCCTGCCCTCTTCCCTGTTCCTGTGGATAAATAAGTCATGCACCTGGCAGAGACCAACATCTCTGTACACCAGTTCCCTGCCTCCTCCCTGCTACTCACGGGTATGGCATTTCTCCCCAGCTCACCTCATCATTACAAGTCATTTCCTCTATCCTACCTACCCCCACCAATGCTCCATTTCTTTCCTGTATAGCCAGACTTACCTGTATTTGCTCTCTGCAGTTTCCTCCCATTCTCTCCTAAACCCTTTCTAATTCCCCACTCCACAAAAAGTTTTCCTCAAAGACCCCAGTGACCAGCATGTTGTTAAATCTAAGGATCAATTTTTAGCCTTCACTCAACTTGATGGATCAGCAGCATTTGACCATAGTTCACTATCTCAGTCTTGAAACACATGCTGCTTTTGTCTTCTAGACAAGTCATTTGCCTGATGTTTCTTCCACATTTCTAGATGTTCCTTCCTAGTCTCTGTAGCTCGGTAGTCCTTTTTCTTCAACCTCCTTTGAAATTTTGGAACTCTTCTTTTTTCTATCTTCCCTCACTCCCAGGATAATTGCATCTAATCTCAATGACTTTAGTTATATTAGTGATTCTCAAACACATCTCCATCCTAAATCAGTCCTCTAAATTCCACACATCTAAACCCCACTGCCTACTTGAAATCTACACTCTAGATCTAATACGCATCTCAAATTTAACATGTCCAAAACTGAACTTCTGCTAATCTGTGCCCAACATGCCTCCCATGATAGTCCTCTCTGTATCTCAAGAATTGGCAATTTTTATTATTTTTTTTGAATTTTGAGATAGGGGTTGACTAGATTGCTGGCCTTGAAATTGTGATCCTCCTACCTCAGCCTCCCAAGTTGCTACCATGTCCATCTTGATTTAATTCTTGAGTTTTCTTTTTCTATTTGAAATCCCATCACCTTCAAAATATAACCAGAAGGTGAGCGCCTCTCCTCTGGGCCAAATCACCATCACATTTTCTGGAGTACCAGAATTTTCCCCTTACTGGTTTCTGCTTTAGTTTCTCTTCTATTCAAGGCAGCAGCCAAAAGGCCTTGTTAAAATAATAAGTCAAAGAATGTAACTTCTCTGCTCAAAAACGTCCAGTGGTTTCCACTATTGCTCAAAATAAAAGCCAAAAGTAGGTCCTTTGGCCTGTGCGGCCCTGCCAGACATGCCTTCTCGTGGCCTTTCTTGTCCCACTCTCCTGTGAACATCCCAGGAATTCCTGTCTCTGGGTCTTTGCATTTTCAATTTACTGAGCCTGAAATACTCTTTGTTAGAGATCCAAGTAACCAGCCCTTCATCTTCTTATTTCTATAAAAAATAAAGTCACCTTCCTGGGAAAGCTTTTGCTGATGATTGATCCTGAGATTTTAAACTCTCTCCCCGACTGGACATTTCATACTCTCTTGATTTTTTTTCTCCTTAGCACATACTATTTAACATATTGTTTTCCTGATTTTACATTATCTATTCATTTTCTCTTCCAGTAAAATATATGTGAGGGCAGGAAATTTTGTCTCTTATTACTGATAAACATATCCCAGTCCTTAGGAGTATCTGGAATATTGTAGGTGTTTAATAAATATTTGTGGTTGAATGGATAAATGAATTCACTGTTCTGCTTGGGAAAGCTGAAGCTTCCAGCACATACATGACTTGCCTCAAAGTAATCTTAAGGTTGTAAATTGTTTATATTATAATGACTTGAAAAAAGGAATTGGGATAAAAAAAAAAAAGAGAGAAACTATTGTGGCTGAAGAAAAAAACGTTCGGTATCGTGTTACAAACATAGAACTTTTTAAGGCTACAGAAAAGAGAAACCTAAGTCCCAATAACTCAGATGATATGAAAAATACATTACTTCACAGAACAAGAAAGAGGTGAGTCAGGTCTAGGTATGCTTACTTCAATGATGCAACAATGTAAAAACAGACCCAGGTCCTTTCCTTTTTCAACTTTGTCCTTCAGTGAGGGCAGAGTATCCTGCAGGGGAAGAGGTCTCCAGGGCCAAAATGAGGGCCTTGGGTCCCAGTGTCACCTCCAGAAGGGACACATCCACAGAAAGAGGAGCTCTTCCTCTCCTGCACAACTACCTCTGGCCTCCAGCAAAGAAAGATTTCCCACCAGGGAGCTGGATCACACACCAAAGCCTATGGCTACCACAGATAAGGATCTTTCCTGAGCTAAAAATGGGCCCCTCTCCCTGGGGGCATGGGTATTAAGGGTGGCTTGTAGGCTAGATTGTGCTTTGGTTTTGGTTTTGTTTTGTTTGTTTTTATAAGAAAGAGTTTGGGAACTTGTCTGGTATAAGTACATAGGAGAAGTCAGAAAAGTTTTTGTTGTCCCCTTTAGTGTGAAAAAAAAGTATATATGAAGGGATAAATTGTTATTTTCCTCTCTAGGTTTGAGTCTCATCCACTGATGACTTTCCTCTTGCTGTGTATTCCTGACATGTCCTGCCAGTGTTGGAAAATTCTTTTACCACATAACCTCTTCAGAATTGGAAAGTTGAGGTATTTCTCTCAACCGAAAGTTGTTGAAGGAACTCGAACCCCAAGAAGTGTCTATTAAACCAGAGTTGCTTCATGCACACTTTGAATACCCTCTTTCCTCTGCCCCAACTTCAATGAACACATTTCAAAAAAGAGAGAGAGAGGATTTGGTGCCTGAAACCACATTTAGTGATCGTTTTTCTTCCGTTCTTCTTTTTTATTACTTTAAATAAATAAAGAAAGTGGGAGGTGGGGGCCTTTAGCAATCAAGTAAACACCAAGGATTTTATTCACATCCACCCACTTGATTCTGCCACAGCAAAGGGAACAAAAGACTAAGCAGTTAGTTCATGTGCAGAACCTGTTCCCCACAGTCTGAAGAAACAGTTTGCTGTTGTGTGGGAAGAAGTGTTTAGCTAAATGACTTGTGATTAGATGGCATTATGTGTACAAAGCTTCTTTTTGTCGGTGCTGTCAGGATGATCCTCATGGATGACTCAGAAAGACGGCTCAGAGTTTGAAGGAAGCCTTCATTCTCAGAATTCACCTTCCTCTCCCACTGTTCTTTTAATCTTACCATTAACACCTTTTACCCTCAAATCAAGAGAACTCTCCCTGGGGCACAGACCTAAAAGAAATGACTTTAAAAA
This sequence comes from Spermophilus citellus, assembly GCF_964194105.1. NCBI lineage: Eukaryota > Metazoa > Chordata > Mammalia > Rodentia > Sciuridae > Spermophilus > Spermophilus citellus. The sequence continues at coordinate 93,709,789 of NC_138189.1, forward strand.
AGGGACAATCAGGCTCCTAAGAAAATGAGCCAGTCCACTCCTACTCATTTATATTATAATGACTCAAAATGTGTCAACATGTGTAACAACATGTGTAAACATAGGTACTATGTAAAGAAAAGGAGGGCTTTAGAGTCCGAACAGGCACTTGGCTGACAGATGATGAACAGGAAAGAAAATTAAACACAATGTCCTTAGAAGCGGGGAACCAGAACAGAAGGAAAATACTGACCATGTGTCTGCTGTGTCACAGGCACTGTGATAAAAATGCTCCCAAAAGGACAAGGCCCCTTCCCAGCAGATTTTAACTGTGGGTTTATGCTTCATTCCTAACCTGGCCCCTCTGGCCCCTGAGAGGTTGATGCTTAGGCCAAAAAGTCCATTAATACTTATCCAAGTAAACAAGCTTGACTTTGGGGAAAAGTCACACTGAGCTATGAGATGGCTTTTACCGCTTAATCCATTACTCATTCCCCAAGAGCCATGGTGGGGTTTGAGGCACTGGAGCTGGAGAAACATCCCGGCCTTACTCAATGAGATTTCTGCCTTGATGCTGTGATTCCCCCAGCAGGAGAGGATGAAAAGGGACTGAGGGAAAGGGGGGCCCAGGGAGAGGAAGTCTGAAGTCACAGGTCTCAGTGGCATGGAACCTCAAGTGTATCTCTCTTCTGGTTTAATCTCATCACTGTGGTCTTCAAACACTCATTAAAAAGATGGAGAAACACATCACCCAAGAACAGATATTAACTCTTCCAGCTTCTTACGGTTTAGATATCAGGTGTCCCCAAAAGGTCATGGGAGAGACAACCCAAGAAAGTTTAAAGGTAAAATGATTGGGTTGTGAGAGTCTAAACCTAACCAGTGTGTTAATCCCCTAAAGGGAATTCACTTGGGTGGTAACTGTAGGCAGGTAAAATGAGGCTGGAGGAGGTGGGCCATTGAGGGCGGTGCCTTTGAGGTCTGTATTTTGTCTGTGGTGAGGGATCCTTCTCTCTGCTTCCTGGTGTGACATCCTGCTATCCTCTGCCATACTCTTCCGCCATGATGTTCTGCCTCACCTGGAGCCCCAAGGAATGGAGTCAGCTGTCTATGAACTGAGACCTCTTGAAACCATGAGTGCCAAATAAATTTTTCTTCCTCAAAAATTGTTCTTGTCAGGTCTTTTGGTCACAACGTTAAAAACACAGCTCACAGAAAGAAAACACTGTCCTGGTTGCCTCATGATCACCAAGGCCCTCTTTCATTCTTAGTTCACTTGCTTTCTTTTCTATTTCCCCTCATACTTACTGGGAAAACCATAGATCATTAATTTTATTATCTAGCACAAGAGAGATTTGGAAATGCTATAATTCCTAATTAGCGGAAAGGAAAAGTGTATTGCTGTGTTCTTCCAGTTACATAAGCATAACAAAAACAAGATCAGATTCGCTTAGGTAACTTGATTTTTTTCATCTGCTGGCATATCATTAAGTTCATTTGAAAAAAAAATTGCTCCTATAACATTATTTTGGTGGCTCCATACTAATCTATTCACCTAAATGATAAAAGATTTATTATAATCAACCACATATTCTTGAACATGTATTTTTTTCTTATTTTTATGCTATCAACAATAAGTAAGGAACATTCTCATAGCTAATTTTTTTGTACAGACTCTTGATTACATCCTTAGGGAAATTGCCAAAGGAGAAAATACTGAGTCATCGAGTCAATTTTAACCTCCCCCAAACAGTTATGATTTATAGGAAAGAAATTATCTGAGAGATTAAATTGCATACCCTCCCCTCGCTCACTCAGTGGTAATTTTCATCTCAAATCCTGGTTCACGCCCCCGTATACTTTGCCATGTCCAGTCATCTATATGCACCCTTTTAGCCACAGGCTTTTCTCAGGCAAAGAGTACAAGGTACGACATGGGGAAGAGCTTCCAGAATGTTGCTGCTTTTCACAGTTTTGAGGTGCTATTGTTGGCTTTTTCTTTGTCCTTGTTTACATTCATCTCCAGATCTTTCTGTCCATGGATCTTGCTGTTAAGGCTTGGTTTTATTTGGGTGGTTGGGGTTTTTTGTTTTGTTTTGTTTTGTTTTCTTAATTGTTTTTTTTTCCTTCCCTTCACTCTTCACTCCTTTAAAATTGACACAACTATTTCCTAGGTATCAATTGTGTTGTGCTTAATTATTACCCCAGCTGGGTAGTGCCCTAGACAAGCATAGGAAGTCATGATGGAATTCCTCTGCCTGGAGCATCCATATTAGAACTGTAGATTAGAAAGAATGACATGAAACTCCAAAAGGATCCTTTATTCTTTATAACTCCCCCTACCCTTGGCTGTTATTTTCGTTATACTGGTATTAGCAGTAATACAAAAAAGAAAAAATAAATAAAAGGTTATGCCTCATTTGCAGAAACACCAGGCAAATGAACAGCTTATAGATACTTTCCAGTCCAATAGGCCATCTTGTGAGTAAGCAATTCGAAGAACTAAAATAGCCACTGTCACTTTAAAAGTGGAAGAGAGCCTGGTGTAATGGTGTGTACCTGAAATCACAGCTTCTCAGGAAGCTCTGGTTGGAAGATCTGGGGATTAAGGCCAGGATGGGCAACTTAGCAAGACCCTATCTAAAACAAACCAACCCCCACAAAACTAGAATGAAAACAAGATGAATTTATGAAACCTAGAAAAATGTCTCCCAAATAATTTGGTTCCAGGACCACTTTATACTCTGAAAAATAATTGATAACCTCGTAGATTTTTTTGTTTTTGTAGGTTATAATTATTGATGTTTGTCATATTAAGATTAAAACTGAAAAAGTCTGAAAACACAAAAATTCACCCTCGGAACATTATGAATTCTCTGGAAAATTCCACTGTACTCTCATGAGATAACAGAAATGATCTGGTCTTAGAAGCGGTGCTTTTGGGAAGTGGTGAAAACTTATGGGGTGGGGCCTTATGGGAGGTCTTTAGGTGACTGGAGGCGTGGCCTAAAAAGGGATTGTGAAACTCCAGCCTGCTCTTCTTAGTCTTTGTTTCCTAAATGAGAAAAGTGTGGTTTTGCTGTACTGTATATTTTTGCCATGATGAGCTGCTTCACCACACACCTAAAGCCTGAGACCAAAAAGTCATGGACTCGAACCTCCAAAACTGTGAGACAAAATAAGCCTCTTCATTATATAAGTTAATTATCTCAGGTATTTTTATTTTTATTTTTTTTATTGGATGTTCACAACATTACAAAGCTCTTGACAAATCATATTTCATACATTAGAATCAAGTGGGTTATGAACTCCCATTTTTACCCCAAATACAGATTGCAGAATCACATCGGTTACACATCACATTTTTACATACTGCCATATTAGTGACTGTTGTATTCTGCTACCTTTCCTATCCTCTACTATCCCCCCTCCCCTCCCCTCCCATCTTCTCTCTCTACCCCATCTACTGTAATTCATTTCCCTCCATGTTTGTTATCCCATTCCCCTCATGACCTCTTATATGTAATTTTGTATAACAATGAGGGTCTCCCTCCATTTCCATGTGATTTCCCTTTTTTTCTCCCTTTCCCTCCCGCCTCATGTCTCTGTTTAATGTTAATCTTTTCTTCCTGCTCTTCCTCCTTGTTCTGTTCTTAGTTGCTCTCATTATATCAAAGAAGACATTTGGTATTTGTTTTTTAGGGATTGGCTAGCTTCACTAAGCATAATCTGCTCTAGTGCCATCCATTTCCCTGCAAATTCCGTGATTTTGTCATTTTTTAGCGCTGCATAATACTCCATGGTGTATAAATGCCACATTTTTTTTATCCATTCATCTATTGAAGGGCATCTGGGTTGATTCCACAGTCTAGCAATTGTGAATTGTGCTGCTATGAACATCGATGTGGCAGTATCCCTGTAGTGTGCTCTTTTAAGGTCTTCAGGAAATAGTCCGAGAAGGGCAATAGCTGGGTCAAATGGTGGTTCCATTCCCAGCTTTCCCAGGAATCTCCATACTGCTTTCCAAACTGGCCTCACCTGTTTGCAGTCCCACCAGCAATGTACAAGAGTACCCTTTTCCCCACATCCTCGCCAGCACTCTTTGTTGTTTGACTTCATCATGGCTGCCAATCTTACTGGGGTGAGGTATCTTAGGGTGGTTTTGATTTGCATTTCCTTGACTGCTAGAGATGGTGAGCATTTTTTCATGTACTTGTTGATTGATTGTATGTCCTCCTCTGTGAAGTGTTTGTTCATGTTCTTGGCCCATTTGTTGATTGGGTTGTTTGATTTCTTATTGTCTAATTTTTTGAGTTCTTTGTATACTCTGGATATTAGGGCTCTATCTGAAGTGTGAGGAGTAAAAATTTGTTCCCAGGATGTAGGCTCCCTATTTACGTCTCTTATTGTTTCTCTTGCTGAGAAAAAACTTTTCAGTTTAAGAAAGTCCCATTTGTTGATTCTTGTTATTAACTCTTGTGCTATGGGTGTCCTATTAAGGAATTTTGAGCCCATCCCCACAATCTATAGATCAGAGCCAACTTTTTCTTCTATCAGATGGAGAGTCTCTGATTTGATATCTAGCTCCTTTATCCACTTTGAGTTGACTTTTGTGCATGGCGAGAGAAAGGGATTCAGTTTCATTTTGTTGCATGTGGATTTCCAGTTTTCCCAACACCATTTGTTGAAGATGCTATCCTTTCTCCATTGCATGTTTTTAGCTCCTTTATCAAATATAAGATAGTTGTAGCTTTGTGGATTAGTCTCTGTGTCCTCTATTCTGTACTATTGGTCCACCTGCCTGTTCTGGTACCAGTACCATGCTGTTTTTATTACTATTGCTCTGTAATATAGTTTGAAATCTGGTATTGCTATACCACCTGATTCACACTTCCTGCTTAGAATTGTTTTTGCTATTCTGGGTCTTTTATTTTTCCATATGAATTTCACGATTGCTTTATCTATTTCTACAAGAAATGCCATTGGGATTTTGATTGGCATTGCATTAAACCTATAGAGAACTTTTGGTAATATCGCCATTTTGATGACGTTAGTTCTGCCTATCCATGAACAAGGTATATTTTTCCATCTTCTAAGATCCTCTTCTATTTCTTTCTTTAGGGTTCTGTAGTTTTCATTGTATAGGTCTTTCACCTCTTTTGTTAGGTTGATTCCCAAGTATTTTTTTTTTTTGAGGATATTGTGAATGGAGTGTTTTTCCTCATTTCTGTTTCAGAAGTTTTGTCGCTGATATACAGAAATGCCTTTGATTTATGTGTGTTGATTTTATATCCTGCCACTTTGCTGAATTCATTTATTAGTTCTAGTAGTTTTGGGTCTTCTAGGTATAGAATCATGTCATCTGCAAATAGTGATAATTTAAGTTCTTCTTTTCCTATTTTTATGCCTTTAATTTCTTTCGTCTGTCTAATTGCTCTGGCCAGTGTTTCGAGAACTATATTGAATAGAAGTGGTGATAGGGGGCATCCCTGTCTTGTTCCAGATTTTAGAGGGAATGCCTTCAATTTTTCTCCATTCAGAATGATGCTATCCTGAGGATTAGCATAATAGCTTTTACAATGTCGAGGTAAGTTCCTGTTATCCCTAGTTTTTCTAATGTTTTGAACATAAAGGGATGCTGTACTTTGTCAAATGCTTTTTCTGCGTCTATCGAGATGACCATATGGTTCTTATCTTTAAGTCTATTGATGTGGTGAATAACATTTATTGATTTCCGTATATTGAACCAGCCTTGCATCCCAGGGATGAATCCTACTCGATCATGATGCACAATTTTTTTGATGTGCCTTTGTATCCGATTCGCCAGAATTTTATTGAGGATTTTTGCATCTAGATTCATTAGAGATATTGATCTGTAGTTTTCTTTCTTTGAGGTGTCTTTGTCAGGTTTTGGAATCAGGGTGATGTTGGCCTCATAGAATGAATTTGGAAGAGCTCCCTCTTTTTCTATTTCCTGAATTAACTTGAAAAGTATTGGTATTAATTCTTCTTTAAAGGTTTTGTAGAACTCCGCTGTATACCCGTCCGGTCCTGGGCTTTTCTTGGTTGGAAGTCTTTTGATTGCTTCTTCTATTTCATCTATTGATATTAGTCTGTTTAAGTTGTGAGTTTCCTCCTCACTCAGTTTGGGCAAATCATATGACTTAAGGAATTTATCGATGTCTTCACTATCTTCTATTTTATTGGAATATAGGTTTTCAAAATAATTTCTAATTGTTTTCTGTATTTCTGAAGCGTCTGTTGTAATATTGCCTTTTTCATCCCGTATGTTAGTAATTTGAGTTCTCTCTCTTCTTCTCTTCGTTAGTATGGCTAGGGGTCTGTCGATCTTATTTATTTTTTCAAAGAACCAACTTTTTGTTTTGTTAATTTTTTCAGTAGTTTCTTTTGTTTCAATTTCATTGATTTCTGCTCTGATTTTAATTAATTCTTGCCTTCTGCTACATTTGCTATTGTTTTGCTCTTCCTTTTCTAGGGCTTTGAGATGAAGTGTGAGCTCATTTATTTGTTGGTTTTTCCTTTTTTTGAGGAATGACCTCCAGGCGATGAATTTCCCTCTTAAAACTGCTTTCATTGTGTCCCATAGATTCCGATATGTTGTGTCTGTGTTTTCATTTATCTCTAAGAATTTTTTGATTTCCTCCTTTATGTCTTCTGTAACCCATTGATCATTCAGTAACGTATTGTTCATTGTCCACGTGATGTAGGATTTTTCCTTCCTTCTTTTATCATTGATTTCCAGTTTCACTCCATTATGATCTGATAAAGTGCATGGTATTATCTCAACCCCTTTATATTTACTGAGTGTTGCCCTATGGCATAATATATGATCTATTTTTGAGAAGGTTCCATGTGCTGCTGAGAAAAAAGTATATCCACTTGATGATGGTTGATATATTCTATATATGTCAGTTAAGTCTAGGTTATTGATTGTGATATTGAGGTCAATAGTTTCTTTATTCAACTTTTGTTTGGAGGATCTGTCCAATGGTGAGAGAGGTGTGTTGAAGTCACCCATGATTATTGTGTTGTGGTCTATTTGATTCTTAAACTTGAGGAGAGTTTGTTTTATGAACGTCGCAGCACCATTATTTGGTGCATAAATATTGATAATTGTTATGTCTTGTTGGTGAATGGTTCCTTTTAACAGTATATAATGTCCTTCCTTATCCCTTTTGATTAACTTAGTCTTGAAGTCGATTTTATTCGATATGAGAATGGCCACCCCTGCTTGCTTACGAGGACCCTGTGCGTGGTATATTTTTTCCCAACCTTTTACCTTGAGCCTGTGTATGTCTTTTCCAATCAGATGTGTCTCCTGGAGGCAGCATATTGTTGGATTTGTTTTTTTAATCCATGTTACCAGCCTATGTCGCTTTATTGGAGAGTTTAAGCCATTAATGTTTAGAGTTACTATTGATATATGGTTTGTACTTCCTGCCATGTTTGATTATTTATCTCTTTTTTTTTCCTAATTTAGTTTGTTTCTCCATGATTAGCTTCCCCCCCCCCCGTCCTCTGTGTTTACCGAGGCACTTCCCGCTGATGGTTTTGGTTATTGGTTTCCATTTCTTCCTCATGTAGAGTTTTGCTCAAGCCGCTTTGCAATGCTGGTTTTCTGGCTACAAATTCTTTTAGCTTTTGTTTATCATGAAAGATTTTTATTTCGTTGTCGTATCTGAAGCTTAATTTTGCTGGATACAGAATTCTTGGATGGCATCCATTGTCTTTCAGTGCTTGAAATACGTTCCAGGATCTTCTCGCTTTCAGCGTCTGTGATGAAAAATCCGTTGTCAACCTTATTGGTTTACCCCTAAATGTAATCTGCCTCTTTTCTCTTGTAGCTTTTAATATTTTCTCTTTGTTCTGTATATTGGATAGCTTCATAACAATGTGTCTTGGCATTGGTCTACTGTGATTTTGTGTGCTCGGTGTCCTGTATGCATCTACAATTTGTATATCTGTTTCCTTTTTTATTTCTGGAAAGTTTTCTGTAATTATTTCATTCAGCAAGATACTCATTCCCTTGGCATGAATCTCTGTGCCTTCCTCTATCCCGATGACTCGTAAGTTTGGTTTTTTTAAGTTATCCCAAATCTCTTGGATGTTTTTCTCGTGATTTTTTACCAGTCTATCTGAGTTGGCTAGACTCTTTTCAAGATGATATATTTTGTCTTCATTATCTGATGTTCTGGCTTCTACTTGCTCCACTCTGTTAGCGATACTCTTGATTGAGTTTTTAATTTGGTTTATCATTTCCTTCATTTCTAGAATTATTGTTTGATTTTTTTTTATAATCTCTATCTCCTGATAAAGATGCTTAACTTCTTCTTTTATCTGTTTATGTAATTCATTTTCAATGTGATCTTTAAGGTTCCTTTCCATCTGTCTAAGGTGTTCCTTGAGTTCTTTATATGGCCATTTTTCTGATGACTCCAGGTCCTCCTGAATATTTAGGCTGTCTTTCATTGTTTGTACTCCTTTTCTTCCTTGCTTTTTTATGCTCATGATACTTCTTGTTCTGTTTGACTGATGAGTTACTGTTTACTCTTATAAATTTATTTGATGCTTGGGAGGAGAGGTATTAGACGGGAAGGGAAGAAGTGACTAAAGAGAGTGAGTGTAGGTAGGTGGAATTCAAGAGAGGGAGAATAAGAAAATTGAAAAGAAATAAAAAGACAAAAGAAAAAAAGTGAAAAGAAAGGAAAAAAAACGAAAAAATAAAAATTTAAAAGAAACAAAAAAATTATAATGATAATAAAAAAATAGAAATTGAAGTTTAAAAAATATTAATAATAATAATAGAATAAAAAGAATTTAAAAAAATTGAAACCATTAATAGGAAAGTTAAAGAACAACAACAACATCAACTACAAAAAGTGAGAATAAAAAAAAATTAAAAAAAATACTAATAATAATCATTTAAAAAAAAATAATAATAAATGCAGTCATAGAGCTCGATTAACTTCTCTTCCAGTAGGTGGAGCTATGCCCACTGGGCCAGGCTTCTCCTCGTGTTAGGTGGGAACCAATCACTGTGCCTCAGCTCTTCTTCCCAGACTGTGCGGGTCTCCAGTCCTGAGTGCCTAGGTCCTTCTCTTGTGGTTCCTCAATCCAGGCCCCACTTACCTGTGATGCTTACCACATTACTGGCTACACACCGGGTCTGCTGCCCCTGGAAGCCCTGTTTTCATGGATGTCTGGGCACACCCTTTCTGTTTGCCTCCCTCGGACCCTAAGTTTGTAGGGCTTGGGGCTGAGGACCCCCAGCGAATTTGTTTGCCCTCAGGTAGCAACTCCCCTGGTAGCTGGTGCAAGGGACCTCTGTTGTCAGCCCTGGTGGGAGCAATACCCGGGGGTTCTGCGCCGCTAGTCCCACGTCACTCCTGATTCCTTGGGTCTGGCTATGGTGCTCAGTTGGCTTTTACCTCTGTGAGATCAGGTGGGCCGACTAGTTATTTCAGCGGGATCGTTAGTGCTGAGTCATGAGAAGCAGGTGATCCGGGGCTTAAATGCAGCAGATTCGTGCTCAGTGTGTGTTTTCTGAGGGGCCCAAAGTGTACGCCCTAGCTCCATGTCAGCTCAACATTGCCTAGTGATCCTAAGCAAATAGGCTTTAGATAATTTACAGCTCCCTATGCCCGCGCAGTTGAAGAGGTCAGAGACTTGATCTCTCCGCGCCTGCCGCCATGTTAGACCTCCTCAATGATATTCATGTTACCCTTACAGTTTCCTGGCATAAGCAAGATCTTGGGGTTATACAAACTGCTGCTTCTGTTTCCAGTTCAGTTTTCTAGAACTGAAACCCTGGTGCCGTCGCCTCCACCTCTGGGCCACGCTCTTGGGCGCCGCGCTTGTCCGCGACCTTAGCAGCGCCGCCGCGGCCTCCACTGCTCCTCAGCCCGGTGCCTAGCACCCAGGGCCCAAGCGGCTGCCGCTGCGCCTCTCCAGCCCCCTCCTCCAGAGCACGGGTCCCCTCGCAGGGGGATGCCGAACGACCCCAGAGCAGGCTCTGCCCCAAGGTGCAGCAGGGAACAGGCGACCGAGGCACTTGAGGCTGTGGTCCAGCCTTCGGAGGACATGGCTCGGCCCGCAGCCCAGTTCCAGTCTTTAGATGTGGCAGCTGGACTGTGTAGACAGGGCCTCAAGACAGCATGCAGAAAGCAAATGGCGGCTCCCGCGGAGTGGATTTTCGGCCCCGAAACTACAGCCCCGCCAACAATTCCAATCCACTAACTCTCCCTGTATAGACAATATTCAAAAAAAAAAAAAAAAGGGCGGGGTGTACTGAGCTTTCTTTGCCTCAGGTACTTACAATCCACTGCTGATTACCCATTCAGCTTCTCTGCCAGGAGCGAAGTGAAAGAGGAAGCAGATGGGCGCAAAGCGCCCGCGGCTCTGAACAGGAAAGCATCCAGGAGCCAAGCGTCTCTTTTTCAATCTCTTTGTTTTTTCTGCTGCTTGGCCGGGTGGTCCACTACAGATTAATGGTGAAAGGAGCTCTAACAAGCTGCGCGAAGTCTCGATTAAAGCCGCTGCTCTGAGCACCAGGCTCAGCACTTCAGCAACCCCCGTACGCAGCGGCCGCGAACAGTATTTTGACAGTTTACTTCTCCCTATGCTCGCGCAGCTGAAGGGGTTAGAGACTTGATCTCTCCGCGTCTGCCGCCATGTTGGATCACTTCTCTCAGGTATTTTTAAATGATACCTAATGCAAGTATTATTGTGAAAATAGTTTTTACCCTATGAATCTTTGAAAATGTCTTAGAAACCCTCAAGATATTCTTGGGTAACACTTTTGACCTAGACAATATGAGGAAGAAGTGTGGAGTAATTAATCAGAAATATAGTAAAGCTCCTGAAAGCTAAACAACCTGGAGACCATTTGAAATCCACCCTCCTCCAAGACATTTATGATGATTGACTACAAATAACGATCAGGATGTTAAATAGATAAACATAGGAGAACAGTGAGTGCAGCCATCACTGATTAATATGACAGAATGAAAAATAGATTTGGACAGAAACAGAAAGGGAAAACATAGCTAAACATAGTAATTGACCATAAATATATGGCATTTGGAGGATGGGGGAACAGTAGAGAAGAACAGAGCATCCAAAATTAATTTGAGGTGGCAAAGATGGATTACAAGGGAATGCCTGAGGTAGGGTTTTGTTTTGTTTTGTTTTGTTTTGTTTTTTTGTTTTGTTTCTTTGCTTTTTGGTTTTTGTAGGTTTTTGGTACTGGGGATTGAATCCACAGGTGCTTTACTACTGAGCTACATGCCCAGCCCTTTTTGTTTTTTATTTGATACAGGGTCTTGCTAGGTTGCTTAGGGCCTCACAAAGATGTTGAGGCTGGCTTTGAAATCATCATCCTCCTGCCTCAGCCTCCAGAGTTGCTGGGATTACAGGCGTGTACCACTGCACTCAGCCTGAAATAGTTTTAAATGTAGAAAAAATACATGAAATAATGTCTTCCAGACATTGACTATAAGGCATCATAGGACATTGATCTCTGAGAGGTAGCAAGTAACCAGGTGAGTGAGCCCTGTACTCATCCCAAGGTGCTGCCTAAAGAGCGTTTCTAGCTCACAGCACAGGACAGTGAATCCAGGCATTGCTCAGCAGAGTCCTGAATTAAGGATATAGAAGTGGGAGAACAGAGGGAACCAGGCAGCAAGAGTTCACAGGACAATGTGCCAGAAAGAACACTGTGGCGAGGATGCTATGGAGATCTGTAGAAGATGTTCCTTGAGACTTCAGCTGAGTACTGATCAGTAAGGCTGGGGAAAAAAAAAAACACGTGAAAGAATTATAATGATACATCTTCAGGGTTCACCTAAGCCCAGCAATAGTTTGTGCTTTCACTAGCCTGAGTGGAAAATCGTTGTGAAGAGATTCGGGGCTCTTCCGTTCTCAAGGCCTGTCTGATGTGCATTTATTACCCTTTACTTCCTTGCTCATGATGATCATGCCACAGAGATTTATAATTAGAAAAAGAGTTTGTGCCCTTAATTTTTGGTTTCTGTGGATAAAACTTTACCTAATTTCATTATTGATGTTTTGCTGTGGTTTAGGTTATGCCAGCCTAGTGATGATATCTGGTTTCTGTGTGGATATATGTATTTATTAATTTATTTTGGTGGAGCTGTAGGGCAGAGTAAAAAGCAACATGACTTGCATAAGACCAAAACAAAACAACAACAACAGAAAAAGAATAGAGAAATTGGATTTCATCAATTAATTAAAATTTTTGCTTGTCAAAGGAAACTATCAATTAAGAAAGAAAAAAAACCCCACAGAATGGAAGCAATAACTTGCAAATTATATATCCCGAAAGGGTATAGGATACAGAATGTGTGTGTACACACACAACCATGAAAAGATAAATAACCCAATTTAAAATTGGGCAAATTATCTGAGTGGATATTTCTCCAAATGAATGGCCAATAAGCACCTTAAAAGATATCTTTATGAAAATACATTCCAAAACTATGAGATACTATGATACACCTACTATACTCAAAAGAGAACCAGAATATAGTAAGTATCTTCAAGAATGTGAAGAAATCAAACCCCTCAAAAATGGCTGATGAGAATATAAAATGGCCCATCCTCTGAGGAAGAAAGTTTGGCAGTTAATTAAAAGTTAAACATAGAGTTTTATGACTCTGTATTATCCAGCAATTTCATAACTAGAATAAAAATGCATATGCACAAAAGAACTTATAAATAATTTTTCACAGAAGCATTTTTTATAATAGCCCAAATGTAGAAAGAATCAAAATATTCACAAATCAATTAATGGATCAACAAAATAAGATACATTTAAGTAATGGAATTTTTTTGAGCCATAAAAAGGAATGGATACATGCTGAAATATGGATGAAACTTGAAAATTTTATGCTAAGTAAAAGAAGCCAGATACAAAAAGCCACACTTTATGTGAGATCATTTATATAAAATATCCAAAGTAAGTAAATCCATAAAAACAGAACATAGTTAAATGGGTTCTAAGGGACAGTGGGAAAGGGGACTTGGAAGTTACAGGAATTCTTTCATTTGGGGTACTATAAATGTGTTAGAATGAGATAATGGCGATTATTGCACAATATCAATAAACTAAAATCACTGCCTTGTGCATTTTAAAGTGGTTTAAATGATGAATTTTATGTTATTTGAATTTAATCTTAATTTTTAAAGTTTTTAAAAAATCTATGGTGCTATGGTATCATCTTAAAATTCAGGACTTTCACCTTAAATAATAGAAATATTACTGGGAAATTACACTTTTTAGAAATAGAATTATATGTTAACTTTCTATGATGTCCTCTTTAACTTGAGATGTAGACTATTACTCCTGTAAGAACCTTTTCTAGCTATTAATTTTACAACACATCTCTAAAGATTATAAAGTTTCACCTGATGTGTTCAAAGGGAAGGTTGCTTAAGAGCATTCTGTAAGTGAGAAAAAGAATTTGGGTCAAACTTAAGCTCCAGAGTGATAGTGAAGATACAGGAAGATATTGCATAATCACAAAAAAAGCAAGCTCCAAAAAAAATAGAGCACATCACTTCTGGAAATGAAAAGAAGTTACTAATTTATACATTGATTATTGATAAATCTGTATTTATGTGGAAGTATAAAAGTCAAATGAGTAGGATGTGCCTTGGATTCATGGTAAGGTGATCAAATAGAACTTATCTGTAATATTTTATTTATTTTGTTTAAAAATAGGCAAAGGAGCCTGGCATGCAGGCTCATACCTGTAATCTCAGTTACTTGGGAAACTGAGGCAGGAGGATTTGAAGCTAGCCTGGGCAACTTAGTTAGACCCAGTCTCAAAATAAAAAATAGAAAGGGCTGGGGATATAACTGAATGGTATAGCATCCCTGGGTTCAATCCCCAGTACTTCAAAAATAAATAAGTAAGTAAGGAAAGAAAGAAAGAAGGAAAGAAGGAAGGAAGGAAGGAAGGAAGGAAGGAAGGAAGGAAGGAAGGAAGGAAGGAAGGAAGGAAGGAAGGAAAGAAAGAAAGAAAGGGAAAGGGAAGGAAAGGAAAGGAAAGGAAATGCATTTCTCTGGGTATATGTTCATACAATGCTCACAACAATCCTGTGAAGTCGTTGTACTGTTCTCCCACATGAGAGAAGATGAAACTGATACACACAGAATGACTGAGCCAACAGTGACATGCCCAAGGTCACACAGTATTGATAAACCTGGAGGCCAGGCCTAGATCCAGACTCTCTTATTACTATTGAATTCTGTGTTTCATTTTGAATAGGTTTTCTATAACAGGGAGCAAATAAATGGTACAGTGATTGAATAGCACCCAGCACAGTATGTTTTGTTTGTGTGGGTTTTTTTGTTTTGTTTTGTTTTTGTTTGTTTGTTTGTTTTAGGATAGGTGGTATGTTTTTAGACTGATAGAAATGATTCCTTTGGGAGGGAACAATGGAGGGAGCAAAGTCTTTAGGAAGAAGTGGGATCCACTGCCCTAGAGGAAGAGCTGCCTTAGAAGGGAGCACTGGAAGACTTCCATAAAATACAGAGAAAGGTGGGAAAGAGCGCCTCACTCAGACAGGAAGTGGATATTGGGTGGACAATGCAGAAGAGGAAGTCAAGTCTTCAGCTCAGTGTGGGGATGAAGGAGGGACGTGGGCATTTGAGGAGAATGAAGAAGGCAGAAAATATTGTTGGGGGAGGGAGGATAGTAAGCCTGAGGGGGTCAGGGTTGGATTGGTGGAAAGTTTTGACGGCTCACTGGAGTTTGTGGTCACAGAATTTTAAAAGAAGACAAGTCAGACAGTGGAGTGTTTTTCTCCCTCCATGTTCATCTACTTGGGGGCTAGTGCTGAGCAAGTCAGTCGTCAAGACAACTATGTAAAAGTTCAATTAAGTAGATAAATATGCTGAATTTTGAAACACTAATTAACGTTTGCCAGTAGGACTAGAAAGGAAATTCAGATTTGTGTATGAAGCAATACAAGCAAAAATGTCATAGTGCATACAGAAAACTGCATGTAGTTTAGTGTTTGGGGAGTAAAATGTGGACAAAGAGGAAGGGAGGGTATCAGGAGACATTCTAGAAAGATCAGTGGCTTAGTATTTTGTTGTTGTTGTTGTCATTGTTATTGGAAGGTAAAGTTATAAAAGTATCAGATAGCAAAAGCATGCAATGTCATATATGGCAAGAATTTATTTGTTGGCAACAGATAGAGAGCCATTGTAGTGTTTTAATGAGAAGAATGATTTGGTTGGTTTTGTATTCAGAAGAGATTTCTTTGGCAATAGTGTGGAGCCTATATTGAAGAGGGCCAATATTAGAGATATGCATTCTGTGGTGGACAAAACAATAGCTCTATAATTATGCCCACCTCCCAGGCCTTCAAACCTAGTAGCCTGTTGCCTTACATAGCATATGGGATTTTGCATATACCATGAAGGATCTTTAGATAAGTGGATTATCTGGGGGTGGACCTAGTGTTATCACAAGGGTTCTTATGGGGGAAAAGGGAAGAGATGTGAATACAGAAGCAGACATGAGGAAGAAGGCGAGATTTGAAGATGCTATACTGTTGATTTGACAGTGAAAAAAAGCCAGGGTGTACAGGTGGTCTCCAGAATCTGGAAAAGACAAGGAACTTGCAACCCTCAAGAGCCTCTAGAAGGTGCACAGTGCTTCCAACACCATCGTATTAACCCAGTGAGATTTCTGACGCTCAAAACTGTAAGATCAACAGGAGTTGTGTTAAGCCATTAAGATTGTAGTAATCTTTTACAGCAGCAACGGTATTTCAACTAGGAGTTTATTGCCGTGATCCAGGTAAATGGTTGTGACTCCTGAGCAATGATTGGGAACAGCAAGGATGAGCTCACTGCATACTTATTAGAGTTGTGACCATAGGAAAGTCTTGTTCTGGTGCCTAATTCAAAAGGAAATTTACTCTGAAAGAGGACATGATGTGGCAGATGACTAATTTACCACCATAAATCATTCCTTTCTTTCTAAAATACAAACATGTTGCCAGAAACTTACTGTTGGAAAGGGATTGCATTTCTCAATCTGCCTCTAACTAATGGTCCTATGCTTAGTTCTTGCCAACAGAATGGGAACAGATATGTTGTGTGTCACTTCTGAAGTCAAAGCCCTTAAAAAGGGGGTGTGCATCTTTACCCCTTCTTCTTCATTCACTGGCTAAATGTAGGATTCTGAGGTTTTCTAGGTAGCAGGATGGCTAATGGGTAAAAATCCATAATATCAAAGGAGGTCCCAAAATCTCCACATGGAAGATTATCTGTTGGGCAGTGATACACACATGGGTCAGTTTGTTAAGCAAGATAAGAAATTCTTTCTTTTTTTTAAAGACACTTATTTTGAGGATTTATTTATTTTCATTCTAAAAATTAGAATAAAAATGAAATGCTGTTTTAATAAAATATTAAAAATGTGTACCATCATTAAGGGGATGGCAGAAGTTGATATAGAGTTTTGAAAAGATGGAGATTCATGCTATACAGTGGCAATAGACTTGAGTAAACTTGGCTGACAATAACAAAGTACCTATTGAGCTTATAGCTTTAAGTTAGAAGGTCGGTTGGATTTGCTTGTTAGTGACTGTATTTAAAAAGTTATTAGAATAAAGATAAGCTCAGTTATGCATTGACTTGCATGCAAGCAAAAATGAAAGGGGTAGGAGTAGCCTAGTATTTTGCGGTCAGGAAATCTGCATCATTCTAGAACTCAAACATTAATGAATGAGATTTAGAAGGTTGGAACAACAAAGACCCTTCAACTTATCTTTTCTCAATTAAGTGACGCAGTCCTAAAACAAACATCAGATTAAAGATATTTTCTTCCCATCTGAACACCATTGTTTCAAGCAACTTTCGGATAGGCATCAAGTTAAAAGAAAAAATGTAGGGCAAAAAGTTGAAGAAATAAGGGACAATGTGTAAGATTAAAACCAATATCCTGGCATAAGGAACTACCTGGAGGCACACAGAACAGGAACCCATGAGGTTCTTGAAGAAGCTATGTTGCCAAATAATTCTCAATCCTGAGCAAAAATGCTAATGAATGTTTAAGCATCATCCTCAAACCATAAAACTTATACAAACAGGAAGCTCTACAGAATCAATGAACATGCCTCAATGTCCATTCCAGATATGGTCATCAGACAAGAAAGAGCCTCCTAGGTATGGAGTTGGTATCATAGGGTGCTAGGAGCCACAAGCAAATAATATGATGCATGGCACTTTCGGTTGTAAGGTGACACCAGCTAGCCATTGAGATGATATGATTATGTTAAGATTTACATTCATATGGAAATTGGACTCCTGCTGTTCACCTTGGCCTGCTACGGGACTCATGTTACGGGACTCCTGGAGAGTTCCCATTGGTTGGGGAAGGATAGTAGGAGGGAATTCCGGGGGAGGTCTGGGGCCCCCGGTTCCGGTAGACGCGCGCGTGGGTGGACCGGTTTTGGCTTGCCGGCACATACGGAGTATTGGCGGCTTTTTCAAAAATAAAGTTTTGTTCCTGCCTGAGTGGCTCGTGATTCTGTGCCCAGCCAGACTGAGGCAATTGGTGGCCTGGACGGGGAACGCCTGAAACTTAGAGGTGAGTAAAATTGCTCGCCCCTGAGGGAAGGCAACAGAATGGGTGACCATTTCAAAAAACAATGTGTTCTTGTTTTGATTTATTTTGTTTTTATTTCAAGCTCCCTAGCCCTAGAATTTTCTCAGGCAAACTGGGAAAAATGGTTGGCTCAAGGTTTGAAGTTATTCGGCCCTGAGAAAGAGAAAATTGATATAACCATTCTCTGCTCCGTTTTTGTTTCATTCTGCTTCGGCTTTGTTTTATCCTATCTTATTGGGTTACGTTACCTTTATAGTAGATTAGAATCTAGTAAAAAACAAACCGAAAAACTGTTAAGTAAATTGTTAGAGGTCCAAACTATGGTAGAAAAAACACTAGGTCAAGCAAAAGAGAAGGTCTCTCAAGCTAGTCAGACAGAGGAAAATTTAAAGAAAGAAAGCTTAGAGGAAAAACAGCCATCAGGTGGAGAATTACAACAGGAGGCTGCTACTAACTCCGTTCTATCACCAGAGGGCGTAATTCAACCAACAGCTCCATCTACAGCTGAGCGGCCCTCAACTCCCGTAGTTGATGGACAGAATTCTGAGGCAGGACCCCAAAGATTAGCATGCCCTGTACTTGAGCAGGCAGGAGGGCAACAAATTCACCGTGCTTTAGATTTCAAAATAGTAAAGCAATTAAAGGAGGCTGTAACAACCTATGGGCCGCAAGCTCCCTTCATGGTAAGCATGGTCGAATCTGTTACCAACTTGGACATGACACCAGCAGATTGGGCTAACATGTGTCGATCTGTGCTAAATGGAGGACAATATTTGTTATGGAAGGTTGCCAATGAGGAATTTTGCATGGAGACAGCTAGGCGAAATGCAGAAGCCAGTTACCCTCAAAGAAATCTAGATATGTTATTAGGAAAGGGACCTTATGAGGGTCAAAGACAGCAAATTGAATATGACCCTGGCGTATACGCACAAATTGCTGTAGATGCAGTAAGGGCATGGGAAACTTTACAGGGGCATGGAGATTTACAAGGTCAATTATCTAAGGTAATACAAGGAACTAATGAACCTTACACTGAATTTGTAGATAGACTTATTCAGTCAGCCTCTAGGATATTTGGAAATACAGAACAGGCAATGCCATTTATAAAACAACTGGCTTATGACCAAGCAAATCGTTGCTGCAGAGAGGTCATTAGACCATGGAGACATAAAGATTTAAACACATATATTAAATTATGTAGAGACATTAATGAACAAGGGCAAGTCTTAGCAGCAGTACAACAGGCTTTAGATGCTAGGCCAAAAACATGCTATAATTGTAATCAAACAGGACATTTTAAAAGGAGTTGCCCCATAAGAGGAGGGTTTAACAAAACTAGGTATCAAAGGAATAAAATACCGGGTATTTGCCCACGATGCCATAGAGGGAAACATTGGGCTAATGAATGCCGTTCTCAAACCACCATAGAGGGTATTCCGTTATCAAAAAACGGACAAGGACCAAGTGTTTACCCACGATATCGTGGAGAAAGGTATCAGGCTCCATTGCCAAAAAACGTACTAGAGGGCCCAATGCCCCGGGGCCCAAAACCACAAATATACGGGGCAATGGAGGAACCCAGCAGCACCATCAAGGTAGTGCCCAGGACGCATTATCCATTAAATCCCTCATCAGACAAACTAGAGGGAGCGCAGGGTTGGACATCTGCGCCTCTGCCAGAGCAGTACTAACTCCAGAGATGGGAGTTCAAATCATTCCCACAGGAGTAAAAGGACCTCTTCCCCAGGGAACAGTAGGCTTATTATTGGGACGCAGTTCTTCTACACTAAAAGGACTTATGATAAGTCCTGGGGTAATAGATCCCGATTATGAGGGTGAAATAAAAATTATAGCTAGTTCTCCAAGAGGTATATCAGTAATTTCACCAGGAGATAGAATAGCACAGTTATTAATAATACCCAGCCTGCATGATAAATTTTCCAGTTGTGATGTAGAAAGAGGTTCCAAGGGATTAGGCTCCACAGGTATAGATTGGGCTATGCTGTCTTTAAATTTAGATTCTCGCCCAGTGCTAAAATTAAATATTCAAGGACATGACTTTAATGGGCTGCTGGACACAGGTGCTGACCTCAGCATCATATCTCATCAAGAATGGCCAAAACATTGGCCATTACAACAAGCCACTCAAATGCTTCGAGGCCTAGGAGTGGCAACAAATCCCCATAGAAGTGCTATGGTATTAGATTGGAGGGATCCTGAAGGATGTGAAGGAACTATGTAGCCCTATGTATTGGATCATCTTCCCGTAAATTTATGGGGACGAAATGTCCTAGATCAATTAGGATTGACATTAACAAATAACATCAATCCTAACGTGCCCACTACTAGGGCTAAACAAGGCTTTAGGAAAGAAAAAAGATTAAGAGAACAAGAACAAGGTATGACAGCACCTATTCAAATAGATCAAGAAATAAATAGACATGGATTGGGTTTTCAGAAAGGGCCACTGAGACAATCAAAATTACTTGGAAATCAGAAAGACCAGTGTGGGTTCCTCAGTGGCCCCTGACTAAAGAAAAGATACAAGTAGCCCATGACTTGGTCAGACAACAATTAGCGGAAGGACATATACAACCTTCCGTATCCCCCCATAATACTCCCATTTTTGTCATTAAAAAGAAATCTGGTAAATGGAGATTATTACAAGATTTAAGAGCCATTAATAATGAGATGGTTATTATGGGACCTGCTCAATCAGGGATTCCCCAATTGTCTGCTTTACCAAAAACCTGGCATGTTTTAGCTATAGATATTAAAGATTGTTTCTTTTCAATTCCAATTCATCCCAAGGATAGTCCACATTTTGCATTTACTATCCCTGCACTGAATCATGAAGGTCCTGATCAGAGATATGAATGGAAAGTACTCCCTCAAGGGATGGCCAACAGCCCAACTATGTGTCAAATTTATGTTAATAAAGCAATCCAGCCACTTATAAATCAAAATCCTGAACTACAAATATTTCACTATATGGATGATGTGTTATTGGCACATAAAGATAAAAACACATTGCTAGAATGTTATGCCACACTTACAAACTTATTGAAAAATTATAATCTAGAGATAGCAATAGATAAAGTACAATTAAATCTTCCAATTAATTATTTAGGAGTTCTATTATCCTCAACCATGGTCCGTCCACCAAAAATTCAAATACGAGTAGATCAACTCAAATCACTTAAAGACTTTCATAAGTTATTGGGAGACATAAATTGGATAAGGCCTTATCTAGGCATACCAACAGGAGAGTTGGGACCTTTATTTGATATTCTAAAAGGTTCATCAGATCCAAATTCACCCCGCATGTTAACGCCTGAAGCAAGAAAAGCATTAAAAATCATTGAAACATATATGGAAAATATGCATTTGGATAGAATTGATATAAGTTTGCCTTTATTATTTATTGTACTACCAACAAAAAATATTCCTACAGGAGTATTTTGGCAAGAAGGTCCATTATTGTGGATACATTTATCTTATTCTCCTAACACTATTCTTACTAGATATTCTGAGGCTGTAGGACAATTAATACTCAAAGGAATAAGAGCAGCAAAGGGAGTGTTTGGGATTTCTCCCAATAAAATTATTACTCCATATACTATGAATCAAATTGATGAGTTAGCTAATGAGTTAAATACTTGGGCAATAATCATGTGTAAAACTAGTGTTTCATTTGATAATCACTTACCATCTAATCCTTTGTTGTCTTTTTTGTCTAAGCATCCTGTAGTTTTTCCAAAAATGACAAGAAAAACCCCTATCATAAATGCTCCAAATATATTCACTGATGGGTCAAACAATGGTACAGCAGCAGTACTTACTCCTGATCAAACTTTTACATTTTTAGTACCCAAACAATCAGCTCAAAAGGTAGAGCTTAATGCAGTATTACAAGCTTTTATGATGTTTAAAGATTCTGTATTTAATTTATTTTCTGATAGTCAGTATGTAGTTAATGCTATAGTATCCCTTGAAGATGCTGGTAGGATTTCACCTTCTTCCACTGTTTTCTCTTTGTTTTCCGCTATACAAAGTCTAATCTGGGACAGAAAAGATCCATTCTTTATAGGACATATCAGGGCACATACAGGATTGCCTGGAGCCCTTAGTATGGGCAATGAACTAACAGATAAATCTACACATGACATACATATTTTCTCCACAATAGAAGAAGATATAAATTTTCATAAAAGGTTCCATGTCAATGCTAATACTTTACAAAAGCGTTTTAAAATAACTAAAGAACAAGCCAGACATATAATAAAACAATGTCAAAATTGTGTGACCTTTTTACCACAAGTTAATCTTGGAGTCAATCCTAGAGGACTGATACCTAACCATATTTGGCAGATGGACATCACACACTTGCCAGAATTTGGAAAATTAAAATATTTACATGTTACAGTTGATACTTCTTCTGGATTTTTGATGGGCTCCCTTCATGCCCGAGAGAAAACTAAAGATGTTATAGCTCATTGCTTACAAAATTTTGCCACTGTGGGCGTTCCAAAACAGTTAAAAATGGACAATGGTCCTGGTTATCCTTCCACCCCTTTTAAACAATTTTGCTCATCATTTGGCATTACTCACATAACAGGAATTCCATACAATCCACAAGGACAAGGCATAGTTGAAAGAGCTCATCAAACTATTAAAATGTACTTATTAAAACAAAAGGAGGGAATTAGAAAAGGGTATATATCCCCCAAAGATAAACTTAAAATAACCCTTTTTACTCTAAACTTTTTAAATTTGGATTCATCGGGACTTAGTGCTGCAGAAAGACATTTGTATCCAAAAAATGTACATAAGCCTAAGGTACTTTGGAAAGATATTCTAACAGGACAATGGAAAGGTCCGGATCCAGTGATAGTCTGGAGTCGGGGCTCTGTCTGTGTTTTTCCACAGGAGGAACAGCAGCTGATTTGGATTCCAGAGAGATTAACCAAAACAATTTCTACAGAAAAAGAAGATGATTTGACTCAAATCCATGACAGCTGATATCCAGAACTCCAGCTTGGCTATTCTTACATCTTCGACAGTGATCAACCAGGATGCTTTTTTCAATATCTATTTTATTATTGCTTTTCCCACATCATAAAGTTCCATTTTAATTTTGAGCTCATACAGACATAAATTAATGTTTTTCTGATCAGTTTTATTTTTTGACTATGGAGTTTTTAAACATTGCAATGGAGATTTTACCTAGGTAATCTACAAGGCCTTTACTATTGTCTTATATGTTGTATGTTACGTGTGCACATTTCTGTTTTGTGTCGTATGTCTGTATGTGCGTATGTCCATATATCATATATGAGGAGCGCTCATAAAAATATGGATCCCAAATTTTTTTTTATTATTCATGTGATTTTAATGATTTAATTTAATTTGGGTAAACAGCTGTTGAAGACTGTTTTAATATGTGTACAAATAAGCAGGTTAACAGATCTGTTTGTTTACTTTCACCTTTCCTTTTCATTATATTTAATAATTCTGTTCAGGATAATGTAAATTTTTCTAAAAATTGTTTTCTTAATACCTGTTGAAATGTTACTTTTTTTTTTCTTCTTCTCTTTTCTTGCCATCATTGTCAATCCCTATTTTCATCCCAGTGCCGGTGAAGACAAAGATGAAACCAAACTACAACTTCTTCAATAATTACCACAACAAACTGTATAAACTGATGCATCAATGAATAATAACTCAACAAGTAATGCTCAATCACTGAGTCAATTTATTTTGGGAGGAAATGGACATATTGATAGATTCCTCCACTTTGAACTGCTTACAAAACTTGCCTGGACTATGTATCACTTGTATGCATTGTGCTCTATCTGTTGATGCAGCGAATTATGGTAGTGCTGGCGTATCTTTGCTGTAGCATCACCAGTGATGCAATTTTTCCTAAAGAGCCGTCTATTGACTTGATGTCGTGGCATTTCTGTATCCTCCTCCCTTCTACTAGTGATGGTCTAATTTGGGGGGCCAACTGAGGTGAGGCAAAGAACTTCACCCCCCCACCGGCACCAAGGTCAAATTTGGGGGCCAACAGAGGTGAGGCAAAGAACCTCACCCCCCCACTGGTGCATAGGCCTATCCACAGGTATGGCTATATACTGGACCGGTAGTCAGTGACGGGTATGATTCAGTTGCAGTGGTATCAACCTAAGACAGGAGGCTGACGCCTAGAGGTCAGTTTTCCGATGACGGGTAAGAACCATATGTTGAATTGGACATACCTAACAGGCAGGGTCCCTAGCCACATTGCCTGTTGCTTAATTAAACAGAAGGGGGCAGATGCTAGGAGCCACAAGCAAATAATATGATGCATGGCACTTTCAGTTGTAAGGTTGGGGAAGGATAGTAGGAGGGAATTCCGGGGGAGGTCCGGGCCCCCGGTTCCGGTAGATGGATGCGTGGGTGGACCGTTTTTGGCTTGCCAGCGCGTACGGAGTATTGGCGGCTTTTTCAAAAATAAAGTTTTGTTCCTGCTTGAGTGGCTCGTGATTCTGTGCCCAGCCAGACTGAGGCAACAGGGAACAACAGGCTATATGGAATTCCAACCAGAAAGCTGGCTCAATACCTAATCAAGTACGATTTCAATTTTGCCAGCCATCAGTGACTACTGTATGGTCCCCATTGTCCTTTTAGATTGTTGAATGCCCCAAATGACAACAAATAAACAATTAATAAAACAGAACTAAAATTTTCAGAACTCACTACAGTAAGAAAGAACACTACTTTGATCATAGCTCAGCAGTACCCAGAAGAAAATAATCAGAAGTGGAATATCTGTAGGGTTTCAGAGTCTGGGTTCAATTGGTTTGAGGCAAGTCATTCAAGGCGAGGAACTGTTTGAGAGGATGTAAGACTTTAGTATTGGTCCATGCAAGTGAAAGAAATGTCATGAAGCAAAGCCTTTTTAGGTAAGCTGTTGTTGATAAGTGAGCTATTTACCCAGGTGAACAGACTGTTGTGTCTGGGGGAGACAAATGATCTGTGGAAATTTCCTGAGGTAACCATTAAACTGTTTCTTGCTTTATGGCTTTGTCTTTCCTGGTCAAAATGTTGCTGAAAAAACAACAAAGTTGTGGTCCACAATATTCTTCTACCTTGGATCAACACCTATGGTCTCAATTCTTACTATTTGAGCTATCCTCTTCAGATTTCTCCTGGACACCATGAAATGGCTGTCAGAGAGGTCTTCTAATCCAAATGTTGTCAAATCCATGAGGAATCACATCCAAGTCTGGTGGAGACCTGGGATTAAAGGAGAGAATTGGTGTGTTCTGTATTTAGAAAGACGTTTGTACATGGATATTGGCTGTATAGTTGTATGGACAGTGTAGAAAACAACTAATCACCAAAATTGTGTACTTCCCTTGCATTGTATAGGACTATCTCTGGGAATTATCTCCTGGGGACCACATTTCCCAGCTTCTTATGTAATCAGGTAGAGCCATGTGACTAGTTCCCAGCAGTGTTAATAGAATGTGAATGGAAATGATGTAGGTCACTTCAAAATCTAAAATCTGTAAAACAGATGTGAATTCTCTTCCTCCATTTGGCATAGAAGGCAGATCATTTTGGAACTTCAGGGGGGAGGCAAAACCACAAATGGATGGAGCATGGGTGTATGGGTTTCCACATGTGAAAGGTTGTCCACAGACCAGACCTACCTACAGCATTTTTTAAAGTAAACTTCTATTAGGTTAATTCACTGAGATTTGACAGTATATTTACTTATAACAGTAGGAAGCATTATCCTAACTTGTGATGTGGATGATCATAAAACATGGACTATACATATATATAAATAAGATCATAGACTGACAGTTGATATAGTGATTAAAAATTCAATTCAAAGACATATTTATAGAATTATGTCATTTTGCAAAAACAAAAATAGCATCTATAAATAGAAGAAATAGTTAAGAATATCCATTTTTAATTATAAAATGTTTGAACATTGATTATTTTAATCTTATTCTTTACACTTTCCTGAGTTTTCCCAAATGCTCTTTAATTAAAGTGAATTATTTTTGGTATAAGGAAAATGAAGAATTTTTAAAAAGATATAGCTTTTCATAGCCACAATGACTAGCATTAAGACATAAATCATAATTTACAAGTCCTATATATAATAGGGCCTCAAGAAATACTTACTTAATAATTATGATAATATACAACAACTTCTAGTTTTCCAGAATTGATGATGTCACAGAGGGCCCTTGAGGAGTTTACTCAAGTTTGGGTTTGAAGATGCTCTTTTTTCAAAAAGTCAATTTTATTAAAAGTCTATTCTTAAAAATCTTAATATCCAGTAAGTAGCATCATTATAAACTTTCAAAGCCCATTTAAGAAGTATAGGCTGAAACATCAGCTCCCCAGACATGACTGACATAGTGTAGTGATTCATATTTAAGAACCATAATTATGGCAAGAATCTGGTTCCTGAAGTCACCTGGGATCCTAGTGGAGTTGCTGGCAGTGGCATCTTTCTCCCCAGAGGAATGCTGAAGTGCCATCCAGTTCTGACTACCTGTGAAAACACACTTTCTATCACCATGGCAGCAAGACTGGTCATCTTGATGAAACAGGTTTCTGTTCTGAGTCCCAATAAGGGTAAAATCTTCACTTCCAGACACAGGATGAGTCATTGCTTTTGGCCTCATTAGGAGAGTATAGACCTTCTGTCTGCTAACAAAACCATTTAACCTGATGATTAAAACCATGCAGCCAAGCAACGCGAATTCCAGCAAGCAATTCCAAATCCTAGCTTTGCTTTGGAAGACAAGGTGAACTAAGAAAGAAAGCAAAGCAAAACAAAGCAAGCTATAGGAAACCCCATTAACCCTTTAAAAGTGTGTGTGTTTTTCCAAGACTCAGAACCAATCTGGTTGTTAGAGAAAAAGTTTGGTTAAAGTCAAAGGTAGCATAGGAAGTCAAATCAGTCTACCCCCTCCCTCGAAATGAAGAACAAACAAGTTGTTAGGTTGAAAAGTTCTTGCTTGAATATGACCTCTTCAGAAGAGAACTGGAGACAGAGGAAAGGAGGCTGCTGAAACAAAGGATTGAGTGGACAGAAACAGAAGCCCCAGTGAACGGCTTTGTATGGAGAGCAGCTGATCAGGCAGTTGGGAATATTCTGAAGCAACCATGTGGCTTTTGAAATCATAGACATATTTTGCTGAGAGAAAGAACATGAGATTAAGCTAGACCACAAGAAGAGACTGTTCAATTCAAATCTGACTGTCAAAGTAAGACGTCATGGTCAAATTTTTTCTCTCTCTCACACATACACAATGCATTAAAAAACATAGCCAGCAATCTAGACATTTTCTCTCCTTCCCCAACTCCCCACGTGTACAGGCAGACTTCACAGCAAAGAGCTAATTGAAGCATCATTTTTTTAAAGGCCACTCTAAAATTTCACAATCTTTAATACAGCAACTCTGCCAATACGCTTGTGTGAAAATTTGTGCTGAAGGTTCTAGTTCTAAACAGAGCATCATTGGAATTTTGTGAAATGACAGCAGCATGATTCTTCAGTGGCATGAAAAGAAAGGCTAATAATTTGTCCATAAGAGTTATGAAGATTTAAGAGCATCTTTAGTGTGTGTAGCATGAATGCATTGTAAAAAAAAATACAATGTAGAGCAGTTGGATAATAAGACAGCAAAACCAAGGGAGATCCATCCAAGATAGACTGAAAGATGAAAAACACAGCTCCATGTGCAATTAATTAGAGGGTGAGTCAGAGGTACCCTTAGGTTCAAGGTGCACTGTAGATGGATTGCAGCAAGTGAATCCTTGGTAGCTCTGAGCAAAAGCCATTTTGATTTCTCAGAACAAAGCATTGAGAGAAATCCAATAAAGTAAACAAAATAGATTCAGGCTCCAGAGACCTCCAACAAAATAGGGTTACTAAGGAGAAAATGCCCAAATATGAATTGTAAAGTAAACAAACATAGGAAATAAAGAGCTACTGACCAGATTTAGTCTGAAATGTGCTAGTCAATTGAATTTCACATTCCCTAAAGCAGTTTGATTTTGCTTGGGTTGGAGGGATATATGATTTTCCACCTAAATGAACATGGCAATTGTTAGTAACAGAATGCATAATAACAAGGCATGATGATGGCACAGTACCTGTAGAAGTTACAAATTTTTTCTTTAAAAATCTATGTTACTTAAGATCTACTAACAGCCCCGTGCCCATCTTCCATATGCATGATAAGAATACTGGCTAACTTATTCTGGTTTCTCTGTGACATCTACCTTTCTAGGAAATTCAGACAGTAATTTCTCAGCAATGTTAGTCTCTCAGCTCCCCTTCTTTATGTTTCTGTCTCTAAATGTTCATTACATTAAATAAGGGGTTCAGAAAACAGAGGCTATGATTAAATTGTGAATGTTGAATTTGCTCCATATTCCACCTTAGGAAAAAAAGCATGTTTAAAGATGAAGGGAAGATTCCTGCAACTCAGGAAGCTGAGGCAGGAGGATTACAAGTTCAAAGCCAGCCTCAGCAACAGCGAGGTGCTAAGCAACTCAGTGAGATCCTGTCTCTAAATAAAAAATATGAAATAAGATTGAGGATGAGTGGTTGAGTGCCCTGAATTCAATTCCTGGTATCAAAAAAAAAAAAGTGTGTGTGTGGGGGGAATCTTTCCATCCATGAGATATATTCAGATATTAGAATAATAATTAGTTACCTAGAATCTTCATTTTACCTCTTCACAAACTGAACTAGTATAAGCCCCAAGTGAAACAGGGCTAAAAATCTGAGAGACATTTAGATGATCTTCATTATATTTTGTCTTCTTTCTCGATATCTTATTAGTAAGGATTTATACATCCACAGAATAAGGATTTAAAGTTGTGGAGAGTTAAGCAGTACTAAATTCCTGGTTTGTCAAAGATTGTTCCACAGGTTAGCAATTGTTTGAGTCATTCCATTTTCAGATTGATTTTTGAATTTTCTAGGTTCTTTTATTAGTCATACTTGTTACATTGCTATTAGATATATGAGGATGTATTTCTCTGAAATATCTCATTTTAACTTTACACCAAGAGTCTCAAAGTACCACCATTTGGGATGTCCCTGTTTTATGATTCCAAAACAATCCTAAAATCAATGTCCTAGATGGGAAATACCCGTGACCAGTATCAAGTGATCACCATCATTAATTCTCCAACATCATTCCCATTCAGAAGAGTTCCAGACTGGATTATGGAAGAAATGATGAGATGGAGTCAGGAGTACAAGATATTTACTAGAGAAAAACACTTGGGAAGAAAAAGGGAGAAAGCAGAACTGGGCATAGGGAGAAACTAAATACCAATAGAGTCGGAACAAACTGTGGACAACCTGACTGGAAGCTGTCCACAGAGTCCAGACCATAAGTGTTCCACAACAAATTGAAATGGCCAGTCTCGATACTCCTCTCCTAGTCAGTCAAATTCTATGTAGGCTGCTCCAAGAAGGGCATGACCTTGAGCAAGGTGAGTCTAGGCAGTTGAGAATTGAGGATGCTTGACGATCACACTTACCAGAAAATGAGCTTTTGAAGGGATCTGGGAAGTGTTTCTTCATGTTTACTAAAGAAATTTGTAAATTTCCCTTCTGAAAATGGTCCCTATTTATATGTCCACACTAAAACTTGTACGTGAATGTTTAAAACAGTATTAATAGGAAAAAAAAATTGGAACAGCCCAAATGTCCATTAAATGATAAAAGGATGAATAAAATTTGGAATATCCATGTGCTAGAATAATATTTGGCAATAAAAAGGAATGGAATACTGCTGGATGCCACAATATGGATGAACCTTGAAAGAATGATAATGAAAATGTCATAAAAGTCCACATACCATATGATTCCTTTATATAATAAGTCTATAGAGGAAGAAAATAGATTTGTGGATTCCTAGGACTTGGAGTGGGGGACCATGGAAGCTGGTGCTAATGAACACAAGGCTTCTTTTAGGGCTATGAAAATATTCTAAACATGGTGGTGACCCACAACTCTAAATAGACTAAAATCACTGAATTGCTGACTTCAAGTGGGTAAATTTTATGATATGTGAAATAGATCTCAATAAAGTCTTTAAAGTCAGCACTAAAGTGAGGGAGGAAAATGTACTTCCTGCTCGCCTCTGAATATGCTCATCATTGTCGTTGTCAACATTATCATCGCCATTAATATTTATAAGGCACTTGTACCAGGCACTCATTTAAAGTGCTTTGCCTCAATTACCTCATTCTATAATAACCATTATTAGTCCCATTCCATATATGATAGAATGACTCTTAGAACTGAATAATTTGTCTACAACTAGAGATTTATTAATGTCAGAACTATGATTCAATCTCTCCTTCTGATTCCAGACTTGCTTAGTGACTTTATTTTCTGTATTTTAGAAATAAAACACCTGTGTGTTAGTGATGCTTTCTAAAAGTAATCCTGTATGATGATATGATGATTTTATATTTTTTGTGTCCTATCCTCTATGAAGCCTGAGAGTTTAAATCATATTTCCTGATAACTCATTTTGCTTTGATTTGGACAATCAAGTTTTAATCTATTTCTCTACCTGGAGGAGCAGATTAACAATCCTTCTCCAGTAAAATCACTACCTACTGGAATCTAGAGAAATCTGATGATAATCAGGCAGTGGTAAAGACTGTGTGTAGTATCTCCCTAGGGAGACACTACATTTTCTTTGCATGTTAGTATGACAAACTGTAGAAGAAACAAGGATACTGAGACTAGGAGGATAATAAAATATGAGTGTGATATTGGATTTTCCCAAACCTGAAGATCAGTGGGTTTTGGATTGTTTTCATAGACGAGTGGTAGACTTCTTGAGGCATGGCATGAAAACATTCCTCACACCATGATCTTAAGTCAGAAAATAAGATTACAAACAAATGATTTCATGTGATGCAGCCTCAAAAAATGTGCCCTGGTCACTTTACTCTCATTCTTCAAGTAGGAGGCTTTTCATCTACCATGTATTAGAAAATATGAGTTCAGAATCCATCTCTGGTGGAATCCCTTGGTGGAAACAAACTAGTTATCTGAGAAACTTGAATCTCATCAGAGGAAGGCATTTCAATGTATACTCCAAACAGATTTATTTTAAAAATAAAAGAACATTTTTGACAAAAAAGATGAATAACTAACAATTTTTGGAAAAAAGTAAGAAAAAATTGAAAACTCATGAAGTTATTGTCACCAAGAAAAAAGAGGGTAGGGTAGACCCAAGTTCATCCTGCCACTGGTGGACACCCATTGTAACTCAGGCCTAACCCAGATCTGCCTCTGCCCACCTGGGCGGGACCCAGGCCCAGGGTAGATCTGGGTCCATCACCCTCACACACACCTGGGAGCTGAGACCTAACCCACTTCCATCTTGGGACACTGCAGACATCGTCATAGCCTTCCCCACGCAGTAGCCTCTACCTCTTGACAACAGACAGAGCCTAGAAGCAGCTGCATCTTAGAGAAGGCATCCCAAAGATAGTGTAAGGCCCACCCTTTCCGCCCATC
Organism: Spermophilus citellus; assembly: GCF_964194105.1. Taxonomy (NCBI): domain Eukaryota; kingdom Metazoa; phylum Chordata; class Mammalia; order Rodentia; family Sciuridae; genus Spermophilus; species Spermophilus citellus. The sequence continues at coordinate 93,741,016 of NC_138189.1, forward strand.
TCTGAAAGACATTGCATCCATCTTAGGGCACCTCCACTGCTATCTTCAGATACCTCCACTATTGCAGCCACCACCGTTAGTTGCAGTAGCATACATCCAGGGACACCTGCAGGGTCTGGAATCCCAACAGGAAGGTGAGAAAAAGATAATCTTCATGGATACTATAAGATTATAGGGTAGAAACTGTAATATCTACGATCCACACTGCAAGAAATGAAGACACATAGACAACATGAAAAAACAAGGGAGGAAAGTGCCCTAAACAAACCATGATACTATGGTAACAGAACCCATGAAAGTGAAGTTGAAGAAATGGCAGAGAAAGAGTTCAGAATGTTCATAATTAAAATGATCTGTGAGTTTAAAAATGACCTAAATGATAAAATACAGGCAAAAATCAATCCAACAAAAAAAAAAAAAGAGAGAGAGAGAGAGAAAATACAGGTAGCAAATGATTACTTCAAGAAAGAGATAGAGACTCTGAAAAAAAACCCAATCAGAAATCCTTGAAATGAAGTAAACAATAAACCAAATAAAAAACTCAATAGAAAGCATCACCAACAGACTAGATCACTTGGAAGACAGAACATCAGATAATAAAGACAAAGTACACAATCTGAAAAATAAAGCTTATTACACAGTGAAGATGGTAAGAAACCATGAACAGAACATCCAAGAATTATGGTACAGCATCAAAAGACCAAATCTAAGAGTTACTGGAATAGAGGAAGGCACAGAGTTTCAAACCAAAGGAATGCACAATCCCTTCAATGAGATAATATCAGAAAATTTCCCAAACATGAAGAAAGAATTGTAAAATCAAGTACAAGAGGCTTACAGGACAACAAATGCACAAAATCACAACAGATCTACACCAAGGCACATTATAATGAAAATGCCTAACATACAGAATAAGGATAGAATCTTAAAGGCCACAAGAGAGAAGAATAAGAGCACATATAGGGGAGATCAATTTGTATCTCAGCAATTTTTCAACCCAGACCCTCAAAACCAGGAGATCATAGAACAACATATACCAAAATGAATGCCAACCAAGAATCTTATATCCAGTAAAACCAAGCTTTAGATTTGATGATGAAATAAAAACCTTCAATGGTAAACAAAAGTTAAAAGAATTCACAACTAGAAAGCCTGCACTACAGAACATACTCTGAAAAATACCCCATGAAGAGGAAATGAAAAACAATGACAAAAATCATAAGAGGGAGGATTACACTAAAGGAAAAACAAATCAAAGGAGAAACCAAGTTAAGTTAAATACCAAAAATAAACAAAAAATGGCTAGTAATACAAATCATGTCTCAATAATAACCCTGAATGATAATGGCCTAAACTCACCAATCAAAATATATAGACTAGCAGATTGGATAAAAAAAATTTTTTAAAAGACCCAATAATATGCTGCCTCCAAGAGACTCATCTGATAGGAAAAGACACCCACAGACTGAATGTGAAAGGTTGGGAAAAATCATATCACTCACATGGACTATGGAAACAAGTGGGGTTTCCATTCTTATATCAAATAAAGTAGACTTCAAGCTAAAGTTAATCAAAAGGGATAAAGAAGGACACTACATACTTCTCAAAGGAACCATATACCAACAAGACATAAAAATTATAAGTATATATACCCCAAACAATGGAGCACCTATATTCACCAAACTCTTCTCATGTTCAAGAGTCAAATAGACCACAACACAACAATTCTGTGTGACTTTAACACACTTCTTTTACCACTGAATAGATCTTCCAAACAAAAGCTGAACAAAGAAACTATGGAACTTAATAATACAATCAATAACTTAGACTTAACTGATATGAAAAGAATATTTCAACCTTCAATGATTGAATACACATTCTTCTCAGCAGCACATGAAACATTCTCTAAAGTAGACCATATTCCACAAAGCAACTCTTAGCAAATACAAAAAAATAAAGATACTACCCTGCATTCTATCAGATCATAATGTAATGAATCTAGAAAACAATTATAAAATAAAAAATAAAAGCTACTCCAACACCTGGAGACTAAATAATTTGCTACTTAATGAAAAATGTATTACAAAAGACATCAAGTGGGAGATTAAAAAAATTTTAGAGGTAAATGAGAACACTTATACAACATATCGAAATCTTTGGGACACTATGAAGCCAACACTAAGAGGAAAGTTCAATGCATGGAGTTCACTCCTTAAAAGAAGAAAAAGTCAACAAATAAATGACCTAACATTACATCCCAAAGTCCCAAAATAAAAAGAACAAACCAACACCAAAATTAGTAGAAGACAGAAAATAATTAAAATCAGAGCTGAAATCAATGAAATTGAAATAAAATAAACAATTGAAAAAAATTCACAAAACAAAAAGTTGGTACTTTGAAAAAAATAAATAAAATTCATGAACCCTCAGCCATGCTAACGAAGAGAAAGAGAGAGAAAACTCTAACATACTTATTAAAGTACTAACATATTAAAGTACTAACATACATATTAAAAAGGAAACATCACAACAGACACTACAGAAACACAGAAAATAATTAGAAATTATTTTGAAAATTTGTACTCCAATAAAATAGAAAATATTAAAAGCATTGAAAAACTTCTAGAGTAATATGATTTGCCCAAATTGAATCAATATGATATACACAATTTAAACAGATCAATTCCAAGCAATGGAATGAATACAAGATGCCATCAGAAGCCTATCAACCAAGAAAAGCCCAGAACTGGATGGATACACAGCTGAGTTCTACAAGACCTTTAACAAAGAACCAATACCAATACTCCTCAAATTATTTTGTGAAATAGAAAAAGAGGGAGCACTTCCAAACTCATTCTGTGAGACCAGTATCACCCTGATTCCAAAACCAGGCAAAGACACATCAGAGAGAAACTTCAGACCAATATTGCTAATGAACATAGATGCAAAAATTCTCAATAAAATTCAGACAAATTGAATACAAAAACATTATAAAAAAAGATAGTGCACTATGATCAAGTAGAGTTCATCCCAGGGATTCAAGGTTGGTTCAACATACGGAAATCAATAAATGTAATTCATCACATCAATATACCTAAAGATAAGAATCATTTGATCATCTCAATAGATGCAGAAAAAGCATTTGACAAAATATAGCACACCTTCATGTTCAAAACACTAGAAAAACTAGGAGTAACAGGAACATATCTCAACATCATAAAAGCTATCTATGCTAGACCCCAGGCCAACAACATTCTAAATGGAGAAAAATTGAAAGAATTTCCTCTAAAAACTGGAATAAGACAGGGATGCCCTCTTTCACCACTTCTATTTAACATAGTTCTTGAAATACTTGCCAGAGCAATTAGACAGACAAAAGAAATTAAAGGGCTACCAACAGGAAAAGAAGAACTCAAATTAGCATTATTTGCCTACAATATGATTCTATACCTCAAAGACTCAAAAAATGCCACCATAAAATTTCTAGAACTAGTAAATAAATTCGGAAAAGCAGCAGGATATAAAATCAACACCATAAATCAAAGGCATTTCTGTGTACTAGTGACAAATCCTCTGAAAGGGAAACGAGGAAAACTACCCCATTTACAATAGCCTAAAAAAAAAAAAACTGGGAATCAACTTAACATAAGAGGTGAAAGACCCCTCTACAATGAAAACAACACTAAAGGAAGAAATTAAAGAATACCTTAGAAGATGGAAAGATCTACCTTGTTCTTGGATATGCAGAATTAATACTGTCAAAATGACCATACTTCCAAAAGCACTATACAGATTTAATGCAATTCCAATCAAAATCCCAATGACATTCCTCATAGAAATAGAAAAAATAATCATGAAATTCATCTGGAAAAATAAGAGACCCAGAATAGTTAAAGCAATTCTTAGCAAGAAGAGTAAAGTAGGTAAGATCAGTAAGATCAGTGTACCAGACCTTAAACTATACTACAGAGCAATAGTAACAAAAATTGTCACCAAAATAGACTGGTAGACCAATAGTATAGAATAGAGGACACAGAGACAAACCGACATAACTATAGTTATATTATATTAGACAAAGGTGCCAAAAACATACAGTGGAGAAAATCTTCAGCTAATGATGCTGGGAAAATGGAAATCCATATGCAATAAAATGAAATTAAATCATTATCTCTCACCATGCACAAAACTCAACTCAAAGTGGATCAAGGACCTAGGAATTAACCAAAGACACTGCGCCTAATTGAAGAAAAAGTAGGCTCAAATCTCCAACATGTCAGGATTAGGCCCTGACTTCCTTAATAAGACTCTTGTACTTTAGTACAAGAATTAAAATCAAGAATCAATAAATGGGATGGATTCAAACTAAAAAGCTTCTTCTCAGCAAAAGAAGAAGAGAGCCTACATTTTGGGAGCAAATTTTTACCACACTCACATCAGATAGAGCAGTAATGTCTAGGGTATATAAAGAACTCAAAAATCTTAAACCCCAAAAAACAAATAACCCAATCAAAAATGGGTCAAGGAACTGAACAGACACTTCTCAGAAGATGATATGTAATCAATCAACAAATATATGAAAAAAATGTTCAACATCTCTAGCAATTAGAGAAATGCAAATCAAAACTACTTTAAGATTTCATCTTACTTGAGTCGGAATGGCAGCTATTAAGAACACAAACAACAATAAGTGTTGGCGAAGATGTGGGGAAAAGACACACTCATACATTGCTGGTGGGACTGCAAATTGGTGCAGTTGATCTGGAAAGCAGTATTGAGATTCCTTGGAAAGCTGGGAATGGAACCACCATTTGACCCAGATATCCCACTCCTCTATATCCAAAGGACTTAAAAACAGCATACTACAGGGACACAGCCACATCAATGTTTATAGCAGCAAAATTCACAATGGCTAAACTGTGGAACCAACCTAAATGCCCTTCAGTAGATGAATGGATAACCCAAATGTAGTATATATACACAGTGGAAAACTATTCAGCATTAAAAGAGAATAAAATCATGGCATTTGCATAATGGATGGAACTGGAGAAGATAATGCTAAGTGAAGTTAGCCAATCCCAAAAAACCAAATGCCAAATGTTTTCTCTGATATAAAGATGCTGATTTATAATGGGGTTGGGGTTGGGGAGCATGGGAGAATTAGATGAACTCTAGATAGAGCAAAGGAAAGGGAGAGAAAGGGAGTGGGCACAGGGGTAGGAAAAATAGTGGAATGAGATGGACATCATTACCCTAAGTACATGTATGAAGACATGAATGGTGTGACTCTACTTTGTTTAAAACCAGTGATATGAAAAATTGTGCTCTATATGTATAATATGAATTGTAATGCATTCTGCTGTCATACATAACAAATTAGAATAAAAAAAAGAAAAAAGGGGAAAGACATAGATTACCAGCATCATAAAGAGTGCTCATCATTACTAATTCTCTGGCTAGCAAAACCCTAATAAAGGAAAACCTTGAACAAGTTTAGGCCTGCAAAATTGAGAACTGAGATGAAATGGGCCAATTACTTCAAAAATATAAACTATCAAAACTCACTCAAGGAGACACAAATAAGATGAATAGCCCTATATTTGTTAAAGAAATTGAATCAATAATTAATAACCTTCCCAAACAATGAGGGGAGAGCACCAGGTCCAGATAGTTTTATTGAATTACTTCTACCAAATGTTTAAAGAAGAAATAGTATAATTTCTTTCAGAAAATAGAAGCAGAGTATACATGTTCTAACACATTCTAAGAGGTCAGCATCAACCTAACACCAAAACTAGATAAATACACTACAAGAAAGAGAAACAATTGACCAATATTCCTCATGAACATAAACGCAAAACTCCTCAACAAAAATTAGAAAATTAAATCCAACAATTATAAAAAATGAAATTCATCACATTGGTATGCAAAAATTTAAAAATTATATGACATATTATGCAGAGAAAAACATATGACAAAATTCAACACCCAGCCATTATGGTAACTCTCAGCAAAGTAGGAACACGGTGACCTTTCTTTATTTAATCTACAAAATACTCACAGCTAAGATAGTGAGAAATGGGCCCTTACCTATAATATAAGGAACAAGTCAAGATGTTCTTTCACAAGTCCTTTTCAATATCACACCAGAAGTGCAAGCTAGTGCGAATAAGATGAGAAAGAAAATAAAAGGTATACAGATTAAAAAGAAAGAAAACTGTCGTTGTCACAGACAAGATGGCCTGTGTTTAAAATTCCAAATAATCAACAGAAAACTTCTAGAATGAATTAGCAGAGCAAGTTTTGCAGAATACAAGGTTAATAAATTCAATTTCTTTTCAATATATTAGCAACACTTGGAATCTGAAACATGTGAAAAGAATTTCAATAGCACCCAACAAAATGAAGTGGTTAGGCACAAATCTGACAAAGTATATGCAAAATCTATATGCAGGAAATACAAATTCTGATGAAAAAAACAAGAAAGACATAAATTAACAGATATTTCATGTTCATATATTTGAAGAATCAATATTGTTAAAATGTCATTTCTACCCAACTTGTTCTATGTCCTCAAGGCAATCCCAATCAAATCCCTGGGAAGCTACCTCACAGGTATCATCAAAAGTTTCTCAAAGTTGTAGTACTTTCACTACCAATTACAACACTTATATAAATTCCATTAGTCAAGTAGTCAATGTCAGCATTGTATCGGTGAAGAATAGACATAACAGATCACTGGAACAGACTACAAAGCAAAGAAATAGACCCAAACAAACATATTCACTAGTTTTTCCAATAAATGATGGTGAAATATTTGAACATTTATGTACCAAAAAAAAAGCTGTCAAATTAAAAGCTATAGCACTTTGAGAAGAATACTATAAAACTTGTAGGAGGAGAAAATCTTTATGATCTTGGGTTTTGTCTTATTTTATTTTATATGTGGTGCTGGGATCAAACCCAAGCTTCTGTTCATATATTCAATGTAATACTTTTATAAGCTAAAAATGGCCAAATAATTTAACTTCTCTGTGCCTCACTTTCCCAAATTGAAAATGAAGAGGTTGTTCCAGTTTATAAGAGTCCCCTCAGCTCTATGAATCTGAGAATGATTGAAGACCTAGGCTTTGTATTTTGTCCCTATTAAATACATGCATAAATACATGCATATCAGCCTTTTTTCTACTGTGACCAAAATACCTGAGTAAAACAACTTAAAGGAGGATGAATTTTGGCTCACAGTTTTGGAGGTTTCAGTCCAGGGTTGGCTGGCTCCATTGCTTTAGGCCTGAGGCCAGGCAGAACTTCAAGGCTGAAAGGGTATGATAAAGGAAAGTGCTTACCTCATGGAAGACAGGAAGGGCAGGGAGGAACTAGGGAAAGGTAAACCCTTCCAGGGCACGACCCCTGACCCCTGCTATCTACTTCCTCCAACAAAGACCCACTTTCTTCACTCTCCACCACCTCCCAATAATGCCATCAAATTTTAATCCATTAATGGGTTAATCCGTTTGGTGAGGTCAGAGCCCTCACAATCCAGTTACTTTCAAGATCAATTTTTCCTTCTTATTTTATTTCTATATAATGTGAAAATTTAAGAACTTGATGATGACTCTTGAACCTTTTGACTATTATCTTCTAAATATCTCATTAATCAATTTAGCTGTAGCTAATGTGGATCATATTCTGGAACTGCCTGTTTTAGTAAGGATTCCTAGGAATGTGTGGTCCTTAATCCTAGGAAAGAGTGAGGGAACTCATTGAAAGAGAGGGGAAAATCAGCAAGAGATGAATAGTGGCCAAAGGAAGATGGAATTCTGAATCTGCAAGTCCATTAAGCCAAGTTTGGAACATTGAGAAAATGACTTGTAAAGCTTCTGATAAAATCTGTGTATTTCTTCTTGAGATGGGATTACCTCTATATACCACATTCTGGCTACTGTGTATTTATGCCCAAGTGCCTTTGGTGCCTCTGAAATAGAACCTGAACTTACCTGTAGACTGATATACCTACTAAAAGAGCCAGTTAAGTCCTGCAAAATTTACCTTATATTTCTGGGACCGTGACTGGTAAGCAATTAGCATCTGTGAACTTAATGCTTTTCAGCAAGAAACATTCTAATTGTTTCACTGATTTCTGAGACTATAGTATCAGGGAGTGTTATTCCCTTTCTATCCATGTTTATTGTCATGAATTAAATATAATCTTTGTATCTCTCTTTATATGTTCTTACATATGTATATTTCAGGTTGTTTTCTATGATAGTAAACTTCAGAAACTGTTCTGTGGACAGATCATTGAGAAGTTTATTTTTTAAAAATGCATACTTGGAGGTCCTACCTAAAGAGATTCTGAACTGATAGATGTGGATAAGACCCAAGAACTTCTATTTGTAAAAAAAATACCCTCTCAGGTTCCAGTGCAGTTCATCCTTGACTTTAAGAAATATAAACTGAGAGTGGAGACTAATTCCTTTAAGATGATTTATATCATTTGTGGAGGTCACCCCATGCCAGTGGCTATTAGTTGTTGCTTCTGATAATTGCCAACTAAATACTCCTTATGGCCAAATTGCTGAACAGAAATTGAATTTTATGTACTTCATTAGGCACTGAGAAACAGAATAAGGGCTGATGGATATGTTCCCTGAGTAGTGGAGACGATCATCAATTCTTAACAAGCTACTAAAACTCCCTCTTTTCTTGGATGCACACAATCCCTTTGACTATAACAGGTCTTATGAAAGGCTATTTCCTCTGTGGTTGACACCATATGAATGAAAAACTGTTTATACACGTAGAGATGTACTCACTTCTTCCTCCTTGTTGTCCATCATCTCTCTTCTCTTTTGCCTAATCTCAGTTGAAGAAGATGCATTTATTTTATCAGTCATAGAAATACTGCATGTGCAGGGAACTACTCCATTAGGGACAGAAGCACGGTGCATTAGTTGGCACTGTGTCACTGTGGCCAAAGTGCCTGGCAAGCACAACTTAAAGGAGGAAAAGTTTATTTTGGCTTATAGTATCAGAGGTTCAGTCTGTGGTAGGGCAACACCATTGTTCTGGGCCCAAGATAAAGCAGAACATTATGGTGGAAGGGCATGGTGGAAGAGCATTGCTCCATTCACAGGAGCCAGAAAGCAGAGAGAGGGTAAAGGGTCTGCAGGAAAGATGCACCCTACTAGAGCATGCCCCAAGGACCCACTTCCCCTAATCATGCCTCCCCACCTAGTTACCATCCAGTCAGTCTATTCAAACTCAGATGGGCTGATGAGGTTACAGCTCTCATAGTCCAATCAATTTATATCCAAACATTCTTGCATGAACACAGGAGCTTTTGGAGAACACTTCATAACAAAATCATAGCAGACTGTGTCCACACTATGTAAAATTTCAACAAATGGGCAGGGGAAATAAGAATACCAGGCCTCTAGGGCTTAGTTTCCAGTGTGAACAGACCCCTAATGTCAGAACTTTCAGCTGACACCCTTTCTGACGGCCTTCAATGTAGCATAACACACTACAGTCCTTTTATCCCTATTACAGACCTATTATTACCCCTATCATAGGCCTAACACAGTACTGTATTTTGATTACTTGTCAGAATCCCATTCTCATCTCTCCTTGAGGATAGGAATTATGTTGAAACCATCTGTGTATCTGCTGCTCCTGGCAAAATGCCTGACCTAAAGTAGACAATGAAAAACAATAGTCTAATAAATGAATCAATAAACTAACCTTCTGGAAAAGTAGAGCTAGTTTCTCCTACAAGCTTCTGGGAGTATTCTAATCTTTCTAGTGGTGTCAGATCCACATTAGAACTCATCCTGGCATAGCCCAGACAGCCTTCAACCATGGCTCAAACTTGCACTGTATTTGCTTCACTAGATTTGTTCTAAAAGGAATGGTTAGAAAGAGATTTTTTTTTTCAATCTACTTTAAGCTTGCAAATATTTAATGTCTATGGTAAAGGGCAAACTTAGAATTCTAAAGTGTGCATGTGTGTGGCATGGTGGAGTTAATGGCATTCTCACACCTTATAAAGATTCTGGATCTAACCCGTCACAACAACTAGTGCTACATTTGAGAAACTACATACTGTCTAGACTTAATCAAAACTTTAAACATCTTTAAAGAGCCTCCCCACCCCTTGCTGTATTTATTTTCTAAAATATCTATCAGATAAAAATTAGAAAAGGAAATCTGGTGATTTGGGAGAGTTATCATTGACCATCTGCTAAAATGTGCTCAATACACACCAAAGAAACATTTAGACATTTCCCCATCCCCACCCCCCAAGAAAGGGAAAGAAAACCTTTTTGTCACCACCGCATCTTCATACCTCCTCCCCAGTCATCATGTCTCTTGTAAAGCTTAGATATTTTCCACTTTTGATATATCCTTAGAAAAAAATAAATAAATAATAAAGAATGGAATTTATAATTGAGAGCCTAATTGCAAATAAAACAGAGTCTGATCTCAGAAGTATAGCAGGAAATGGAATGATTCTTTTAAAGTCTAATGACTCTGACACCTGGTGGTTTAAATTTGTTTTCTAAGAAAAAAAAAAGAACCCTCAGACAAAACCTTGGAGATGCTGGAAAATGAAGAACAGTGTAGGATTTTTTCATTGGTATAAATTCGATCTTGCTATTAACACAAAATGGAACATCCACAAAACTCTACAACACCTAGGCTTTCTCCTGCTTTCTGCTAACAAAATGAAATAACCTAATATTTCAAAGCAGAAGCTGAGAATAAGACAAAACTTGATGTGAGTGTTCTCCTGCCTTGGGAAATTTACTTCAATTCTGAGAACCTCAATTCCCTTACTCATGAAAATACCTAAGAGATTTTAACAGTATGAATAATGTATGTCTAGATATAAAAAATAGGCCATATAGAGATCAACTACTACAGTGCTCATTTTAAATGCTCTGCCAAAGGAGACGCCATTAAGTTTTGAACAAATACAGTAGAGTACCCAGAATGGAGAACTGGTCCCTGGTTGCCCACTTGACTATTTTATTCTTATAGAACCTTGTTTTCTAATTCCCCAGGTCTTTATACAGATTCAGATCTGTGTCATCCTTAAAGAAAAGGAGGACAATTAAACACCATAATCTCAAGATGCACCTTTCAGTTCCCAAGAATGTAGTCAAGCCAAGGGAATAAAGAGAGTTTCCAGACTAGGATGACTAGTGAATGTTATCGTGAAGGACACCAACTTTCCCTAGTCCCCAGGGGAGCCTGAGAGAGTTCCTTGTTTTCTGTAGAAAGTTGTTTTTTGCACATACACCAGAACAGTTGCTTCTTAGGAAACTGGTCATACAAACAAAACAAGCCATGCTGATGATGTCACTGCTTCTGCAGCCTAACTTATTAAATTTCTCCCCCAGTGGCAACTGGTGCAAAATTGAGGGCATTGTGGAAATAATATGTGCCATTCACCCAGCTGGTCAACACTGGACAAAATGCTATGAGGGACAAAGGTGCTATGTATATTCAGCCTATCATACTGGACCTTCCCTGTGAACAGTTCTTAATAAAGCCCTATGTCTTATCCTTCATCTCCAGGTGTTTTCTTTGGTCTCTCGGCAACCACTGCCATGGCACAACTGGGCCAAAGAACTAACAAGGTCATTACATATTTTTTTCCTTTCATTTTTATTCCTTCTGACATTTTTTGGTCTTCCATTTAAAGTTGAACTCTATGAAGTTACTGATATTCCATCATTTTTAACTGGCAAAACGTTGTTATTTTGTAGTGTCTAACCAAATATCTCCCTGTTATTAAGTAAATAAACAGGTTGAGAAAATTATTTTAAAAAGACTAAAACCATATCATTATGGTTGGCTCACCTACTGAGCTTTAAATGGACCCTAGGATATGGTATTTAGCTTATTAAAAGAAAAAAAAAAGCTCTTTAGTGTAAGCTTTATATTAAAGCACCTGTGATTAATCCCATGAAAAGACTCTTCTTCCATCTTTCACAGTAAGAGTAAAATTATATGCTATGCACCTGGGAATTTAAAAGACAAATTTTCTATGTATAATCCCAAACTGTTTTCCTTTTTTACTATCTATGAAATCAAGGAACTGTAAAAAGAAAAAAAGTGTGCTTACAGAAAATAAAAACCTCCTAGGCAACAATCTCACACAATACAAAAATAATCTAATGTTGGCAGGAGTGGTCCCTTGGAACTAGTGGCTCATTTGTTTCGAGTTCTACTGTTATTAACTTCTGGTGATCAGGGAGTGAGAAATGGAAAGTATGCCACAGAGAATCATTAAGAACCCACTAGATAGAGATAACCCACTTAGCTGACAAACCACACAATGCAGTTGGATTAAAAGTAAACAAACACACACACACACACACACACACAAAAAAAAAAAAAAAAAAAAAAAACAGAGCAAAAATTTAAAACTACTGCTGGAGAGCACATAGTCCCTGAATCCTGGCAGATCCCTGAAGGCTTCACAAAAAAGAGATCCTTTCAATGTTATTGTCCCACACCAATAACAAATGCTAAGTGTGTTTACAAGGAGCTAGGGAAATGAAAAGAAGACAAATTCTAAGCTGGAATTTGGCAATATTTGAATGAGAGGTTTAAAATGTCTGGTGGCTCTCAACATTTGTGGCTTTAAATGCACAGATCCTTCCTTCTGCAGGTGTAGAACCTGCAAAATCAGTACTGCTCCTAGTGCCAGGCCCTATCTGGAACTTGCTATTCAGTGCCAGAGTGCCCTGACCTGAGTTCATTCCTTTGGCTTTCTTTGTGCTGTCACTCAAAATCACAGAAGCAGCCTTTGAACTTTGAATTAATTAATCACTATGTGGGAAAGTTTCCTGAACTCTTGCTGCATAAAGAACCTGTACTGATCTTCAAAGAATAAGAGTATGATGTGCCCACTACAAGCCCAGAACAGAGTGGAGCCCCCTCTCTAAACAGGTAAGATAGACCTTCCAAAGAAGGTCCTGTCTTCTCCTTCTAGGCCTTCAGCAATAACATCACTGAGCAAAAACAGCTAATGGGTTGCAGTCTCCTAGCTTTTCTGCCCTATCCCTCCTCCACAGCTTCTCATATCCAAGGATAGAGTAATAACTATACATGCACTGAAAGATTTCCCAGTGGGTTTATCCAGATATGGAGGGGATGGCCACAAATTTTGCTTTTACACACAAAAAGTTTTTAAGGGATATTCTCGGTAATTAATAGGAGTCAGAGGTGTGTATCATTTGAGTCTTGCAAAATGCAATGCTCTTAAATTTAGATTCATTTGAAAAACAAAAACTGGAAAAACAAGTCAGATTTATTTGCCATAGAAGAAACACTTGTACCTGAATTTAGTGATCAGTGCCTCATACCTTCTTCACTATTTCTCTGTATGCAGAATTTTTTCTGTTATTTACCATAAAAATGATGGCTCCCAAATGAAATATAATTAGATCAGGTACTTATTAAAATATGCATTTTGTTTTGTCTGAATGCAGTAGTACTTTACAGTAAAACAGAATCATTTGTGCATATATATATATATATATATATATATATATATATACACACATATATATATAATGACTATTTTAGACTGAATTTTTTGAGACATCTTCACAGCATTTTATTCTTCAAAAGCAATTACTGAAGTTAATTGTATAGGTTTTAGTCATAAATGTGACCAGACACTACACAACTGCTATCTGGGCATGGTGGCACTCGCCTGTAATCCCAGTCTCTCAGGAGGCTGACAGGAGAATCACAAGTTTGAGGCCAGCCTTAGCAACTTAGCAAGGTCCCATGCAACTTAGAGAGGACACTGTCTCAAAATAAATATGTTAATAAAAAGGGCTGGGTATGTGGCTCAGTGTTTAAGTGCCCTGGATTTAATTCTCAGTACAAAAAAAAAAAAAAAAAAAAAGACTGCATATCACATTTACTGTTCCCTCTGCTCAACCACTTCTCTCAAAGAGCCATCTGGCTGCAAGACTCACTCCTCACCTTCTTGAAGTCTTCACTCATAGGTCACTTTGGTGGGAATTTCTCTGCCCACTCTAAGCAAAACTAAAAGCTCACCCCTAGGCCCTAGTTCCTATTGAACTTTCCTGATTTAGTCATCTCAATAGGACTTCACCATAGGACTAGTTTATATATTTCAATCACTTATTATATTTGTGAAGGTCTCCATGCTCCGTAACGGAAGGGACCTTTGCCTCTTTGCTGATACAAAGCAGCTAAGAGTACCAAGCATGAAGTAGATGGTAAATAAAGATGATTGAAGGAAGACAGACTTGTGTGTTTTAAAGTTTCCTTTGAGACCATCTCTGAAGCCAGTTTGCTATGAATGGAGTTAGTTCATTTATATATCTAGGAAAATACATAAAAGATCTTTGCAGGACAAATAGAATGTGCTAAAACAAATAGTGTAATTAAATGTGATTTTTTTTTTGGGGGGGGTGTTATGAAACAAAACACTGGAAAGGGCAATCTCTGAGGAGGTAAAAACACCACAAAAATTCTACATTTGAGTAGCACATTCTCAAAAGTGTTTTACAAAGCTTGAAATGCCACAACAATAAATAGCGTTCATGTCTGTAACTCACATGTGGGTGAGTGGTTGTGTCTTACTGTGGAGTTTCGGTTCCTTCACAGGTGACAGAAGAGGTTGCCAAACCTTGTGAACTGAAACCAAAGGAAAGATTCCCCTGAGCTGCCAACAGATCTGCCAAGATTTTCCTGTTTCTGAGCCGGTGATGCTGTTGAACAGTAAAAGATGTTTCCTGTAACTAACGAGCCCTTTTGCAGGTGCTCTGCATTGCTGGGGCTCACAAAAGTCAGCTCCATATCAGAGATTGCTCAAGGGAACTTTCTGGAGCCTAATTAGGCTTTCCAATTCCATCATTAGGCACAGCTATTGGTGTGTCCCTGGGTGAACCTAGCTGCCTGCTCGGCACTCATGGCTGCCTTCTTTGGCACTTGTTACAGGAATGTGTACAACTTGTGGCATACAGAACAGAAAGGGCAGAAAAGGATTTTTTTAGTACAATATATCATGGCAGCCTGCAGTTGCTGTGTAATCTCACAGGAAGTCTCCTTCACAAACTAAGTCAACAGGAACAATACAAACAGCATCTATTCCGCCCTCTGTGCAGCCCTGGGGCTCACAGTATGGCTCCCTCCTTCCGCTTGCCTTGTCATTTGCTGTTAGCTTTCTTCTCCCCATTATAGTAGGCTATGGGATGTGGGAGGTCTAAATTCCAAGACAATTGATTGCCCAGTTGTTTGATGAAGACTGTGAGTGTTGCTTTAATGACATGAGTTACCAATATAGAATAGGACCCCTTAACTCTCATTTGGATGATGTGTTCCATTCAAATCCTATGGAGAGAAGAAGAATTTCACAGATTAATTCACTTCCTCAAAAAAAAAAAAAAGTTTGCCCTGGGCTGGGGCTGTAGCTCAGTGGCAAAGCACTTGCCTAGCATGCATGAGGCACTGCGGTTCGATCCTCAGCACCACATAACAACTAACAAATAAAATAAAGGCATTCTGTCCATCTACAACTACAAGAAAATTTTTTTAAAAAAGAAAAATATTTGCCCTGATTTCTTTAAAAATAATCATGTCATAGTTTACACCTCACAAAGGATGTGTGAAAAATGCAAATATTCACCTCTGGGATTCTGAAATCACTGCTTTGGCCCCCTGAGGTGAAATGCATGGGCGATTAAGCATTGAAGACCACACCCGATGCAAAATCTTTCAGCAAACATTTACTGCTATAATTATTTCTTATTATACATTACACTGAGAAAAAATGCAGTAAACTTTTCTTAAACAGGTAATAAAATTTAGTGTTACCTAGCATCCTGGATACTTCTCAAGTTATCAGTGACTACAGGATCAGGAAAGGATAAAGGATGCTTATCTCTGGCCCTAATTCCATTTCAGCTGCAACCAGTCAACTCTATTCTCATCAATTTTAAGAAGCAATTAACAGGCTTGTGTTTATTTCTCCATCTCTAGCTCCTTCTCCTCACCACCTGATCCAGGTGCTAATCAGCAATGCAAACTGTGAAGGGAAACAGGAAGAAATCAGGAAAGAAGTCAGAAACCTGGCTGATCCACAGCAAAGCCAAGGCTTGCTCCAGTGAACACGAGCAAGGCACCGTCCAGTCCAACAGCATGGGAGATTTATTCTTTCAGTTTGGCATCTACTTGGAGCAGCCCATGAGCTGCTGGATGGCTCTCACACAGGGCCACATTGTACTTTTGTACTGTTACAAATCTATTTAAAGTGATGTTAGTGAAAATTTCTGGCATCTAGTTTCATCAACAACATCAGGCTTCTGCTTAGGTGGACCTGGTGACTGGCTATAGCATGTGGTTTGATGATCACTAGAAAGAAGATTGGCTTCTGCACACTCCTGAGCAACAAGTGCCCACATTCCGAGAAAATCATTCTGGCTGGCACTTGGTGGTCCTTTTCTCCCAGGATAGGACAACTATAATTAGCCAACAGGTGTGCCCACAGGACCAAGTTTTCTCCAAAGAAATGTTAGGTGATTGCATCACTTCCCAAAGAGAGCTTCTCCCAGAGTCACAGAGCCTCCACATGGCCTTCCCTTCCAATGCTAGCTGAAGATAACTACTGGCCCTGCATGTGGGTGTCTGAATCACCATGTGGAAGAAAGCTGTCCAAGAACCTCACCTCCATGCTGGGATGTTGTAAGCATGAGAAATAAAGCTCAGTTGGTTTGGGACCATTGGGGTGGAGAATTAGCCTATTCTAACACATTGCCTTAAATGCCACTTTCAGAAATGTACTCATTGGAATATAGCTTTTTCCCTTTAAATACTCCCCACCAAGACATTCATATACTCCATTCATTCCTAAGCCAAACAGGAATATAATACTTTCTTAGTAACTTGTCATTAGTGAGATGATTCTATCAGAAATTTATGGAAACCATCATGGCATGGGTCATGGAAGAGAAGACATATGCTGCAGTAGAAATATATAAAAAGAGAGAAGAAATGGCCAGGATTCTGAAAGAGGAGAGTGACTTTTTGTGATTCACAGCTTTGCATAAACCAGTTCTAAGCATCTGATGAAGTCAGTAAGACCAAATCCTGTCCTTACGTGTTTATATGGACAGAGGTACTGGCACCTCTCTCAACCAACTGGGGGAATGAATCACATGAATGTTTGCTATTCTCTGGGGCCTGGGTAAGGGAGGCCCACTTTATGGGTTGAGCTTGCACCAGGTGCCAGCTATGGAACACAATGGCCTTTCCCTTCCGGAGGTCAACAGACCTCCAATGCTTTTAGCTGGGTTTACCATGGAGTAAGATAAAGATCAAGCTCAGGGTCACTGTGACCGGAGGATCCCACTGAATAAAGTGATGACTGATACATTTTGAACTGCACCTTCTTTCAGAGAAGCTTTGGCCTATTAGACTCATTTGACTCTTCTTCTCACTCTAATGTCCTATGATTTCTTTCTCAGACCCAAAAAGTCATTTTAAATTGCTTCAGTTTCATAGGGCAGCAATTATACTGTACCTACTGTGTGCAGGGTACGAGTATTTCCCAGTGCCTGTACTTCACTCTTCTTCTTTTAAGATGAAAAATTTTACCTTCACATTCTCAATCTGGATTGCCCTCGTTCTGAGAGATTTAAATTCAGAAGGACAGGGTTAGCCTCCATTACTACAGTAGTGGAGGCTTAAGGACAACAGGAGCCACTGTAGAGATAGAACAGAGAAGTCTTTTACTTCTTCCCATCCTTCTTCCCCCATCGACAAGAGGCCATTGACCTCTCCACAGCTCTTTGCTCTTGATTCGCTTCTAATATAAAACCCTGGCTCAGCACCAAATCTTGGTCTCTGTACAAAATCTTGGACCATTATTGGGAAATCCAGTCCAGAAAAAAAAACAAGACTTCTATTCAGCAGTTTCCATCTGTTGCAGGACTCCTGTTGTTTCGGGATAGCTCAGTTACCAGATCTTCCTCTGATAAGGAAAGAAATGATGCCATAAGGATCTGTTTACTCCATTCATTCCTAAGCCAAACAGGAAGATCAATAACCACCGTTGTGCTGTCTTCTCGAAGTTGAGTTCTTATATAAAAAATACTCATGATCTACTTTTCATTTTTATGGTGATTAATTCCACTCATTCAATCCATAAGAAGAAAACATACTTATTCCTTAGTAAAGCACTTTAAGAGAACTACCATGAGCATTGAGAGTGGCCACCAACCCATCACCTCATTTTATCTGCAGAGGAGATTTCAGACATGTTTAACAGCAAACATGATACTTATTACCTCATTCTTCCTGTTGCCCAACAGGATAGCTTTTGGAATAAGTGGAAAATTTGTTTAATGAAGTGGGGATGGAGAAGGGAGTCCAATTTCAGCTCCAAATCCATGCCTAACCCCAGTTTCAATTAATTTACCAAAATAAATCTGATATACAATCCTGAAACTTCCCCCCACTTTGGATCAGAAGCAGGTATTCATGTGCAGATTTGGTTACGAAAATTAGTTTCAAAAAATTATTTTGAATGTAGAAATTGAAATATCTTTTTGAATTATCTGTTCTTTTTGTGTGTGTGAGAGAGATTTAGGATCACCTGTGAATTTTGCAAGTAATAGCATGGGGGTACATCAGGTAAGAACTAGGAGAAATTCCAGAACTTGCTAAGGGGAGGGACTTTTGTGGATGTATGTTTCATCTATTTTGTTGATATTTTTGTGACTGAGGCTTATTTTGTCGTTATCTATAGGAAAAGAAGAATATTCATGCATTAATCAGATCTCTAAATAAATATTTATGAACCTAAACAATTTCTAAAGCAATATAATGCCCCAAACTGAACTTCAAGCAAATGAAAAATCAGCATTCTTCCAGCCTCCTTTTAAAGGTATGCCAAACTGAAATATATAAATATTTCACTGAGTTTGATACATAAATTACTAAGTATTTCTGCTAGGTAAAGAACAAAATTATTGAGTGTCATGAATAGAAATTAATCCAATGGGGCATTTTAAGAGAAATTATTCTGTCTCTAAGAAGTTTTATTAAATGGAGGAATGAGATGTATTATGTAAGGTGTGTTTTGCTCATATTTTCTTTCATTTTACAACGTTTAACTATTTTGCTACCTGCAAAAATGATATATTTTCAAGGGAGACGCTCAGAAAACACAGAAACACTCAAAGAAAGACTAAGAACTAATTCTTGTATTCAAAGATGACTACTGTCCATCCAGCCTCGCCCTCCCTCTGTGTGTGCATGTGCTCCTGTGTGTTTGTGTATCAGATGCTAAATAAAACTTTTCCTGCCAACTCAGAGCTGGGAGCCTCTGAGGCTCCTTAAAGACTAAGAACTATAGGAGATTAATCATCCCTCCACGCAGGACAGGTATTATGGTTTGGATAGGAGTGCCTGTGTTAATGCATAAATGTTCAGAGATGATGTGATTAGATTATGAGAATTGTAACCCAAATCAGTCCATCCTCATTTGAATGGACTAACTGGTTAGTAACTGCAGGCAGGTGAGGTGTTGCTGGAGTAGGTGGGTCACCCTGGAAGGAGGCATCTTTCCGGTAGCCTTGCCTCCTCTCTGTTTGTGCCTCCTGGCTACCATGAAGAAAGCAAATTTATTCGGCCTCCCTTTTGCCATGATGTGCTGCCTCACCTTGGGCCGTGAGTAATGGAGTCAGCTGACCATGTACTGAACCATAAGGCTAAAATAAACCTTTCCTCCTCAGAGTTGGTCTTGTTGGATAGTTTAGTCACAGAGATGCAAAGCTGACGAACACAACAGGCTAAGAGTTTGAGAAGCAAGTTTGACAATCCCAAGCCATCAGCTACTTTGGAAGAAGCTAATTGAAAGGAGCAGGTAGGGGAATAGTGGACCTGGTGGTGTGGAGTACTTTCCAGACACAACTGCAGATGTCCTGTATGCTTCCCTCTTGTGCCCCCAGCTAAGCACATGGAGCTTCAAGGAAGCCAGACTCAGGCATGTCTCCTGAGGTTAGGGAGATGGGGATCCCCTGATTTGGGCCAGAGATTCCAGAGTGGTCTGTGGTTGGCAGAGCAACAAGAAAAAAGTCTTCCTCAGTATGAAGTGAACTTCCGTATATTAGGAGGGCAAAATGTACAGGAGCCAAGTGGACAAGAAAATGTGACTGACCTTGAGTTAGCCAGAGGATTCACCATGAGGACATGGCAGGGAGGGGTGGTAACTGGGGCTCAGGAGGGTGCAGTCTGCAAGCAGCCAGTTGGAGGGCTCCAAATGGAAGGAGCAGCAGTCAAAGGCAGAGGATGGGTAAGGCCCAGATCAAATCTCACATACATGTGTATTTACATGAACATATGCACACATGCATGTACATACACACATACCTGCACATATGCATACACACAGTAGGGAAGACAAACCTGTCCCTCTTAATCCCCTCTACTTGATTTTATTCCAAAACCATAGTTAAGCATATGTTTGTACATGTTTTTCTCCATTTCAAAATAACATTCCCTCACATACTAGAAATACTCATTTAAAAATTTCAACTGTGTGTGATGTCCAGGTGCAATCACATTTTAAAATATTAGTTTTTTTTATAAAAATAAAAACTTGTCCTTGGTAAATTGCATTCTATTTACCAATAATCTTATTTTCAAGAAGTTTGATCTTGAGAGCATCATCAGGATGTTTTGTTTTCTTGTTGGTGTTTGCTAGGACCTTATTTCTAGACCACACTACAGCTCTTTCTCTGTCTCTGCCTAGACCGCCTAGATCCATTCTGACCTGTACTATGCTGAGTAAATGTCTCCTGTGGTTACACATGGCCAACAACACAATATCCCAAATTCCATAGCTTGGCATTCAAGAATTCTCAGAACTTAATTTGAAAAACTCTTTTCAGATTTACTTCTCACCACTCCCCCAAACTCAATCCCTTCATCAGGGAGGAATATGCAGCTAGCTGGTCAATACATAGTCCCTGGTCACGCCTCTGTCCATCCTCCTCCCTGGTTTTGCTCATATGGTTTCCCATTGATCAAGGCCATTCCTGTGTATCTAGGAATGTTAGTTGAAAATTCTGGCATGAAAGGAGTGGGAGGCAGGTATTTACTTCAGGGACATAGTAGATTCTGGTGAAGGTTGTTTCAACTTAGTTTAGAAGTTTAAGCATATTTATTAGCTTAAGAAGGAAAAATTCATATAACAGAAAGACAAAAGGACTAAGGGGATTTGGATAGGATGCTGTCAAAAAAAAGCAAGGAGAGACTTCTATGCATAGAATATTGTGAGGGGATAAACAATTTAATGCATTGTGTTCATATATCTTTGTGCATAGAAGGTATTATGGTTTAGATGTGAGGTGCCCCCCCCATGTTCATATGTGAGGCAATGCAAGAAGGTTTCGAGGAGCAATGATTGGATTATGAGAGTCTTAATCAAATCAGTGAATTAATTTCATGATTGGATTAATTGAGTGGTAACTGAAGGCAGGCAGGATATGGCTGGAGGCTGTGGGTCATTAGGGGCGTGCCTTTCGGATATATATATTTGGTATCGGACAGTGAAGTCTCTCTCTCTGCTTCCTGATCATCATGTGAGCTGTTTCCCTCTGCCACACTCTTCCACCATGTTGTCCTGCCTTACTTCAAGCCCCAAGGAATGAGCCGACTGTCTATAGACTGAGACCTCTGAAACTCAGCCCTGAAATAAACTTTGCCTCCTCTAAAATTGTTCTTGTCAGGTCTTTTAGTCACAGCTGAAAAAAAAAAAAAAAGAAGAAGAAAAAAAACAACTGATTAAAACAGAAGGGAATCTTTATTGAAGGCTATTTCATAGAAAAACACCAAATGTTGGAGGTAGATCCAATAATTCATTTAAAATCAAAAGTAGGATAGAAGAGTTTGAGTAGGATAGCAAAGAAAGAAAGATAGGTAGAAAAGAGGCAAGAGGAAGGACAAGGAAAGTTAACTTTAATCTGAAAGCCTTGTGATAAAAGTTCCACATACTTTTCCTCTCTAAACCAGTTCTGTTAGTCCTGTCACTCATAGATTTCTGGAAAATCCATAAGTCTTCATTTATAATCTTGAAGTTACCATAAATGCATTCATGGCAATTACCTTGTGCACTGTTAATGAGCCTATGTAATAAATAGATTAAGCAAAGAGAGACAATATTTTAAGAAACCTCTATTACAATGGTATCGACTGATCAGATAAGGGAGACTGCCTGCAGCCTAAGGAGCCTCACAATTGCCAGATCACCATAAACCATCATGTGAACATGAGATATCTATATGCGCATGAGCTGTCATGCCCATATACTGTCTCATGTCCATCCTTGTTTCCTTTACAGAAAAAGAGCCTGAGACCCCCATAAGTGTCTCTCACTCTCTAGAAGGCCCACATACTCCCTTGAATGTGTCTCTATTTTCCTAAACAAATCTCTGTCTGTGCCTCTGACTCCTCCTTAAATTTATTTCTGCAATGTTTGTCAAGAGCCCCATTTGTCCCGAGTCTCATTTCAGATCTCATTCTGGATCTCAAATGGTGACAAGATAACTCAAAATAGGACATTTATGCTTAACACCCAGGCATCATAGCAGCCTTACCAGTATCGAGAAAAGATCAAGTTAGAGAATCAGCAGGATGCTTCAAGGAGACACGCTGTCACGTGACTCCGACTTCAATGGTCTATTCACTACTTGTCCACCATCCCATCAGTTGTCAAGTCCCTTTGAGGGACTGAGACTCTCCCACATGGCTTTGGTTTTTGCATCTTACCACTCTTCAATTAAAAGCTAATTCTGGTTCTCAGAACTGCTTGCTTATACCAAGAGACTGTTTATAAGGATTTCAGCATCTAACAATAACTGGGAAGAATTACTTAAAAGATGAAGAGAAACAAAAGATCTGTCATTGCAAACAATTAAATGAAGCCAGTCAGAGAATTAGTTGAAGTTATCCAAAACCATTAAAGTCATTTGCAGGAAAAAAAGAAATCTATGTAGAAGGCAGTTTGATTAACGTTTCTCAAAGCAAAACTTTGAAAAATCTTTTATTCTCCCTCTCTAGGTCTTTCCCTCTTTCCTTCTTCCCTCTCTCCCCACCTCTTTCCCCTCTTTTCTCCCTCCTTTTCTCCCTCCCTCCTTCCTTCTCTTTCTCTCTAAAAATAAATATCACCCACTATACTCCAAGTACTATGCTACACCCTATGGTAGAGAGATGAAAATAAAGTATCTGATCTAAAAGAATTTAAATATCCTTGGAAAAACAACAAAATAAATATACTTAATGGTATTGTTGCTAAAGTAAAAATGTGCCCCAAAACAAAATAAAACAGGAACTTCCACTGCCTTGCAAGGTCAGCAAAAGTTTCTGGGGGAAACTATACTTGTCTTTCTTGAAAG
Source organism: Spermophilus citellus (assembly GCF_964194105.1). Taxonomy (NCBI): domain Eukaryota; kingdom Metazoa; phylum Chordata; class Mammalia; order Rodentia; family Sciuridae; genus Spermophilus; species Spermophilus citellus. The sequence goes on from NC_138189.1 coordinate 93,764,466, forward strand.
AGTCTCCCAAAAGGAAGAGGAAGGGACAGAGCAGGGAGCATCTGGTATGAACTGTAGTGGAGTAGGAGGGAGCAAGGATGGGTGGGGAGCCTGCAGCAGAGACACTGCCCCACCTGCCTGTGCATGGTTTGCTTGCATGGGCACCAAGTGCATGCGTATGTGGAGGGGAGGGTGGAGACTAGGGTAGCCATCAAAGGCCCCTGTAATGGATGCATTGCAGTGTTTTATGGTAAGAAAATATTATTAAAGTAAGCATAGGATGCAATATGTAGGATAATTGTGTGCTCTTGAAAAGCTCCTAAGAAAATCATTTTCTGTAAAACTATGAATTGCCAGGCAGATGTGACTGTTACCATTTTGTTAGACATGTGGATTGCCTTTCATTGCATTGATAGCTTTCAGTACAGAGGGACAGGGACAAAAGTGGCCCCACTATTTTGACCCTATTATTCCAGACTCTATTATTTGGGCAAGTTAACTTTATTTCTGTACCTTACCTGCTTCAATAAGTAAATTGTTGTGTAAATAACAACAAAGTGCTTAAAACAGTGTCTGGCTCAAAGTAAGTTCTCAACTGCTAGAAATGTTTTAAAAGACTTTTATAGCTAAACTGATTTGAGCTTAAATACTTTTGTTGTTTAATGGTTAAACTTTAACAAAAAGGCCACTACAAGAATGCAACTTGGCGTTAAAATCACAGCCTGTTAGAGCTGGCAAAGGACTTAGAGTCATCCAATCAACTCCTTTCATATTGTGTAGGTAAAACTGCCATCTAGAAAAGTTCACCAGCTTTTCCACTTCCAAACCCCTAGTTCTGTGGGCGTTTCCACTGTACCATGGCAGCCGCCGCCTTGGGCACATGCTTGATCACCTGCTGCCCTCTAGTGGCAAATTAGGGAAACTTTCGTATGCAAAATAATGAAAGTGCTCTCACAAAAACCATTAATTTGTAGAAGGCTCACCAGTCATGTTTCAGACTCCATATACTGTCTCTATGAGGTAAACTTAAAACTCCTAGGTTTTTTATTATTTATTATATAAACAATAAATTATTTATTTGTTATTTATTATAAAATATAATATTTTATATTTTTATTATTTATATTTCCATGTAGCTAAAATTATTTTTATACAAATAATGGATGTGCTTCTTTGGGGGTACTGTGTATTTACAACTTTCTTATGTAAGAAAATATTTCTTATCTCCCCATTTGTTTATAACTAAAGTGTTGGTTATGTGTTAAAGTACCTCATGACCATCTAGTTGGGTTTAATTATCTATATAATAACTAGATCATACTTACTTCCTGATTCAAATATTACATGACTTGGAAGGAGGGAAACTGGGAGGGAAGATAGATAAGAAGGAAGAAATTAAACACAGCTAAAGGTTACAGCATACCTGGTGAATCACCCTTTTTACACACATCCTGGGAACAACCAGCAGTAGACAATAGATTTACTGTTTACACTGACACATATAAATGAATTTTACACAGATGTAGGCATCCTCTACCCTCTCCTCTGGCTCTTATTTATTCATGTAAGACATGGTGTGAAGTCAACAGTTACATATTATTATGAAACTTATTATAGATATGAAATGTCTTAAAGGTTTTAAAACTATTGTTTTTTTAATTATTTATTTATTGTTACAGCATGGGGGACTGAACCCAGAGCCACTCTACCACTGGGCTGAACTCTAGCCCTTTTTATTTTGAAGGTTAAACAGGTTATGCTCAGTTGCCCAGCCTGTCTGTCTTCAAACTTGCAATCCTCCGACTTCAGCCTCCCAAGTCCCTGGGATTATAAGAAGATACCACAGCACCCAGCCTAACTAATAATTTATTTATTTATTTGTTTATATTTATTTTATTTTATTTTTTTAAATTTTTTATTGTTGGTTGTTCAAATCATTACATAGTTCTTGATATATTTCACATTTTCATTCAAGTGGGTTATGAACTCCCATTTTTACCCCGTATACAGATTGCAGAATCACATTGGTTACACATCCACTGATTTACATATTGCCATTCTAGTGTCTGTTGTATTCTGCTGCCTTTCCTATCCTCTACTATCCCCCCTCCCCTCCCCTCCCCTCTTCTCTCTCTACCCCATCTACTGTAATTCATTTCTCCCCCTTGTTTTTTTTTCCCTTACCCCTCACTTCCTCTTGTATGTAATTTTGTATAACCCTGAGGGTCTCCTTCCATTTCCATGCAATTTCTCTTCTCTCTCCCTTTCCTTCCCACCTCTCATCCCTGTTTAATGTTAATCTTCTTCTCATGCTCTTCCTCCCTACTCTGTTCTTAGTTACTTTCCTTTTATCAAAGAAGACATTTGGCATTTGTTTTTTAGGGATTGGCTAGCTTCACTTAGCATAATCTGATCTAATGCCATCCATTTCCCTGCAAATTCTATGATTTTGTCATTTTTAATGCAGAGTAATACTCCATTGTGTATAAATGCCACATTTTTTTTATCCATTCGTCTATTGAAGGGCATCTAGGTTGCTTCCACAGTCTTGCTATTGTGAATTGTGCTGCTATGAACATTGATGTAGCAGTGTCCCTGTAGTATGCTCTTTTTAGGTTTTTAGGGAATAGACTGAGAAGGGGAATAGCTGGGTCAAATGGTGGTTCCATTCCCAGTTTTCCAAGAAATCTCCATACTGCTTTCCAAATTGGCCGCACCAATTTTCAGTCCCACCAGCAATGTACAAGTGTACCCTTTTCCCCACATCCTCACCAGCACTTGTTGTTTGGCTTCATAATGTCTGCCAATCTTACTGGAGTGAGATGGTATCTTAGGATGGTTTTTATTTGCATTTCTCTGACTACTAGAGATGATGAGCATTTTTGCATGTACTTGTTGATTGATTGTGTGTCCTCCTCTGAGAAGTGTCTGTTCAGGTCCTTGGCCCATTTGTTGATTGGGTTATTTGTTTTCTTATTGTTTAATTTTTTGAGTTCTTTGTATACTCTGAATATTAGGGCTCTATCTGAAGTGTGAGGAGTAAAGATTTGTTCCCAGGATGTAGGCTCCCTATTTACCTCACTTATTGTTTCTTTTGCTGAGAGAAAACTTTTTAGTTTGAGTAAGTCCCATTTGTTGATTCTAGTAATTAACTCTTGTGCTATGGGTGTCCTATTGAGGAATTTGGAGCACTACCCCACAGTATGTAGATCATAGCCAACATTTTCTTCTATCAGACGCCGTTTCTCTGATTTGATATCTAGCTCCTTGATCCATTTTGAGTTAACTTTTGTGCATGGCGAGAGAAAGGGATTCAGTTTCATTTTGTTGCATATGGATTTCCAGTTTTCCCAACAACATTTGTTGAAGATGCTATCCTTCCTCCATTGCATGCTTTTAGCCCCTTTATCAAATATAAGATAGTTGTAATATTGTGGATTGGTTTCTGTGTCCTCTATTCTGTACCATTGGTCCACCCGCCTGTTTTGGGTACCAGTACCATGCTGTTTTTGTTACTATTGCTCTGTAGTATAGTTTGAAGTCTGGTATCGCTATACCGCCTGATTCACATTTCCTGCTTAGAGTTGTTTTTGCTATTCTGGGTCTTTTATTTTTCCATATGAATTTCATGATTGCTTTATCTATTTCTACAAGAAATGCCGTTGGGATTTTGATTGGGATTGCATTAAACCTACAGAGAACTTTTGGTAATATCGCCATTTTGATGATGTTAGTTCTGCCTATCCATGAACAGGGTATATTTTTCCATCTTCTAAGATCTTCTTCTATTTCTCTCTTTAGGGTTCTGTAGTTTTTATTGTATAAGTCTTTCACCTCTTTTGTTAGGTTGATTCCCAAGTATTTTATTTTTTTTGAGGATATTGTGGATGGAGTGGTTGTCCTCATTTCCATTTCAGAGGATTTGTCACTGATATACAGGAATGCTTTTGATTTATGCGTGTTGATTTTATATCCTGCCACTTTGCTGAATTCATTTATTAGCTCTAATAGTTTCTTTGTAGACTCTTTTGGGTATGCTAGGTATAGAATCATGTCATCTGCAAATAGTGATAATTTAAGTTCTTCTTTTCCTATTTTTATGCCTTTAATTTCTTTCGTCTGTGTAATTGCTCTGGCCAGTGTTTCGAGAACTATATTGAATAGAAGTGGTGATAGGGGGCATCCCTGTCTTGTTCCAGATTTTAGAGGGAATGCCTTCAATTTTTCTCCGTTCAGAATGATGCTAGCCTGAGGCTTAGCATAGATAGCTTTTACAATATTGAGGTATGTTTCTGTCATCCCTAATTTTTCTAGAGTTTTGAACATAAAGGGATGCTGTACTTTGTCCAATGCTTTTTCTGCATCTATTGAGATGATCATATGGTTCTTATCTTTAAGTCTATTGATGTGGTGAATAACATTTATTGATTTCCATATATTGAACCATCCTTGCATCCCAGGAATGAATCCTACTTGATCATGGTGCACAATTTTTTGATATGTTTTTGTATCGGATTCGCCAGAATTTTATTGAGGATTTTTGCATCTAGGTTCATTAGAGATATTGGTCTGTAGTTTTCTTTCTTTGAAGTATCTTTGTCTGGTTTAGGAATCAGGGTGATGTTGGCCTCATAGAATGAATTTGGAAGTTCTCCCTCTTTTTCTATTTCCTGGAATAGCTTGAAAAGTATTGGTATTAGTTCTTCTTTAAAGGTTTTGTAAAACTCATGCTGTATACCCATCCGGTCCTGGGCTTTTCTTGGTTGGTAGTCTTCTGATGGCTTCTTCTATTTCCTCAATTGATATTGGTCTGTTTAGGTTGTCTATATCCTCCTGACTCAATCTGGGTAGATCATATGACTTAAGAAATTTATCGATGCCTTCACTATCTTCTATTTTATTGGAGTATAAGGATTCAAAATAATTCCTAATTATCTTCTGTATTTCTGAAGTGTCTGTTGTGATATTGCCTTTTTCATCCCATATGCTAGTAATTTGGGTTCTCTCTCTTCTTCTCTTCGTTGGCATGGCTAAAGGTCTGTCGATCTTATTTATTTTTTCAAAGAACCAACTTTTAGTTTTGTCAATTTTTTCAATTGTTTCTTTTGTTTCAATTTCATTAATTTCAGCTCTGATTTTAATTATTTCTTGCCTTCTACTTCTTTTGCTGTTGTTTTGCTCTTCTTTTTCTAGGATTTTGAGATGAAGTGTGAGATCATTTATTTGTTGGTTTTTTCTTTTTTTAAGGAATGAACTCCAGGCAATGAATTTTCCTCTTAGAACTACTTTCATTGTGTCCCATAGATTCCAATATGTTGTGTCTGTATTTTCATTTATCTCTAAGAATTTTTTGATTTCCTCCTTGACATCTTCTATAACCCATTGATCATTCAGTAACCTATTGTTCATTCTCCAAGTGATGCATGATTTTTCCTTCCTTCTTTTATCGTTGATTTCCAGTTTCATTCCATTATGATCAGATAAGATGCATGGTATTATCTCTACTCCTTTATAATGTCTAAGAGTTGCCCTGTGACATGATATATGATCTATTTTTGAGAAGGATCCATGTGCTGCTGAGAAAAAAATGTAACTGCTTGATGTTGGGTGGTATATTCTATATATGTCAATTAAGTCTAGGTTATTAATTGTATTATTGAGTTCTATAGTTTCTTTATTCAACTTTTGTTTGAAAGATCTGTCCAGTGGTGAGAGAGGTGTGTTGAAGTCTCCCATAATTATTGTATGGTGGTCTATTAGACTCTCGAACTTGAGAAGTGTTTGTTTGATGAACATAGCTGCACCATTGTTTGGAGCATATATATTTATGATTGTTATGTCTTGTTGGTGTATGGTTCCCTTGAGCAGTATGTAGTGTCCCTTTTTATCCCTTTTGATTAACTTTGGCTTGAAATCTATTTTATTTGATATGAGTATGGACACTCCTGCTTGTTTCCGAAGTCCATATGAGTGATATGATTTTTCCCAACCTTTCACCTTCAGTCTATGTATGTCTTTTCCTATCAAATGCATCTCCTGTAGGCAGCATATTGTTGGATCTTTTTTTCTGATCCACTCTACTAGCCTGTGTCTCTTAATTGGTGAGTTTAAGTCATTAACATTTAGGGTTATTATTGAGATATGGATTATTCTTCCAGCCATATTTGTTTATTTATGTTACTTAACATGGTTTGTTTTTCCTCTTTGATTATTTTTTCCTTTTACTGTACTACCTCCCACTGTTGGTTTTCAATGTTATTTTCTATTTCCTCTTCCTGTAATGTTTTGCCAAGGATGTTTTGAAGAGATGGTTTTCTAGCTGCAAATTCTTTTAGCTTTTGCTTATCGTGGAAGGTTTTAATTTCATCTTCCATCCTGAAGCTTAATTTCGCTGGATACACAATTCTTGGTTGGAACCCATTTTCTTTCAGCGTTTGAAATATGTTGTTCCAGGATCTTCTAGCTTTCAGAGTCTGTGTTGAAAGATCAGCTGTTATCCTGATTGGTTTACCCCTAAATGTAATCTGTTTCCTTTCTCTTGAAGCTTTTAAAATTCTCTCCTTATTCTGTATGTTGGGCATCTTCATTATAATGTGTCTAGGTGTGGATCTCTTATGATTTTGCACATTTGGCATCCTGTAGGCTTCTAGGATTTGGGATTCTGTCTCATTCTTCAAGTCTGGGATGTTTTCTCGTATTATTTCATTGAACAGTTTGCTCATTCTTTTGGTTTGGACCTCTATACCTTCCTGTATCCCAATGACTCTTAATTTTGGTCTCTTTATGTTATCCATATTTCTTGGATGTTCTGCTCATGGTTTCTTAAGAGTCTCGCTGAGCTGTCTATGTTCTTTTCAAGTTGAAATACTTTGTCTTCATTGTCTGATGTTCTATCTTCTAAGTGTTCTACTCTGCTGGTAGTATTCTCATTTGAGTTTTTAAGTTGGTTTATTGCTTCCTGCATTTCTAGGATTTCTGTTTGTTTTTTATAACCTCTATCTCCCTGTATAGTTAATCTTTTGCTTCTTGGATTTGTTTATGTAATTCATTGTTGAAGTGATCTTTCATTGTCTGATTTTGCTGTCTAATGTCTTCCTTGAGACTCCAGATCATCTGAAGCATGTAAATTCTGAATTCTTTATCTGACATTCCATCTGCTGCAGCTATTACCTCTTCTAAGATTGAGTTGTCCTGCATTGCTTGTGGTCCTTCCTTTCCTTGTCTTTTCATATTGCTCGTGTTTCTTTCTGCTTGGTGAAACTGTTGTGTTATTGAATTTCCCCCCTATATATTTATATTGCACTTGTATAGTTGCAAAGTCTCCCTTTCAGGGGCAGGCGGCGGCTGTGCTCCTCCTCCAATTGGGGTGATCTGTCTATCATGCCGGCGGGCCGCTGGGCCCCTTCTCCAGGTCGTGTCGTCTGCCTACCTTGCAGGCGTGGGTGGAGGCTGTGCCCCTCCTCCAATTGGGGTGATCTTTCAACTAGGCCGGTGGGCCGCTGGGCCCCTTCTCCAGGACGCGCGGTCTGCCTACCTTTCGGCTGGCAGCTGGGCCCTTCCTCCAATTGGGGTGATGTGTCTACCACGCCGGCGGGCCGCTGGGCCTGTTCTGCCGGTCGGTCACAGGTCTGCCTACCTTGCAGGCGCGGGTGGCGGGGCCCTAACTAATAATTTAAAAGATACAACATTTTCCTTTCACATGCAGACTCTCAATAAATTCCTTAAGGTGAAAGGATTTTAAACATGTTTAAATCTGTATGTTGTTTCCACAGACATAACATGTCTCATTTTTCCATGCTTGGACTAAAGACTTGTTCTTATGAAAATTCTAATTATTTCCAAATTGATTGGTTGAAAGTCACATGTTATTGTTTAATTTATTGTTTATCTTATTGTAGGTGAGACTGGAATATATTGCCAGGTAAACAAGTCATTTGAACTTTTTTGTGTGACTAAATGAATAGCTTGTTCGTATCTTTTCTTGTTTTTATATCATTCGAGATCTTTTTATGTAATCAATAAATTTATACTTTTCCATTTATTTCTAAACTTGGTTTATAATGTTTTTCTATATGAATATTTAAAATATGTATATAGTCAAATGTAAGATTTTTTCCCCATACAGGTTTCTAGGTTTTTTTCTTGTCTATAAACATCTTCCTCACTGAAGTAATAGTTTGCTCTGTTTTCCTTTTATTACTTTTACATTTTTTTAAAGAAAATTTACATTTAAGTAATTGAGCTAGAATTTCTTTTGTTAAGGAATAATAAATAGAGAGCTAGCTTTATCTCATGTTCCAGATTTTAGCCATTTGACCCAACACTGTATGGAGTGGTCTGCTCTTTTCTGACTGAGTTGAAATGCTACATTTATTCTATGACAAATTTCCAATTATTTTGGATTAATTTCTCTTTCTGTATTTCCAATTCTATTTCTTTGCTCTCACTGTCTATTGCTGCAATACTTTTACAAACAGTAGTTTAAAATACATTTAACATTGGGTAAAACTACAGGTCAAGTAACAACATTCCTTTTTTTTTTAACGTATAACATATAACGTATAACGTATAACCTTCCTGATAAATTCACCTCCTTTAAAAAAAAAAAAGTGAGCTCCAATTAAAAATCCTACAAGCAACTTTCTTGTGATCAATTTAATCTAAAAATAGAATTGATGTTACTGAAGTATTATTCTATACAAGGTAGTGTGTGCTCATCCATTTATTTTGGTAAAAATTTTCAACCACTTTTAAATGGACTCTTGAACCTTTCTTATTTCATTTAAAACAATCAATGAAATCTCCATTGAAATCTCCATTGAAATCTCCATTGAAATCTTCATTACTTAATGAAACTCTGCCTCAAAGTGAAAATTTTTAAAAGAGCTGGAGGTACAGCTGGTGGTAGAGTGTTTGCCTAGCATGTGTGAGGCCCTGGTTTCAATCGCCAGTAGAGTGTTGGGTGAGAAAGAGACAGAGACAGAGAAAGACAATAAATAAATCTTATGATGCACAAATTTTAGTTAAAATTAAAATCACTTGGAAACTACATTCTAAAAATAAATTCTTTCTAATTGTATTATGTGATAAATAAAAGAATCCTCTATTTGTAGCATTTTTTTCCTTATGTTTTCTTTAAAAAAGAACAATTTATTTAATGTATTGATTTTGATACTTTTACAGAAAAGTTTCATAAGTATCCCATAACAGATAGCCCTTTACAAAGAACTGAGGCAATATCTTAAAAACAAGCACACTGGGCCTGGTGCCATTGGAGATGCCCAGGGCTAACACAAGGCAGATGAGGAAGAGGTGGCTGTATGGAGGATGGAGTCAAAGTTTTTCTCTATTATTTCAAATTTTGCAAAAGCTATGCTAAAATGTACATGACTTAAGGGCTAACCTAAATTCATTTGAACATATATATGTTAGAGATGTACAGTTTATACAAACACATATGCGTACATAATTTGATCATCATTTTTTAAGAGAGAGAGAGAAATCTTTAATGTTTATTTTTTTTTAGTTTTCGGTGGACACAACATCTATTTCATTTGTATGTGGTGCTGAGGATCGAACCCAGCGCCCCGCGCATGCCAGGCCAGCACGCTACCGCTCGAGCCACATCCCCAGTCCCATAATTTGATCATTTTAAGAAGAAATATCTTTTTTCTTATTTTCTTAAAAAAGTACAAAAATCAAGAGTGGATGCTAGAGTTTACCAAATGCATGCTGATCATCACTGGGAGTAATTGCATATTGCTTTCTCCCCTTTAACCTTCTAATGTGAGAAATTTTATTAATTGCTGTGTTTAACAAGCCATATTTATATCTTGGAATGAAGCCACATGGTCATGGTTTCTTACTTTTAATGTGTGTGCTGAAATACATTTTATTTTTTATTTGTGATTTTTACATAGATATTCCTTAATGAAATCGATCTATTCTCTTATTATTTTGCATGGTTATTTTGTTGCATTTTTTTCCAGTTTCAGTACCAATGATTTGTTGTGTTTAAAAAAGAAAAAAACTAGGAACTTTTCTCCCAAGGCTCTTGGTAGTATAAGTTGCTATAATTATCTGTGAATTGAAAGCTTAATGGAATCCATTGCAACAGACCTAGATCTGGTGCTATTTATTTATTTATTTGTAACAGGGTTTGAACCCAGAGGTACTTAACCATTGAGTCACGTTCCCAGTCCTTTTTTTGTTGTTGTTTCAGACAGTGTCTCACTAAGTGCTTAGGGCCTTCCTATAGGATCTGGCAGTCTTTAAATATTTGGTTACTTTCTCAGTTTCTTCTATGGTTATTGGAGTTATGTCCTCTAAGGCAAATTATAGCAAATTCAGATTTTAAAAAATGAATTCTTTTGTTTTTTACACTTATTTACCTAAAATTAGAAAACATTTTCTTCCTGCTTCTCTCTTTCATTTTCTAACATTCTTCTTCTTTTCTTTCTTTCTTTCTTTCTTTCTCTCTCTCTCTCTCTCTCTTTTAAAATCTCTTGATTTTGTTAGTGGTAATTGTATTAGTACTTCAAAAGAGAGGTCTTGGCTGTATTTTTACATTTTTTTCTCCTTAATTAATCTGTTAATTCTGAAGGCTTCTATGCACCTCCACATCCATAGCATGTTGCCTGGTCTCTTCACTTTGCCTGGGGCCCTGTTCCTTATTTTCTATGATAATTCATGCACTGTTTTCCTCTCTGGCCACTTTCGGCAGATAAGCTATCACCTGATTTTAATGCATTTAGTTTTTCTCTGGCCCCTGCTTAGCCATATCCCATAGCTTCTAATATGTTTAATTTTTAGGAGTTTTTGGAAATCAAACTGTGGAAGAATTGAGAAGTGATAAGCTGGGAAACCAGGCTGGGAGAAGCCAATGGAGGACATTAACGTAAGGGTGCCACTTGCAGAACAAGGCTACAGAGGATGCAGGGGTGAGAGCCACGCTGTCTGGGTCCTAGGGCTGCTATGACACCGTGGGCTGGGCTGCTTGTAAACAACAGATGTTTATCTCTTAGTTCTAAAGGCGAAAAAAATTCCAAGATCAAGATGCTGATGATTTGGTGTCTGGTGAGGACTTGCCTCTGGTTCACAGATGGTATCTCCTCACTGTGTCCTTGTGTGGCAGAAGGGATACAGCTAGCTCTGTGGGGGAATTTTATAAGGGCACTCATCACATGAGGGGTCCACTTAAGTGATTTAATCTCTTTCCAAAGGCCCCACCTCCTAATGCATGGGTGGGAGATATTTCAACATGGGACTTTGAAGGGTAGGGACACAAAAATTCAGGCCACAGCAAGGACAGGGAAGCAAGAGAGCACTCTGTGGAAAAAATATGTATTTGGGTGAATACAGGTAATGTTAGAGATAGGGAGAGGAAAAGCATTCATGGAGGTTGATTTTATGTGTCAGCTTGACTGGGCCATGGGGTGTCTGATTATTGGTCACACACTATTTTGCGTGTGTCTGTGAGGGTGTTCCTGGATGAGATTCACATTGAAATGGGTATACTGAGTCATGAAGATCCCCCTTCCCAGTGTGGGTGGGCCTCATCCAATCAGTTGAGGCCCTGAGTAGAACAAAAAGACTGGCTGTCTTGCAAGTGAGAGGTAACTCCTGCTTTGAGCTGGGATTTGGGTTTTTCCTGCCTTCAGACTCAAACTGAACATCAGCTCTTCTCAGGCCTCAAGGCGTCTTTGGACTAGATAACACCTTCCTCAGTCTCTCTCTTGCTGACAGTGAATCATGGGACTTTTCATCCTCCCTAATCATAATCATATGAGCCAATTCCTTGCAATAAATATGTCTGTCTGTTTATCTGTCTGTCTCTCTCTTCACCGTGTGCTACGAAGCTGAGCCCATAGGTGGCAGCTTGGATTTCTGGTCCCTGCACTACTGATTTTTTTCAAAGCAGCAGCAGCTTCTTTGCCTTCATTCTTTTAACCCTTCCAGCATTGATGTAAGTTTCTGATTCCTTGCATTAAATCCCTTCCTGCAAAAAGGCCTTTGTTTTTGGACAAAACCTAATTGTTATGAGCTGAATTGGGCCCCCACATGTTCAGTTTCATAGGTTGCAGTCCTAATATCCACTACCTTAGAATGTGACTGTCTAGAGATAGGATCTTTAAAGAGGTGATTCAATTAAATAAGACCACAAGGGAGAGTCCTAATCCAATTTCTCTGGTGACCTTATAAGAAGAGGAAATTTGGACACACAAAGGCCAGAGGATGTGTGTGCCAGAGCATGTGAAGACACAGTGGGAAGGTTGCCATCTTCCAGCCAGAGAGTTTGGGTCAGAAGAAACCAAATCTGCCAAATCTTGACCTTGGATGTTTCGATGTTTCTCTTCCAGAACTGTGAGAATATAAATTTATGTTAAGTCATGCAGACTATGACATTTTTGGATGGCAGTCCCAGGAGACTACTATACCATTCTAAATATTAACTGCACTTTTGGAACTACAGACCTCCACGTGGTCCTTCTGATTCCTAAGATTGAGAAAGTAGGGTTGTTGTTGTTGGTGGTGGGTTCCCTAAGGTTTCCTATATTTGAGTGACTTGAAAATCCATGCTGACTTTCTTGTGCAGAAGTTGTGGCTCTACAAGCACTATGTAAATTCTCTACCCCACTACTGGGCTGTGATCAACACGCCGGAGAAACAGGCACAATGGTGTTGGCCATGCTGACCTTGTGTTTAGTCATTCCTGCATATCTACAAAGACAGCTGTTGTGTTCACACCCACCTTCAGCCAAGCCCAGGCCCTGACAGCTCTTCTCGGTTGCCTCTCTGCTGGACCTGTTCCTTGTGGGGAACAGTCACTCAGTAAGGGAGTCTGGCGGCTCCATCCAATTCTGCAGTCAGTTTTGAGGAAAAAAAAATTAAAAACAAAACCCAAAATAGAGCATGGGAGAGGGGGGAGGGGAAGTTTGAAACAGGAACAGAAACCAGAACTGACTTCTAACGACCTATTGACCAAGAGCTCCTGAGGCACCCTTCCTCAGAATAGGGAGAGGACAAAAGGGCTTAATTGACCATGTTCCTGCTCTTCCCTAGCAGGAAGCACTTTACTACGTTTTGAGGACTAACTTATGGCCTCCAACACCTACCCTGAGCTCACTCCTTCCCTGAGAGGTGGATGATCACAAATAGGATCACAAATGAACACCAAGGACACATTAGCTGCCATGGCACTTTTATTTTAAAGGGTGACACATAGAGCAGGGCTTGCCACCCTCACCTGCATCAGGCACAGGGATATCCATCTGAAGCAATTATTACCATCTTTTCCCGATGAGGAAATTATCTATCTGGAGTGACTTTCACAAAGTCACCCAATAAGTATGAACATAGCTGGACTGATTCCCACCCAGGCTTTGCTCTAAAATCAACATATTTACCCAGTGGTCATATTTCCTCCCTGAAATCATTCAAGAACTTATCCATTGAATATTTCTCATGATGGAACTCTATTGGATCTATTGAATTACTGCAAATACCACTGTCAAATGTGTCTGTCCATCATATCTAACAGCTCTTCCCAAAATGTATTCTCATATACCATTTATTCCATGTTGTGGAGCTAATTTAAAACCAGAGAGTATTTTTTTTTTCCTCCCAGAAAGTCTGAGTACAACCAAACAGGAAGATTTTAATTTGTGTGCAGGAGGTAGAAAAGAAGTTTTGTTTTCTTTCTCAGAAATTTAAAAGATATTCTTAAATGTTCTAGTATCATGGTGACACGGAGTGGTAGTATATATTTACTGGTTCATTCTAAGCTTGTATTTCTAGCTTCAATTAGATAAGAAACAAATCATTCCTTAACGGAGGGAAGGAGTGGGTAGGTTTTAAATGGAAGTGGTGAATGAACACAAAGCCTTTCAATTTCTTTTCCTTTAAGCATAATGAAAGCAAGAAGATCATCTTTATTCCATGATTCAAGAAAAATGTGCAGTGATTTTGGTTCTCATTAAATATATATTTAGCTTCTCTTTATCTGGTTTATTCTTGTGCCTGCCCACTTACCCACACCCAGATACTCTACGCTGACATAAAGTGAACGACTTCACAAGCAGCCTGATTTCAAATTCAAGCCTGTATCCATGTGCTTGTGTGTAATTTACACCTCTCTCTGACTAATGCAAGTCATTTATGAGTTATGCATAATCTTTCCTCAGGCTGGAGCGTTTGCCCCATCCCACTTTTAAATTTATTTCTGTAAAAGGGCATCTGAGTCACTGAGGCTCATTTAAAGAAATAGGGTTTGCACAGCAAATAATTCAACATGAGAAGACATGGTTTGTTCTCTGATTTTTTTGATTGCCTTCATCAAACCCAAGGCAATACGAGAGTTCCTATAAGTAGAAAGTGCAAAATACTAAGCAAATGAGGAGTACAGCAACTCCCATTTTGGAAAATTTTTTGAACTTTGATTGTGTTTTCTTTGAAATATATTTCAGTACTAATAGGTATTTTAATTTCAGAAGAATGTATTAGTCAACCAGGTTGATTAAACAGATTAAGTAAGCTTCATATCACATATTAGATAAGATTTAAATCAAACCTACTCAATTCCTAAACTGTGTCTCTGGCTTTTATGGCAAAAAAAAAAAAATATATATATATATATATATATATATATATATCATGGTGGCGTTAAAGAGATCTTTCAAAAAAACATAACAAAACCAGACACTCCAAACACAACTGATTTTGATTTTGCCATTTCTGGTCTTGTCTTTACTTATATTAGTATATTCATTTAATTTTCAATTCTTTGGCAATAAAAGAGAAATAAAAGTTCAAAGCTAAAAGCTGTTCCCAGAGGCAGGTGTTTTGTGACAACCTTGACCTTATGGAAAAGAACCCAAAGGTTCTGTCCTGTAAACTTGCTATGATGCTGACACCTGGTTACCACATTCTCATCTCCATCAAGTCCCTAGATTCCCATTTTCTATTTACTAGTGACCCCCAAACTAAACATACATGCTTGCTTCTCTCTGTTGCATAGCAAAACCAATAAAATTTCCTGGAGGGCAAAGACTGAGTCTTTCTATTTATCCCAGTGCTTGACACATATAACACACTCAGTTTCTATATAAAACTGAAGAAAGCAGGAATTTGTGTCTTTCTGTTGGCTTCAGACCTATCTTATCTCTTTAATAATCTCATTTTCCTGAAACTACAGGTCTGTGATAAAGAAGAACAAATCACTGTTGCCACATTTAACACTTGTACATTTTATTTAATTAAATCAGCCATTGTACAACATTGCAGCTATGTATTGTTAGTGTTGTTTTTTTTTCCATTAACTAATACATGCCCTCATAGATATATTCAATTAGTGTTATCACCATGGGAACAAGATGCTGATTCATCAACTGAAAATTCACTTCTTCTCACAGTATTCAAGTTTTTTGATAACACAGCAAAAATCAAAATCAAAAGAAGGTGATTAACCATTATGTTGTTACACAGACACCATCTGCACTGCAAATAACACAACAGAAATGCTTTTCTTGAGCTCCAGTGAAGGTTTTGACAAGAAGGCCATGGCGTGTCTCAAAAAGTTTCGCCACAGGCCTTTCTCCTTTTGGCTGCCAAAGAATGCTTGTATTTCCTATCCAACTGCCAAAAAGTGCTAGTATTTGAGGCTTAGAAGATTTGGCTTATGGGAAACCTCCCTCCCAGGAAATTTTCTCTTTTGGCAACGTACTATAAATGATGAAGTGCCATTGTTTGTCGCATTTGTTTTTGACATTCCGAGCAATGAGTCATTTTTTTGCACAACAGGAAAAGACCAGATAGAATTGGAGAAAGCTCAGTCCCTGGAGGATAGACTCTTTTTTTTTCTTTTTTTAAATTTCATCTTCATTGAATATACTTTTCTTTAACAAATAACTGATTCAAAATGTATACTGTTTATATGAATATATTTGTGAATATATATATATATGTTAAAATGCTACACAGCTTCAACCACTAGAGGAATAAGAAAGAGGACATGGAAATCACTCAGGCTGTTACAGTCCCTTCTTTGAAACAAACAAATAGTAAAGTGCACAAATGCACTTAATAGTTTCCAAGGGAGTTTGGATTTCAAATAAATAAACCGAAAAATTTTAACCAAAACCAAATTTTCAAAGGATTTCTCAATCTTGTCTGCAAGCTGAAAAACAGACCTAGCTGGAGAATGGAAAGTGCTCACTCAGGGCAAAAGGAACGAAAAACCATTAATGTGATTAGAAGAGGGGTTTTGACTGTGGTTTTGATTTTTTTCAATGCCACATGCAGGTATTAGAGAAGATATAAATCTGGAGGAAAAAAATGGAAAAAAAAGAAACCACTCCAACATGGTGAAGGAGTTTTAATCTTTTGTGTAGTGGGTAAATCTTGTTTCCAATGGAGTATCTACAGTGCAGTGGCCAGAAGAAAGTACCACCGGTAAGACAGCATGGTTTGCTAAAGCAGCAATGAAAACTGGAAAACTACAGTAGTCATAGCTTTTAAAATACCCTGCCAACGTGTTCAAAATCTACAAGACCTGATGATGCTAGAAGGCCACGGGATGTAGCTTCTAGCAACTGAATACCTCATTGTTTGAATCTCTTCACCTTTTTGCTCCCTCCTTCCCCTCCCTCAGAATGGTGTTGGAGAGTCACAAAGTATGCTGGCCAGCACCAGCCATAACTTCTTAGCACAGTTCAAGATTATTAATCCATCTTTACCTAGAAGCAATGGCTATTCTGCAAGTTCTAAGGACATGATAGGTCTGAAGTGCTTCTTTTGAAGTAGAACTGGATTATCATTCGATTGTGTTAGCAATATCTCAATTAACCATTGTTCGTTTTCTAGAGGCCTTTTATTCCATGATGCCCAGTGTGGTTATGATAGGCAGTGGTTTTAATTTTAATATGGTGTTCATCTGAGCATTTCAGCTATATACATTGTACATGGATATCCCTCGGAAGGATTCCTCTGCATTGTCACCTGAAGAGGTCTATAGGTGAAGTTCTTCTGAGGAGTGGATTTTCATGGAGCTTGGGCAGAAGCAAGAACAATGGAGGCGGCCAGTTCCCCGGTTAGCAGGAGACACACAAAGTAGTGGATACGGCATCCAGAATGAAGGATGCCATCTTTGGTCACAAATTAGCTTATAGTTGAAAAGGATGGGGGAAAACTAAAACAAAAGGCTGTATGTTTGCTAACAGTGAAAATGTCAGGGGATCCCATCAATTAGGCCAGATAGGTCACTCCTCTAAGGAAATGGGAAGTTGCATATTGAGTGAATGTGTGGTTTCTGGTGTGAGAATTGGGCAGCCCCTCATTTGGCCTCTTGCTTCAAGTCCTCCTTGCAGAAATGCCTAAGGAGTTGCTGGAGGTCGCGCTGGAGGTCATCCTGGTCTAATGCTTCGGGTACATCCTCCAGGTGCTCCAAGTCTATGCATTTCCCATGCTGGTCCTTCACCACAGCCCTCTTCTGTGTGCTGGCTTTACTCATGGTTGTCCTGGAGGAAAGCAGACAGGGAGAGAATTACGCTCTTTCTTCATCGCTAACATGGTCTGAAGCCAACCATGACATTATTTCTCGATGATTCCACACCAAGCCATTAGTATCACAGCTACCGGTATCTTCTTGTCTCTTTTAAATATGGCTACCATATATGAAACGATTCATGAGACTTTGAAAAGTGTTTTGGGGGGGGCAAGGAGTATTGTTGAAATCTTGGAGAAGTATTTCAAATAAATGAAACAAGGCTTCATTATGATTCAAAAGAAAACTGTACAACACTCATGTTTTGATGAACTCATATCCATCTAAAAGGGCCCAGTTTGTCCTGAAATCGTAATTCCACAAACAACTTTTAACAGGCTAAGAAGAAGAGTTTTTCATTCAATTTGTTCAAAACACCTTAAATGCCAACTTAAACTTTAGGGTCATATTCCCATCAGATTTCCCCAAATTATTCTGTAAGAGAACTTTTTTATGAGACATAGTTAAAAAACTGAAATGGTATCCTATTAATATAAAAGAAAGTTAACTACCAACATGGGCCTCTCTGAAGCTTCATCTGGGGATAGTGAGGGAGAGAGAGAGAGGAAAAGGGAAAAAACAAACATGAAAGACAGACACTTCCTGTGCCCTGACAAAGCCCCCATATACTTTGTTCTTTAGTGCATCCTATTGCAATTAACAGTCTGTTGCTTCCTTGCCTCCCCCATCAGACTGGACATTACTTGAGAACAGAGACTATTACTTATTATTATATTTCCTACTATTCTTTTTCTGTTTCCCTGCCTGAAAATGATTGTATCATAATTTGTTCATTCTCTGTTCTTCTCTCTCTGTACTTGTAAATACAATTTTTCATGCCACAAATATTTGATGAAAGTGTTTTGTGTGCCAGGCACAATTATTACAATAAATAAGGAAACTCAATCTGAGGGAATTTAAGCAATGTCCCAAAATTTAACAATAACAGTTTTAGCATGCCATGGAGACTTGCAGAGCAAACGAGAGCCCAAGATTCTACAGCCTGAGTCCTTAACTCCTGTGCCACACATCTTCACTTAGAACCAGAGTCAGAAAGGATCAAACTTGTCGCTTGAGCCACCATTTTCCTTACATTTCTCCCCAGTGTTGAGGAGCTAGGAGATATGGCCCCCTCCCAACACCTCTATGCATTTGTTAAGATCATTCTGATTTTTTAAAGGTGACTTATTTCAGTCTAAAATACTTTCAGCTTTCTTTTAGACATCCTTGTTTTCTTCTCTCTTCTCTCAATTTTTCTCATCCCTCCTTTCCTTTGATACTACATGGCTAACTTTGCATTTGAAGGCAAACTAAAATTTGTTAATCTTGATGAAATGGACAAATCTTATTCAAATGATTGAAATCACATTATGGCTGGGCATGGTGGCACAAGCCCGTAATCCCAGCAGCTTGGGGAGGCTGAGAAGGAGAATCATGAGTTCAAAGGCAGCCTCAGCAATTTAGCAAGGCCCTCAGTAACTTAGAGAGACCCTATCTCTAAATAAAACATTAAAAAGGGCTGGGGATGTGGCCTCAGTTAAGCACTCCTGGGTTCAATCCCGACTACCAAAAATGAAGGAAGGAAGGAAGGGAGGGGAGGGGAGGGAAGGGAATAAATCAGATCATGTTTTTCTGTTCAGCATCCATTTACTTTTTTCCTCCAAAAAAGGCAAATATCTGAAGATTTCTGCCAAGAGTTAGGAGGAGCTTTGATAGCATTGGTGCAAGGGAGGTCCTCTGTCATAGAATATTTTCTGTATATTTTGCAGGTCTATGCAATGTATAATAAGATGCTTCAGTAATGAATAAGATTAAATGCTGCATACCACAAATAGAGTTCAGTGACTGGCTGGGGGAACTCAATAGTTCTATATTCTCAACTTCAAATTCAATAGCTATTATGGAGAACTTTGAACCAATTGGTTTCCAAATCTATTCCAATTTAAAGATCCGTGATGTTAGGACAGGCAAGGGTTATATAGTTTCATCTGAGTACATGGATAAAAGCCTTTAAAGTTCAGAATATAAAAAGCATTTTGTCCTTAATTCTTGTAGCATTTTTAAAGTTCTAAGAGAACAATTATACTCTGTTAAATTCCTAGCTGCTGCTGTTTTTCACATTTGGTTGGAGAGTAGCATTGTGACAGAACCTTTAATTTTGCTGTTCTAATTATTATGTTCCAGAGGCTTAAAATAGCCTTGTAGAGTACTAGAAATGACAATCTTTCTCTTCTTTTCAATGAAGTGAAAAGCACAATAGTAACTTGGGTTCCCATCGTGTTTTTTTCACTGAGAGGCTGAGAACATTTCTTTAACAGATATTTACTGTGCTGCTAGAGGACCAGAGAGGACTGAAAGTAGACCATAGCAATGGCACCCAAGTTTATGCATCAGATCCTTAAAAGAGACCAGCAGTCTAGAGCGCCTCACAGCCAGCCTCCTTCTATATAGGCAAGAAGTGCGGCTTCCTAGGGTCATGCATTTTTTCTTCACTTTCAAAAGCCCCTGGTTTCAGCATCACTAGGTGCATTCAAGGTTCATGGGCATCAAACTCATGCTCATGTTACTTGCCACTCACATGCAGAGTCATGAACAGTTTGTTAAACACAAAACACATTTAAAGTAATGATTTACTAAGATTGAGCAGCAGGTACCTGGACACAAAATTACTGTGTGTGCAATTGATGAGATTCCCCCGTCCTGTGTTCTCCAAATCTATGAACACAATGGGAAACCTAGCTGGCTGACTTCAATGACTTTGACAACTTGCTAAAACCCAGAGCATCAGACTGTGTGAGCACATATCTCACCTCACCATCGCTAGGCCTCAACATCACCTTTAAAGCATCAGCGTGCACTGCAGGTACCACCTGACCAAAGCTTTATAATATAGGAGAGTTCGCACTTCCTGTGGGGGGTGGGGGTTAGGGTTACACAGGGGCTCTGCCCTTCTTTTGTTAAAATTGAAAAAAAATTATGGTGTTAGTTGTCAAAGCATCACCCCATGCTAACCCAAACCTTTTAATTATTGATCCATCCTCTTTCAGGATTTCATTCTCTACTAAACTGGGAAAGTGGACTTTCATGTGGCTACCTGTGTAACTCAAAGCCTGGGGTAAGAAAAAGAGAATAAGACACAATTCAGCATAAACCATAGACTTTAACACGATCTACCACTTTGCAATTCATAGTATGAAAAGATACATATGAAAGGATAAGTAGAAACAACTCCTAGCAGCACATCTAATTGAGTTTTACTTAACAAGTCCCTGAAAATTTCTCTCATTTGTGAAGAAGATTTTTTTATATTATTTTAGGAAACTTACCTGTACCCATATTGATTGACTCTTAGTGTCCTCCCTTCACCCCATTCCTTCCTACTGAAAAGATGCTGAGGATAAATATAATGACCAGGGACAAACACAGAAACAAGGGCCGGGATATAACTCAGAGAATTTACCTTTGGATAATCCGAGGATTATCATTTTAGGAATCCAGTTGTTAAATGTGAAAAACTAAAAGTATTTAAGTAAGGTTTGTTTTTAGTATACAAATGTCTTCCTAGGTAATCTCAATATATGTTGCAGGTGTATTCGACGATATACCCACAGCATTTCACTTCTAAGTATTTCAACAGTAAAAATATCTTGTGGGTGTTTGTTCATGCCCAACCAATCCTTCATCATATGTGCTTCAGAATTTAGATTTTAGAAAAGTAACATGATATATAAACTATATATAACTAACATCTCAGAGGAGGTGGAGATAGCATCCTATAATCAAACCCAATAATTACCAACAGAAAAACATATGGATTTTCACTCTAAGAAAGTAGATCATGTCAAAATAGCTTCAGGTCAATTCATGCCAAGGGTTATATCAAATTCTAAGGCAGTTTATGTAAAGTCAAATTAGCTTACTGCTGTGGATCTGCCCCTGTGGACCTATTTCCTCATTGCTGAAACCAGAATATAAGTAACTTTAAACGATTTTTAAAGTAACAATTATAAAACATATCTAAATTTTTTAATGTCTATCAATTGGTAGTGTTGATAATATTAGCTAGCAAAGATAATTTGCAACATCTTTATTTCTTTCCCTTATTAGGAGTACAGAACATTTCTGAGACCTTTATACAACCTACAGATGACCATGCTCCAGCTCTAGATTCTGACTCTAATTTTTGCAGAAGTGCATCCTGGTTACCTAGATTTTTTAAAAGCTTTTAGGGTGACATGGATGAACACTATTAAGCTGAGGAAACATCACTTCACCATACGAGTTATTCGAACAGGAAATCTGCTTTCTTGATTATGCTGCATTCTTCCCTTCCATGAATTTGTGCATGAAATGACACAATGACAAGCAATTTTCTTTTGAAGCACAAAGTAAATGTAAAATGCACATCAAAAAAAAAGTAAAAAGAAAGACAAAAAGATGCTTCTAATACCTCTTCAAAGTCATCTTTGGCTGAAGGAAGATCAGTGGCTAAACTAGAATCCCCCAGATGTTTCTCCATCCTTTCTCCACGCACCACAGTTGTTTTAATAACTTTGCTGACTCTACGGCCTTCTACTGGCTCAGCCTGAAATTGTGAGGCACTGGACAAAATGCTGGGTTCAGACAAAGTGACCTAATGAAATGAAGGACACACAAAATACATTTTCTGACTGCTAAAATGTAACAAATAATTAGTTTTTCTGTTCTAAAAAACAAAGCACAGTAACTACAATATTATATGCTGGCCTGCTAGAAAACAGTATGTGGAAAAGAGGAGGAAGCTTGGGAAAAGTGAACTATAATCAATTGGCAATGTCTGTTTAATGGTTAAATCTCCGTAGCCCCTACTTAATATCACTTGAATAAAAATTAATCAATCAGTTTTGTGGGCAAGACTGGTTACCTAGTGTAATGTAAATAGAGCAATCTATGGATGAACTCTCTTTTCTCACGTTCAAATGGTTTCACCTGGCCCATTTAGATAAAGTTAATCCCCAAAGGAGGAACTCAAAAAACCATGAGAAACTGACATGTAGATTTCCAGATAACCTCATAGTTACATTTTGAGGATATGAAGGATTGTAAAACAGTGAGAATTTCACAAATTACATGTCCAAGAGAGTAAACATGTCCCTGAAACTGGGAAGTTAAACAGAAAGAAATAAAACTATGAATCAAGGAGTTTCTGGATCCTGCTTTTTAGTGGCCCTGAAATGCAGAAGTTGAAGATCAAATATTTATCTAAAGTGACCTTCAGAAGGCTGGTGTCCCAGTCACACACTAGCACCCTAGGTGCATGCAATGCCTCTTCCTAACATCCTTGCCCAGCAAAAGGGACTTTATTCTTTTAAAACTTGACTTTTAGATTTCTGTTCTGGTCAACTATAAATTAAAAAGACAACAGAAATGAAAAGGATCAGACACAAGACAATGAGTACAATGGCTGCCAAGCTTCTTCATGGCTATTATATAAATCATGGGGGAAAAAAAAAAAGGAATGTGCAACTATAAGCAGACTGCCATATAAAAGGAAATGGGACCAATATGAGCAATGTCCTCCATCTTGTTTGAGCTCTGCTGTGCTCCTCACCTCTGACTGCTCGATGTCACTCTTCAATACAACACGCTTTATGACTTTGGAATAGCCATCGCCTTCCTCGATGGTGACAGGTTCCTGTGGCATCCCCTGCATCGTAATCTCTTCTTTCTCCGTGCCATCCGAGGATATATACCTCCTGATGATTTTCCTAGTAACCTGAAATATATTTCATTTGTGTATCTTATTTTTGAGTTAAGGAACGGCAACACTGATAGATTTGAAACAGGAAATTTGAGGAGATTTGTAAACAGCCATGTGAGGAGACCCTAGACAGTACCTTCTTCACCACGGTGTGTCCATGCTCATCAATATATTCTTCTTCTGTGACTGTTTCTGGGGGGATGTCAGGCATATCATCTCCCTAAACAGTTGGGAGAAAAGGGTCATTTCAGCATTGGGCTGAAATTCTGAGGAACTACTTCCAAGTGTTGATAAAATGAGGAATGTTAGAAAACCAAAGGCAATGTGGAAAAGCATTGCTGAGATGCAAACTCCTGTCAAATAGTTTGATTAATAAAAAACAGAAGCAGGTGGGTAACAACATGCTTAGGAGAATCTGATCAAAGTTAGGTAAAACTTAAAACAAACACAGATAAGCGAGAGGTGAGGTAGAAGGAACTGAAGAAGCCAGATCTTGCTCTTGCTTGCTCCCGCTCTTGGATGTAGGCTGCAAATGTCATTAACACCGCATTTCTTTACAAATAAAATAAGAAAGTCAAGGGATCCGCTTTCAAGTCGCCATGCATTACCTATGGAGCATGCTGAGCTTTTATTGCTTTGGGTGGGTTACTCTCTATGGGTACAAGGACAGAACCGTCCCTGACGTGCAGTAATTCAACAACTGGTACCTGAATAATGACTCGCCGGCGGACAACCCTGGTAGTTACCATGGCCTCCTCATCAGAGCTGGCCTCCAGCTCACCTAATTCCTCTGTTAGCTCCTGGTGGAAGCATGGAAGCATTGTTTTTTAACATTCTAAGGAATAACTTCCCTACTGGTTTCTCCTTTAACTCCCACTGTATTCTGAGAATGTTGTTCATGGAGGCTTTGGTAGAAAAGTTAGCAAAGGTAAAAGCAAATGTGCAGTAGTCTCAGGCTTCAACAAAAATATAGATTTTGGGGGGCAATGATTGAAAAAAATTCTGTAATTCTGAGAACTGTCAGAGAACCCATCTTTCAAAATCTGTCTGAAGAGATGAATCTTGCCCACATGACTTCTTTTACATAAATAACTGAGTGTAAACATAAGATCCAAGTTGTGTCATGGACATTTGGTTTAAACTTGGGATGAGTAACCCACACATGTAGGAATAGCTGGTGTTTGTCGCAGAACTTTTTGCAGGAAGCCAAAATTTCCTGTTGTCTAGTCAGTTGTGTACTTTCCTGGTATCAAAAAAGGCAAGCTACAAATAACAATTATTTTTCAAAGAAGTCAAGAATGAAGAGAACAATCAGATTTAATGAGTTTGACCTAAAGCCAGTTGAGGCTAAGAACATAATTTTAAATAAGAACATATGTCTTAAGAGTCATGTATGAAGTTACTCTTTCCTAATGGAATGATGTTTTTTTACACTTGATCTTAGCCAAAAGGCCGAGAAGCGATAAATGATGTTTTTTTAAAAAAGAGAAAATTCCCCAGATTCATGCCTATAATCCCTGCAACTGGGGAGGCTAAGACAGGAGGCTTGTAAATTCAAGGTCAGCCTCAGCAACTTAGCCAGGCCTTAAGCAACTTAGCAAAGTCCTTAAAAAAATACACACACATACACACACACACACACACACACACACACACACACACACCACGTATTTTAAAATACCCAGATGATAGCTCTACATTTTTCTCTGCTAAGGAAGAATATATATCTTCAAGCCAAATTTTACTTGAAATACAATTAGAAACCCACTGCCTAGAAATATAGTCTACAAGAAAAGTAACCAAATCGGATGCCCAAGTTATGACAATAAGAGTGTAAATGTCAACATATGAAGTTGATGAGAGATACCTGAAGTCATCAAGAATAAGTGGAACTGGCCTGTATACAGTATGTAGAATGCAAAATGACATAAAAACTTATTTATATGCACAGATTAGATTAAGTACATAATTCATCCAAATAATAGCTTTAAGTCTTTATCTTATTTGCCTATGGAATTTCAGGCTAAATTTGGTAATTTTTAAGCCCAGAGAACATGTTTGAAATATTTTTACTAGTATGCATTGAAGCCAAGAACTTGAGATGAATAATTCTGTGCAAAGCAAACTTGGAATAAAAATCCATTCATGAAATGAATTCATTCTTTGAAACAACTGCCAAAATCAGGACACAGTTCTCATCTGCCTGGATCTTTTCTAATTTTAGTTATGACTTTAGATAAATCCTAGTAGCAGATGTTACCCTGATAGTGAATTAAAACAAATGTAGATCTTGAATCCAAAGATATTGTATTTCCTTTCCCCCCAAAAGATTTCAATTCTTTCATATAACAAATCTTTTATTACTAGGCCTATGATAAAAAATACTTTTAAGAATAACATGCTTTTAAAATCTGTTACTTTCTAAAAGGAAAAAACAACATCTAATTTAATTTATTTTATTCTAAGTTTAATTCAGACAGATTCTCATACTTCTTTGTGCCCGAGCATCATCTGGGAAGTTATTTAAAATGCAGATTTGCTCTCTCTTCACTTCTTGGGGTTCCTTCTGATTCAGGAGGTCCAAGGGGAGATCAAGCTCCCCAATTAATTCTGAAATAGGTGAACCATATAGGCTACATTTTGAGAATAAATTTCTTAGTATGGTACACACCTATCTTCACAACTTTAAACCTCATTTAATAACAAAGGATGTGTTATAAAAAATTTCATGTCACGGTCAGCCATTTGGACATTCAGAAACAGCAAAATTTAGACAAAATGTTCTTTTGCTAAATTAGTCCTAAAATAAATCTAAGAAAATCTAATTTGGAGATTATCTGTCCTCCACTGAAGAAAGTTTGCTTTGGGAGCTAGAGCCACCAGATATTCAGTCTGTCTGCTCATTACCAGACAGTGAAGATGTCACAAGACTGCGGGCCCAGCACATCCCACAGCTGTCAAACTTACCTAACTCTGCTAATCTCTATGACTAGCCCACACATGTTTACTAATTTTGCAAAGATTATCGTTTTACCATGGTATTCATTTTTCATTTAGCAAAAGGTTTCCAGTGATAAAATTATGACTTTTGGTCCAGTAGTTAGCACTGGAACTGTGCGCCATTTCTCCTAGATATATTGTTTCTCGGACTTTAAAAGAACTGAGGGTTTCCCAAAGCTCAGGTTAATTAATCTGGCAAAATTTTTTTTTTGTTTTGAAATAATAAAAAATAAACCATCAGAGAAATGAAACTGGAGGAAGGTTCGTAGCTTTGTTACAGATGGGCAAGAAAACGGAGAGGAAGGAAAGTCTTGCCTTGTCAAAAGTTGCATCTCCATCGAGTCTCTCCACCATCTGTGCCTGGTCATCAGCAGACTCCACTATCACCAGACTGGTCTTCCGTGGGGAACCCTCCTCCCTGGGCTCTGGGAGCTCTTCAGGTTCTTGCACAATGGGAGAGCCTCCCCGCTCACTGGACGCTGGGGTCTGAAGGTACTGCCTCTCCTCCTCAGGAGGGGTACTAATCTCCTCAGGAGTCTTGCTGGGAGAGCCAGGCTCTGCTGTGGCCCTGTGAGTCTCTGACCCCTCTGTACCTGGGGTGGTCACACTGGAACAAAAAAGCCAAATAATACATATGGAGCATTTACATTTCCCCTGCTTGAGGAAGAGGACTGGAAGAAAAGGTGAAGCTAGTATTCATAGTCCATGATAGCCAAGATGGGTTTTGTGTATTTGGCCAAGAAAATAATTAAATTCTATATATATATATATATATATATATATATATATATATATATATATATATATAAAGATATAGCCTAGAGTTATGGCTCACTGATGTAGCATTGATGGAGAGTGATGTATTCCAAAGGTAAAAATTATCCAAAAGTGAATGACAGTTTTCTAACCTCTAAAGTAGTATAAATTAAACTTTTATTTTTTTCTTCAATAAGTCAGTAATATTGAGGATTTGAGAAGCTTCACATAATAATGCTTTGTAAATAATACTTCTAAAGTAAGAATGAAACACTGGAAGGATTTAATAAATCCCCATGTTAATCTAGTTATCATAACTAAAAGGAAATTTTTATAGGGCCTCTGAAAAAAATATTACTAACAGAGGGATCTGTTGACACTGAAACTTTTTTTCTACTGACAGTTTAGAGTTACTCCAATGAACCTTTTATAATCTCCAATTTTGAAATATGAAAATTCTTTGCTCCCTTTTTTTTAGCATAATTTCTGTTGTGCCCTATGGGCATTGATGTCAAATATCCAGAGCCTCTCTGATAGCACTTTCTTTTCTTTCCATCTTTTCCTAACCTCTACTTTATGCTCTTCCCTACAGGCAGATGGGAGGGGTGGCTCACTGGAAGGAGAGACCACTTCATTACCCACTTTACCCTCTTCTCACATTCCAGGGCCACCAAACAACACTCACATAATGACAAAGGAAATGCTGTAATGCTGCCTCGTGACACACTATTCTCAGATTTCAGAGTTAGGGACACATTTGTCTTTCTCATGATCAGTTTTCTTTTTCTGGACAGCAGTGTCTTTTAGGCAGCTCTGTTTCTCCTTTGTTTCCATAAAACCCAGAGCTCAGGTTCTGAGCTGCACTGTACTCTGGAGCTTCCTTAGCCAGAAGTTCTCTAGAAAACCTCTTTTTACTTCCCTTCTCACCCCATCCTTGTGTTAATGGTCTTTTGGCCTGTGTGAATCATTTGTGTGTATTTTTAGTTTTATAAATGCTGCCATACCTCTGCCGTCACTCTTCGTGCTCCAGACCAGTCAAGGCACAATGAGTGCCAGACTGGAAACATTCTGGAGCAGACAAGGTGCAGCAACTGTACAAGTGATGACTGTGTTGTCAAGACAAAAGTTTACAGTTCAAACAATGCATTCACAGGCATGTCTTGGACCTTTCTCTGTGAAATAAGTAAAGTGTCTACTGTTATCATGGCTTATAGATGTGGAAATGGAGACTCAAAGCACTTAGGGACTGTCTAAGGTCACAGAACTGGAAGTTCAAACAGGTCTGTCCCACACACACTGTCACAATCTTTTAAATATTTCAGGTTTTCTTTTTTTTTTTCTTTTGATGTAGCTCTGTCATTTGTTATAGGTGAGGGATATTTTTAAATTATTGAAAACTGTATTGTATGACTGGCAATAGTTTAAAACTAGCACCCCCATGGTATTGGCATGCAGACTTGCTTTTGAAACTCACAAGTATTCCTGCTTATCTTCAGGCAGGTCTTGCATTTTCCCTGAGAAATCTTGTTGAACTTGTTCCTTGTGTGTTTGGGGAGAAAGTACTGTTGTTGCACTGTCTCCCTCAGTTTTAGGGATGGAATCCTGAAACGTGGAATAACCAACAGAAATGTCTTCCTCAGAGACGATGGGAGGGTGGTCACTGGACTCGCTCTCTTTAGAAAGAGCTTGCTCCTCTGACTGCTTATGCTGGGCAGCGGAGAGCTCCTCTTGAAGTACTGAGAAACCTGATGGGAAGAATGATTTAAGTGGTTAATCAAAACTCATTTATACTAAATGTGCATTTATTAAGTAGCTATGATGTGCCATGTCCTGAGACAGGCCCATGGGTTAGAAAGATGAATAAGATGCTGTGTCTGCCTTCAAGGGGTTGATCACATAAAGGGAGGAGAAGTCAGTTCAAATGCAGAGTGACAGGGCCACAGCTGGCAGTCACTAAATATGGGAGCACTATCCTTATCTCAGCATCTGAGACGTTGGAAAGGAAATACAGAGGACGTCAAGTTTGAAATACTTATGATAAATAGACATTCACCATATAGTCAAGGCATAGAATCTAGTTGAAAAAAGAGTATGAATCAATAATAGTAAATTACTAATACATTCTGAATATTAATTCAGTGCTTTGTAAGTATTAACTTGTTTAATACTCACCACAACACTCTGTGGTTAGTAGGGTGTCTTTTTTTTTTTTTTTTTTTTGTAGAGTCTTATGCCAGGCTAAGGCATTTCATGCTACTCAAGGCAATGAAGAGTCATTGAAAAAGTTTTAGCAGAGGAGTGAATGACATTCACCTATTTATTTGTTTGCTCAACAAATGAAGATGAACTATGTAGTGGGGACTGTTGAGAGGCTGGATATCTTGCAGATTTTAACAAGACAGAAAAGGCTGCTTTTGCCCTTATTGAACTTCTATTTCTGTAGATCTGTACATATGATAAATGTTAGGAGAAAGCAAACCAGGGTAAAGAATAGAACAAATAGGGCTGCTATTTTAGATAGACGAGGCAGGAAAGACTACCCCTAAGAGGTGATATTTGAGCAGTGACCCAAAGAAAAGTGAGAGAGAAAAGGTTCTGTGGATCCAGGTTGGAGGAGACAGAAAGCACCAGTACCCTGAAGAAGCAGAATGCTGGAGGTGCTCAGGTAACAGCAAAGAGAACAAGAAGGAATTAATTATTTGTGCACATGTTACTAAAGGATAAAGTAATCGAACACTTAGAATTTCCCATTGAATTTTGCAATGAGAAACAATTGGTCTGGAGTGGATTACAGAAACAGTTCTTGAGAGAGTGGGAAAAGAAGGAGAGACAGGAAACTCAAGACTGCTCTTTTGAAAAAATTTCCTATAAAATAGATGGATAAATATAGAGGGTAAAAGGGGTTATTTGCTTTTTTAAAAAATAATTTTTTGTTAGTTGTTGATAGACCTTTATTTTATTTATTTATACGTGGTGCTGAGAACCAAACCCAGTGCCTCACACAAGCCAGGCAAATGCGCTACCACTGAGCCACAGCTCCAGCCCCATTTGCTTTGTTTTTTAAGAACAGACCTGTTAAAACATGGTTTAATGCAGTTGGGCATAGTCCAGTTGCAGGGAGCAGAATAGTACTTGCAGGAGTGAAGTCCTTGATTGGGTAAAAGGAAATCAAATCCAGGACAAAAGAAAAAAAATAGTGGCTTTAGAAAAGCAAGGAAATTTAATCCACTGTAAGAGGAGAGAAGGTATAATATGCGTCATGATGCACTCCTCTTGATGGATCTTGGGATGGAAAAATACCGACATTTTCCTATAACCTATCTTTCTAAGAAATCTGAAGTGTGGGTATCAGCTGGGAATAAATAAGGAGAAGTATTGGAAGTCTGAAGAAAGAAGAAAAGGTATAAAATAGAGATAAGAGAGAAAGAGATTGAGCAGGCAAAGGAATGACAATAAATTCGAGAAACTTTAATTCTGAAAAGGCGGTAGGGCCAAAGCCTGGAGGTCCCAGTGGGTCTGAAGAATTGTTGGTGTGGAGGTAAAAGAGGAATTGAAGTATAATGGTTCAAGTAGTGTGCTTCTCAGAAGTACAACAGTTATTGGTCATGATACACTCTAGGTTGTAAAAACAGAATTTAGTGTATGAGGAAGACTAGTTTCAAAAATGCCATCAAGGAACCGAGGAAAGTAAATTGAATGGGTCACCCATGATGGCACAAAAAGAAAAGAATGAACAGTGTATATGAGTTGTTGGAGAGGGGGGTGTTAAACAGGCAGCAAAGTTGAAGTAACAAGGAAATGAATGATCACCAAAGGCTGTGGTCTATCTTCTAAAAGGAAAGACAGCAGAATGAACCAGACATAACCTTCTTATGTTCATATATGAATGGATGACTGTAATCCACATCATGTACAGCCACAAGAATGGGATCCTAATTAGAATAAGTTATACTCCATGTACATATAATATGTCAAAATATACTCTACTATCATAAATATATCTAAAAAGAACAAATTATGAACAAAAAATGGAGAGAGAGAGAGAGAGAGAGAGAGAGAGAGAAGATCCAATACCTAATCCAATACCTCTACCGCCAACATACACAGTGTTTTACCTTCACTATGGTCCAGTGTAATGGTCTGCTCAATCTCTGCATAGCTATGACTGATGCGCTCCTGGAGAGGTTCTGTGCTGGTCTCCATGAGGTGAACAATATCCATTCGGTTGATCTTGGTAAGACATTCAATGAGGTTGGTATCTAAGATAGTAGAGAAAATACACTTATTGTATATGAGAGGTTATTCTTTTTAAAATCTCTTTCATTTAATTTCTGACTACATTTCTGATATTTGCATAGGAAACAGCCAAAGACTAATTAAGTGTCTTTGGTAAAAAGCAAACAGAGAGACATGCACACAAAAAAGATGGTTTAGCCTAGGCACAAGCCCTAAAAGTAGAGTTGACGATAACATATGGGACACCCAGTCCAATCTGAGTTACAGGTA
This sequence comes from Spermophilus citellus, assembly GCF_964194105.1. Taxonomy (NCBI): domain Eukaryota; kingdom Metazoa; phylum Chordata; class Mammalia; order Rodentia; family Sciuridae; genus Spermophilus; species Spermophilus citellus. The sequence continues at coordinate 93,795,986 of NC_138189.1, forward strand.
AAATACTTTTTTGGTACAAGTTTATCCAAAATACTGCATGGGATGGATTTATACCAACTCAGTGTAAACTAATTATCAGAAATTTAAATTTAAATAAATTTACTTTTATTATTTCCTAAATATGTCAGTGCTACTAAAAAACATATAGACAGAAGAAGAAATGATATGTATAGAGGTCTCAAGGTAGATCTGCAGGGAGACATTAATGGAAGTGACAAATTTAGCCCAGCTGAAGGATGAGAAGCACCTCTGGTCCATATCACTCCCATTTTACTCCATGTGGTCAGAATATCACATAGGAATTATAAAATTTAAAAAGTACTTAATATTTCTCCCTACTTACGTTATTTAGGAATAAAGGAAGCAGGAACTGAGCATGCTACTAATAAAACAATAAATAAACTATATCCCATACCAATATTTGGATAATTTTAAGACTTGAATAATATCCCTGTTGTCAGCTAGTGCTGGTGTCATTTCCCATTAATCACAGGAATGAAATGCAAGATATTTTATGCCACACGCATGTTTTAGAAAGGGCAACAGTTTGTTCTCATTCATTGTTAGTACTTCAAATGGATGGTATTTGTTAATTAATTGTCTTACCAAATTTGCAAGAATGGGGTTGTTGAACAGGCATTTCCAATTTTTTTTTTTTTTTAATGTTGATGGCCACTGAGCCACAACCCCAGCCCCAGGATTTCCACTTTTAGCCTAACAGTTTTTACTTAGAATTCTGTACCTACCAGTAGCATGTTTCCCATCCCTTTCCAGCCAGTACTTCAACAGTGCATGACTCTGGTCCTGAAGGGAGTTGGGGTTCTCAATTCGAATTTGATGAATTTGCTCTTCAGTGAAATCCAATTCTCTTGCTAGTTCTAGAGGAGAAGGTACTACTTTGTAAACACACTGACTTCACAGTTTGAATATCTATACCTTGCTTTGTGATTTTATACATGTGCTTTTGTAGGTGCTATATTTGGGTTCTTTTATTTCTGCACAGTAGAAGTGATTCATATTTCTTTGCTTTTCTACTCCTGATTATGGGTCTTTCCTTAAAACTGGGTATGGAATTGATCATTGCCATAGTGGAAATAGCAGATATGAAGCGGTGATAATAAAATGTGTATAATTCAGGTTCATTTGATTCAAAAGTGCAGAGGAGACCATTAATGCTAATGCTCTTACCAAAGTAATAGAAAATAAATGCGGGAAAGCGGGAGAAATAGACTACTTCTCATTTTTAATCACCCTGGGTGCTATTTTAAGTACTATAAATCCTGTTTCTGGGTACTTAGATATAAATACCTAGCTTTGTCTAATATAAATATAAATAGCTTTGTCTAAACTATAGGGGTAGGATAAAATTCTTCCTTTGATTTCATGTTATATGAATAATAGGTATGGAAAGCATTAGTTTGCCCAGGGAAAAAGCCACAATGCTTTCCTTAAAATTCTACCATATTCATCTATATGGGTGCTTTTGCATGACTGTGTGGGTGTGTGGTAGTGGTGTGTGCACAAGGGATGGCTTCTATTATCATTTTGATAATACCATTTAAAATAAAAATTATCTGTGACACAACAATTCTACTTTTAAGGACATACTCTATAGGCATTCTCATAAAAATATACCAATATACAAGAATATTTATTGCCAGTAAGAGGAAACAACCTAAATTCCATTAACAAAGGCTATTGATAAAATGATGGATGCCCATGCAATAGAATTAGAAAACTATTTAAAAAATATAACAGATATGTCTATGCTGCTGCTCATGTATGCTACTGGAAAATTTATAAGGAGTATTAGTAAGCAAAATTTACAAAATTTTGCTAACTTTTAAATGGTAGGCATATATATAGGCATTGTATTATTTTTTCTGAAAACATGAGAAAGTGTTACCAGTTACTGTTGAGACATGGGGCTAGAAGACCAGGAGTAGGTGTGAGAGACATACTTACTTTTCATTTTATATCTTTCTATATGATGATATAAAGGCTTGAACTTTCACCAAACATATGCATATTTATTTAAACAACAAAAAATTTGAATGTTACCTATCTAATAAATCAATCAGGGACAATTTGATAACATACCTTCCTCTAAATTTTCCAATTAAATAAGGCTGATCAGTATTTAAAATTACTTCAAAATGGTTTAAAATGAGGCAATGCTATTTCCCATTTCCAGTTATTTATTTTAAATGATCAATTATTAGCACATGGAATCCTATTCATTAGCCATCCTATTCATTAGCAAATCTTTAAGAAATTGAAAGAAGAATATTAACTTTATACTGTTTGTCTCAATGAAGTAGTCACAAATGACATAAAAGGAAATCAAAACAGATTTTAGGAAGAATGGAAGGAAGGCAGAAAGGAATGAAGGAACAAACTATATAATCCTGCTATAATGTAGTAAATCACAAGTAGATGAAAGCATATCATTTTAAAATCTATGAATCATGATTTTTAAATAAACCACACTGATTTAATAATTTACTCTCTTAGTAAATTATTTAACATACCATTTCTATACTCAAACATTTCAATTTTTCAAAAAAGTTATTGAAACATCTCATTCATATATGTTGCAATATTCACCCCAAACAAATTTTAGTGCCTTTACTCTGAAGATACCTGACACAAAATATCTAAAAGAAGAAGCCCTAGTTAAATCTCAAATTAAATTTTATGAAAATCATATAAAATCATTTGATCTTCAAATCTAAAGTCATTCCAAATTTCAGAGAAAAACCTGCCTTGCCAATACAGAAGCTGGATTTTTAATTCATAGTTTATTGTTCTTTTCACTATTTCATGTGGTCTTTCTCAAGAAAAGGGAGGAGGAAAAGACCATTCTCACTTAGTTACTGCACCTGTATCATTTAAACTAAGCAGGCTTTCTGCAGGAAAAAAAAAAAGGGTCACCCTGGATTTACCTGTCCAGCTGAAGCCAAGATGATCAGCAATGTAAGCCAGCCTCTCCTCAATCCGTTCCTGCTCATCCTGTGGATCTACAGAAGGTCAAAGACAGAAGGGCCAAAGGTTGTCTATGATAGGGGAGGAACAACGATGTGCCGACCATCCAAAGGAAGGAAGTTACTTGTCCAAATATTTCATAGCACATATTACCTATTCCAATTTGGATCATATTGAGTTGTGTGTTTGTCTGATATCTGGGGTGAAATGGGGAATAAATCTAATATGATTCATGAAAACCATCTGCTTCCATATCTCTTTAATCAAGACTACTTACTGGAAATCATTATATAAACTGTCAATTTATAGTCATTTTAGGACTTTTCTTTTAAATTATCTGAGTGAATACTGCCCACCAGAAGACAATCTGCTTTACTCAAGAAACACCAGAGTAATCATAAATGGGATGCAGAAGTAGAATAATTGGCTAGAACCATCTAGTATTATTCATGGAGGCATCAGCCACTTCCAGGTCTTGCTGAAAGAAATCTCATCAAAAATTTGCAAGAGATCTTGGTCATGGCTTGCTCAGACCATCCTGATTTATCCAGTGTGGCCAGAAATAACATTTACCTTGGTCCCTATGACCTCGGAAGAGGAGAGGAAAAAAGAAAATGCATTTGTTCGTGTTTGTTGGATTGGTATGCATATATGTCTTTGGGACAAATTTCTGCCTGCTTGCTACCAAGAAAGCTCATATCTTACTTAATTTATAATTTTCCCATTTATTTTAAAATTCCATGTATCGATGGGCAGCATTTTAGACCATGGTACCATGACATTTTTTATAAGCCAAATTTAAGAATAATAGTCTTCATTGTAGAGATATTGGAAGACCAGAGGCTACTTCTCAAAGCCATCTGTGGTTTCCATTTTTACAATTCAAAGAGCCATCATTCCCTCACAGTCAATTTAAATGGTGCAAAGTTTGAGTTTTTGTTGTCTGCTGCATCTTTTCCGAGTACGTTCTCCATTCATCTACCATGTAAATGAAAAGCATATTTTTACCTTATATTTGTTTGCTTAAAGTGTTTACCAACGTATCTGAAATCCCACCTTTCTGCATTAAAAACAGATCCACAACAATTGGAATTTTTGGATATGTGAAATCTTCTTGAGCAAATGGCTTCCTAATAATTACAAAATTGTAAGTATAAATTATTGCGAAGTATTCAAAGGAAAAAAAAAACAGTTGTGAGTCCTCATATCATGAAACAAAAATCCAAATGTTCATGCACAATAGCAAAAGTGCTTAATTTGAGGCTAAGCCTGGGTACTTCAGAACAACAAAACTCAAAGCTTGCATGGCCTTACGTGCAGCAAATAAAGAAAGGCAAGTTCATTGCCTGGATATGTTTATGTTTTCCATAAGCATTCTCATTACTCAATCTTGAGATTGTTTTCATGGACAAGAGTTTACAGAGAAAGCACAAAACACAAAGGGCTGACACAAACACATTAACCACTACGGAAAGCTTAAAGAAAATGAGACACAAATCACCAAATAAAACAAAGGTACAAAAAAAAAAAGCTATCAAATTTATGACATGCGTAGCACAGGGAATCCCAGTGGCTGTCAAATACCTTCAGCATGGTCATGGCCATTTTCATCAGGGATGCGTTCAATCAGAGTCTCAATGGACTCATCCCAAATGGGCCTTGTGTCAAAGATGTCCTCAGGAACTGAGTGCTCGGTCTCAACAGGTGGCAGATTTTCAATAACTGAAACTTCCAGGGCACTACTACTTTCATCATCTGAAACTAATTCCTGCTCCCTTTCTGACTGTGTAAGTCTATCCACCAATTTGGAAGCCTCATCGCTAATCTCCTCAAAGAATTCTATGGAGTTTCTGTAAAGGTCAAAGAAATGCTCCTTACTTTCTTTTGTGGGGCTCATGCCCCCCCTGCAGGATGATGTGGTGCTTCTGCTCTTAACTGGCAAACGGGATGCAAATATCTTTGGTCCTGTGGCCCCTTCTTCTGATTCTAACTCAAGCTCCTCTGCCCCCTCTCTGCTCTCTGTTTCTGTCTCAGTATCACTTCTGGCCTTCACTGGGCATTTGGTCTTTGAGTCCTCTGGACTCACATCAGATTCGGATTGGCTTCTGTTATCTGGTGCTCTGCTTGTCACATCCTGTCCCTGAGGAGCAACTGACTGCTGAAGAGATGCACCTAGGTGTGAGAGCGACTGCTCCACTCTTTGGATGGGTGCTTTGATGGGGATTTTGGACTTTGGTTTTGCTTCATCCTCCTTACTTTCCTCATCCAGACTAGATAGAACATCTTCAGAAAATGTACTCTCATCCTCTACAGATGGAGGCTCTGGGATTGAAGTGGGGATAGTCCTTACAGGAATTTTGGATTTGCTTTCAGTGGAAGGCAAATTCTCCATGGGTGCAGTTGGGATTTCGATCACTGATTTCTGTTCCTCTGGGGAAGAATCGGGAGAATCATCATCCCGATCTGAATATACGGACCTGGTGACTGTGGAAAAATCTAACTGAACTTGTACAACTGGTTCTGGAGAGTCAGAGCAAGGTGTCTGCTTCACATTGGACAGAGAAGGTGTATCACCCCTTTGCGTGGTGGGGAGGTCCTCAGCCCCTGTAGCAATGGCCTCTTTTGTGGATGGTTCCATGCAAACTGAAATTCCCATTTGGGAGTTAAGGTGAGTGTCTGAAGCAGATATTTCCTCTACTTCCTCACTCAAGTCATCTGGAAGTAATTCGCCTTCATCATCCACCGTTTCCTTTGATTCTGAAAGTGCTAGTGACTCAGCTGTTGACTCCAGCTGTTGGGGCTCAGCTCCAGTGACCCCTTCTTTCATGTCTTCAGAGAGAGTGTCATCCCTAGATTCTTGCCCAATTTGGAAAAAGTGAAAACTTTCATCTGCATAGGACCTTTTGGTCATATCAATGGCCCCACTTCGGGTCATCTCAAACAATTTTCCTTCCTGAAAGAGAAATGGATTTTGCTCACTCGTTGGGGTCCCCTCTTCAGTTGGGGTCCTAGCAGGAGTGGTGTCAGGGGTAGTACCCTGAGATTGTCTGTCCACCATCAGGCCAAATATCTTCTGTTCTTCCTCTTTCACTCGAGCTTCAAAGGCTTCATCATCTTCACGAATTTCACTCCAGGAATCAGAATCCACATCAGTTTTTGTGATGATGACTTTGCTTATTTGTTCACTAATGACTGCTGGTGTACTTGGTACACCAGGCTCTAAAGAGGAGGCTCTATCTGATTGCATTTCCCACAAGGTACTTTCTTGTCTAGATTCGATTTCTAGGTTCTGTCCCTCGAGATTAGATTCTTTGCTTGAAACAGTTGTACTAGAGGAGCTCGTTACTAATACATCTTCAACAGAGGATGTAGTCACAGAGTATACTTCAGAAGAGTAATCACTTGAGGTGTGACTTGTGCCTGTTTGGGTTTTGCTTTCTTCACTAGAGAAAAAAGATTGGGTAGGAACATTTTCATAAGGGCTTATGACATGTGGATCGTAGATTTCACCAGTCTCAGCTAGGTCAGAAACTGGAACGTCCATGGGAAACCTATCTGTTTGAGTGGTAATAGATGAGTCTTGAGTAGAACAGTCCTTTGGTATATTCTCCAATGTTTCATCCGTTTTTGTGACCTCCACTTTTGTTGTGGAAGATGTGGAGGATAGATCATCATCTAATTCCTTTCCTTCAGATTCGGGACAATGAGGCAGAGGGGACAAAGAAGAATAGCTTTCACTGGGGCATTCTCCCTGTGGCGATTTCACAGCAGGAGCATCAGGCTCTTCTCCTGTGTCATTTTCATGAGTATCTTGGGGAGCGAATGATTCCTTGTGGGTGACTAACTGCTCATCGACATCATCACCAGCAGAATTCTGGAGACCTGAAGAGATGGGGGTGGTTGAGCAGGTAGGACTCACAGCCTCACATCCATGGCCATCACAGACTTTTGGCTGATCAGTGTCTCTGCTTAGATCATCATAAGTTCTAGTTGCATCATCCATGGAAAAAGGGTGACTGTCTTCAGCTAAAGGGGATTCACAGTCTTTTTCTTCTTCTGAGTTACCTGGCTCTTCCTGAGTATCTTCATTCATCTTGAAAGTATATTGTTTGGAAACTATAGGCTGGAACTGCACCTCTTCTGGACTGGAATTGGAGTCTATGCTGGATGGGAGTGGGGAAGGAGGCTGCACTCGAATAACTGGTTCTGGTAAAAGGCCAGAGTCAGCACCTTTCTTCAGCTGCGTCAATTCAGGTTCACTTTCTGAAGAGGAAGAAGCCTTTCTGCTCTCAGAAGTCACCAACACGGGGACATGGCTTTCACCTGCCATGTTCTCCATCTGTTTTGGCTCATCCACCTGTTTTGGTTCATCCACCTGTTTTGGTTCATCCACCTGTTTTGGTTCATCCACCTGTTTTGGTTCATCCACATCTGCTGAGCAGTCTGCATCTGGGTCAGAGGATGAGGAAGATTCCTCTTGTTTAGGTTCTTTTTTGTAGTCCCTTTTCTGCTTGGCTTCTTGTTCAAGTTCATCAAACATTTTAATTTTGGTTACCATTTTGAACATTTCCTCTTCAGGTGTGAACCTCTTTTTCTCCCCGTTTTCTGAGTCATCCTCCTCTGCACATTCATGAATCACCGCTGGTTTGGGTGTACTTGTATCTGCAGCTTTGGGTGTGACCTCATAGCTAACTTCTTCAGAGCTGGGGGTGTCAGGAGAAAGAGGGCTCTTCCCTGAGCTCTCCATGAGTGACGTCTGCTCAAGACTGTCATCTTCAGCACTGCCGTCAGGGTCTCGGAGCAGCCGGGACCTCATGGAGGCCACTTCCGTAATGAGTTCTGTTTTGGCGACAGCTGAAGGAAGAGGAAAGTGACTTGGAAGAATTCCTGCCTTCATCTTTGGTTCCACGGGGCTGCTTTCGAGAGAGTCCCGACAGGGGGATTCTTTCAGAGGACTTGGCTCCAGAGAATCGGGAGTCTTGTGTGAGGAGTTATCTTCCAGAACAGGGCTGGCTTCCAGAGAGTCTTTGTGGCTGACTGCTAATGATTCATCCGCCATTGGGCTGAGGACCTCACTGTCACGGCTAGGGAGTGCAAGTTCCAACCCTTGGGGACTTCTAATGCCTCCCTGAGGCTTCGATGCAATTCCTGTGTCTGTCTTTACAGATGCATCAGTCAGAGGTGAGGACTTTGTCTCATCTGGAGATTCCCGAGCCTCACCATCAGTTGGTGTCTTGTGAGCTGAACTATCAAGTGTAAGCTGACTTTCATCACAAGACGTTTCCTCCGCCAATGCCTTGGGTGTTTCTTTTGCTAAAGATACACTACTGCTGCCTTCTGGTTGGGGGCTTATGTCTTTGGAAGGGTCTGGGGTGGTCACCTTCTGAAAGCCCTCAGTGACTGCAGCACCTTGCTCTTCAGAACCATCAGTAATGTCTTTGGTTGGGTGATGTTCTTCTCCTGAATGTGTTTCTGGGGGCGTGTCTAACTTGGTTTCCTGGGTTTCCCCAATCTGCTCCTCACTTTTCTTTGGTGAGAAAGAAAGGCTCTCTGGGCTTGTCTCAGGGGTCTCTGCTAGGCCCTCATGCTTATAGCTCTCTTCTGAACTAATCTGAGGGGTCCCCTCCATCAGGCTGCCACATGGAGAGCCTGCTATCCCTTCCTGTTTTAGGCTTTCAGAACTGGCATCCAAAGCGCCACTCTGCAGAGACAGAGCTGGAAGGAATTCATCCTTCATGTAATCTAGTGGAAAGGTTGTATTGAAAGGGCTAGTGAGGACCTGGTCTAAGTGAAGCTGCACCTTTTCGGTCCCTTCACTCATCCGGAATTGCTGGTATTTGTCATTGTCTTCTAATTCTTCCTTAATGACATCAGAAAAGTCAGTGGAGGTTTTCCTGTCTGGGCTGATCTGGAGGTCCATGTCTCCCTGCTCATCCACCATTTTTTCTTTGGGAACTTCACTCTCTCTATGGCTTTCTTCTTCAGGGGCTGAGTGAACAGGTTCAGGTGTTTTGGGACTGGGTGCTTTCTCCTTTTCTCCAACTGCATCCTCCTTCTTAAATCCTATCGAGGAGGTCCGGACCCCCCTTCTGGATTCGGAAGCTCCTGTTACTAGGAATCTCTGGCCTCTTTTGATTGTCTGAGTCTCTGTTCTCTGTGTTTCTTTCAGGGTTGCTGTCTGCCCCTTTTCTTTTTCTACTCGAGCTTTACCTTTCTCTTGGGATGGTTTCTGTTTTGCTGATTTATGTTCAAAGAGTCCAGTTTTATGTTTAGATGGGTCCTGACCTGACTGGAAAGCTTTCATCAACTCCCTAACAGACATGGTTTCCTCAATTCTTTCTGTTTTTGAGGTGGGGGACACAGGTGGCTGCTTTTCTGTTTTCCCAGAAGGTGACACAGGGAGGTGCTTCTCTGTTTTCCCAGCGGTTGACACAGGTGGGTGCTTCTCTGTTCTTCCAGAGGGTGAAACGGGCAAGCGTTTTTCTGTTCTCCCAGGTGACACTGGAGGATGTTTCTCGGTTCTCCCAGAAGGTGACACAGGTGGACGCTTGTCTGTTTTGGTGGAAGGAGAAACAGGTGGGTGTCTTTCTGTCTTTGTGGATGACACAGGCGAGTGCCTTTCAGCTTTTGTGGAGGGCGATACAGGTGAGTGTTTCTCAGTTTTACCTGATGACAACACAGGTGAATGTCTTTCAGTTTTGGCTGAGGGTGACACAGGTGAGTGTTTCTCGGTTTTGCTGGATGGCGACACTGGAGGATGTCTTTCGTTTTTCGCAGAGGAGGACAGGGGAGAGTGCCTGTCTGTTCTAGGGGAGGGCGACGCTGGGGCATGTCTCTCTGACTTCAGAGAAGGCGATGCAGTTGGATGCGTCCTGTGAGTGGTCTTCTTGGGCACATCCTCTTTGCCTTTGACTCTGATGGGCAACTTGCTTCGACCTTTCTGTTCATCTTCCACTCGCTTCTGAAGGGCCTTTACTTTATCCTTAATGGAACCAATGGGAGTTTCTTCTATCAGAGGGGAGGTGGCCTTCACAGTGGGAAGAGATTCTGGGGCCAGACCTGCATCTTCATCTAATGACTCTTCCGAACTACCTTTTTTAACTTCTGATTTTTCTTCACTTGCGTTTATGCTTTCCTCTTTCTGTTTCTGCTTTTCTTTTAATTTCCTTCTCACAGGCTTCTTTATTCCCAGGGTTGGTTTGTGCGGTTTCTGCAGGCCCTGTTTCTCATCGGGGGGTGCAGCCTTCCCTTCTTTCTCCGAGCTTTTGCCAACAGATGGAGCCTCACTTTTCTCCCTGGCCACATCGTGACCTGTCTGTAGCTTCTCTCCATGAGGAGACACATAGGAATTTAGGTCCTCAACAAGGTAGTTCACTAACCCAGTGGCATCTTTCTCTACTTTGGCTTTGGTCTCTTTCTCTAGTCTAACTTCTACACATGGATATTCAGTGATTTCTAAAGGTGCTTTTTGTTTGGCCTCTTCTATTTCCTCATCACTGACAATAACCCATCCTTCCTCCACTAGTTCTTTCTCAGACTGAGCAGAGCTCTGCACACTGCTTTCCTCTCTGGAGCAGGTTCCGCTTCTCAAGATTTCATTCACTTTCTCTAAATCCTCTTTAACTCTTTCCACAATTTCAAAGGGCTCTCCTGGCTCTTCCTCCGCAGCCTTCACCAGCTCCTTCACTTTAATAGAACCTGCCTTATCAGACACATCTGTGGTCAAGATGGCGGTCATTTTGATCAGATCTTGTTTCATCTCAGAAACTTCAGAGAGCAAGTCCGGACTGGCTAGGACAGGAACTTCATTAACCAGGTGACTTTTCAGGACAGATGTTTCTGTAGATTCTGTCTCATCATCTTTGATGTGAATGAAAAACATTGAAAGTAAAATGGAAATCAAAAAAGATATTGGCAAATGTAAATCAGGACTTTGAAACGACACAGCGTCTTTTCCTGCCGTGGTGGGAGGGGCAACAGAATGGGCTGGGGATGGTGGATCCACAAGGTCTCAAGGTACAAGAGCAAAGCAAGGCTAACGGAAAAAAAAAAAAAAAACTGAAAAGGAAAAATGAGCAGGAAATAACTTGCTTAATTTTCTCACTTGTAGCACATCCACACATACAACAAAGCTATCACAAATAACCGAGACACTCACAAAAAAACCATCACAAATCAAAACAAAGAAACAACGCAGTGAAATTACACAGAGGTATCTCAAGATTGTTCAGATGTTACAGATCAATGTCGGAAAAAAAAAGAAAGAAAAGAAAAATACCATGTGGAAAAAAAAAATAAGAAAAAAAGCATTAGAAATTGCAGAGTTGATTTCCTCTAGGTGAAAGCCAGCAGTAGCAAACTCAGAATTAACGCGTCCAATGGTGCACATACGTTTTTTAAATCATGTATCTCTGGAATTCAGCATGTTTAGTTCTGCCAATACACAATGATGATAGAAAACATCTGAATTGGCTGCAAACTGGCATTTCATCTAAGGGAAATTCACACCTAACAATGAAACAAACAGTCTTCTGCTAAGAGGCATGGTCCTTTCCTTGGAGCAACCTCCTTGTTTAGACACGGAACTGACAGACCAAGGAGGGAAATAAAGGAAAGGAAAGAAAAACAACAGAAAAACAAAACAAAACCAAAAAACACTGTGATTAAACGTATATGTGAGTCCAGAGTTAAAATGTGAGGCATGGCAACCCAAATCAGAGACAGTCACACGGGACACACGCACAGTTTATGTAAGCCAAGTTATTTCCATGCAAAGCAAAGGTGGAGTAAAACTGCTGGGAGAGGCGGCCTTGTGGGAAAGCACAGGCAGGAGGATGGTAGGGAATTAGAACGAATATGTAAAATGTTACTGTGGTGAAGGATATTCGTTTCCCTACAACAAACGCTGAATGAAGTATATTTGAAGCACAGATTGTAGGGGTCCACCATCATTAATGGTGAGGAGGAAGGGTTGGTCAAACCTCTAGGATTTAATCCTGAAAAGACTCTAGGAAAGTGACCCTTCAACAGAGACCTTCTTTGAAGATTATTTTGTACCTACACGAAGACTATTTAGTGGTTGTCTTTAAACTAAAACAAAACTCAGCATTGAGTGTATATCTGAGATTTGCAAAACATTCACTACATCTAGGAGTTCTTCAGGAAAACCCAGGGCTTTCTAACAGCATGGTTACATTTTTTTCTTCTTTTGCAACAACTGAGTCAGATAGATAAAATTATGATTCCTACTAGGTTGTACACAGGAACAAAAAATAGGGTCATTTAAATAAACACAATAGTCCTGAATAGGAGAGAAAAAAATAAAATCACCTTTAAAAAAAAAAGGAGTCAATGAAGGCAACAATAATATGTCATTGAAACAAAAGTGCCTTCTCTTGGAGGAATTTCTATTTGGTAAGGCAATATGAAATGTGAATCTGCATAATATATCAAGATAATTTATATCAATACAGAGTTGTTCAGTTATTTAAACCACATCCAGAGGCTCAAATATTCTAGTTTTGAATAATGATTTAACATAAGGGTAAGTCTCACTTAAAGCCATTCCAAGAATTTAGTAGTAAATTATATTGTGCTAGCAGTTAAAAAAAAAAAAAAAAGCCCACAGATATAGTATAGGGCCAAGTGACCATATTGAACACGGCTCTGAGTTTTCTCCTTTTGGGACTATCATCCAAAATAAAGTAAATCAATGTAAATCTTAAAATCAGTAAACATTAAAAATTAGTATCTTTTTCTAAAGCATTTGGGGCATAAAAGAAAGAAACTGGTTAAATTCAACTTGAGTTTCCACACAAGAAGTTAGAGTATCCACTGGAATTAGGCCAACAAACTAAAATGCTAATTGAATATTATAAAGCTGAAATAAATTCAAGGTAACTCTTCTAAAGTCTGTAAAAATCAGTTCTGTCTGTTCTGGGTCAGGTTTGGGATTTTGCATCATTATTTAAAATTAGCCCTATAATAAACCATTGTGGTGATTCATGATTTCATCCAGGAGGTTTCAATCGTTGCACTGCTGACCCCTAGTTGTTTTCTAATTTCTCTTTTTTCAGAAACTTTTCACAGAAGTCTGTCAGATCTCCACCTAAGGATTTTAGTTACACTTCACCACAGTAAGGGGTGCAAGGGAGGGATGGAGTGAGTGGAGTTAGCTTCAGCTCAAAACTATTAGACAGTATCACTTTTGTGGGTGCAGCCTACAAAACAAAACAAAACAACAAAAACCCCTCTCTATAGAAGTCCCTGATGCTTTATATAAAAAGTGATACTGTCATATCAATGCTTAAAAAATAATGAGATGATAATGTTAGGCTAACAAATGGACAAAACAGTGGGTGGCATTCTAAACAAGCATAACAGCATACCAGGGTTAACAGGGATGTCAAAAGAAAGTGAATGCTTAGATGAATAATCATTGCATTTTACTGCTAATTAGCTCACAAATTAGGCATATTTGTAATTTAACTGGCCAAGCTGCTTTTATAAATATATATTAATAATTAATAATATAAAATATAATTATTACAGTGGTTAGTAATAACAACTAGCTTGCATTTTTAACTCATGCTTCTTTTTATAGTAGCCAGCTTTCAAACAAACTCAATTTTATTTAAAATCTTACTTTTTTCAGATGTCATATCAATCTGAAAGAAAACATAACATAAATTGAATGGTTACAAATAGCATCTTTGCTTATAGCCCCTGATGTGCATAATAAGCTCTTATTCGTAATTATGTACATGGGGGTGACACCACATGCTGGAAGGCTGGAGTTGTTTGCTACAGGGTTTTTTTTTTTTCCCTGAGGGTCTCAGTGATTTTTATCTTAACTTTGAAAAACATAAATCTCTTTTCTAGATATTAGGGGTAAAAAATCCTAATTATTATTCTTGGGGAGCTATGACCCAGGTTGTGATCAGTGTGAGAAATACATATTAGGAAAAAGGCCAGGCAAAGGGTAGAGTTGGCATTAAACAACATGTGTCAATTTAGTGAAAAAAAGAAGAAAATAACCAACAGTATGCCAGGGTGATAGGTCCCACAGAGGTAGTTGAACTGTCATTAAAAATAAGTCAGCATTCTCAACCCTAAAAAGAATATGAACTGGATCTATTGTCCTGATTCGCTTCTGAAAATACTCAATTTAAAAAATCATACATCCAATGGGTAAAACTCCTTTGTGAACATAGCAAAGTTGGTTTCATGGTTTTATTGTTCTTTCAGTATGTGCAGGTACCATTTTCAATAACAGTGGTGACACGGCCACTGTGTACAGGAAGGAAGTTGAGGACATGAAAGCGCATATGCAGTTAGGGAAAGAATGATCTCAGTCCGGTCATCGGTTGATATGTGTGTGTGGCTATATGGAATAGGCAGCGAGTCTATATTCCTTCCTCCTGTTCTACTTCACTGCCAAGACACCAGACAAAGGGAAATCTGGGAATCCTCTGAACCAAGGCCTTATAGGTTAAGCTGAAGAGTATAAGGTATTAATTATATTTTTTCTTTATATTTTTGTTTCAAAAGCATTAGAATAACATTTATAAAAGAAACAAGTATATTAAAAATAATGTAGCTGAGCATGGTGGTGCATGCCTATAATCCTAGGCTGAGGCAGGAGAATCTCAAGATCAAGGCCAACCTCAGCAATTTAGCAAGACTCTCATCCCAAAATAAAAAATTAAAAAAGGGATGAAGATATGACTCAGTGATTAAGCACCTTAGAGTTCAATCCTGAGTACCAAAAAAATAAAAAATTAAAAAAACATAACTAGTAATTATTATAATTGTCTTATAAATAGTATTTCCCTATTTCTATCAGCTGCCATTTTTAAGTAAATATAAGGAGTTTTCCAATGATTTATTTCATTTCTGTTACAATATTTGGACATTTTCACATTTTATAAGCAAGACAAATACCTATTTGAATTAAATACTAAAATGGATATAATAAAATGGCTATTTATTCTGGGTAACTTCTTAAGACTTGTTTTCCTCATCTGTGGTATAGTACACACCTCATAGGGTGGTTAAGAGAGATCACACGTGGAGTACTTGATAAAGATCATATTTTATGAGAAATGTCTGGTGTATAGTTCTCTATTACAACATTATTATAGTGTAATCAATGAACTATATGCTCCTAAAAGTTTTTAGTTTGAGTCATTCTCAAACTTATTGATCTTAGGACAACCACACTCCTAAAAATTATTGAAGTTCCTGGAAGAACTTTTGTTTATATGTGATATGCATAAACAAATATCTGCATTACAAATTACAGCTGAGAAAATGCTAGGATCCAATAATATATAAGCATACATCCCATTACTATGGTATCACATATTTATAGCCTTTGGGTACTGCTCTATGGCCTGGTAGGGAATAGGAATTAAAAAGGCAAGTGATACCTTAACGCTGCTATAAAATGAATTTTGACCTTCAGGCAACTTCAGACTAACCTTTGAGAACCATTGAGTTCAATAGTTTTTGGAGAAATGTACATTTGGCATAGAGAAAGGACTGAAATTTATAGGGAAACTTAACTATCCTCTGAAGTCAATCCACAAGATGAGAAAATAGGCTCAGAGAGTTTAAATGAAATTCTGCCCCCTTGATTACTAAAAACATTGGTTTATCTCTTCTAAGAAAGCATGTGATTGTAGCAATGACACAGCCATTAATTAGTGACACCATCATAAAATTACCTCTTCCTCCTGCTCTTGGTCTGACTCTGACTCCTTGCCGCCCCAACATGCCATGCAAGATGGAAAAAGAGAGAAGGAAGAGTAGAGTGTTTAGAAGAGAAGAGTAAATACCCTGCCAACAAACATCAACAGGCAAGCTTGGAACCAGCATACTCTTATTTTTTCTTATTAAGTTTACAGAAGGCAGACAGAAAATCAAAGAGGACTGATTTAATTCTGTATATTTGCGAGACAAAAGAACAAAAATTACAAATATAATAATTTCAGATGCTAGGTCATCAAGTAGTGATGATGATATCCCAGTCATCACAGAGATTGACTGAAAATGTCAAAAAAAAAAAAACCCTTGAGTACGCAGATGATGAAAACATTTTTAATACATAGGCAATATATAGGAGTTTTATTATAATAGCATGCTATTAAATTCCAAAGTAGATCTTAAATGTGCAATGCTGACATTTTCTCCTTTTTGAAATTAGTATATAAAAAACTGAATTAGTAAATAAGTTAGTAAATAAAAAATTGTTCTTGACCATCATGGCATTAATAACTGTGTCTGATATGTCTTAATACAAAACCAAGTCAATGTTTTCTCTTACAGCTTATTGAAAGCTTACTGCAAACCAAAGTTTGTTCATCTTTTTTATTTTTATTTTTTTGTCTCTCCACAGTTTTGGGGGGCATTATAGTTATACATAATGATGGAATTTGTTATTACATATTTGTTCATGCATGTAATATAACAATATAATTTGGCCAATATACTTCCTAGCACTTCTCCCTACCCGCCTGGACATTTCCTCCACTGATTTCCTTTTGATTTTCATGAGCTCCCCACCCCTACCTTTCTTTTCCTTTTTCCTGTCTAGCAATACAACTTTATGTTGTATCACATAAAGCTCCTTCATCTTTGTGTATCACTCAGGTGGCTTGAATATATTTTTTTATGGTTCTTATTTGGCATTCTGGTCATTTAATAATACTTTATAATGTCAAATATGATGCTTTTAGCTTTTCTCTACGTTATTTTGGTTTACATAATTAATTATCCAAAATTTATAATTCAACAATCATGGTGGGTAAAATAAGAAAGAAAATTCTTTGTTTTGTGGAGTGAAGACTTAGGATTTTAAATATATCCTTCCTTCTCAGCAGCCACCACCCATCCTCTTCCCCGATCTATAATGTGCACACTGACAACCTACTGTAGCCACCTACAGATTGCCATTGGGAGCTTCCCATTTAAAAAGGGATATTGGTTTAAAATTTTTTTGAAAAACTTAAAAATAATTTTAAAAAGTTATTTACAACATTTAACTAATTCAGTTGTCATATGTGATGTAACCAGAGTACTTAAAGATTTATATAACTGGGAAAGGTTTGAGAAGAAAGTAATGCCTAGGTAGACTTTGTGTCAGAAGTGAGTCATTTTTTTTTTCTTTTCATCAGTGTTTCCGGTATTATTTCTTGTAGCACAGGGACATTTTTTATACTGACATGTTAAAATAATTGAACAATTAATTTATTACTCCTAAAACAGGATAGATTATGGTAATTATTTGTACAAAAAATAAAATATCATGAGGTTATCCTGAATTTAATAATGTATTATCTACATGTGAATTGGTTGTAAGCAGAGCCAAGAGACTCCAGTATTTTGGTCGGGCTAATTGCACTAGAGTGGTCTCAGGACAGCACATGGAAATAAAGCTAATCATTTTATTTTTTAAAAAAATTGGTTCAAAATGTTAAAACTCATACCCTATTTCTCTCTTCCATATTCAATATGTTGATAAAATTTTTCATCAAAGTACATTTAATGCAAAGTTAGGAGAAAATACTTCTTCCTTTATTAGAATGGAAAAATCCTAAATTCAACAGGTTAACAAAAGTGATTGTTACATTTGCTTACATTCACTGCCTTTATTTTTGGTCATTTCAAAGGATTTGAATTCAGTTTCTACTCTGTCTGAATAACACTACAGCAAACATTACGTACCTTCATATAAATTGGCAGGGTGATGTTTAAATTACAAATAGCTTGATGCACCAGGCCTCTTGTGGATTTAGGCTCCTTCATAAATGATAGTCGTCCGCAAGGTTCCTGAGTTGTATCGCGTACCTTGAACAAGAACAACATTTTGTTCACCTATATTTAACATGCACTATTTATTTCATTTAGGCAGTATTTAAAGGGGTAAAATAAAATTCATTTGTTAATGCTCAGTAAAAATTCAAAGGTCTTCCTCCTCCCCACACTCATTTAGAATAACTTTTTAAAAAACATTTAGCTATATCCAGCTTTATGAAGTATGATTGACAAATAAAACTTTTATATATTTAAAGTACCCAAATGTGATGATTTGATGTATATATCTATGTATTGTTAAATAATTATTATAATCAAGCTCATTAACATACCTATCACCTCATCTGGTTATTGTCCCTCTTGTCTTGAAAACACTTAAGACCTCTCTTGGGAAGTTTCAAAATACAACACATTATTATCAACTACTGTCACCATATTGTACACAAGATCTCAATCACTTATTAAGCTTTTTAAAAAACCATGGTAAGATATAACATAAAATTTACCATTGCTACTATTTGTAAGCAGATGAGTCAGTGGCATGAAGCACAATTCTAGAGCTGTGTGATCATAACCACTATCTACAACTTTTCATTACCCTACAATAAAATTGTCCCCCTTATACAATAACTTCCCAGTCCTCCACCCTGATAGCCTCTATTCTACTTCCTTTCTCTGTGAATGTGCCTATTCTAGTTCCTTGGTAATGGTGGAGTCATACAATATTCTCTGTTTTATTTTACTTAGCATATTCTCAAGGTTCATCCATATGGCAGTTTCAGAATTTCATATTTTACTGTGGTAATACATTCATAACATAAGACTAATTGTTTCACCATTTTTAGATCTTTAATTCTGTGGCATTTGGTACATTCATATTGTTGTATAACCAAGCACTACCACCCCACCCGTCTTCATTCAGAACTTGCCGACCTTTCCAAACTGAAACTCTGGTTATATTAAACAATAATTTCCCATTCCCTCCATCCCCTGCTCCTGGTAACCACCTTTGCATTTTCTGTCTTTGTGAATTTTGACTACTCTAAGTACCTCATATAGCAAAACTATACAATATTTGTTCTTCTGTGTCACTTATTTCATTTAGCATATTGTTTAAGTGTCATCTATATTGTAGCATGTATCAGAACTTCATTCATTTTAAAAGCTAAATAAGACCTTTTTGTGTGTATGTTTGTTCATCTATTTATCTACCCACTTGGGTTGTTTCCACTTTTGGGCTATTGTGGAAAATGCTGCTAAGAACACTGGTGTGCTATTAACACTTTCAGTTCTTTTGGGAGCATACCTAGAAATGAAACTACTGGATCATATGTACTTAATATTTTGACAAAATATCATACTGTTTTACACAATGACTACATTACTTTATATTCCCATCAACAGTGTAAGTAAGGTCCACATCCTTGCCAACATTTATTTATTTGATAGGATTTATTTTAATAATAGCCATTTCATGGGTATAAAGTAGTATCTTATTGTGCTTTTGATGTGCATTTCCCTAATTTGTTGAACATTTTTTTTTTCATGTGCTTATTGGTCATTCTTATACCTCTTTGGAGAACATTTTCATATTGGGTTTCTTGTTGGATGACTTTTGCACATCCACAATATCAAATATTAGCTTAATTATACAGATGTCTTTACTAAGTGGGTCCATTACCTTTCAGCACTACTGTATAATGAGGTTGTCTTTAAGAACCTATCATTCATCAGGCAAAACAACAGAAGCAGAAGTAGCATAATGGATAATCTTTAGAGATCTTGGGCAGATTTATTAAACAGGTTTGCAGATGCATGTTTTGAAAAATCATGAGGTGTTAAAATAACAAAAGAAGTCATTGCTGATGAAGAGTTTGGGAAGTCAAAGCTTGAAGAAGGACTGGGGTGGGGGAAAAGGGAGCAGAGACTAGCCTATGCCTTGTGAGGACTAAACATTAAGAAATCTAGAATAGTGAAATAAGTTGTGAGAAATAGGAAAGAAAATAAGCAAACAGAGTAGAGAGGAGTTATTAGTTTTGTTTTATTTCATGAATGTCATTCATACGCTGTGATCCTCTTTAGAATTGGAATCTAGGCCCTAACTTGGTTTGACATTCCTAAAACACAGGCAGCATATTGATGGTGCACTGACCTGTCATCATAACGTTTGTTGGATGAATATACGAAAATACATCAAATCAATAGCTCTATCTGGGATGATTTCTTATTAGCTTAAGTGAGATTCTGGGTCTCTTTTTTTTGACAACAAAAAAGTTGTCAGAACTCTTTTGGTCTCCACACTTCTGAAATTCACTCATATTTTTAAAATTTAAGCCTAAATATTTAAAAATCATTAGTCTATTTTTTAAAAAATAGACTCCCCCTCAAATTTTGAAGAGTAGCCAGTGTTTCTAATTAATGAGTCAGCTATTATTTATTCTTATTCTCCTCCTTAAACATGGTCTATAACTAAAACTTAAAGTTGACTTTCAACTCCAAAAATAAAAATATTTGATTTTCTAGAACCATTACATTTTACAAACAGACTAAAAAAAAATCTGGAAATAATTGAAAGGCAAATATTCTCCACTATGAAGGAAGTCAAATCTTTTCTTGATCTTGAATAAAATACATTACAAAATTCCATGCATAGATTACCTTGACAAAGAGAGGAAGTCTGTTTTCTTTAAAGGCAAAAAAACTGAATATGTGGTGTTGGCCACTCTTGGTTAATGGCACCAGGTTGCCGAAGCAATCAACGTAGATGGGCTTTCCTTCTAATACCTGGGTGAAATGGAGAAAAATAACAGAACAAAAGAGTTGCAATTATAGTTTATTATTTACACAAAGAAAGCAGCAGTGTTACTACTTGGAGTTTTACATTCTTAAAATATACATATAATAATCTTTACGTTGCCAAATGACAATTTGTCTTATATGTGACAAGGTATAGAACTTTTTCTTCTTATTGGTAATGGAAATCTTCAAATGCAAGGAAACATTAATGCTCTCATTTCTATCACTGTACCACAAACCAATAGATATTTAATTTTTAAGCTTAAAATTCTAATTGGCTAATTTTTGACATCACAATGAGTCAGATTACTGGACATCAAACTGATGGAGAATTCTGAAATAAGAATAAGTAATGTGAAAAAGCCCTGGGTATCCTATATGAACATTTACACAAAAGGAAGAAATTCTCAGACTGTTTTCTTTACTAAAAGAAAAAAAAAAAAAAAAAAAAAAAAAAAAAAAAATCTTAATTTATTTATTTCAAATAAAAAAGAACATCCAGGAAAACTAAAACAATCTCAACTGCTACAGTCACATATTTTGAGTTTATCAATAACCCATAGTTGTTCTTCAAATAATCTTCAAAGGAACCCTTTTATCTTCCCACATTCACTGAGATCATCTCTATAGGACAGGTCTAAATTGGCTGAAAAGAGCTGATTTTATTTATTTGTAGTGATGGAAATCCAACCTGGGCCTTGTGCATGGTAGGCAAGTGCTCCACCACTGAGTTATATCCCCAGCCCCAGAAAATGGCTGATTTTACCTTGATGTTTTTTAATGACTTTGTTCATAATATTATATTTGAAATATAAGTCTAATGACAGAACAGCAACATAGATTATCTGTATTTTTAATACAGTACCTCCACATCCCTGCTTCTGGCCACTTCAGCGAAGTTTTCTTGTTGTTCAAGGGTCTTATCCACTTTATCATCAGTCATGCAGAAACATCTCAATCTGGCTTCAATGGGGTCATGTGATTTGGCAAACACGACAAATTTGGCCATGTAAGGTACACAGATAATTTCCCTGTACACTTGTGATGCAAAGGTAACGGATTCCTGTATCTGTCGACAATCTATCAGCCAGAACCTAGAAAAATAAGTGAAAACGATTATTTAAAGTGTACCCCTTGAAAAAAAAAAACAGTTCCATTAATATGATCAGAGTAATCAACAAGTACTTCTTGGAATAAGAAGAAGGTAAGAGCAGGAATAATGAAAGGAAGCTGAAGGAAAGGGAAAGAAACAAGGATGGCAGGATAGAGAGGAGGGCAGAGGGAGCAAGGGGAAGGGAGCTGTACCAGGTTTCTAAGATCAACTATTAAATACTGTGTGTTTTCCTTCCTTGGAAACAAGTCTATGTATTCAATCCTCTGAAACACACCTGTGGTGTTTTAGAATTCTCCAGTGGTGTAAACCCAGCCTCAGATTTGATAGGGGTCCCACTGAATGAGTTCCTATTTCCCCTCTTAGTCTTCATTGCATTTCCTGAAGCTTTTCAACAACATTTGCTGTGTTTCTTCATCTCATTATTCTTTTCCAAGCAGCACTCCAATAACTAAGATTGTATCAATTCAACCATTTAAAAATTCGGCTCCTGAATGCTTTAATTATTAATGGATAGAATTCAAATGGATCATAGAATAAATTACTGGTTCCATGATTTTATGATTTCCAGACTCTCATAAATCTGTGCTGTTTGGCAGTTTTTGCTCAGATATAATTTTTCCCAGTACAGCGAGGTTGCTGGCCCTTTATGACTCTCCTTGAGCTTCACCCTTACCGCAAGGTGAAGAACTTGAAGAAGAAAGTAGAGGCCATCAGATGGATATTCTCTCAATTTTGTCCTTTCTACCCTTCCAAAGGTTTCTTACATAATAAAAATTTTGTATTCATTAAACCATAACTTCCCATTTTCCTCCTCACTCTAGCCCAGGATAAACTCTATTCTACTTCCTGTCTCTATGGATTTTCAGTTGGCATAATGTTTTTAAACTTCAGTGTAGTTCCCGGCTCATGGCAAGGACACAAAATTACCTTCCTCTTTCTACTAATCTAACTATACTCACTGTTTCTTATAACATACAAGTTAAATTATTATTACAAAGACAGTCATTTTGTGGTATTTTAAATTTATATATTTATTTCTCCCATCTTATCACAAAAGAGTTTATTTCTTCTACAACAATTTTTTTAGTTTTATTGTTGTTCTTGTAGTATTTTCATTTTGGACACAGCTGTGTGTTCTTTTCTTTTTCTTTCTTGTTTTTTTTTTTTTTTTTTGGTATTTTTTAACTGAGAAGTACAAATTGTACAGTGACTCTTCATTTCTTTACATTATTAAAGGCTTCTAAAACGAGTGTTGCCAGCAACATTCCAGCATTATTTCTGAGTTCAAGATGATATCAATCCTTATTCTATCCCCCAATGCACCCTCTGAATTTTGTCTTTGCATTTTTACTCATCTTATATTCTTATCCAATTTCATGTGGCTGTGAGGTTCTGACACATACTTCAAAGGTAATCTCTTCTCAGATCCTCTCAAACTACTAGTACAACACCCTCTTCTGAATTCTTTTAGTACCTTTGGTCTGTCTCTCTCATTCAGAACTGGTAATCTTGAGGCCTTAGAGTACAGGTGCCAGACTGGCAGAACACGCTGAAGCATGGGCAGGAAACTAAATAGTTGGGCCCTCTGGAGAAGGAACTATAAGACTATTGCTGGTATTGTTACTTAACAATTCATGCATTTTTATCTTTTCTTGTCCCCATAGGAATTTAAGCTTTAACTACTCTCAACTTCAGTTTTCCTAAAATAGACATAAATGCTTCTTGCCCTACTTAAGTCACAGCATTATTATAATATCAAATTAAAGAAATGTGAAGAGGCTTAACAAAGACTATTCAGATGGGAACTGATATTAAAAATGGAGTTAACTTGTAAATAAGAAAGATAGCTTCAGCTTTTTAAAGATATCCAACACAACAACGGGTAATATGCAAATATATTAGGATGCAAGAGAGACTCTAAAACCACTAAGCCATTTAAGCAAACCATGGCAGGCTTTGTGCTTTTGTTATTTTGTTGAAAAAGTAATTTAGACTGGGCATGGTGGACACCCCTGTAATCCCACTGGATCCAGAGGCTGAGGCAGGAGGATCATGAGTTCAAAGCCAGCCTCAGCAAAAGCGAGGTGCTAAGCAATTCAGTGAGACCCTGTCTCTAAATAAAATACAAAATAGGGCTGGGGAATGTGGCTCAGTGGTCAAGTGCCTCTAGGTTCAATCCCCAGCACCCCTCTGCCAAAAAAAAAAAAGAAAGAAAGAAAGAAAAAAGAAAGACAGAAAAAGTAATTTAGGATATTTTGTTGACAACAGGAAATTTCTCATTCCTAAGACCTTTGAACTGGAAAAACAGCAGTGGCTTCTAAAGCCAGAGTCACAATCATTCAGCCCAAGCAGAGTCACTCATTTTGCTTAGATTTTCATCTGACTTTCAGACTTTGTTATAGTAGTGCCACTATTACATTTGTTGGTAGGTCTAGTTTAAAAGGTGAAAGAAAATGTTGAACTTACTTAAAAAAAAATAATAATCACTGTTAAAGAATTAAGAAACCAAATAAAACAACAACAACAGGAATAATTTGAGGGGGAGGGGGAGTACAATGGGCTTTTCTGGCCTGCACAGCTTACCTGGCAGACACATTAGTTGTAAAGGAAACACATTCATTGACAAATGTTAGGGGTGTGGTTCCTGTAATGTCTTCCCACTGTGCAGGGGTGGTTCCACCTGAAATAACACGATTGTGGAAGAAAGTTAGGCAAAACTCCAGACTCTGGGTCATAAAATAAAATCTCTGTGGTTCTGGCTGTGTTCATGCACGTAATCCCACCCACCCCTCAAAATGACATATTGAGAACAAAATGGCAAAACTACATGCTAAAAAACGACACGTGGAACACAAGCAGCAGACACCACCATTCAAGAAACTAAATTTAAGGGAGGTTGTTTGAATAACTATTTATTAAGTGTTCCATTCTCTGCCTGACGTTCTGAAGCTTTTGTCATAATTGCTAGGCTTTGAAGGTAGTTTTAGATCATATATCATTTAGATTATTTTAAAAGATCCAATTAAAGAGTTTCAGAAATAAGAGAATATTTAGATTGTTTATTATTTTAATATCTATAAATACTAAATATCCAATATTTAGTATTTTCTTATTCCTGAACTTCACATTCTGTCAACCATTTTTAAAAAATGAAATTTCCTATCCACTTAAAATTGAAGATTGGAAAAAAAGAATGCCTGAAAAATATTAAGAGCTCAATATATTCTGCAGGACAAATGAACAAATACATGAATGGCAAAGATCAGCCTTTGCATATAGGTAGATCATCATGAGGGCCAGTAACCTCTTATCTTATTTCTACTGAGCAGTGAGGAGGTATATATGTCTGAGATGGAGACAGACCTTGAAATGGCTTATCAAAGAAAGATTACAGATGTTTATTCCATTAGGCCTTTAAGATATATATTCTTAGCAGAATTATAGAATATAAAAAATACAAAATTCTATGCACATACATATTTTTGAAATAAACACATAAATGTACTAATTTTTCAAACTATTTTAAATTTTAAAAATTGTTTAGTAAAAGCTCATTTGAAGACATGGTGGATGGTATCTAGGCCCATGTGGTACCTTCAGGGTGCACCACAGACAACTTCTCTCTCCCATTTCACATCCACAGCATCAGGTAGCATACCCTAGTGGGGATAATTATACACCCACACTACAAAATGTATGGGAAGGACACTGAGAAATACTCAGTGATAACCGGAAATAAGCAGTTGGAAAAAAAGATGATACGTGAAGCAGATCATTTCCCCCTTTACTCATTACAGTCCACAGAGAGTTAAATTTTGTCACATTATTAAACTTATGGCATAATCTTGATGGTTTCTCCTTCCTAAGTATACAAAACACAATAATAAGGGAGAAATAGAGAAGGAGAAATAAATAAGGGTGAACATTTCGGTCAATACGAAGGAGAAATGAAAAAAAATTGAACAATACCAAAGCAACCATAAATGGCTATTTTTCCTTCTGATGATAATATTGATATTTTATTGAATGCCAACACTGTAATTACTGATATATTTGGAAATTATCAAATTACATAGCCCTAAAACAAATTATTTGTGTGGATGTTTTTGCCTCTATCTATGGTGGTTTAGGGAATATCTTTGGAGAGCTTGATTGTTGTCTGAAAGCTACTATAACTATCAATTGAAGAGACCAAAAATCTGTTAATTACTAGAAAACCTTTACTTTGTTTCTCCAAAGCTAGTTCAATAAATCAGTGATAAAGACATGAGCTACCCTAGAAAGACCAGTTGGGTTGAACCACTGGGTAAAATCAGAATGTTCTTTTCCACCCAGTAGATATAAACGGATGTCTTCTGTGAAGACATGAAGCCTGGGCTGGGGAGATATCTGGCATGGGGTTTGAATACCAACTCTTCCAAATATTTAAGGCATAACTCAGGTATGCTATACATTTTTCTTTAATCTTGGTTTCTTTTTTGCCAAAATGGGGTTAAAGTTTACTTATAGGGTTAATTGGGTGGAAATGACAATTCATATATAGTATCTAAGTCTCACATACAGACTACATTTAGTAAATAAGAATTCATTTCCTTTTGGCTTTCGCTTCCCTCATCAATTAAAAATGCTTTTCCTGAATTAATGCATATAACCCAGGAAGCATCTTACGACAAAGGCAATTTAATTTTTATAATTTTCTTTTTTCAGAACTCTATACTATAACATGGTCATATATGACTCACCTGTTATGCTGCATAACAATCTTAAGGTTGGTGCATCTCCCCCAAAACCATTCAGCATGACATCACTTGAAGCTTTGGGGACAGGAATGGTCATGGTGATTGGCTTGTGGAATTTTCTTCTTCTAGGTTCCAAAGTGACTATAGGGCTGAAGGTAGCTTTGTTGCCAAGGATCTTCTTAACCAATTCACTGTGCATAGGTTGAGCCTTTTCAAAATAAAGAAAAATATTAAAATAAACCATATATTATTATATTTAATGTCAATATCCTACCTAAAGCATTGTTTTTCATTTCACAAATCAGTTTGTGAGACTTTAAATATGGCAATTCCAAGTTTCATATTATTACCAAGCACTCATGTAAATTTGTGAGACCTGTGATCTCCCATAGTTACTTTGGCACCCCCTGGAATAATTTGATTATTTAACATTTTATTTTCCATTTGAAATGCTCATTTTTAATCAAAGGAATAAATCCACATGAGGATCAACTGCATCCAATATGGGTGTACCTGTAGGCCTACACGGATCCTCTTGGTTAGTGCTCCCTCTGGGAAGACAGCCTGCACCTGGGGTACCACCGTGCTGCTCAGCACACCTCCCTCTGGGCCAATCAGGTTGCTGTCCTGTTTGATGCGAGATACCACTGCAAAGTACTGGGGGAAGTCACGTGTGATGATGCGGCAGATTCGCTTCTTCTCTAGGTCTTCTGGGCTATCCAGCACTGAGACAAGAAATACCCATCTTCATGCAGCAAGGATTTCCTTCTGATAGCATTCTAGCAAACTCATTGGCATAGTTAATAGTGAATAGAAGTGGCATCAAAACTTTTTTTTCAAGTAATAGAAAAATTTATTAAGCAAGGTTACTCTGACACTAGAAAAAATAAATAATCATTGCAGTCTTTTAAGACCTGTCAGCATTCAGCTTGTACATTTTCTTTCTTTGGGAAAACTAGAAAGGGCACTGTGAAAGGAAAGCATCTCATACCAGCTGCAGTCCTCCAGGGCTGCCTTTGTAAATGAGGGCATATGAGGGCAAACCTGGAATGACAACGAACCTCTTCTATTCTTGGTTCGTGTGATAGAGAGGAGGTTGTGTATGAACTCCTTTTGTTTGCAGAATTCAAAGTTAGCTCATGACCAGTTATTGTGGTTTTAAGAAATAATATGGCCTTTTGGATTCTCAAGGGAGTGGTACAGGAATAAAATCTGTCTTGAAAGGGTAAGGTTTGTGTTTATGTGTTTATTCTAGTGAGATGGGTGTCTCTGTGATAGTTCCTGTAGCTATAAAAAACGATGCATGCTTATGATTTCTGAGTCTCAATATTCCTCCAATGCCAACAACTTACCAAATATGCCATGTACTCTTTATAAGTTGCATTAGTGTAGATATTTAGGACAATACAAAAAATCAGGCGGATTTACAATGTAGAAAATTTGAACTAAGTGGATCACTGAATTTTAAGGGATTATGGAGAGTCATTCACTTTTAGAACACTTTTACAATTCATAATACATGGCAGAAAAAGTATGTTTTTTGACTATTGATTGTAACTAGTTACTATAAAAGTCCCAGGATTCGATCCTACAGATATAATTAAAGACTAATACACTGGCAAATACTATCATATACTTACAAAAGAATATATTTAAAAACAGACAAACATATGAAAATATGATTCTTCATTTAAAATATACTTTTTACATACATAAAAAGTTATGAGAGTGGGTCCCCATCAAGGCCAAGATGCCAGTGTTGAAAGATAGATCAGTGACCAGCAAACATCTCAGAGAAAAGTATACTAAATCTACATGCTAGCAAAAGAAATGGTCCCCAAAAGTAAAGGTGGCCTAAATATTGCAAGGAATAAGCTTTTTTTTTGGGGGGGGGGGGCGAGGAGGTTACTGGGGATTGCACTCAGGGGCATTCAACAACTGAGCCACATCCCCAGCCCTAGTTTATATTTTATTTAGAGACAAGGTCTCATTGAGTTGCTTAGCACCTAGCTGTTGCTGAAGTTGGCTTTGAATTTGAGATCTTCCTGCCTCAGCCTCCTGAGCTGCTGGGATTACAGTTGTACAACCACGGCGCCCAGGTAGGAATAAGTTTTATCAATAAGAATTCTGATCCTTTTTACCTTACTTGGAAGATAATAATAATTTCTTCTTCCATCCCTTCTTTGCATAAGAAATACTGTTGTCACTTAGGCAAAGAACTTGCCCTATTTCTTCTAGTTTTTTTAAGTGGATTGTGCCTCATCTTAGGACATGGGCATTTTCTCTGTGCAACCTGTGGTGGCCTAAGGATGAGCAACTTCTCTTTAGTCAAACAGAGACATTTCAACCTATGGATTAATGACCAAAGACAAATTTGGGATTTAGAGATTTAAATTCTAATAAAAAAAAAAAAAAACTAAGTCCCTCCCTTTACAGATTTTCATTGTTGTTTTTCATTTCCTCATCGTGGAATATTTTTCCAAGAATGTTCTGTAGTGCAGGCTTTCTTGCTGTAAATTCTTTTAGCTTTTGTTTCTTGTGGAAGGTTTCTATTTCATCATCAAATTTGAAGCTTAATTTTTGCCGGATATAAGATTCTTGGTTGTCATCCATTATCTTAGAACTTGGTATATGTTGTTCCAGGATCTCCTAACTTTGAGAGTCTGGGTTGAAAACTCTGCTGAGATTCAATTGGTCTTCCCTTATAGGTAATATGATTTTTCTCTCTTGGGGCCTTTAAAATTCTATCCTTAATCTGTATGCTAGGTATTTTCATACTTGGGAATAAATTTAATGAAAGAGGTGAAAGAACTCTACAATGAAAACTACAACAAACACGTTAAAGAAAGAAATAAAAGAAGACCTTAGAAGATGGAAAGATCTACCTTGGTTTTGGATAGGCAGAATTAATATTGTCATAATGACATGCTACCAAAAGCACTATACAGATTCAATGCAATCCCAATCAAAATCCCAATGGCATTCCTTATAGAAATAGAAAAAGCAATCATGAAATTCATCTGGAAAAATAAGAGACCCAGAATAGATAAAGCAATCCTTAGCAGGAAGAGTGAAGCTGGTAGCATTACTATCCTAGACCTAAAACTATACTACAGAGCAATAGTAACAAAAATAGCATGGTATTGGCACCAAAATAGACCTGTAGACCAGACCAATGGTACAAAATAGAGGACACAGAGACTAACCCACATAATCACAGTTATCTTATACTTGACAAAGGCGCCAAAAACGTACATTGGAGAAAAGATAGCCTCTTAACAAATGGTGCTGAGAAAACTGGAAATCCACATGTAACAAAATGAAATTAAACCCCTATCTCTCACCATGCACAAAACTCAACTCAAAGTGGATCAAAGACCTAGGAATTAAACCAGAGACCTTGCACCTAATGGAAGAAAAAGTAGGCCCAAATCTCCATCACATCAGATTAGGCCCCAACTTTCTTAATAAAATTCCTGTAGCACAAGAATTAAAACCAAGAATCAATAAATGGGATGGATTCAAACTAAAAAGCTTATTCTCAACAAAAGAAACAATCAGTGAGGTGAATAGAGAGCCTACAGAATGGGAGCAAATCTTTACCACAAGCACATCAAATAGAGCACTAATTTCTAGAATATATAAAGCACTCAAAAACCTTAACACCAAAGAAACAAATAACCCAATCAATAAATGGGCCAAGAAACTGAACAGACTACTTCTTGGAAGAGGATATACAATCAATCAACAAACATGAAAAAAATGTTCAACATCTCTAGCAATTAGAGAAATGCAAATCAAAGCTACTTTAAGATTTCATCTCACTCCAGTCAGAATGGCAGCTATCAAGAATACAAACAACAATAAGTGTTGGCGAGGATGGGGTGGGGGGAAGTCACACTCATACATTGCTAGTGGCACTGCAAAATGGTGCAGCCAATATGGAAAGCAGTATGGAGATTCCTTGGAAAACTGGGAATGGAACCACCTTTTGACCCAACTATCCTACTCCTCGGTTTATACCCAAAGGACATAAAAACA
Source organism: Spermophilus citellus (assembly GCF_964194105.1). Lineage (NCBI taxonomy): Eukaryota > Metazoa > Chordata > Mammalia > Rodentia > Sciuridae > Spermophilus > Spermophilus citellus. Next base: position 93,826,478 of record NC_138189.1, read on the forward strand.
GCATTCTACAGGGACACAGTCATATCAATGTTTATAGCAGCACAATTCACAATAACTAAATTATGGAATCAACCTAGATGCTCTTCAGTAGATGAATGGATAGGGAAACTTTGGTATATATACACAATAGACCATTATTCAGCATTAAAAGAGAATAAAATCATGGCATTTGCAGGTAAATAGATGAAATTGGAGAATATAATACTAAGTGAAACAAGCCAATCCCCAAAACTCAAAGGCCAAATGTTTTCTTTGATATGAGGATGGGGTTTGATATGGCAATGGGGGGTGGGGGGAGCATGGGGGGAATGGAGGAACTTTAGATAGGGCAAAGGGGAGGGAGGGGGAAGGAGAGGGCAAAGGGGTAGGAATGATGGTGGAATGAGTTAGACATCATTACCCTAAGTACATGTGTAAGACATGAATGGTGTGAAAATACTTTGTATACAATCATTGAAAAATTGTGCTCTATATGTGTAATATGAAATAAACTGCATTCTGCCATTATGTATAACAAATTAAAATAAATTTTAAAAAATGAAAAAAAGCTAAGTTCCCCAAGTTTATATGTATGTGTATGCATGCAATTCAATCCTAGCTAACTCCTTATTTGAATTATAGGTAGAAGATTGAATGAACCTAATTTTCCTACTGCTTTAATAATAGAAAGTTTAAAAAGAAATTAGATTATTCTAGAATGTACTAGTGATGGAAAGATGCAAGTTTTCCAACCAAAGAGCTTAGCATTTTTTACCATTATCTTATATATATATATAGTTTTTCAGGTTAGGCATTAAAAAAAAAGACATACTTTACCATTTAATATCACTTCATTCTGTCATGGGGCAACAATGTCTGTTCTACCACTAGTTTTAGATTCAAAGAAGTTTGCATTAAAGATGAAAGCTTGCTGTATCTCCTTTTAAAATGCTATGCTTGCTATCTTGAAGGATTTTCTTTTCTGAATGTAACAGGAGGAGAATTAGGCAAATGTGTTGAGTACCTTGCCTCACCACCATTGGAACACAGCAGATAGCTTCTGCAGAAATACATCACAAGGGACACACACACACACACACACACACACACCCCACAAATCACTGGACTATAAGAAAGAAATGCAATATATTCATGCTTCCATTTTTCCCTCTTTTAAAACCCTTAATCTGAAGGTACCTTCATCCATGCCATTAAGGATTTCATTCAGTTCATCTTCGGTATATTCACAGAAATGTTCTTTCCAGCTGTCCCCATTCTCACTGCGCAGGACCACCAGTTCCCTCTCCTTTCCTCGAAGGGCCGCAAAGTGGGGGATCTCCACGATCACAGGCCTGACATAGCAATGCAGAACATTTAGTGTGGACAGGAGCCAACCAACAGCAAGACAAGCACCTCGACTCTGTCTGTTGCAAAGTGACCTGGAATTCTGCTCTTATGGGGACAGGAACATAGTGGGCCATCCTCTGGAGCCCATTAGTTAGCAGATGGTCGCACAGTGGCACTCCACCTCAGGGGCACCGATCCTCACGTACATGCTGCTACCTTAAGCCAAATGATGTTTCCCTGTGAGTGCATGTGGCATTCTGGAACTTCTCCTTTGATAAATGTAAGTATACACATTTAACCAAAAGAAATGTACATGCATATCTACGATGTATGCCAATCTCCTAAAACATTTTCTACAAGGTGCAAAATGACAAAATGGTTTAAGAGGAAAAATGGCTCATACATTGCATAATTCGATGTGTCGTAAATGAGGAGATGTCATAAAGGTAGACTACGTGTGCTAATGAGCCATGCACTCATGGGTTTTGCTTGTATTTTCTTCATTCAAGGAAACAATAGGCATGTGCACACAGCGTGGCCCTGATTGAGCCCCTCCACTGGCAACCCAAGTGTGTCCAATGCCTATTATAGTCAGGATTCGGAACATGCACCATCCTGCAATTTTTAGGTCAAATTCATTCTCAAAATATATAGAGGCTCTTGATTTTTGAGTCCAGGTTGCTTTGATACAGACTCCAACTCGTCATAACAACATCATAACTAGCACATAGTACAACTAGGCAGATCTCATGCTTAAACGAAAATGAAGGTCACAGCACTTTAAGGGAAAAGATATAAAAACATCACTCAAAAATAAAAGTCACATACCACAAGGATCAGAAATGGTCCACTAAAGATAGGTTATACAGAGTTTAAATCATAGAGAGGGACATGTCATGGGCACAATGACGAAAAGAGAAATCATATTGCAGAAGAAGGAGAAGAATGGGGGGCCAGCAGCCATCAATTTGTTTTAAGTCACTCCTACCCAAGGAATTTGGTTCCAGGAGGCCCCAGCTGAAGGATGCGGCTGACCAAACTTTCTCCCTCATTAAGTGGGGGAGGAGCCGTTGGCAGGTGAAGTTTACTGAGTACATCCAAAGCAGCAGTGAAAGAAAGAACATAAATAAGCTTTAGGTATTGTCTTCCACAGAACCCCAGCGTCGCCAGCTGATCCACAGGGTGAACTTTGGTTTCACTCTGCGTTTGGTTCTGCCCCCTCCATTGGTCACAATGAGCAAGGAACCGAGACCCAGAGTGTACAATGGAGGCGCATCTGTGAGAGGACAGCACCTGGCTGTCAGATCAGTCCCTATCAGGTTCACTGCCAGGGCACTAGCCAAAAAAAAAAAAAAAAAAAAAAATAGAAAAAATGTTCCATGGGAAAGACAAAGCTGTTGGGAATATAATAAAAACTCTGCTCAGTACAGAGTCCAGATGTTTTCATGGATATTCTCCAACAGATTTGAAGATTATTTAAAAACCTAAAACTACCTGAACAGAGGGTAAGTATGAAAAGAATCATCAGGGAAAACTCGAAACATAACGGCATTTTCTGATGCAACCCAGAACTTCACAGGCTCCTTCTAAGGCTCTGATCCATCTGATAGAAGGACATGGGAGGTGGTTTCTACAATTGGGAAATACTAACACACCCTTTTTCAGGTGTGAAAGTAATTTGGAGTAACCTGTTAACTGTTTGCTCCAAATTACAGGCTTTAGAACCTCTCCTGAGTTCTAAAGCGAGAAATCCTCTCCCCAGTATGACGCCGACAACATGAAAGAGTTCATGATTAATAAGTTTTCTCCATTTTTTTTAAAGCACCAAGACTTGATATGACAAGACTTAAATACAATTGATTTGTTTCAATATGTTTTGAAACGTGTCCCCCTCCACAACTTCATCCTTTGGTCCGCTTTCAGGGATAGCTATTCCTTTCTTGACACATTGAGATGCCACTTAAAATAACAGCAGCCGTACAGACAAACAGAAGAAATGAGAAATGCTAATTTCTGCTCAAAATTGCCAAAATGACCTTGGTGGAAGTTAGTCTTGATGATTGCACCTTAAAACACGCTGTGGCTAAATAGACAGCTTAGTTTAATGTTAAGGCTCAAGGTAGCAATTTTGATATCAGAAAAAACAAATCACATGTGTTCGATTTTTGGATATTCCATAAAGGCAACACTGCTTTTCAAAATGAAGATAATGATTCTGCGTCAAAAACGACATGAGGCTTTAAATACATTTTTGTTTGGAATAGAGCAGTATTTTTCTTTTTTTCTTTATACTTTGCCACTTAAGTCTCAGGTGAGAAAAAAAAATACCTACCATCAACTAAAATATGGTTACTTGCAAAGGGAATCTGGCAGGTCTGATGACATCCAAAGAGAGAGAATAATAATCAGCCTGAGTGTTTAACTCCTAAATGCCTTAAAAGAAGAGGCATGTAAGTGGAGTCCAGCATTCAGGTCTGACTTCCAATTTTTAAAAATTTCATAGGAGCCGATCCTCTTTCAAAGTGGTTTGACGTACCTGTTTCCATTCCATCCTAGTGATTTCATGTAGAGGACACAAGCTCATCGGTGTCTAAGTGGGAGGCTTATCAGAAACCCTTACCCAAGGAACTGAGCACCAGAAGGTCCGACTTCGATCAGGCGACTGGCCAGGCCTTCTCCTTCCACCATTGGAGGCATGGTCGCCAATCTGTGGCGTTTGACCAGCCGGCAGGTGACTCGTGTTGGGGCAGTACATTTCCGAGGTGGGATAATGATTCGGAGCCCATTGTGTCTGCATCCTCGCATGGCGCCACCTCGGGCATCCACCATAAAACTAACCAGGAAGCTAAAAATTAAAATAGAATGTCAGGTAGGTTTTGAAATATTAGAGCAAATTATCAAGTTTTGTGAAGTTAATTTTTTTCCCTAATAATTTGGCCTCGAACTTTTTCTTTTTTATTTAAGTAGATGGTGGTAAATCATTTGTTTTCAAAAGTTACCATATACCAGTGTCTTTATTTCTGTTATGTTTTTGTTTATTTTTGTATGATTTTCATCTGTTACTAAAGAAGAATTATAATTTCGTTGACAATGTTGATTTTAAACATAAACTGTAAGATTAAAATATGTCCAAATGATTTTTAAAGTAACTGGAATGAAATTATATAAAAAAATACTGAGAAGTCTCCTTTTGGTATAAGCGCGAAGACTTCTGTTTCCTCATATGTTGAATAATCCACATGTTGAAATAAAGTGAAGCTAGATCAGAGAGGAAAGACCAAATTAACAGTTTTTCTGAGTTAACTCAAGACGATTTTTCAAAATAAATCTTGTCCATCTCATTTTGATAGAATCTTATGACTTGATAAAAATATTCGATGGCTGTCTTCCAAGGTCAAATCCATGCCAACACATCCTGCTCCAACATCATCTTACCCAGGATGCAGATTTTTAATGATTGCATTCTAAAAGGAGAAAAGCAAAATGACTAAATGTTTTGGATTGAACCAGTTTGCTAGATAAAATGTACTTTTTCACTTTTTAAATAGGAGTCTTTCTGCCAGGCCATCTGACTGAAACAAAGAAGATGGGCACTGGAAGCAGCTGAGTCCCCTGTGCTCTGTTTCTTTTTCTTTTTTTTTTTTTTTTTTTTTTTTGGTAGCAGGGGTTACTGGGAATTGAACTCAGGGGCACTGGACCATTGAGCCACATCCCCAGCCCTATTTTGTATTTTATTTAGAGACAGGGTCTCACTGAGTTGCTTAGTGCCTTGCCATTGCTGAGGCTGTCTTTGAACTCACAATCCTCCTGCCTTAGCCTCCCAAGCCTCTGAGATTACAGGCATTCGCCACCATGCCTGGCTCCTTTGCTCTGTTTCTGAACCATCATTTCACAAGTGGGAAACTCTGAGCTCTGTTAGTGGAGAATATTTGTGCATCATGACTTTCCCCAAAGTATAATAAATTGAATGTGGCAAGTCATAACTTAGAAATATAAAAGCACCTCTATTACTTTTGCTCCTTGCCTACTAAGTCAATCATTCATGGCAAAGAGATCTATAACCTAAAGTGACTCAGCTTTTTTAAGTGTATCAAGAGAAAGTAGTGGTCTTATCTTTGAAGTTCTTTCTTTTGGGATGGTTATAGATCCTGCTCCAGCTTAACCTGGACATCTGTCACTTTGTTAGACATAACACTTATGAAAGTGTCTTAGGCACTTACTTTCTCAAGGAGCAAAAATTATATAACATGACAATCTAATTGTCATGCACACCTGTACCAAGATACATACCAATAGGGTGTAGGCTCTTACCCAATTGCACTAATGTCTTCCCTATTTTCATTGCATTTGCAAGATCTTTACACTAAGATAAAAAAAATAAATAAAATAAAATAGGAAAGCAACATATAGGTGTTTCATGGATGTATTTATAACTTAACCAGCAAAGAACCAGCTTTGACACACCTAGATATTGCTTCCAAGACAACACTGAAAACAATTGAAAGGTATTTTATCAAAGTAAGTTACAGGATAGAAACACAATACACTTATGTTATTTTTAGACAAGTGAAGAATAATATCTTAGCATCCTCTTCATAGCAGAACATAGAACTCATTAAGCATGCCATTAAACAGAAATCTGTTGCTAGTAATAAAAATGGGTGCGAAGAAGCCCAGTGTGCCTATCTGAAGCACGTCATGCAGTATGAGACCATGGGAAGAGGCACACAGTCCTCCCACATGCACGAGCCAGGCCAGATCTGCCATTCCTCCCTAGCCTTGGAGTTCCCAGGAAAGGATGAAAACTGGGGAATACAATCAACATTTCAATACTGAAGTGTTGATGTTTCTGGTCTTTATCAAAAAACAATAAGAAAATATTGGCTCTTATTATTGGTCTTTAATATAAATTCTTAAAATTTTCTTTTTTATCTAACTTTTAAATATAAAAGAATAAAAAGAACTGGTAACATAAAGATAAAGGCTTCCTTTCCATTATTTTATTTGATTATGATATTTGCCTTGATTTTCACTTAAAAGTAGGGAAAAAAGCTTACATTTTAACTAAAAATGTTTCCAAACTAGTTATAATATTTTTGACTCATTGATAATTAACAGTATTACGTCCTCTGTTTTTAAAAATCTATTTACTCTTATCTCTATGGCAAAAAGAGAAAAGGGACTAAAGCTAGTCAAGGGATTATTATAAAACATCTCATTAATTTTATGAATCCTCAATAGTATCTATACTTTTTGAAGGCATTTAAGAAGTTTTAGTGCTCATATTATTTGCTATCACATTTCCACTGTATTTGCCACAGTGGAGGCATACGGCCTATATAATATCAATTCTCCATCTAGAAGAACATGGATAACATCTACCTTCTTGGGCTCCCTAGTCTAAACAGTGAATTGCAGTAGCTGTGTTCTTGACTATAACAATGTTTAAATAACCACATGTTCAATTACTTTCCATGATTTTTTGTAGCTGAAACCCTCTTTTTATTCTCCTTGCTCCATGATTTCCATTTCCACACTCCTCTTCATGTCTTTGTTACCTTCCTATTAAGTACCAGGTGGTACTGCGAAGAAGCTCACGGTCTAAGCCCAGATGTCTCCTGATGGCTTCATCTTTGCTCAGAACTGCTAACTTTCCTGATCAATGAGAAATTGACTACAGCCCCATTTAGGAAACACCCAAACACCATAAAGGGCAGTGAATACATTCTCCATATTTCTTGCTATGTCAGTATTTAGAACAGTGTGGGTCCTGCAAATTACGTGGTAGGTAATTTTTGAATCAATAAATGAATGGAAGAGTGAAAAGGCCAGTTGTGAGACATTGTCTATATTTGTGTCTAATGAGGAAGGATGAAGTAAGAGGTAACTTAATTTTTTTGGTCTCTAGACAATTATTCCAGAACTCTTTCCAATTACTCCACTCACATGTAGCAAAGCAGTTTGAAAGGCCTCTTTGATTCATTATAGTTTGTCGGCTTATTTCTGCTCCAAAATGAGATATCTAATGTATGTATTTCCCTTGGCAGAGAACTGGTAGAAAATGGTACTAAGCAAAAACCAAGAATCTGAATTTAATGCAGCAAATAATTTAATTAGGCATAAAAATTGTATGAAGAAAGACCAAAGATAGGGAATTCAAAGTAAAAGTACTTAAGGACTAAAGTTGCAAGCTAATAAATTTACCTGTAAGTATCTCTGTGTCATCATAAATCAGGAAAATAATATTTAAGTATTGCACCAAATGCAAATCAAATTGGAAAAATAAAGTGCTAAAATGCATAATTTGGGAGGCGACTTGAATTTCTAAAGAAAATAAAGCTTTTTGTTTTTATCAAGTAACTAAAGAAATGGCACAGGCAAACAGAAAATGACAAGTTGGTAGTGAGGCAATTTTCTTCAGGAAGAGAGAACAGAGAAGAATGTCAAGTAGAAAGATGACAAGAAAAAAGGGCTTGAAAGACATGAAAGAACTAAATATTGACAGTCAAAATGAATAAAAATGTAAGTCTAGCAAGAAAATATTCTAAACAAATGAGACTCAAATAGTGCAATTGCCAAATGACTAATAAAAATTTTGAACTTATGAAGTTTCAAAGTAAAAGAAGCTTTTTCTTTAAATAAGAAGGAATTGGAGAAATAATAACTCTAGTTTATATCTAGTTACTGATGAAAAGTCTACTGGTAAAGGTCAATATATAATCAGTTAAGCCCAATAATTCCTAATACAAAATTGGGTAAGCATTTGAGAGTTTTCATCAAAGGTAGCAGAGTATCAAAAAATGCCACTATTGAGACAGGTAGTAGAATTGGGGGATGATTATTCTTCTAGGTACAAAACAGCTGCAGAAAGCAGATTATAAGAGACTATTTTACCTTTATGTACCATAGAACAAGAAAAAGGTTGGAAGGTGTGAGCCATGAGATGAGTCAGTCACCATGTTAGAGTTGATCAAATAAATATGATTTTCTTAAGTGTTGGGAAGATTAAAAATGAGACAAGATAATGCCTGTAAACATTTAGAGATGAAAAGAATTAAAGTAAAAAACACATAATTAGATATGTATAAAAAAGATGACAAATAGATCAAAGCTTAGCTCTACATGCTATGAGATCTAAGACTGAAGCCTCCTCTGTCAGTGAGGGGTAATCCTATTATATCTTAAGGTTATGGTGAGAATTAAGTCATATGGGTAAACATACAGAATTCAATAAATGCTTGCTTCCAGCATCTTCTTTTACCTATAGCCACAGAGTTTTATATATTTTGGATGTCTTTAAGTTATGACCACATAAAAATAGGAAAACTAAAATTTTTTGAGACCCAACAATGAACCTGGATCTGTGCTAAGTAGTTTAATAAGATTTTATAGAGTTTTTGTTTATGAAATTTACTATTTAGATAAAATGTAAAAATGCTATTATTGCAGGGCACAGGATCTCTTCACTGGTTGTAGACCGGTTTCCGTCTTGAATTATCACTGTAACCACAGGAAGGTTACTTAACATCTTCATAAGTTTTAGTTTTCTCATCCATAAAATGAGAGACATCAATGAATAAACTCTAAGTTGCTTCCCAAAGGTTAAAATGTTATGTGTAGCTTCCTATTGAGTAGGTTAGAAAACCTACTGGAATCTTCCATTTTAGATGTTCTGGAAGAATTCCTAAGTGGAAAATAAGAATTTTGTATTCTTTTTTCCTTACAGTTAAAATAGCTGCTTTGCTGAAATGTGTACATGAACTACACTAAACATCAACTTAAGATTATACAGACAAAAACAACAACAACAACAACAACAACAACAACCAGGTAAGTTCTGGCATATCTTACTCTCCAAATGAAATTCAGCAATCATGCAAAGTAGAAATTCTTACTGAAGTTTTCTAAATTGTGAGATACAATGTTATTACAATTTTAAAAGAAAGCAAAAGCAATCCACTATTATTATGCAGATGACTTGCCTACAAATATGCAATTTGATTAGCTAAATGGATACATGCTTCAGAGTCAGCAGAAAACAATGATCTGGTCTTTTGAGGACTATATCCTGCACCCCAAAAGTTACTGATACTTAGTTTTACTTTTAATTCATCCATGACCATAGGGGTAGGGACAGAGAGGAGATTGCAACATTCACAGTTAGTTACTGGGTGAAAGAACAGGAAAAAATAAGTCAGGGTGCTTCAGTGATCCATATATACATAGCAATAGGGTCTCAAATTAAATTCAATTTCCAAGATAATACTGTAAGAAAAATCACACCATGAGCTTTTCCTCCTCTATAAGTCCCTTGATTCCTTCCTAATTCTCTGAATTCCATAAACTGAAAAGTTGATTAAAAAAAACAGGCTATTAAAATATATTTCCAATTTGTTAAAATCACCATCACCAAATAATTATTTGTCAATCATTATATGTTCACATATAGAAAGATAATATTTAGTGGATGTTTGAGAAAAAGTAAAAGGATATGTTTTCAAAAATGCTAATATTGTCTAAATTGTAGACTCATGATCTATAGTATCATCATGGATGACTAAAGAATTACCCTCTAATCAGCAGTCTACAACCTCTAAAAATAACTTTATTATAATGACATAGAATAATAGCTTATTTTAGAAAGCGGACTAGAATCATTCTATAGTACAATTTCCAAAATATCATAAGGTTATACTTAAAGCAGTACTAGCAAGGAAATTCACTATTAATAAACTTTCAGCCTTTGGCTCACCTAAAATATGGTAAGACCAAACAAAGCCAAAACAAAAACAAAAAGCCTGCCAAGTGCCACTTAAAATGATAATCTTCAATAAAACTCTAAAATAATTCAATCAATTTGCATAATTGTGGAGAACAACATATTTTAGCTCTGTGTAGCACTTTTTCTCACAAAAAGAAGCTGAGATGTGGAGACCCACGACCGAGACAGGCACCCCATATTAATCTTGGCACATCCCCACCTTATTTCCACTGACAGTAAACAAAGCAACTTTCCCTTTGCAGAGAGAGAATGGGAAAGTGAACAATGCTCATGATTTGGAGAACATAAACCTATCTGTTTGGCTAGGTATCTTCCACACTAAAGCATCCTGAGGTTGGGGATATGCAGAAGGAGATGGTGAAATTGGGAGAGGAATAGGCAACAGATTCAGAGAAGGAATTATGCAGAAGTTCACCTGCTGTTGTCACGATCAAGACATGGAGAGGTGCGGCTGCAATAGAATAGATACTTTAGCACAGAGAAGGAATGGATAAAGTGAAATATAAAGAATGAAATCAGAAGCGACTTTCAACTGAAATATATATAACTTATATACCAATACAGTATTCACTAAAAAAAAATTTTTAAAAAGATGGAAATACAATGAGACAGCTCTATGCAAATGCTGAAAGAAAGACAAGGTGTGGGGGTTTTGTAGCTACTCCCAGTTAAGGAAACTGCAGATGTTATAAAATCACTGGATGTAGATTTTGTAGCATTATTGAACATTGGCTCGTGGGAACACTTAAAGTCTAAGTGTCCAAGAAGCTATGACATGTCAAGGGGTATTATAATGAAAAATATACATTTGACTTGATGGACATAATTTTGACTCAAAAATTTTTTCATTCACACTTCTAAAACTTTTAAAACAGTGATAATACATTTTGGGCTACCAAAAAAGAAATGCAAACAGAAAATGCATAATTTAAAATATAGCTTCAATGACAAACAGCATAAACTCTAAGACAAAATAGAAAACATTAATTACCTACCAGTCTGTAACAAAATACTAAGCAAATGAATTCTTAGTGCTCTTTTTTTTTTTTTTTAAATAACTTAATTCCCTGCTTTGGAGATTGTAGTCTTCTGCACTGGACCTAATGTTAAATCCCACTCTATGGTTCCACCCTTCACTTCTCTTCTACCTGTGAATCTGCTTTTCCTGGAAACTTTCCATATGTTTTCAAATAGTTCACTTGTATTTTCAATACTTGATGACATACAGAAGTATACACGTTTAATGGACTAGAAATCCAATCTTACAAAATAGTTGTTTTGCTAGTTATAAAAAGTTTTGTTTATCCTAAAGAATTTGCCTATATGTATCTAAAAGAGACCATAGGGTGTGATAAAACACATGAACAATTAAATCACCACTGTAAGTACTTGTAACCTGAAAAACAGCCTTGGATTCCTTGCATTTCAAATACCCCGTTATTTGAGCAAATGTCTTCAACACATTTTTTAAAAATAGACTTTATTCCTTAGAGTAATGTGACCTTCACAGCAAAACCATCTTCAAAATGTTTTTATGAAGTTCTTTTAAAAGATCATCATCTTATGGACTCATATTATTCATATTATCTTGTAGCACAACATCATAAGTGGGCATTTAATTCATGGCTCCTGGCTATTGAATCACTACAAAAGCAAAACTTTGGGAATAACAATATTTAAAATGAATTTTGGACATGGTTTCTGATTCTTATCTATAATCCTTCAATTCTCTGGTTCTAGGAGTACTTTCCTTTTTACTCATCATTATCGAGAAGCTTGGTATTAGAATACAATGCTATGGTTTTGAATAATTTATAATGCTGAGATTTTAATGACCTCATTTTACACTTAAAATATATAAGTAAATTTGGATAAAATTTGGATAATAAAATTGTGATTTACATCTACTAGGCATCAATAAATTAAAGAAGAATTTGTAAAATTCAAATTCCTGCCCAAAGTTATGTTGGTATGTGACCATGTCTCAGTGCTAGAAATATCAGTTGATTATCTTCAGTGTGAATCAGTAGGGCAACTCTTTGAAGAACAACAAAAAATGTTGCTGTCAGTTTTTTTGCCAGATAGTAGTAACTATAACTATTGGGCAGGGAAGTGTTTAAATCATTGTACCTATTCTCCTCTGCTCATGGGTCATCAGTCTTTGAAAACGTAAGTGTAGAGGTAAAATAAAATCACCAATACTTCTTATTGGTAGAAGCTGGGTCTTTTACTAATCTAAAATAACTCTATTAGACCATTATATACACAAGTCAGTGACATGTGCATTAGAAACTACTTTCTCTTTATTAAAAAAAGCACTCTTTTTCTTCCATTTTCAGATTTTGAAGTTGTTTAGGAATTTACCCAATAAATTAAATGGAAACTCAGTTCCTTAAAAAAACTACTGCTCAGGAATCTTGTGTACAAGATTACGAGAAATCAATGTTACATGATACGGTATGAGGAATATTATTCGTATACATTAATATCATAGTAGTTTTCAAATACAACAATAATCGGAACCAAATTTTCCAGACCAGCCATGCTTTTAGAGTCATCTATAGCTTTGTGTTTGTTCAAATACTATAGTAGAAACACTAATAGATAGTAAATTACCTAATGAAAATAACAAGTCAAATATTACCATTATAAATTGAACCGTGTTGGTATTGTCATTTAGAGGATTCAGAACATGTTTTGCTTAACTGATACAATTTGTGAAAAATTTGGAACATGGGACGGGGAGTGCATAAGTACTAGTGACTATAATCTTTTACACACTCTAGTATGTGTACATGGGTTTTAAATACTTAATATAGTTTCTGGATTCTTGCATATGATCTTTTATTCCTCTGGTTCTATGCCTCTTTTCCTTCCTACACATCATTGTTGAGAAACTTAGTTGCAGAATGCAATGTTATGGTTTTCCAATATTTTATAACTGAAAGATTTTAGTTATCTCATTTTATACTTAAAAGTATATAAGGAAATTTAGATTAGGTTTAATTTGTTTTTTTATTCCTCTATACAATTCCTTTATCAGAAACTAGCTTTTGTTATTTAATAAAGAAAATGTGATGATTGTTTTGAATATCTAAAGAACCAATTTTATATTCTATGGTCTTTATTTCATAGAAGGTTAGACTAAGAAGTTCAAAATGTTTAACTACAATACCATGGAATACTTTCCTAAAAGGAGATTATCTTAGAGCGAAAGAAGAAAAGATCTGCTTCTCTAAATAACCCTGGGGATTATGAATAAAAAGTTTGGGATAATAATTTAAACCATAATATTACTGGCAATTAAATAAAATAGGGGTAGAGCTTTTTAAAAAGTAATTAAATGATAAAATATGGGGATTTTATATATAATTATGACATTACCACACTATCTGAAGCTACTAAAAAATTGGAATAATGTTACAACTTAAAACTTCTTAAAGAACTTATGTTATACCTAACTGAATTCTTACACCTTAAGAATGATTTTATGTTTGAAAGTATGACTCAAGTCCTGCTTCTTAATGAGTTAATATAAATAGACAATATTGCTTAAATTGTTTCATACTTATTCTGGATGACTCTAAAAAGACAACTGAGAAGCTTACAGTTGCATGCAAACTCACCCTTTTATTTATATCCCTACTTCAAGCAGTAATGAACTTATCTGCATATCTATGTGATTCAAACTTCTGTAAAGGAGGCCACTGGGATGTTCTGGTTAGTTAGCAAGCTGTTTGACGCAGTCCAGCTAGTTATTTTAAAACAATAATCCGTTTTCTATGTTGAATTCAACCTTTTTGCTATTCTATTTGTATAGATTGAGTCCATGTTGGATGAAGCAATGTTATTCACAGGTTTTGATGAAGGTCACCTGCACTGTGAGTGAGCCATCCGCTACAGCTATTGGACAAAGCTGTTATTTTCACTCTCATCTCTTTTTACCTCTTGATCTGGATACATAATATTGATTTACTCACCCTGAATGAATAGGGCTGGAAGAAAGAGCCACGTTGTCTAAATTCTCAGTGCCCCAGCTTAGACGATAAGAATTCCTTTCTGCCTCCTTGGCTAGGGTTGACACCTAAACACAAAGAACCTTGGATTTCATAAAAATACTTTGCTTCAATTAAAGTAAAATAGGGTGAAATTTTTAAAATGGCAACACAAGGAGGTGGTAATTCCTGGAAAGATTTTCATTTAACAACATAAGACCAATGCATTTACAATGAAATCTTTTGTAATGCATTCCCCTTTTAAAATTATATTATTGACATAAGATCACTTTAGTATAATTTTCTTTGAAGGGATTAAGTGTCCATCTATTTCCCTTTATCCTATCCACTAAAAGTGATAAAATCATACCTAAAATAAAACTATTTTTAAATAAGAATATTTCAGCATAAACTGTAAGCCTTTTCTCATAGCTATCAATTTTAAATACTGAAAGATATATAAATTTGAAGCTAGCTACTACTCATCTTATACCATATAAGCATCCTAAATTGTCGACTGAGTTAAGGCTTTCTTTGTTTTAAGACTAAAAGCTTTCTCAGGACATTTCTAGCCTCAGGTAATGTTTAAAAGCTAACCAGAAAGCAAAGACAGAAAAGCAAAAGGTCACATACCTGGTGACTGGGGATCACAACTGTGTCGTCAATCATGGCACTGTCCCTCAGGTAGGATGCATGGCTCAGAGTGTGAGACCTGTCGGAACTGAAGGATCGAAGGCTGGTAGGTTGGCAGGAGGCCATGGTGATATACCAACAGCAGTAGTAGGGTTGGGAGGATGAAATGATGAGCCGAGCAGGGAAGTGAAAAAAAGCGTGCTATTAGCTAACCGTGCAACTTCCAGGGGGACAAGGTCTCTGCGTTGCCCTACCTCTCTGTCCAGCAGCTAAACTAACACCTCCTTGGACTGGTTCCTACTGCTCAATGACCAGGGCACAAGGGAATCTAGAAGTTAAAATGTGATACTCTTAATCTGATTCATTTTCTTCCCAGAAATCTTTGAAACCAGCAACTGTAGTTTACTTGCTGCCAGTACAAGAAAGTCACACAGGAACTAATTCTAGGATAAAGTGCTGCAAACTGTGTGAAATGTTAATCTCCCTGCCACTAAGAAAAATCTTGGGAGGGAAAGTAGGCAGCCCCTCAGAGAGAAGAACAAAATGAAAGCGCAGGTTTCATTTTCGCTTATTATTTTCCATTCTCTGCATGCCTCTTTCTCTTCCTCTCTAAACTGAATGACTGAATGTTGGTCTACTCCCCTGGAAGGTACAGAGTGAAATGAACTGAGGTCAGATGCATGCTTCCTGTGGAAGTGGAGTTCCTCCTGTTTTTCCTCTGGTGACTCCAACAATGCTATTATTTCAGAGGAGAGCACTGTCCCCTTGGCGTGTCCTGCGTGTGGTGAGTGAAGCACCAATGAAGTGTTGGTTGCCGTGGGGATGAGATGCAAGAGCACAAGAAACCGTTTCTAAGCACCAGCCCCGAGCACAGACAGGCTTGCCAGCACAAAGACAAATTGCTAATGGACATTGATGAAACTGAGGTTGGGCTTCAAAATGGGATTTAGGCCTTGAAAAATGATCTACTTTTGATAAATCTGCAGCTCAAAGTTCTGAGTTATATACTCAAACAAAACTTAACATTTGCATATAGACAATTTAATTCTTCAATCAGTTGCATATAATAAATATCTTAATTTGGATGTTTTAAATACTATAGCTTATTATGTGAATTTAGTCCATAAATTAAAGACCTGCATTCAAAATATTAGCCCAAAGCCCATATTCGGGGAAGAGAGAAGGTGTGCAATTCTCATAATATTGATAGAAGCAAACTTTCATTTACTTGTAGCTAGTTGGCATTTGACCAGTGAAGCACAGTAGAATTATGGACTGGATAGCAAGGTAGCAAATATATTAGTAGGAATTATTTTAATTTTGAAAATACATCTAATTTTGTAAGCCATATACTATTTTCCTTATGAGACATCACAACTTCAATTGTCTTTGAAGAAATCCTCTCTTGAGAGGTTATTCATAGTAATCTAAGACCTCTCCTCTCCTATTTTATAGGTAGGTTTATGAACCTCAAATCTTGAAAGAGTGAGTGACATGAATCAAAGGAATTGATAATATGAACCTATGCATGTATCCCTATATGAATCTATGTGTTTATAATAAAATAAAATCTAATATAATTTGAGAATTAGCTTTTGATTTTTTAATAGGCTCTTGGAGGCAGATTGAGTCTCCTGACAAAGCTAAAGCTGCCCCTGCTTTAGGGTTTTAAATCCCAGCAGCTGGAGACAGCATATTTTACATCTGGCTTATAGTTGTGCTATTGGCTTTTGATGGTGTACTTCATCAACAGGCTATATGCTGCTGTGATTAGTCTTCACTTGATCTTGAATTTGAAGCAGGGACAGAGATTAAATTATTGAGAAAGGGGTCTTTAATCTCAGAAAATGCTTTTCTCAATTGGTAGAATGAATAACCCCTCCCCCCTCCCCCAACCCCTGCCTGCTTTAAACCACAAAGATAGCAAAGATCCACTTGGATGTATTTTGTACCAGACAGTGCTAGATAAGCAGTTCCAAAATACTATTCTTCTCAACTTTGTTTTGAAGTTAGCCAAGAAAGGGAAAACAGCAGAGGAACCAACCCATAGAAATGAATGGGTTGTCTATGGGTTCAACTGCTTTCTCCCATTAAGTGGTTTCTATTGGGCTGAGATTTGTTAATTACATAATCTCTCTCCAAAACTTTAGATTTCAAAGATTCAGATTTTGACTTTATACATTTAAAGCTGCTCAATGTATATTCATCAACATTACAAAAGGAACAAGAGGCACACAGTCCATGACTAGAACTAGTCTGATCATAGAGAAAACATTTACCCTTCTCCATGGAAGGGTAACTTTTTACTGTCACCAGGCAAAACCAACCCTTGAATGTAGCACAAGAATAGCAGAAACACTGATCTCAAGGGTAAATGGAATTTAGCTGAATGGTAAATAAAGCTATCCTAAGTAAAACCTAGTGACATGCCAGTCAGCATTATACCTGTCTAAATTTTCAAAAAAGTCACCAGGTCTCAATTGTCACTCTCAAGGAGTGGTGTTGACGAGGTGAACTCTTCTGTCTGTTTCAGGGATGTGGTACGAAAGATCCCACTGGGCTATGAATATAAAGCCACATCAGCACTTAGTATCAGTATTTGAGGTGGATTTTTGATATCCAGTTACCTGATATCTAGGTCTCTCAATTGGTTTTGAACTGGGAAGAGTAAAGAGATACTGCTGCTGTTCTTGTTATAATTGGTTTTTTGTCTTTCCTAAAAGACAGGAAGAAGGATAAAGGAGACAAAATGACATGGGTAAAGAAGGCAAAATGTTAGGATATGTGGACAGAATGATAAAAATTGGACAGAGAGAATGTGGCAAAATGAGGAAGATGAAATGTGTCTCTAAGTATTTCTGTGTAAGAATTTTATTCTAGCTCACTCTGTTTACTGCCCTCTGCTATACTAATTGGTTATTTAATGAATGTTTATAGGTTCTAATTGTTTTGTTTTTATGCTGTTATAGAATCTATTTAAATGAAATGACTATGATTGAAATAGTCTAAGGACAGAAAAATTATTTTCTCTGAATAACCAGCACAAAGCTCTGAAATAAGTCAAGTCCCTGGATCAGAAATTGTCCAGGGACTTGATTTATTTTTTAAAAAATATTAAATTGTTTTAATGTATTTAAAACATTACAGACAAGTTTCAGTATTTTGCAATAGGATTCCTCTTTTTTCCATTAAGTCAGAGGGCCTCTGTTCAGTTAAAACATATATATAATTATATCTCCATAGAAGGGTACATTTTTACTGTCCATCTGGTTGCCAAGAATTTGCTATGGATTCAATTTATACTTTTTTCACTATGGTGAAATTGCTTTAGGGACTTATATTTGCTAATATGAAAGTATAAGTTCATTGAAAAGTGTAATAATTACTCTTAGTAAACTACAATATTTATTAGACATTTGATTTGTGGAATTTCAAACCTTATTTAACAAGTGAATATCCAAAAAATCTAATTCGCTTGCTTTAATAAATGGAGAAGCTTCTGCAGTTCATTGTTATTTGGTGTTTTATATTGGATTTGGACAGAATTTAAAATTTGTAAGCACTAATAAAATAAAGTGGAAGCAAAATCTACCTCCTCAAGGCTTATCTGGATTTTTGTTCAACATAAATTAAATTTCGTATTTTTTATTAATTTGCATCTCTGTTCATTTTAGGCATCACAATCCTTTTTCTGTCTTCTCCAAACACACACACAGGCTGATTGGGTTAGTTTAGAGGAAGCTATGTTCATGTTTTGTCAACCACAAGGTGGAGCTGTGACAGTTAAAGTCACACTTGGGTCTGTAGCTCACTTTATTCCAGTAATAGATTCATCTCTCTAGCTCAAACAGTTTTTCAATTTAGTCCAAAAAAAATTCTACTTCGAGAATAGATCCATAATTCTAGAATATAAGCACCTCTTGCCAACATACATATACACACATACACACACATTGAGCAGTGAGCAGGGAGATGTGGATGAAACCAGGAAGGCCATGTTCTCATGCTGTGTAATACCTACCTGGGCATGGTACTATTGAGAGCATACCAAATAAAGAAATAATGAAAAGGAAAAATGGTTACAAAAAAAAAAGAGGTGACTGATATTGAATTGCCTGAGCAAAATTTTAAAAATTAAAGAAAGTAAAATGAACAAGAAAACCATGAAAATGAGATGCTGCCTATGGTTCCATTTAAGAGACTGTGAACACATCTGGGACTCTAGATAGGCACATGTGGACCTGAAGGACAATCATGTGTTGGTTTGCTTCCTGTCCCTGACTTTACATGCTAATAAGAATTCAGTTTAAGGAAAGGTATCAAACCATCCACCCCTGTTTTATAGAACATATATTCTACATACTTTCTCAGGTTAAAGCACTTTTAAAAGAAGGGGAAATGACTGAATGAAGTATGCATTTTTAATAAAAGAGACTATGCTGAAAATAAAGATTTTTCTGGCTTATAGTAATATAGTTTTTCATAGATTATGATGAATTGATGCACAACTATAAATATCTCCTAATTCTCCTTTCATTGAATTTCTAAGAATCTCAGGTTATAAGTTCCAAATCTATCAATGTTTAAAAACATGTTCCAATTAATGTATGATACACTGACCCTCATCATCCCCCTTCCCATCTCCCAATGGGCTCCTCCTTCTGTATCCTGATCCCAAGGTCCATCCTGTATCTAAGCCACTAAGGCCAAGCAGTCAACTTACCAACCACTTCAACCACCCCATGGAATCCATCACCAAATCTGGCTAGTTCATATTCTGGCTAAGACATATTCTGAGATATGTCTTACATTTTTCATTTTTCATGACCATCTCCAAGGTTAGAGTTGAAGCCCTCTCATAACAATCATGGTTAATAACCCTGCAGTAGGCTCTCAGGTGACTACAACTGAGAGATCTAGTCCTTCAGATAAACAACTCTCCTCTAAAATTCATCCTCCATCTCATTAGTAGAAGAAGTCCTCTAAAAATATAAATATGATTCCTCTTTTACACTTATTCTCTAGGAATGCTACACTTCTTTGTTGTTCACACACATTGTCAGCCTTTGCCTGTGACCTATTAAGGCTCCAGATGCCCAGCCTACCTTTCCCCACCATCATTATCATCATTGCATCTCAGTTTGGGTTCTTCTCCAAGCAGCTCAAGCCACAGGGCTCCAGTGGCCCTCTTTGTCTACTGCTAATCTATTGTCTCCCACCCTGTTAGGCTATGGGTTTAGCAAGCATATCTTAATCACGTTGGCACCTTCAGTACTTACTACAAAGCCTGACACAAATACATTTTATTGTATCTACATTAGAATGTTAATTTTAAAAAAAAGGTAAGAGAGCACTGATATTCAAAGAAAAAGCCCAAGAAAAACTCAGTTTGGCCAGTTACTTCCTTAGAATTGACTATTCTTTAGTGTAATTATTTCTTAAACTGTAAGTATATGGACTATTCATAAAATAGCTTAGAACAGAGGCAACTTTAATGTAATAGACAAAGCCAGGTGGGGGATGCACATCTGTAATCCAAGCCACATAAAAGACTGATTTAGGAGGATTGCAAGTTAAAGAGCACCTTCAGAAACTTAGCAAGACCCACAGCAATTTAATGAGACCCTGTCTCAAAATAAAATAAATGGGCTAGGGGT
Source organism: Spermophilus citellus (assembly GCF_964194105.1). Classification (NCBI taxonomy): domain Eukaryota; kingdom Metazoa; phylum Chordata; class Mammalia; order Rodentia; family Sciuridae; genus Spermophilus; species Spermophilus citellus. Next base: position 93,846,871 of record NC_138189.1, read on the forward strand.
ATGAAATATAAATATATATAAAATATATAAACCAAGGTGTTAGAGTACCCCTGGTTTCAATTCTCAGTACCATGATAAATAGATAGATATATAGTCAAATAGGAGGAAACATGAGAGTGTTGATTAGGAAATAGAACTACATGGACAACGATATGCTTGACCTAAATTAGTAGTCATGCTTTTGATGAGGTATTCCACATGTTTTTTTGTTTATTTTTGGTACTGGGGAGTGAATCAAGGGGCACTTAACCACTGAGCCACATCCCCAGTCCTTCTTTGTATTTTATTTAGAGACAGGGTCTCACTGAATTGCTTAGGGCCTCGCTGAATTGCTGAGGCTGGCTTTAAACTGTGATCCTCCTGCCTCAGTTTCCCAAGTCGCTGGGATTACAGGTGTGCACCACCATACCCAGCTCCAGTGTTCTTAATCAGCTTGCCCCAGAAAGTAACAAGTACTAGTTTTACCAGTAATAACCAAAAATAACACAGAGCATATATTTCAGATATTATATAAACCTCTCCAAATTTTTCTTTTTTAAAATTTTTTAAAAGTTATAGATGGACGCAATATCTTTATTTATTTTTATGTGGTGCTGAGGATTAAACCCAGTGTTTCTCATGTGCAAGGCAAGCACTGTACTACTGAGCTACAACCCCAGCCCTCCAGATTTTTCTATAAAAGTGAGGCTCCTTAAGGTTTTGCTCAGATAGTTTCTAATGTACCTCGGTTTTTCCAAGATCTGTTCAGTTTTGTTTGTTTGTTTGTTTGTTTTATGAAAAAGCTAATTCCAGGCACAGTTTTCTTTTGAATCCTTTTAATTATTCTTCATAACATACTCTTGTTCACAGAAACTATATGATTAACAACCAAAAAAAAAAGGGATTTAGAGATATCTATAGATGCCACTTGGTAAGAGGCTCTATATGCAAAATGGCCCCTTGGATTTACCAAGAGGAAAAGAAGTAGCCGATGATCAAACACACCATTAAAGGCTCTTATTTATCACAGTTCTGCGTCTTAGTAGTTGTTTGATTTTACCAAGTTACTTAATTTCTCTTGGCCTCAGTGTCTGTTCTTGAAAATGGACACTTCTTTTTTGCGGGGCGGGGGTATCAGGGATTGAACTCAGGGGCACCAGACCACTGAGCCACATCCCCAACCCTATTTTGTATTTTATTTAGAGACAGGGTCTCATTGAGCTGCTTAGCATCTCACCATTGCTGAGACTGGCTTTGAACTCACGATCCTCTAGCCTCAGTCTCCAGAGCCACTGGGATTACAGGCATGCGCCACCACCCCCAGCAAACGGACACTTCTTAAAGTTGTTACAGAACTGAATGAGATGAAATACTAGCTGCTGAAAATGGTGAAGTGCCCATTAAGTGTTCAATAATTGCATCTACTTTTTTATCATCATAAAAATGTGTTGCACACACTTTCAGTGGACATCAAGTTTTGCGTGAATACCTGTCAGATCGTCCTCCCTCCAAGCTGTATCGCAGGTAATTCATGCCGTCCAGGAATTGACTGCTGGGTAGGGAGTCATCACCCAGTTCTTTGAGGTCCTCAGGCCTTAGGTATTCTCCCCCATCACCTGTCATGGTGTCATCCCCTTGAAACAAGCAGAGGAAGATGGAGGAATTTATTTGTTGGATGCAGTATCAACTACAAATTATGACTGTGATTGCAGAATGCATTCCATAAACAGCCCTGACGTACATGAAACACTGCACTCTAGTAGAACACAGAGGCATGCAGACACTTGAAAAAGGCTAAAACACACTAAAATATATAAAGAATAAATAATTACCTGAATTATAATTCTTTTCAAGCCCGTCAATTTGCTTTATCAGGACAACTGGTTTTTAGCTTATATTATTTAGCCTAATAATTAATCCAATGCATAGACTACTTGGCTTCTATCTGTAGTTTCAATAATTTTATACATAATGTCCAGCCTTAATAGTTTCTTCATACATTTGACAATATGCTTTAAAAATGTCTATTCCTCTCAAATATGTGATATTTTAAGTGGAATAATTAATTTATAGGATTAATAAAATGCATACATTAGGGGAAAGAACACTTGAATAAAGTGAGAAAAAAATCTAAGTTGAATTCTAAGAATAGGTCTAACGAAACACACTATATAGTCTGGCTTGGGTACAAGCCTAAATTATTTTCAGTGAGTTTTGCTAATGTTTGAGAGGACAACATACACACTTATTTGTGAAAAAGTGATGGGTTGGTAGACTGCAGGACTGTCACATAACACAGGCTATCCACTGGGGATTGCTTGACAAAAAGCCAAATGTCCACTGGTACATTCTCACTCTCTTTTTCTTTCTTTTCCTCACTCTACTATCCCACCCCCAAGAATCCACTGCAATTTTGCCTTGCTTTCTAACACAACATTCCTAATATTACCCACAAATAGGGCATCCCCTCCCTCTGCCACATCAATTTGGTTTTGCATTTCAACTTGATTCTCCCAATCTGCCAGTTCTCAGTTCACTCTCTCAGAAGTCACGGTGGTGACGAGGAACAAAAGCAACTCAAAATAAGCTTTAATTTTCTTGGTTCTTAAAATTCTTGAAAATTAGCCGGGTGCGGTGGCACATGCCTGTAATCCCAGCAATCCAGGAAGACTGAGGCAGGAGGATGGCAAGTTTGAGGCATGCCTCAGCAATTTAGTAAGGCCCTAAACAACTTAGCAAGACTGCCTCAAAATAAAAAATAAAAAGGGCTGGGATGTGGCTCAATAGCTAAGCACCCCTAGGTTCAATCACCAGTCCAAAAAAGAAAAGAAAATACCAAAAACTCCTTACTCAAATAGGTCTTGAATTTCCAATTTCCTTATTCCACCCATCTTTCCCTCTTGACTTCATGGAGAGAATAAGGTTAAAAAATGTGATGGAAAGAAAAGGGGAGAAAGAAAAAGAGTCTAGCTGGCAGGCGAAAGATGTAGCCTCATGGTTTCATCTTGAAGGTTATGCAAAAGAACCACAGGATCTAATCCTTGCCTTCTCTCTTATGAATACGGAATCTTGTTAGAAGACAGAAAGCAAGAAACTTAAGAGTACATTTTTAATCAAACGCATCAAAATTTTTTTTGCCTCTAGTAACAAATCAAGGCATAAAATTTAAAAACCTCTGATTATACTGAGTTAATGAGACATTGGATTTCCTTTGCATTCTCCCTCATTCTCTACATTTTGAGATTTTGTCATGGTGCTTTCTATCTATCAGCTGCTATGTTTAGTGTTATTAAAAACCAGCTGGGTATGGTGTCACACATGTGTAATATCAGCAACTTGGGAGGTTGAGGCAGGAGGATTGCAAGTTCAAAGCCAGCCTCAGCAGCTTAACAAAGCCCTAAGCAAATTAGTGAAACTCTATCTCAAAATAAAAATATATATATAAAGATAAAAAGGGCTGGGGATGTAGCTGAGTGTTAAGGCAGCCCTAGGTTCGATGTCCAGTACAAAAAACAAACAACAACAACAACAACAAAACACATACAAAAAGAAACTTCACAGTTTTATTTATTTTTTTTCTTTTTTGGTGGGGGTGGGGGTAGGGGGTGGGGGGTGGTACCAGGGATTGAACTCAGGGGCATTCGACCAGACCACTAAGCCACATTCCTAGCCCTACTTTGTATTTTATTAGAGACAGGAACTCACTGAGTTGCTTAGAGCCTCGCTAAACTACTGAGGCTGGCTTTGAACTCACTATCCTCCTGCCTCTGACTTCCAAACCACTGGGATTACAGGCGTGCGCCACCACGCCCAGCACTTCACAGTTCTAGAGACATCTATGATGGCCTTAGGTATATAACATCACAGGGTTTTGTGTTTGTTTGTTTTAATCTTTTTTTAGTGTTTTAAAAAATTTTTTATTTTCTATATTTCATTAGTGTATTATAGTCATACATAATAGTGGAATTTATTCTGACATTTACAAATGCATATAACACAATTACTCCATTTCAATCTCCTGTATTTCTTCTTTCCCTCCCCCTTTCTCTTTCTGATCATGATGTCTTGATTATGTCTCAGAGAGAAATGACTCAAAGAAGCTTTTTTTCCTCTAAAAAATAACTCTTCTTAATTTCTCTGACATCTCTCCTTGTCTTCCCCCTACCACTTTGAGTTTTTCTTCTCAGCTTCTACTTCCCATAAATGTTGCTATTTCCCATCTAATCTTTCTTCTTATGTCATATATTATCATGTATTATTAAGATTATTGAATGGTTCAAGGACCCCTTATACACTATCTATACACAAATTTATATCCACATAGACCTTGCTCACAAACTCCACATCTACACAATGGAAATTGTGTCCTAATCCTAGTTTGGGGCACTGAAATTCCTACAAGCAACTCAGATTTGGCTTGTCCCAAACAGAACTCATCTTCTTTACCTATCCCACCCCTAACCACCATACTTCTTTGCAAATTCCATATATGAGCAAACAAAACAACTACTTCCTTGCCCAAGTTGATCAGGTCTATGGGGATGAGTGTTTTAAAACAATAGCTTGATGTAAAACGTTTAGCTCTTATTTAAGTAGACTTCCAGTATACTTGGAAAAACTTTTACATAACTTAGATTGTGAAAGGATTATTATACACCAACATACTTCCTTTTACCAGCTTACTTACTTGATGTAAAATAGTCAAACCTATTTTATTCCATCATATAATAAACCTTATATAAATTTCCTTACTGTTGCCTATACTCAGGATGACACCTCCCCCTCATTACCTACTTCCTCACTTAATGAAATGATGACACTCAGGTTTATGAATTACTTTTCTTTGTTGTATTCTCCAATTCTTTCCAGACAATGTTGTGACAACGCTTTCCTATTAACTGTAAAAGCATCAGTGTATCACAGCAGAGTTGAAGTTTTGATAGCTGGAAACTACGAGATTCCATAGTGATAGTGGAATTTAACCATGAACAGTGTTATGGTATAGATATGAGATGTCCCCCATAAACTCATATGGGAGACAATGCAAGACGTTCAGAGGTGAAAAGATTATGACAGCTGAAAGCTAATCAGTGGATTAATCCTCTGATGTGGATTAAGTGGGTGGTAACTATAGGCAGGCAGGGTGTGGCTGGAGGAAGTGGATCACTGGGGGTGTGCTTTGGGGGTTATATTTTGTCCATAGTGAGCAGTGCTCTCTGCTTCCTAGTTGTCACATCCTGAGCTGCTTCCTTGTGCCACATCCTTCCTCTATGATGTTCTGTCTCACCTTGGGTTCCAGAGCCATGGACTCAGATGACCAGGGATTGAACCTCTGAAACTGAGCCAAAATAAACTTTTCCTTCTCTAAGATTTCCTTGTTGGGCCTTTAGATCACAATCACACAAACCCAACTAAAATAACCAGCCTCTGTAGGACACAGATCGGAAGAGCGTAGACACAAATTAAGATACAATGGAATGGTCACAAGAGTTCTCCACTCTGACAACCTCTCTTGATGCTGGGAAGAAGATGATTATTTGAAATGTCACTAAGCTCCCTCCCATTCAAATTATCCTTGCTGTTGATATATGGGAAAAAGACCAAATTCTGAGATAAGGGCTTCACTAAGTGTCATGTGTTCACAATAGAAGTGAAGTGTGTCAAAGCAGAAGACAGATGGAGCCTCGGTATTTCATACAATGCTCTGCCATGCTGGAGTTCTCAACTGTTAGATCATTTTTTTCCCACTGCACTAGTGTTATAACTCCTCAGCTTCCACTTACAGCTTATGGCTATGGAGCTGAGTCAGCAAAGACAGGAATCAGCTCATGATTCCACGAGATGTCGAGGATTACATTCACAGCTTCAATGAAGTCTGGACATTATAATTCCCTTCCCACTTCTGTCTTTTTCTTGTATTTCTTCCATGCTCCTCCATGAAGATGTTCTTTCTAACACAGCCAAGCTGTTACAACAGTTTTCATGCTAGATTTAGACTCTACTACTATTTAGATTCTATTACCACTTAATAGCTGTGTGCCACTGAACAAACTACTTAATGTCTCTAAGGCTTATTCTCTTCGCCTGCAGATAAGCCTGTCCTCACCTGAAAAAAAAAAATATGGGGGAAATCTATAGCCTCTCTCACAGGGATGCTTCAATAAATTATTTGTCTCTGCTTTGATATCTGTTTCTTTCCAAGTTCTTAGTGCATGCCTTCTGTGGACCCCTGTTGGATTAACAGATTTAATTTAATTAACAGATTTAATTAACAGATTTAATTGGATTAACAGATTTAAATGACATTTTAAGGTATCCTAATTTTCCCAGACTTTTCAATTAAGAATTCAAACACTCCACAACTGACCCCATGTTTTTATGTATCAGCCAAATCAATTGACTGTATTACTTGATCACTCTACATCTCTTTTGCACTTTTCCCATCTTGGGACTTTCACACTATCCCTTCTTCACTCCCTAAAACCCAGATTACCTTCTTATTCATCTATCATCTATGAAACTGCTAAGTATCTCCATCCTGCCAAGCAAATATGAAGACCTGACATGTTGCCCTAAATTATACTTCTTTTATACATTATCTCTCCATTCATGCTTCTCAAAGGCATACCCCATATTCACCTTTGATTCCCCCATAGTACCAGTTATAGACCTTTCCACCATAAAATTTCACATTCACTATTTGTTCATAGATTCATGGACGGATAATGCTGATTTCTATAATACATAGCAAGTTAGTCTTAGAAGACATCTGTATTTGGCTTGACTAATCTTTGGGGTAGTACAGTATTACTATTATTAAAATAATAGATGCTGTAGAGAAAATGAGAATTGGATAGTACTTTCCAAACACATGTGGATGCAATATGACCACGTGGGTGATGTCAGGTTCCATGAAAACATTTTTAATTGTGCAAAACATTAAAGAGTTGGCAATGTGAAAGCCAACTCTCTTTATACTTTCCCTGAATGAAAAAGATAGTTTATACTACTCTAATATGTCCTTTATATAAAAATTATTCAACTTGAATTGCCTGCTAGGAATAAAGGGTTACTAAGTTTTGGGCTATTTTTAAAAATGGAAAATTTTTCTTACTAAAGAGACTTTCTTGATCATTAACCAATATGCTTCTCAAATCAACAGTTCTTATCCCTAATAATTTTTAATAGATAATGGTTTTAATTTTTTAAGTTACAAGTTATAGCTAGACCTTGTTGTGCAGGTCTGAGAGGCTAATAATGAAATTTCTAAAGATCCAATAATAAATGTTTTAAATGCACTAGTAATGGAATTCTTTAACAATTATTTTGTAAATAAAGTTATTTTAAAATCAAATAATCATTATTTTTTTTAATTTAGTAGAGTTGCATTAAAATAGTACCACATGTACTTTTGAAATTTCTGGCTAAACTATAGAATGTCTTATATCATTCATTTTTCCCCTAAATGCCAAGTTTACCCTAAATAATTTTAAAAGTTTATTTATCTCCATTCTTAACTTTAAAAATTCACATTATTTAAAATATTTTTTTAATTTTATTTTTTTTTAAATCACTAATTTATATAGTAAAAATTAATATATATTATATATACTTGTACTTTTTAAGAGACAGGGTGTTGCTATTTTACATAGGCTGATGAACTCCTGGACTCCAGTAATCCTCCTGCCTCAGCTTCCCCAGTGGTTGGGGCTATAGTATAGGCTCTTGCTACTATACCCAGCTTCTAATTTAATATTTTCTCTTACCAAATTTGAAGTATGTCTTCATCCAAGAAGGATGATGTGAACTGTATTCATTACAAGCAGTCTTAGGTTATAGCTTAGTTAGTAACTAATGACCTATTTTAACATGATTATGCTAGTTTAGTATCAATTTAGCAAAGGATTACTTCTTCTCTAAATTTATATCCTAAGAAAAGATATTAATTTGAGAAAAATATTTATATAATATCATCTGATAAAGTTATGTTAGTAAGTCTCAATAGTAGTTGCAAAATCATTGAAAGCATAAACTATTTACAGCTTTAAGCTTCTAGGTTAATAAAATCCACACAGTCATAAGCACACATATACAATTCCACCCATATTACACATGCTATTTCAAAAGAAACATTAGTAACAGGCACACAGATTTAAATAATAAGCAAGTTGTTTTTATCCATTTCAGAAAAAAACAAAAGCAAAGAAAAGCTTACACTCCAAGTTCCTCTAATGGTACCTGAATCACTAAGTGTTTCCCCATCAACAAAATGGTCCCCAAACTGTTTTAAAGCTGTACAACATAGAAGTGAAGATGAGAAAGATGATCCACAAAACAAAATATGGTATGCATACATGGATACTGGAAAATTAGTTCATAAGTATAAGGATAGAACATAAAATTATGATAAATATGTGCATCTGATGACTTTGACAATACTTTTTAACTTACTTATAATAATGCATTTACCCAACATTTGTTCATTCTTGTCCGTCCTGAATCTTTTATAAATTGAGACAACTCAATACCTATCAGTCAATAAGTGATATAACAAATTGGTTCCAAAGAAAAATATCACAATTAAAGTTTTACCTGATTTTATGTTGATGAACCTTAAAAAATGCTTTAGTATTTCTTCATAAAAGTATAGTATTAAGCCTAGTACCACCTTTTAAGGCAATAATTTTCAAACATATACATTTTCCATGTATAAGCATTTGGCAATGATTTTTCAATCGTGTACATATGACCAACAGTGGCACCACTGAGACTAGGTTACATACTTTATAAACTGCCTTTGTGATTTTTTAGTAGCAGTTTTTTTTTTTTTATTCAAGTGGACTATTATATGAAAATTCAAAATATAAAGCAAAGTCGACTTTCTGGTTTGAAGTAGAGGGGCCAGAACTCCAGCTCTGGCAAGATGCCTCACACCTACCCTAGGCAGTCCCTAGGACGCCTTTTAGAAAAATGGGCTTCCTAGGACTTTGCAATCTACTGCCTTAGATAATTTTTATCAACTTTAAAACTATAAGATGCATCTTTTTTTTTTTTTTTACTTAAAGAGCTGCTTATTTATGTTGGATTAGTACTATTTGCTGCAGTGCTATTTTTAAGCCTTCACTATGGCTCTTTTCCTTTGGATTTAATATTTGTTCTGTACATTTGAACCAATCACAAAGCAGAGATTTCTTAATATATCATTAATGAAGAATACTTTAAAGACTTTAAGACACTTGAATAAAAAATATTTTGACATAATTAAAATACACATTATTAATAATTGTATTACCAGGTAGCTCTTTTAAAGCATGACCAGTTTTGGTTCTTTCCACTTTCTGCCAACTGTCATTTGATACATATATTAAAAACAATGAAAGGAGAAAATAGACTGATCAGTCTTTCCTCCCTGCTCCCCCACAGTGGCAGAAGTAAACATATTGAAACAAAGATGTAGAAAGAACTTTGAATGTTAAATTTAAGTGTTAAGAGGTGGCCATCCCCAGCACTGGGTCAGTCTCTGTGTGATAATGTGACAGATGTCATAGCAGTTCAAACAAGTCTTACCTTCTTCATCAGAAACGTCAAGAACCTCGGTCATCGTTTCAGGAACATTTAACTTGTGTTTCTCTGTGATGGTCTGAAAAGACAAAAATCATTAGGACTTCAAGTTAAAAAAAAATCAAACAGAAGATGCAAAGAACGACGGAATGGATCATACTCGATAGCAGCATCAGGCCCCAAATGCCCCATCTTATCAGCGTGTACCCTGTGGAAACCTCTCTCTCCTATGAAAACTCGTCTGTTCTTTCAGAAGAAAAATGATCTTTGCAGTGAAATTATACATGAGAAGGTTTATTATTTGAGTTCTCACTTAAAAAGCAAATTCTTTAGTGATGGCGTTAATAATTAGTCATACTGAGAAAGCACATTAATACTTTCAAGGCTTCTCTAAAATGAACTAAGTGACGTTTCTAGAAAAGCTTTAAAAGGAAGCAATGAAAACATGCACTTTATTAAAAGCAAAAAGCCTTGGGAAAGGAAGTTGTAAACAATGTGAGCCACATAAATTAACGTGAGCAGATAATGTGACACGTCCTTTCTGGATTAGAAGATCAACAGTAGAGAATCAGTCAAATTCTCTGTATTTCACCACAATTCTGGTATGTTCTTTATCTGCCTTCCAAGATAGCACCCAGAGTGGTCAGATGCACTGCCTCTCCCTCTTGATGTGCGGCGTAAGGTTGAGACCTATTTATTTATTTATTTGGTACTGGGGACTGAACCAGGGGTGCTTTAGCACTGAGCTATATCCCCAGCCCTTTTTATTTTTTGAGACAGGGTCTCACTAAGTTGCCAAGGCTGGCTTCAAATTTGCCATCCTCCGGCCTCAGCCTCTCTAGTCACTAGGTGTGTGTGCCTCCTCTCCTGGTCCTCTGAAGTTTCAGGCACTCTTGTACTCATGAAACATTTTGAGTGCAGATTGAATAATAATCGTGCTAAACACCTAAGACACCACAGTGATTAAAAATAATAATAATAAATAAGCCAGCATAGAAAGACAAATACCTCATGATTTTGCTTATATGAAGAATCTAAAATAATCCAATTTATAGAAGCAGAGAGTAGAATGGTGGTTACCAGGGGCTGAGTGGGCCAGATGAGGAGGATTAGGGAGATGATGTTGAAAGAACACAAAATTTCGGTTAGACACGAATAGTAAGTTTGAGATGTATTACATAGTGACTATAGCAATAGAAACAATGTGTTGTATACTTGAAAACTGCCAAAGAAGTAGATTTTAAGCATTCTCATCACCAAAAAGGATAAGTATATGGAATGATGGATATATAAACTAGCTTGATTTAGCCATTCCAGAATGTATGTACTCATCAAAGCTTCATATTGTGCACCATTAATAAGTACCATTTTTTACAATTTACATAAATAAATAAAACACATGTACAAAAAAGAATAAAAATCTAAATCTCATGACTAAATGTCACCTAAATATTACTAAATATTCCTGAGTCTCAAACCCATATCTCTAGTTTCTCCATTTAAAATGAATTAAGTGTACCACTTGGCAGTCATGATAACTTTAAAAGGAAAATTCCATGACGTTAGTAAAATCTTCAACTAAAGCACAGAAGTACAATGAATAAGTTGTCTATATTTTCTTTAGGTTTCACAACATAGGTATCAGAGATTGTTTGAATGGCTATAATAATCCTACCACCAGTTCTTTCCTTTCCAAAAGCAGCAGAGAGCTTCAAATATATTTATGAAGAATTCAATTGACTGTCAAATTAAACTGAGAAATTAGAAATATATACGTATATAATATGTGTGTTAAGAGGGATTGATTAAAATCTTTATGTGATACTGCATAAGTCTTTTAGTGGCTCTCCATTTTCTTCAGAAAAAAAATACTAAATAAAATGGCTCACAAGACCCCTTGTGATGTAGTGAAGAGGGACTGACAGGGAGGCCCCATGTCTCACTCCATACTATGACCATGTTGGAAGGCCTGTGTCCCTGACAACACAGGTCAGGTTCTCTCCCTGCCACACCCAAAATTAAATGACCACACTTTTATTATTGCTTTTACTATTTACAGGCTGCATTGTAACCTAACAGTAATAGCTGTCAAGAAATCCATCATTTTGAACCAAGCAAGAACTTGAGTTATTCCAAAAGGGTTTTCTAAACCATTAAGGTAGAAAAAAAGACATTAAATTTATGTGTGTATATACTGAAGTGCTGGATACTGAACCTAGAATGTCATGCATGCTAGGCAAGCACTCAATCCAAGATGTAAATTTTAATGGTTTTACTACCAAGTGTTCTTTCCTGTGCTATTTTAGAAAATTTTGCTTATTTGCTTTCCTTTCCTTTTCTTTTTCTTTCTTTTTTTTTTAATAGTGCTGCATATTGAATTTGGGGCCTTGGGCATGCTAAGCATGCACTTCTCCCCTGAGCTACCAGCCCTTTTGAAACCTTTTATATTTTTTTTTATTTGTTCTTTTTATAAATATAAGACAGTACAGTGTTATGTTCTCTTATGCCTCAGTTTTTCCACACACTTTTTCCTCCACCAGGATTCTTCTTCCCCATCTTTTCTTGGCTCATGTTAGATGAAACTTCCTTAGAGAAACATTCTTGGCCCTCACCAATTAATTCATTTGTTTATCTCTGTTCATCTGTTGCTATGTACTCCTAGAACATCGTGTGACCACATCATATAACTGTGTGAGCCTTATCTATTTATCTGCTCCCACATAACATTATGAGTCATTTAAGAGGGAAATTATTTCCAATAGTACCTCCCCAATACATATTGAAAAAATTGATGATATGAAATTATGCAAAAATATAGTTAAGAGCCACAAAAATGATTAAATAGATTTTCTTTGGGGTGGAATCATAGTTAAATGACTAGGAAGAAACTGACTAACTAAAGAAAATGTTACAATATCCAGAGAAGCACAGAATTGAAGCACAGAATAACAAATTCAGCATGACTGAATGTTTCTTATGATGTTTAAATGATTCCATAGCATCTTATTCACTGAAAGCAAATGTTGCAGGAAAGACAAAAGCATGCATCCAAAGTTCTGGAGAAGAATAGGTGTTGAATAAAGATTTGTTGAATGAATGAACTTAAAAAGACTGTTATACCATTTGGTTATTATTTTAATATTGTCAATATGGGTTTATAAATTTAACACAGATAAATTACAACCTATGTTCTCAATTAGTTGTATTCAACTCTAGCTGCATATTAGAATTATTAGAGAGATTTAAAAAAAATGTTGTTACTTGGATCATATTACAGACCTATTGAATCAGAATCCCTGAGGATAGGGTCCAGCTATGGGTATTTTTTTTTTAAAGCTCCTCAGTTAGGTAGGCAACTTACTTAACACCACATTCCTGAAGACATTCTATGATTCATGTATACACCCAGCAGTATTTTAGATGCTGTGAGGAATATGGTCATATAAAACTGCCAAAGAATGAATTTGCAAAAGGAATGATCATCTACTAATAAAAATTGAAGAAAAGTAAAATGGTCATCTATCACATCAGTAATTTTTTTTTTCATTTGGGTGTATTGTGTAGTTCAATTTGAGATTCATTTTCCTGGATTGGAGAAAGTGTATGTGGAAGAATGATTTTCATATGAAATATAGGATGGAGACAGCTATATTATGACGTTTTGCTAAAAGGTTTTTTATCCTTTAACAATAATTATCTAATGGCAAATAAAATAATAAAAAATGTGAATTTATATCTATTGAATTCAACTACACCACAAAGTCTTTTTTTTCCCCAGAAATGTTCTAGAGTGTTCATCCTTCCAGGTAAACATTTCTTCAAGAGGATGATTCTCCATTCAAAAATAATTGATGGAGATACTTCTTGAATGACTGCCTCCTGGCAGTCTTAATTTCTATTTTCAGATGCTGGTAATGGGACTATATTGTATTTGTACTTACAAAATTGAAATAATTAATTTGCTTTAGTCTGATCTTTGAATGCTGTCAAAGTTATCATAAGCAAATGTATGTGGAAAGATAAAAATCAGAACACAGTAATCATCTTTGCCAAGGGTATTTTTTTTTTTGTATATTCAAAACTCCCTCTGGCAATATAGCAAAGATAATACCCATTTGTATACAATGTTACACTTGGCCTTTAGAAGGCTATCAATAAGTGTTGTTGAATGAGTGACAAATAAGTCTTCCTACTCATGAGTAATGTAATGAGAAATGAATATGTGTTTTCTTTTTAAACAAAGTATCCTCTGAAAACTCAATTATTGAAACATAAATATGGTTGTATGCAATTGCATCTGAACAGTACATGCAAAACAAAGCTATAATTAAATGATCATGTGCCTCTCCTTCTGCTGTAGAAACAAAGATGCTATGGTCAAGATTAGAAACTACTTTAAAAGTTAAAATGAGTAGTATGCTCTGTGCAAATTTGATGGGATATAATTAAATCAGATGACAAGTTTTTATTACTTATCATAATATACAGAAAATGTAGAAAATAAAGCATGAGCCCTTAACATGATGTTTTATAAATGGTGGTTAATATCTGGTTTGTTCTATGAAAATAAAAAGTGTGATTAATTGACCTTTACTTAGCCATTCCCAAGTAAACCATTTCTTTTATGTCACATATTCATTAGGCCACAATACAATGACTGATCTTGGCCACTATGTCACCTTCCAATGCCCACAACCATTGCCTCCCATCAATTTACAGGCTAAACTTGTTTTTGTTTTCAAATCTACTTATACCAATCACACATGTGGATATAACTTTTGTGATTAAATTAAATATTATGTAAACTCTTTTCTATACAAACTAAGGTAAGTACTCTGCAAAGTCTCAACAAAGGTGAGTCACCAAAAATAATTGCCATCCAATAAGTGTGACTAGGATAATTCTAACACACTGGAAAAAATCTGACAAACATTTAAAATGCTTCTCCATTAAGTATAATGTCTCCTTTAAAAAATGCATATGTTATGTAAATATTATATGCACATAGATATAAGGTATATACACATTACAATATAGTATATTATTGAGTGTAATATAGTATATAGTATGTAATATACATAATATAGTATATATTATTCAGCCATTGAGTCCAGAACCTTATTCACAGAAATGATGTCACATAAAAAGGTATCAAATGACATTACATTTATTTATTACATTGCCAGTTTTATGACTCCCTTGTTAATGGACATGGTATCAGATAAGATTTAGGACTTGGGTGCTTTACACTTTCCTAATTGCTTGTTAAAAGACTGTCCCAATGTTCAAATGAAAATATATATCATATCACTTATATCTGATATCTTTATTTCAGTAATTGATTAAGTAATTTATGCTCTGTTTGCCAATGATTATATGCAACACAAAACATGATGACTATACAAATAAAAGGAATTGATAGCTGATCGATAAGTAGAGGGATGAGTCACATCCCATACTTTTTCCAAGCTGCCTTAGAAGATTGGGTTTACCAGCTTCTGCTGAAATGTGTCCCCACCACTCTGACGTCTATTCTGGCAAACTCAGAGTGACTGTAGCCTCGGGAGAATTCTAAACTGTCTCATCTTCCCTGCTGTGGTTTTCAAAGTAAAGTTAGAAAAGCAAAGGTTAAGGAAACAAACCACGATTCCAAACTGTCTCAGAAATCTCTGCAGCAGTAACATTTCCTTTATAAACTGATGCCTTACTTTGCCTTGTGCACAATGATTTCATTCATACTTTGGAGTAAAGAACTCTGGAAGGAAGAAAAGCAAAGGAACATTTTTTGCTGATCAAAAGAGAACTCACATGGCTGCTCAAATGGCACATCATATGAATCCAACTGATGTGAAATCCATACGTCAGCTGTATAGCTGTAATGCAGCTAGTATAGTTAAATGGTAATAACATCAAAATAGATTTTATTAATTTTACCTAATTATTAAACAATCTTGTGCTATTTGCTATCACCACATACTAAATTAATTTTGGTGAATCTATAGACTTGAGAAAATGATACTGAATATGATGCTCCTACCAAAATCAAGAAAGGATGCTGTTTGGGGGGGTATTTTTTAAATTAAAAATTTTGTAAAAAATAGTTCCTGTACAAAATTCCTGTTAGGCTATTTTTCAGCAAAACCAAGATCAGTTAGCCAGAGTGGTTAGAAATGAGGGCTTTGGAATCCAACAACCTAAACTTGAATCCTAGATTTGCCTTCCATGTCTGGCATATTTTTAAACCTAAGTATTAACTATTATTTTTAATAACAGCTTACATGTAAAATAAATTATGTGGAAAAGAATGCTTGAAAATCTCTTCCCAAAAAAGAAGTGTAATATGAGAGATTTTATAGAAAAGAATAAATTCTTATTTTGAACTCTACACCCTAGGTTCCATTTCACAAAACAAACTCACCATTCTATAAGAAATCAGAGAAGCATAAAGTAAAGGCAACAGTATTGAAATATGTATCCATAAAAACACCTGATTAAAGGGGGTACTTGTTTATTTAATGCTGTTAATGACTTTTTATTATTCTACTTGAACTCAGAAACTCTGTCATGGTTTATATTTGTTTATTGGCTTTTTACTTATAAATTTGAATTCTGAGTATAGTGGGTTCTGTTGTTGATGTCTTGATTTTTGAACTGTGCTCAGCTAGAATGTGTAGAGAATAACAGTTAACAGGAAAAATAAAACAAAAAACTCACAGAGGGTTGTATAGGAAGCTGTCATCTCTCTCTAGACCTAAATGTGGTTTGGAGATGACCTCTCAGTATACCTCACAATCTGATTTCTGAGAAGATACCTGAGAACTTGTTTGGAGACAGTAATTAGAATATTTAGAGCCAAATGAAGAAAGCTAATTGCTCCTCTTTAAAAATTCAAATCTTTATGTTTAAAATAATTTGAAACTTTGGAACTGAAGCTGTAAGTTGCATAGTGCTCTTGATGTAAAAAACCTTACTTCATTGTGGAGCATAAATCTCATTCTCCATTCCTGCTACTATGAATGACTTTCGTACAGCAAGGAGCCTAGTGCATATTTTATGTCCAAAAAACAACGAAGGAATCAATTAGTTAATAAGTGGAAGAAAAGCAGGTCCAAGACAGCAAAAGAGATGAAAGTTTGCCATCTAGTGGAATTGATTTAAAAAAAAAAAAAAAGTACATACATGATTCCCAGAGCATGGAAAAAGAAATAGAGTTGACAAAAAAACACTTCTCACAACAGATGTGTTTGGGTAATCTTGCCACTAAAGACTTCATTTGTTTGGGATGTACACAATGCTGAAAATGTGCCAAATAAAGTGGCCTAAGTGTATTGAACCTTAACGTGAAGATTATCCTGGGATGATAAGTCATATAGTAAGAAAAAGCAATTAAAATTCAAATTAAGATTTAGTCATACAAAAAGAATTTTGAATGTTTTTACCAGCTAGACAGGTTCATCCTGATTTGAACACCACAGAATGTATACATGTATCAAAACGTTACCTGGACCCCATAAATATGGACATTTTTAATGCATCTTCAAAAATGGTTTTAAATAAAAATAAAATTTTAACATTAAAAAAGGATTCAGCCATATGTAATGACCTACAAAATGTGCTGTTAGGCAGTGATAAGACGGTTTTACTCCTATATAATTTATTAAAGCTACACTTTAAATCTTTAAAAACATTGTGGTGTACTGGCTAAAGGCTTTAAGATTCTGCTGGAGAAAATGAGCAGTCCTATTCTCTCCCATCTAAATTCAGTCTGTATCTTGCAGTTCATTAATAAATCATACTCCACTCTATTTAAAACTGCATGTTAAACCAACTTATTCCATCTACTTCAGTGGATGTCAATAGGGACTTTCCATCACCCTGGAAAGCAAAATTCCTTTCTTTTTCCTCCCATCTATCAAAAGAACCAAGTGTTCCAAAACTCTTTTTGCATCATTTACTAGAACCTTCTTCAGAATCCTTTATTTGTTGATTTATGGTTTTACTGTCTCTACATCTAATGTTTTACTGTTGTTCTAATTTTCTATTTTACAAAGATAAATTGAAAAGTTATTGTTCTTAGAGTTTGTGCTGAAGTGAAAAAGCTAATACGCAAATAAATGCAAATATAATAGCATTTCCACTTTCTGCCAGGAGCCCCCTCTGAGGGTGCCTCCTTTAGGCTTCGCTCCAGCTGAACTGTACAAGAGCACTGGGACTCATGATTGTCGGGTGTTCACTCTTCCAGAGTTTCTCTGGCAAAGGCCAGTAATCATCACTGTTTGCTAAAGAAATCAGTTATTGTGATAAAAGGGTGGAAATTTAAAAATCTACTAAGAACATGGAATTTTCTTTTTGAATAAAATAATCAGAAATAAGAAGAAAAGTCAGGATCAATTGTTCTCACTGACAGTGCATTTGACTCCGCCAGGGCCAGGAGCACAATGGACAGGAGGGTCAGGGTCTGTCCATGGGCAACCTGACTTCCTGTGCTTGCTTCAAGAAGTTTGCTTCAGAGTGTGCTGCCACTCTGCCAGCAGTAGGTGTCACACACAACTCAAGGAAAAGGGCAGAGGCACCAGGAAAAACAAAACAAAAAAAAGTTAAAGAAGATACTAAACATTATAAAACTATATTCACACACATTGCGTGGAATTACATTGAGTAAAAGAAGCCAAAAGTCCCGTGTCCCTTGTGTAAAGCATTTGCATCTGCATGCTTCTGTGTATGTTCTGCAATGCATTCAACCAAAGTTCAACTCTAAAAGCTTCAAACTGCATGAGTGGAAAAGTATGTGGCTGGAAAACCAAGAAGACAGGGCAGAAGCCCATCTGTCACTTGTACTCACTGTGGTGGTGGTGGTGACCTCCTCGGTCACAACCTTCAGGGTGTCGACCACGGAGATGTAGCCCAGACGCTTAGCAATCGCCAAGGCAGTGTTACCATTCTGAAGAGAGAGTGAAAGAGGGGAAGAGTGAGAAATGAGAGGGAGGACTGAGATGTGAGCCAATGAGATCACCCGCAGCTCTGCATGAGCCAGCATTTCCTTCCAAAACAAGGCACAGCTTAGGAAAATCACTAGTTTTTACCATTACATCTAAATCTGTCTTTGTAACTTCTTTAGACTATAGCCCAGGTCACCATGGTAACACAACAACTTTGCATCTGCCTGCTCTTTTTAATAAGAAGCACTTGGTGTTTTAACCCTGAGGTTGTCAAATGCCTTCTACAAAACGGGACTGGGCTTAGGAAAGTACCTCTTGGATGGAAGACAATGCCTTCCAGAATTATTAGGGAGCACCAGGTACACTTGCTCCTCACTGAGGTCAGGCCATCTGGTGCAGGTAAGATGTTACCATAGGGAACACAGTAACGTATTCAAGCTACAGCTGTAGGGGAGCTTACTATGCAGCAAAGTAACAGAAGCAAGCAATTCAGGCTGCATGGAGACCAACTCCTGGGATCCCGGTTTGTTTAATTGCTCCACTTAGTTTACATTTCAATGCTCCACATCCCAATGAGCTTTGTCTAAGCCAGCAGCCCAGAAACTGAGCTCCCTTAAGAAGGCAGAGAGGGAGGGGATGATTTGCTCACACATCTGAGAGCCAGCTGTAAGCAGAGTCCTTCCAGCAGCCCAAGAGGAGGGCCCCACTCTCCAGAGAGTCAACTGAGTCTGGCCAAACTAGTTTCCCTCCTGGGACCAGCACTCCCAGGAAGTCACACTGATTTCTGGGAAAGGTTTTCTAGCAATCTGGGACTTTCCACAGTCCGGGAGCTCATTTAGGGAGGATATATCAGATCTTAGATCGGACAAGAGGACAGCAGGACATGAGGGTAGGGAGAAGAAAGCTTGGGGAGAGACAGTGGTGCCTGTCTTACCGCAGTGGTGGCGTTGGGCTTGGCTCCATGCTGTAGCAGGACATTGATGATGTGCGTGTGACCCTGCTGGGCAGCCTGGTGCAAAGGTGTGTAGCCATTCTGTGGACAATGATGGCATCCATTTGCAGAGGAAGAAGAAAAGTAGGTTAGCCTTCATTTTTATTTACAACAAAACTATTAGGACACTTTGTTTATTTGGAGCCAATATTCCCAGCAACCTATTTCTCAGCAGCAAACCCTCCCTCACACCTTATGGTCTGCCGAACAAAGAGAAGAGACCGGCTTATGAAACACAAGATAAACAGACTCCAAATTATAACTATTATTACATTTTAACCAATTAGCATTAAAAATGGGTGGGGAGGAGATTTAAAATAGGAAAGGGCATTGTCTCCATGATCTCTCCCCTAGGCAATAGGAAAGTAAACTTGTTTTTAAACCAAGGCAGCAAAGGGTCACACAAACCCTGTTTGCTTGTGACTTCCCTGCCAGAGAACCTTTGGGTTAACATTTGAGATTCTATATCAATAAAAGTAAATTCAAGTCTCCTATTCATTTTAGTGTACAGCTTTGGATGTGCTAGAGAACACATGTTCTTGGAGGTAATAACACTTCATTGGAAGGTGAGTGAACCACCCTCCTACCCTCACCCCCCAAAAAGTCTTTGAAAATTAGGTTTATAATATTCAGGTCTAAACTTTCACACAGATGAAAACTCTGTAATCTAGGATTTGTGAGGAATTGCTGTTAAGTTTGGTTTGAGGCCAGTCTTGCTCAGAACTGTAGTGGGTGGTTAAGTAGTACAGGTTAGTTACTTATTCATATTAATTTTAAAAGCTGCACTAGAATCTCAGGAAATACAACAGTAATAGCTATCATTTATTGAGCATTCATTTTGTGCCAGATACAGGACCTTAAAGTTTTGTCTCATTATCACTCTGAAATGAGGGTGCTTGGGACACAGTAGGCATTTCATAAATAATGGTGGATTAAGTGAGTGATGAACAAATGACTGAATAAGTAAATGTTTCTACTCATTTCAAAGATAATGAAACTGAAAATAACAGTTCAGTAATTTTTCTAGTCATTCCAGGTTTAGATCCTACATGGCAGACAATGACAAGCAGTGGTTATCAGAACTGCTTTTTAAGTCTACTTGCTTCATCACTGACAAATTTTTACCTATGTACTTCTGATGCACTTGTGCTGGACTAGAAGTGCTGAGAGGCCCATTCATATCCTAAGCTTGTAGGAGTACATACATCCCTTTTATCCAGTGTCACTGTGACCTCATGATCAACATGCATCTCTGCTTATCCTGAAAATACGAAGTGCTTATTTATATACATGGGTGTCACGTGATTCCTTCTATACATTCACCATGGCCTTTCTGTCCACAGGAACGTTCATATGTGTGAGAGTCTTGCTGGCTGAGTGTCTTAAGCCTAGCACAGCCGTGTTAGATAGAAGTCTTGAGCCTGCTTTATAGCCCTACAATGGAATAATCCTGGGGAATCTGGAAATATAAACCAATTACAGGAACTTTAAGAAACCTATAGTTATTGCATGGACCCTGCTCCCAAATGAGCTAATCCATAGATATTTCAGGAGCATTAAGCAAATGATATTTCTTTTCCTAAAAATTCTTCCTTTCCATTGTGTTTACAATGTTCTACCCAACAAATTGAGTTTATCCCTTCAGTATCACCCAAATTAATTCATTTGACAAGCATTTACTAACCAAACACTATGTACCAAATAATGGAGGATATAAATTAACATTATGTATAATGAATTAACATATTAGAATAATATAAATTAATATATATTATCTGTACATATGTAAATAATGCCAAACTGAGATTAATAATTATGAAATAACAATCTTGCTTTAGTAATTCATAGTATATGGAGCCCTCAATGGACATTATGACTGGGAAAATGTCTCTCAGGCCTGATTTAAACCAATCTTTATCTAAAGCTTCTGCTGAGTTAGGCCATTTGCCAGGAAAGTTGCAGCAATTTAGAAATATTTACAAGAATATTAGGTTGAAGATTAATACACTCTCATAGGCTATTTCTGGCTAGTTGCTCTAGACATACCCCCTAATTAGCAAATCTCCAAACCTCTCCAAATACCAATTTTCTCATTTGTAAAATAAATATGGCCAAGACATCAAGTTTGATGAAGGATCAAATAAGTTGTCCGTTAATTACTTCTTAGTTACAAATTTATATGAAAATGCTAGCAAACATTGTTTTGTTTTGCATTTTTGCTTTTTTAAAGAACTCTATAATCTTTGCAATATATTTTATGAAGAAAATATTCTTTAGTATGCTGTAGTTCTAAACCTTCTTCCCAAGTTAACTAACCAAGTTTGGTTTGCCTTAAGCCAATGTGATAGGGCTTCTAATTCTAATTTTAAGCAACTAATACTTCCATAAAAGCAAGTGTAATTTTGTAAGTCTTTTATACAAAGTTATGAATAGTTGGGGAATAAAAGCAATACATATTTTTGCTCTTTCAAAGAGCAAATAAAACAATTCTTTAGAAACTATGGTTACACATGAAATGTCAGAAAGAAAATGTAATTTCCTCTTCAGAGAGATCATTCTATATGAAAAAATTCTGAAGGGTTTATTAAAAGATTTACTTTGAGGTATATATCTATCTAAATACCTGATGTATATGGTTCCAAAGCAACAGTGAAAATTTCATAGTCCACCTTTAAAAATTAAATGTTAAGATGAGATTTTTCTCTTAATCTAAAGTCCATTTGATGTAGATCTAATTCCAGGGAGGCACAGATATTGTCTAGACAATATAATGATTGTTTTTAAAGTCAGAACCACCTCAACAACCAAACACATAACAAAAAGTATGTTAAATATTTTCAAGCCCTGCCATCATTTCATTGAATTGTTGCATTTGTACATTTCTGGGAAATATCTTCATTTCAACAAAAATGTCTTTCCTGGAATGCTTAAATGTGAACTAGCTCAGCAAAAATGATCTAGGAGCTAATGTCTAAAAACTCATATGAGAGCTTTTAAATAAGTTTCAAAGTCAAATTTCATGAAATCTCAAGAATTGGTCAGGAAATAGACTGCAACTATTCTTGCTAGTTTCAACTATTCAAACCTAAGACTACAGGTTTGAATCTCAAATGTTACAGAACTCTTTATAGTTTACAAAATTAAATTTGTTTAAAATTAGCTATAATATGCTTATGTACAGACATGATTTTGTTTCTGCTTCTGAGAGGATATGAAAAGAAACACTGACTTACAAAATTTTTATGTATTTCTAATTAGTAGCATCTTGAATGATGGCTTTGAAAACTTCTAAATGTGCTCACAGTAATTTACTTGAGCTGCAATTAGGAATTTCTGATATGTGAACTTACAACAACATCATGCAGATATTCCTTTGGACCAAAGGACCTGGAGATACAAGTTACATTATGCATAACAGCAGTGCTTATATCGTGGATTTCTCTACAACTTCAATCAAGTTGAGTGAACTGAATTGTGGGGTGATGTTCTGACCTTGCTTTGTTACATAGGAGCATTCAAATTCCTCTGGGGAAAGCTGTTGGTTCAAGTCAGCTCTGTATTATCCTTGAGAACTTGCAGCTCAGGGCTTAACACATTATTGTCCTACTGAGCATGACCCCACAATGTTCCCAAAATGACAGAGTTTATTAAAAATGAAAGGCGTGCAATCTAGGTTGCCTGGCTTCCCTTCTTCATGAGTGGACAAGGAGCTAAGGGTAAGGGGGCCAAGGCTCTGAAAATCTGCCTGAACATCAGGGTGTCCTAGCAGGCATCTGTTGTGTCCTGCAGTAAATTGTTAAAGCAGCGTCAGCTACTTTAACTTTGTAATAGAAGCAGTTCTGAAGCTAACCCACATGGCTGTCAAAGGTTATTAGAATGAAAAGTCTCAAACAAATACAAAACTACATACTCTTCAAAATCACTTTAAGAAAACTAAAAAGGAAAAGAAAAAAAACATATTTGTAGCTATGGTAGCTAGTGAAATATCTAGATGGCAGAACCCTTTTGCTTATAGAAAAGGAAAATGTGTACAATAATTTACCTTGGTTTTTGCATTAACATTTGCTCCCTGCTTCAGGAGAAAGTTGACCATTTTCACATTTCCATAGTGACAGGCCACAATTAAAGGAGTGTAACCAAGCTGTGAATAAGAAATAAATCATAAAGTAGAAGCATTAATACTCTAGTGGTTAATCCTCAAAAGGAGAGGAACTGGGTAGAATTTCAGTTATTATAGGATGGGTTGAAACTCAGTTTGATTATATAAATATTATTTAGCAGATTATATATGTATCCTGTGGGTGCCAATATGGTTATGAGCACACCCCTGAGCACAGGAAACTTTATATCAGCAAGGCAGATCAGACTTGTGTGATTTAATTTGAAAAGAAGCTAAGAGAGATGCACAAAATGATATCATCTAAAAACAGAAATGAAAGGGTGACTTTGATAGGACATTCAGGAGGAGACCCAGGGAAGGTGAAGCTAAGATAAGCTTAAAGAAAGAGCAAGAATTCAGTGGTTTGAATAGGGAAATGCATTTCAAGGACATGGAGGTGAGCAAGCACAGGAGGAAAATAGTGAGCCATTTGGACAAGCTAAGGCAACAAGGGAGAAGGTGGACTTAAGCCTGCAAAACTAGAGTCTTCTTATGAAGGGTCCGTCCAGATACCATGCTATCCATTTGTATTTGATTTCTTCAAAAACCAGGAACCACTATAGATCTGTTCTGAAGGTTTATACTTTAGAATGGACTTATGAGGAGTAAGGCAGGGGCTGGACAGGGGCTGGACTGTTGAGGATTACTGGAAATCATTCACGTCAGAACAGGTTGCAAGATGTATAGTGATTAATTTCACCTTTGTATGAGCATCCTGGTCAGCCCCATGCTTGGTGAGAATTTCAGCAACATTTACTTTGTCTTCTTGAGCTGCAAGGTGTAAGGAGGTGAGTCCACTCTATGGAGAGAATGGAATGAAAGAAGTATATTTGAAGAGGAAAATGTATTGCAACATTTATATCAATGTCTTGAAAAAACCCCTGGAAGATGCATAGCTTCTTCCCAGAAACTGCAGTGTTTAATATCTAAGACAAACACTTTAAGTTAATATAATTTTTCATTCAAGACTTATTGTCTAAGCTAATCAACACCTCCAGCAAATTATACTTTTTCTTTTCTTTTTTTATAATTTTTTTTTTGGTTGTCAATGGACCATTTGTTTGTTTGTTTGTTTGTTTATTTATTTATTTATTTATTTATGGGGCTGAGAATTGAACCCACCCAGTGCCTCACAAATGCTAGGCAAATGATCTACCACTTAACCACAACCCCAGCCCCACATATTCTATTTTCTATACTGGGGGTTTATGATGTAAGACTTTAAAATAACTTACCTTAAAAGTCTCCAAACAATATTCATTCCAAACCCGACTGCTCCTGCTGAATCTATTTATTTACTTAAATAATTGATCAACCAAATACTACTGCTGTTATATATCCATAGCAATGTGATAATTTACCTTGGTTTCACCAATAAAATATCATATATTCACCAATAAAATATCATATCAATGTTTAAAAAATGTACAGGATAATAGGAAATGATTTCAGAGTAATTTTCCCAGCACCCAAAGAGAGTATAATGGTGTGTGTGTGTGTGTGTGTGTGTGTGTGTGTGTGTATGTGTGTGTGTGTCTGGAGTTCCTCTTGACACTAAATTTAAAAATGTAACTATAATTTGCACAGCAACATAAATGGTTCAGTTTTATGTAAAAATATTTGACATGTATTAATCAAAGAAATTATTTTGTTTATTTGAAGATGAGGTTAAAAAAATAGTTATAAATTGATCAAAAAATGAAGGCATGAAGAAAGGAGAGGAAGAAGTGATTTGTTCAATCAATGCTGTGCAACCATCGAGCATCTCGCAGTATACAAGCAGCTTCCATTCAGCAAAGTTGAGATCAAAAGAATATCTTTAAAAGTTAAGTCATTTGTATTGATAGGTGTTTTTTATTAGTTCCTTTCCTACATAATGAATTATTTTGGGCACTTGAATATAGCCATGAACAAAAGCTCCCCTTTACAGAACTTACATTCTAGCTTATAGCATATTCATACCAAATGTTTCTCTCCTCCAGCTATTCCTCCAAGACCTTGTATATTCATCCTCTTTCTCCATATCCTACAGCTGTACACTGAGTAGCTACCTGTGTGCTCTCTCACCCTCAATTCACATTCAGCTGAAGATAGATGGTCCTTTTGACTATCACCTTGCAGGCCTCTTCATGAGCCAAGAAGGCTAAGCTGTACTCTTGAAAACCCATGATCTCTTGTGCTGTGATTGTGTACAATGAATCAAAATGCATTCTGCTGTCATATATACCTAATTAAAATAAATAAAATTTTTAAAAAAGAATTGATAAAAAATAAAATAAATTCCAATGCTTAACTAAACTAAAAAGAAAAAAAAGAAAACCCATGATCTACAGCCAAGGTGCTATTCTAGAAATCAATAAGTGCTCTGATCTTAAAAAAAAATATATCAGTAATACCTACAAAGAGAAAAACATTCTACAAGTGGAGAGAAGGTGTTTTTTATTTCAGGATCTGGGATTTTTAATCCTTAGAACCATGGCTGAGCTCAGCTTTGAGGTGAATAAAACATCAGGTAAGATAGAAGACATCCTCTTGCACTAAAATCTCATCACATCTAAACAAATATTATTTAATCCTAAAGTGTAAGAAATCTGAATATTAAAACAAAATACCAGGTTCTTCCTTACTTTGATTTCTCTACCTCAAAACAGCAAATAGAAGATTATTTCTTTTTACAGAGATAGTAGGTCTGTCTCAATATTGACACAGAAAGATGAATATAAATCTGGAGCCGAACATCAGTGATCTGTACTAGGCACTCTTTGATCAAAATTCAAACTATCTTTATTTTAGATACTTAGATTTTATGGATTGATCCTTAAAATTATTACAGATAGGCATAGATAATTCATTTTTTAAAATTACTGCCTATGTTTTATAATAAAAAGTATATTTTGAAATGACAAAAGCAGCTTTTGATTAGATTTTTCTGGAATTTTTTGCAATAGATTCCCAGGAATACATACTAAAACAAATGTGGATATCACTCCTATTCACTAGGTCAGACTAAATCTACCAAGTATCTATTGGAAATGAGCAATAAAAATTCTGTTCTGACATCTCTAAAAAGAAATTATAGAAGTGATCATTAAATAAAGTGATCATCAATTAGCTCGAAGACATTTTTAGTGACATGTCAAATATCTGTAATGTTTTCTACTCTATTTGCAGAATGAATTTTGTACAAGATTACAAACTAACAACCAGTATGAAATCTTCTGTGGTTTATGATAAACATGCATATCCAAATCAAATTATAGAAACCTTCCTAACAAATCAAAAAAACCATAAGATGTTGATGGGGTTCTTTTTTTAAAAAAAAAAAAGTCAGGTATTGCCTAAATATACTTAGTGGACCTATAAGTGTTTTATTATTATATGGTGATTGGTTAAGGAATATATTATCATTTCCATATTACAGTTCTTACTGAGAAATAATCATTTGGAGGGGATGAGAGTATTGATTGTAGATGGTCTCAAAATCAATGGGAAAATTTGTTGTTGGTTTTGCTTCTTATCTGAAGTATTTTTATAATTGCATTATCTTACTACAATACCAACTAAAAGGCAAGGTTATACTTCTTACACAGAGAGTTTATATATTATATTATCATTCCAATATATTGAAACATCATGTGTAGGAAAATTTTACTTTAGTTATAAATACATCATGGCTTTATCCTTCTTTCCCTCCTCCTCCTCCTCCTTCTCCTCCTCCTCCTTCTCTCCCTCCTCCTCTTCCTCCTCTTCCTCCTCCTCCTCTTCCTCCTCCTCCTCCTCCTTCTTCTTCTTCTTTTGGTACTGAGGTTGAACCACTGAGCCAGCCCTTTATTATATTTTCTTAGATTGCTGAGTGGCTTAGAGCCTAAATAAATTATTGAAGCTGGCTTTGAACTTGTGATATTCCTGACTCAGCCTCCCAAGCTGCTGGGATTACAGTTATGCACCACCACACCCAGCATGGCTTTATCTTTAGAACATCACTCAAATACAACACTGAAATCATTTTTATAAAGATAATATAGTTATTTTGTGATTCAAAATTGAATATTTCTTTTTCATTGCTGAGAGTGTAACTCAAAAATACTCATTCTATCTTAGCTGGGGGACTGCTAAAACTCTCCCAAAGGAGAGTTTTGAAAGAATACCATACATTTGAAAGAATACCATCAAGGCAGACATAGGGAACTGATTTCAGATACATATTTATCATTATTGTAAATTAAAAATAACAATGAATTTCCCACCACCACCACTACCACCACCCCAGAGGTGACTGGCATTTGTGCTGAAAGATAACCTCAATGGTAGATGTGGGCTGGCCAGCTTACATGCAATTATTTGAGCCAAATTCCAAATGGAACCACCATCTCTCTCCATTCCTCCCTAACAGCTCCTCTTTTCTAAGATTTGGAATTAGAACCAGCACCAACTAGAGTAACTTGGGCTAACTCTTTGAACTACAGTAATATGAACTCTGGGGAGCTATGGCATAGCCTATTCAGGCACTACACAGAGAAGTTGAGGAAGCAGATCTATAGGAAGAGGTGAATAAAACTGACTTTCAGAGAAAATTAAAGGTGCAAAATGCAGTCACACAAGCAGAGAATCTGAGACCAACTGCTTTGTTTCTCATGGCTTTCTAGTTCCTCATAAAGCTTGTCTCCCTTGTGTCCTTGGGGTCTGTAATATATCTTTTTTTCCTTTTGATACATTCCCCTTTTTGTTCCAAGTTATCTTTGATTGGTTTTTGTTTACAGCCATCCAAGCATCTCTTGATTGATGCAAGAAGAGACAAGATCAGAATACCTTGGTTGACATGTGGATATTGGCTCCCTTATCAAGAAGCAAGGTGACCATATCCGTGTGCCCCTCCTGTGAGGCCAGATGGAGTGGAGTTACTCCTTGCTTTGTCACAATGTTAGTCTCTGCTCCATAGTTGAGGAGTGTGGAAGCTATCTGCATCTGATTCTTCTTTGCAGCAATATGTAAAGGGGTGTAGCCATTCTAAAACAAAAACATATATATGTATATATATATATATATATAGTAAGCTTAATCATTGACCTTATAGGTATCTCTGAAGGAAATAAGAATCTGTAATCAACAAAAAAGTTAAAAGTGAGCTGACAGTTAATCCAAACTCTAAACCCACCACAAGTTTCCATCCAACCACAACCAATATTTGCAACCAAAGTAAAAAAGTGCCACATTACACTATAATACACATTCAGACACAAAAATCCTAAAGCTAAACATCTTCCCCTTATTATATTGATTCTCTCCTGAACAGTAGAGAAAATAAGTCAACACCTTTTCTACATGACTGTCTTTTAAGTACCTGAGGTGAATTTCTTTCTTTCTTTTATGGTATAGGGATTGAATTCAGGGATGCTTAACCACTGAACCATGTCCCCAGCCCTTTTTATATTTTTCTTAGAGACAGGGTCTCACTAAGTTGCTTAGGGCCTTGCTCAGTTGCTGAGGCTGCCTTTGAACTTGCTATCCTCCTGCCTCAGCCTCTGGAACTCCTGGGATTACAGGCATGCACCACCACACCTGGCCCTAGGGTGCATTTCATATCTCCTATTAGATTCTCTTTTCCAGCTAAACTTCCTATTCCTTCACTATTCCTGATAGAAGACATCCTTTTGAGACCTCTCTCCACCAAGGATGAACTGTCTGGAGCTGACTAGAGTTTGTCAAAGTTGCTCTTGAGTCAAGTTAGCCGGAAGTGAATGCTACCCTTCAGACATAGTCTTAATCATACAGAATAAAATGGGATTGTTTCTGATCTCCTACTAACATGTTTCTGATTGGATTGTACCTCTTGCACATTCAGCAAGTGTACCAAACAGATGCCAGGCAGAATGAAGGGACACAGAGGTGCACATGGCATGTTCTGTGCCTCTAAGAGGTTGAATTCTAATGGAAAAAAGATATTAACCAACAAAATAGGCTTATATTAATCCTGGGGTCACTTTAAATCCAGTATCTCCCCTTCTTCTCCTTCTGCCTCAAAAGTACAAACATGAGGCTATTTGCTTAATGCGGGAGTTTGTGGATTGAAGAACCAAATACTAATCCTCATACTTAGTCAAAAGAAAATAAAAAGCAAAATCACTGGAACAAGTGCATTTCTGGAACATGTATTGTTTTCTTCCCTTATCATTATCAAACTTGGTAAAATTTTCCATGAAAAAAAAATGTGTGATAAAGATGAAAATCAGTGGTTTTGCCATTAACTGTGACATACTGAAGGAACAGGTGGCATACTGATGGAGTGCTCCTTGTGAGACTACCTTAAGAGGTATTTTTAGGATATGGTATTTCCTCAAATATGTACCAAAACATGAAAAGCAGATTTGAGAATTTAAATGTCTTTCTGTGCCATCATCAAATCTCAATCTTCAAACAGCCCTAATAGTATCTTCACTATTCCCATTTCCCAAGCAAAAACAAGCACCTTTTTTTTTAATAAATAATATTTCTTTTTCGGCTGCTGAAGGAAATCCAGACACTATCCTTGAAAATCTTTTCAGGTGCTGATCATAGGTCCCAGGTACCCCAGTTGATTCACAATATCACACTTGGCTCCAGGGGCTCGAGTGGATACCACACAGATTTTTTGTGGACCATATAAATTTAAGACATCTCCTTTTTGCTATAAAGAGCTTTTTCAATCCCAACTTCCCCCATTCCTGCAGCATAAACTCTACCGAGGTAGGAAAGTACCAGGGCATTTGTTAATGAGACTGATGTAGAAGAAGACAAAGATGTTTTAACAAAACAAGACATGAGATCATTGAAGACAGAGTTGATTTTGGCAATGTAAGAGGTCTGACTGTCTGATAGATACTCAACCTGAAGATCTGAAGAGTCCTCTACTCCAAAAAGAGTAAACATTTTCGGAACTAAGTAACTGAAACTCCTCTCACCCAATCCTACTTTACCCCCAGGGAAGGTACTGGATTCTAACAGAAAGAAAAAAGGAGTTTGTAGGATTAAGGGACTGTGCGTTAGGGGTAGGGGAAATTATAATGAAATCATGGAAAGATGTGTGTGTGTGTGTGTGTGTGTGTGTGTGTGTGTGTGTGTGTATAAAGTTATGTAAGTTGTAATAGTTTGTAGAGGGAACATTTATATACAAAATGTCTGGTATTTTGTAGAATATACTTATATACATAGTATTCCATTTTATTACTTATATATAATATGTACCATTTAAATAGACACAAGAGTACACACGTACATATTTGTAAAGTGACAGTGGAAGAAATCTTCCCCCAGTGCTTTGGGACACAATGGACCTCGTGGTGAAGAGTGACAGCTCTGTCAGTTAGCCTGAGGATAGCTCTAGCACCGACTATTTATGTGACTTTGGAAAAACCAAACTATTTAAATCTCACTTTCTTAGGTGTAGAATGGGTATCACTATAATATCAATTTAGGATTACTATGAAATTAAATGAGATCCTGAATGTAAAGGACTAGGTACAGTGTCACATACATACTAATTATTGTCTTATTATTTCTTCTAATGTGGCATGGATATTTTCCTACACAACAAATATTTTTTTTCTTTTAAAATGTTTGCTAAATAAACAAATGAAAGATATAATGATGGCTATATGTATTGTGTGACTTTCATGTATATTTTCATTCTATAACAAAGGACAACTCCAGTGGTGGAAATGCCTAGTCCATAGGTATTGGACTCAGCTGGAGCTGTTTTGGTAGTCTAGACTGTCATTGCTAGTCTAGGGACCGAAAAGGATCCACACTACAGTGAACGTGGTTGAATCATTTTAAGAGACCAAGAAAACAAGAGTTCTTCATACAGCACAATGAGGTCTCTGAAGGCATAGAAGTATAAAATGATGGTTGTATCATATTATGTTTTATAGGAAAGAAGGAAAAAATGTGTCATGCCTTTATCCTGTTTCATTTCTAAAAATTCAGATGTCAGTATTCAAAACTGACTCCTGGAAATAAG
The DNA here is from genome assembly GCF_964194105.1 of Spermophilus citellus. Lineage (NCBI taxonomy): Eukaryota > Metazoa > Chordata > Mammalia > Rodentia > Sciuridae > Spermophilus > Spermophilus citellus. Next base: position 93,878,496 of record NC_138189.1, read on the forward strand.
ATTCATCTCTACTGGTTTATGGGCCCTTCGCTTTAATGTTTGCTGACTCTAACAGTTAAAAGGTTTTGTAGAAGCAACTGGTAGAAATAGAAGGGAAAAAATGTCTATAACAAACGCTACTATTATTAGCTAGTTGCAATGATACAATACCATGTGTTTAAAAAGCAATTCCCATGCGCTTTCAGATTACAGCTATGCCCTGTGTCTGTAAATCCTTTCCTGTAGTCCTCACCTTGGCAGTGGCATGAGGGGAAGCACCCTTCTCCAGTAACAGCAGCGCCACCTTCTGGTTGTCATAGTGAGCAGCAACATGGAGCGGGGTAAGGCCATTCTGAAAAGGGTGTGTTTAAGTGTCAGCGTTAAGAAATTAGCATTAGCTGCCCTGAAGCTACTAGGATGCATGGAAATTGATGTTGATTAAGTCTGTGTTAATTAATTAATATAGGCAATAGAAAAGAACCAAAATAAATAAACAAATACATAATAAATTTCAAATTAGACATATAACTAAAATTATAAAGGGCATCTCAATGGTCACAACAAATGAAGAACTCAAATGCTATGTAAGAAATGCCACATTGACATCACAGGGGTTCTTCTCAACATAGGGAAGTTGTGGGCCCTGTCGTGACGAGAACACACACTAGAGGCTCAGCTCAAAACATTTTCTGAATCTGTGTGTACGAGGAAAATCATGAACAGATAATCCACACCATGTACTTGGCATAGTTGCAGCAGTTGGAATCACATTCCTTTCTGAACACTGAGAAAAAATATCTCCACAGATCTCCAGATTTATCAACCCAAGAGATTTTCACAATTAAAACATACTACTGAAAACCTTTACCTTCCCTGCAGAATCTGCAGCAGCACGACGTTGCAAGAGAAGTTTTGCCACATCCAGGCTTCCATACTTGGCTGCTACGTGCAGGGGAGTAAAACCCTTCTGAAAATGTGAAGAAGAAATGCAAAATTTAATATTTATTTTTCTAACACCTATCAAGATCTTTATTTATTAATATACTAAACAAGTTTTGCTCCTTCTCCATTTGGGAAAAATGGAATGAAATCAGTTAGTTATAAACAAGGACAAGAAAAAAGAATGAAATTTAACATTTAAAGGTTTGGTTTAATAGGCAAGACAAAAGAAAATTTTATTTTAAGTGCTTGGAGACTGAAATTTCACTTTATAGGTTTGGGATTTGCAATAACCACTAGTGTCCGGAAACTGGCTGTGATTTGTGAGTGGAAAAACAAGGCCTGCCTTTTTTCTGGCCTCTAAAATTAATAGGATTGAAACAACAGCTGCCTTCTATTTCTTACAATCCTTTTTATAACACCTTAGTTCCCAATTTATTTAAGTTTTAGGATATTTGGGGGGTTATGGAAAAAATGAATAATTATTTGAGATTCAGTTTGACGTATTTGCTGTAGAAATATAAATGCAAGATAAATGGTTTGCAGAAAAAAAAATCTCACTATTATAAAGCTCCTCACATCCTGATTTTTGTTTCCTGTCCCAGAAGACCCACACTGTCTAAAACACCAATTTGTCTTGTAAAACACATTCTACTTCTGGTATGATGTTGGGCTGATTAACACCAGGCTTTGAGACACACTGGAGCTTTGAAGCTTGTTTAAAAGATAGCTGTCCTGCACATTTATATGTACATGCTAATACATACATGTACATACGGCTTCTGTGTCCAACCAATAGCCATGTTCTGTAATTAGCAGTATTTATAAATATTGATAAGTTCCTGGATGAGGATCTTGAGGATGACACAGCTCATACACTATGATCTCAAATCCATTCTCTTGGCCAGACACTTCAACCACATGCTCCTCTGGCACCCCAGGGGGAATGGGGAAAAGATTCTAACACTGACCAGAAACCCTGAAACACACACAGCAAATATGCCTGTAATAGGTGTTCTAAGACATGGTTTATTCTCAGACTATTCAAGCCCTAAACGCCAAATATCCCCCCAAAATCAATATTACCATTTCACAGTATCACCAGACCAATTATTTTTAATTAAGATGACTTTTTTGTTTTGTTTTGTTTTTTAACATTTGGTACTAATAAGTTCTTGGAAGAAAGTGAATCTTCTGGGTTTTTCCAAGAGTAGGACAAATGTAGGAAATATTTCTTCCTTCTGGCATTTGTCCATACAAATCCACATTCACTGTCAAAAGCTCTGCCGCCCAGGCCCAGTGCACACAGTGCTTGGGGTGACTCTCTTTTGGGAGGAAGGTGAGTTTTTTTTTTTTTTTTTTTTTTTGAGGCAAACCATGAAGGAAGAAGAAAAAATAAACTCCTTATCCTTATGGGTAGTGATTCAATCCCTTTATAAATTTGGAGACTCTCATTAGACGAAACCACTTGGAATCATTATTATAGAATCACAGTGTCAGGGTTAGAAAGCACCTCTTAGTCACCCAGCCCTTTCTCACCCATGTCAACCTCATCAGGATTCCATCTACGCTCCCTTATTTATAAACACATGGCTTTAATGATGAGGAGTCACCTATGCTCAACCTTCAGTTGCACTGTTAAACTGCCCTGGTTAATAGTTCCTCCAATTTTACCATCCTGATTGAGTACGGATTTAGCATATGTTTTTAAATTGAAAATAATAATAATCCTTGAAATACAAGGGACTCTCCTGCATTTCTATATTTTTACATATCTTAGTTCTATTTATTTATACCTTCTTCACCTATAAGACAATCATCCAGTCTCCCTTGAGTTATAATAACTATTATTATATGTTTCTTGCTTAGTTTCTGAATTTCTGGGGTTTTTTTCTCTTTAAAGATTTTTTAAAGTCCTTTCAATTGTTCAGATGTCAGAATTTAAATAATAATCAATTTCTTATATGCAAACATTTTTATAGCCATGGGCCACCAGTTAAGTCCTAAAGGCACAAGTGATCAGTTTCCTCTTCTAAGGGCCACCTCCCTGCCTCAGCTCATACTTGTAAGCCTTCTTCATCCCAGTTGGCAGTATTTATTCCTATTTATTATAAACAAATTGAGATTGTTAAAATTAATATGAATTACAATTGTGCTTGTGGAAATTATTTAGCCCTGTGACAAATTCACTTATTCTAGACTTTCTCAAAGCCTTTTGTTCCAATTAACTGGGTGTGTTTGTGTTTCACCCTAAGTTACCTCCAAATAGTGAATTTCAAATAGAATTCGAAAAGAAAAGGAAAAATTATCCTATCACGAAACTTTGAGTACAAGTAAAATTCAGGCTTGTGTATATTCTTTGTTTAATGTCAACAAGAAATCATAAAGTATGATTTTTGAGCCCATTAATACTCAGACAAAAGTGCAGTCGGTAGAGACTAGAAAAGGAATGAGATACGAAATAGGTGTTGGCTCATCCCAGGACCGGGAAAATGCAAGATTAAGTCAAGGGAAGTCCTACATAGTACTACAACCCATAAATGTACTTTCAATCTAATTTGACATTTTCTTCCTCATTAGTAATACCAATTCAATGTATTTGGGAATTTTATCTTTTTTTTTTTCTCTTGAGAATATACTATAGATTTTATAGTGAAAAGGGAAGGAAAAGTAGATTTTGCATTAAGGAAATGATAAAACAGAATCTAGCACTCTTTTAAAAAAATATTATATAAAATCTTACCATCTTTGATTATTTTGACAATGAATCTAAAATATTCAGAGGAGGAAGTAAGTCAGAAGCCTAACAGAGATTTGCCCATGAATCTATGTATAGCAGAGCAGAGGGATCCTGACATGGGAGTTCTCTTGGTCCTACTGTTATTAAGGCATTCTTCTTACCTTGGTAGCTAAGGAGTGTACTGCCCCTGCCTCCAGGAGGACAGATGCCACATCCACCTGGCCTTCCCGGGCAGAGATGTGCAGTGGCGTGTACCCATTGGTAGTGGCCGCATCTGGATGAGCCATATGTTGCAGAAGCAGCTGGACAATTTCTGTCTTACCCAGGCGAGAAGCAATATGTAGAGGTGTCTGTTCCTCCTACAACTCAAGTCAAGCAAAATGTTAGTGCAGGCACACCAGACTTCATTGATATTATGTTTCACTCAGAGGCTTCATGATGTTTCTTGGAATCTCCACTGACCTCTTTCAAGAAGAAAATCATTACTACTAGAACCACGCTTTCATTTGTATTTTTACTATCAAATGACCTAGTTGAACTAAAAAATATCTCTTAGATTTTAAAAATTTTTTTTAGTTGTTAATGGACCTTTATTTTATTTATTTTATTTTATTTGTGATGCTAAGAATTGAACACAGTGCCTCACAAATGCTAGGCAAGTGCTCTACCATTGAGTCACACCCCAGCCCCTATTCCTTAGATTTTAAATAGTACATACTTTCATGTGCTTGTTCACAGTTTGCTGGGCACCCCAAAATATTTCTAAATTCAATAAAGCTTTAGTCCTCACTTTTGTTTAAATAGAAAACCATGGTTTTGAAGAAGAAAGAAACTCAATCCAGACGTCCTAAGACCTAGATTCACTTCTAAGAGCTTTCAATTAGAGGCAAAATTTATTCTGGGAACTGTATCAAGAGAAAAAGACCCAGAGAAGCTGGAAAACTTTGTGCTTACTTCACCCACAAGCCAAGGACACAAATGCTGGTCATTTCCTTCAAGGAGGAACTGTGGATAAAGAAGATATTGTAATCTGATTTAAAGAGATTTTGTTACAGAAATGTTGAAGATGGGCCTGGGATTTACATCCAGGACTTCAAAGATGAAATGGAACTCTGGCAAAAAGCAAATGGAATGAATGATTAGTCAAATGCTTTATTTTAAAAACAGAGAGAGGATATAGCTGGGTATAAATGAGATGAAGGACATATTTAAGGATCATGAAATTGCCTGTCTCTAATGTGCAGTCAGGAATCAAGTTTTCAGAGCTAAGAGAACTAGACCAAACCACTGTCCCATGTAAAAAGAAAATTGGGTGTAACCTCAGTGATGAAAGAGGGTTTATCTTTATAATCTTTCCAGGGAATCTCATAATAAAACTGAAGAATAAAAAACTGGGCCAGATAGCATCTTCAACAAATGGTGCTGGGAAAACTGGAAATCCTTATGCATCAAAATGAAACTGAATCCCTTTCTCTCGCCATGCACAAAAGTTAACTCAAAATGGATCAAGGAGCTTGATATCAAATCAGAGACACAGCGTCTGATAGAAGAAAAAGTTGGCTACGATCTACATACTGTGGGGTCGGGCCCCAAATTCCTCAATAGGACACCCATAGCACAAGAGTTAATTACTAGAATCAACAAATGGGACTTACTCAATCTAAAAAGTTTTTTCTCAGCAAAAGAAACAATAAGAGAGGTAAATAGGGAGCCTACGTCCTGGGAGCAAATCTTTACTCCTCACACTTCAGATAGAGCCCTAATATCCAGAGTATACAAAGAGCTCAAAAAATTAGACAATAAGAAAACAAATAACCCAATCAACAAATGGGCCAAGGACCTGAGCAGACACTTCTCAGAGAAGGACATACTATCAATCACAAGCACATGAAGAAATGCTCAGCATCGCTAGCAGTCAGAGAAATGCAAATCAAAACCACCCTAAGATACCATCTCACTCCAGTAAGATTGGCAGCCATTAGGAAGTCAAACAACAACAAGTGCTGGCGAGGATGTGGAGAAAAGGGTACACTTGCTCATTGTTGGTGGGACTGCAAATTGGTGCGGCCAATTTGGAAAGCAATATGGAGATTTCTTGGAAAGCTGGGAATGGAACCACCATTTGACCCAGCTGTTCCCCTTCTCGGTCTATTCCCTAAAGACCTAAAAAGAGCATGCTACAGGGACACTGCTACATCGATGTTCATAGCAGCACAATTCACAATAGCAAGACTGTGGAACCAACCTAGATGCCCTTCAACAGATGAATGGATAAAAAAAAAATGTGGCATCTATACACAATGGAGTATTACTCTGCATTAAAAAATGATAAAATCATAGAATTTGGAGGGAAATGGATGGCATTAGAGCAGATTATGCTTAGTGAAGCTAGCCAATCCCTAAAAAACAAATGCCAAATGTCTTCTTTGATATAAGGAGAGTAACTAAGAACAGAGTAAGGACGAAGAGCATGAGAAGAAGATTAACATTAAACAGGGATGAGAGGTGGGAGGGAAAGCAAGAGGGAAGGGAAATTGAATGGAAATGGAAGGAGACTCTCATGGTTATACAAAATTACATACAAGAGGAAGTGAGGGGAAAGGGAAAAATAATACAAGGGGGAGAAATGAATTACAGTAGAGGGGGTAGAGAGAGAAGAGGGGAGGGGAGGGGGGTAGTAGAGGATAGGAAAGGCAGCAGAATACAACAGACACTAGTATGGCAATATGTAAATCAATGGAAGTGTAACTGATGTGATTCTGCAATCTGTATACTGGGTAAAAATGGGAGTTCATAACCCACTTGAATCAAAATGTGAAATATGATATGTCAAGAACTATGTAATGTTTTGAACAACCAACAATTAAATAAATAAATAAATAAATAAATAAGAATAAAACAAAATATTTATTGTCATTCTAAAGCAAACTAACCTGGTAGTATACAATTGTTAGGTGGGGGAAATATCAGTAGTATTGATAAGAATATAGGCATATATTATCTCCTCACAGGATTTTTTGGAGGCATTCAACATAATTACTATTAGTTGGGGTCTGAAACTATACTCTTGAGTTTCAATCCTGGCTATGCCACTTATTGACCTAGTGAATTTATAGAGATCATTTAATCTGTTTGTGCTTCTCTTTCTTTTTTGTCAGATGCTAATAATGTTAATATGTAAACAAATGCTTTTCTTATGTAAAAAAAAAAAAGAAAAACTGGGCCAGCTTCCAGGGCTAAGAATGAGTGGAGAAAAGTTATGATAGATATGTCTAAAGGAATACAGTACCTTAAAGTCATGAGGAAAAATTAAAAAAGAAACTATAGGAAAAGATGAAATTGCATTGCTTCTAATATTGAAATAATCATATTAGTGTTATTTACTTCTCATTCAGAAGTAAATAATAAGTAATAGTAATTATTATTCAGAAGTAAATAATAAATAATAGTAATGATTATTTCAGTATTAGAACTGGAGTTTCATAAAAAAATATGCAGTTTATAAATTTCCTTTATGTACAAGGCACATGTGACTTATCCTTGTAACAGACCTGAAAGGAAGGCATAGAATATATTATTAAACCATTTTCCAGATGAAGAGAATAAAAGGAATTTAATAAGTTCTCAAGGATTATACAAGGTCATTAAACTATTAAACTCAAACGAAGGCACTGAATTCTTGAGATAATGTTTCTTGGCTACATATTCTACAGAAATAGATAAAATAAGATGCATGAAGAACGAATCTCAGCTGTTATCACAGTGACTTGGGAGGCTGAAACAGGAGGATCACAAATTCAAGGTCAGCCTCAGCAACTTAGTGAGGACATAAGCAAAGTAATAACCAAACTCTGTCTCAAAAAAAAAAAAAAAAAAGAAAGAAAGAAATTTAAAAGTCTGGGAATGTTGCTCAGTGGGTAAGCACCCCTGGTTTCAATCTCCAATACCAAAAAAAGAAAAAAAAAGAAAGATTGACTCTCAATAGGAATGAAGAGTTGAACATTTACAAAAATAAGTGGTTAGCAAAACATACAACCACCAAAAAATCAAGGAACTTGAGAATAGCTACAGTGAACATTTGCTGTTGATGGGTTTCCCTTCTCAGACTTCCAACCTACAGAACTGGGTATAGAAGCAACACACTCTCAAAAGTGTTTTTCAATGAGTGTGTTTGGCAGGCAGGTGATAACAGCTCTCATCTATGGATAAGAAGTGGCAATCCTTGACCCTTGACTGGCGGTAGCTATGGATAACAGGTAAATGCTCAACTATTTCTGCTCTGAGGATTAAGGTTTTTGTTGTTTTGTTTGCTTTTTCAGTTAAGAAATAAGCTGTCTTGCCCACTTTTTAAAATTTTTGATATAGTCCTATAAGAAAATGGGAAAGGAAAGGACACAAAGATTTTGCTAAGAAAATCCTGCAACCTGTAACCAGGATATCAGACCTTTTCAAGTTTGGGCAGTTATCTCTCTGTGGAATAGCAAATGTAGAATTAGCTGCTTCAAACTAAAATTAAATAAAGCCAAGGAAAAGAACTGGAAAAGTGCAGAAGACTGGTAGGAAGAGGTAAAGCTATGGAGGGGTTGGGGGGAGCCTGGTACCCTAGGAAAGGCAACAATTATTCATTATAAAGTATCACTGACTGTGATACAGCCTGGTCAAGGAAGTAGGTGAACCCTGCTTGACCTCCAGAGCCTACTGTTTTACTTGGCTTAGAGGCAACCAAAATTAGGAAGACTTGCTGAGCTCCAACTTCTTTTGCAAAGACAGAAATAACAGTTTCTGGTACATGGTTATAAAAAAAAATTGATGAGCCAGGCACAGTGACACACATCTTTAATCCCAGCTGCTCAGGAGGTGGAGGCAGAAGGATTGGAAGTTCAGAGCCAGCCTCAGCAACTTAGTGAGGCTCTAAGCAACTTGGTGAGACCTCAAGAAACTTAGCAAGATCCTGTCTCAAAATAAAAAATAAAAAAGCTGCACATGTGACTCAGTGATCAAGTACTGTTAGGTTCAATCCCTGGTGCCAAAAAATAAAAAATAAATAGAAAATATTGATGATATTTCTGCTATTAGTTACCAGGTAACAGGGTACCCAGGAACCAAGTCTACTGGTAACTATTTAAAGTTCTGAATGAGTTAAGTTGCAAGTGAAGTTAAGTCTCTGTGATCACCGGATCCCTAAAGCAAAACTTGAGCCCCAACAGAATAAGTTCCTAAAGCAAGAGAACTTGGACCTGGTGGTCCTCCTGGTCATTTCTCTTGTGAATCCTGAACAAGAAGTACCTTTCTCAGATAAGGTCCACAGATTGGTTGACCAAGGAACTTATGCCACTGTAGCCCCTGCTGTCCACTCTGTCCAGCAGTTCATAACCCACTTGAATCAAATGTATGGAAGATGATATGTCATGAGCTTTGTAATGTTTTGAACAACCAAATTAAATTAAAAAAAATAAATAAATTCTAAAATACAAAAAAAAAAAAGAAGTTTGCAAAAAAAAAAAAAAATGTCCCATGCCCCTGACTAAATAGAGTATGCTGCTTGCAGTTTAAAGTTAGAAATATTATTGTGATTATGCAGGGATTTTTTTGTGTTATACATTGGCAGTAGGCAAAAAAAAATATGATTTAGTCCTGAGTTATAAAACCATGAGGTATTCATTTCAAAACTCGGTTGAGAAGAATGACAGGTGACCCAGAGATCTTATCTTTGAGTTTAATGTAAACCTAATTTTTTAATCTCCTATTTGGGAGAGGGTGAGTTCTAAAGCAATGATATAGAGTTTAAGAAAGGAAGTTTTCAGGGGAAACCAAGTAAAACAGCAGATATGTGTTCATTTTTTTTTTTTGTCCAGTACCCCTGCACCTCTTTCTGAGAATAGCCCTCCTTCTTTTGCACTACATGTGGCTCTAGAGGGTTTATCTAGAGGTTCTAGAGCATTTATCCCAACTCATGAATGGGCCATGTGATTGGGAATGGGCCCAGGCTTGCTCTGTGTCCTGAACACAGCCACCTGCTCAGGAAGGGGATGTGACTAATAAGAAACCAGTGATTTGTTTGGGTGAGACAGAGGAAAGCTCTCTTTACATTGAAACAGGAGGTAAGGAAATCAAGTAGATTAGAGCTCAGCTACTTCCTTGTCCAGGCTGCCTTGCAATGATGCTTTATGGTGAGGGAATTAATTCCTCTAGGCAAAGTTAGGAGGAAGATGCAGAACCACAAGAGAAATCCTCTTTATCCCAATTGTGGCCACAGCCAAGTCAGCACTATGTTCAATTTGAGGACCCCAAACCACCTTGCAACAAGGGCTGCTGTGTGTGTCAAATAAGATAATTTGTTACAAATCCTTCATGAATTATAAAGCACTGCAAAAATGTTAACAAAATTAAAGAGTTTCAGGGAAACCTTAAAGGATTAAATTAAAGTAAAAAACTCATGGCAAAGTTTGCCTTAAAATAGAATATGTGAATATCAGTGGTAAATCACTCAGGAGTTCAATCCCCAGAACCCTGCCCCCACTAAAAATAGAACGCATGAAAACTCTAATTCCTTGCTTCTCAGAGTATAATCCCAGAACAGGAGAAATGACATCACCTGTGAGTTAGAAATGTAGAACTGAGTTCAAATCTCCAATTAACAATGTGCCCCAGGTGATTTTTATGCACATTGGCCTTTGGAGAGAACTGCTCTATAAAGCATAGTGTTTTTCCTCTTCCTAATAGAAGGATACTATTCTGAAGGGATTTCAACTGCATTTTAGAGTAAGTGGAAAGGCAAAGAGAAAAGAAAACATATGAAATTTAATATTTAAATTAGAAAGGATAGCTGGGCATGGTGGCGCCTGTAATCTCATGGGCTTAGGAGGCTGAGGCAAAAGGATCACAAGTTCAAAGCAGCCTCAGGAATTTAGCAAAGCCCTAAGCAATTTAGTGAGATGCTGTCACAAAATTAAAATAAGGTTGGGGATAAGGCCCAATGGTTGAGTGCTGCTGGGTTTAATCCTTGTACAATAATAATAATAATGATAATGATAATGATAATAATAAATTAGAAGGAATGAAGAATTAAGAGATATTTGTTTTTATACGAAGCCTACAAGACTGAAAGTAGTTGTAGAAGAGAGCCTGCATGTCAAATAAATAAATAAATACATAAATGAGTGATTGTTACACTAGTTCAAAGGAAAGAATATGTAGCCAGTGGTGTTTTTAAAGAAGGGGTTTCAGATGGTATCCAAAGGGTACATGCCTATAATGATAGGTTAAATCAATGTAGAAAATAGGCTTAAAAACATGAAAATGAATAAATTATTTAAAAATTTTTGAATATTAGAAAAATTCTAAGGTGTTTTATTTTAAAAGGAAAATTGGAAATTTTTATTATTAAATATGGATGGGGCAGGGAATTAGCAAGGATAGTGGAATGTGATGGACATCATTACCCAAAGTACATGTATGAAGATATGAATTGATGTGAATATACTTTATATACAACCAGAGATATGAAAAATTGTGCTGTATGTATGTAATAAGAATTGCAATGCATTCATGGATTACAAAAATACAGTGAGAACATTATGACCATTTCTGATTCAAAAAAATAAGTAAAGTTCATGGTACTCAGAAATATTCTGACAACAGAAATATTTTTTAAATAGCAGAATGCCAGGTGACCTTAAAAGGAAATGAGAAAAATGTTGTGGCATGGGGAAACATTGAATAACAAAAGCTTTAAAAATATAAAAACATGAAATATCCATGATTGTTATCAATGAACATATAAGTTACACTACTTGCATAATGAATAGAAAGTAAGATAAAACCTAAAACAACTTAAGTGATGTCAAGGCTGTGTGGATACCACTGAATTCTGCATGGTGATCCATGGGACCTGTTATAAGCAAAAGCCTATTAAAGTCACTGAGTCAGAGAATGCTGAGGAAGTCTGGAAAGCAGACTAGAGGTTTCTGAGTCCAGTCTTCATATTTTAATGATAAAGACAGAAATGAAGTGACTTAACTAACATCCCTGAAAATTCTGATGACTCCCGCCAGATGTTTTCATTCCAAGACAATGGCTTCTTAAATGGGGCCTCAATGGTATGAATCAAGCTAAAGTGAATCCTAACTTAGGTTTCCAGTGTTGGGTAAGGAGAGAAAGTGTTTAAGTAGTCCATAAGGATCTCAATGATGGTAGTGCAAAAGTTAATGGAACAATGTGGAAAGGGAAATAGAGAGACATTACTAGTGTGTTCAGCAGAAAGAGAGAAGGTGGGAAAAGAAATTGGGAAATAAAATTAAAAAAAAAAGAAGGTAAAATCAACCCATGAAGAAATTGAAGTCATTAGAAACAGATCAAGTCTTATCAAGTAATCTCCAGTGTCCAAATTCTTCTATTCTGAAATAGCGAAAATGCAGAACATCTAAATGTATAAAGTCCAGAGTGGAAAGGAAAGTAGACCTCAATATAAAAGAAAGGAAAGTGAAACAGGTAAAAGAGAAATATTAAAATTTTGAAGATAATTTGTGTTTTCTCTTTTTTTTAATCTGGTATTTTGATTTTTAATTAACTTGAAAGGAATGACTATAAAACATTGTTTTTGGTGTTGGTAGTAAGAAATTAATTTTAATATGTATGACATCTATATAATGCAGGTATAAGGTTTTTAAGTTCATGACAATAAAAAGATGTGTGTACTGTTCTGGATTAAACAATTATATTAAGATTTAAGTCAATGATGCATGTCTTTGATGCCAAATTGTATATATTTTCAAATGTTTCTGAAACTGGGGTTCATTTTTCATTGTTCATACTTACATATTGTGTGTCACTTTTTTTGGCCTGAAAATGTTGTCATTTTACTGATGCATTCACTTAGGTCCTATGGCATTTCCAAACCAAGGAACTGAAGAATACACATCTCTTAAAGATGAGACCATGCACTGCGATAGGAGAGAACCTGGGAGCCCCAGAACCTACCCTGGCTCTGGCATCGACAAGGGCACCATTTCTCAGGAGGCATCGGACCACTTCCACCTGCCCTGCCCGGGCTGCCATGTGCAGTGCCGTCTCCCCACGCTGCCAAGAAACAAAAATCGTCCAATCATAAATAAACCCTCTGCTGTTGATGGTAAAGAATAAAGAGTCCCTTTTTATGAAATTCAGCAATACATCCAAGGATTTAAGAAATCTACGAAGAGGCATAGTTATTGAGTTTGGAAAAATACAGTTTTGTGTCTTCTCCATCTTCATAAGGATAAAGCAAATGTTTTATTTATTTGTTTTTCAGTCTTTGACAAACTAGTGAACTTACCCACACATCCAGGATACCTTAAGGTTTAACTTCACAATCAAGCTGCCATAACTTATACTGGTTTGGAGATAAAGTTATTTTTCACCCTACAAATCTAAAATCTGTCATGGATCCCATGTAAATGAGCAACTTCAAATACAAAAGACACAGTAACAGGGGGGAAAAATCATATAACTTGTACCATGCATATTTATTTTCAAATTTCAAGCTTAACTTTTGAATAATAATAATACACTATTATTTGATATCTGATTTGTCTTTGTGTTATGAGATTAGATAACAATGCTTCATACAAGAAGTCTGATTTATCTTGGAGGTGGCCTATTTAACATTAATTATAGGCAGTGATCTGAGCAAGCTCCTGAGAGAGGAGCGAAGCAGCTGTTCACAGGGTCATCTGTGGAAGTCGGCAGCACCCGGCACCACATCAGTGCTCAAGTATGACACACCAGTGCTCAAGTATCTGACACACTCATTGGGAGATGAGAAGCATGAGGGTTAGATATAAGAGGATCTGTTCACTGGGAAGCCTGTTATTGCTGAAGAGGGCAGGATTTCCTTCAAATCATGTTACAGTGAGAACAAGATAGTAGAATAAAAATTATTCTATGTCGATTTGCCATGATGTTTCTAGAACATAAGGCTGATTCCAACCAACTAAAGCAAATCATTCCAAATACACTAAATGGATCTTAAATCTGGCTGTGCTAATTGAATATTTCTGACAAACTCCTGTGATTAATGTCTTCTGATTCTTTGCACAACAAACCTTTAAATCTAGAGGGTTTTAGGTATGTGGCTCACAGTTCATTTCCACTCTTCAGAGACCCATTCCTTTTGAAGTTATGAGAAATTCCTGTCAAATTACTTAATTGTGAATGCATTAAACTGAATGTCTGCTCTAATTTTCTCTTCTTTGTTGATGACTCACTTATCTCTAGTAATTATCTGATAGCAAACCGTGACTTTTGTAAAGTAAATCTATCTGGAATATGTTATTTTATAAAAGCATGGTATTTTTCCTGGAGTAGCAATAGTTGTCTTCAGAATTTAAACATATGGCAATTTTTTTTTCCTTTTTGGACAACCATGATTTCTAATTTGTTTTCTATAACATATAAAACTTGAGTCTCAATAGGTGATGCTGATTCTAACTGTTTAAAAAAAAAGTACAAATCTTCATTTCTAGGTCTGATAAAAGGTTAGCAATCTTATTAGTTTTGGTAGAAACAAAGGCAAGAACAAATTATTTCTTGATAAGAGGTTAAGTCAAAGAGGCCCCAGAAGTTTCTACTCAATGGTGAATTTACATGTTTGTTTTATAAGCCAAGCTTTATCAATAGGAATTGTCAAAATCTAAAAATGTTTTCAGTACTAGTCTTAATATTTTGAAAAGCTTTACTTTATACATAAAACAAGTTATTTTTATGATTTTTACACATATGAAATTAATGAGTTAGATATGAACCTAAAGTATTAAACTTCATATTTAAAGAAAAGTTACATATGTATGCAGACCTGGTCCTTCCACTTTTTAATGATGGTCTTTAATTCTTTTTAAATGATTCTGGAGCAACTGGCATTTATAATAAATTGCCCTTGCCCTTCATTATTTATTTGTATTTCCACTGTTTCTGCATAGGTATAAATAAGAAAATAAAAGGAAGTATATACTGTTTACCTCAATAATTTCAATTTCTCGATTGTTAGCCTGTTTTCATTATCTTAAGCTTAATTAACTTTAAGAATTGGGGGAAATTTTTTAAACATAATGCAAAGTGTGAACTTCACCATGACTTATAGGAAGAAGAGATGCTTTTTTAATAACCTGCATGATTGTACTCTCAATAGTCCTAAAACTGCTTGCTTTTCTACTTCAGTGGTTGTCAATGAATATATCGGCTTATGAGTGTACTGTAACTGGTAGGGCAGTTTTCAAGGTGCATTATAAGCTTCCTGCAAAAGAAGCTTTTCAGGGAAAATATCTGCACTTGATTGAGTTACTGGTACACTTTACATTGGAGTGAATTTTCAGACAAAAACAAGACCAGCAAGAGAATGGATATGCTCATGTCCAAAGCAGGTACTAGGTTTCATGCTCCTCTTCTCAATTGTTAAAATCGACTGCAGACAGCTACATGGACTTCCACTTTGGCTGCATTAAGTTGGAAAGCATCAAAGCACAACAGACAGCATTGCATTCAAAAATGCAACATGATATCAGGCAGCACACAGAGGCTCCAAGGGTGGGGTAGTTTGGGGTCAGGAAATGACCAACTCTAACACAGCAAGCAGGCAATCAGTGTTCACACGGCTTCTTAATCAACTTGCAAAGAGTTCTGGATTGAGTAGCTATATCCTCATATTCACAGGCATCCTACCATTAGAGAAAGTTAAATTCCTCTAAATGTAGGAGTACCAGGTTTAGCAAATAAAAATACAGATGGCCAGTTAAATTTTAATTCCAGACAAACAATGAATAATTATTTTAGTATGTCTCAACTATTGCATGGGACATATTTATACTGAAAAAGTCATTGTTTATCTAAAATTTAAATTTAATGGGGAATCTTGTATTTTATCTAGCAACTCTAACTACAGATGTATACTTCCTAAAGAACACATCTTCTAAAAGTCAATGAACAAACAAAACCAACTAGGAACCCTGTTGAGAAGAGGATTAGATTGGCAGGTGCTTCTCAAGAATTTGTTTTTAGGGGGCTGGAGAGGAAGAGAACATAATGGACAAATGAACAGAACAAAATGAAGAACTTTAGAAAGACTAATTGAGAGTTATGTTTAATAGATTTATGTTTAATTGCCAGATTTGGGAGTCTTTAAGAGACTGAACATTTTTATTGTTTCAATTAGTGTTTTATTTATTTTTATTGAAAAATCCACATGTCTTCTTTATAATTTCCCTTCTCCCATCCCTAAGGGAACATATTGGGAGGAAATAGCCATCAAAGATTTGGAATTGGTCAGTTAAGAAGCAAAGCAAGAATGGTCACAGAATCCCACAACCATTTTGTATGGATTATTCTCAAAGATTTTACAAAAAATCTCCCCTAAGAAAACAACCCCATGGAATATAATTGCATTTGTTATTATTGTAATATGATAGCGATTTAACATGTTATCATTATTGTTCCTGTGAGTTTTTGAGTATTGAATTCAAATAATGAAAGTGGGGGATGGGCGAGAAGAATAGGAGAATATACACAGTATTTTTTTTTTTTAAGTTACTGGCCTTTATGTAAACCTACTCAAGTCAAAAATTTTTTTGATCATATCTTAATAAAGAATAAAAAATGCCTTCTTTTAGAGTTCTTAAAGTGACTAGAAATTAAACTCAAGTTGGCACATTATGAAATTACATCTGCTTAATAGTTACAATAGTAACAATTAGCATATAATAGTGTAAACTTAGGACCAAAAATCAATAATTAGGAAAACAAAAATACAGACTTTAATAGTTTTATGCATCAACTCTTGGATAATATAGAGTATTAAATAATATTTAAAATTAAAAAAAAAATGTTTAGTTCCACAATGGATTTTGCCTAGGCATCAAAAACTTTAGCAAAGAAGCAATGTTTAAAATAGTAATATGAGGGGAAATTTTAAAAAAAAAGCAAAATTGGAAATTTCTGTTTCACAACTTATACGAAATAAAAATCAGCGACAATAGTTAGGCAAATGCTTCTATAAACATGATTCATTTTTAATAATGTGACTAACATTTATTGAGGGATAGTTATTTCTTTTGCAAATGTTTTTTAAAATCCCAATACTCCAGTGGCCACTCTTGAGCTTCTGATACATGATGGCACATGTGCAAGACAGTGCCCTTGCTCAGGGGAAATTTGAATTAGATGGTTTTCCATGATATAATATCCAGAGTTTAAAGGGGGAAGAACCCACACAAGTGAGAGAAATATAAAGAACTCAGAAGTAAAAAATCCTAATTTAGATTAGATAGAAGGATCCTGGGATAAACAGTATTTCCTGGCAGAAGGAAAGTTGACTGGAGATCAAAGTTCATTTTGGGAAAGTGTAACTATTTCAAGTAAGACAGGTCTCCACTCCAGCAGAGGAAATTAAATCAAAATTTAAAAATCAAAGGAAGGTTAGGAAATGGAAAATCCATGTCACTGAAAAGAGGAAGAAATTATTATCAAGGAAAAAAATCTCTATTTAATCCCTGGTTTATCTCTAGTTAATTTTTTGATAAGACTGATTATGGAACTGATTTGATATTTTATTGAAAAAATATCTGGAATATAATTCACTCAAGAAACTAGGATGATCCCAGAAGATTTTTTTTTTTTTCCAACAATCATCTATTCACTCTCAGAGGAGTGTTTAAAATGTAGTTTGAGTAAATGCATGTTACGTGCATGTTCAATCCATCTACTTTGGGTAGCTCAAGCTGTCTCACTTCACAACTCCCATTTCATTCTTGAGCCCATTTCTTACCTATCGAAGTTCTTTTCAGGGATGTTCCAGCAATTATTTCACAGTATGTTATTTATTATGAGGGCCCTTTTCAAAGCTAGGTTGCTGGCTCTGATGATATACACGCAAACACACCTACACACACCCACACTCTCAGCTCCTCTCTTTCTTTGTCCCTGCGGTTATTCTGACCCAAGCCATACTCACAATGTTAGTGACATCTGGAGAGGCTCCGTTCTGCAGCAGAAGGAGGACAATGTTCAAGTGGCCCATGAAGGCAGCCACATGTATTGGTGTGAGGCCAGACTGCGAAACAAAGCAACAGCAGTTTTACTCCTCTGCACCGGTGGGGCTTTGGGGCTTCTTCAGATAAATACAACTTGGTGAAGAGGACAGAAGATGGGTGAGAGGAAGGGTAGGAGTAAGAGAAGGAATGTTTCGTGATGAGCTGAAACATTTTTCTACCTCTGTTATAGCTTGGATTGAAGCCCCATATTTCACCAGCAGTTCCATGACTTTGATGCGGTTTTTCTTGCAGGCAATGTGCAGTGGAGTAAAACCATTCTGTGCAAAAGACAATCAAGTTAGTTGAAAACATGCAGAAACGATTCTCACACAACTCCATGCTGGCACATTGCAGGCAATAATGTTACATCGTCACAAAATGTCATCATTTCTTCAAACTCTGTAGGTGTCTGAATTTGGAAAGAAAAGGGGCGGTGTATTCCTATGGACACTGGATTTTGCTTCCTTGTGTCGTCGGGCCTGTTCTTAATTCTGTTTGTGTGCTTACAAAGCAAACAAAAAGAGAAGAAAAATACACAGGCCTACTCTTCAGAGAAGGAAAAATAGAGGGGCAATTATATTTTAGATATTCTTGGATGAAATGACTTGAAGATGCCTTGAAAATAAGAATGTGTTTTCATGATGAAGAGCCATTCTCAGAGCATAAGAATTGCTTATTTTTCTTTGCAAATCTTTGACAACTGCCTTGAAAGTAATGTTTCAGCTCTGCTATCCTTTTCTTTAGAGATGAAGTGTTTCAAATTACCAGAAATTATTACTTATGTTATAAATTTATATCCCGAGGTTGTTTTTCTATTGAAAATATTTATCACATATATGCCAATCAGACACATTTCATGTCATAAAGAAATGACTAAGTTCCTGAATATTTTCAATAAAAAGGGAGAATTTCTGGGATCATTACAAGCGGATACCTCTGAGAGGCAAGGGAAGGTGGGAAGATGATTATGAGGTACTTTGTAACTTTGCAAACTAGGTGAATGTCCAGGAACTGGAGAAATTATGTGAAATTTTAATTAATCCCAAGGTTAAACATTATATGTTATATTTGTCATCTTTTTATTTGAACAATGACCCTTTATTGAGTTATATCTATTCTGCCAGTTAACAGTTTTACATGTCCCAATGGGTAATGATCATCAATCGACATTTTTATATGTTAGCAGTTCTCAGGAAAACACATGGTTTTATTTAAGCTAATAACTTCTTATCCTTCACAGTGGAGTGATAAACATAATTAGTTCATTGAGTCATTTCACCTATTTATAGACTGTATAACAAGCCAGATATAAATAGCCACATGAACATGTAGCACTTAAAATATATCTGCAATTATTAGATTGTGATATTTTATAAGCTTATTGAGCTCTATTCAATTAAAAATTAATACTTCATTTCCCTATGAAAAAATGAATACCATCACCTAATTGTACCTTTGGGGGTATATTTATTTCCTATGTAATTATTAATAAATTGATTCCAATGGAAAATTTCAAATAAAAATAATAATTCATATTCAATGATATAAATGATTTTTCTCAACTTACATACTAATTAGAGAGGAATCTGCACTGACATAAATCATTTAAACATGTGGAAAAAGGATTTGCTTTTAGTTTGAGAATTAGGATACAAGTTGCATGAATTAGTACATGCCTAAAACTTCCAATGATTACTGTTAGAATACAAATGAAGCAAGGAAGATTTATTTAATATTAGATCTTGGGAGACACAGAAGCTAATCTAAGGACTGCCTCTTGCAGTTTTCTCTTGAGCAATTCTTGGAATGGTTTCTATAAAATGCTTCCCAAAGAGACAGTACACCAGGCATCACTTTTCTATTAACCTATGGTTGGGTAATCAGGTCAAAAAGGAAAATCTGCATGTGAACTTTCACAGGCTTTTATTTTATACTATCCTATGTATTATATATAGTCATTACTTTACTCTTTCTTTTTCCCAAAAGAGATTAATAAAGTTCAACACACCTGTATTCTGACTCTATTTAATATCTAGAGATATCTAGAACATTCCTTTTTTTTCTTTTCTATTTTCCATTTAATATCACTTATTATTCCAGAACTTTGTATCTATCTGTTTGCAATTCACTCATCTCAGGAATGTTACCTGGGTGCTCTCTTAAATCTATCCTTGCTTACTATCATTTAACAGCAAACTATGAAGGCATGAAGTTGGCAGGCAACTTGTGGGAGGTGACAAACTGACAAACTCGCAGTACTAACTATATATCTGTAACCATGCATTGCTGGTGTAGGCACCACTGGTCAATCAATGTGGATTTTGTCTCAATCTGTATTCAGTAAATGTGGATTGGGCCAGGTTTACCAGGGCTCTGGCGTTGGGGTTGGCTCTCTTGTCCAGAAGGAGTTTGGTTACGCGGTAGTGGCCACAGTGTGCAGCAACGTGGAGGGCCGTCAGGTAGTCAAGAGTGACATCATCCACAGGTGCTTTGTGCTGTAGCAAATGCTTCACACATTCCACATGGTCCCCCTGTGCAGCCATGTGAAGTGGAGACAGCCCATTCTGTATGTTAAAACAAAGCAGAACTATGTTTACCATTTCAAAAATGACTTTAAGTTTGTGAAACACAGCAGAGTCAATCCTTGATCTCTAACATAAGTGATAGGGGGGAAAATAATATTGATTTGATGTCTGCATAAATAACAGATTATGTTCAATGGAAAGGAAAGTATAATTGTACTACTCTTAGGTAAAACACATATTAACATGCTTTTCATGAGTAATATATATGGCAATAATATATGTGGCAATGCA
Source organism: Spermophilus citellus (assembly GCF_964194105.1). NCBI lineage: Eukaryota > Metazoa > Chordata > Mammalia > Rodentia > Sciuridae > Spermophilus > Spermophilus citellus. Next base: position 93,899,027 of record NC_138189.1, read on the forward strand.
GCCTGATTTTATAATTATTAGGGCAGTATTAAATCTATAAAAATAAGTGATAGCTAATGTTTAAATTATTTGCATCCAGTTCCATACACAACAGTCGACATTCAATTAATCTCTCTGCCAGCACTTCATCTGTTATAGAGGGGGAGGTAAGTGAAGGAGGAACAAGTGGATGTTTCACGGAGGTAAAGAAACTGATCAACTCTTGGTTTTACGCTGCTCTGAAATTCCGTGATTCCATTTTCCAATAATATTATGAGTCTTATTTGGGGCTTGAACCCTAGAGGAACGTGAAGCCAATGTGGACCATGTATACTGACTTCACAATTTTGAATTTGAGGATCTGAATTTGTCATCATGTATACTGTCCTAAGCAACTTTAACCTTAATTCTTGTCTATCTTTCCCACCAGCAGAAATATAAGATAGCAGTGCTACGCACTGTTAATTACCAGTAAGTAAGTAAGTAAGACTCTCCTTTTATTGAAAACACTAAATAAATAAACTGTATATGTAATATACCTGTGTATATGAAATATATGCAAAACCAGGAAGTAAACTAGATTTAAGCAATATTTAGCCATTCAACAGACTGTACCATTAATTTTTCTTATTAACCAACTCTAATATAGTCACTAGAAAAATGATTGTTGATGAAGTAACCACACTTTGGTAATAATTACATTCAAGAAAGTAAAAATTGTGTCTGGATAAGATGCCAGAAGAGACCCACACTCCAATATTCTCAATAAGAAGGACAATTTCAACAGTGAGAAATGACTAAAAACAAATGGATTAAAGTCCTGATTACCATAGTTAGTGGGTGATAGAGTTCAAGTGACTTAAAAATAATATTTTTCATTGTTTCTAAAATAATCTTTATCCAAAATTATTGCTTCTATATGTAGAAAGCCATTAATGAACAGAGAAAATAGAAGCACATTAATAAGAAATTATCCATGCTTTAGAGACAAAGATAATGTCTAAGTGAAGGACAAATACAAGTCTTATTATTTGGACTGCAGTTTTAAATATTTCTCCAAAATTTTATTATTCTTTGATGCTACTTTATTCACTTGAGATATGTAGAAAATAAAATATTCACCATTATAATCCTTTATTTTACTTTAGTTTATTGAGAACCTACTCAAGTCCCTATTCAAGTATTGGATATACACACAGACAGGGATGCTCATCTTCATCAAGGTTAACTTCTAGGTTGGAGATAGATATATAATTCAAAAACAATGAAGATTGAAATTAAAATATTTCACATGTTGAATCATCATTGCATCAGGGAAATCCAAAGCAGAAAATGGCCAAGAGAGTTTGTGGGTGTGAATGAAACAGTGTTAGGGTGGCCATAAATGATCTTACTGAGAAGGTGAGTTTCGACAAGATGAAGATAAGAGAGCTGGCGTTATTGATTTGGGGAAAGAGCATATGAGGCAGAAGAAAAATAAGTGAAACATGCTGTTTTGGGACTACAGCTGGCATGATAGATCAATAGGCAGCAAAGAAGAGAATCATGTTGCTTACATGATTTAGGAGGGAGAGGAATTGAGAGAGGTGAGAAACCTTGCATGTCAGAACAGGGAATTCGACTTTATTCAGATGAGATACTGCTCAAAGAATTAGGGCAACAAGATTGCAGTGATCCTTGTATTAAGAACACCATTGTCTGGTTTGTAAATTAAAAAAAAAAAAGAATAGACTGGGCTAGAGGGAAAAGAAGAAAGGTCAAATTGGGGTCTCTTGCAACCATCCAGGTGGGATGGTGACTAGTAGTAGTGAGATTGTTGAGACGCTCCTGGCTTAATGACACATTTTAAAGGAGAAAGCTATAGTGTTGAGGGACTGAATTGGAGAGTAAGAGAGGGTTCCAGCATGATGTGAGGCATTTGGCCTAAGAAACTGGAAGAACGGGATGGCTATGAATTGAGATAAGAGACGCTATAGGAGGATATGGTTAGGAGTGGGGAAAATACCAGGAGCTCAGTTTTGAACTTACTAAATTTGAGACGCCCAGTTGATAGTCTTGGTGACTTGACATCAACATATGGAATTTTAGATATATATATTTGTGTCTCATCAGCATGAAGATGCTATCTAAAGAGTTCATATGGAGTGAGTACAAATAAACAGAGGAAAGACACAAAGACTGAGCTCCAGAAGTTCTAACGTTCAGAGACCTGAGAGTTGAGGAGGAACTCATTAAAGAGCTTAAGAAGTGAAAGCCAGAAAAACAGAAGGAAATCCAGAAGAATGTAATTTCTTAGAAGGCAAATAAGGAAGGTGTTTTGAGAAAGGAGTAGTAAGAAGTTGTGTTAGATGATAGTAACAGAAGAGAACATAGACCGTGTTAGTTCTGATTGAGAATTGAGGGCATAAGATGAAGAGAGACAAGGGAAGCTATGACTGAATGGCCCACCAGAATAAGAAAATTTGGGCAAGTGGGTTCTGGATAAAGTGAGCTGAAATATAAAAGGGGGTGGTTTGGAGTTGGGAAGGCTAGAAACAGAAATAATAGAAGGTTTACAGTTATTGCACCAAGAGGCCAGGTAGAAGAATCATCTATTGCTCTTATCAAGATCATTAAAATCACCAAGAATTCGAAATGCATTGTGGTAAAGATTCATTTTGCTGAGAGCTAGAAATTTGAAAGACTGGGGGGAGGGGAGTTGTTTCAAGAAGGAATCATGGGTGATGCAAAACTGAGAGCTTTCATGGAGGAGGTGGGGAAAGCAGTCTGGTACCTCCCAGGTTAGAGGTATCATCTCACTCTGACCTGATTACTTCATCTTATCCATGTTCCTAATCCTGCACATAGCTCTACTCTTGGTAATTATCTCCTTGTCTATCTTTCCCACCAAAATTTGAACATCTTAAAGATGTAAATTGTGTATTATTCATCTTAATAGTCCTGTGGTGTGTAGAACGCTGCTTGGCACACTGTATTATCTCAATATGATAGTTGGATGCATGCTTGAGTGAATGAATATAATCATGTCATGAACAGTTTATGTTGGATCCTTATATCTGAATATCACTTGATTTTTCAGAAGGCCATTAAAATAACCCCCTCTTGGTTATCCAGGGTCTTCATTAATGATATGACAGTTATGGGAAAACACCATAGACAAGATTGTTTGATTTGTGGAATAAAATATCCGCATATCCTAAATTTGATATATGTTTTTGTTGGTTATAAAATGATCAGTCCAAAATTTTATTTCCACTTAAATTTCAACCAAACTTTTCATAATTATCTCTGCATTATCCATCCCCAAATTTTGCATCTTAAAATATATTTTTATAATACTTGCAGTATCAACATGATAATGCAATTAATTAATTCAGATAATTTATTTCTCTTTTTTTATATCTGATTCTAATCCACCTTTCCATGGCTGGTTAGACACATCTTTAAAGATTTGATTCTCTCTTTCTCTCTCTGTCTACACACATACACACACACACACACACACACACACAGATTAATATTTTAAATAATTTGTTAAATCGATTGCTCTTATAAAGGTCATTAAAACCAAGAATTCAAAATGAATTGTGATAAAGATTCAGTTAACTGAGAGCTAGAACTTTGAAAAACTGAGGGGGAGTTGTTTCAAGGAGGAATTGTGGGTGATTCAAAACCAAGAGCTTTTATGGAGGAAGAGGGAGGATGGTCTGGTACTTCCTAGATTAGAGGTATCATCTCACTTCAACCTGATTACTTCATCTTTTCCAATACAATATAAATATTTAGATATATATTTAAATGAGTAATTTAGTTTGTTCTGAATGATTTTAACTAAATAGTCAATTGAAATATAATATAAATTGAAAAATATTTGCTTGTGTCAGCTGCCTTAGTTTTTTTAATTGAACCAAGTACAAGCATCAGTTGATATCAATCCTGTTTGAGGGTGGGAGGTGGGGAAGAAATGAGGAAAAACATAAGAAGTGTACTTGGTCTAAATTGGTGTTATAGTTAATGATCCAAAAGTTGTTGCATATCCCATTATATAATTCTGGATGATTAACATCAATCTGTTTCATGATATTTTCTGATAACCCAAAGTAAGGCTAGATAATGGCGAACTACACCACAATAAAGCTTTTAAACTACATTTGATAATTAAAACCTCCAACAAACCAACTAACCATGTGGTTCTTATTTATATAGAAAAGGATTTACTTCATGTTTAAGCATATTAACAAAATAAAACAAAAAATACTAGAAGTATTATGCCATAAGAATAATATGCTTGTTGATTGGTTCTTTGTAGGTGGACAATCTTATGTTTTCTGTATCATACTCCTAATCCAAATGAAATCAACCAAGACCATTAAGGAATTATTTTACTAGTATTGCCTAAAAGATAAAAATTATATGCAAAAGATCCATCTTATATTGCTATTTGTGTTCCTTTAAAAGATATTTATATATTTTTTATGATTATCTCAGAGAATCAAAAATTTAGACTCACAGAATATAAAATATATTCTAATTTTTATATGATATCCTTATTTATGTATAATTATATAGTTTTTACCTGTAGTAAGTACAGCAAAATATGGGAAGAACCTGGAGGTATACACTTTTAATACAACTTAATTGCATGGATATGTTCATTTTAATAACTTTAAATTGATTTGATTTATATTTCTTATTTTGAGTATACATGTATTGAGTAACTAGAAAATGCTTAACTGATTCTTTAACTTCAAAAAGAAAATAAATTTCTACAAAGTGACACAAAGGGTATCCTGGATCCCTTCTCACCCATAATGACTCACCTTCGTCCTTGCCAGCAAGGGAGCACCTCGTTCCAACAGAAGTTCTACCACTTGGTCATGCCCACTTCGCGCAGCACAGTGAAGTGGTGTCAACCCATCCTGCCAAAAGAATTAAAGAATTAGGGCTGAGTTCACTTTTTTCTTTTCTTTTTAAACTGAGACTACATCTGTTGTTTAAGAAGCCCTCTCTCGGGGCTTCTTAAAGTAACAGAACTGCAAATAGGGAAAAAGAGATGAGTGAAAGAGAAAACAAGATGGAAAGGGTATTTCACAAAGAGAAATAGAAAACCAAAGGCAAAACAAGCAGGAGGAGGGCAGGAGAAATCCTATGTGTGGGGTTTCACTGGAACAAAACCGGCTTCTGGCCATGTGTTTGCTTTGTCATGAAGAAATAACGCATTTTGCATTTGTTGAACTTGAAAACCCTGCTCACCTGGAATTACAACTCAGGAAGACATCAAGTTATACTCTTTTCATTTTGGTTATCCTAACACAACTTTCACCTGATAATTCTTACAATTTGTCCATATATATCCTACTTCTTTAATAAATTTTCCTAAATTGCACCCAGATGCTTGTGAATTGGAAGGGAAGGTTTGTTATGTTTGTCTTTGTCAGATTCTTCCAAGGATTTCCAACATATCTTACATAATTATATGATTATTTACATCATTACATAAATATTTAAATAATTGTTTCCCAAAGATAAAATTTATTAATAGTAGAATTAAAACTATGTCAAATAGAATGTGGTACAGCCATATATTATTTATAAAATTTTCTGACGTGAAAACTTTCGAGATAGGTTCTGATTCCAGAACAATTCCCAAGTGCACTGTCTCTGTTTTATTTTCCTCCGGAAGCATGGCAAGGACAAAAGGCAGGGTATGTAGGGAATATGAGGTGAAATACAAGGCAAAAGCATTGTAAGGAACAAAGAGCAAGAAGTGAGAGAGAAAATGGAATCCTGAATGTATAATTAACCCACTAAGAAAAAAAATAGAGATTATCCCTTGAAAGAGGTGGAGAAGGCAAGTAGCAATCCAAAAGAACCAAGTAAGTGTATTTCCAAGGCTTCAGTTCAGAGGCTCCAGAAGGATCCAATTCATCCAGCACTGTGACAGTCTATCTTTTTTGTCTCTTCTTCCAAGACCACCTTTCCAGGTAATGCTTTACTCTTAATAAAAATAATTCCTCTGAGTTATAACATTTCATTCTGGTATAATATTCTGGGATTTCCATGCTGGATATTTTTCATTTGCCCCTCCAGATCCACACTCTGCTGTATCCTGACTGACTCTAGGCTGCATCAGTGAGCTACCTTGCCCTCTGGCATCTGCCTGGCCAATGGGAAAGGCAGCAAGACATGGATGGGGCTCTCCAAGGGATCTCCCAAGTCTGGCTGTGTGCCTTTACCAGATGCTGGAAGCCACCCGTGAATGAACCCAGTGGGCATGAAAGCCACTGGATGGGAAAGTCTGGTATCTGGTAATTCCCAACTGCACTCCCAGCATCACTCCTGCTGGTTTGATATCACCCATTACATATTAAAATTGACCTAGTTCTGTCAGGTTCTGCACTACACTGGAGATGGGGTGACCTGCTGCAGCCACATGGCCACACAGCATCTCAGAGATGGGCGTGGCTGCCAAGATGCCAATAAACCTGTTGACTGCAAGACACCATGAAGCAAGACTCCACCCACTGAAACCTTATCCCTGCCTTTGATGTACTCTCTCTTATATAAAGGATCAGAGCCATTTTCTAGTCATTCAGTTCCAGCTCCTATGTGGACTAGAGAACCTATTAGGAGCTCCACTTTCCCTTTCAAACTTAATTTCTGGTTTTGTCTCTTATTTCTTTGCTAATTATTTCAGACTTTCATTTTCTCAAGTAGCTCATCACCTTCTGAGCAGGGAACTATGTTAGCGGGGCACCCAGCACCCCACCATAACCAAAGGTTAAACTCCTGCCAAAGCAGCCTTTCCATATGTGTCTCTCCTTCGTGGTCTGGGGGCCTCTTCTACTCCTCCTCTTTCAGGTCTGTGATGACTAGCTTCTAGAGTCTACACTATTCTTTGTGCCCTCCCTACAGACTACCCACGACATTATAAATAGACCCTTTAATAAACTCTAATCAAATGATCAGTTTGAGTGTGCCATCTGTTGTTGGCTAAGACCTTGTCTGATATTTAAATGTATTTAGCTCGTATGAAGACACTGAATAACTAAAAGATTTTGCAACTTGGGGTACAGGAGAACTAGCATGACAAGATTTCCTTTCCAGAAAAAAGTACTTACCATAGGTGGGATTCCACATTTTTTTAATGAATTTACCAGATAGGAGTCTATAAAGAAAAGTGTGCTGGCAAAATGATTATGCTTTTGTGTCTTGATAACAGTACCCTGCTGAAACTACAGAGCAACAGTTGCTATAAAAGCTATACAATAATTGGGTATAGTATGACTGCTCACATTCTTGGTGGATGCTGCAATTGATATCTTGAGTTTGAGGAATTCCATGTAGTGGGTAGAGCATCCAGTGCAATGAGTCACAGAGACCTGGGGAAAATCTCAGATCAGATGCCTGGGGCACCTCTCCTTAAGACTCAGCTTCATCACATATAAAACTGGAATGATTTTTCCTGCCCTGTTTAACTTACAGCATTGTATGGAAGATGAGGTAGGAGATGGTGCCTTACATCACTTTTAGAAAATGTGGAATGCTGTTTTCTGTGAATTCCATGGAATGGTCATTGTGTAATCATGTGGAAACCTCAACATGATTGTTATCCCAGGATAACAATGGGAACATCATGGAGAACATTAAGATGCCTAGAAGAACATTAAGGAACAATATGGATTAGATTAGTTCTAAATCTTATGTTTAATGATGCAATGTGTCTGTTCTTATAAAAGACGTGTGAATGATGATCTCAAATTCAAGTTGCTCAATATGCTCAATCTGAATAGAACTTGAATCTTTTCTACAAAGTACAGTATTGAGTTAATGCTGAAAAAAATCTTGCCCTAGTTTTGTATTCTGATATTTTTACTTAAATTTTTAATCCTGAATTTGAAAATTATGCTTTTGTCTCACTCTCCAAAATCCCCTTCCTTTTTGTTCCTTTTTTTTTTTTTTCACTAGGAGCAGTTCATTCCACATGGATGTGCTACCACCATGATGTGGATAACTCTGACAGGAAACGATCAATCCACATTGCTGGGTTACCATCTATTTAGTTGGTAACGCCGCACTAGCTTTTTAGAGCCATTTCTTTCTTATCTTTTCCTTTCCTCCCTGTCTGCGTAGGTCATTGTAGCAATAGCTCCTAAAGTCCTTTTATTATAATAAAATGTTAATAACTAAGCTGTGCATTCTGGTCATATGACTTAACTAGGTTGAAATTCATTTTTCCCTTCTGGTAGTCTCATTTTTCAAATGAATACCTGTTAATTTCAGCATATTTTCTTACCAATAAAAAAATTATATGTTTCACAAGTTGTTAGGAAGATGAAATAAGATGATATTCGTAGAGGGCTTAGTAGGGTGCCTAGAACATCATGTGCATGGGCCATTATTATTATGATTTTAATAGTAGCAAGGGTGATCCCTCTTTCTGATATGATTTTTTGTTCATTATCCTTTAATTTTTTATACTTTCATTGTTTTCATTGAAATCCATAATTCAATATTTTAAACATAATCTTCACATGGGGCCTCTCCACATCTAAATAATAAATAAGTTTAAAAACAACAACAAAAAAAATAATGCCCTTAATAAAGCCTGAATTAACAAGTTCATTTTAACTATTTCTAAAATTTATGTTTCAATATTAAAATGAGGATTTTTAGACACTAGAAAAGGGATCTGGTTAAAATTTCTCTGAATTACATAGTAGAACCTTGTCAGTGATGAGAATGTCATCAAGATGCAAATGTGATATACAAAATTTCAGAGTATTCATGGTCAATTTGATTGCTAGAGGAAATTGAGAACTCTGTAACAAAAATGAAAAAGTGATATAATCTTAAATTTCATGTATAGAAATTTTATTATATAATCTAAAATGAAAGTAGGAACAAATTAAATATTTTTATTTAAAAATACATTTTAAAAGAACAAAAGAAAAAGCAAGCTACTATTCTATTTTAAACATTTTTTATTTTATTTATTTATTTTGCAGTACTGGGAATTAAGCCGAGGGTCTTGTGCATGCTAAGCAAGCACTCTACCACGGAGCTGCACCCCTGGCCCTTATAGTCCATTATTTTAGTAATCAAATAGGATATCTCCAGAATTGTCCTCTCAATTCCAGACCATAGTCTTGGTCCCATTTACCTCCTATTTGAGTTTGTCTTTGATAACAGGGATATAGTTCTTCTAGCTTCAGCCAGAATGAAAATAATTTAACAGTACTTTTAATATCCTACCACTTAGAGTAGAGTAAGTATTTGAACTTAAGGGGGAAACATTTTGGTACTATTCCATATTGTGCACAATACTGTACTATTCCATATTGTGCACAATCTTGGCATGTGCTGAAGCCAACTAGCTCACACTGAGCAGAGAGAGCTAATTTCTGTATATCTCTTCCCAATTCTGCATTTAGGGATACCATATTGGTAGCTAAATTGACCATGGTGGAGCTATTTATACCAAAAAAAAACCCAGGAAACACTGTGAATCAAGATTTTTGTTTTCCTTTTGCTTTTCTGAGAACCTGTAATTAAACTTTTAACAGCACACTGCTAACCTCGTCTCTTGGGTATTGGGAACTTTGCATCTCTATGAATACAGAGATCTAGTCTATTTTGTTAACTTGTATCTTCTGGGTTCACAGTACCAGGAATTCAATAACTATGTTTTGAAAAAATGAAAGAATAGAATGTCCTCGCAATCCACACAATCAGAAAATCTTTCTTTTTAAAACCCTGAAAGTAATTTATTTGCTGTATCTAACTATACCAAGTGAAAAATGATCCAAATATTCCATTCCCAGCCTCCTAACACAGTGGATTTTTAACTGGCAAAATGAATAAAATGAGGGTAATTAGTTAAATGACAGAACTAGCATAAGAATCTATTTCTCTTCATTTCTTAGTCCTCTTTTTGTAAGTACTAAGAATTGTTTGTTGGAAGGTAAACTTTTTAATTGTATGGCATGTAGATAAGCTACATAAATTAGAGCATCTTTTAAAGAGCTAAATAAATATTGTGGTAATCAATGATAATAAAATCAACTGCCTGAATAATGAATGAATACTGCAGAAAAGTATTAATAAAAGGAATGTACAATCTTAGCATATTGGCCAAGGTAACAAATTTTTGCATTTGCAAAGTGCTCTTCCTCTAGGTAATCTCAGGTGTCTTATAGGGAAAAAAAAGTCAGAATAAGGGAGAAACAGTGTTGATGGTTATGTTAGTAATATAGCATTGTGTTAGGAATGTTAGTAATGGTGATAGTAATAGAGGAATATGCAGAAACTCTTTTGCTTTAAATATAAAGAGCAAGGGTGTAAAGCATGCAGCTCTGGGAGTTCCAAATTGTATGTGCCCACAGCATAGCAAGGGAAGTGACATGCCTACAAGGCAAAGGTAGAACCACATGAAACACTGAGGCAAAGACACTGGACACCACAACAGAGCTCCTGACAGATAAAACAAACTACTCCAGTGTGGGAAGCCATTCTAACACGTGATTGGGTGACTCCCGTTAAGGGCCTGAGGCGCTTTGGCTCTGTTGAAGCTTTCCCGACCCTTTCCTGATGAGAGAGCCCATCCGCGTGGGGGTGTGCCTGACCACTGACCCCGGGGACCCAATCACTGACCCTGACCTTGGAGTGCAGCCCCCCCTCAACCTTCATTGGATGGAATTCTCCCCTGAATCTCTTGTTCCCCAATAAAGGGCTACTCCCAGGCGTGTTTACTCTCTCTCTCTCCTGCTAGCCCTGAGTAATCCTCGCTGCCCTGCTGGGCGGCTAGAGGTGGGAACCAGAGAGGTGAGCCGTCTGGGACCTAGCAATAGAAATAAGGTAACTGAGTTTGTGTGTTTTATTTCGATCTCTTCTAACTAACTTTATGCCTAGAACCTCATTAATGAAACCATTGTGCAGGCCACGTGGTAGACTCCAGAATTCCCATGTAATTTGACACAGCCAGCTTGAACCAAATGTCCTGGAGAAATGAGATTTAGAAAGCAATATTCTGCAAGAGTATCTAACACCAGAATTTGTAGTCCACAATGGGCGTACCTTCTGGAGACTTAAAGATGGTGAGATTTATTTAAAAATATTTTCTTGCCTCAAGATGTGCAAGGGTACTAGATGTAATCCTTATTGCTTGGACTAAGAACATGAAGTTCCAGAATTAATCAAAATAAAGAGAAAATATTACAAGAGACATGTTTTTTTATTTTTTCTTTTTTGATACCAGGGATTGAACCTAGGAGCACTTAACCATGAGCCACATTCCCAGTCTTATTTTGTGTTTTATTTACAGACTAGGTCTCACTGATTTGTTGAGGCTGGCTTTGAACTCGCAATCCTCCTACCTTAGCCTTCTGAGCTGCTGGGATTACAGATGTGTGCCACCATGCCTGGCACAAGTTATACATTCTATCCATTAACTTTCATAGCCTTTTTAATACCACATATTTCAAAATTTTCATATTACAGGAATATTTAAAGTTTTTTGCTAAAGTCAATGATTAACCTAATCTACTTCAATAAACCTAATATTAACTCACTAGATTATATTTAAGCAAATAATTGCATATAATGTCAGCAATATTATTAAAAAATTACAAGTAGCTAAGTCATTTACCCATTCCACATTTTTAAAGAAGGCAAATAAACAGCTAAGAATTAATTCTCATACAACTTTATGAGGTAGAAAGTAGTATTAGTTTAAATTCAGAGAAGATCAGTACACGGCAATATTATTCATATTAGAAAATTATGCAAGTAGAGACTGAAATCAATCAGTGTCTTTTTCAGAATCTGTCCTAGTAACAATTGTACTTTACTGCTCATCATATTATCTGATTTATTGGGAATACATTAAAAACACCGAATGACATTTTACTCAAGTTTGAAATGAATGAAGGATAGCATATCCATCAAGATGATATTCAAGTAAATGTACAAAATAACAACTTTTGTTTTTGTTGTTGTTGTTGTTATTGTTTTGGTGTTTTGTCTGTTTTTGTCCTGGAGATTGGACAACTGTATTTTTTTAATAAGCATAATAGCAAATCTCCTGTTAAGATTAGTCTAACAAAATCACTTAAGAAAAATGATGTAAGGGGCTGGGGTTGTGGTTCGGTGGTAGAGCACTTGCCTAGCACTGAGTTTGATCCTCAGAACTACATATAAATAAATAAAATAAAGGACCATTGACAACTTAAAAAAAAAGAAAGAAAAATGACTTAGGAATTGATGTTAGAAACAAGATTTTCAGCATGTATTAAAATATTTTGTGTAAAAGTCACATTCTCATAGCCCAATATTTTCTAACAAATTTGGGTTCTTATTTATAATTATCCAAAAGAGAGATGTGTAAGTTCAATCTTTGATCTTTGTTCCCAGAAAATCAGTAAGACAAAAAAAAATGTGAAACTATTACATTGAGGGGCTAACATTCTGTTTTCAGGCATTTCTGAGCAAATACTAATTTCACTTTATGATATGAAGCCTTTAAATATTGTATGAGATTTAAATCAAATCCAAGGTAGCAATTTCCTTGAAAACACACTGTCTGTGTTTACTGACTAGTGTTTTAAGGTGATTGGTAAGAGGATAGAAAGAAATTATAATGGAAGTAAATTGAAGAACAGAGACACTCACCCTAGTTTTGGCATCGATCTGACCACCTCGATCCAGTAAGAGCTTCACCATGTTTGTGTTTCCCCTTTTGGAAGCCACATGCAGAGGAGTAATTCCATTCTACACCAAGGAAAGACAAAACAGAGCAAGTTGGGTATGACGGCATGATAGCAGGGACTTGGTGTCAAAGGGCACAAAGGGCACAAATGACCACCTGGAAATTTGACCCATGGTTTCTACTGTTTCAATATCTTTGATTTTTTTTAAGGACCAAAGAAGCACACAAACTACAAAGCACTATTGTTAGAGAATACAAAATGGAATAAAACAGCATAAACTATCAATAGCTATGAGTGTACTGAACGTACACATTACAGTGAGTAGTAAAAGGGAGAACTTTGGTGTAGTAGAAACAAAAGCTCAAATTCTATTTAACATAGATCCCTAGGATAAAGTCTTTTTGATAATATCCATGCTCTTAAAAAGTCTGGGATCTCAAAGTTTTCTACACTTAGAAATAGAAGTACAGCTAGATTAGACAAAGGGGAATGAAGGGGAGGGAGGGGAGATGGAAACAAGAAAGACGGTAGAATGAATTGGACATAACTTTCCTATGTTCATATATGACCAGTGTAACTCCACATCATGTACAACCAAAAGAATGGGAATTTACTCCATGTATATATAATATGTCAAAATACATTCTACCGTCATGCATAACTAAAAATAACAAGTTTTTTTTAAAATAGCATACAAATATACATATTAATATCCAATGGAAAATGATTCTTATAAACATATTTTTTAGAATAATTCAGTAAGAAAGGCAACTTGAAAACAGCACAACATAGTTCCAGTGCAGAAAACTTCTTAGGAGAAAAACACAATAAAAATTATCACTATGGTAAGAATATGTACCTTATTTTGTCATACTTTTTTGAATATTCAAATCTTGCATTAATTGATTTATACTATATACTATCACATATGTGAATTTTATCTTTCATGTAAATGAATTATTTCCATACCATTAAGCAGATAATACTCCATGTTATTTCTGTTTCTATATTTTAGTCAGACTCTTCGTATGAATGAATTCTCAATTCATTAAACAAAAAATTTCTCTGTCAAATTGCGTGCCCTCTTATTACTGTAACACATACTACCTATATATTTATGTATAATATTCCATTGTTTATTAACTTATAGCTGATTATTCATCATTTTCAGAATGATCTTTAAAAATAACTGCTCAAGCTGTTGTCAAAACTAATAGTCTCCTATTGCAAATAGCTTGTGTGCATGTGAATTTAGGACATTCCTATTTTTTACTTGTTGAATCCCAAGAACTTCTTGTGATATAAAAAAAAAAGTAAAAGGAAAATCTAGTACCTTTTAGGAAGTTCCAAGAAAGGGGAAAAAATAAAAATAAAATCTTTAAGAAAGCCATTAGTGTTCACTTTTACTTTCATAAAATACCAATTTATTGCTGCCTAAGATATGAAACTATTTCAATCCATACCCTGGCTGTGAAGTCCACAGCAGCTCCCCGGTTTAGAAGAAGAGTTGCCACATTGACGTTTCCATAGTGTGCAGCTATGTGCAAAGGAGTAAAACCACTCTGTGGAAAGAAAAGAAATGGCAGTTGACAAAGCATTTCACTTTTTATGCTGTGGTCACCAAACCAATGAAGAAAATCACATACTTTACCGCTTACCTAATATATGAGAAACATAATTTAGATAATAAATGCTTTAAAAAGACTCTTCAAATTGTAGTGTTATGTGGTGATAGTTACATAAAGAGGTAAATGCGCAATATATAGTTATATAAAGAAATAAATATTCTACATTCACTGGTTTCATTATTTTTAATTATCACAAATGTTTATCTATTTATCAGATTTGCTTATTCCAAACCATATTTCTTGAATTGATTTAGCATAATAGAGAAAAAAAATGTGATTAAAAAACATAAAGTTTCAGCCATAGAATTAACACATTGTGAATTTTAAAAATGTGGTTTCCTTGGGAGAAGGTTTCAAACCTGTGTTTTTGTTCTTGATTTGTAAAATAGCATTGGTTGACATTATGTCTTTGGAACTGTGAAAATTCTTACAAATTCCTGTCATGGTATTTCCATATCCTTACAACTGATTAATCAGGCTATGTTTTATAATGAAAAAAAAAATTTTAAAGAAAAATTAAATAATATACTTGGTAGTAATACGAATACAAAATAAAAGTTCAGCATAGTCCAATTTTGAATGCTAATTAAACTAATTTTTATTAATAAAATATGATTAAGGCAATCAGGTTAGATCAATTATACAGGCATTAGAAAATTATTTATTCTGAAAATGTTCAAAAAATAACATCTGAACTTTTTATGTAAAGAAAAGTAGATATTTATTTATTTATTTATTTATTTATTTATTTATTTATTTATTTATTTTTGGTGAAATTTTGCTTTAAAACTTTTGGCTAGGCACAGTAGCGCACACCTTTAATCCCAGCAACTCAGATGGCTGAGGAAGGAGGATTCTAAGTTCAAGGCCAGCCTCATCTATTCAGTGAGGACCTAAGCAACTTAGCAAGACCCTGTCAAAAAATAAAAAAATAAGAAGGGGGAATGTGGCTCAGAGTTAAGTGCCCCTGGGTAAATCGCCAGTAACCCCTGCTCCCCAAAAGACATTAATTATCACAATAGATGTCTTAACTCTTATTAAATTGCACAAAGATCTGATCATCTTCTTCACTCTATTTTCATTACTTAAAATAGTATTAATTGGCTATGACATCCTGCCATTTTCTGATTATTTTCTATTGTTCTTTATTATTTGAACTGAACTTTGATGTGTACCATATTACTTTAAAGAAATATTTTCTAAATTACAATCATTGTTTTTCTATTGAGTTGATATGTGGGTTTAGTGGTTTTGTTTTTAAAACACTCTCAATAAGTTCTCAGATAACTTAGGTAACAGAAATTTTTCTGCGCTATCAGCAACATTAACTGCAAATAATTTTTAACTGTAAAGAAGCAAGACCCAAAATGAGAATAGTGATTATCAATCCAAAATTCCACAACTGTGGTCAAGATATTTTTATTTTACATTTAGGTAATGCCAAAAAGTCATGTCAAAATGTTAAAAAAAAAGTCAGTCTACTCCAGATATCATTTTATAAAATGTCAAATTGTTGTATTTTAAAACATAATTGATTTTTTCATTTTTATCTTGATATTTCCTGTCACCCAGGCATATCCTGAACGTATGTCTATTATTCAAGTTATAATTTCAGAAAAACATACTGATTGCTGGTAGAACATTTTCAAATTATTCAAGTATAATAATATTAGTTTCTCATTTGCAAAAATAAATGAATTCATCGTCTGATACATCCTCATTGACCATCCAGGCTAATGCCTCAGCCTGTGAGTCTTGGAACAGCACAAGACTAACAGAAGCCCCCTCAGAGGACTCTTCCCTGATTAACAGAGAAGTGGGAGGCAGAGTTCACCCTTCCACAAGACTACAGATGGAATGATTCCTATTCTTGGTGCTCGATTAACTTAACAGAAATATTTATAACCAAGTACAATTCAATCCAAACTGCTGCTTTCAAATATGATAGTTAGAGCTAACACTGTTTTCAAAAACGTATCATATTCACCAAAGAGCATCTAAAAAATTAAATGTATTAAAATCAGTAATCAGTAATAAAGATCAATTTGTACAATTCCTATCTTGAATAATTTCACCAAAGTATTGATTTGGGGCCTCTGCTGTTTTTTGTTTTTGTCTCTGACCTAGGTTCCATGCATAGATATGGACCAAAAGAAGTGACACAAATAACTCAAGTCTGCTGCCATCTCAAAACAAAAATGTGTCGATACAGAAAATTATAGTTTTAGAAATACATCTCTATCGTTCAACACTAAGTGTGAATGTTCAAGGCTTCATAATCTCCATGAGCCCATAAGCCAGTAATCAAATAAGATGTTAAAGAATCCCTTCAGGGGCTTGGATGTATCTCAGTTGGTAGAGTGTTTGCCTCCCATGCACGAGGTCCTGAATTCAATCCCCAGCACCAAAAAAAAAAAAAAAAAAAAAAATTCCCTCACTCCAGTGAAAGTCAAGCTACATGATCAGCCACTTGCCTTTGAGTATAGAATAATATCCATAATATACTTTCAACAATGTTTCTGTTAGGGCATGTCTGCAGCAATGGCCAAAGAGAGACTAGACCCCCCCACAAACACACACACATATCCCACCCTGAGAGGTTTCAAAACTTATTACTCTTGTTGATTGATGTCATCTATTTTCATATGAGGACAATGATTTAATGGCAAGTGTTTTAAGACTTATATAAAAAAAGTAACTGCTTTGCACATGATATGCTCAATATGATTATTGATTACAAACAAAGTGATAAAGAAAAACGCATACAGGGGTAAAAAGGCAATTTCAATTAGGCAAAAATATAAAACATGGTAACAGAGAAACCTCTCTCATTTTCACTTCTCTAAACTTTAATCTGAGAATTCTCATTAAGAAATCAGGATCACATCTCTTCTTTGCAAAAAGTTAAGAGTAAAGCTCTCTTATTAAAATATGTTAAGTACGGGATGAAAAAGGCAATATTACAACAGACGCTTCAGAAATACAGAAGACAATTAGAAATTATTTTGAAAACCTATATTCCAATAAAATAGAAGATAGTGAAGACATCGATAAATTCCATAAGTCATATGATTTGCCCAGACTGAGTCAGGAGGATACTCACAACTTAAACAGACCAATATCAATAGATGAAATAGAAGAAGCAATCAAAAGACTTCCAACCAAGAAAAGCCCAGGACCGGATGGGTATACAGCAGAGTTTTACAAAACCTTTAAAGAAGAATTAATACCAATACTTTTCAAGTTATTTCAGGAAACAGAAAAAGAGGGAGCTCTGCCAAATTCATTCTATGAGGCCAACATCACCCTGATTCCGAAACCAGACAAAGACACCTCAAAGAAAGAAAACTACAGACCAATATCTCTGATGAACCTAGATGCAAAAATCCTCAATAAAATTCTGGCGAATCGGATACAAAGGCACATCAAAAAAATTGTGCACCATGATCAAGTAGGATTCATCCCTAGGATGCAAGGATGGTTCAATATACGGAAATCAATAAATGTTATTCACCACATCAATAGACTTAAAGATAAGAACCATATGATCATCTCGATAAACGCAGAAAAAGCATTTGACAAAGTACAGCATCCCTTTATGTTCAAAACATTAGAAAAACTAGGGATAACAGGAACTTACCTCGACATTGTAAAAGCTATCTATGCTAAGCCTCAGGCTAGCATCATTCTGAACGGAGAAAAATTGAAGGCATTCCCTCTAAAATCTGGAACAAGACAGGGATGCCCCCTATCACCACTTCTATTCAATATAGTTCTCAAAACACTGGCCAGAGCAATTAGACAGACGAAAGAAATTAAAGGCATAAAAATAGGAAAAGAAGAACTTAAATTATCACTCTTTGCAGATGACATGATTCTATACCTAGAAGACCCAAAAGGGTCTACAAAAAAACTACTAGAACTAATAAATGAATTCAGCAAAGTGGCAGGATATAAAATCAACACACATAAATCAAAGGCATTTCTGTATATCAGCGACAAAACTTCTGAAACAGAAATGAGGAAAAACACTCCATTCACAATATCCTCAAAAAAAAAAATAAAATACTTGGGAATCAACCTAACAAAAGTGGTGAAAGACCTATACAATGAAAACTACAGAACCCTAAAGAGAGAAATAGAAGAGGATCTTAGAAGATGGAAAAATATACCTTGTTCATGGATAGGCAGAACTAACATTATCAAAATGGCGATATTACCAAAAGTTCTCTATAGGTTTAATGCAATGCCAATCAAAATCCCAATGGCATTTCTATTAGAAATAGATAAAGCAATCGTGAAATTCATATGGAAAAATAAAAGACCCAGAATAGCAAAAACAATAAGCAGGAAGTGTGAATCAGGTGGTATAGCGATACCAGATTTCAAACTATATTACAGAGCAATAGTAATAAAAACAGCATGGTACTGGTACCAGAACAGGCGGGTGGACCAATGGTACAGAATAGAGGACACAGAGACTAATCCACAAAGTTACAACTATCTTATATTTGATAAAGGAGCTAAAAACATGCAATGGAGAAAGGATAGCATCTTCAACAAATGGTGTTGGGAAAACTGGAAATCCATATGCAACAAAATGAAACTGAATCCCTTTCTCTCGCCATGCACAAAAGTTAACTCAAAATGGATCAAGGAGCTTGATATCAAATCAGAGACTCTGCTCTGATAGAAGAAAAAGTTGGCTCCGATCTACAGATTGTGGGGTCGGGCTCCAAATTCCTTAATAGGACACCCATAGCACAAGAGTTAATAACAAGAATCAACAAATGGGACTTTCTTAAACTGAAAAGTTTTTTCTCAGCAAGAGAAACAATAAGAGAGGTAAATAGGGAGCCTACATCCTGGGAACAAATTTTTACTCCTCACACTTCAGATAGAGCCCTAATATCCAGAGTATACAAAGAACTCAAAAAATTAGACAAGAAGATAACAAATAACCCAATCAACAAATGGGCCAAGAACATGAACAGACACTTCTCAGAGGAGGATATACAATCAATCAACAAGGACATGAAAAAATGCTCTCCATCTCTAGCAGTCAGAGAAATGCAAATCAAAACCACCCTAAGATACCATCTCACTCCAGTAAGATTGGCAGCCACTATGAAGTCAAACAACAAGTGCTGGCGAGGATGTGGAGAAAAGGGTACACTTGTACATTGCTGGTGGGACTGCAAATTGGTGCGGCCAATTTGGAGAGCAGTTTGGAGATTCCTGGGAAAGCTGGGAATGGAGCCACCATTTGACCCTGCTATTGCCCTTCTTGGACTATTCCCTGAAGACCTTGAAAGAGCATGCTACAGGGATACTGCCACATCAATGTTCATAGCAGCACAATTCACGGTAGCTAGACTGTGGAACCAACCCAGATGCCCTTCAATAGATGAATGGATAAAAAAAAATGTGGCATCTATACACAATGGAGTACTATGCAGCAATAAAAAATGACAAAATCATAGAATTTGCAGGGAAATGGATGGCACTAGAGCAGATTATGCTTAGTGAAGCTAGCCAATCCCTAAAAAACAAATACCAAATGTCTTCTTTGATATAATGAGAGCAACTATGAACAGAGCAGGGAGGAAGAGTAGGAAGAAAAGATTAACATTAAACAGAGACATGAGATGGGAGGGAAAGGGAGAGAAAAGGGAAATTGCATGGAAATGAAGGGAGACCCTCATTGCTATACAAAATTACATATAAGAGGTTATGAGGGGAATGGGAAAATAAACAAGGAGAGAAATGAATTACAGTAGATGGGGTAGAGAGAGAAGATGGGAGGGGAGGGGAGGGGGGATAGTAGGGGATAGGAAAGGTAGCAGAATACAACAATTACTAATAGGGCATTATGTAAAATTGTGGATGTGTAACCGATGTGATTCTGCAATCTGCATTTGGGGTAAAATTGGGGGTTCATAACCCACTTCAATCTAATGTATGAAATATGATATGTCAAGAGCTTTGTAATGTTGTGAACAACCAATAAAAAAATATGTTAAGGAAGAATTTTATTTCATGGTCTAGTCTCATAAACTTTAAATGTGTACTTAAATAATTTCGTTGATTTAATAACAAGTCAAATAGATGTTGCATTAAATATATTTGAACTATCAATTTTCCTTAATTATAAGAAAAATTTCTAAATGATTTCCCATTCATGGAAATTTTAATCATTAGTATGAATTAGTGAGCATTTATTCTAACTGGGTAAAAATTAAAAATAAATAAAAATAAGGCAAATTTTGGTGTAATCACAATACTGTACCTCGGTTGTCCTATTCACCATCATCTGAAGCAGTGTTGTATGGAAAAAAGAGGGAAAACATTACACAGTGCAAAATTAAGGAAACAGTCAATCTGCTTGCTGAACTGGGGATACTATTCCAACATGCCAAAATGTAGTCTACTCAGAAAAAAGTCCCCAAACACTATGCAATACAGTTGTTTCTTTCTGATTCTTTTTCTATTATTTATGACTGTAAACAGAAGGAAGCAAATTTCTCAATAGCCAATCCTCATCATTTAAAGAAAATTATCTCGCATTTAATTTTTTTTCTAGTGTACCCAAATACCCCATCTTTCTGAAATACCTCTGAAAGTAATTTTATCTCTTTTCATGAGCAGGAGTAATTTTGCATTATCACCGGGGCCTACTTCTTTATCACTCCCCAGGAAGAATCTGGCAGCACAGAGTTCCTTTAAACAGATGCACTCAGCTTTTACCTTGGATTGGACGTCAGCGTTGTGGTCATTCTGAAGCAGGAGTGCCGCAGATTTGGTGTCGTCTTTCCTAGCTGCAATGTGCAGAGCTGGCAGCCTTACTTTGCCTTTGGTGTCATTCTCCAAGAGGATGGCCACTGCCTGATTGTGTCCTTGCTGGAGGGCCACAGCTAGAGGAGTAAAGCCATCCTGGCAAAATCGAGGAAGAAAAATATCTTCCGTTAACATCCAGATTCTTAGGTTTCAGCTCCAAGCAGTGGTGTCTCTAAATTTTAAGGTAGTGATGAACACTGATAAGCAAGATCAGAAGCAGATCATAATTAGTCATTTGTCACGCTGTGGACTAAGTTAATCAGATTTCTTTCCTAAATTCTATTCTATAGATTTCTTTAAAAGATGTATCCTAACAAAGCACACTACCTAAAGGGTGTGATTTTTTTGAAGCTGGAATGTGATCACCTGTATGTTTTTGTTGTTGTAATTGTTTTTTTTGTATTGATCACTTGTATGATTTTAATGGGAAATAAAAATTAGAACAAACCCTAAGGAATGCCTGGTTATGAGAAGGAAAATGTGGGAAGATAAGAGTGGAACTTAAGATAGAGTGGAACTTAAATCTGACTGAGAATCACAAATATGGTAACCACCACCACACACACACACACACACACACACACACACACACACCCGATCAACTATGCAAGTTGCTCAATGTCTCTGTATTGGCTGGGAAAATGATAACCATTGTGGATGGAATGGCTATTACCAATCCAATTTTGGAAGTTTTGGACATAATGTGATCTAAAACTCTTTGGCAAATTAGGATAATCATTAATTTTGTTCTAAACTAAATTTTATTTAAGAGCATTTAGATATAAAATATATATTCTATAAAACATTTATAAACTGATTTTTGAAATCTAAAGTTAAAAAGAGTGCTAAGCAAACAACAGTACAGATAATACAAAATTAGAAGGAGCTTAGGGGTAAAAAGACAACTGTGCTAGACAACTTGGAACGTCATGTTTTCTCTTTAAAAACAAGTCTTTAGTTCCTGGAAAGGTGATCGGTAAATAGAAAAAAATAGATATTCTGGGCTATATTTCTGTTAAAAAACCTCCTTGATTCCCAAAAGTTTAGAAACAAATCTTAAATATTTCCATTCATATACAGAAGAGAGGTCAAGATACATGGTCAAGAGCCAGGAACAGTGGAGCACACTTGTAGTCCTAGCAGGTAGGGAGGCTGAGACAAGAAGATTCCAAGTTCAAAGTCAGCCTCAGTAATTTAATGAAGCCCTAAGCAATTTAGCAAGATCTATCTCAAAGTTTAAAAAATAATAAATAAATAAATAAATAAAGGACGGGGGATGTGGCTTGGTGGTTAAGCTCCCCTGGGTTCCATCCCTGATACCAAATAAATAAATAAATAAATAATAGGAAAAAAAAGTTTGAAAAGGAGGTTATACATTTAAAGATTGCATTATAGAGACAATGGTAATTTACCACAATGTAACTACTAAATTTGTTTTCAATAATAATTTTAGAATGTTAAGTGAAGCCTTTTGAAGGAAAATAATTTTTCTCAAATATATCACATTATGTATGCAGTACTAACCCCAATAAGTAATTTTTTTTCTTTTTAGTAAGATTAGAATTAGAATTAGCAATAACTCATTACTTAACAGAATGAAAGAGTAAAGAATGTTGTGTCTGAAGATGAAAAACGGCAGCTAGCTTAAATTTATAATTTAGGCACAGATTAAGCAATCGTTGAACAGGGAAAACATAGTGTCATTATCATATACATATTTTATTACCTCTTGAAACACTGTGATAGCTTATATTTTAAAAAGTGTAAACTTTGTTTTTTTTTTTCTTGGAGATGAAGCATTTGCTCTCAGAATGGAACTTTATTAGAGAGATATCAGCCTTCAATTTTGGCAACATCAGGAAGAAGGAAGAGCAGAGAAATATAAAAATGGTACTGGAGGGACAGTGAACCTCTTTGGAGAATGTAATTCTAGATCTCCACCCAAGTTTTATTGGATTTTATTCCAATCTATACCTCATTTGGAATGATATGTTGAAATATCTCAACTAACTCAAGGAAATCCAGGTTAAATTTCAGTTGCTTCATTTTTCATCATTTATTTATCAATGCTAACTGCTATAGTCATGAGAAATTTGCAGCTTTAAATATTTCATCATACACATGAGTTTCACTGCCATGTTCAATGATTCCATAATTATCTGATTTTTAAAGTGGGCATAGTGTCTTGATTAGTAATTAATTTTTGCAAATTATTACTAACAACCAGTTCAAGGTGTCTCCTTTAGGCATAACCACATCTGTGCCCATGAGATTATAGCAGATATTTAGCAATGCAGCATAACATACCAAATGACAACCAACCATATGCCACTACAAACATTTTTTTAAACAGAAATGATGGATTTAAAATGCAATGTATATGCAACGGTTTAACGCATGTGAATCATTACAATGAAATTTGGGAAAGATATGTTGCCAACAAAAATAAATAAATAAAAATAAAGTAAGTGATTTATTTTTCTTTTTCCTCAGTTCACATTAGGAAAGTGATTTTCTCCTTGTAATAAATATGTAACCTGGGAGTAGAGCTCAAAAAAAAAAATGCAATGTATAAAGTTTAGTCCATATGTGTGTTCTTTGATAATCATAAGGGTCAGTGCTAGTGTATTAATGAATTAAACTTTTATACATTCAACCAGGAAAAGCTAAATTTAGTTATTAAGGTGATTTTTAAAATGAAACAAATAAGGTATGCATGTGTTTAAGCTAGGATTCAAAAATCCCGTTCATTTGCAAAAGTTGCATCTTGGTACAGAAACCAGAGAGGGTTTTAAGTTTCTTTGGGTCACCATGTAACATTGCCTCTACCAAAGCAGAGTACATAAAAGGGGTATTTTTGGAATCAGACTGAAATGCTGCAAAGGTCTAGACCAGAAGAGCCTGAGTCAGCTGAGAATGTCCGGCAAGCTGAGTTTACCTAATCTTCCACTAGAGACATTAAGTCTATATGGTGACTAAGAGGGCTCTGGTGTACAAGTTTCGCCTGGTAAGTGATTCTGTCTTTTAAGTGAAAGAATAAAACATTAGAGAGATTTCCTTATTTTGGTATATTTCTCAGAGATACAGTCTCTTTGTTACCCAAGCTTTGCCTGAAGATATTCACATGGACAGAATTAGCGTCTCAGGAAAAAAAAGGCCCCAAATCATAACAATCACTTTGTACTCCTATGGCAAGAGTGCAAAATCTGTCTGTTCTGAACAAAGAATATGGAATCATTTCAGATTGGGCAGCTGCGTTTTCTGATTATAAGTAGGAAATGTGTTCTTATTAAGAGTGATTTATTGGGATTTTTTAAATGGAAATAAACTGTCAGAAAGTGATTTTGATTGGCTCCATAAAAAGTTTTCTCCCAAACAGCCTGGAAGTGGATTTAATAGATTTAATGACTTCCATTGTTGTGTAGAAAGAAGTTCATGTTCATTTAACCTAAAGATTTAATTGTCTGGAAAGGAAGCCATATTCAACATTAAAAATTATCAAGATGGTTTCTGGGTTACAAGATTCAAGCAGTCCTATTTCATTTCAGGCCTGGAGTTGTAAAATTGTATCAGTGGAGCTAGAAAATAGGAAACAGGAAAAACAAAGCCTGAATACTCTGGTTAAAATAGGTGAGGAGGGAAAAGTGGAGGTGGAGGCTCCTTCCTCTCCTCTCCCACATCACCCACTCCCAGCTCTCCAAGAGTCCCCAAGGCATTTTCTCCAAGCTCAAGGGCTTCAGGAGCAACACCTAGAAACTACTGTCTTGGAAAATCACTGGACTTTGCCCCTGCATCTGCCTAAGCTAAAATGAGATGGAAAATACAAAGTAAAATCTTCTTATGAAGTGGACATGTGTAGGAAAGAAAAGTAGTGTTCTGAGAGTCCCTGCCCCCTCCCAATCCCTCGTAGGATTAAATGTCCTGAATGAACTCTTTGAAACTGGACTGATGTCAATCATGGTATTTAGTGGTTGCCATAAACAGAGTTACACACATATGTCATATTCCAGTTTCAGTATAAATAGCATTTTAGTGACATTTTCCTCAGAAAATTGTGGTAACACAAATACTTATGAATTATTTCTGATGGTGAGAAATTGTTCCTTCAAGGAATTGTATTGAATTTAACCAGATAAAATATTGATAAAAAGGAATGATTCTGATTCATGGTAATCTACTTTTAAAATGGTATAAAGATTGCAAAAGTAGAATACCCCAAATTGACACAGGCATGATTTCATGTAAGAATAAGTGGCCGTGAATCTAAAGTGAAGGCATAAACTCATGGAACTGTGTGCACAAGCCTGGGTCATTTCTTCATAGCCACTCTGTAATTATAATATAAGTATTGCCAGCATGTTTTAGAAAAGTTAATGGAGAGCTTTTGCAACTGGTATAAAGAACATGGACATTATAATCAAAGAACTTAAGACTTGGACTGGCAGTCTTACCTCTGTAGCAGTGCTCTGATTAGCTCCATTTTCCAGTAAATATTTTACAACATCAATGTGATTCTCCTGAGCAGCCATGTATAAGGGAGTGAAGCCATTCTGAGAACAAATGATAAAAAAGATGACAGCTTTAATCATTTATAAAGCTTAAGCCATGGAAGAAAATAGCACAAGGAAAGAGACATTATGAAGTAAACCTTTCAAATGACGAAGCTACATAGCATACCTTCACACTGAATAAATCATTTATGTCATTACTATTATGAGACTAGATCACCGTTGACCAATTCCCTCAAACAATTCATACAGAAATAAATAAATGAGAAGTAACTATTACTTCTCTATTATACTTATGAATTTATGCTTGCAATTCTAACAGCAAATTCATGAAATATTTTCAAATAAATTAGAATCCTCTTTTACTCAAAAAAATTAAAAGTTAAAAAATGTCATGAAAAAAAAGAAATGAGGAGAAAATAACAGAGTGAAAATATTTTTCTCACTTTAATACCAAAGATTCACATTTTTCATCTCCCAAAACTGCTGAAGATACTTGTTTATCTTAATCTACATAGTTCTATGCTATGTAGATAGTCTATAGAGCATACAGAATTCTCACTATATATAAAATAATATATAATGCCCTCTGTATTTATCAATTCATAAACTATTTAAACAGACCTGTATTGCCTTGAATATAAACAATTTAGTTAGTATTCTTATGGGTATAAATTATTGCTTATACCAGAATAGGCTAGAAGAAATTGCAAATTTGATTGAAAGTTAAAAAAAAAAATCTGTATCTTACCATTCTGATTGAAATAGCATGGCCTGATGGCCTGTACTGAACATGATTTTATTATTTTAAAATCATTCTGAAATATTACCATTTTTGTAATTATTTAATTAATTGATTATCAAAATCCAGCTGCTAGTAGCTAAGTCAACACTGAAAAACAGCGAACAAGAGGAACACACATGTCCTCACATTACAGGAATATTACATTATTATGGACTTGGGCAAAAATTCACTTAAATTTACAACATTATTCTAAAACTAAGTTTAAATTGGTAGGTTACCTTTTCATTAGATCCGTAGGAATAATATAAGCCCCATTAAGAAAAGAAGAAACACCAAAAAATTATTTAAAAATAAAGCTTGTGTAATAATTCATAAACTCTCAAAACCCAGCAATTCTCTCAAAACCACAAGAATCTTAAAACATTGATAATTTCCTCAAATTTTCCATGCATTAACAAGAATTCGTAAAAACAGAGGTGAATATTCAGAGACATTTTTAACTTAAAAGGAGAAAAATAGCATTGTAAAATTATTTTATTGACATAAAAATTCTTCTATATACTCTATGACTGTGGAAATAGTATTCAAATGCCCCAAATCCAGCAAAATATATACAGAGTGTACAAGCAAAATAAGTAATTTTTAAATTTGATTATAAAAGAAAATCTGCAGGCTTCAAATGGTAGATGAAAATTTAAAACTTAAAAAAGAAATATTATAAGAAGAGTGAATTAACAATGTTGTAGGATTCAGGAATAATTTGCTGGCTCCATAGCATACTTTTTAAACACAGCAAGCAGGTGAAATCTTGTATATTTTAAGAACAATGAAGAGGTGGCGGAAGGATGGAATTAGAGATTCAAAGGAAGGGAAAGCCAGGGAAAATGGTTACAAACAATGAGTGGGTGTGGAATGGGATCTTTCATGACAAGTAAAAGGCAGGGATGCAAAAAGAGAAAAAGAACTTTTAATCGAGTACAGCAATTGGCTGACATTTTTCCTCTAACGGAATCTTATAGCTAGATCAGGAGAAAGGAAAATAGACAGTGGTTTCCAGATTGACAGAGAAAGGAAATGAACCATCCTTTGGCCTGTGTGTCTACAACAGCCCCAGCCCTGGGTGGTGAGCTGTAGCAGAACCTCCTCTGGCTGAACAAGGCAGCAATTGCTAAGGGCCAAGGAGACATGCCCACTATGACCCCAGTGTTTCCTGACTTCCAGGCCACCCCTCACACACCTGGCTGCCCAGAATTGCCTGCCTAAGTGTCCTTGAGTATGTTCCCAATGCTTCCTCAGACTTCTTCCTTGTCATCCTCCCAAGGGTTCTTTGGTTAGCTAAATAAAGGGCCTCATATATATCAATATCCTCATCTTTGGAACATGTAAACTACCTTATATGATAAAAGGAACTTTGCAGACATGATTAAATTAAAGACCTCGACACCTGGAGTAGCCAAATGGGCTCAATGCCTTTGCAAGGGTCTTCATGAGAGGGAAGTAAGAGTTCAGAGGGAGAGAAGACGCTACACCATGGGCTTTAAAGATGGAGGAAGGGGTTATGATTCAAGGAATACAGATCCAGAAGTTGGAACTGTCAAGAAAAATAGACTCTTACCTAACATCTCCAGGAGGAAACAACAATGCCAACCTTTGGATTAAACCTAGTAAGTTTAATTTCCAAAACTAGAAGAGAAAAATTCGTTGTGGTTTTAAGCCATTGAACTTGTAGTAATTTGTTACAGTAGCAACGGGAATCAAATACACACCCTAAGAGTTGCTTACTAGGGAGAGTGGAAGTAGGAGATGAACAGAGCTTGAATAGGCTGGTGGTCCTGAAATGCAGATGAAGCCAGGGATAAGAAGAGCAGAGGGGCTGGCCATAGGTCAAGGTCCAGGCTTGGCACTCCTCTCACCATAGTTCTTGTGTGGAACGGTGCAGAAGTCTATATATGGATTTGCCATGTTGTTTTAGTAGTTATCAAAATAGAACACTTATTTAAAAGTTTGTTAGTTCAATCTATATTTTATAATTTTAAAAATTATAAGTGGGTCCCTTTTGCATTCTTGCCTTGGGACCTGCAAGTATTAAAGGAATGTAGAGTGGTAGAAAGAAAAGAGAGAGAGAGAGAAGGAGAGGGAGAAAGAGGAAAGGGGAGAGAAGTCAAGGCTTATAAAATATAGTAAACAGAGGGGAGAGGACCATGATAGGAAACTTTTAAGATTTTGGTGACAGTACATCACAAATATCATTTGTGTGCATTGTATCATAACCTTCTGTTCCTGGGCTTCCAGCAGAGGAGGAAAACAAATATTAAGAACAAAAATAAAAATGATCCACTGAGCTTCTGCTACATTAGCCACTGTGAGAAATGCATTCAATATATGTTTTCAAATTATAGTGACTGCATGCCCCAATTTGCCTAGAATAGCCCACATTTATGCAAAATGTCCTGGCGTATCTCAGTTTGGATGATTCATGACCCAACCCTATCTCTAATACTTAGCATAGTGCTGCAACATTAGCACTATTTCCCCTACTAAAATGAAGCAGCTAAGGTCCAATACATAGGCAATTTGGCCAAAATCTCATAGCTAATTATTGTTCATGAATAACCTTCTTGTAATGGAGTTGGGACTTTATCTGTAGCTGAGGAGTCCTCAACCTGGCTATGAGATAGAATCTCCTCTAGAAACTGTTAGAAATGTCTAGGTACCACTCTACCACCCTACTCCTACCAAACTGGAGTCTCCATGTACAAAGCCCAAACACATGCACTTTTTACAAAACTCATTTTTTTGAAAGCACCCAAAGAAATTTTTTTATAAGTGATGCAGAATGGTTGATTGGTTTGGGGTAGGAAGTACCATGATTGCATCTGTATTTTAAAAAGTTTACTCTTTCTAAAATGAATACTTTGGCTTGGAGTGGTAGGAGAGGAGAATAGAAACATGGTATTAATCAGTTTTTGCAGAATTTGCAATAGGGTACATAAAAAAAGGAAACATGAGCTAAGGCAACACTGGTTAAGAGATGAGGGAATTGTTTACTGATATAAAACACATGAAATGAGACAATAAAGATTTAATGCAGATTCTAAAGATGTGCAAATGATCCTTTCTTACCATACTGCTACTTAACAAGAAATATCCCATTGGAGAATGTGAACACTCCTCTGAGTAATTAGGACAAAGCCCAGCAGCACATTAACACCATTGTAAATTTTACAGGAAAGCATTCATCTTCACACATAAGTGACTTAACCACACAGCATAATTGGTCTCTGTGTACATGCATTAAGGCACTTGCCCATATATTATGTCTCAATGTTTTTCTAAAATAGTCCAAACACAAGTAGTTATGAAAGTATATATAGTTTCTCATGTTGATATAAAAAAAAAAGTCAAAGATCCCTACAGCTGGGGTTGATATTGGTGGGTACAAGAAGCACAGCATCAGCAGTTGTTAAGAGTATTCTGACATAACCCACAAGTACCTCTAGCAACTAATCATTAAATATTTTGAACATTAACCCTGCCTGTAGGAAATTACTAATTATCTGTCATTCATTTATATTTATTCAACAGAAAATGTGTTTGGTGACTCTTCACTGTCAGAAATTGTTGTTTAGCCTTAGTGATTCAGAGACAAAAAATAAAAATATCTGTTTGTAAGAACTCACAGTCCAGAGCTAAGATGAACAAATTAGCAAATGACAGTTCAGTGAACACATTAGTTTATTAAATAATTAATTAAATAAATAATTTTTTATTTTTTAAAGTGATATATTGGATATGAGGAAGACATAGATAAAGGACACAGAACTCAACTTTCTAAGGAAATTGTATCTGAAGGATGTTACTGGGAGTGACTCAGTGTGAACTGAGTCATGGAAACACCTAAGTTAGACCCAGAAGCAGAAAAGGTGTTTCAGACAGAAGAAATAGTATGAGATGAGAACATGTAGGACAAATGGGGACCTACAAATAATTCAATGCTAGAGGGGAGAGGAGGTAGAAGATAGGCAGAAAACAGTCCCATCTGCCGTGCTGGGGAGTCTGGATTTTATTTTTAACACCTTGGGAATCACT
Source organism: Spermophilus citellus (assembly GCF_964194105.1). Classification (NCBI taxonomy): domain Eukaryota; kingdom Metazoa; phylum Chordata; class Mammalia; order Rodentia; family Sciuridae; genus Spermophilus; species Spermophilus citellus. Next base: position 93,929,520 of record NC_138189.1, read on the forward strand.
GGGTTTTAAACAGGGGTTCACCATGAACACATTTGCATTTTAAGGAAATGACATTGCCAGGAATGAAGAGGATGACATGGAAAGTGGCCAGACTATAGTCTAGCAGAGTGGAAAGAAGATTTTCATCATAATCCTGATAAGAAGTGAGATTTAGAAATATTAATAGGACTTTGGTACTTCAAAATATAATTTAGTATTCAGGCATTTATATTAAACTTCATGATTGAAAAGATTAGATGTGGTTTCTTTCAGTCTGTATTATAGGTCATTGATAATAGTTATTTTTATAGATTTATTAAATAGGTATAACTTTTTTCCAAATTTAGAATCTTCCTGTATTTTAGAAAATTTAAACACATAATATTATTTTTTCCCAGTTATGTTAGTAATATAACTATGAGCCATACTAGACTAGGTTTTTTGAAAGAAACAAATATAGATCCTGCCCCCAAAGAGTAGATAATATAACACATTACATAAAATAGATTCATACAGAATCAATAATACATATTGCCCAACATGAGTAAAAGCCTATTTAAGAATGCATTTGAAAATAATTCTCAAGTCCTTAAATTATTTTTTTAAATTGAAAATCTCTTAGCTAGATAGATACATAAAAAATGTCAATGAATCCTAACACATTACCACTCAGCTAAAGCTGTTCCTTAGATAATTTTGTAGATCAAGCATAAACTAAATCATAGTCTCTGAAATATACTACTCTGAAATCAAGCATGGAAATTATGAAAACTTCTAATGGTTTATAAATTAATATATCTGCAAATTACCTATTATTATGTTATTTGTTCTTACTTTTAATTCAATATTTGCAAAACTCATTAAGTACCTTTCAATGATTAAGAAATTGTCTTGTTTTTCTAGTTGGAAATGCTACAGATGAAAAGGAAGTTGTCATTTTACAGTTGAGGAATCTTTAACCCAGAGACTCACTGATTGCCAAGTGGACTGACCAGTTACAGAGGTAAAGGAGAAAATTGGAGGTGAGTAGATATAGTAGAGGCAGAGATGCTTTGAGACTCTTACCATATTCTTCTTCTCTTTTGAACAAGTGTTCTTCTGTCATTCTGAGAGGCTTTATTTAATACTTATAAAAAAAATTTAGCACATAGTATGTGCTCAGTAAATATTTTTAAAAGACAAACCGATAAAATAGAATGAAATACAAATTCCTCTTAATGCCTGTGGTGGTTTCAATGTACATCTGCAAATTCTTTGACACTTCTCTCAAAAACTGGAGCCTAATTCCGCATCTTTTAAATGCAGGAGAGCTTAGAGGTTTGCTTCTAAGGTATTGATTATGTGGGATGGTTGGTATATGACTTTGAAGGCTAGGGTTTTAAATCTATAGCATCGCTTTCTCTTTTGGATTATCTTCTCTGAAGGAAATGAGCTGCTATGTTAGATGACACTCAAACAGCCGCTCATGTGGAAACTCACATGAGAAGAAACTCAGATCTCCCACCAACAACTAGAACCAACTTACTAACTGGGAGAACAACCTGGGAGTAAATCCTCTAGCCTCAAAACCTTTAGCCCTGGGCAACATCTGCACTATAATCTCCCGACAGATGCTGAACCATAAGTGCTAAGCTACCACTGAATTCCTGATCCACTGAAATGGTGACGATAATAAATGTTGATTTTTGTTTTAAGCTGCTAAGTTTGGGAACAACTTACTATGTGATAATTGCTAACCAATCTAACTTCCACTGAGCTCCTACATGATCAGGCCCTTGTCCATCTTGCCAACCACACCTCTTTCCACTCTCACTCCATGATACTTCCTTTTTCTTTAGGAAAGAAATTTACATCCTAGGCAGTTAACTTCAAATTTTGCAGTCACATACCTCTTAAAATGCTATCTAACCTGGAAAGTCTAAAAATAAAGGATTTATTGGGGTTTCCCTGTTTGAAGTTGACTGAGTTATGGCTCTTCAGCAAGGTCTTCCCTAACCTTAAATTACCAGGACAGTTTTGTTTCTGTTTTTAAACTGTGTTATGTACCAAGGAGCACATCAGGGATCCTCCTTGTAGAATGCTGTTTTAAAAGTTAGCAGGGTGGGAAAGCACAATGACAAAGCAGCTGTCACCATGTGTTAGCTTTCATGACAATGCTTCAGAAGCAGGAAAGATTAGGTCTTTGCAAAAAAAAGAAGATGCAATAGGTAGCTTGTGCTTATTTGCCTAGATGAAGTAATATGTAGCCTAAGAGAGCTTTAACAATTTCAGTTTTAAATGTTTATAATACCCTTAATATTTGCCAGTTTTCTGAAAGTATCATGTATATTCTGCACCTACTGGGAAACACCATCAAGAAATTTCATGACCATCTGAAACTATAGAAAAGTGGGAATGGTTGTAGACAGCTCAGGGTTTCAAACTAGTGAAACCTGAATTGCCTTCTGAAGATGTCTCCTGACTTTTGCAGGCAAGTTGGCTTAATGATTTAGGCTTTTACAAAGAGCAGAATTCTTCAGCATCCTTAACCATGACCTTCTGGGAAGCTTTTCATAAGATGCGACTGAGAACTGGTTAGTAACTACTCGAGGTACCATCCCTGAAACTATGCATCATCTTCTTCGTTGAATTAACATTATGAGAGATAAGGTTGAGAAAACAACATCCCTAAATTATTTCCAAGCTTTAGGATCGGGATGATTCAAATTATTTCCCTAAATTATTGTGAATACACAGCTACAAAGGATGTTTTTCTAAAAAAAAAAAAAAAACAATGGATAATACTTGTAGTCACTAAAATAAAGACTACTTTCTGTACTTTGGGGATGTACTTAGAACAAAAGAACAAAAACTATGATTATATACTTGATTGGTAGTTAATGAAACCCATTCTCCTCATCATCTAACAGCAAGCAGGTCATCAAATAACTTAAACCTATCAACACATTACATTCTCTTTAATACAATGACTTGTTATGGTTTGCGCAAGAGAATTAACCTGCTCTAATCAATCAAAAACAGGGGCTTTGGAACATGGCGGCCGGCGAAGAAGCAGTATTTTCAGTATCTCCACAGTAACGCGTTCAGAAAGACCCATTAATACACCTAGAATCTACCTACGGAGGGACTTCTAGCAAAATTCCGTGGAAAGGAGACCTGCCGGGAATCAGTAAGTTTATCAGAGGTGACAGTTTGTCCTAGACGAGTGAATCTTGGCCACGCGGTGCAGGGGTTCAGTCTCACTGCCAGCCGCCGCCAAACGGCGCCTCCGGCGCCGCCTGCCCGGTTCTGCAAACAGCCCCAGGCGGCCGGGCCCAGCGCTGCGATAAGGGTCCCCGCCCGCACGCCAAACAGCCCCCCACCCACCCAGCGCAGGAGGCGACGTGAAGGGAATCTAACCAAGCCTTTATGAAATAGCGAACTGGGCTGCGTACGGGGGTTGCTGAAGTGCTGAAACTGGTGCTCAGAGTAGCGGCTTTAATAGAGACTTTGCGCAGCTTGTTAGAGCTCCTTTCACCATTAGTCTGTAGTGAACCACCCGAACAAGCAGCAGAAAAAACAAAGAGATTGAAAAAAAGACTCTTGGCTCCGGGACGCTTTCCTGTTCAGAGCCACGGGCGCTTTGAGCCCATATGCTTCCTCTTTCACTTCGCCCCCTGCGGAGAAGCTGAATGGGTAATCAGCAGTGGATCTTAAGTACCTGAGGCAAAGAAAGCTAAGTACACCCCGCCCTTTTTTTTTTTTTTTTTTTTTGAATAATGTCTATACAGGGAGAGTTAGTGGTCTGAAATTGTTGGCTGGGCTGGGGTTTCGGGGCCGAAAACCCACTCCGCGGGAGCCGCCATTTGCTTTCGGCATGCTGCCTTGATGGCCTTGTCTACACGGTCCAGCAGCCACATCTAGAGACTGGAATTGGGCTGCATGCCGAGCCCTGTCCTCTGAAGGCTGGACCACGGCCTCAAGCGCCTCGGTCGCCTGTTCCCTGCTGCACCTTGGGGCAGAGCCTGCTCTGGGGTCGTTGGGCATCCCCCTGCGAGGGGACCCGTGCTCCGGAGGAGGGGGTTGGAGAGCCGCAGCGGCAGCCGCTTGGGCCCCAGGAGCTAGACACCGGGCCGAGGAGCAGCGGAGGCCGCGGCGGCGCTGCTAAGGTCGTGGACTAGCGCGGTGCCCAAAAACGCGGTTATCGCTCCCACCAGGACTGACAACAGAGGTCCCTTGCACCAGCTACCAGGGGAGTTGCTACCTGAGGGCAAACAAACTCGCTGGGGGTCCTCAGCCCCAAGCCCTACAAACGTAGGGTCCGAGGGAGGAAAACAGAAAGGGTGTGCCCAGGCATCCTGGAAAACAGGGCTCCCAGGAGCAGCAGACCCGGCGTGTAGCCAGTAAGGTGGTAAGCATCACAGGCGAGTGGGGCCTGGATTGAGGAACCACAAGAGAAGGACCTAAGCACTCAGGACTGGAGACTCGCACAGAATGGGAAGAAGAGCTGAGGCACAGTGATCGGTTTCCACCTATCAAGAGGAGAAGCCTGGCCCAGCGGGCATAGCTCCACCTACTGGAAGAGAAGTTAATCGAGCTCTATGACTGCATTTATTATTATTATTATTTTTTTTTTAATGATTATTATTAGTATTTTTTTTTTATTTTCACTTTTTGTAGTTGACGTTGTTGTTGTTCTTTAACTTTCTTATCAATGGTTTCAATTTTTTTTAATTCTTTTTATTCTATTATTATTACTATTCTTTTTTTAAACTTCAATTTCCATTTTTTAATACCATTATAATTTTTTGTTTGTTAGTTTTAAATTTTTATTTTTTCGTTTTTTCTCTCTTTCATCTCACTTTTCTCTTTTGTCTATTCATTTCTTTTCAACTTTCTTATTCCCCCTCTCTTGAACCCCACCTGCCTACACTCACTCTCTTTAGTGACTTCTTCCCTTCCCCTCTAATACCTCTCCTCCCAAGCATCAAATAAATTTATAAGAGTAAACAGTAACTCAGCAGTCAAACAGAACAAGAAGTATCATGAGCATAAAAAAGCAAGGAAGAAAAGGAGTACAAACAATGCAGGACAGCCTAAATATTCAGGAGGACCTGGAGTCATCAGAAAAATGGCCATATAAAGAACTCAAGGAACACCTTAGACAGATGGAAAGGAACCTTAAAGATCACATTGAAAAGGAATTACAAAAACAGATAAAAGAAGAAGTTAAGAATCTTTATCAGGAGATAGAGATTATTAAAAAAAATCAAACAATAATTCTAGAAATGAAGGAAACGATAAACCAAATTAAAAACTCAATCGAGACTATCACTAACAGAGTGGAGCAAGTAGAAGCCAGAACGTCAGATAATGAAGACAAAATATATCAACTTGAAAAGAGTCTAGCCAACTCAGATAGGCTGGTAAAAAATCACGAGAAAAACATCCAAGAGATTTTGGATAACTTAAAAAAACCAAACTTACGAGTCATCGGGGTAGAGGAAGGCACAGAGATTCATGCCAAGGGAATGAATAACCTGCTGAATGAGATAATTACAGAAAACTTTCCAGAAATAAAAAAGGAAACAGATATACAAATTGTAGATGCATACAGGACACCGAGCACACAAAACCACAGCAGACCAACGCCAAGACACATTGTTATGAAGCTATCCAATATACAGAACAAGGAGAAAATATTAAAAGCTACAAGAGAAAAGAGACAGATTACATTTAGGGGTAAACCAATAAGGTTGACAACGGATTTTTCATCACAGACGCTGAAAGTGAGAAGATCCTGGAACAACGTATTTCAAACACTGAAAGACAATGGATGCCAACCAAGAATTCTGTATCCAGCAAAATTAAGCTTCAGATACGACAACGAAATAAAAATCTTTCATGATAAACAAAAGCTAAAAGAATTTGTAGCCAGAAAACCAGCATTGCAAAGCGTCTTGAGCAAAACTCTACACGAGGAAGAAATGGAAAACAATAACCAAAACCATCAGCGGGAAGTGCCTCGGTAAAGACAGAGGAAGGGGGGAAAGCTAATCATGGAGAAACAAACTAAATTAGGGTGAAAAAAAAAAAAAGATAAATAATCAAACATGGCAGGAAGTACAAACCATATATCAATAGTAACTCTAAACGTTAATGGCTTAAACTCTCCAATAAAGCGACATAGGCTGGTAACATGGATTAAAAAAAAAACCCAACAATATGTTGCATCCAGGAGACACATCTGATTGGAAAAGAAATACACAGACTCAAGGTAAAAGGTTGGGAAAAAATATACCAAGCACACGGTCCTCATAAGCAAGCAGGCGTGGCCATTCTCATATCGAATAAAATCGACTTCAAGACTAAGTTAATCAAAAGGGATAAGGAAGGACATTATATACTGTTAAAAGGAACCATTCACCAACAAGACATAACAATTATCAATATTTATGCACCAAATAATGGCGCTGCGACGTTCATAAAACAAACTCTCCTCAAGTTCAAGAATCAAATAGACCACAACACAATAATCATGGGTGACTTCAACACACCTCTCTCACCATTGGACAGATCCTCCAAACAAAAGTTGAATAAAGAAACTATTGACCTCAATATCACTATCAATAACCTAGACTTAACTGACATATATAGAATATATCAACCATCATCAAGTGGATATACTTTTTTCTCAGCAGCACATGGAACCTTCTCAAAAATAGACCATATATTATGCCATAGGGCAACCCTCGGTAAATACAAAGGGGTTGAGATAATACCATGCACTCTATCAGATCATAATGGAATGAAACTGGAAATCAATGATAAAAGAAGGAAGGAAAAATCCTACTTCACATGGACAATGAACAATATGTTACTGAATGATCAATGGGTTACAGAAGACATAAAGGAGGAAATCAAAAAATTCTTAGAGATAAATGAAAATACAGAAACAACATATCGGAATCTATGGGACACAATGAAAGCAGTTTTAAGAGGGAAATTCATTGCCTGGAGGTCATTCCTCAAAAAAAGGAAAAACCAACAAATAAATGAGCTCACACTTCATCTCAAAGCCCTAGAAAAGGAAGAGCAAAACAATAGCAAATGTAGCAGAAGGCAAGAGCTAATTAAAATCAGAGCAGAAATCAATGAAATTGAAACAAAAGAAACTATTGAAAAAATTAACAAAACAAAAAGTTGGTTCTTTGAAAAAATAAATAAGATCGACAGACCCCTAGCCATACTAACGAAGAGAAGAAGAGAGAGAACTCAAATCACTAACATACGGGATGAAAAAGGCAATATTACAACAGACGCTTCAGAAATACAGAAAACAATTAGAAATTATTTTGAAAACCTATATTCCAATAAGATAGAAGAAAGTGAAGACATCGATAAATTCCTTAAGTCATATGATTTGCCCAGACTGAGTCAGGAGGAAACTCACAACTTAAACAGACCAATATCAATAGATGAAATAGAAGAAGCAATCAAAAAACTTCCAACCAAGAAAAGTCCAGGACCGGATGGGTATACAGCGGAGTTCTAAAAAACCTTTAAAGAAGAATTAATACCAATACTTTTCAAGTTATTTCAGGAAATAGAAAAAGAGGGAGCTCTTCCAAATTCATTATATGAGGCCAACATCACCCTGATTCCGAAACCAGACAAAGACACCTCAAAGAAAGAAAACTACAGACCAATATCTCTAATGAACCTAGATGCAAAAATCCTCAATAAAATTCTGGCGAATCGGATACAAAGACATATCAAAAAAATTGTGCACCATGATCAAGTAGGATTCATCCCTGGGATGCAAGGATGGTTCAATATACGGAAATCAATAAATGTTATCCACCACATCAATAGGCTTAAAGATAAGAACCATATGATCATCTCGATAGACGCAGAGAAAGCATTTGACAAAGTACAGCATCCCTTTATGTTCAAAACATTAGAAAAAATAGGGATAACAGGAACTTACCTCGACATTGTAAAAGCTATCTATGCTAAGCCTCAGGCTAGCATCATTCTGAATGGAGAAAAATTGAAGGCATTCCCTCTAAAATCTGGAACAAGACAGGGATGCCCCCTATCACCACTTCTATTCAATATAGTTCTCGAAACACTGGCCAGAGCAATTAGACAGACGAAAGAAATTAAAGGCATAAAAATAGGAAAAGAAGAACTTAAATTATCACTATTTGCGGATGACATGATTCTATACCTAGAAGACCCAAAACGTTCTACAAAAAAACTACTAGAACTAATTAATGAATTCAGCAAAGTGGCAGGATATAAAATTAACACACATAAATCAAAGGCATTTCTGTATATCAGTGACAAAACTTCTGAAACGGAAATGAGGAAAAACACTCCATTCACAATAACCTCAAGAAAAATAAAATACTTGGGAATCAACCTAACAAAAGAGGTGAAAGACCTATACAATGAAAACTACAGAACCCTAAAGAAAGAAATAGAAGAGGATCTTAGAAGATGGAAAAATATACCCTGTTCATGGATAAGCAGAACTAACATCATCAAAATGGCGATTTTACCGAAAGTTCTCTATAGGTTCAATGCAATGCCAATCAAAATCTCAATGGCATTTCTTGTAGAAATAGATAAAGCAATCATGAAATTCATATGGAAAAATAAAAGACCCAGAATAGCAAAAACAATTCTAAGCAGGAAGTGTGAATCAGGTGGTATAGCGATACCAGATTTCAAACTTTATTACAGAGCAATAGTAATAAAAACAGCATGGTACTGGTACCAGAACAGGCGGGTGGACCAATGGTACAGAATAGAGGACACAGAGACTAACCCACAAAGCTACAACTATCTTATACTTGATAAAGGAGCTAAAAACATGCAATGGAGAAAGGATAGCATCTTCAACAAATGGTGTTGGGAAAACTGGAAATCCATATGCAACAAAATGAAACTGAATCCCCTCCTCTCGCCATGCACAAAAGTCAACTCAAAGTGGATAAAGGAGCTAGATATCAAATCAGAGACTCTCCATCTGATAGAAGAAAAAGTTGGCTCCGATCTACAGATTGTGGGGACGGGCTCAAAATTCCTTAATAGGACACCCATAGCACAAGAGTTAATAACAAGAATCAACAAATGGGACTTTCTTAAACTGAAAAGTTTTTTCTCAGCAAGAGAAACAATAAGAGAGGTAAATAGGGAGCCTACATCCTGGGAACAAATTTTTACTCCTCACACTTCAGATAGAGCCCTAATATCCAGAGTATACAGGGAACTCAAAAAATTAGACAATAGGAAAACAAATAACCCAATCAACAAATGGGCCAAGGATATGAACAAACACTTCACAGAGGAGGACATACAATCAATCAACAAGTACATGAAAAAATGCTCACCATCTCTAGCAGTCAAGGAAATGCAAATCAAAACCACCCTAAGATACCACCTCACCCCAGTAAGATTGGCAGCCATGATGAAGTCAAACAACAACAAGTGCTGGCGAGGATGTGGGGAAAAGGGTACTCTTGTTCACTGCTGGTGGGACTGCAAACGGGTGCGACCAATTTGGAAAGCAGTATGGAGATTCCTGGGAAAGCTGGGAATGGAACCACCATTTGACCCAGCTATTGCCCTACTCGGACTATTTCCTGAAGACCTTAAAAGAGCACACTACAGGGATACTGCCACATCGATGTTCATAGCAGCACAATTCACAATTGCTAGACTGTGGAACCAACCCAGATGCCCTTCAATAGATGAATGGATAAAAAAAATGTGGCATTTATACACCATGGAATATTACGCAGCACTAAAAAATGACAAAATCACGGAATTTGCAGGGAAATGGATGGCACTAGAGCAGATTATGCTTAGTGAAGCTAGCCAATCCCTAAAAAACAAATACCAAATGTCTTCCTTGATATAATGAGAACAACTAAGAACGGAACAGGGAGGATGAGCAGGAAGAAAAGACTAGCATTAAACAGAGACATGAGGCGGGAGGGAAAGGGAGAAAAAAAGGGAAATCACATGTAAATGGAGGGAGACCCCCATTGTTATACAAAATTACATTTAAGAGTTTACTAGGGGAATGGGACAACAAACATGGAGGGAAATGAATTACAGTAGATGGGGTAGAGAGAGAAGATGGGAGGGGAGGGGAGGGGGGATAGTAGAGGATAGGAAAGGTAGCAGAATACAACAGTCACTAATATGGCAGTATGTAAAAATGTGATGTGTAACCGATGTGATTCTGCAATCTGTATTCCGGGAAAAAATGGGAGTTCATAACCCAATTGATTCTATTTTATGAAATATGATTGGTCATGAGCTTTGTAAAGTTGTGAACATCCAATAAAAAAAAAAAAAAATCAAAAACAGGATTTTCTTTTGGAAAACTGGGACAGACCTGTTCTCTTATTTTAACTGTGAATAAGGAAAAGAAAATCTGGCTCCAATCTTGGGCCCACAAAGAAAGCTAGACTAGAATAAAGCTTACATTACAAATTATAGCAAAGAGAAAGAATTTGAGTCCTTGGTTAGAAATGAGCCATCATGGTGGAAGTAGGGGAACATACAGAAATATGTCCTGGAGCTCACCTTACCTATTTAAATTTTCTACTTAGAAAGCCAAGAAATTCCCTTTTTTATTTATCCAAGTAGGAGATGGATATTTTCCTTATTTGCAGTCAAAGGTATCCTAGTTGATATAATCGTTAAAGCAAAATAGAGCTTATATTACTAGCATTATTTTTTTAAAAAAAAAAAGCACTTCCTAAGAACTTGGTAGAATGTTATAAACATATCAGAAATAATAGTATGAAAAGCTAATTTATTATTATTTTGGTTAAAACATTATTATATGATCCTAAGAGATCTGCATAGAACATCTAAGATAGGTTTATCAAGAAAATATATTCCATGCTTGTATAGTTTTATCAAAATGGATTTTACTGTCATGTATAATGAAGAACCAATTTTTTAAAAAGGATGAGTTTAAACTACAAAAGAGCAGACGGACCAGTTTCAAGAAATTAGGTCCTGCAAGTGATGAGATTCTAATTTTTTTTTCCTGTGTAAGTGGAAAATACAAAATGAGGTATCCAGTAGTAGATTTTCTTCCATTGGTATTTCTGCATATACAGTGCTAACTTTTATTTAAATTGCCAATAGAAATGTTAAGTTTAAGTGCTTCTCATTATATAACATAAAATTTTATAATAATGCCTTTATGATCCACATATAATAAATAATTTTAATAACACAAACTAAAATTAAATTTTGCAGATGTAACACCAGGACAAATTTCTATAGAAGCAATAAAATTTTTTTGACTATCAGAGAGAAAGCTACCAGATTGATGAATATTTGAAATTTTAAACTGGGTGGAAATTAATTCCCTGATACGTTTCTAGACTTCCAAATTGCTAAAGAACATAGATTATAAGTTTCAGATCTTCAATGTGTAGTATGATTTGCTTGGCACTAGCAAGTGCTTTAAAAATATTATTATTGAACAATTTCATAAGTGACCCAATAACTCAGAAGCAAGAGAAAATGTATTACCTCAAAAAGCAAAAATAACAATACTCTGTACAGTTCCACAACCCTGAGAAAATCAAGTCAGTAATAATCACCATGGGGTGTTTAATTTTTCCCCAACAGAATAAATTCCATAAATATGAATAATTATCTTGAATTAAGCCACAGTCCTAACTTAACTGATCATTTTTTATGTTGAGGTTGATTAAATATAAGAAGAATGAAAGAACTTTGACTTTCCTTAAACTACACAGAATAAGCTATAACTCTTTTACTTCTCTTGTATATCATACCAAAAATATATTTTTAATGAATGATTGCCAAATAGTTTTCTTATTTCTACCCACTGATTTGAGAAAATGAAATGCTGATCCATGTCTCTAAAAACACATCTATCATAAAAATATCATATGATTCATTTAGACCAACTCATCCAAAGCCACATTTTTTGATAACACCTGTTTCCACAGCTAGTAGGCTTGGCTTTATTAATCCATGTATAAAGTAATAGTATAGCATTTTTTATTGCCTAAGACCTCCATCCAGAAAGTTTAAATCTTTAACCAGATGAAATTATTGCTTCCTTCAGCAACGTCGATCATTTTTGTCATTAATGATTACTGTTAAAATGATAGAGTACTTTGCATGTCAAGTCAAAAGACATGCAGTTTGACGGCATGCTGACACAAATACACTGACATAGTTCATGGGATTCAAAGATTGTTTAAAATTTCCCAAAGTTAAAGTTTCATTTCCATGAATTCCATAATATTTACTGTAAGTTTTCTCAGTCACTCAACAGTGGGAAGAATTATAAGGATATTTTTACCCCATGTCTGAAATTCACAGTTGGGTTACAAACAAGGTATCATTTCAAATCATTTTACATGAATTTGATGTATATAGAGAATAGAACATTAGAACAAGACCTGGGGATATAAATAGGTTCAGTAATTTTTGAATAACACAGGAGTTAAGCACAATGAAAGCATTAATATAAAACTCTTCTATTTCTAAGAGAAGGGTTTTGTCTGTGCTGACTTACCCTTATCAGAGCCCTTTCAAAAGCTTCTAGGAAGTTAGAACAGGTGGTGCTCCCAGGCAGTGCCGAGATCAAGAAGGGAAGTAACCCGAGTGATACACTCAATATTTAACAGCTGCTTAACACACTCTAGTTCGCCATTTGCCAAAGATACAACTTCAAAGAATAAATATTTTCCATGTAATAATCCAAACACTTATGTAGATAACTAATGGGTTCACTGAGTCACATAGACAGACATACATCCTTTGGAATACTTATTTGGAATTTATAACTTTATAATTTTCACATTTATAAAGGATATAAGCCTACTTAAAACTATTTCAATTATATAATTAAAATTAAATTATTATTAATTAATAATTTGATTGTAATAAGTAATTATATTATTTAATAATACATTTAGTATTTATATACATATAAATGTATTTTATATCTATGCATATTTATGCTTATACATACACACACACACACACACACACACACACACATGTATATATAAAATTGGACCTCAACATATTTAGTTGATCTCCAGTAGTGCTCAGCAGAAGCCAGATTAAAAATTGGTTCAATAAGTGAACAATTGGATCTTGGCAACCATAAAAAAAGGAAATGTGATTGATGATGTGAATTCCCAAATTTCTAAGAAAAGGCAACTTGCCTTTTATTGGTTAGAATGTTGATTCCATACAAAGGCCAGAACACACAGAAGCTGACTGTCTAAATGTGCCCAAGGTTGTTCCTGGGAAGAGCCTGTCGAAGGAAGAATCACCAACAAGTGAGTGGAAGGGGAGTTTCCATTCAGGGAAATAAGCTCTGAAAGGTGTCAAGATGGATCCAAGATGTACCCTTTCAGAGACAGAGGCTGGCTCACTCCAATGGAAAGACACCTTACAGCAAACTTTTCCTTTAAAACGTGTGTTTGATCAGCTTAAAAGAATCTGTACACATAGTTCTTATTTCCAAAATATAAAAGTTACAATTTGGGCTACAATAATTTTAAAGGAAAATACTACCTCCAAAGCTCATCCATAAAGCCCATCCATACATGCTACCTACTTCTTATCCTATTGAAATTCAGACTTTTGATGTAAATATATCATGATTAGTCTATCTGGATGTATTGGCTCCAAAATGTATCACGCTCTGAGGCCTCCCAAATACTAGAATAACCTATTAGATGTATTTTCTAACATGACTGCCCCAAATAGTAACTGTCATGCCCCCTGGGATAATTATTACAATGTTTTCAAACGATGATGGCTTAATTGGCTGAATTATGCACAAGGCATGGTCATTGCCATTCAGAAGCATTTTCATCTTTCTTCTGCATATGGCAAGTGAATATTAACCAATCCTTCTAAATTTAGAATCAGATTATTTAGATGTAAGTACCTTTAAAAGTCTACAATTCAAATTTAATCTGTCAATGAATAGTACTTCTCCTTCCTGATGCTATAAACCATGCTAAGTGTAGGTCTGAGTAAGCTTTCATTGTCTGAGGTTGTTGACAGGGTCCTATAGCTTGGACTCATGCAATTCCTAACTGCAAAATCAGAAGGTGACAATAAACTGCTAAATTGTTCACTGAGATTTATATTTTAGCCATTTTCTCAATAAACTAAATGATTGTTACAAATATTAGTAATGGAATAGTTTTACCAGAAATTGCTTGCTCCTCATGTAAGGAAGAGTATTGAGTTAGAGACTTGAAATAAATATTAAGAAATGTCAAGTCTGGTTTAACAGTGGAAAGAGAAAATAACAGATTTTTCTACATAAGAAGTCTATGATTTGGGGATTTCAAAATGTGCATTTCATGTGTTAGAAGAAGCAAGGAACTTTGTTCCTCATTAAATCATATTTAAGTACATTTGTTAAAAATATAAAAAAATTAAAATGTAGGTTATAAGGTGACAGAAAATAGAAAAAAATAATTATTAAATAAAGATAACACAATTGAAATTAAGTTTTGGGTTTGCTTGTTTTAACTGCCAACAGTTAGTAAATTGAAACTACCTGTTGCATGTTCAGCCTAGACTAGCACTTGGCACATGCTACATGTGCAAAGAACACATTCATTTTTCTTTTGGGCTGTTTGTAGCAAGGGCTTTTTCTAACCATTCAGTATGAAGCCCCCAGTTCCCAAACTATGTTATATCAAGGAAAAGTAGTATGCTGCTAATCACTAAAGACAGAACTACCATATCATTCTCCCCATCCCATCCTCAGATAATATGATCTGAAAGCTTCAATTAACAATTAACCAAAATAACAGATGATGTTGTCCTCAACTCCAAACCACTCATTATCTATTCTTCAATGATCTAAATAGATAGGGATAGTAATAGGGGGAATGGAATCACTGAGATATTAAGTAACAAGCCTAAGGTCATGAAAGTGGCAAGTGACAGAGTAGGGTTCTTAACTGCTAGACCATACAGACTTCCACATCAACATCTCTGTCCATAGTGTCCTTGGAGTAATTCAACACTATTTTATCATCTTTTCTCTCTTACTCAAAAGTAGAGTGGAGTCTGCCTTGCTGTTGTTTCCAGTACTGATGTCTTTATTTTGCTCTTCACTGAAAAGATACATCTTTGTTGCTTTACATTTTAATGTCAAGGTTTTGTTCTATCACTTTCTTGCTGTTAACATCTTCAATTCCATATAACATTTAAATGTAAATTTTTAAACATAAGAATTATACCAAGACAACGTACAGGAGGGTGTTCTGTACAATCAGATAGTGAATGAATATCTTTTGATCATATTGTTGATTTACACGTATTTCCATTCTTGAAAATCCAGTTTTGAAGGGATGCTGTTTGTGAATGAAAAGAGATACTTTTATAATAATATGATTTTGTGGGGCTGGGGACGTGGTTCAAGTGGTAGCGCACTCGCCTGGCATGGGTGCAGCCCGGGTTCGATCCTCAGCACCACATAAAATAAATAAATAAATAAAGGTATCATGTTCAACTACAACTAAAAAATAAATATTAAAAAAATACTAAAATGCTAGGGGGGAAAGTTGTATTATGGAGAACTATATTAACTCATAAAAGTGCCACTAGCTAGTTCTTCTCAAGACTTATTTTTGAGATTGATTCCCAGATAGTAAATATCTTCCCAAATAATGGTTACATGGAACTTTAAAAAAAAAAAAAAAAAACTAACCCAGGGGCTGGGATTGTAGCTCAGTGGTAGAGCACTTGCCTAGCATGTGTGAGACACTGGGTTCTATCCTCAGCAACAAATAAAAAATAAAATAAATTAAATAAAGGCATGCTATCCATCTACAACCACAAGAATTTTTTTTTAAAAAAGTACTAACCCATATAGATTAAGAACACCTAGTATTTTTTAAATAGCACTTTAAAGTTATTCTGCATAGCTTCATATTTGCAACTTTATGCTCACTGATATCTTGTTCTAAATAAGATATATTAACACTATATTTTATATATTATATATGTATGTGGGTGTATATATATTTTGAAATATTATATACATGTTTCAAAAATCATTTTATTACTGTAATACAAACAAATATAAAAAATACATTTTAGGTTTATAATATTTTATTTAGAACTTTCCAAGCTTGAAATTGTCCTCTGAAAGTGATTTTTAAAAATAGTATTTGGCCAAACCACATTTTGTAAATTAAATGACTTCAGTTTTCACCACTCAGAATATCCAAGATGAGAATGCTCATTTTTTCCCCATTAGAGGAAGCTGTAAGCATCTCTAGGACATGGATGGCTATGTTCTAAATGTCCTATAAAATTCCTTAAAAATTTATAGATGTGTTTAGACAAATGTAATTTTCTGTACCCAAATTGACAGCATTATAAGAAGGCTGTGAAACAAAACAGTTACACAAACTGACTTTGTTTTATTCTTCACTGTGCCAAGAATAGGCAGCAGAGGGCATGAAGAAAGGCTGGTCTTGCAAAAATGCACTCTGACTAAATTTGGTAACAATGATTACTCACAGTCATGAAGCTCATAAAATTGCCAAGCAGTATTCTAAATGTTACACACTGATCAATCTCACAACAACCCCTTACAAGAGGTGCTATTATTATAATCCCATATTACAGACAGAGGCACTGAGCACAGATACAAGACTGGTTGGAATCTGAATGCTAGAATTTGACCAGCATGCTTTAAATTTTGTGTTCTTATCCATTTTACTATGCTGCCTTTCTTGGGCAGTATTAAAACAATCTCAAAAAACTTCTCTTTTTCTTTCATGTCTTAAAGAGTAGAAATAAAGAGCAGAAGTTTTCAGGAGATTCCAATTATTACATAGAGTTAAGAAGCTGTAGCTAACTGTAATACATTTGCATACAAATTTATATTGGCATATTCAGACAATTATTGGACACTTCCCATTTTCCCAAATAAGAAAAGAAATACATACTAAGGATATAGGCTAGGATAACACTTGGAAAGAAATTATTAAGAATTTCACCAACTATGAAGTCTTGGAAAAATAAAGACATAATACAGTTTTAATTTTCATCTCTCAAGAGTGATTATGCAATTAATCAATGTTTGTGACTTAAACAAAATCACTGTGAAGCTTTGGTTAGTTACTTAAATTCTTAATAGAAGGGAAACATTAATGCCTAATCTCTATGCAAATTATGTATTGAACAGTAATGAAATACTGCAAATAAATTCACTATGCTTATCAGTATTTTAGACATCCATACTGAAAAATTCTATTAAGGAACAATAATGATGTAATTGTTTATAAAACATCACATAGAATAAAGAGAATTTAAATAAATCAAAGGGAAATAAAAAAATGACTACTTCTGAGGAAGGCCATGCTGGTTAGGAGCTGTGAAAAGAGAATTATACTTTTTGTTCCTCATATTTTTGCATTATTTTGATTGTTTAAAACAAGATCTTTGGTGTCTTATACATGAAATTGAGACAGATAAACAGGCAAACAGAGATAAATCCTCAAAACATGTGGAAAATTTAACCAGATATCAAAAAATAAAAATTAACAACATGACTTCAGGCAAGATATTTGACTCTGTGGACTTCAGATTCCTATAATAAATATTATGGCTACGATGTCTCTAATACCCACTTCCAGTAAGAAAATTATAAGTAACCTTCCCAAGATCACAGGGTTGTGTGGGTTATGGAAGTAGGATTCAATTCCAGCTTATTCAAATATATGGAGAATGTAAGGGACATGTGCCCCCCCAAATAAAACAAAATATTTAAGTGTTCATCTGTGGAAGACTTACCTTCAAGACATTTCAAACGCTGTCTTATATCCTATTGCTTCTACAACTTTTTGTTGTTATTGTAAAAACACAAAGCCCATTGCTAATTTAGAAGACTGAAAGTTTTTTCAAATAGCTTCATAAAATAAGAAAAAAAACAAAAATGTCCATCTAAGATGATGCAATATGTGGAACCTTGCTCTAAAATGCAAGCTGTTTGGTTATTAATCAGTTGCACATTAGAGGAAAGAAGAAAGGCTACCTCCACGGTCCAGCTGTCACGTCTATGAAGAACCCTGATCAGATTCACGGCTTGGAATGTTTATCACTCACTAGCTTAACATCAAGGGACCACTGATGCAAGAATCTCTTCCTAGTCAGACAAATCATAATAGCCTGTGACTAAAAGTGGCAAATCTCTGATTTGCTTAAAAGATCTTGATAGAGTTGAATAGTTTTTTACTTTCTCCAGCTGTTTCTTTTTCATGAGTTAAATTCCAGGTTTCTATCACAGTCCCCACAGGCTTTCATGAGCAACTCTTATCTCCACTGCTCTCCTCTGCTTCTTCCTAACACTCTTTCCTTGCAATTGCAAGCTCATATTTTCTTCTTATTTTTAAGAATTAATACATCTAATAAGTAGGAAGGGGAAGTAATTCAGGATCTAAGGAAACAATAACCACTGATCTAGTGCTTCCCACAAAGATAGCTTTCCCAGGGAGCTAACAATTAAAAAAAATAGAAATCACAACAGGAACTAACATAGAGAGCTCACTATGTATTGAAGATTGTGATAATTACACTATTATTTCTTTTAATTCTCACAACAATTCTAAGGATTGTGATGATTATATTATTATTTCTCTTCATCCTCAAAACAACTCTGAATTTTAAATTTAAATTGAGTGAACTGTGATTACCCCTTACCTATTTTACAGATAGGCACAAAAATAAGTAACTTATTCAAGTTACTTATGGCTTATGTGGGTTATGGAATTAAGATTCAATTCCAGCTTATCAGACTCTGAACCCTTGCTCCTAACCCCTGCTAAGCTGTTACCTGTACAAGTGTAAATAAAATGCTTATTTCCCTGGACCTGATTAACTCTCATTTTCATTCTTTCAAGCCTATCTGAAAGAAAGAAAGAAAGAAAGAAAGAAAGAAAGAAAGAAAGAAAGAAAGAAAGAAAGAAAGAAAGAAAGACAGACTAACTTTACACTAAAGGGCCTAGAGTCCTCTGGATAATTATTACTATAACTTTTTCACTTCTTGACATATGCCTCATGTTTTCTTCCTCATCTAACTTTTTCTTCCATGAGAGTGTTGTCCCTTAAATGTGGACTCTCTTCTACCTCTTGCTGGCTTCATTGCTTTGTGGTCTCAATCAAGTCCACTGCTTTAATAACCATTTACACCAGATGACTTAGAAATATCTTTATTCCAATTTCCCTGGAAGCTCCAAACTTGTGATCAAACTTCCTATTAAAACCTCCTCTTGGAAAGTCTAACAATCCCTTAAAATATAATTCTCCATGTCTACCCTCCTCTTTATCAAAAACCCAACACAACCTGTCTTTATCCACAGCTGTCTGAATCGATTGTATCACCATCTGTACTCTGAGACAAGGGAGCAAGCCCATGGTCATCCTGGACACCACCCTCCTGCGCTTCTCCCACAGGTCACCACCAAGTGCTCAATAACAGACCACTAACTTCTCAAAGCACTCCACTTTCCCCACCACCAAACCACCATTTCTCCATTCTCAGCTAACATTCCCTCTCATCTGGAATCCATCACTGTGATGGTCCCCAAAGTTTGCTTTGCACCCCTCACTGGCCTCCCTCCAAGTTTTCTAAGCGACACTAGGTGATATTTGCAGAATCCAAAACAAAATCCTGATTTACATTTTGGATACACAAAAAATCTGCTGAGTGAGGGAGGATTAATTTCTATCATTTTGTATTGGCAAGTTGTATTTAGTGTCATTTTTTTCCTTCTTTGCTCTGTGGTTTTTGTTTCCTGGTGATTTCACCTGGCATTGGTGCCATGAGAGCTGAGATTTGAGGTGTATGCTGTAGTTCTACTTTTCCTTTTACTGCTGGAATGCCTCATCCTTTATTTTAACTCATAAGAAGCGAAAAGAAAGGGCCTTCAATGAAAAATTGGATCTCTTATTTCTATTAATGAAACTTTAAAGCCTTCTTTGCCATTTAACTTTCTCCCTACAAGTCTTACCTACCTACACATTTAGGTTCCTTAAGAAGACAACAATACTGTACTAAGATAAGTTTGTGAAATGATGAATGACACCAACCAAAGATTTTAGATTTGATGATGTCTTTGCCATAATTTATTTTCTTTTTTTTTTTGCCTTTACAAATTTTTTTATTAGTTGCTCATGACAATACAATGATCTTGACATATCATACATAATTTAATTTTCAAGAAAAAAAAATAACAACTAGGATTCAGCCTTTCCCAATCATCTCTTCTAAGGTAAATGAGCATTCAGACAAAATGTTCTGGTATTAATTTTGTTTCAAAAGTTGAAAAACTAAAATCAGAACATCATGTATCTTCAGATATGTATGTGAGTGTTTAACGTACTGCTAATTTCAAGTTGGAGTTTACTGGAATAGGGGATAGCCATGTCTTTCTAAAAATATTCAATTCAGTTAGCCAAGCACATTGGGAAATGGAAAATTGGAGAAAGCATATTTCCTTTCACTTGGAGCATGGTGGAATAGACCCTCTGACAAACTCGTAATGACCCAATAGGCTGACATTCAGAGTCAAAGAGATAACACAAGTGTCCTGACTTCTTTTTATTCTGTGTCAAATGTGAGTCCCTATCTTCATCTGAACTTCAGGAATTTCTACTACAGATAGTGATGCTCCCACCTGAAAAAAAATGAGTATTACTAAGAAAGCACCATATGTATATTGGAGGGGAAAAAACCTGAAGATAGAAACTTTTTTTTTTTTTTGAATCTGAGTTGAAACTAGACCATGGATCCCATTTTATATGAGTGTGTGTGTGTGTGTGTGTGTGTGTGTGTGTGTGTAAGAGAGAGACCGAAAAAGAACAGAATGTTTCATTATGAGTTTTTGCTTCAAGATCCAAGGATGCCTGTGACCATATGGAAGCAATTCAGGGTAACGGGCATGCTGGCCAACTGTGTGGGCTTTCTTCCCCTTCACAGTCCAATTCAAATTATGTGTGACAATGGGTTAAGGCCAATGAAGAGAAAACTATTGGAAGCTGCACCTGAAAAGAAAGCCATCACTAATTCAAGGCCAGCCTGGGTAACTTACTCAGACCTTGTCTCAAAATGAAATTTAAAAAAGGCTGAGGTACATGTAGCTTAGTGTACAGCACTTGCTTAGTGTGTTGAATGTGTGTAGGCCTGGATTCAATGCCCAGTACCACCAAAAAAAATTTTAAAAATTGAAAAAAGAAGACCCTGAATGCAAGATTCTATGACTGGGCTGTAGCTTTATGACACCTGAAATCTGTTCCAATGCAGACTGAGCTCTGTGGACACATACTTCTTGAGGAGTCTCATGAGAGCTTTTAGCACTTTCCTTCTTCCTGTCCTCCTAAAGGGCAAGAAACTTTATTGTATTCATCCTCCAAAATTTAGCTTAGCTTCTGCTATCTGAAAAACAATATCCTAGGATACTATTTACTTTATTTATTTATTTTATTTTTTTGTGGTGCTGGGGATCAAACTTAACACCTCAAGCATGCTAGGCAAATGCTCTACCACTGAATGGCATCCCCAGCCCTAATTTGCTATTTTTTAAATGTCAAAAAATGTATGCAACATAAAAAGGTCTGTTTTGTAAAATCAAAAGGACAAATAGAGACTTTGAAGGTAATTTTGCATTAGTACAGGGGTCATTCTGATTTTAATGATGTTACATTTAGTCAATATATTAGACACCCAAATGAAAAATATTCTCATAACTAAAATTCATAATTTTTTCAGAAAAAAATATTAAAAAGGGGGACCCTAAGGCCAAATTTTCTTGAAACCAATATCAAAAGGAATTCATGGTTTTCTTGAAACCAATTAAGGAATTCATGGCTCAGAATATTTAAAAATTTTTTTAAAGCATAATTGTTTACAAGATGGAATTAGAAAAAATTTTTAATGTTTTCTTTCATGTTTTGAACATTTTGCAGAGCTATAGCATTTATAGTTCATAAAAAGTACTAGGTGAAAATTTTCCATCTTGACTCTTTGCATAAATTCTACTTGAGGAAAATCAGCTTTTATGGACCTGAATATGACTTAAGCTAGAAAAAAAAAAGTAATTTTAAAAATTAGTGGTGGCACATACCTATAAACCCAGCGGCTCTGCAAGCTCAAAGCCAGCCTCTGCAACTTAGCAAGGCCCTGTCTTTAAATAAAATACAAAAAAGGGCTGGGGATGTGGCTCAATGGTTAAGGGACCCTGGGCTCAATACTTGTTACCAAAATATGTACACACACACACACACACACACACACACCACACACACATTCTTTGGGTCTAAGGAAAGGTAGAACTGTCATAGGAACTATGAGAAGGAATGTCGCATGGAATGAAGATTATGCGCAAGCAAAGGGACCATCTGAGTCCCAGCTTGCCATCAACAATGACAGAGTAAATGAAGATCAAAAGACATACACAACGGGCCACAGATGGTGCATGGTCATCAATGTTATTACTTGTATTATTATTATATTAACATCTACTATTAGGAATGATAGAAAATGCAACAAAGCTAATTCTTAATACATGAAGAGTGTGTGTGCATATGTTCAGCTTTTAATCATATATCTGTGAATTCCTAAAATTATATTTTTTAAAAAAATATGACCAAAAAAGTCTTCTCCCAAGAAGTTTACCATCTTGGAGAAACTGTAGATACACAATAAGCCAAAGATAAGCCAGTATCAATGGGCAAAAAGCAAACAAAAACTGCAAGTATTTTAAGGAATTAATTCATGGCTCAGAATATTTAAATTTTTTTTCAAAAGCATAATTGCTTACAAGATAGAATTAGAACAATTTTTTAAATCATGTCTTTGAGTCTAATAGATTTACAGTTTACAAAAGTAACCCAACAAATGCCCATGCAGACAGATGGAAAGCATTCATACTTGTGTGGAACATGTTATATGTCTAGTAAAGATTTCCTGAGTGTGCCTGTTTTTAGAAAGCAACAGTTATCCTCAGAACAAACAACATTCCTCAATTCACTCTGATCTGATGTTCAGTCCCATTATTTCACCAAGACAGCTTTCACTGAGGTAGATGAGACCTCCATATCACTGAATCCAGGAGACCAAAGAACCAAGCCAGAGAGCTACATGGGCAAGAGTAATCTTTAAAGCCCACACTGCTGAATACAGAAATGTAAGTAAACATTTGTTCTTTGTTACAATAACAGTTACATAATTCATTTAAAGGAGATAAATTGATTCTGATGGTATTTCAGGACTCTCATGAATTAATGATACTGCCTACCAAAATTGGCACTATGTCATGTGACAAATGACAAAGATTCTTTGGTTGGCCAAACTTCAGTCAAGTTTCTGAAACTTCTTGGAGACCCATCTGTGCACTTCCTTGTAAAATCCAGTTTTAGCAAAAAGAACCCTGCTAAATCAGTCTCATCATATGTGATCATCCTCAATATCTGATCGGGTTGTTAATCCTATGCCATTCCCCAAGTTGTATCTGATCACCCTGGTATGTTTTTTGCAAAAATTCTGATAGTCAGTTTCATAAAAATCTTCCTTATTTCTGATGCTTCCTCTGAGTAATTTTCCTTCCAATGGCCCCACACTGCTCTTTGGCCATAAATTTTCACTTGCCCATGTTATATTCAGAGTCAAGCCCAATCTCTTTCCTCCACTGATGGACCACAAACAATGACCTCTCCATTTATTGCAATGGTCTTGATGAAAGTCTTCCTTACCATTTGTTAGCAAGCATCACTGAATAATTCTTTTTTTAACACATGTGGAACTAAGTATCTTATAATTTATGCAGAGAATGCTAAAAATAAAATAATTACCATTTGCTTCTCTTATAACCTATGGACCCCAAATTTTTTACTGAATGTTTATTTCTTGGAAATTTTCAGTCTTTTACATTCTTATTTCAAAAATAATTTTAGTAGCCTACTTCAGATGCTTGTTAGGAAAAGTGTAATTTCAGACTATTCTGCATTTCAGTGCTTTGAATTATATAATATATTCTTAGAAAGATGTTGAGGAAGGCATAATTTCAATACAAAATTCAGAATTTATATTGGGCATTTCAGACTCCTATGTCTTTTTTGTGGTTCCCAAAAGGAAGTGCCTGTCCATCTGCCATGGTCATAAGCCTGCCTATCTACCCAAAACCTCAAGATATCACATAAAGAAATTTGTATTGTAGTTAAAAGAAATAGAAAGAAAAAATCATTTAAAAAATATTTTCCTATATAGATGAAGATATTTGCAATCCCAAAATTTTATGAAAAAAACTTTACATTTTATCCTATGTACTAATAAAATACCTGGAAATATATGGAAAAAAAATAAATTTGTAATTTAAATAAGATAGAACTGTGAGGAATCAAATATGAGGAAGAAGTCATATCAGCTCTCAAAGGCCTTAAAATCATGTTTTTGGGGACTTGCTTGTACACAGTAACAAAATAATCAATCTGCTAATATAAATTCATGTATTTTAATTTCAATCATTGAATTACTGATAATTCTATGTAATTATACATGTTGCCAATTGATAATGATGGTAACCTAAATTGAATAATAGCAAATGATGTCATAGGTCTTATCAAATGATTTAGGCATTTAGAAAACCATCCTAAAATTTGATTGATTTTTCTTACTCAAAAACCTTCTGCCTATATTAAAATCCATTTGAAACTATTTACCAGGCTTCCCTAAAACATAAATTCTAAATTGAACTAATAGTATATGTACAAATAAGGATTACTGTGATCTCTTAATGATGATATACATCTGTTTTTAAGATGTTACACTCTAGCATGATTGTGACTATAATAAGATAGCTTCAGCTTATTCTCCTTGAAAATTTGCCTAAGCATGTGCATTTCCAATAACCACTGTGGAATAATGGATATTATAGCTTTAACAAGCACTTATTTTGCAGCATTGGCAATCTATCAACTTTTATGACATTACTATGTTCAACTTATCCATTTTGAGAAATGTAACCTTGTTATTTTTATAAATACTAATAGCGCTGATGTATATGTGACTTTCCTATTAAAGTAAGGGAAGCGTCCTCTGAGCAATTGAACTTAACTTCTGTGATTTGTAAGTATTCTATTGATTTAGATGTACAGTTAAATCTACACTTAATGACATTTATTGCAACATCTTACACCCAGTTTTCTCTCACATTCTTTAAAGCAATAGTTCCCTGGACCAGTAGCATCAGAATATCTGAGAACTTGTGAAAAATTAAGATTCTCAGGTACTATCACAGAATGGAGTCACAAACTCTGAGGTAGGACCTAAAAATGTGTTTCAACAAGCCCAGCACGTGATTGTGATGCAAGGATATTGTTGGAAAACCTCTGCTCTAACACAAAAAGATGTTCCCTTGCTATAAGATAGTCTTTATTCCTACTTTGGAGCAGTGAATTTTGTACAGTTTTTGTCTCCAAACTTAAGATGCTATTATACATTATTGGACATACTAGTATTCATTATAGATGGTACCAAGTTTTGAAATTTTATGAAATAAAGACTTCAGGCTAAGGCATATTTTTAATTCATATGAAAATATTGATGTGTATTTAAAAGTTGTAAGAAAAAAGAATTGTCACCACTTTAAACACTAATGTACAGTGTCCTACCTGTCACAATTTTAATGGATTTTTTTTTCTGTAACCAAACTAAAAGAAAACATGGCTGGTTCTAACCTTTGCCTTTAGTATTTCCTGGGTCTCTAGAACTTGTGTAGTCTATACAACCAGGACCATGTGTATGTGATGAATAAATTAAAAAAGAGGAAATAAATGTTTCTACACAAAGGCAAGATGTTGATGTTACCTCAAAGAATGGATAAAAAGAAGCTGGCTTATTCTGTCAGTATTGCCCATGATGTGGCCTGTGTACTCAGAAAATCTATTGAGAAACCTAAAAAAAATAAGAGAAATGTTTTTGTGCTTTTTTTTTTTTTGACAGCAAGGCACGGTGGTGCAGGTCACTAGCCTCAAAGCCTTGTGTATGCTGAAGGAATGCATTTCACTAGTAATATACGCAAATCAAATCCTGTATATATGCATTATAGATACCAAGAGTAAAACTTTGGGTAAAACATTTTTCTCTCTTTCTTTACCAGGAAAAAAAATAGGAGTCAACTTAATAGTATAATTTTGATTAAATAAGTATTGTTTAAATGTTTTTTTAAGTTCATTAAGATCTTGCATCAGAAGGCTATGGGAGTGAATTTTGCCTATTCCTCTTCATGTTTTAGTAAAACTCACATTTGAAGTTTGAGATAACCAAAATAGTGTGCTTCCCACTTACCAGCAGACTTCCCCAGTAGAATGTCAATCTTTTGAGAATTTTTTAAATTTAAGGAGAAAGAATACTTTCGTAGAGCCATCCAGAACTGGCATAAGTAATTCATATTCATGGATATCACTGTCATTCTTTAAAAAATCACTATTCTTTTATAAAATACTTAAAAATAATGATAGACTTACATTTGTCAAGTGTTCAGTTACATCAAAAGGGAGATTACAATATGTCAAGAAGTAAAAAACTTAATTGCATGAGTTAATAAAATAATTTGCTTAAATAAATGACAGGATTTACAATAAATCCCTGCACAGCAGCTAATAAACACAGCTAATAAACCATTCCAATTTAAATTTATCTCCATTAGAGAAAAATCTGTAATACCTGAGACTGTGCATTAATATTGGCTCCTTCCTTAACAAGAACTTTGACAACTTCTGCTTGTCCAGCCAAAGATGCAATGTGAAGAGCAGTATTTCCTTTCTGTTTTGGAAAAACAAAGTAGAAAATGTTAGAGGTTCTCCAATTTTGTGAAAATAAAAATGTACAGGCATTTTCAAATGAATACAATTTATCATTTTATAACAATAGTAGTCTTCCCACTTACTTGTATTTTTCTACCATTGAAAATTGACAATTTCCTCTGATATTTCTCTTTTCTGTTTTTCATAATATTTCTCTAGTGTGAAGACATAGGAAGACTGTTCTCAGTGAATAAAAAAAAATTAGGATGTGGATGCATGAATGTGTGTGACAATATAACATGACACTCATGGGAGTTAATCAACAACTAAAGAATGCAACTACAAGGAAGTACTAACTTTAAAAAAAAGTTTACTAAAACATTGAGTTTATTTCACCTTGCAATGAAACCTAGGGATTCTCAGTGGTAGTTGTGTTTCTAGATACAAAAGCATGTGGACATTACTCAATATTTTGAGAATAAAATATTTTGAGAATAAAAAAATAAATTTTACATGAATCATAACATTGCCAATGAATTGTACTATTTTTAATACCTTTTTGGTTGTTGATAGACCTTTATTTATTTATATGTGGTGCTGAGAATCGAACCCAGTGCCTTACATGTGCCAGGCAAGTGCACTACTGCTGAGCCACAGCCCAAGCCCTGAATTCTACTATTTGATACATAAAAATTTATCATCCACAAAACCAATTGTTTTAAAGTGAAAAATAATTTAAACCTTCTGTGAAAATATAGGTAAAGAGATGTAATTAAAATAAGTAACAAAAAATGGGAAAAAAAAAACCCAGATATCTATAGATTCCAAGACAAAGTTCAGACAATAGTTCAATTTCTGCTACCAAGCTCCTTGTGAGGCCAGTAACCCTTCACTTACTATGTGGGGACTCAGTGTCCTTCTTATTAAAGGAATTTCTTTTGGGGGGGCATGCCTGGAAAATTCTACAACTCTAATCTAGGATTAAAAGAAAATCTATATTTTAAAATCTCAATAGAGTCTAAAAGAAAGGAAAAATGAAAATAATAACACTTCAACAACCAAAAAGTTGTTAGTTTAATGAATACACTATATTAATATGGGCAATTTTGTAGGCAAATAATTTTATTTACCCTCAAATATTTATTATTTAAGTAATTGTTTCATGCTTATTTGATGTGCTTAAGAGAAATATTTATATGTTCAAAGTAGGTAATTTACTACATAAAGTAAACTTAGGTTTTAACTTCTTTTGAATTGCTTGATATTGTTTTTAAATTTTCACAGGAATTGTTCTTTACTATAAGTCAGACTAATGTACATTTTGGTAGTTATGCATGAAGCATTGGAAATGTAGGTTAACTGACCATATTTCTAATTTATTCCTGAACTCTTTGTCCAGTAAGCCTGGGCCTACACCTGAGTGTGTAACTTGTCTCTCCCCCTCTACCACAGAGTATTGTCACACTCTAGTTCTCTCAACAGGGTTAGCTATAGCTGGTTACTGATTTTAGTTCTCCAAATAAAAAGTTTACCTTTAACAGACAAATAGGATTCCAACATGGCGGCGGGCGCAGAGAGATCAAGTCCCTGACCTCTTCAGCTGTGCGGGCATAGGGAGTCGTAAACAACCTAAATCTGTTTGCTCAGGATCACTAGGCAATGCTGAGCTGACGTGGATCTGGGGTGAACAGTCTGGGCCTCTCAGAACCCACACTGAGCCCGGATCGGCTGAATTCAAGCTCCCGTTCGCCTGCTTCCCGCAGACAAACAGCTGTGACTCAGCACTAATCCATCCGGCTGAAACAACTGGTCAGCCCTTCTGATCTAACGGAGGTAAATGCCTACCGAGCCTTCATAAGTAGTGGCCACAGGTTTGAAACAGGGCTTAGGAGAGACAGTAAGGACCCACCCGTTGCATTGGTCGCCCGGCAAAGGGAAACGAACTGTCGCCATTTGCAAGAGACACCACCATGGCAGAGAACTGACGTCATCAGACTGCGGCGGAGGAGATAACTTCATTGAAACCTGCAGCTACAGGTGTGGAATTCCCTAGCCTTCCCTCTCCACACATCGGGGAAACCTTAAATGCCCCTCCCAGCTCTCCCCTAAGGGCCCCTCCTAGCTCTCCCGTGAGCCAGCCTGAGGGAATCAGAGGTGGCGCGGGACCCGCGACGCGGAACTACTGCTCCCATCAGGGCTGACAGCTGAGGTCTCTTGCACCAGCTACCGGGGGCGTGGCTACTGGAGGGCAACTAAAATTCGCTGAGGATTCTCAGCCCCAAGCTCTACAAACTTAGGGTCTGAGGGAATGGCAAACTGGAAGAGTGTGCCCAGTCGTTCATGAAAACAGGGCGCCCGGGAGCAGCAGACCTGGCGTGTAGCCAGTATTGTGGTGAGTGGCACCCGTGGGAGGGGCCTGGCTAGAGGAAAAGTGGGAAGTGACTAGACACAAGAGGAGGCCCTAAACACTCAGGATTGGAGACTCGCCCAGTCTGGGAGGAGCTGCTGCACAGTGATTGGTTCCCGCGTATTGACAGGAGAAACTTGACCTGGTGAGCACAGCGCCACCTACTGGAAGAGAAGTTAATCAAACTCTAAGACTGCATTTATTAGTTTTTTTTCTTTTTTTCTTTTCTCTTTTTTTGATTTGGGTTTTTCTTTCATTTTCATTTTTCTTGTTTTTTTTAATTTTTTTACAATTTTTTTAATTTTTTTTCTTCTAATTTTCATTTTAATTTTTTATTTTATTATTTTTTTAAAACATTTTTTTCTTTCTTTATTTCCTATTTTTTTCTTCTTTTGCCTTTTCATTTTTCTTATCCCCCCTTCCTTGAATTCTACCTGCTTATGCTCATTCTCTTTAGTGACTTCTTCCCTTCCCTTCTAATACCTTTCCTCCCAAGCATCAAATAAATTTATAGGAGTAAACAGTAACTCAGCAGTCAAACAGAACAAGAAGTAACATGAGCAGCTTCAAAAAGCAAGGAAGAAAAGGAGTACAAACAATGCAGGACAGCCTAAATATTCAGGAGGACCTAGAGTCATCAGAAAAATGGTCATATAAAGATCTCAAGGAACACCATAGACAGATGGAATGGAACCTTAAAGAGGATACAAGACAGCAAATTCAAGCAGCGAAAGAACACATTGAGAATGAATTACATAAACAGATAAAAGAAGAAGTTAAGCATCTTTATCAGGAGGTAGAGATTATAAAAAATAATCAAACAATAATTCTAGAAATGAAGGAAACGATAAACCAAATTAAAAACTCAATTGAGAGTATCACTAACAGAGTGGAGTAAGTAGAAGCCAGAACGTCAGATAATGAAGACAAAATATATCATCTTGAAAAGAGTCTAGCCAACTCAGAAAGGCTGGTAAAAAATCATGAGAAAAACATCCAAGAGTTATGGGATAACATAAAAAAACCAAACTTACGAGTCATCGGGATAGAAGAAGGTACAGAGATTCAAACCAAGGGAATGAGTAACCTGCTGAATGAAATAATTACAGAAAACTTTCCAGAAATAAAAAAGGAAACAGATATACAAATTGAAGATGCATACAGGACACCGAGCACACAAAATCACAGTAGACCAACACCAAGACACATTGTTATGAAGATATCCAATATACAGAACAAAGAGAAAATATTAAAAGCTACAAGAGAAAGGAGACAGATTACATTCAGGGGTAAACCAATAAGGTTAACAACGGACTTTTCATCACAGACACTGAAAGCAAGAAGGTCATGGAACAATGTATTTCAAACACTGAAAGACAATGGATGCCAACCAAGAATTCTGTATCCAGCAAAATTAAGCTTCAGGTATGACAACGAAATAAAAATCTTTCATGATAAACAAAAGTTAAAAGAATTTGCAGC
Organism: Spermophilus citellus; assembly: GCF_964194105.1. NCBI lineage: Eukaryota > Metazoa > Chordata > Mammalia > Rodentia > Sciuridae > Spermophilus > Spermophilus citellus. The sequence continues at coordinate 93,960,238 of NC_138189.1, forward strand.
CAGAAAACCAGCATTGCAAAGCATTTTGAGCAAAACACTACACGAGGAAGAAATGAAAAACAATAACCAAAACCATCAGTGGGAAGCGCCTCAGTAAAGACAGAGGGCGAGGGGAAAGATAATCATGGAGAAACAAACTAAATTTTTTTAAAAAAGGATAAATAATCAAACATGGATGGAAGTACAAACCATATATCAATAGTAACTCTGAATGTTAATGGCTTAAACTCTCCAATAAAGCGACAAAGGCTGGTATCATGGATTAAAAAAACAAATCCAACAATATGCTGCCTCCAGGAGACACATCTGATTGGAAAAGACATACACAGGCTGAAGGTGAAAGGATGGGAAAAAATATACCACGCACACGGTCCTCGTAAGCAAGCAAGAGTGGCCATTCTCATATCAAATAAAATCGACTTCAAGACTAAGTTAATCAAAAGGGATAAAGAAGGACATTATATACTGTTAAAAGGAACCATTCACCAACAAGACATAACAATTATCAATATTTATGCACCAAATAATGGTGCTGCGACATTCATAAAACAAATTCTCCTCAAGTTCAAGAATCAAATAGACCACAACACAATAATTATGGGTGACTTCAACACACCTCTCGCACCAGTGGACAGATCCTCCAAACAAAAGTTGAATAAAGAAACTATAGAACTCAATATCACAATCAATAACCTAGACTCAACTGACATATATAGAATATATCAACCATCATCAAATGGATATACTTTTTTCTCAGCAGCACATGGATCCTTCTCAAAAATAGACCATATATTATGCCATAGGGCAACCCTCAGTAAATATAAAGAGGTAGAGATAATACCATGCATTTTATCTGATCATAATGGAATGAAACTGGAAATCAATGATAAAAGAAGGAAGGAAAAATCCTACATCACATGGAAAATGAACAATATGTTACTGAATGATCAATGGGTTACAGAAGACATGAAGGAGGAAATAAAAAAGTTCTTAGAGATAAATGAAAATACAGACACAACATATCGGAATCTATGGGACACAATGAAAGCAGTTTTAAGAGGAAAATTCATCGCCTGGTGGTCATTCCTCAAAAAAAGAAAAAACCAACAAATAAATGAGCTCACACTTCATCTCAAAGCCCTAGAAAAGGAAGAGCAAAACAACGGCAAATGTAGCAGAAGGCAAGAAATAATTAAAATCAGAGCGGAAATCAATGAAATTGAAACAAAAGAAACAATTGAAAAAATTAACAAAACTAAAAGTTGGTTCTTTGAAAAAATAAATAAGATTGACAGACCTTTAGCCATGCTAATGAAGAGAAGAAGAGAGAGAACTCAAATTACTAGCATATGGGATGAAAAAGGCAATATCACAACTGACACTTCAGAAATACAGAAGATAATCAGAAATTATTTTGAATCCTTATACTCCAATAAAATAGAAGATAGTGAAGACATCGATAAATTTCTTAAGTCATATGATGTGCCCAGACTGAGTCAGGAGGATACACACAATTTGAACAGACCAATATCAATGGATGAAATTGAAGAAGCCATCAAAAGACTCCCAACCAAGAAAAGCCCAGGACCGGATGGGTATACAGCGGAGTTTTAAAAAACCTTTAAAGAAGAATTAATACCAATACTTTTCAAGTTATTTCAGGAAATAGAAAAAGAGGGAGCTCTTCCAAATTCATTATATGAGGCCAACATCACCCTGATTCCGAAACCAGACAAAGACACCTCAAAGAAAGAAAACTACAGACCAATATCTCTAATGAACCTAGATGCAAAAATCCTCAATAAAATTCTGGCGAATCGAATACAAAAACACATCAAAAAAATTGTGCACCATGATCAAGTAGGATTCTTCCCTGGGATGCAAGGATGGTTCAATATATGGAAATCAATAAATGTTATTCACCATATCAATAGACTTAAAGATAAGAACCATATGATCATCTCAATAGACGCAGAGAAAGCATTCTACAAAGTACAGCATCCCTTTATGTTCAAAACATTAGAAAAACTAGGGATAACAGGAACTTACCTTGACATTGTAAAAGCTATCTATGCTAAGCCTCAGGCTAGCATCATTCTGAATGGACAAAAGTTAAAGGCATTCCCTCTAAAATCTGGAACAAGACAGGGATGCCCCCTATCACCACTTCTATTCAATATAGTTCTCGAAACACTGGCCAGAGCAATTAGACAGACGAAAGAAATTAAAGGCATAAAAATAGGAAAAGAAGAACTTAAATTATCACTATTTGCAGATGACATGATTCTATACCTAGAAGACCCAAAAGGGTCTACAAAGAAACTACTAGAACTAATAAGTGAATTCAGCAAAGTGGCAGGATATAAAATCAACACGCATAAATCAAAGGCATTTCTGTATATCAGCGACAAAACTTCTGAAACGGAAATGAAGAAAAACACTCCATTCACAATATCCTCAAAAAAAAATAAAATACTTGGGACTCAACCTAAAAAAAGAGGTGAAAGATTTATACAATGAAAACTACAGAACCCTAAAGAGAGAAGTAGAAGAAGATCTTAGAAGATGGAAAAATATACCCTGTTCATGGATAGACAGAACTAACATTATCAAAATGGCGATATTACCAAAAGTTCTCTATAGGTTTAATGCAATGCCAATCAAAATCCCAACAGCATTTCTTGTAGAAATAGATAAAGCAATCATGAAATTCATATGGAAAAATAAAAGACCCAGAATAGCAAAAGCAATTCTAAGCAGGAAGTGTGAATCAGGCGGTATAGCGATACCAGATTTCAAACTATATTACAGAGCAATAGTGACAAAAACAGCATGGTACTGGTATCAAAACAGGCAGGTGGACCAATGGTATAGAATAGAGGACACAGAGACTAATCCACAAAGTTACAACTATCTTATATTTGATAAAGGGGCTAAAAGCATGCAATGGAGGAAGGATAGCATCTTCAACAAATGGTGTTGGGAAAACTGGAAATCCATATGCAATAAAATGTAACTGAATACCTTTCTCTCGCCATGCACAAAAGTTAACTCAAAATGGATCAAGGAGCTAGATATCAAATCAGAGACTCTGCGTCTGATAGAAGAAAAAGTTGGCTCCGATCTACATATTGTGGGGTCGGGCTCCAAATTCCTTAATAGGACACCCATAGCACAAGAGTTAATAACAAGAATCAACAAATGGGACTTACTTAAACTAAAAAGTTTTTTCTCAGCAAGAGAAACAATAAGAGAGGTAAATAGGGAGCCTACATCCTGGGAACAAATTTTTACTCCTCACACTTCAGATAGAGCCCTAATATCCAGAGTATACAAAGAACTCAAAAAATTAGACAATAAGATAACAAATAACCCAATCAACAAATGGGCCAAGGACCTGAACAGACACTTCTCAGAGGAGGATATACAATCAATCAACAAGTACATGAAAAAATGCTCTCCATCTCTAGCAGCCAGAGAAATGCAAATCAAAACCACCCTAAGATACCATCTCACTCCAGTAAGATTGGCAGCCACTATGAAGTCAAACAACAACAAGTGCTGGCGAGGATGTGGAGAAAAGGGTACACTTGTACATTGCTGGTGGGACTGCAAATTGGTGCGGCCAATTTGGAAAGCAGTTTGGAGATTCCTGGGAAAGCTGGGAATGGAACCACCATTTGACCCTGCTATTGCCCTTCTCGGACTATTCCCTGAAGACCTTGAAAGAGCATGCTACAGGGATACTGCCACATCGATGTTCATAGCAGCACATTTCACAATTGCTAGACTGTGGAATCAACCCAGATGCCCTTCAATAGATGAATGGATAAAAAAAATGTGGCATCTATACACAATGGAGTACTATGCAGCAATAAAAAATGACAAAATCATAGAATTTGCAGGGAAATGGATGGCACTAGAGCAGATTATGCTTAGTGAAGCTAGCCAATCCCTAAAAAATAAATACCAAATGTCTTCTTTGATATAATGAGAGCAACTATGAACAGAGCAGGGAGGAAGAGCAGGAAGAAAAGAGTAACATTAAACAGAGACATGAGATGGGAGAGAAAGGGAGAGAAAAGGGAAATTGCATGGAAATGAAGGGAGACCCTCATTGCTATACAAAATTACATATAAGAGGTTGTGAGGGGAATGGGAAAATAAACAAGGAGAGAAATGAATTACAGTAGATGGGGTAGAGAGAGAAGATGGGAGGGGAGGGGAGGGGGGATAGTAGGGGTAGGAAAGGTAGCAGAATACAACAATTACTAATAGGGCATTATGTAAAATTGTGGATGTGTAACCGACGTGATTCTGCAATCTGCATTTGGGGTAAAATTGGGGGTTCATAACCCACTTCAATCTAATGTATGAAATATGATATGTCAAGAGCTTTGTAATGTTGTGAACAACCAATAAAAAAAAATAACAGACAAATATCTGTCAGCATTGATGATATTTTTTAACATCTATTATTTATAATACACATGTCAACAGGTTCAAATGTATTTTAACAAAAACAGCATCCACAAGGGATCATAGCTTCTAGTAATGCCAAGCATCTTGTGTATTTCTTTAAAAGTGAGTTCCAGCTGGGCATGGTGGGGCACAACTGTAATCCGAGCAGCTAGGGAGGCTGAGGCAGGAGAATCAGAAGTTCAAAGCCAGCCTCCTCAGCAATTTAGTGAGGGCTTAAGCAATTCAGCAAGACCCTGTTTCTAAATATGAAAAAGGGCTGGGAATATGGCTCATTGGTTAAGTGCCCTGGGTTCAATCCCCAATACCCCCCTCAAAAAAAAAGTGAGTTCCAAGTTCTTTATAAACACACATTTATAGTGGAAAAAAAAATCTAATCTTACCCTAGTAATTCAATCCAAAATCCAAAAGCTCTTTTCCATTAAAGTATTCTGTATATTCCCATACCATGTTGAATGAATATATTACAAGATATGTCAATTTAATTAAAGCATGAAAATTACTTGTTCATTTCCACTGACAAGTTTGCCACATCAATTTACTTTTAAAAAATGAATTAATCTTAGGGAAAAATGGTATTATTCACAGAAAAATATATTGATTTAGTCCTCTTTGTGAATCAAAACAGGAAAGACAATTTATTCAATGCTAGATTTAGAAATTTCTTCAGTCTCATGTCTGATAAATCCTTAAACAAAAGATTCAAACTGGAAAGTTTAAATGGGAGGTCTTCCACTGTGGTTGTGTAGTTATGAACTTCAATGCTCCAGGGAACCTCTGAAATGCACACTGGGAAAAGAAGCTCCAAAGTAAGTCCTCTTTTCTAAGGAACACAAGTTCTATCAGCATGAACATTACCTTAGTGGCAGAATCCACCGAGGACCCTCGTCCCAGCAGCTCCTGGACCAGACCCACGTGGCCCTCCTTGGCAGCCAGATGGAGAGCGTTGAGTCCATTCTGAAAGAAGAACAAGCAAAACCTCAGAAGAGGAGTCATGATGAGGGACACAGTGTGCCCATCGAATTCAAACACAGAACCCAGAGAATACACAGACTCTGGTGCGTCTGTCTGCCTGCCCGTCTGTCTGTCTCTCTCCTCTTTGTAGTCTCTTTAATCTATTCAGTTCAGAGACTGCCTTCTAGTGTTTCTGATTCCAATAAACAAAAAGATAAATATTCATCAGAAACATGAATTTGGCAACTTCATTTCAACAAAACATGTTTTTTTCTTTTAATTAAGGATATTAAATTAAATTTTAAAAGTAGAGACTTTTCTTTTTTATTTTATTTTTATTTAAAACTGGCTCAGAATAATGCTCTCATCAACCAACTATAATCTAAGTGAGGGCAAGTGTATATCATCCTTGCCAGAGGAATCTCTACTTTTCTCTAATGAGAAAATAAAGAGAATAATTCTACATCATTTATTTTGTTGGGCAAAAAATAAAATTTTGCCAAGTTCCTAGAACCAATAGAGCTTTAAATTAATCTTACTTTTTAACAAGTAGGAGAAAAATGTTCTTTTTATAAACTTTTTTAAAAGTTCTTTTTATAAAACCACAGGACAATTTATCTTATTGGTGAATTATAATTACACATAATAGTAGGTTTCATTGTGATATATCTGTACCTGCACATAGCATAATTTGGTCTTCTGCATATCTCTGTACCTCCCCATTCCCTCCCCCCCAATCCCTACTCTCTACCCTGCTGGTCTCCCTTCTATTTTCATAAAATCCTTTCTCCTCCCACCACCTCTTCTTTTCTCCCTAGCTTCTATAGGACAATATTTAAAGCAATACAACTCTTCAATGATAACACTTTACTTAAAATACATTTTGCTCTATGGCATTAAACAGTCTTTCTTTAAGCAAAAATTTAAATTTTATCTTATATTATCTGTTAAAACTATAACATCTGGTTCCTATCTATATAAATCTGTAAAAAGTTATTTACCGCAGCATTGAAAAAACTCATTTAGCATATTATTACTTAGCATAATCTACAGTCAATGCAATCTTTACCAAAGTATCAGTGACATTCTCCAAAGAAATAAAAAAAAAATCACTCCTAAAATTCATGATACCACAAAAGACCTCCCAAAACCAAACAATGTTAAACAAACAAACAAATAAAAAAACCAGAAAGGCATCATACTATTTGACTTCAGAACATATTACAAAGTTATAGTACCCAAAACAGCATGCCCCTGGCATAAAAACAAACACATACACTTATAGAACAGAGAGTCCCAAAAGAAATCAACACACTTTGGCCAACTGTTTTTCAACAAAGGTGCCAAGAACACACATTTGGAAAAGGGTGCCTTTTTCAAGAACTGGGGCCAGGAAAACTTGATATCAATGTGCAGAACAATGAAGCTAGACCTCTGTCTCTCACTAATTCCAAAAATCAACACAAAATAGATTTAAAACTTAAATATAAAACCACAAACTATAAATCTACTAGAAGAAAATACAAAGGAAATGTTTCATGACATTCATTGGCTAGAGCAGTATTTTTTATTTTTTTTGGAATGTACTTCAATAACAGAACAAAAGCAAAAATAGACAAATGGGATTACATCAAACTACAAAGCTTCTTCTGCTCAGCAAAGGAAATAGTCAGCAGAGTGAAAGACAATATTTTAAAAATACAGAAAATATTTGCAACTACATATGAAGTTTGAAAGTAGATCTGATCATACATAGAAGAAGAAATATAGCTGGGTGTGGTGGCCCACACCTGTAATCCCAGGAGTTCAGGAGGCTGAGGCAAGAGAATCTCGAGTTCATAGCCAGCCTCAACAACTTAGCAAGGTCTAAGCAACTCAGTGAGACCCTGTCTCTAAATAAAAAACTGTAAAAAAAAAAAAAAAGGTAGGGGTCTGGCTCAGTGGTTAAGCACCCTTGGGTTCAATCCCCAATACTAAAAAGGAAAAGAAACATATTAATATATTTGCTGTATAGTAATTATACTTAATGATTTTTTAAAAAATTTTTTAGTTGCTGATGGACCTTTATTCATTTATTTGTATGTGGTGCTGAGGATGGAACCTAGGGCCCCACACATGTGAGGGAAGCGCTCTACCACTGAGCCCCAAGCCCAGCCCTTACTTAATGATTTTGATATAGAAAGTAGTCAGCCTTTTATGTTTCAATAAAGAAAATAGGTAATGTTTGCTTTGGTTTTTTTTTCTTTGCAAAACAGCCCTGGTTCCTCATCCACATTTAACTTTGAGTAGCCAATAAAGTTGTTCTACAAAACATGCCTGTATGGTTTCGGCCCATTTACTGTCACCAAATGGGAGAAAGTGAAGAACTTCTAATATTTTTATTACATTCCTAGAAAAATTAACAAATGAATCAAAAAGATAATAAAAACTTGAAAAAGATGGAATTTATTTTGCCCCTGGCATTCAAGCAGTATGAAAATGTTAACGATGTTAAATACAGACAGGTGATTCACAAATGAAAATTGGTTTTTGCTCCTACTACCAGATCAAGGAAAGGATTGCATTATAAAGTTGTTTTCTGATCTAATTATTCAACATCCAATCTCTTTGGTAATAGGCAATTATAACTGATATACACCTATTCTGGGGACAAGCAGAATGACCATAAGGTAGGAATTTAAAGGTGATAGTTAAATCTGATGGTACTTAAGAGCTTAATCTTTTCTGATACCTTCTGATTGCTACATATTCTTCTGCATAGCCATCTCTGGCTTTCCCACACTTTTTAAAGAAGTCTTTGGCTCTGTATATGGAGAATTGTGTAAACATTTTGGAGTATGGATCAGTTACTTTCAGTAAGAATCAAATGTTCCAGCAAATGGAAGTTGTCCAGATGGCCCAGGAAGCCAAAAGGTAAGGAATGTCACATTTGAAGATGTCTGTGGTTAGCAGTAGGCTTCTTTCCTTTCTCTGCTTCCATCAGGTTTTAGAACCCACGAATTTCAAAGGACTGTTTAGATTATCCATGGTAATTATTCACTTCCTACTCAGCTCCAGGCCCTAGACAGAGCATCTACTCCATAAATACTGCCAGATAAATGAATTAATCTAAAGAGGAAATGTTTGGTAAAGACTACTTTTATAAAAAAAATTAAAACTATTTAATGCATTTTATATAAAAAGATAATGGTCTCTATAATTTATAAACTTGCTTATATCAGGGCTTTTGTCCAAATGGGATTAGACATTTTTGATTTGGAGATATTATTTTCCAGGTGTCTGAGGCATGATAGAAACACCAGATTTATTCTGCCAGAACATATCTTCTCTCTAAAATCTCATATCATAGAATTCAGGAGTCTTCTAACTTTAGAGGCAAATGGTAAACTTGGTTAAGTGACAAAATCTACATGGATGACTTTCTGTATTGATCCACTCTTTCTGTATTGATCCAGGAATTGAACCCAGGGATTCTCTACCACTGAGCTATATCCCCAAGAGACATATCCCACCCCACCCCCCTTTTTTTTCAAATTATTTTGAGACAGGGTCTTGCTAAATTGCCCAGGCTGGCCTCAGCCTCCTGAGTCACAGGGATTACAGGTATGTGCCACACTGCTTGACTAACCAACCTCCCTCCCTCCTTTCTTTCCTTCCTTCCTTCCTTCCTTCCTTCCTTCCTTCCTTCCTTCCTTCCTTCCTCTTTTCCTCTCTCCTTCCCTCCATTCCTTCCTCCTTGTGGTACTTGGGATTAAACCTAGATCTTTTCAAAGCTGTTGATCCACATTTTATGAATGTCCTTTCTAAGACAAAAGGAATGAGATATTAAATTATTTTATCTCCTCTACTCTCTTTTAGTTTAAAAAATGGACCATTTTGATGATCATTTATGCCTCATTAGATAACCAAAGTGATCACTTTAGCTTTGGGGGGAAGGCGGAGTGGACCAGGGGATTGAACTCAGGGTCATACCACCACTGAGCCACATTTCCAGCACTATTTTGTAGGGTCTCACTGAGTTGCTTAGTGCCTTTTGCTGAAGCTGGCTTTGAACTGCTATCCTCCTGCCTCAGCCTCCAGAACTGCTGATGTGTGCCATGATGCCCAGCTAACTAGCTTTTTGAAAAGTGGTCTTATCTGATGTCAATGTTTACTAAATGTTAGAAAAAGAAAGTTTAACCTGTAAATTGAAATCACCAACTAGCTGAGGGAAGATGGAGAAGGGTTTCCCATCTAGAACAATCAGAGCGCTTCAAACAATTACTCCAAACAGATTCAACTCTGTGGTTAAGCCTCTGGCCTCTGAGCTATTATCAGCTGAAGGAGGAAAAGAAGGAAGCATCTTCACAATATTTGCCAGTAATTTCCCTTCCAGTTTCTTGATTTTAGTATTTCCCCCTTTATCATATCCCTGGCATAGGAAAATTAATTTTACTACAAAAATAAAAAATCAGGACTTTTGCACCCAGACTGTCAGTGGTTAAACATTTACAGACAATATCACTGTTTGAATGGCAAAGATGAAGGTGCTTTGACATTTCTTTTTTAATGTAAGCTGGAAAGATGGCTCCTCAAAAGCCAATTTCTCTAAAGTAGAGTAGCCTCAATCTGTTCTTTACTTAGCTCTAAAATTCTAAAATACAGATAACAGATGGAATCTATGGATAGGAAATCTTGTTTATATTTCTAATATACAGTCAAGCATTATTAATTATTCATCAATCCTTTATTGCTTCCTAAAGTGGCTTGAAAAATCATCTCCTCCACAGTAGTACCCTGAATGCCATTTTAGAGACTCAAAATAGAAAGAGTTGAGGAATAAAATGTTTTTTAAAAAGGTGTAAAATGTCTCTTTAATCCCACAAATGACAAATCGAGGTCGAGAGCATTTATAACACTCTGCTCCATCACATCTGGGGATGTGGAAATATCTATTTCCCCTTGCACTCTATAGCAGCAGCTCATCTGAAAACTTCCACTTGCTAAAGACCAGCTTATGAGAGTACCAAACTTCTTATTTTTAAAAAGGTTTTTCAATGTATTTTTTTTTTTTTTTAGTTGCTGATGGACCTTTATTTTATGCTGAGAATCCAACCCAGTGCCTCACACATGCTAGGCAAGTGTTCTATCACTGAGCCACAACCACATCCCCAAAGTTCTTATTTTTGTTTCCATAAATATGGGGGAAAATGTATTAAAAATTAACAAAGATACAAAGACATGATTTTCAATCTAGAAACTTATGAAGCCCAAATATATTTTCAATTAATCATTTCAGGAGAGGCTATCCTCAGGAGGACCCCAGTGACCTATTACTTATCTTAGTTGACTCCATGGAGTTTACTCTTTATGTATTCCAAATGTAGCCTACCTCATTTCACAAAAGGAAGCCATTTAAATCTCCAACATATGAAAGCATTTTCTCTCAACAAATGGCTAACTTTGTTGTAATTAAGTCTGACCCTCTAAATTAAAAAAAAAAAAAAAATAAGGAAAAGTTATCTTTTTGAGGGGAGGCACAAAGTGCCCATTATAAATCACTACAATATAGTCGCATTTTATTGAAAAATCAAAAGAATATGACTAAAATTTTCTTCATGAGGAAATAATTTAAAAACAAAACTGTTATGCAAATCAAATTCAGGATACGCATGTGTGTTCAAGATTTTGTAATACTAATCCGTACTACTACTGAAACTAGAGTGGCTTTAAAGACACAGATGGGGGAAATTCTAGTTACAAATACTATATATAAATTCTTCTGTTGCCTTCTTTTAACATGCAAACATTTGGGATGGCAGTCATATTCCTAAATACATGTCCATTAGCAGCTTGCTTTATGCTAATGTCTTGGTTTGGGAATTTTTGACCACAAATAATTTTAACTAGAAATGGAATATGTTGTCAGGTATAGTGGTGCACACCTATAATCCCAGCTACAAGACCCTGTCTCAAAATAAAGAATAATATAGAAGGGCCTGGGATGTTGGTCTGTGCTAGAGCATCTACCCCACATGTATGAAATACTGGGTTCAGTCCCCAGTAACACACACATACACACACACACATGCAAATATGATAGATAGTTATCAGAAAAGCAACTTGTATCAACTGGACTTAAAATGTTTTATTTTATGATCATAAGCTAAAATAAATTACATGAAAATGGAGAGTGACAATACTATTTAAGGATAGAACTAAGCTGATTTCTTGAGAATAAGATATATAATGTTTTTGGTTAGCCCATTCTGGGAAGTCCTATGGGTAACAATTTCTAAAAATCCAAACTTCCCACAGAAGCCACATTGATGCTTTTTAGCAGAGAGTAGTCACTTGATAATACTGGCCCGAAGTTCAAAAGAGGTTGTTGTTGCTAAATATTTTTACTTTGTCTGGTAAAGGAGTAGAAAGAAGACAGACATACAGAACTGGGCAGCCTTTTTATCTGATTGGAGAAACAGGGCACCCTCTAGCAATTCCCAGTAGTGCCTTCTGCACATGTGGTGTTTGAGGAAACAAAGTCCTTTCCATTTCAAGATGTTAAGTCTCTGCATTCATTAGAACATTCATCATAAGCTTACTGAGTTCTGGCCAAAGTGTATATGAAACAATTTGTGTTTAACAGAGACATTAACTCTTCACTCCCTAGATTAATATCAGGATTGATGCTCAGTTAGATCACCAGAAAGCAATGTGTCTGGAACACATTATTTCTATTCCCTAGAGAAATGGTTTCACTCAATTATGAAACATGATGACCCGTTTGGTTTTTATGTAAGATGGATATAAGAGATGTCCATCTGAGCAAGATTTTATGGCCTTGTGTTTATAGAATATCTATTCTCTGGATTAACTGTTACTGAAGTCAGTAAGAGGAAAAAGTTTTATTTTAAAAAAAAAAAAAGCTCTTTTCTTCCTTTTGCTAAACTTTAAAAAAAAATCATGTAATTCACTGTCGTTTTTTGCTAGTTTCCAGCAGACACAGGATAAATTCAATATCCATATGAATTAAGTTACTCAATCCTCTAGTTCTCTATTCTTTTTCCTATGTATAGTTTCATTTTTGACAATGTCAAAATCACAGGATATGTGAGCATGTGCTGTGCCACCAACAAGTTATTGAAAAAAAAAATTCATTCCTTTTGACCTCAAAACAGCACTAAGTGTCATTCACACTTAGATTACCTATTTTGACACATACTAAGTGTGTCAAAATAGGTAATCCCCTACCTCCTAATTATACTTTAGATCAATATGATGACTGATTCTAATCAGCTACTTAGTCTCACAATACTGACCAACAATTTGGGAAAAAAAACTTAGAAATGTATTATGGTTAAAAATTAAAAATAAAAATTTAAGATGAAATGATAAGAATTAATTAAACCTGAAAATAGTAGGCTAAGCACTCAGTTAATATTCTTAGTATGCTAGAGGGAATAAAACACCATTTGTGTTATAACTCTACTAAATAAATAGAAGGAAAGTACATGAATATAAAGTTAAAAATTTTGCAAAAAAAAAAAAAAAAAAAAAACAAGGAAAACCCATGGAACAATTGGGTTAATTAGAGAGAATTGGAAATATTTCCTTTTAGGTGCTAAAAGAATATTATTTGTTTGCAATTGACTGTGCTTTTTTCTCTTTCATTTTCTTCTAATTTCCTTTTTTTTTCCTTCTTTAAAGTATGGCCAACTACAGGAATAGTAACATGGTGCTGGAAACTCTAAGAAATGTAATCTGTTCTTGCTCTGCTACTAACCAGTAGTTAGAAACAAGTTTTAGGTGAGTAACCCACAATGCCCTCTACCAATATCATATAAACAACAACAATAATGATAACAATGATCATCATCTCAGTGGATGAAAATGTCTATTTAGGCAGTATGATGACAGATAAACAGATGAATACTTATGAGCACCAGTTATGTACTAAACGTGTAAGCTACTTTACATATATTATTTTTTACTCTCATAACAACTCTCTAAAAAAAAGGCTGTTGGATATGAGTGTCTACCAATTAATGATCTTAAAAAATTATTAACTCAAGCTGTATATAGTTTAAAACTGGAAAAGATCTTGGATATCTGGTAAACTAACATAGATGAGCAAACAGAGTTCAGAAGTGAGTACCCAGCTAATGTCAACATGGAGAATGAAACCCACTCTCCTAATCATCACTAGCATTGAAAATGTGAGATGAGTCATAAGAGCCCAGACTTGACATTGAATGTTCTCCAAGGAATATTCTTAGAATGTACAGTGATGAGATGGAAAAAGTGTAGATTTTACAGGAATTAGCATTGCATACTAATCCAAACCCTCCCTGCCATTTCCCCACTGAGTAAACACTAGTCCCTGCATCTTCAGAAAAGGACTGTGGTCTTCATCTCATGCTCTAGCAAAAACAAAAGCAAAAACAAAACAATAAATGTAAAAAACAGTTTGGCAGATGGTATGAGGTACCAGTTATTAGTTTTCATATCCTACTTGCCATACACAGAAAATATTTTAATATCAATACTGAAAAATTAAAGGCTTTCCACATGCAAATTGAAGTATACATGTCTTGGTGTGTCTTGTACATTTCATGTAAACCCAAGTCACTCTACAAAATGTTACTTCATAGATAATTTCAGAGATTCATTATAATTATTTTTGATATTGGAAAAGAATACAGAAATGGTTTACACTATAGTATCATTGCATATGTTAGAGAAGCATTTGTTTTATATACTGTATCTATAGAAGAGTACTTATTCAAGAATGATCTAGTGATATTCTAAGCATAAAACAGAAAAAGTCATACTAAATATGAAAGTTATAGAAACTGTCCTCCTTATACACCGTAGCACTAAATCACAATAACAGTAACGATCCATTCTTAATTCCAGCTGGTCCTGACCATGGTATTGAAATTAGTAAATATGATAATCTTAGGGTGCTGATATTCCTGATAAGGCCTCCCTTCAAGTTTAGTGGCAAAAGACATGAAGCTGATAAAGAGTATGAACAGATTTGTCGTACAGAGATGTGTTACCTACAGCCTTCTATTGAAATATGAATTTGTGAGGGAAGCATTTTAGCATGATAATATGATGCATTGAGGTATAGATCCACTTTAGCAATGATCTACACAGGTGTTAGATTCTCTACATGCAGATATAGACTAATTTCTAGCAATAGTTTAAATATCTGTCAATTACACATGTTGAACAGAAACCAACCCAATCAGCTACTATGGATAGGTCCTTGATATTAGTTTACTTAAGTTAATACTGATAAAAAATATAAACTTGAATTTTTAAAATAATCAACAAATATCCACTGAGCCCTTATTGTAAGCAAGATATTGGGCTACATAGATCTTTGAGTACCAGGCAAGGTATCACTTTTGATACTACAACTTTAGAATAATGCTATTTCTATATATTGTTAAAATGGCTAAACAGACCAAGTAGTTAAAAAACAAGGTCATAATGCTACTTTGAAACAATAATGAGCATATCAATCAATCCTAAAAAAAGTTATCTTTTTTGAGTACTTCTATCAAAATTTTATGAAGCAATATTGTAATTGTTTACAATGAGATTTATGATACTCTAGTCTCTATTTCCCTTGCTGATTTTATTATATATTTTGCACATTGATGGATTTTCCTAAGCTCATATAAAACTAGAAGATGAAACCCCAGGTACAGCAGATATGCAATAAAAATTTTTATAGAGTCGTTTGAGTGTTAGTTAAACTTCTGTCACATCCAGAAAAGCCACAGAGTTGTCCATTCCAAAAAGTTGAAGAACAGAATCAAGAAGATTTTTATGGTTTATATGTGAGGTGTTGTGCTTTGGATGTGAGGTGTCCCACTAAAAGTTCACGTGTGAGACAGGGCAAGAAGGTTTGGAGGAGAAATGATTGGGCTATAGCCTTAGCCTAATCAGTGAATTTATCCCTCATGGGTTGTATCGGTAACTGGAGGCAGGTGGGGTGTGGCTGGAGGAAGTGGTCCATGGGGGACATGGTTATGGGCTATGTATTTTGCATCTGGAGAGTGGAGTCTCTCTCTCTCTCTCTCTCTCTCTCTCTCTCTCTCTCTCTCTCTCTCTCTCTCTCCTTCCTGATCATCATGTGAGCTGCTTCCTTCTGCCACACATTCACCATGATGTTCAGCTTCACCTCGAGCCCCGAGGAATGGAGCCTGCTGTCCATGGACAAAGAGGCCTTTGAAGCCATGAGCCCCCAAATAAACTTTTCTTCCTCCCATAAAATTGTTCTGAGTCAGATCTTTTAGTCACAGCAGCAAAAAAGCTGACTAAACAAAGATGCAACTAAACTTACATGAAGGTTAAATTTTGTGTCAAAATCAATTTAACAAAACAAATATGGTTTTGTACCATAGTACGAATTCATAATTTATACAAACTTAGCAAGGATTTGCAAGGTACCCACCAAGTGCTCAGCTCTAGCTGCCAGGTTCTAAGGGAAGCAAAGGCCACATGGCATAGTTTCTGTCCCTAAACAGCCCACACATACTCTTATTAAACCACTGAAAAATAATATACACTCGTCAACAATTTTACTTTTCAGATCTCTGGCTACCTTGCTTTATAAATCTTACAAGTTGAATGAAAGGCCCTCAGTCTAAGCCTTACACTATTAGAAAAGTCCAATTAACTTCTGTAACTTCTTTAATTGTATTAAAATGTAATTTGGATGGAGGCAATTAAAATAGATGAGTTCCTAAAATATTTCAGAAGTAAAAGATAGAGAGAAAATGGTCACATTTAAGGGCAGTGATAGAGAAAACTGGCACCCCAGAAATCCAAGCCCCCCTCCCCCTGGGTTTGGGGCTCTTGTGTCAGAGGTACCCCTAAACCAGGACTTCCCAAGAGAAGCCACATCTGTAGATGACACAAATACAAATATTTATGAAATACTATTTACAGCTCCATCCTCCATCAGCACAAATGACCTTAAAAAAAGGAATAATCTGTACAATGGGGGAAAAATAAAACCAACAAAATAACCCATTTACTTTTCTTCCATCCATTCTCTCTGTATCCATCCATAATTTATGTGCACCTTTTTCACTTCTTCATGGTAGCTTCCTTAAACTAAGACAACTTGTTTCCTGTGATGGAATTAAGTATTTATTTAGTTGTGATGATAAAGAAGGGCAGAGCAAACACTGTGTCATCTTTGTCAAATGTGATTTAGCTGTGTCCTTGGCTGGTCTCCAAGGTCTCTGATTTAATAAAGTATAAACTGTAGGTGATTTAGGAGTAAATTTGTTTTATGGGTGACTTTTTATTATTCTCAAGTGTTTAAGGTTTTCTTTTTAATTCCCAAATGATGAATATTTCATGAGCTATTTGCTACGACCTTGTCAATTTAAAAATATTTGCAATAAGACTTGGAATTGGGTAAGTCACTGATTATTTCATAGGGAATTTAGAACAAGAATGCGTTGAAGTACACCACCTTACGTTGTCCACTTCCAGGTCACTTCTCCATTGGGGCATTCCATCGAATGCTCCAGGCCAGTAGCTCCCTTTTGGGCACTGGTCTTTCCCCCTATCTAGTTCCATCAAATGTTTCTATCACATAACCCTCAAATTTAAAGAATGACAGTTGAGTCAGCTTCAGAGAAAAACTAGTTATAAAATTTATCCTCAGAAGGGGGCTGGGGATGTGGCTCAAGCGGTAGCGCGCTCGCCTGGCATGCATGCGGCCCGGGTTCGATCCTCAGCACCACATACCAACAAAGATGTTGTGTCCGCCGAGAACTAAAAAATAAATACCAAAATTCTCTCTCTCTCTCTCTCTCTCTCTCTCTCTCTCTCTCTCTCTCTCTCTCTCTCTCTCTCCCCTCTCTCACTCTATCTTTAAAAAAAAAAAAATTTATCCTCAGAAGCTTATAAAGAACAAGAGAGGTACATTTCTGTTAGCCCAGAAGCTTGGGAGGCTGAGCAGGAGAATTGCAAGTCAAAACCAGCCTCATCAACTTAGTGAGGTTCTAAGTAACTCAGTGAGACCCTGTCTCAAAAAGATCAAAAGAATTTAGGACATGGCTTAGTGACTAAGCCCCTGGATCAATCTCTGGTACAAAAAAAAGAAAAAGAAAAAAAAAAAAAAACAAGAGGTAAAGAGTCTATGGGTGCTGAGGAATAAGTAGCTGATGAATGAAAGAATAAGAAACAATCATTATTATAGTTTATATTTTACATAATCATAGTATAACTTAAATATATATATTATATTTTATAGGTGATAGAAGTCAAGTAATTTACTTCAAAGATCCCTACCACTAATAAGAGGACAAACAAAAAACGTATACATAGATCTGTCTGATTCACAAATCCATGCTCTCTAAGGTAAAATAATTAAGCTATAAATCAGTGATTCAAACAGTAGGACATAGCAGGGTCATAAAATCAGCTTATTGTCAACCAGCATATTTCAAATCATGAACTAGAATAAAAGAAAATAGAATTCACTGTGCATGGCAAGTGTTCAATTTTGTGAAATTTCACACACATTTGCATACATGTGGGTATGTACATGTGCACAAAAAAACTGAAGATGTTTAGATGAAACCTGAGACATGAGGTCATCTTGTGGAAACAACATGTCCTTTCAAACCAAATAAATAAAGTTGGTGCTCCCATAGATCGTGTTAAGAGCAGATGATGGATGCTTAGGAATAGTTTTTATAGTGTGCTTATTTGAATTTTCTCAACTCATTTCTATTTTAGCAAGTGTTGCAATGCAAATAAGAAGACTGACAATGAGATGAAGCAAAAATATTCATTTTGTGGATCTATGCCAAATCACTATGAAACCATTCACATTTGGGGCTACAGAGGGAGTGGGGTCTAGCAGAGAATACAACATAAGCAACAGAAAGCCTCAGTTCCTATTCTTTCTCTCCATTACTAAAGGCATAACACAAATTTTATCCCTCGGTACAAAGGAGAAATGTTCCAGTCTGGCGATAACTACTTATAAGATAGCCTAATTTAATGCACGTTAATGTTGTCTGGAATCTATAAAGTAACTAATTATAAGCTATTATTTTTCAGTTAGATTCAAGAGATAATAAAACATAGATTTTTTAACTCTGTCCTTCGATACAGCTATTTTCTTTTCTTTTTAATACTTTGTTTTAGTTGTAGTTGGATACAATAGCTTTATTTTATTTTTATGTGATGTTGAGTATTGAACCCAGGGCCCCACAGGTGCTAGGCAAGCATTCTACCGCTGAGCCAAAACCCCAGCCAGCCCCACATACAACTATTTTCTATTACTGAAAGTTGGTTAAATATGATCAGTTAAATTAGGCATTTTGAGTTCAATATACAATGTTTACCTAGGCTAGCAAAGTATTAAATGATGCAGAAATGACATTTTAAAAAGCATTTTGAATTCCAATGAAACCTAGGAAGCAGGTGTGTAAAAGAAGCTTGACCCACTAATAGCCACCCTTATCAGTAATTCAAAGAACTTCTATTTGGCTTCTGAAGTTTTAACTCTCCTAATTCCAGTGTCATTTTCACACAGTCTCATTTTTTTTGGTTAAATTCATTTTTATGAGAAATTATGAATTATTTTTAGTAGTTAATTTTATATATATATATATATATATATATATATATATATATATATATATATATTAAGGAAAATGGTCATATAAATCTCAGCAAAAGAAAATTATTTAAACTGCTTATTATAATATTCATGTTTTAAAGGGATTAAACATTAAATTTAAAAGTAAGCAGCAAATTATTTAAATAATAGCTAAAAGTTATTATGGCTTATTTTTATGAGTCAAGCACTTTTTAAGCATTTAATTGCATTAAATCATGTAATCCTGAATTGAATATTGAAAATTAGGAACTAACTGGTGATTCTAGCTTTCAAACTGCACTCCTAACTCTCCTTGTCTTAACCAAAAAAAAATGAAACCAAAGGAAAAAGATTCTATGGATTCTGCATTATAACCCTACTTCACTTTATTTAGACCTTAACTTCTTATTAGCCTTATATATTATCCTGTGGAATAGAAAATATCTCAGTCTCTGAAAATTATCTTTTTGAAGCTTCTAGATCTATGTGAAAATTAGAGTTCTAAAATGCTATGATGTCATATGTATATCAAGCTTAACTAGTCTTTTTTTTTTCAAACATGGCTTTGTTTTTATTTTTATTTTTTTAATTCTTTTAGTTTTTATTTAAAAAGTAAAAGTGAAAAGAACGGGTTAGAATGGTTGATCCCTCAAGATTTTTAAAGTAATAAAATTCTGTGATTCTAAAACCAAATGACAATTAATAAGCATAATTTTCAGTTTTAGAGATACTATTAAAAGAAGAGGTTTTATCTCTGTATATTGATTATTTTATATTTCAAGCAAACATTTCTAAAGAAGGCATTAAAAATCTGCATTTCGCCCCCCAACACAGAATTTATCAAGCAGAGGCAGCAGTGTGTATCAAAATCAACTAGTAACTTTTTTTCCAATGAAACAAAAGAATTCTGTAGTGGGACAGTCTAAGGTGCCTCCAGAGGCCAAGGGTAAAATCAGAGTGAGAGGAAGAAAGAGTCCAAGGATCTCAGAGGAAAGAAAGTAAGAAGGAAACAGAACTCAAAAAAAGTTCTGAAGCTATTTCTAGTCTGTGCTCTATTCTTCTACTTCTAATGATACACAAGTGAAGAAACATTTTTGGACATAAGACATAAAACTCAGATTAAAATATGGTACAAAGTTTTAATATTAATAAGCAATCACTTAAATTCAATAAATAAAAATAACTGGATATCAAGAATTCACACAATAAAATAATTATTGAATATTTGTTTTATACCAAACATTCTAGTAAGAACCAAGTCTGTATTTCAAGGTATCCATGCAAAAGTTGGCAATGTTATTAAAGAATTACAATGATTTCTAATCTTCTCCCCATTTTTTACAACATTGATTAAAAATAAGTCAAATTTGTATTCTAGAAGGCTATGGGAAGAGAAAGGAGAGAGCCACTAAACAACATAAGTTAGCTTTTAAGTGTTGTCTAAATAGCATATCATTTATCTATTTTACATTATTATAAAACAAATTCCTCTAAATAACATTTAATATATACTTCTGAGTTAGACTGAGATACACAAGCTCCTTAGCCACTTCATACTCTGAGCAATTACAAAATTTGGTTCTGTTCACCAAGTTATTGTATTTGTGCATTTTCTCTGTCTATTCTCAATAAGACTTCTCACAGGCAATAAATCCTATTCACAGTAGTAACCTTCACACCTAACATAACACCTGGCACAAGAAAGAGGGTACTTCACTAATGTTTGTATCATGAATGAGCTAATGAATAGTATGTACAGTAAGGAAGAAAACAGGAATCTGATTCATTCATCCATTATGTCAGTAAATGGAATCAGGTTATGGATAACCAGGTTATTGAAAAAAATATTCAATAAGTATTTATTGACAAGTCGGGTACAGATGCGTCCATTTCCAGCTTTTGGAAACACTATCAGAAGACATTTACTCTTATAGTCTGAAGCTGGGCCTTGTTAACATATGTAAGTAGGAATTGGACCAGAGAGAAGCATTGTTTTAAAATGGTCTTTGTTAGCCTGGATCTCTGGATGTATTCTTAAGGAACAGAGTTCCATGAGAATCTTTGAATTTTACTCTTTCATTTGAGTGCCAATCTAAAACACTTTAATAGAAGTGTAGTCTGTATCGTCTGAATAATCACATTTACTTAGGTACCATCTACTAATTTCTTCTTCTGTCATGTTTGTGATTGTGCTGATTTCAAAAAATCAATTACAGGGAACACTCAATTTTTAAAGCAGCATTTCTCAAGCTGAGGCACATAGAAGTATTCTCAGCAATTTCCCACTCTTAAGTAGAAGAAATACGGCCTTCACAGGTGATTTGTAAACAGAAAATGATAAGACTTGAGCCTTTGCATCTAGAAAGCAGAGTGACTTAGTGACTTAGTGTTCCTAAGTGTTAGGAATTGTGCTATGTCCCCCAGAACTACCAATGGTCTGAAAGAAATAATGACTATTTTGACTAAGAAGATTTCTAGCTAAAATCAGAAGAAATGAACTTGTTAGAATTTGTCCAGACTTGTCCTTCCAGTTACTCTAGCCTCGGTGAAATCATCATTTGTACCTATCCCAACTTTTGTTAATAAACTCTATCTAATGACAACCACCAAGGTCATAATTTGGTCCCTAAGAAACCGTAGTAGACAACATAATGGGTTGTTGTAACATTTCAGACCTCAATAGTCTCCCTTTGAGGTAGAGAAATATATTGTAGATTATATGTGTGTGTACACTACAATGATGAGCCTGTAGTAGACTTCCAGTAAAGGTAACTACTACTTGATATCATGGGTATTATTGCTTCCCACTGCATAAATGTATACTATGACACACAGTGATTTAAGGGGCTGGCCCTGCGTACAAAGATCATTCAAGCATTCATTTACCAAACATTATATGGATACCTATTATTATTCTTTCCAACAGTATACTCTTTTCTACTACACAAGACTGAAGTCAAGTTTATAAATTCTACTTTATAAATTTTTTTTGAGTTGGTTCATGTCAGTCAGTGCTAGACTCCGTGCCTACCTGCTTAATTTTAACCATAATTATATTAGTATATATATTTTTCTTCTTAAGTCCTTCAATCTTCCTGTGTTCCAAGTCCCCAGTGTGTGGGACTTGCATTACTTCCTGCAAATTGATAAATTTTTAACTCTGGATGCAAATGGTTAGTAAGAACATATTTCCTTCATAGACAAAAAAACTCACCAAAAGTAGAGTTGTTAAAAGGGGCTTCAAGGACTATCATTAGTCTGATATCCAAACAAGTTACTCTAAGGAAAACTTAAATAACAAATCTTAAGAATTCTGGCTATTCTGTTAAATGATATATTCTCAACTCCCTGAAAACTTGTTTCTTTCTTTCCCTACTTCTCCTTTCTGCCTCCCCTGGGCACTATTACTGTCTTCCTTTGTTCTTCAAAGCCTCTTTTCCAATGGCAGAAACACCATTCCTCACCCCAGCAATGATTTTGCATATCTACTAAGAGGCAGGGTTTCATTTTAGACTACCCACTGTCCACTCCACACTGCAAAAAGACCTTTCTTATTTTACTGATGACAATTGTGTGCATATGTGTAAGCACACCCTTATGCTCCAAGGTGTGTCCTTATTTATAAGCTCTTGCTCACCTGCATTTTAGACACTTACATCCCACCCTAAGACCTTTTATTTCTGAAGGAGAAGGCCAAAAAGGAACAGAGTATGGAATTAAAAACAATTGCCTATTTCAATTTATGCGCACACACACATACACACATACAGACACACATGCATGAGTGTCTGTGTGTGTTTTCATTAACAGCTAGGTAGCTCCCGTTTATGCTCCCTTCAAACTGAAAGCATTCCTTAATGCAGAATTGCCAAATTCACTTATATACAGCTTGATCTCATCATACACATCTCTTGCCTCTGGTTGTAGTTCTTGGAATGAGACCCCTCAATTTGAAGCAGTACCATTTGAAAACAAGATCTCCTTTTTCTCTTCTGCTACTTTCTCCAAGAGAGAAAGGCCTTGGAAACACTGGAGATGATAGAATCTGGGGACTCATTAAAATTGCACACACATACAGAGAGAAGCAGAGGGAGTGAGAAATTCAGGGGGCAGAGAGGGATAGATAGTGGATAGGAAATGACTGGAAACTTCTTTTTTGTTTGTTTTTTTGTTTCTTTGTTTGTTTTGTTTTGTTTTTTTGACACATGGTCTCACTAAATTGTCACAACTAGCTTAGACTCAAAACTCCTGCCTCAACCTCCTTAGCAGCTGGGATTACAAGAGTATCCCACCACACCCAGCCCAGGAAACTTCTATACAGGGAAGAGACTGTTTAGAATAAATGGCCAGCAAAAGAAAGAAAATCCTAAAATATGAATGGGCAAAATCTCAGCCACTGCAGAAGGTCTGGATGATTTCCAATGACATGAAGAAAATAACCAAGGAGAAGATGACTAAGCAGAAATGGCAGCTTGATCTTATCTCACACATCTCTTGCCTCTGGTTGTAGTTCACATCTAAAGAGTTATACTGAATACTCATTTACATTAAGATCTTCCCTCTATTGACCTCCATCAGTAGAAGTCAAGGTGGGACTCCAGAACTCTTCAGGCTCCTGGGTAGACTCTCTACCTCTTTCTCCAGACAGTCCCTCTACCATCCCCATTACTATCTGCTTGGGCCTGTTTGGGCTAAAGTTATCACACTTGCTATCCATATCTGACCCAGTCAACTGAACCCTCATCCCTCCAAATACTGAATACCCCCTTTTCTGACTGTCTCTTACTACTTCCTGAAACTTTTACACTAAGCCCTTTGGAACATGTGAGCATGGTTATTAGTAACATCTCTCTTGTTAAATCTGTTCTCTGAACATTGCTTTTAACCTTTTTGCTCTAATTGAATCTGAAGGAACTGCTTCTCTGAAGTTCTCTCAAGTGATAGATATGTATACACCCTTTAATCTTTCTATGCATCTGGAATAGAGCTGGAGCTGTATTTGTGCTCCATACTCTTCGCTGCTCTATATACTATTCCTCCTCCTCTTTCATAAAGCTCCAGTTGTTCTCAGTGTGTAACCTCTAGCTCCCATTCCTCGTCCCTTGAAGATTTTAGTTTCCAGTTTATGTTCATGTTCTTGACATATACATACATGAATTCTCCAGACACTCAGGTTCCTGCATTTCTCTCTAGCCAAAGGAATTTTCCTTTTTTCTACCTCATCCACTTGCATGGCCATACTCTAGACTTTTTTGTTTCCAATAATTATAACCTTCTTCCAGGTTCTCAACTCTAAGCATCTAAACCTCTGATCACCACTTCCTCTTTTGCCAACCTATTCAGCCAACTCCAGTAATCCTTGCACCCGATTCCTAGAATCCATTACTTTTTCAGCATATCCACATTTCTCCAGACTCAGCACAAAATTCTATGTATGCTTTATAATCATTGCATGCATTTCCTTCTATGCATCCTCAGTTCTTTTGTATTTCTCTAGCTTTACCATAAATGGTTGGCTAAACCACATTCTGATTGTCTATAACTGATTATATATAACTGTCTATGTGATCTCAGACCTAAATGTGACTGAGGAAGAACACACATACATCCTACCTGGACTCCCTTTAATTCCTGATCATGGGCCTCAGGCAGGCCCTTTACGCTACCTGGGAATTACCCTGCTACCATTAATCACTCTTCCACTATTCTAGATTTTTATTTCACACCTTCTGTCTTCTCAACCTCTGTCATTTCCTCTCCCATCTTCCCTCTTAGCTGATGATCTTGACTCATACTTCACTGAAAAAATAGAAGCAGTTAAAAGAGAACTTTCACCCCACACCCAACTCCCAGAACCACACACACCACTTCCTGATCCTTTACTCACATAGCCTTTCTTTCCCTAAATTAGCAATTTCTAGCAATGGTCAGACTCTCCCTTTCTTGTGCCCTGGCCCTATTGTCCTCACCATCCACTCAAAGATACCAGCCAGTAAGTCTCCCTTCTCTCTTTCTCGAGTCATTAATTTGCTTTCCCTGTTGATGTTCTTCCCATCAATGAAATGAAAATGCTATCACTTCTTTTGTATTGTAGAAAAAAATAAGTCCTCTCTTAATTCCACTTCCCCTTCCAGCTACCTTCCTTATTCTCTCTCTGTCTTTATAGAAAGAGTCCTTAAAGCAGTATTTTGTCTGTGCACTGTCCATTGAATGAGCCTCAATCCAGAGTTCAACTCACCACTCCACTGAAATTTCTTTGATCAAATAACGAGTGACCACCACAGCCTAAAGCTATCATTCAGTTCCTCAATATCATTTTAATAGCTGATCATTTCATCCACCTGAAAATAATTTTTTTTTCATTTGGCTTCCAAGATAGCCACATTCTCCAGGTTTTCTTCCTCCTACATCTCTGGACACCCTTCCCCATTCTCCTTTCTGGCTCCTCATCCTCCTGACCTCTAAAACTTGGAATGCAGTGAGGCTCAGCCCCTGAGTCTCTTCTGTTTCTCATAGACACTCACCTGGCACAATGGTTTTGAGTACTACCTGTGTACACTGAGTGCACCAAAACTTTTATCTCTAACTAAAACCTCTCTTCTAGACCTCAGACTCATTATCCAATTGCCTACTTGGAGATCACATAGACCAATCAAACACTGTGTTCAAAATGGACCTCCCGATTATTCCTTTAAACCTTTACACACAGTCTTCTGCATCACAGTTCATGAAATCCTAACCCTCATTTTCTATATAGAAACCCCAACTGTCATCACCACATCCTCTTTTGCTCTCATCCTTCATAAATCCATCAGAAAAATCAGTTTTCCCTTTAAAGTGCACCCAGAATCCAACCACTTCTTACCACCTCTCCTGCCTTTCGCCCTGTGTAAAACACCTCATCTCTCGCCTAAAGGATTATAATAGCATTCCCTGCTTCTGTCCTTGCTCCCTTTCAGCCTGAGTGTTACTATTAAAACAAGTCAGTTTGTGTCACTTTGCTAAAAACTGTCTAATCACATCTTTTCTTTTTTTTTTTGTTTTTTTTTTAGTTGTTGATAGACCTTTATTTTATTTATTTAAGTGCAGTGCTGAGAATCAAACTCAGTGCCTCACACACTGCAAGTGCACTACTGCTGAGCCCCAACCCCAGCTCTTCTAATCACTTTTTATTCAGAATTAAAACCAAAGCTCTTAAAATAGGCTACCAAGTCTTACATGACTCAATGCTGCTTTCTGTCCTCCCCAGTCTCCTCCAACTCCAGGCAGCCTGGCCTCCTTGGTCCTTAAATATGCCACTCTGCTCTTTCTATGGGGTTCTCTCGTCTGTCTTCTAAAGTGTACTCCCCCAAAATAGTGTCTCCCATACTTGGCTCCTTTGAGGCTTTGTCTGACCATCCTATCTACAATGACACAGCTCTCCTACTACTCTCTCCTTCCTTCCTACTGTATTTTTCTCCATATTTCATATCATTTATTGCCTTTCCTCATTTCATGTATATATCTTTTGTGTGTGTGTGTGTGTGTGTGTGTGTGTGTGTGTGTGTGTACACGTACCAGGGATTGAACCCAAGGTGCTTAACCACTAAACCACATCCCTAGCACTTTTTATATATTTTATTTAAAGACAGGGTCTCACTCAGATGCTTAGGGCCTCACTAAATTGCTGAGGCTGGCTTTGAACTCGTGATCCTCCTGTCTCAGTCTCCCCAGCTGCTGGGATTACAGGAATGTGCCACAGCACCTAGCCTCTTTTCACATATCTTACCTCTTCCCTTAGTACTTTTCTCTCTCAAGTCGTAGATCATGAGCTACATGAGAGCAAGGTTTTTGCCTAAATCTATACTGCTCCATTCCCAGTACTAAGACACTGCTTGCTACAGAAGAAGCATACAATATATATTTAAATAAATAGATGCACAAATGTTATGCCTAGGATCAGATTGCTTGAAAAGAATGCATAATTATAGTATCTGAAATGTGTTAGGGAGAGTTGCATGGCTGCCTGGGAATTATGGTCCATGCCTTTGGGTGTAGAGAGTGTTCAAGAGAAATCCCAGAATATAAAGTGTTCTGGTCTAATCTGAACCACCACAGAGTACTTTAGAAGATAGCTAAAGAAATAATTTGCATGAAGCAGTTTTAAATAAAAGAAGAGTCACATTTCAAAGATCTTCATAAATCTGTGTAATTGCAAATATGATCAAAACTTTTTAGAGCTATGGACAAGTAGTCTCACTGACCTCATTTTACATTGAATAAATATTAATATTGACACTCAAAATCTAAGTACTGAAAATATTAGACAAGCATTAATCAATCTTAACCCGAATAGCACTACACAGCATACTGCAAGTTCCAGAATGAATGTACCAAAGAAGATCACAGGATAGTACATAATGCAAAAATAAAAGGGCACACAAAGCCAGAACAAACCAAACACCCTTTGCTTTTTCTAAACAAAGGGTCAATAATAAACATATGGGTAGTTAGCTATGTAAATTATGTTTATATCTGTGCCTAATTTAATTGGTTAGAATTAGAATACTGAATATAGTTCATTTTGTGGTCTAATAATTCCATAAATTCAATTCTCATTCTCTCTCTCTCTCTCTCTCTCTCTCTCTCTCTCTCTCTCTGTCTCTCTCTCTCCTCTCTCTCTTATCTTAGTCTCAGGTTAATAAAATTGGTTTTGTCATTTTTTTAGAGAGGTTCAAACCAGATGGATCCAAATGGTATTTGTGAAAAAAAAAAGTTTAGTTTCATAAAAAACATTTCAGTTTAATGCAACCCAGATAAACAGTAACCATTATTAAACTACTGTTAAACATTATCTTTCCTATTTGATGAAACTGGCTATGGTAATACCATTTAATGTTCTGTCATGCCTGTGAGGATCTGTACTATTTTTGCTAAAGCTTAGGGTGAAAATCCATATCAAGAGATTATATTATGGTAACATGGATTGTCATTTTCACTAGTATTTACTGAGTACTTGTTCTGCTAGGCACTTTGCAAACAGTTCATTTAATCATCAACACAATCCCATGACTTCAGTGTTGCTATGGTCATTACAGTTGAGAATACTCAGACCTGGAGAAGTTGATTGCCCAGGATCTCTTACCTGGAGAGTGCAGAAAATGAGAATTTGGATTCCACCACCCATATTTTAACAAGACTTCCAAAAATGTGTTATGGTCTGAGTCATAGTATGTGAGCATATGCTAAAGTCATTGTTGAATTTATCCCTTTGTTATTTTAGGAACAAGAGGCCTAGTATTTTAGGAACATTAGTATTGTCTTAAAAATGGTACATTTACTTCATTTTCTGTTTTTGAGAAAGGAAACATAAGCTTCAACTGATGATTTTGTACCTTTACAACTTAGTGGTAAAAGATCAAGACCAAAACCCAGGACATTTTAAGAAGTATTAATCATTAGTTGGTGTCATATTTGGATTATAGCCAATAAATGCTAAGTGATAGCACTTCATTTTAAAGTCTCTAGAGTGAAACTAATAAATTTTATTATCTGAAACTTCCAGAGATTTTATTGACTTTTAAACCATCAATAAATTTTTATGAAAATGTTATACAGTCTATTTTTAATGTTATGATGTTAATCTTGCTTGTAATAGTCTTAGATCATGTGTAATTACTAAATAGATAAAATATTTATAAGTTACATAAATAAAGTAAAAGCTAAGATTTACTCTTTTCTGAAAGTAGAACAAGGTAAATAAATTATGAGTCTAATCTTATAAATAAAAGGTAACAAATATGTTTGTAGTCATTAGTAAAAAGAAAAATGAAAACCTGCAGATTTTGGGAGATACTGTGCCAAATTTATGAATTATTTCCATGTCCTCCAAGTTATTACAAGCCACATGATAATTTTGGATTAAATTTTAAAGTTCTCATGGTAGTTATAAGACAAATTTTATAACAAAAAAAATTCTGATTCGAATTCAGTTTTAAAAAAATCTTAGCATGCCAACACATGTGATATTTTTGGAAAGCTAGTACAGCCCAGATTGTCTTTCATTGAGAAATACAACAGGGTACAGAAAGTTCTGGTTTGTATGTTACATATCATAATGCTCCTTAGAAACTCAGGCTTAGAAGCAAAATAGAGGATACATTTTCATTGAATATTACACATAATTAGAAATAGCAATACTTTCTCTCTTTTGCCCTCCTGAGTACTTGGAAATTATTTTGTTCTACATTTTACTGGAGTTTTAGGAGAAATCCTGGTGGTGGTGCTCTTTGACTCACAAGTTTTTTAAACTACATTTTATATTAACCTAAGGAGAATAAAGATCTTATATATTAATAATGGTAGATTATTAGTAAGTTTGAGCTTCAAGATAAAGCACACTGCCACTGTATAATTCAAAGGACAGTACCAGACATCTCCTCAAAGAGATAACCTGAAATAGATAAACCTGGACGTGAGAAATAGATGTCTGTGACTCTGAGGGTAATCACTTAACCATCTGTGGGCTCAGTTTCTGCATTTGTAAACTTGTGCTAACCCTTAACTCATACCTTTATTTTCTCAGCTGATGGATAAAATATCATATGAAAAGCCCCAGCACGAAACCTGATACAAAATAGTTAATTATTTAATATTATTCACTTTATGTCCCAAATCTGTTTAATTAATACACATTCCTGAATAGTAATAATAAAGACCCAACACCTGACCTATAGACTATACCTAGTAAATTCAGGTGATTAGAAAAATCAATCTCATAGTTTGTATAGAGGTTTCGATTTTTCTGATTCTTAGTGAATCATACACAGAAATTGCAAATAGCATGCATACACCTTAGAAAGTCCTTTACCATCTGGGTACAGTGGTGCACATCTGTAATCACAGCAACTCAGGAGGTTGAGGCAAGAGGATCACAAGTTTGAGGACAGCCTCAGCAACTCAGCAAAGACCTAAGCAACTTAGTAAGGACCTAAGCAACTTAGTGAGATCCTGTCTCAAAATAAAAAATAAAATAAAAAGAAGGGGCTGGGGATGCGGCTCTGGGGTAAAACACCTCTGGGTTCAACCCCCAGTACAAAACAAAAACAAAAACAAAAAAATATCTTTTACCATTTCACAATTTAACTTGCATTGCAACCAGGGTTGTAAGCATTGTGCATATTGTTATTCCACTTTCTGAATTGAAATGACTTTGCAAAAGTGTGAGACTCCAATTTGAGCCTGTGGGATATAAATTTTGCAAGGATTTTATAATATCATGTTGAGTTCTCAGAATAATAAAAGTTCTTGTTTACAGTGACATGTTAGTGGATTGGCGGCCACTACAAAAGAAAAAAAATGGCCTATTAGCAACACCTTGAGCTACCTTAAAAAGTTAGGTTGATCTATAAATTTGATAAAAGTAAGTATTTACTACCAAAAGAGTATCGTTTCTTAAAATAACCTAAGACCTTTTGCAAAATTAACACGTTTGTTATATTTGAAGGTGAAGTAAACATAGTTTGAAATGAGATTAGCTTCATTTATCTTGGGTTCCCTTTTTTGGCATTATTTATGAAATTTTTCCCCTAAATGAGCAAATAGCTTCATGGTCCACTCTCTAGCATATTTCAAATTTAGAAAATTGATATCAAAATTTGAGAAGTATATTTAATCTACTTCAAGAAACCTAGGGTAACATTTCAAGATTAGACAATATTTCATTTTCAACCTCTTAGGTTGATAATGATCTCTTAAGGTGATTTTATAGTGTGAGTACATATACCCACATGGGAGTTTGGATGTTCTTTCTCTCTTAAGGCAACTAGTATATTTTAAGGTCAAATTATTTGAGATTTTATTTGACCTACAAGTTATAAAGCTAAACTGTTACTATTTCATGATGTGAGTATAAGACACAAATCTGGGTCAGAGAAAAAGGATTTTTAATTCATAGCAATAGCAGCTGCTTAGCGTCAGCACTGGCTTATACCAGTTCCCTATGCTCTTCTTCCACCAAAGCTAACTTGGTGGACACAAAGGACCAATGATGGGTGCCTGTGTGTGACAGCAGTGATCTTGGGGGATTCAGACAGCCTGCTTTGTGTCTAGAGGGAGGTGTTGCTAATCCCTCAGTTCCTCACTGCAGGCATCACCCTGAGAAATGGCCCAGATGAAACCCAGGCCCAGGCCTTTTATTCTTGTTATCTCCAAGAATATCTGCAGGAATGCTCAGGGTCACAGCAGGATGCCTTTCTCAAGGGCAAATAGCTCTCAACATTTTTTCATGAAAAGAGACACACTCTCCTAAAGGATGAAAAGTATTGCTATCAGTGACAATGTTTTCCATGCCAGTGATTCTCAGGAGGTGCAAGAGATGTTCTGTACCCTTTGTAAAATTAGCCTCCAGATGAGATGACCTTGATACAGCCACCTCACTATTCTGGGCATTTGTAGCAAGTTTGGGGAAAAGGGAAGTGCCATAATCATATTTTCATTTTAGAAAGATCACTCAAGACAGTATAGAGAAGTGTCCAGAATGGATAAGACAGAGCTAATTAAGAAGGCTATGTTGACCATGTTGGTAAGTGACCATGAGGTGAGGAGAATCAATGTGGGTTTGGACATAGAAGAAAAAAACCCCTGGCTGCAGGAAAGGAGATGAGGGATAAGGAGCAGTTGGGTTGGAACTAACCTATTAGAGGATAAACTAGAGGGTAGGAAATTGGGAGAATAAGTCTGGGGATAAGAAAAGACCAAGTTAAGCTTTTGAAATGTCACATTGGAGAGATTTAATAAATTTGGTGGCTTATAAATTAAATATAACTGGGCTGAATATATACTGGGATATAGAAATAAGCATTCTATAGATGATTTAGAATCAAATAATGGAATTTACCTCCTATTAACATAAAATTGGCCAGGATTCTTTACTTCTCAGTTAGATCTCTGTCAAACACACACACACACACACACACACACACACACACACACACACACACACACAACACACACCAAAAAAAAATTGAGCAAAATGTAGAAAACACCAGGGTCCTCTAGATAATTTATGGTATAAAAGTCTTACTCCAAAATGGCACGAAAATATTAATATTATTGAAAGCAAATAATATAAAAGTATATACTCTAAAGTATTTGTTCAATAGATGTGATGAATGAACAATTCAAATACTTCATTTAAACCAACACAGTAGTTTCAATTCTTCTCATTATAACCCACATTTTCAAATTAACTCAGGTAAAAAGGAAGAAAAATTTTGATTTTATCCTTTTCTTTCTCTACCTCAAATTTTTCACCACCAGTTACTCCTGAGTAAAATGCACATTTAACAGAAAAGGAAAGAATTCAGACCTAGATTACTAGAGGATGATAAATGAGGAGTAAAACGTTTTTGGTTCATTTTTCAACTGAGGATGGTCCAGATCATTTTATAGGGAAAATGATATTCAATTGTTATTTTTGATCTGTCTACTTTGCCAACAATATTAACTCTAGAAACAAACATTGGATGCTTGAAAAGTTAGTAAGAGTCAAAAATGGGGTTGCATAAGACCAAGTCCTTGGTACCAGGAAATTCAATGAAAACAAAAAATAGCCTTGGGCTCTGAGTCTAACTCTGGAGGGCTGCTTTTGCATTGCTCTGATGCTGTGCAGAGCCACCACCACCTCTTACCTGGTTGCAGGTATTAATGTCGATACCCCCCTTCAGATACTCCACGACTTTGTCCAGGTTGCCTGCTCTGGCAGCACGCAGGAAGCTTGCATTGCTGTCAGACTGTGGGGTAGAAGAAAAGACCTCTGTGAGTGAAGGATAAAGTGAAAACATCCCATTCAGAAAGGCAAGAATGTTTATACTGCAAGTCAGAAAAAAGAATTTAATACTAACTTTAAAACATTGAATATCATTCACAGTAAAAGGTAACAACTTCACAATATTCCTTGATGTTGTTTAAGAATATAAGTCATTAGTGAAATATGCTCTGCTATATTAAAGAGTATAAAAGGACATTAAAATGAAAATTATTATTGCTTTATTCCAAATCTTCAACCACATTTAAAAATGAACTTATACTGTTCCAAAAACCACTATTACCATTTATTTTAGTGTCAGGATTTGAATGACTTTATATTAAGCCTAGTGTCAAGTCAAAAAGAATCAGAGAAATTAAAAAAAAAAAAAGAGGAGAACCTGGGTTTCTTTCTGTCTGTCTTTTTCTACTGTCAGTTTTCAGATGGGTCTGCCAAAGAACTGAGTATAGGCCACTGAAGAGTCATCAGTCCTCATTATCAGAGAATAATAGAAAGCTCCAAGGGTGCTTTGAAGGAAGGGGATAGCATTCCTTGGCAGGTGTGGACTGGGCTGATGCAAATTCTATGATTCCCGTGATTTTGGAAAAACATGACTAAATTCAAACCAGCTGACATAATACCATCTCTTGGTAAAGACAATCGCTCTGGATGGAGACTGCTTTTTTTTTTTTTTTTAAGTTTTTCATCTTCCCACACTCTTGAAAATCTGATACTGGGAGAATCAGCTGAATTCTCCTGAAAAGTCCTGAGAAGAGTTGTTCCAGGGACAGAGCTACAATCCCCTCAGCTTGATTAAAAAAGGCCAACTTTTAACCTTTAACATAATACTGACGATAAATTTTTGCTAGGGTCCGGGCCACTTGCATAACTACTATAATATTTCTTGTGATATAATGTCACACTAAAGAGATAATGGTAGCATGAAGAGGAATCTAATTTACACGTTTGGAAGTGAGATGAGGCTTTGATGACTCTGCATTCTCCTCCCTGGGGTACCCTGTCTCCCTCTGTGGAAGCCCGTGCTTTGCAAGGACTCTCAGCACACTCTGTCAGAGCTATTTATTTATGATTTGTGGTGATGTACAGATAGAGAAATGAAAGTATTTTCTCTGGGAGTTTCAAATATGGGATTACTTGCATACTGCTAAAATGATTTACACATGGGAAGATTGAAAAGCCCTAGGACTAAATAACCTCACATTTAACCCAAACACCACAATGGCTTGTAGGCTTACAAATCAGAGATATTTATTAAGAGTTGAAAGATGTGACGGAAATCTACACATCCAGAGTTCATGCTCTGATTCTTTAGAAATTTATCATGGTGTGATTAATACTAAAAAGGGTTCTTCTCGCTCCCCACATCCCAGCGATACCTCACGCTTCATCCTTCCTGAAAGCTGTGCCCCTGGCAGAGTGCCCTAAGTAGATCTGCAATGCTGCAGTGACTGAATTGTGACTCATCATAAAATGTGTAATCTATGAAATTATTTTGCTGTTTGCAGCAAATGCTAAATTCCAGGAGGTTTCTTGCCATAGGCCTTACAAGTGAAAGGGCTATGTTACACCAACATCTCATGAAAAAATCTTATCTTTTCACTATAAAACAATACAAATAAAATAATACTATGTCACAGGTATAACATATGAAAGTATTATTCCTGTATGAACAGGTTTATTTCCAAAACAAATCTATGAGCAACATATTAAAGGTTGTTCCTAGAAAGGACTTCCAATTTGTACACAAATAATTATAGGTACCACTTATTGAGTATTTACTGTGGGCCTAGAATAAAGAAGTCATATGCATTAAATTATCAATACTCACAGGAATATTAAGAAGAAAGAACTAATATTATTCTCACTTATTAAGTGACGGGAGAGGTTTGGAATGTTTCCAGTATCACTGATTGATTCCGTGGAAGATTTAAGATTTAATTCATGCTCATCAGACTGGGAGCTAGAAATCTATCTGCTATTCTGTCCCCACTCTTCCAAAGTATCAAAGCAGATGTTACCATGGATTCCTGACTTATGAGCAATAAGTGTTTCATTTGGGTTGACCACACTACACCCTTTGTCTACATATTCATTCTGTAAATCACAGCACTAGCTATATAGAATGCCTCAGGTAGAGAGAGAATTCTAAGCTGCCATCTCTACCTTCAAATCTATTGGCCATCTACGTGCAACTAGAAAAATCTAGTTGACTGAGATAAACTATCTTGAAACTTATTCATTTGGGAATGAGGAAAGAAATGAAAAAGTAGCTACCATATGAAAAAGACATTTCTCTCTTTCTCACACTCTCTCTTCACATGCCCAACATACCCAACCTTAGCATAAGAAAGTTATAATCAAATAGAGGGAAAGACTAACCCCAGTGGGATGAAGAGACACCTAGAGACACCACTGCAAATCCCTAGAGGGGGCCACAGGGTCTGCAGGGGCTGCAGGCATCATAGAGCAGCACCCAATACACCCTCTTTGAACTTCCTAGGGATAGGGTAGATAGGTAGGACTGCTTTTGCTGATACATAGTAACTAGATGTTTTTTAAAACTGTTTTTCTCTTTTCTGAATCAAACCTTTATAATGTGAATGCAAGTCAAATAGTTACAGCTAATCCCTGGAATTTCAGCAAAAAATGTTCCCAGTGTTCAGGAGGGGCTGGACCCAACGGAAAAGTAATATCCCAGCCATCCTGCCAGGGACCTCTTCTGCAGTTGAGTCAGAGTATACTTTGGTGCACAATGAATTCTTCTAGAACCCCATTAAGGGATTTAGTTTTCCCAAAGTGAAAAAATGCATTAAATGAAAATGTTATTGTGAAATGTTTCAAGAATGTGGATATTGTGGATGAAATTTAAATGAGGTTTCAATATTTATACATGAATTGATAACATTGTGGTCAAACCTGTCTTCTTAGATAGAAATCTACATTCCTCTCCCCCTTTCACATAGACACACACACATGCTGCCCTACAATGAGGTCAATCCGTGATTAAAGTTCTTGACAAAAGAGCTTTGGATAAACAGTTAAACAGTCTGGTTATCTTTACTCAATAAAGAGCTGAAAGAAACTCAGATGCTCAGATGGAGAGAGATGCAGTAGTGTTCACCATTCTATATTTCCCTCTGATTATAAAAAAAAAGTTTTTAAATCAAGAATGAGGAAGGGGAAAGTATGTTTTCAAACTACCATTTTCTTTGCTCAGCCAGGAGATTTCGCCTTTTAAAATCTTTTAAGACGAGGCAACAGCAATACCTTTGGGAGAAAGTTTCAGATAAATGTAAAACTAACCTCTCTCTGCTTTGCTGATTTATGTTCCTAGGACCCTCAAACCCTAAAACCAATTGTGCTTATGCCTATTAAGTCTGACTCTGGACAAGGAATTCAAATGCCAAGTCCTACCTATTTTAATTTGCAACAGATGGAAGCCTTTAAAGCTTGCTCTTTACAACCTTAGTGTCATATCTCAAGCCAAGAAAGAAAAATTTCCTCTTAAAATTTTTCAATTTTGTACTTTTGACACAATTTTGTACTTTTCTTTTCCTCTTTCTTTCTTTCTTTCTTTCTTTCTTTCTTTCTTTCTTTCTTCTTTAAAAAGTCTGAATGTTAGAAAAATAGGAAAACTTTCTTAGCCCCCAGCAGGATGGACTTGAAAGGCAATGAGGGACACGCATTCATGGAAACACATATCCTAAAGGGGCACACTCACAGGTATCTGAGTTTGCTACAAGGGTTTTTAAATTTTATGCTTATATTTCAATAGTAATGTAATAAAGAAAATGAAAGCATATTCCAGTTCATCTAGATGGCTACCCTAAAACAGAGAACAAATATATGATTTTGGTATATGCATTTGTGTTTATAATTCAGTGCATACATAACAAGTGAAGTATAAGTGGCATTCAGAGGCATAATATGCCAAAAGTTTTGCTGTAGTACAGAGAGGGACATGGCAAGAATGGTGAAAGCATGATCAACCAAGAGTCTGAACAATAGCAAGCAGCAGCAAGTTAATGTCCAATTAACATGTGGCTCAGATGCTCTTTGCATGATCCTGCATGCATTGTTGTAGAAAATCCACAGTGAACATTTTTCAGGTTTAGATTATAGCTTTTAATTCAATTTTAGCTTTTACTGAATTCAGTAACCATCTCTATCACAATA
This sequence comes from Spermophilus citellus, assembly GCF_964194105.1. Lineage (NCBI taxonomy): Eukaryota > Metazoa > Chordata > Mammalia > Rodentia > Sciuridae > Spermophilus > Spermophilus citellus. Next base: position 93,997,281 of record NC_138189.1, read on the forward strand.
CCAGTTTCATCTCCAATAGAGCTTTAAAAGATTATCAAATACCATGCCATTAAAATTGACACTAGCAAATCTCTTTAATAGCTCTAAGTTTTATTATCCTGAAGTAGGAAATAAAACTTTAAACTTATTAACAATAGTTTCTACATGTTTACAAAACAAGGTATTCTTTTTATTGTCTTCACTGAAGTCAAATTCAGAAACATTAAATTAAATGTGGAACTCTGAGGTCATATCTTTTTATTATCACACCCAGTATCTGTGAGTCAGTTTTAGACATTTTTATCCACTGTATTTAATTGGTGTCGTTTACTTAAAGACTATTAGTAAAATTTAATTGCTAGTAAAAATTGTTTTTATAGTAGTATGAGAATTTTTGTGTAGTTTGTGTTTTTAATATTTAAGTTACCACTGTAAATAAAAATAACACTGGAGGTCATAAAAGGCTTGTATGCTTTCAAAGGGATCAATGCATTATTCAAGTTTGAGAGGCACTTGTCTTAAGTGTGAATCTGCCAGGAGTCTAGGAGCCTTAACAGAAGGAAGCAAAACACTGGGTTATGGCGTACTCTCTGAAAATATTTGCTGGCTGATTAACCTTAAGTAAAGCACATGTTCCTGTGGAATCTGAGGAATTCACTTATTTCCTTAGGAAGTAAGTAGCTATTCCTTTGTAGGCACACACCTGTAATCCCAGTGACTCCAAACACTGAAGCAGGAGGTTTGCGAGTGCCAAGCCAGCCACAGTAACTTAGTGAGGCCCTAAGCAAGTTAGAGAGATTCTGTCTCTAAATAAACTACAAAAAGGGCTGTGGATGTGACTCAGTGGTTAAGCCCCCCTGGGTTCCATCCCCAGTAAAAATAATAATAATAATAATAATAATGATCTACTTTCGGGAAATTCCTGAGTCATCTGATCTTAGCTTTTATGGTCTTACAAGTTTCCATTTTCTTATCAAAAAAAATAGACGTACTTTCTAGAATTGCTAGATGGATTAGTATGATTTAAAAGAACTGAACCTGATAGAGGCACAGAAAACACCTACTGAGCTTGTTTTATTTTTGTGGGTTTTCTTGTAGGGTATAAATGCCAAACGACAATAGCAAATCAATCATAGATACAGACACATGATCTTCAAATGTGAAGGGTGTTGGCAGTACTCTCTTGCAAGCAGGTCATAACCAAAATAGAGGATTTGAAGATACTCTGTGGTGTAGAGATGTGAAAGGACAAAAAGAGAACCAGAATGGGTAGGGTCTGTGGCCAGCGCTGATGCTGAGGATTTTGTAGAGCAGGACATCTGAAGGTTTTTATTATATAGTCATGCTTTTGTGTACGGACTACTGGATTGTTTGATTAATTCAGCTCTTTCAGTAGCTTCAAAGAGTTATTGCTACTTTGTCAAAAATCAAAAATTTGGGAACAATCAAAAACTGCATGGAATATTTTATGTGCCAGAAAACACTTCCTACCATAAGATCCACTGATAATTTCTATTCAGCTGCTACCAGTAATAAAAACTCTATAAACCCTAAATTTATACTTTCCAGCTCAAGCATGCAGATGGATGACCCTACATTTCTAGTGTCACAAACAGGTCTGTGAATTGCACTCAGGCACATTATTGACAGGTGCTCTAATATTCAGAGTTAATGCTAAGACCCAAAAGAGTGTTCTTAATCCAATGACCTATGTGTTAAGAAAACTGGATCAAACATAAAAGTAAGCCCAATAATCACTTTAGATAAGGGGGGAAGGCAGAGTAAATTCAGATGTTTGCATTTTTACTTCTAAAATGTAACATTTGAGATAATTCTAAACACAGAAAATTGAGAATTAAAATCAGAACAATATCTAAGTTTCAGTATAAAATTCCTCTTGCATATGTTAAGTATCTTTGTTCTATTAGATGACTTAAAATTTTCATTTTTATATAGACAATGACTTTTCTTTAACTCAGTATTACATGTTGACATTGATCTTTGCTAGCATACTAGATAAATCACTTTACTCATCAATGCTTTCCCTACAATACCAGCCACAAAAAGTAAGAGCCACCTATAACATACCAGTTCTATCCCTTTCAATGCTAATGCATTATTTTGCAATACCATATGGAGATTTAAGAATCCCCTATACAATTTTTAAGCTTTGAAAGATATTATACAGCAGTAGGAATGACAATGTATGAACCATAACTTCATGTATCATTGATCTCACAAAGAGTGTACTAATCAAAACAAGTTAGACACACACAAAAAGACATCTTTTTATTCCACTTACTAAAATTTGAAAAATGGACAAAACTAACCTATAGAGTTAGAAGTCAGAATAGTTTCTGGGAGCTAGTTTTACCCTCTAGTTCTGAGAGTTGCTCAAGAATTGTCTATGTTGTGAGCAATATCAGGATGAACATTTATAATTTATGCATTTTTCTGTATATTTGCCACATGTAAATTAAAGATTACTTTAAAAAGATAGGAACCCTAAGAAAAGTAAGGTATTCCTAATTCATACAATGTGACAAAAATTCACCAAAGAGTAAACTAACTAAAAATCAGTATGCAAAATCAGTATCTTTTTCTCATACTAGAGACAATTTTTCTGATACAGACTATTTACATTCTGCTAGACCTTCAGTGAAAACTGTACTGCATAGATTAAAGTAACCACACAATCTAAAAGACAATGAGGATTACCAAATACACACAATTTGGTTCTTTGGCTTAAAAAAAATGTTAACTAAGCATCAAACCATTAGAAACTTAGTAATTAATTGCTAACATCCATTGAATCTGTATTTATAAAAGGTTCACGATTCTATTTGATCATACATGAATTATACTCTTCATGTAACATTAATAAGTTTATTCTACCTTAATTATGCTTCACAAATATTATACAAATAATACATCCCTGGTCTTCAAAATATTTATTGCAAATCCAAGAAGACCAGCTCTGATTCAGAGATCTCAGTTCAAATCTTCTGGAATAAATTTAAGTGAAGTCATTTGTCAGAGACAATTTTATACATGAAAAAATTTCAGTACACTTACTTTTCTATGGTACTCCGCTTTTCTACATTCAATCAAAATATTAATAATGTGACAATATTCTTCCTGAATGAATGAAAATTACTACCATGGAAACACACAAACACACACACACACACACACACACACACACACACACACACCCCACACAGACTTCAACTAGTAGAGAAAATACAAACCAACCCACCAGAAAAGATTGTAGTAATGTACATTTAATGACTTTATACTCATATTCCCTATATTTTGAAATTTTAGAGGGTATTTATATATTACACACATACATACATGTACAATCATTTTTAAAGAATAAAAGTACAGAAGAAATATGAACTCTTCAGCTGCGATTTCATGGCACAAGAAAAGTATAACTCAAAAAGAATCTTTTTTTTGCTGACATTAATTTGGCTTTATCAAACCTATTGCCAATCTCATTGCTAAAGATTTGTAACCATGAGGCATACCAGAACTTTCTCTAAAATAAGAACTTTCACAAAGAATGCTGGGTAATTTCCTAAGTGTTTACAATATATCTTGCCCTATTGAACTTTAGAGAGAATTTCAAATTTAAGCAGCTTCTCAGAAGGCAGAAGATCAATAGATTTTGATTGCTTGTATTTTAGGCACTATGACTCCAAATACCTCCAGAACTCAAAAGTTCCATCACCAAATACATGTCAATATTTTCTGAATTTGAATGGGAAAATGTAAGTTTGAAGATGGAAATATCTGTGGTTCATTTTACAACATTTATGAACATCTAAGTAAATTAGGGTAATAAAGGATACATTTTTCTATAGGTATAGGTCAGATGTTAGAATAAGTAACAACTTGAATTTAGGTTCATCTTTAAACCTAAGTTAAAGAACTTTGCTATTTGATACCTCAGATTTTTTCAAGAGATAGGCATCTTTTAGAGGCCCCAGTTAATGAACAAATTTAAGGCATTATTACTTTAGTTAGGTAGGCATCTCAGTGATTGCTTTAATCACTGAATTATTTAGCAACAGTTAATATTCATATATTACAGCTAATATTCACATATCACAGTTCCAGAAAATGGTATATTATTTAGGGAACATGATTCCATCACTTTTGTTGCTGGTTTTTCTTAAAGTATAGATGTGGCATCCTGATTTCATTCCATATGCAACCCCTAACAGTAATTCTTGAACTGATATATTTGCAAAGTTCTACCTACATTTTATCTTCATAATGGTGACCATGCAAAAGCAATTAAATATTACATAAGTCGTATACTGAAGGCTGAGGATATAGCTCAGTTGGTAGAGTGTTTGTCTTGCATGCACAAGGCCCTGGGTTCAATATCAGCACCAAAAAAAAAAAAAAAAGTCCTATGCTAAATACTATGGCTTCCCTATAATATTATACAATATTTTCAGTACCTAAAGAATATGGAAATCTGTATTTCACATATTAACAATAAATATAATGGAATTTAGAGGTCCACATTCGACATTTAATAATACATATCTATGTTCAATTGAATTCAATTCTAAACAGTTCTCAATTGTTGCTTTAGTATCTCTAACTGGTATTAGTTGTGTGGATGATAAGGAAAATACTATTTTTATATGCAATACATATCCCAGACCTAATGTTGCTACTAATATCCAACTAGCTGGACATTTCTTGAGAATGTTCCACCTACCCCAGAATGCCTCAAATGAATACAGGCCAAAACATGGAAGAACTTATCAAACTTTCATATCATGTACACGAATTTACAAAGGAATTTCCTTTTGGATCATCACTGATCTTAAAAAGAGTTGAATAATAACCAACTATGACAACATTTGGGTCAGGAGGAAAAAGACAGAGCTTTGAAATCACTTCATAACAATGATTCATTTCATTCCTTAAGAAATCTCTGCACATGACTCACAGTACAGTCATGGGAGGGTGGAAGTGGAAGTTCACCAGATTGGACAGAGGGGAATGGAGGGAAGAGAGAGGGGACAGGAATGGCAAGACAGTAGCTGCATCTCATGTACACCCACAAGAATGGAAAGTTATACTCCATGTATGTGTAATGCGACAAAATACATTCTACTGTCATGTACATTTAAAAAGAACAATTTTTTTTAAAGAAAGAGGCAAAAAAGAATTAGGAAAAAAAAAACAAAAGAAAGAAATCTCTGCAAAACTCCTCGTTACCTAATTAATCCAAGTGTTAAAATATTAAGGACATTAGGGGAAAAGATGTATTTTAGAGTTCATCCCATTGGATTACTTAAGGATCAGGATAAAAGAACCTGAATTAAGTTTTAATCTCCTTTTAAGGCTTTTAGAACTGTCAGGATATGAAAAAACAAACCCAACCAAGGGAAAATATCTCTCATCAATTTTTTATTTCTGCCAGGCATCCTACAGTGTTAATTTACTATTGCCCCCTGGAAGTAGGCCCTGCATTTTTACCCCATTGGTCTGATTATTCTTCAGCTCCAGAGACCATCTGCTAAGAAGCAGACCTCACTCAGTCAGAAGCAGCTTCCTGACACAGCACAAATGAGGCACTGACCATACCCCAGGAACCACATGCACTAAAAAATAGATAGGTGCTTTAGCATAGAATTATTTAGGACTGAATAAAAAAAATCAATTCTCCAAATGAAAGCTTCTCAATGGTTTGTTTTATAATAAGACCTCTCTTTTAAAAGAACTTGAATATATTTTTCTATTTTGATACATTTCCTAACATTGTTGATTTTATTTGGCCCATCAAGATGCACATGGAAATATAGAAATTCTTTTGCTTATTACAACCTACTACACAGTTATAATTGTCAGTCACATTGATTTTTTTTTTCTAGGGCATATCTCTTAATTATAGTTGAACAACCACACACGATAACAACCTCATTTTATTTGTTTAAATTTAATTCTGAACTCATCTACCCATTGTTTAAATCAGAGTAAAAGTATCACTCAATTTACATTTTCATTTTCACTTTTTCTAGCATATAGATTTTGCAATATTAACATCTATTCCAAAATAATATAAGAATTAAAGTCTATTATTTTCTAATATCATTTCTTGCCCCAAGGCAATATTTTAATTTTGGGCAATAATAGGCTCAAGAACTCTGCTTATGCCACCCTTGGAGTTTCTACTTCTTTTTGAAAAGTCTTTCTAATTACTGGGTATCAAGAATTCTAGCGTGATAATTATGTTGTTTATTAGAAATCATTTGTGTATCTCTAATCCTTTCATTAAATTGTTCCGTTCATTGTCATCCAAAAGATGTAGAGAGTCCATTTTTTCTAATGTACACATAATTTTTGAGAATGTTTCCATTTACCCCATTTTTCAAAGTACGTGGGCACAAAGGGTCATGCACAGCTCCCAGATTCTTTTGCACATCTGTGATGAACTCCATGGACACAGAATATAAACATTGAACTTTATTTTATTTACTTATTTTGGTACCAGGATTGAACCCAAGGGCACTTCACCAATGACCCACATCCCTAGCCTTTTTTTTTTTTTTTTTTTTTGGTATTTTATTTAGAGACAGAATCTCACTGAGTTGCTTAGGGCTTTGCTAAATTGCCGAGACTGGCTTTGAATTTGCAATCCTCCTGCCTCAGCCTACTGAGCTGCTGGAACTACAGGCAAGCACTCCCAAGCATGGCATTAAACAATGACTTAAGAAGGCAAAATTTCAACTCTGATAAGTCAGCATTATACAAATTCAGTATGTTAAATAATTTTATTTGCCTTTTTTATTTGCCTTTTTATTCTAATTTGTTATTATGACAGCAGAATGTATTCCAATTCATATTACATACGTAGAGCACAGTTTTTCATCTCTCTGCTTGCATACAAAGTATATTCACACCATTTGTGTCTTCTTCATACATGTACTTAGGGTAGTTATCTCCAATTCATTCAACTAGCTTTTTTTACCCCCTTGTCTCCTCCCTCCCACTCCTTCCCCTTTGCCATATCTACAGTTTGTCTAATCTTCCCATGCTCCCCCCCCAACCCCACTATGAATCAGCCTCCTTATATCACAGAAAACATTCAGCATTTGGTTTGGGGCTTGGCTTACTTCACTTAGCATTATATGCTCCAACTTCATCCATTTACCTGCAAATGCTATAATTTTATTCTCTTTCACTGCTGCATAATATTCCATTGTGTTTATATACCACATTTCTTTATCCATTCACCTACTGAAGGACATCTAGATTGGTTCCACAGTTTAGCTATTGTGAATTGTGCTGCAATAAATATTGATGTTGCTGTGTCCCTGTAGTATTCTGTTTTTAAGACCTTTGGGTATAAACCAAGGAGTGGGATAGTTGGGTCAAAAGGTGGTTCCATTCCCAGTTTTCCAAGGAATCTCCATACTGCTTTCCATATTGGCTGCACCATTTTGCAGTCCCACTAGCAATGTATGAGTGTGCCTTCCCACCTCATCCTCGCCAACACTTATTGTTGTTTGTATTCTTAATAGCTGCCATTCTGACTGGAGTGAAATGAAATCTTAGAGTAGTTTTGATTTGCATTTCTCTACTTGCTAGAGATATTGAACATTTTTTCATATATTTTTTGATTGATTGTATATCATCTTCTGAAAACTGTCCATTCAGTCCCTTGGCCCATTTATTGATTGGAGTATTTGTTTTTTGGAGTTTAGCTTTTTGAGTTCTTTATATACCCGAGAGATTAGTGCTGTATCTGATGTACAAGTGGTAAAAATTTGCTCCCAAGCTGTAGGCTCTCTATTCACCTCACTGATTGTTTCTTTTGCTGAGAAGTTTTTTAGTTTGAATCCATTCCATTTATTAATTCTTAATTTTAATTCTTGTACTATAGTAGTCTTGTTAAGAGAGTAGGGACCTAATCCAATATGATGGCAATTTGGGCCTACGTTTTCTTCTATTAGACACAGGGTCTCTGATTTAATTCCTAGGTCCTTGATCCACTTTAAGTTGAGTTTTGTGCATGATCAGAGATAGGGGTTTAATTTTATTTTGTTGCATATATAATCATCTCAATAGACACAGAAAAAACATTTGACAAAATACAGTACCCCTTCATATTCAAAACATAAGAAAAACTAGGGATAACAGGAACATATCTCAACATTGTAAAAGCTATCTATGCTAAGCCCCTGGCCAACATCATTCTAAATGGAGAAAAATTGAAGGCATTCCCTCTAAAAGCTGGAACAAGGCAGGGATGCCCTCTTTCACCACTTCTATTTAACATAGCTCTTGAAACACGGGCCAGAGCAATTAGACAAAAGAAATTAAAGGACTACAGAGAGGAAAAGCAGAACTCAAATTAGCACTATTTGCCTACGATATGATTCTATACCTCGAAGACCCAAAAAAATGCCACCAGAAAACTTCTAGAACTAGTAAATGAATTCAGAAAAGTAGCAGGATACAAAATCAACACCCATAAATCAAAGGCATTTCTGTATATCAGTGACAAATCCTCTGCAAGGGAAATGAGGATAACTACCCACTTACAATAGCCTCAAAAAAAAAGGAAAAAAAAAAACTTGGGAATCAACCTAACAAAAGAGGTGAAAGAGCTCTACAACAAAAACTACAGAATGCTAAAGAAAGAAATTTAAAAAGACCCTAGAAGATGGAAAGATCTACCTTGTTCCTGGATAGGCAGAATTAATATTGTCAAAGTGATCATACTACATACTTGCATTATACAGATTTAATGCAATTCTGATCAAAATCCCAATAACATTCCTCATAGAAATAGAAAAAGCAGTCATGAAATTCATCTGGAAAAAGAAGAGACCCAAAATAGCTAAAGCAATCCATAGCAAGAAGAGTGAAGCAGGTGGCATCACTATACCAGACCTTAAACTATACTACAGAGCAATAGTAACAAAAACATTATGATATTGGCACCAAAATAGACTGGTAGACCAATGGTTCGGAATAGAGGACACAGAGACTAACCCACATAATTACAGTTATCTTATATTAGACAAAGGCTCCAAAAACATACATTGGAGAAAAGATAGCCTATTCAACAAATGGTACTGGGAAAATTGGAAATTCATATGCAACAAAATTAAGTTAAATTATTTTTACAGTCATTTCCTGACCCCATAATGCTGGCCAAATGGCATGCAATAGTGTCAATAAATTTAATGTTAATTAAAACAACAAAAAAAGAATATTTGCGCATGAACTCTCTGAGAAAATTATTTGCAGGTTTGACTCACTGAATTAGTTTGATTAAATTATTCAAAAGATCTATATATATAACTGGACCTATTTAAATATATATGTATGTATATATCATAGCTTTTAATTTGAAAAAAAAGAAAATGTTTGTCAAACAAATAATTTTGATAACAAATAGTTAAAATAACTAGGCTCTGACAACAGATTGTTTTGTTAAGAATCAGTCGATTATTTTTGAAGCTCTTGTTGTATGCCTGTCATTATGCTAGATGTTAGGACTCAAGAAATAAGATGATACATTCCTTCAAAGATTCATATTTTCCTGTTTACACTTAGATTGCAAATCATAGCATAGTGTTTGATAAAAGTTTCGTGTGATGTCAGTTGCAAAACATAGCTGGCACAGGGTCCAGCAGGTTCAATGTCATGATGTATAGAACTCAGAAGGGAGAAAACTATAAGTTGGTATGTGTGAGCTATAAAAATCATGAAACAGGAAAGAAGTAAAATTTTGAAACTCAAGGAAGACCCAGACCAGGAATGCTCTGTATGATTAGAAGATTGTTACCCTGTAGGTGAATGGGTAGGAAGAGAAAAGATCAGAATGTTATTTTAAAATGGTCACTCCAGTAATATTTAGAGTTGCAGAAAAACACAGAATGAGGTTCATAAGTCAAACTGAAACTACTGAAATAGTTTTGGCAAGCAATGCCATCAGGGACAACACGTGAAGAAAAAAGAAAAAGTCTATCATATAAAAAGGCGATATCACTTGCAAACCTGGAGACTTAATAGCTTTGGTATATAACACGCAACACTTTTAATCAAGATTAGGAATTTGGGGGAACAGAATACCTAAAATTGAAGAAGACAATTATTTGGTTTTGGACTGATTAAATTTGAAGAACTATAACTGAGTATCAAGAAGTTGAAAATAGAAGACTAAAAGGTCCAGGAGCGATTCATGGACTAAAAACATAGGTCATAGAGAGACATCTGGAAGTGACTCATATTTCTGCAGATAATGGATTTTTCTTTCACTCCTTACACTGTCCTAGAAACTGCTAGGGCTATGGAAGCAGCTGCCTGGGGAAGAAAATACTGTCAACCTATCATGAAATGCAGGAATATTGACAAAATAGAAACTGCTGGAGTCAGGGGGGCGAGGGCGGGGGGAGAGAACACACATGCATATGAACACCAGTGAGACTAGAACAGAATCCTGTACAGGAAGTGTCTCATGAGCTCTGACCTTTGATACCATGTGGCTGATATTTCCCCATAAGACAAGGGGCACAACTGGGATGTTGTTTTATCCTCAATAGATAAAATGCTCCTCAATGTGACCTGCTACATTTTTAAAAATTTACCCTTGTGCTATGAACTGCAATTGTCAAGAATGGTTTGAGCAATCCAATTTAAACTATATGCAAGGTATAGGGTTTGTGTAATTTTACACTGAAATGTAAGAGCTAGGATGGAAACTGGCTTTAAAAAGGAATGTATCTGGTGAATTACAGTACACAGCACATGCAGTGGAAAAAAGATTAGCACTGTATTCCCCTCCTCCATCTTTCCCTCCTCTCCCCTACTCCCCACCCCTCTCCCCTATCAACATTGTAGCTTAAGCTGCAAAATCCTTTTGTTGGAACTCAGTCAATTTTTAAAAAAAACTAATAATATCTGAACTCCTTCTGAGGTGGCTTTCAAAATAAATTCTTGGTTTGTTGGGAAGCTTGAGGGATGGCTTCTTAGGACAGCCCCCAGAATCTACCTCAAGTTTGACCATGCTCCTTTTCTCTGAATTCCCTTACCACCAAGAGCATTCACTTACTCATAAATTTTTGTTGGCTACTAGTTACAGGCATGATACTATGCTGGCTGTTGTGTTTAGCTGTAGCAAGTTCCCCAGTTTATCTGTATGTATGTCTATGTCCCCTACTGGCCTGGCCTTGCAGGGTAGAATATAGACCACAATTTATACATCGTTCTGTGTTCACTGTCCAACACAGTATCTGACACAAAGTAATCATATATATTTCCCAAAGAAGAGGAATTAATGACTACTCATTTTTTTAGAATAAAAAAGTAATATTTCAATATTCACAGTAGTTAGAGTAAGATTAATCTCCTAAGTAAAAGAGACCGTTGGTATGCCTAAGTTGTTGACTTAAAGAGGAGGGAGGCTATTTTCTTTAAGAATTATTATGCATATAAAATCTACTTCCCTTCAGTCATAGGGAACCTACATACTTGATTCCCCTTTTCCTTTTTTTTTTTTAACAAATATTTCCCTTCAACAGGTGAGTGTGTGTGTGTGTGTGTGTGTGTGTGTGTGTGGAGAGAGAGAGAGAGAGAGAGAGAGAGAGAGCAAAAGTCATGCAGCCTATTTTTAGAACAAAATTTTAACTCACTTGAAAGCAGGAACCATGTCTTAAATTTTTCAGATTTACCGTAACCTAGCTCAATGCCTAAAATAAAGATGACTATGATGGTAAAAGAACTTTGGGAAGAAATGTATCATATATTTTACTCTTAGGTAAAGCTGGAAACAGATAATATAAAATACAAGTGACAACCACTTTAATTGCTAAAAAAAAAAAAAAAACCAAAAAACAGAAAATTGCTAAAGGAAGAATTTGGTAACTTTTACACATATAAAGGCATTCAAATTATTTTTCACAAGGAAGAATTAACTATAGCCAGAAAAATATTGTTCAGCCACCAAATTTAACTGGGTTGAAATATAATACTTTCTCTGTTTTGATTAGGTTTACTATAGTTTTCTGTTGTTTTGATTAGGTTTACTATAGTTTTATCCAGTATATTTTGTTTTAAGATTAAAGACTTGCCAAAAAGGACATCAGGCAAACAAGTCTATTCAACATTTTTTACATGATTTATATACACCCATAAAGTTTTAGTGATTACTTATTAAAAATGTCAAATGTTTTCTTACAGAATAGAGAATGACATAACACAACATACTAGGATTCTACATGCTATCTAGACTGACTTTTTCTTTTATGTCATTTATCTACTCATAAGATTCTATAAAGATGTAATTTGCTTTCGTGTATAGATATTCGACTATTCAACTAGACTCTCAGAACCTTGGGGGGATGAATAATATCTGCACTCTTTATATTTCTTTCTTGTATCTTCTGCTACAATATTGATAACTTAGTACAAGACAAATATATTCATAATCTTATTTAATCCTCATAAACCTCCCAAATGAGCAACTCAGGATTAGCAAATTAAGTCTCTTGTCCAGAGATTTGGGGGTAATAAATGGCAGTGCTGAGATTGGTACCCAATCAATCTTACTAAAGAGACTGCCATTCATTACCACCATTCATTTTTACTTTCCCAACTCCCCCTAAAAAGTGCTGAATACTTTTTTCACTGTTCATTGACTTACAAGTGTTGTTGCTTCTTCCTGCCCAGAGCAAACCTCTGGCGATAATGTTCCTGGCTCAGAACTCAGATTTTGATCCCCCCTTGGTGCCTAAATCCGTTTCTTGTGTTAGGGAAAGGACCAGAAGTTTGAACTTATAACACTGACACCTCCAGAATATGAAGATTTCTTTAATGTTTCTAACACACAAGCTGTGACTTTCAAGGACATAGTTATGTTGTTTCAAAGTAATATTGTGAGACAAGAGCAATGTCTCTATCACAATTGTCACTACTGACATGCAAAGAAGAAAACTTTCAAGCTCCACAGAAATGGTAGGTTTCAAAGACAACATTTGTTCCTCTATTTCTAAAACAGCATGCAGATTTTTACTCATGCATACTGACATATTTCCTTGAGTGGGATTTAAACTTGGACTGTTTCCAAGATGCTTCCAGAAACTTTCTCAGCTGTTCTTAATCAATCACTACACTTGTTGTTTAACCATTGATTACACCTTTAAGAAATGATAATGGTAAAGTCTCTCTTCTTGGTAAAAGTTAAGTACTAAAAAATGTACCCATAAGTCCTCTCTTCCAAATTGATTGGAAGTCTAGATACATGTGATATGTAAATTTGTTATGAAACCCAAAGAAACATAGAAATATGTATATTCCACTAGAGCATTTGCCTAAAACTACACATATTTCTATGTTCTCTCACTCCATTTTTGCTTTACCTTCTCTCATAAAAGACAGGGAGATCATTTTATATGCATATGAACATACACACACATATGCATGTACATACTTACACATCCACATATATATTTATATGCAGTCTCATAGTAGAATGCTTAAAACATGAATTTAAAAAATTATGGCTGCCAACCATGATCCCATTACCTAAACTTAACACTGAATATTTTTGTCAGTTTTATTCTAGAATTTTCTGTATACACAGTAATATGTGTATGTGTGTGTAGAAAATGCTTTTATAAAGTTGGGATAATATTCTGTCTTTTGTTTTTAAAAACTAACGTCATAAAATAAGTATTGCCTTTACCACGGAAACTTTTGAAACATAATCTAAATCTCGTAATGGTTGTGGATGGACTATCATTGTTTTTAGATTTCCCCAATGATTTGTACAGAACTAGTTCCTTCCATTTTCATTATTTTATGTTATTATAAAAATTTTTGTACATCTTTATCCCAGTCTCTATGGTGTCCTAAAGGTAGAATAATCATGTCAAAGGATAAAAATTCTTGGTATATCTATAAACCTTTCCAAACTGCCCTTCAACTGAATGCAGAAGGACATCCCAACACAATTCTTAAGCTCAGATTTGCTTTGCTCAATTCATATGTTTATCATCATGGTTTTGATTTTCCTTTGTCATTCTTGAAGATTTAAAAAACTTAGGCATATAGTTACATTTTTTCCTTCTTTGATTTGTCTATTCATATATTTTTTGTCCTTTCAGAGTTTCAAATGTATTTTTAAACTCTGCATATAGATCAGATAACATTGTTGTGGGTTTTTTGCCAGTTTTTAGAACTTTGTTATATGAAGTAAAAAGTATAAGCTATATAAGCCAATATTTTTATATTTTATTCCATTACTTTTATGCTCTCTAATGCTGAAGTCAATGAAATACTTCTCTTTATTTTCTTCTAGATTTAAAATTTTTTTTCTTCTCTCCCTCTTCATCTAACTATTACAATTTCCTAAATTATTTGTTTGTTTGGGAGCAATCTTACTTGAAAGTTTTCAAGTGTCAAAAATCTTACAGATTGCTGTTCATTTTCTCTAATCACACTTTTCATTCTCTTTTCTTAAAGAGCCAACATAGTAAATAGGCTTAGAACTAACTTTCTAAATTATGGTTCTGTGACTTAGCATGACCTGTGTGACATTGAAAGACTTAGTGAATTCAAGTCTTAGCTTACTCATATATACGTAAATCCATGAGAATAGTGTATTGGGATAATAGTCATTTAATAAAATATGTTTTAGTACTTGATTCACAAAGCTATTATAAGGAGTAAACAAAAATTATATTCTAAAAATGCTATACAGAGCAAAATTATAGAAATTGGTAGAAAACAGAGAATAATAAATTATAACTATATTTTTAATAATTAATATGGAAGCAAGCATACAAATTCTTATATTGTATTCACATATACCTTTTTTTATTCCTTTCTTATTTTCCACCTCTAAGTCACTGATGATGCTGAATATGATAGATCACGTGATTAAATCCAGGATGGACCAGCAGGAAACCTACCATCCATAACTAAGTTGACAATGTCTATGACGAAGTTATGGTACATTGCTGTAATTGCATGGGTCACATTTAAAATAGGAGTGGCTATTGGCATGTCTATCTGGATGGCTACTTAGTTCTTTACAGAATTAATCATCAATCACTAAGGAAAAGATTTGTTCTATGATCTGTAGTTATATATCATATAACAGAAAAAAAATGTAGACTTATAGAATAGAATTATTTATTTTTGAAAAAAAATTTATTTAATACTTCAGATAATAATTAAAATGTAATTAAAATAATTGTTATGTAAATTTTTTAAATATATGGAGTATTGCATATTTGATATTTTGCACTAGTTGTGTCAAATTAAATAAAATAAATAAATAAAAATTAAATAAAATTTGGCCTGAAACTGTCTCAGTACTTTGACAGCAACCTAACTTAGTATGAAAATGAATTGCAACTTTACCTAATCACAGGCTGCCAATTGATCAGATCATGTCCAGATAAGGCAAATGCCTCATCACACCATGCTTAACTAAGATAAATGCAGAGCTGAACCAGTCAAGCTGTTTCTGTAGGTCATTTCCTTTTTCTGACAATTAATTGCTGCCTGCCCATGTTGCTAAGTGGAGCTCTGGTTCTAAGTTCCGCTTGAATCATGAATTGTTCTTTGCATAAATAAACTCTGCTAAATTTAATTTGTCTAAAGTTTGTCTTTTAATTGTTGATGTTCTAAGAACTTTTAATGAGTCCAGAAGAATTCTGTTAATCATCTCTCATGTGCTACATGACTTTTTAGGCAGAAGTCTGGAATCCAGCCAGGATATTGTACTGGACTTCAATTCCAAGTGAGTAACAGATCATTCTGAACAATCTTGCTGCTCAAGCTGGCTGCTCAACAGTGGAATGAAATTCTGCCTTTTAAAAATTGGGAACACACTTCCATAACAACCTCATATAGTCCCTCAGTGACCAGATTTCTGATGGGAGTTGACAAGACTGAATAATGAATAAAAGAACGCTCTCTACATAGGGATACAGTGATTATTAGTTTTTGAAAGTAGAACTTAAGTACAGGAGTTTCAGACTCCCCTGCAATACAGGATAGACACTTTCTTAATTTTAAGGTGATGCCTAGGAACTGCAGGAAGGCCTGTTTGCTGGCAGAACATCCTCTGTTCTCACATGTCCTGTGTGGTCTTTGCTTCTTTAACTGCTGCCAAATAGAGTGTTGGCAACTAGTTGAACTAATCTGGACAGAAAAGACTTAATAAAATGTGAAGGACTTTTTTTTTCACTCCTGTGACCCTTATGTGCTGCTGTTACATATTCAGACCCATCTCTTCAGTAAAGTCAACTCCTTATGACATGAAGCAGGGGCCATCACACTTCAGAACTCAGAGATCATGCTTCATTTTGTTAAGTAATTATTCTTGGCTCCCACCACTGAGATTCAGGAGGCCTGGAGTGAAGCTTTGCAATTTACATCATTCTTAAAAGTAAACCTCCTCCCCCAAACAAACAAACAACAACTACAAAAAAAAAAAAAAAAACAGATGATTCTTCTTCTGATCTGGTGGTTTACAGAACACTTTGGGAAGTACTGACATACAGGATTGACTAGAACTTTTATCCCATGCATTTATCACATAACCCCAAATATACTCTATCTCTATATCACCACTTATTATCTAATTTAAAAAATGTATGCTGTTACAACAAATAAGCTGAAAGTCATAAACCACTTTTAAAAGAAACAATCAGGTATTATAGACATATAAACAAATTTTTGAAACATAACACCTTATTAACAGAAAATTGTTGAATATCTTTTATCCTGAAAGGCATTATTTTCCTTTTATCATTCTTGGAGGAAATCTATAGGTAACAGTCAATGGTTTTCAAAAAGGCAAGAGTTTTACCAAATCTATATTTTGCTGCCTTACCAGATGTTTTAGTAGGTGTTTTTAAAATTTCCTCCAAAAGGTCAGCACTCTAGAAAGATACTATAATAGCAAATTCAAAGAAGCTTCAGCTCTAGTTCCAATACCTTGTGAGAAATCTAATTTCTTGTATTTTTTCCTTGATAAAGAATTCTTCAATAGACAACATACCAATCTTAGAGACCTAAATTTAAGTACATCGTGTGTTTATTTAATAAAAGAGTTGTTAGAATATAGAAATTGCTACAGAAATCATGTAGAATCTAAGCTTTACTTCATAGCCTCCTTTGTAACTCAGTGATGACTGAGGTAAGTAAAGAGTGGAGAGAAATTTGAAATAAACGATATGTCAGCAACATTAATAATTCATCAAAACACGTTCAATGTACAATTTCTATTAGTAAACACTTAACTCTCACATAGCTTTTAGATACAATAGACTAGCTTTAAGACACCAGTGAAATGACTATCCTTCAAATAATCATTGCATTATTTTTACTTCTTATAAGCAAATATTAAAGAAAGCTACGAAACAAGTTATATTACAGCCACATAAGCTTTCACAAATTTGACATAAACATATGCTTTTAAATGTCGAACCTCTGAAATTTTGACAATCAAATGTGATATAATTTGGTTAAAAGTTCAAAGAGAAACCCTTAAGTAAAAATGAAGGAATCAGAAAACAAGTATATTTCTTGTGGTGTAATAAATTTAACTAGAGGGACATTAAATCCAAAACAGCAACTGAGAGTGAGTAAGAGTCACAGCAGATGTCTGTGTGGGAAGAAAACAAAATAATGTTGAGAAGGGAGCTGGTTCCACAGTGGCTTCTCAGCTCCACTGTCACACATGTACCCTTGAAAGCCACTGAGGGTACAGTGGAACATATCCTATAAGATGCGGCAGAATAAATATTATTTAAAATAATTATACGACTCAAATAAATAAAAATTTTGGTTTGGATGTTCCTCACTGCAAGAAAAATCTAATAGGAATATATTAGATTTTGTTTAAATTATAATTATTTCTCTTATCACAATATAATCTTAACAAATTTTCCATAAAATGTGACTATTACATTTTACATAAAATTTAGTATACAAAATTGATAACAATTCAAGAAAATCCATTAGTTTCTATTATAAATACATTAATATTTTATAGCAGTCATGTGTGTCATTGTAGTAAAGTCACATTCCTTTCTGCAACAAAATGTTGGAATTAAAACTTCTTAGACAACAAGGTCTTCAAGTGTTTTTAGAAATGTTGTTTGTACCTCCAATACATTTTCACTTTACACAGTCTCATACTCTGGGGACGTGTCAGGTGCAGCTGGAAAATGCCCACAGCTAGATTTGTTACCTTGAGTCATTTCTGAGTCATAAATTCATTTATCTTTTCCACAAATTTTATTAAGTACTTAGGAGAGGATAGACACTTTGTTAAGCATGTCAAAAAGAATAGAGTTTGTGGCATACAAACCACAACCTAACTGACTCTCCTAAAACAGTTTTTGATTGCTGGTCTTTCCCTATAATATAGTCCATGTTCTAAATCTTGGCTTATGAAGCTTTTGATAATCTGATCCCATGCTTTTTACCCAAATGTCATGGGTTCCAAACATGTCCCATAGAAGCTAGGTATTATAGACATGAGATTTACACAGTGGTTCTCAATCAGACACATCACTCCTTACTCCAAGATTCCATATGTGATCTACCATGCATGAAGACTTAACTTTCTGCAACTCTTTGAAACTCAGGAGTTCCATAATACCCTATAATACCCTGTCCTTTCTTGCAACTCTGTGACATGATATCGGAACTCCAGCTTTGTCCATCTTTAGGTTGCACTTCCTTCAAGCCAAGGTTGCATGTCTCAATTCATCTTGGTAAGTCCAATGCCTGGTCATTAAATCCTTACTGAATGCACAAGCATCAGTATTTCCTATTTCTTCCAAATAGGAACCCCGGTAATAGTCTGCTTCCAGCATCTACTTCAAGCTCCCCTTTTCCATTAGCAAGTGGAATATTCAAAATATTCAACAACTAGAAGGGTTCAGATGCCAACCAATCATAATGAACACTGGCTATAACAATAAAGGGTCAGGGTGGTCCCAGAAGTCCAGACATTACGCCCTTCCTTGTTTGCTTCTTTGAGAGATGGGGACAGGCTGGGAAATCCTGGGGATGGAGGTCGCTCAGCCTCACTAGAAGGGACAGCTTGGTGAGCTCAGAGCAGCAGCTATCTAGTTAATTAGCTTGCATGGAAGCATTTCAAACTGTAAGCAGGTGGCGCAGCTCTTCTGCCACAAATGGCTGAATTTTCCTGTTCCAGAGACATTTCCTGAGCACCATGGCCCACTCTAGTCCTCCCCTTCTTGGGTGTCCTATGAGACCCATTTTATCATTCATGTTGCCACTTAATTCTATGGTGTTTGATAATCAATTGATTGCATGTGGATAAGTTCCATTTCTAAAATTAGACTGTAAGCTCCTAGGGACCAAAAGCTACATCTTCTTTCAATCTCTCTCTCTCTCTCTCTCTCTCTCTCTCATATATATATATATATATATATATATATAATTTTAGTTGTAGTTGGACATTTATTTATTTATTTTTATGTAGTGCTGAGGATCGAACCTAGTGTCTCACACATGCTAGATGAGTGCTCTACCACTGAGCCACAGCCCTAGCCCTCAATCTTTATCTTTAAATCAATTATCCAATAGTTACATAATCACACTCTATGCCATTTCATATTCTTTGAAATGTTGTAGCAAAATGATTTCCATTACACTTTTAGTTCTCACTGGAGTTCACATCAAAACTAACTATATAAAGACAATTTCCTTATCTTTTACATAACTGCTTCAGAAGATAGTACACCCTATACCATTTAAAGTATTTTATTTCTATCATTTAGCATATAAAACAGAGGAAAATGTAACTCTTGACATCACACACACATTTCAGTAAATAGTACTATCTTTTGTCATTGCTTAAGCCAAAACACCCATTCTTTTCTTTTTCTTTTAAAACTTCAACACAATTCTTTTACAGAAACAAAAATACATTTTGAGTCTGATCATGTCTCATTTTCATTGTTAACATCCTAATCTAATCTTCGACTAGTTTAATTGATCTCTCTTCCCCTCTTGCTATAGCCACAATCCATTCTCCATTAAAATGAAAGAGGAGAAAGGAGAGGGAGAGGGAGAGGGAGAGGGGGAGAGAGAGAGAGAGAGAGAGAGAGAGAGAGAGAGAGAGAGAGAGAGAATCTTTTCAAAGCTTAAATGAAAGCCCACCATTTATATCCTGGACTGGAATCCTCAAGACTTTCCACTATATTTTGAAGGAAAACTAAATTCCTTTACCAAGACAAATGACATTTAGAAAAATACCCCAAACTTCTGCCATGGTTGAGCCATTTCTCACTCTCATACCTCATTGCCACCCTTCTCTTTGTTCAGGATGCTTCTGCCACACTTTCCCTTGAATAAGGGACCATCTTTCAGACCATCTTTCCTTTAAACAGGCTCAGCACACCCCTCAGACAAGCAGGGTGCCTCCTTCCCTTACATTTTACAGTTTGTTTCTCTTTACTATAGGAATTTAGTCTTCTTCTCATTGTGTGGCCAGCACCTATAAGTATACTTGGCTCAATAAAGAGCCAAATGACTGTGTTTTGAGTCAGCCTAACAGAAGTACTGAATTATTTTCATCATAACACTGAGATTCATTATTTTCATCATAACACTGAGATTCATTATTTTCATCATAACACTGAGATTCATTATTGATAGGATAAAGATAAAGCTGATATAAAGAACTGAAAATCCTCTACTACCATAGGGGAAATTATTAAAATAAATAAGGCAAGGAAATTAAAAAAATCTCTGAGTGTAAACTGATAAAAAGAGAAGGATGGTAATTAGAAAATCAGCTAGGATAGATAATTTAACCAATGTTTATGATGAAACATCACATTTATTGTTTTCCTTTTGGAAGAAAGCAAATTAATTTGATATGATAAAGCTACTACAATAAAAATGATCCTAATGTAAGAAAAATGCATAGTACACCTAGAACAACATGCAAATTTACAAATGTTGACATAATAAAAATATAAGCCAAGAGAAGAAAATAGAGATGCCTTTCTGATACTGTTCTAGATTGCACCTTACAAGAACACGGTTAAAAGTTCCTCTCTATGCTGCCCACATGGACACTGAAAGACCTCACTGACTCATGTCCCAGGCAGAACTACCATAGGATCCAAGGCACTACTTTTTTCATAAGTGAAATTAAAATATATACAACAGTAGCCGCATAAATTAAAATGGAAAGGTATTTGAGAGATGATATAGTTTTCCCCTCTGTGATTAAAAAAAAAATAGAAGCACTCCCAGAACATATTTTGAATAAAAATTTAAAAACAGCTAAATTTTGTTCTTGATCCTCACCTGAACATTTCCTCTTTTTGGAGATGCCAAGCCAATTGCAATAAAAGCAGACCTTTGAGTGCTTTAAGGGTTAATGAAAGAGGCAACCACATCTCATATGCTATGAGAGTTACATTTTCATTAGAAAGATAGACATTTTCTCAGTGGATGTGGAGTAAGATCTCTGGGGATAGGAATTCAGTAGGGCCCTTGAGGGTTTGGGTGAAGGAGGGATGGGTATGGGGACACTCACAATGGTGAATCTGAGTTCAGGCTCACCCAGTTATTTGGAATTGGGGATGAGGAGCTCTGCACAGAAAGATTGCTAATGATTTTTTTTCTCCATGCAAATCCTGCTACTAGAGTCCTTGTTGGATTGGTAAAATGAAAAATAGAAATTACAACCAAACTTTGAAATATGTTTTCAAATTGCTTTCCAAATAATTAGAACCATTTATAGAATGCCTCAGAATGTTTATCAGTCTCAACAGTCTTCTTAAGATTGAACATTGTTATATTTTGTATCTGTCTTAAATTAATATTCAATGTAATTTATCATGTTAATTTATATTTTTACAAACTAATAAAAATAACTAAAATCACTATTTTCAAATTTAGTAATTAAAACAATTGGCAGTAGTAATAAAAAAATAAGTCATTATGGGTATATAGCCCATTTTTTTCATATATAGGCCATTATAGGCCCATTTGTTTATCTATAATTTCTGGCTGTTTTTACTCTTCAATAGCAGAGATGAGTAGCTGCAACTAAGACCATGTGCTCCACAAATTAGAACATTCATTCTCTGACCCTTCACAGTTTGATGAACTCTGCTCTTGATTTAAACATTAATGTGTATATACATTATTAAAATAATATACTATTATTCATTATGGAATTTTAATTTTTTTTATATTTGCTGCTCATCTTTTTTCTCTATATTTTTAATTTGTTTTAAATTTAAAATGTATCATGTTGTCAAAATGATATCCAGTTTCATTTCTTTAAGTGTTTTTCTGTAATTTCTGTTTTTAGTTATATAATTATCTGGAATTATTCTGCTGATTTACTTTATCTTTCTTAAAGCTTACATGTGAATTTTCAAATGTGGATGTACAATAATACTGTTCAAGGAGAAGTTATTTTTGTTCACTTATATCCAATACAATTTCTGACTGATTTTTTACTCACTGCTACAGTAATCTTTACAAATAAGGTCAGGTATACACAACTTTAAGTAAAATATATGAAAAAGAGTTAAATACTAATTTATATAAAGTTCAGTAGTTTTAGTATTTTCAGTTTATATTTTGTTACTTTTTGTGATTATGAATAAAACTGGAAAATGTATTTGAGACTTTTGACCCAAGAATATAATAAACTCCATAAATAAGTCCTGAGTTTATTTCCAGAAGGAAAAAGACACGCCAAAACCTCTGTCTACTTTTTCCCTCAACAAAAGAATATTATAGGCCAGGCCCAATGCCATAGTTCTGTAACCCCAACAACTCAGGAAGCCAAAGTAGGAGGATCACAAGTTTGAGGCCAGCATCAACAACTCAGAAAGGCTCTAAGCAACTTAGGGAGACCCCATCTCAAAATGAAAAAATAAAAAGGGGTGGGGAACGTGGCTCAGTGGAAGAGTGCCCATGGGTTCAATCCTCAGGACCAAAATTAAAAAAATAATAAAGATGTTTTTAAAAGAATATAACAATTAAAAGTTAGGAACCTCTTAGCAATTATTTGTCATCAATTGTGACAAGCATGAATGCTGGAAAATGTGTAAATTAAGCAATGTATAAACAATTCAAGGAGTAATTTCAGTCTTACAGAACACGTAAAAGAAAGAAAAGATGGTAGATTTCTTAAGTTTGGGAAACTTAATCTGCATAAAACCATTTTGCCTAAGTCACCCCTAATATTGAGTTAAACATCATTTTCTTTTTTTTTCCTGTGCCCCATAGCCCAAAGTGGACAAATTGTAGACAGAATATCACAAACCAGAAAATGAGCCCACCCCTTCCCTTCCTCCTTTTCCTTCTTGCCTCCAAATTTCCTTTCTGGCCCCTAACTCAGATGTCTGGGATATGTCTAAAACACAAAAACCAATCCTAACCCAGATTTTCTTATAAGTCTAAGCAGTTATTCCGGGCCTGACAGAGCTACTTTTTGTCCCTCTGGAAAACTATCAAATTTGGTTATCATTCTTTCTTCTGCTCCTTAAATTCACTAATGAAATGTTCTGCTTCCTTTCTAGAAGTATGATATCATCACATATCTGCAGAGCATGTCAAACTGTGTGTCTTTCAGGGTGAGTTAATTTTGAGAGAGTGTTCCATGTGAACTGTTACCCATCTTCTGTAGCAATTTTTCTCTCTTCCAATAGAAATTCCTCTCTTCTTACTTCATAGCTGTTCCTGAATCTCCTCTAATTAACATAATGTCACTCCAATTGTACTACCAAGTTTTTGTATCTTAAGAAAGACTTTTTACTTTGTTTGACTTTCCAGGGAGGGAATTTCTTACAAAATAAGGGATATATTTGCTTCATGGCTCCCCAAAAGAACCTAATGTAATCAGGTAACTAAATATCATCAATCTTGATAAGAGGATGGAGGACATAAAGAAAGTTAGAGAAAAATCAAAAAGGCATGAGATTGAGTTCGTCTATGTTCACAACTTTTTGTATCCCAGCATAAATTCTAAGAAATTATGACCCATATGATTTGAGAGACTAACAGTCATCTCCAATGTAGCTAACTCTTGGTTCTCACCCTCAGAACTGCTACTCTTTGAATCTTCTTCATTTGGTAATGAAGAATTATTTTTTCTAGTTGTCCAAACAAAAATATTGAAGTCAACTTGACCCTTCTCTTTCTCTTAAACCACACATACAATCTGTCCATAAACTCTGCATACTCTAGCTTATTTATCCTGCATTCTCCTCACCTCCACCACCACAATTTTGGTCTGTTTGACCACATTCTCTTCCCTAGATTATTGTGGATATCTCTTAATTGTCTCTGTTTTCATCCTTGATCTCCCACATTTTATTATCTACATAGTAGCAACAAACATAAGTCACACTGACACTTCTGTGCTCAAAACCAGCGGTCTCCTATCACTAAAAATAATCTCTTAATATGACTAATAAGGCCAAAGTTTATTTGGACCCAAATATCTATCTTCATTTTCACTGCTTCTTCCTCCATCGTGATGCTCCAGGTTCAAGGGTCTCTTTGTTCTTCCTTGCCTAGATCATGTCATGACTCTGTCTCTCACTTTTCTCTTAATGATTTTTAAAAGGTGGAAGAAATGGAGTATATTCGGCAACTTAAAAGCACTGAAGGAATTATTAACTAATATTGTAAAGGATGGTCTAAACTCTATTTTTTTAAATTTCATGAACATAGAAATTACCTTTCAAACAAGGTGATTATTTCATAGAGAATATGTTTATATACTGCAACAGGCAAGCTTGTGGAGACCTTCACCTTTTTTACCCCCTCAGTTCAGCTCCATTAGAAGTGACCGATGTGAGAGATCCACAGTGGATGTCCTATGATGTAGTCATTTAAACTATGATCTGGAAAGAGAAACTCACTGCTCCTGGCCACAAACCTGCCTGTAAGGTTGTTAAAGCAGGTAAGTGGCTTCCCTTGCCCGGAGGGACTGCCTCCCTGCTCAGCTTTCAGATCTGTTTTTACCAGAGGTGACTTCCAGAATGGAAGTTCTTCACTCCATTACTTTATGTTCACTTCTGCTGTCTGCACACATTAGTCTGCATGTGCTTTTATTCACAAATTCTACGTTTGGGTTTCATTGTCACCATGGTCTAACAAGTTCAATGATGCAATTCATCTAGGAAAGAAAACTACCTCACAAGCCTTATAGACCCGCTAGTCAGCCCTGGAAACATCAGACAATTATAAGACAAGGGCAAAGCCCTCACCTTTTTATACTCAGAAATTCTACATATCATAGTGTTATGATTTCTGTCTGAAATACATCAACTTGCAATAAGGTCAAGAGGCTAGATCAGACAGATCAAAGATAAACTTTATTATCCAGCAAATCTAAAAATCAACCTATGTCAGAAAGAAATTCCTAGGCAAAACTTTTTTCAAAAATCACAATAAACCTTTGTTTTCATTTTTAGGAATGTGTCATACTAGTGAATTATTAAAAATTTGAAATATGATTTTAAACATTTGATTACTGAACTTTCAAGCCTTTTCACAAACTGTCACTATCATAATTGGAATGGTATTTAAAGGTCTTCTCATTGAAATTAGTCAAATACTAGAAGTAAAATGTCCTTATAGGCTGAAACTGGGATTCTAAGCACATGCTTAAAATTACTGTGTGATCTAGTGGAAAACAAACTGTACATGAATACATAAATAAGCAAAAGAATTTGGCAGCCTGAATATGAGTGAGTTTCTGCAATATTGCTGAGCATCACTCTATAATATAATAATATACAGGTTCAGCTTTGGACAAAGCTCCAAATTAAAGAGACACTGTTATTGCTCATCCCCAAATGCCAGTTCATAGTGAGTGACAGCTAAGAAGAAACCAACACGCGGCTCTGGGTAGTATTAAGAGGGAACAACAGTGTGCCGCTGAATCAGAGGCAGTCAGGTGGTTGATCACATTGATTTTTATTCCAAAACTTCCTTCCAGGAAGTTGAGAGATTTGACCAATGGGCTCCACTGTTGATTCCCATGCTACCATCCTCCCTGCTCCCTCATCTGTGGCCTAAAACTTACCCGTACCCCAGGTTCTTTGACGTCCTCACTGTTATAGCCATAGTAGTCTGGAGTTCTGTCCAAGTCCTGCATGTTGCCTTGGGCTCTGACACTCTTATCCGCATGGCAGGACGAGCAGAGAGCTGCATTCCCCATCTCAGCACTGGGGCTTCAGCTGTCAGTGGGCCCGTCCTTGCCCTCTGCACTCTGTCCAGGGCTCCCAGGGGTACACTAACATGAACAATTCATCCAGATGATCCTTGGCTCCTCTGCTCAGTTCCCCTACACGCCCCTCACCAGTCCTCCCCATCTGCTGGCTGGCTTGATCGAGTCAGAGAACTCAAAACCCCAGCAACTGCAGGCTGCCTTCAGTGACCATTTCCAGTTCAGGCACTGCCAGTCTATTTTTACACCTACCAGGCCAGCTATGCATGTCAATGGAGTGAGGGGGGTGAGGGAGAAGGAGAGCAGGGGAGGGGGCGGTGTTGTTTTGTTTTTTACTATGCTAGCAGCCTGCCTCACACATGGACTTAAGTTCCTGCTGTGTAAAATGTCTCTGCATAAGAGAATTTTTGCATTACTCAATAAATTCCTTTGAATCCTTTGATTTTCCTCTCTGCTGCTCTTTCACAGAATACTAAGTCTGTGAATAACCTTCGTTTCTTAGTATTACAGTTAAAAAGTATATCATTTTTAGTTGTTTAAGTTGCATTCACAGAGTTGACATGTACTCTTTTTCATTATCATTTACAGAAAACAGTTAGCCATCCTTTTAGCATTTAATATTCATAGGAACTATATCAGTTAATATAGCTCATTTATTCCTGTATGGAGGTCTCCTTTCCTTTCTTTCTCCCCCCACCCCCCCCCCAGGCCCAGTACTGCAGATTGAAACCCAGACTCTTTACTACTAAGCTGTAGCCCCATCCTTTTTATTTCTTTGAGACAGGGTCTCCCTAAGTTGCTAAGGCTCATTTTGAACTTGCAATTCTCCTGCCTTAGCCTCCAGAGTCACTAGTATTACAAGCCTGTGCCACTGTACCAGTGAGATTTTTGATATTTATAAATTATATGCAATTTGTCATTATTCATAAGGGTCACAAAACAGAGAATATTTTCACTTTAAAACTTTTAATATTTTAAAAACATTTTCCCAACCTTACAAAAATAATTAAGATGACTTTCAACACCATACATTGGAATCATATTATAGATTTTTGAATAAATTGGTTCCCACTGAGATGAGCCCATCAAATACACACTATACTAAGGAAGCCAACTGTGGTAGAAATCAGGTTTTGTTATAGACTGCTATGGGTGTCCTATAAAACTTTATTTGAATATTAGTCCTGTCCTTTCACATTTGTTATTTATTTTGTGTGTAATACATCTTCTCTTTCAAATAGCTTAAAACTACTAGGATCCAGACTTAGATTTTTGTATCATCCATCCATGTGTTATATGTTAACTACTGAATGATTAAGAAATGAATTGAAAGCAATCATTTGAAGAAAATAGTATGTGAAAGATATTAGACATTAATCATAATCCATTTGATCACCTAAAATTTACCTTTGTAATTTGGCATTTATATCTTTGCAGGTCTTTCAAATACTAAGCAAGCATTATACTATTGAACCATACACCCCTACACACGCACACACACACACAGCCCTGTAATTATTTTTAGAAAACTAAAAACAATTTGTTGTTTTTAAAAATAAAATTAAAAATAACCTTCCTGAAATTCCATTCTCAGGATTTGAGTTCATAAAGCTCGACAAATTTGAAGGAGAATGGCATATTTGGGTTGGTTTCTATAGGATCTCAAGCTGCTTTTTAACCAATCTGGTTTTGAGTATCTATTCTAGTGTTTAGGATCCTAGAGTATGTGACTTACTATAAAGATCCTATCCCCACCCTCCAGTTTCTGAGAGGCATCACCAATATTTAGTGGGATTATTTTTACTTCTCAGGCATCTGTTTAAACCATCTTTAAAAAAATTACTGACTGGGCCAACAATATTATCACAACAAGGGAAGGAACAAATTCTCCTTTCATATCCAAGAGGAGCATAATCTAAACATTTTGGATGTTAAAACATTAAGTAAAAGTATGCATAAAGACAATGCTTCCATACCAGCAATAAGATCAGCCTGTTGGCTGAGATGGATGAAGCAAAACCTTTCACATTGCCTAGATCATTTTATATAGAAGAAGCTGTCAATTTGTCATAACATGGTGATTTCTCATCAAATGTTCCATATCCTTCATCTGTGTGATGTAGGAATTACCTAAGCTCTGACGCTTAATGATATATGTTTACAAACTTTTCTAGAAAGATGTGGTTTTACTCTCCTCTCTTCTTCTCCAAGGTTCTTACAGATTGGAGAAGGTCTATTGTCCACAAACTCTAATAGTGGGCGCTGCTTCTTGAACATATGTGAGCTATTTTATTCACAGCATCAACTGACATTTTTCCAGCTGCACTTCCCTTATACTTTCAGAATTAATTTACCATCTCTAAAGCATAACAATACAACATTTGACAGAATCCTTAACTCGGACTTGCGTAACTTAAGACGCTAGAAGCAAATTCCCTACATCTTCATGGAACTGAGATCTGAAGCTCTGTACTGACACATGTAAAAGAGATATTTAACCACTGCAGATTAGAGAAATGTCTCTAGATGCTAGATGAATAATTCTGCTATGCATGAATTGTTGCCTCTTTCTGTCTCATTAATATGTTACCCATTCTACCTCCATGCCTTTGATTTTGCTTCTTTTTTTAGTCAAGCATGCACCTCCCCTCCTCCACCATCTTTGTTCATTATCTCCTTCAAAGTTCATCTTAAAATTCACTTTCCCCTAAAAGTCTGCATCACCTCTATATTAATCCCTAAATTTTTTCTAATGTCTTTTTGATGAAGGTTGGGACTCTTCAGGCAAGGTGGCAGGCGTCATAATCCCAGTGACTCAGAGGCCAAGGCAGGAAGATCACAAATTTGAAGCCAGCCTTGGCAATTTAGAGGAAACCTCAGCAGTTGAGCCAGACTCTTCTCAAAAAATAAAAAGGACTGGGGTGTACCTTAGTGGTAAAGTTGGGACTATTATCAGCTCCTCTTTTTGCATAATATGTCTGGTCTCTCTCACTGACTTCCTCATAGACCTAACTACACATGCTAGGACTAAATGTTTGCTAAATAAATGAACAAAAGCAGCTGCAGATAGATGTACAATTCATAACATCAATATTTATCTGGACTATGCTGGGTCTGAGCTTCTCTCTCTTATGCATTAACAATAACGATGTCATTTTAAACATCTTTAAGCATGACAAATTTTAACTCCCTTTACTGATTTAAAACAAAGACTCCTTTTAGTGTTTGATACTGTTCGAGATGACTTTTCCTAGAAAAGAAATTGTAGTGCTTTATTAAGAAAGAAAAAAAAACTGACAGTATGAACCAAAAAAGTAATAGGCTGGCAACTCCTAGAAGGAATTTTTTTTTGAGGGGGGAAGATACAGGGAATTGAACTCAGGGGTGCTTAATTACTAAGCCATATCCCCAGCCCTTTTTTATCTTTATTTAGAGACAGGGTCTCACTAGTTGCTTAGTGACTTGCTAAGTTGCTGAGTCTGGCCTTGATCCTCCTATCTCAACCACCCATGCCACTGGGATTATAGGTGTGCACCACCCTGTCTGGCCAGAAAAATACTTGTTTTCTAAATAACTGGCCATTATGCTTGTTCTGCCCATCTCTCCTTTCTTCTTTTCAGGGAAATTTTCTCATACTTTCTCCAGAGAAACTTGAATATACTATTCATACTCCTATCTTTAGGGCTATCCAAAATATATCATGTGATGGTCCCCAAAGCTTGCTGCTCAGGGCTGAACCAGATTGGGCAAAGGGGGAAAAATACAAACCCTGGCATTCCTGGGATGGCTGAAATTTTCTATTTTCTGATTGAACAGATTTAAGTGAAAAATTCAGAAGATATCAGTAGCTATGAAAACAGAATTTCCAGTGAACAGCTTCCTAGCTATGGTCACTCCAAGCTTTGCCAATGATCTAATAACTTCCTAATCAAATGCAAAAGTGTGAGGGGTCCATGGGCACATCAGAAGTTAGAACAATCCTAGGTCTGGGGGTGTAGCTCAATGGTAGAGCACTTTCCCAGCATGTGGAAACCCTGAGTTTAATTCCCAGTATCAAAAAAAAAAAAAAAAAGTTAAAACAATTCTTGTTCTCCCTCCCATTGGTTAACTAACAGTTAAGATCCAGACAGGTTCTTCACAAAAGCTTGGGCAAAGTGATAACTTATATACATAACATATTGTCAAGTTGAAGCCAAGGTTACCAAATGCTGTGCAGCACTCATGTCTTAATAATAAGCCTGTAGATGGTTGGGATCTCTGTGGACATCTGACAAGGGATATGTTTTCTGCCAGGGCAGAACAATGTCACCACTGTTCCTCAAAAATGCTTCAAAGTCATTAGGCCAAATTACTCAGAAAGCAAATATTTGCATGTTTGACCACACTTAGAGCAGGATACATGAACTTGATCTACATCTACGACTTAGAAAGTGAAATTCAAGCACCCTATGATGTGGCATATTTGCAATATCTTCTTAAATTCCCAGGCATTTACTGTCAGGACTGGGTCTGTATTGCTGTTTCAAATCCATCGCTAGAGAAAAGCAATTAAGGACTGGGAACAAAGGCTGGCTTCTCAGCTGTAATCTTTTGAAAGTTGCTGCTTAAGTCCTTAAAACAGCAAATCTGAAATCCATTCACTGCTGTTCTAAACTTCACCTTTTAAGTAAGAAGTTATGATTACAGAATCATCAGGAAACTAACAGCTTGGAGAAGAAGTAACTGTCTCAGTTCCGTAATTTAAATTCTGCAAAGGTAACATAAAAGAGATCACAGCTACAGAGTGAGATCACGGCTCTTGATAGCGGAGTTTTCTAAAGCTCTCTTCACAAGGTGTTACTAATAGCAGGATTTGGTTCTACCACAAATTTACCTGTGTGGACTTATGTAACCGTTATCAAATTTATTCTTCAATTATCTATCTATCTATCTATCTATCTATCTATCTATCTATCTATCTATCTCTTTAGGAGTTAGACCAGATGATTGCTTCAGGTCCCTTCCAAGTCTGCAGTTTCTTGCTTCTAGGACATAGAAGTTGTTAACATTTGAACATACACCTAACTTGAGGTGAGAGTCCAAGATGACCATCTATTTAGACAATTAGATTGTGGGGGCGGGGAAGGTAAAAGAATTACTTGGTACATTGCATCATGCTTTCTGCCCCATGGGCTGGCTTTGTTCAGTCTTGTTTCTCTGGCAGACTCACTAGGAAGATGAAAGGACCATTGTGACACACCACAAACACTATTGGTATCCAGGAGCTCTTTGCCAAGGTAAGGACCCTTGTGCTCTTTCTTTCCTGAATATTAGCCCCACTGATAAACTTGTAACATTTTGGAACCCATCTCCTGCCACAGCTTTCTACATCCCACAATTATATAACTTCCACCTGGAAATAATCTTACTCCAAAACTGATTTTGCAGGGCAGTTTTATAGAACTCAGTAAGATAGATCTTTGCAAACAAGCTGTATAAGTTAGCAGGGGTCTTACTTCCCCTTAAATATGTTCATAAACATGTTTTTAAAGAGTGAGTTCTATCACATTAAAAATGCTGAAAAAAAATAGTTCATCACAAATCTACAGTGTCAAATTAGAAAGAAAGCTTCACTCAGACCCATGGGATTTATTTGGTTTTTCTCTGAGTTTAAGAAGGTTATTCAAGAACATCACACAAATGAAAAATGCAATGTAGATTTTTTTTTCAATCTAAACTAAACCATGTTTAGTTACACACTTGGTATTTTTCAGTTCATTGTTAATAGAAAAGTTTTACGTAACCTTTGCTGAATTTAAAAATCCATTTAAACAAAGGGGAATGAAGGGAAGGGAGGAGGCATAGGAATAGGAAAGACAGTAGAAGGAATCAGACATAACTTTCTTATGTTTATATATAAATACAAAACCAATGAAACTCTTCAATATGTACAACCATAAGAATGGGATCCTAATTAGAATAAGTTATACTCCATGTATACATAATGTTAAAATACACAGTACTGTCATGTACATACAAAAAGAATTTAAAAAAAGAAAATAAAAATAAGAAAATAAAAATCCACATAGATTATAGCCTATACCCTTACCACTTTTTACCAGGATAGCTTCAATTCTAGACTCACCGCTTCAGTCAAATGTATTTAACTAATTAAACTAAAGTGTGATTATCCTATTGCATGCAAAATTCTCAATGCCAACATCATCACATGAAACTAAGGATGAGTTCTTCCAACTTTGGGAATCACTTGCTTATGGAAATAAATTTGGAACATTCTATGCCCTAACTCAGGCAGCATGCTCTCTTCTTCCATGTTTGAGTACATTCAATATAATTTATTTGGCTAAAAGTTATGCACATAATGATTTTTGTCAATTGGATCTGTTATATAATTGATCAATCAGGAAAACTGCATGATTTATGGATCTACACTGGATTCCCAAATTAACACATGGCATAACTTTTCTAATCGAGGTCAGTATAAATGACCTTTACTGTTTATGCTTTACACAAATTAACCAAAATGGATACTGCCGAGCTATTCATGGCCCACAAACATCAATTAACCAATTTAATTTTACATTCCTTCCAGCTATTATTTTCATTCCAGACTGCTGCCTCTTGACTTCTGGCAAATCAAGGACAATTCTTTAATAGACAGTGTTAACAACTTGTGAAGTTTTCTAAAGCCTACTCCACACAATGCCCAGCACAAAAAGGGCACTCATAAATGTCATTGACTGACATTAAAGAGACCATGAGTCAAGAAATGTAGGGTGTCCAAAGCCAAAAGGGCCATTTGACTAAAATTCTATGTTCTTTCATATTTAACGGGATTTTGAAATGCAACATTAATAAAACAATTTACCCATTGTACACTCCTACTTTTTCTGAAGAAAAAAAAAATCTGTGTATTCATAATACTTAGAAAATGGCCAGCTACTGAAGCAGGGGCTCCCTACAAGCTCTGCATGAAAAGAGGGGCAAGTGATTAAAATTGAAAGGCCAGAAGGGGGCTCTGTAACAGTCTGGCTTTGAAACCTAAGTGAGTTTTTCGGTTTTTGATTTTTTTTTTCAGTTTACTAACATTTCTTCTAAGTTTTCATTTCTGAACTAAAGGAGGCAGCAAATGATGATCTGAAAAGTATTCAGTTAAGGTGAATTTAAAATTAATAGTGCATAGCATAACTGTTGATGAATTAGTGAGGGATTCTGGGGGTCAAAAGAACAACTTTCTTAGGGGAAATGACTGTTTGTGGGAGGCTAGGGGGAAAGCTGAGAAGCTACTGCTCCATAGGTTGTCTAGACTATCTATCAAAGAGGACTATCACATGCCACGGTAGTAAACAAGTGCTTGAGCATCTAGAAAAGATAAATGGAGGTATTGTATTAGGGAGAGTTTGTAATTAATCTCCCCAAATGATGTCTTGCTATTAGGCGTATAGCAAACCTCACCATTGTGCCAAGATGAATTATCATTACTACAACCAGCAAATGAAAATCCATTTATCCTTTCGGTGCTTTTCAATTCCCACTTCGCTTAATATTTGGCCAATGTTTTCCTTTGAAGGTTAATAGGCATGAAGCTACATACATACTCAGTTTGTTCGTTTACCCTAGATGTCTAGAGTGAGAATTTTTCATAAGCTTTTTTGGTCCATGAGACACAAAATATGAAGAGTTGATGTTTTGATACATTTGTCATTACCAAAAAAATTCTTTAACTGTAAAACCCAGGTCCAAGTAATCATAGACACAAATGTTTTAATCTATTGGTCTCAAAGTATTTTCAGATAATAATTTCCTAACAAAATATACATACAACATGTGAAATAAGCAAAAGACATAGACATTTAAATTACATTGTGAGGCAGCAGCCAGGCACTGGGCAATCAAGAACAAATTCAAATTCAAAGTAAATATCTAATTCTAGTTCAAACCAGAGAAGATATGAGTATTTACCTTAGGATTAACAATTAAACCCGATTTATTATGAAGATAGTAACATATTTCCTGGTTCTATGATAAAACATGAATCAAATGTGTTCACTCAGCTGAACTGAATTTACTCAGTGAGTAACATAAAAATATGGTTTCCTTTAAAAATGCACGTTGACTATGCATTTAATCAAGACAAGTTGCATGCAATTATGAATGATAGATAAACTCAGTTCAATTTACTGCAAAGATTGTGAAAACTTCCAAAATGAGTCTGAATTTCATTGTTTAACTAAACATTTATTTGGGTTCTATTTCAAGATCTCTCTAGAGCAGATTTCTTCTATGTATCCTAAAGTATAAAGAATTGTTTATAATACTTCATATATCATTCATGCTGGAGTAAATATTCTGATTACGTATTTTTTTCTCCCTGGCATATGTGAGAATTATTTTTAAGTTTTCGATTATGTCCTACTTTTCTTTCAGAAACAGAATTACTTCACAGACAATCAAAAATTCTGGGAATATAATCACAAAACTATTATAAAATCAATATTATTAACTCAGTCTTCTAAAAATATGTTAGTGTGATCTTATGTCCTTTGTAAAATACTATTGGCTACATACTTTGGAAATTTATTTTGAACTTTAGTACTCTCATCTGTATAATAATGAGCTATAATAAAGAGCTTCTTAGGCTAATGTGTGTGTGTGTGTTTAATCTTTAAAGTTAGAAGTTTATAAATCCTGCTATAAGGTCAGCATATACTTTATCTTCTCTATAGCAAGATAAGAGAGGGAGAAAGGAAGGAAGGAAGAAGGGAGGGAAGGGAGGGAGGGAGGGAGGGAGGGAGGAAAATATAAGTTAATGCAGATCTATCTCTAAATCTTAAGGGGTTTTTTTTGTTTTTTCTTTTAAGAGCAGTAAAGAATTTTTTAAGAAAAATGTTTTTCCTTTCTAATAGTTCTTCAGAATACTTAAACACGCTCAGAGCCTTCACGGGTCAATAAAAACTCTCTTTCCTAAGCCAATGTCCTCCTCAAACCTGCTCCTGGCCCAGTCTTCTTTGGCTTAGTATCCAGCTGCCCTAAACACTTTGCTGTCTAAGCTGGAAATCTTAAAGATTTTAATATTCCTTTTCCCGTCCACACAGTCCTGTGGAATGTACTCTTTCTATCCTTTTGCCACTATTTTAGGTCAGTAATTCATTTCCTGCAGGAATCACTGTAACCATCACCTAAACAGTTTCCTGCTTCTAGCCTTGCACTACCTCCAATTCATTCCCCACACTACAGCCAGTGTGTTCTCTCCACAGCTCAGATCTGTTTAGGGCACTCCCTAGAATTTTCACGATAAAAGCCAAACTCTAACATGGTGTAAATCTGATTCCCCTCACCCTAGTCTACATAACCCCATCTTTGCTTTTTCTTTATTGCAATTTCTTCTGTGTTTTTATTAATAACTAATCCTCTGTCTGGATCACCTCCTTCCCTCTCAATATTTACAAAACTCTTCTTTGAAGCCCTGCTTGTCCCACAGGTTTAGGGTCTGCTGTGGATACAGAGTCAGCAAGGTGATTGTTACCCTGTATTGTAATTATCTTTTTATGTGTTGGGCTGCCTCAGAGACTAGGGACTTAGGATGAACAGATATTTATTTTAATATGTCCCTAGTACTCCTGTCAGTGCCTCTATATGTTAGGCACCCATAATTGATTACTGAATAAATGAACAATAAAAAAATATTCCTTTGCACGTTTAAAATATGATTGGTTTCTACAGACATTTATTAATTTATCCCATAAATATTTATTTAGTACTACATGCCAGGCCCAGACACATCATTTAAATAAAAAGAGGCAAATGTGTAATATTACCAATGTACATGCTTCAGTGAATCTCTGAAAATGGCTATCTGTAGTAATTTATCCAATCACCCTTAAATATTCCTTTGTTTTGTTCTTATTACTATTCTGTCAGTTCATGTATGGTTATTTTTTCAGATGTTTGATTTTGTTATGAAATGGTCCAGGCACTGAATCTATTAGTAATTATCTGAAGATGAAGAGAAATGAAAAGAACAAATGCAAAGTAATATGAGTCACAAACCAGAGGATGGTTTATTAGGTAAGGAGAAGCCTACTGACTACACTATGGATGGTTCAGGGTATTTATAGATATGGTTATAAAACAAACTGAATAATTATTACTAATGCCAGAAATAAAGTGTTCTCTAGAGGTACAAATGGATTCCTCTTACAATGAAAGAGCGCACACACACACACACACACACACACACACTGCCCTTCAGCTTGGCCATCATGGATCTATAAAGTATTCTGTGTAATAGAATATTCTTTTCTTTTTAAAAAATATTCATTTTTTAGTTGCAGTTGCACACAATATCTTTATTTTATTTATTTATTTTCATGTGGTGCTAAGGATCGAACCCAGGGCCTCGCATGTGCTAGGCAAGCACTCTACCTCTGAGCCACAATCCCAATCCCACTTCCTACTTGTAGAGCTTTCCTTGTTCTTTCATTACTGGCTCTGTTTTTCCCCACTGTTGGATCATCAAGAGCTCCCTTATGTGCCTTACTGTTGCATCTTATGCTCTTCACAACCATAATTTCTACATGGCCACCACCTTCAATGACATTGCCTGTAATCTATGATACCCACTTCCTTCTCTTCTTCTCCACCATTTATATATATATATATATATATATATTTAAATTTGCCATATTAATTTTTCATACGTATCATTACTCCCAGCAACTTTCAATGTAAATATTAATCTTTTACAGACAAAAGCCACCATTAATATAGCAAATGCATAAATGCAAAAATACCTCACAGTTATGAGCCTGCAGTAAATCCTCAGAGAAAGAAATGCATTCCTCCTCATTCTCATGGTCAACAACTAACTAAAGTACTCAGGTGACCTCTCCTTCCTTGCCATTATCAGATATTTGTACTTCAGAATATCTAACACAATAACTATGCATCCTGAAACAATGAGAACCATAAGATACCAAAGTTTTACTTTCATTATTCTAAATTCTAATGTTGGAAATTAGAATTTCCAATTTCTATGCCTATAAACTTATTACACACACACACACACACACACACACACACACACTTACACACACGCATATATGGGGGGGATGATACTGAGGATTGAACTCAGAGGTGCTTTACCACTGAGCTACAATCCTAGCCCTTTTTAACTTTTTGTTTTGAGAAAGAGTCTCAATAAGTTGCTGAGGACCTCTCTAAATTTCTGAGACTGTTCTCAAACTTTCAATTCTCCTGCCTCAGTCTCCTGAGTTGCTGGGATTACAAGCATCCACCACAGCACTCAACTCTGATTTTATATTTTGACAACTCAGACTATATGGCAAAGTTCTGGTCAGGTTTCACTAAATGGGTCATATTCTATTTAGCTGACCAAGAAGGATGTCATGACAATTTAATTTTATCCTAAGTTCTTCTTTAAAAAGAATCATCAATAAGAGTGAATGTAGCTTCCATTAACTATTGACATTTTTAAATGTCAGCTTTACAAATATATGTGCATTCTATTTTAATGGCATTCAATTTTAGCTAAGCAGGTGATCAAAGGTTAAAAACCCTCTGAGAAGGTGTTTCCTTCTTGTTCTGAAACCTGATATAGTTCAGTTTATTATTATCCCACATTACGATAAAGGAAGATCACCTTCCTATGTACAGAAGCATCATACAGACCCTTGACCTTGTGGTTCAGCAGATAAGGCATTCAAAGACCTTCACTAGCTGCCTAGGTTTTTGTATTTGTGTTCAGAAATATCTCAGGGTCCTTCTTTTTTTTCAGTTTATTTTATTTGTTCTTGCATTTTCTCTGTGGCTTCAGCCAAAAAGAAAGAGATGGAAAGAAAAACAAAACAAAAACAATTTTCAGGAAATTTTAGAAGTATCTCCATCTGCAGTTTGATGAACTGTCTCTGAACTAATCAACTATGTGACATTTGAGCCTGGGGGACCTACCACAATCCTCTTCCACTTTACAAGAACTTCTTGTTGAAGACATCTAGAACTCCATCTGCTTTGACGCCATTTTGGTTGCCAGAAGTCCTAGCAGTATGGATGGCCTGAGCCTTCGGTAG
Source organism: Spermophilus citellus (assembly GCF_964194105.1). Taxonomy (NCBI): domain Eukaryota; kingdom Metazoa; phylum Chordata; class Mammalia; order Rodentia; family Sciuridae; genus Spermophilus; species Spermophilus citellus. The sequence continues at coordinate 94,035,600 of NC_138189.1, forward strand.
TTTAGAGTATTCTGTCCTCCTCCATCTTCTATTCTTGTTATTGGAGACCTTGCTTAGTATAAACTACATTACAACTCCTAACAGACTCTCTTCTATTCTGTTTGCTCCATTTCTTGAAATGGTAAAAATATTTTTCCATATTTTAGTGATACATATTCTCCATCACATCTACTTTTCTTTAAAGAAGTATAAGGTCAATTGGAGAAATACAGGGACAAGTTGTCCAGAGTCTTATGTTTTTTTTCTTCCTTCTTTAACCTCACTTTCCCTATTTCACAAAAGGGAGTTATTGTCATTTCCAACCCTGGTGTTGCTGAGGAGATTAAAAAAGTTGTTGCATCAAAAGTTCTTAGGACAGTGCAGTTAGCACATGGCGTTGCTCAGAAAGTTTGCCATAACTATTTTCCCTCAACTCCACTCCTTTTTCTTTTTGAATCAGACAGCTCCAAGTTTTATGATCTGTCCTACAGTTTAATTAAAAAATAGTGATATCTGGCCTGGCATGGTTGTGCAAGCCCATAATCCCAGCAGCTCAGGAGGCTGAGACAGGAGGATTGTGAGTTCAAAGCCAGCCTCAGCAAAAGTGAGGCACTAAGCAACTCAGTGAGACCCTGTCTCTAAATAAAATGCAAAATAGGGTTGGGGATGTGGCTCGGTTCAATCCCCAGTACCCCCCCCCCAAAAAAAAGTGATATTTAATTTTAAAATACTCAGATAGTGTATCATCATATAGACAGGCACAGTTTAGAGAAAAGGCATGGGCCTGGAATCCAGCACCTGGGATCTGTCCCTTAAGGAATTTATTTGCTGTGAAATTTTGGGGGAAATGAATCATTTTAAGCCCCATTTTCCGCCCCTAAAAAATGAGGTTAAAAATATCTACATCATTGTAGGAACTACATGATTTAATAAACAATTGCAAGAAGCCAAATATAAAGCCTTCATGTTCTTATTTCTCATTTCCTCACACCTGGGTCTTCTGAGGCTTCCCACCTGCTGCTTCCATCCATCCCTGATTTCAAAATAAAAGGGTCAAACTTCCTCAGGCTTCCACCTAGTGGTGACTCACAGCAAAGTCACCCTGGGAACAGCTCCTCCTGCCCCCTTGTTACTCACCCACCACTTGGTGCCTTCACCTTTGTCTAGGGACAACCAATAATTAAGTTGCCCCCAAATATAACTTCATTTTCTTCTTCATGTTGTCACTGAACCTCAACCTTTATTTCTAAACTTGGCTTGTATGACCAAAATACTACTGCCCACTCTTGCTGGGGACGCTGCTGTGAGGAGGGTGGTGGGTACAGCCCTCAGGGTATTTCGTCACTACATTTCTCTTTCCCAGTATTGATGTGTTGTCCCATGATTAATATCAGTGGGTAGTGATTGGCCAAGAACAGAAGTGAAGCCCCTCCTTACTTGATCCCCAAATACTAATGGTCGCTGGAAGTCCCCCTTGCCTTATTCCCTCACCTGAATGAAAACCCCAGTGTTGACTATTTCCCACTATGAGCCTGAGGTCATCCTGTGACAACATGCCTGACCTGCCCATCTGGCACACTGTCCTCTCTAGTCGGTTCTCTTCACCCCATCCATAGTTCACAATTCCTCCAATTCACAGACTGTGCTGGGCCCATGAAGTACCATCAGGCCTCAAGCTATAGAAAGCAGTTCTGTGGAAGAAATCTATAATTTAAATTTCAATAATTTTTAAACTTACAAAAATGTTCTTTTAATTTTATAAACTTACTAAAAGGATCTACCTCACAGTCAAATCTTATTAAAATGATCATTCCCATAAGTACTTTTATTTTTCCAGTACTGGGAATTAAACCAGAAACCCTCTACCACTGAGCAATACCTCCAGCCTTTTTTATTTTATTTTTGAGACAGGGTCTGATTAAGTGTCTGAGGCTGGCCTCCAACTTGCAATCCTCCTTACTTAGCCTCCTGAGTTGCTGGGATTATAGGTATGTACCACTGTGCCCAGCCCATAAATATATTTAAAGTATACACTATAATAAAACTTTAATAATGTACCTTTGATATGTTAAAAACTCAAGGGGAAAAAAAACAAAGGAAGAGATGTATTAGAACACACATAAAAAGGAAGCACATTCTGAAAAAAAATAGAATATAGACACATATGTTTATATGTGTGCACATATACATAAGTATCATACTATACGAACAGAATTATAAGCACAGGTTTTCTCAAAAGACCTTCTCCAAAATGAGCTCATTAAAAGCCAAACTACACCAAAACAAAAACTCTATAATCCAGTTGTAAAGGGGCTTATGGTCTGATAGGTTGTGACATTTCAGAATAGTCTCTTGTTTTTTCTTTTATATGGTGAAGTATTTTCCTAGTCAACTTTATCACTCTGGTCAAATTCTTGACCTAGCCACTCCATGGCTTTAAATGATAATTGAGCTCAAAGAGGAAAAGGAAGGAGGAAAGAAAAAAGCCTTTGAATGCTCAGCCTTTTGTCTATACATTTCACTCTAATATCTTGCCAGATGTGTTTTTATCTCTGAATTTTCTATGAAAATGTATGTGGTTTCACACAGAGAAAAACTTCTTCAGGATATGTGGAGTCACAAAGATCCCATTTAAATCTACTGTGCTTTAGTGTGCAGGAATGTCAAGGGGTTTCAGTCCAGTTACAATATGCTGCTTGTTGCAACAGAAGCCAGCCCTGGGTATTCTGTTTTACAGGTTTGTCTTTACTTGGGAATCTATTATAAACACAGCGACAGGCCCCACCACTAAGCCTAAATGAGGTTCACACTTCTGTTCCCTATTTCTCTCTTGTATTCCAATAATGTGCTTGCTCTTCAGCAACTTTCAAATGTGAGAAACCTACAGATACCAGGTAGTCGAATTTTTACAAATCACTGGAACACTGATAATGTCACGTGAGGAATGAAATCTAGATTTCAGTAATCAGCCCTTACCCGGACAATCTGTATACCTGGGTCATGGCATATACAGATAAATCATGACAGGAGCTTGAGTGACATTCATCAAAGTAGGGTAGAAAAAGAACAAGGAAAGTTACAGTTTGGCCATGTTTTAGGGCAGTTAAACATGCCACGGGTAGGTGGAGTGTGAATAAGAATCAAGGTTAATGGGAAAGAAAAACAGTACAAATAGTTTTGAGAAGGAACTGCTGACCCAATATAGTATACTTCATGTATCCCAGAGGAAGGTTTCAATCCTGCAGACTAAGAAATGTGTATTGCAAAGAGAATTTATAGCTTCAAAACTATTAATTTAAAAATTTTACAGTTTTTAAACCTTAGTGTGCTATTGTTTTGTGGGGGGTACCAGGGATTAAACCCAGGGGTGCTTAACCACTGAGCCACATTTATTTATTTATTTATTTGAGACAAGGTCTTGCTAAGTTTCTGAGAGCCTCACTAAGTTGCTGAGGCTGGCTTTGAACTTGGAATCCTCCTGTCTCAGCCTCCCAAGCTGCTGGAATTACAGGCTTGTGCCACCACATCTGGCCTTAGTGTGATTTTTAAGATACAAACACAATGTATTAATATTTAAAGATCAATGGTAAAAAGGAAGAAAAATATTTATCTAGAAAAAAGAAAAATTATCCTTCATAACATTTTCAGTTTCCTTGTTGATTTATAAAAGAGAAGACCTGTTTACAAAATCTTTAAAAGTTCTGATCTAGTTATGAAACAACTGTTCATGCTAGGTCCAATCCATAGGTTGCCTAAGAAAACTTCTCTTTCTAGGTTTGATTCAGAAGACTAACATATGACAAATCTGAATTTAGGACCCCAAAATAGTAATTGGTTGTTTAGAATCAGTAGGGTACTATTGTGTTTTAGGCAATGGTGATGCGCTATAGGAAGAAGATCCGTGGTCATTCTGAGCACAGCAAGCTGGTCAAGTCCTGTGGGATCAGGGCATTTGTCTGTTCTAGGCAAGATGCTGTTCTGGCACATTAAAATTTCAAAGTGAACAGGCTTAAGGAAAGAAGCTCTTTGAAGTAAACACGTTCAGTTATACCATTTGGTCATTTATATAAAGAATGTACATGTAACCCAATGTAGACACTGTCATGGTCTCTCATCAGTATTACAGTGCTGTACAAGCTGTTTAAGAATGAATGTTCAACTTACAATATCACTATACATTTAATTATAACTGAGAATTTGGTTTACAAAGTAAATGTACATTACATATCTGAATATTTTGCTAAGAAAAATTGAAGTAGGCAAGTGAGATATTAAAAACAAAGACAGGAAGGAAGATTTTCACTGAGTTTGATCATGCTGTAGCAAAGTTAATTAAAATGAGAAATGGAGTAAGTTTTGGGAGGGGACAAGAGACTCACAATTCATGAATTATAAGGGTACTATCTGTATATGGAAAGTAGCTGCATGCTCGTGTGAACAGCTGTTTCTGTTTCAGTGGTACTAATAGATACGTAAAGATCAATGGTACAAAAGAAGAAAAATATTTCTCTAGAAAAAAGAAATTATTCTTCATAACATTTTCAGTTGCCTTGTTGATTTATAAAAGAGAAAATATGTAATATTTCTATGTACATATTGCTTTTAAAACTACTGCATCATTTTAAGTCCTTAGAACTATGTTTACATGTGTGTGTATATAATATTAATGACATACATCTTGTGTATATGTGATTATTAACTTAAATTTACAGATAAGAAAGCTGAGGCCAGTCATCAGATATTATATACAGATATTGCACAGATTCATGGCAAGTCTTAGTTACAAAACAGGTGAAAGAAAAGATAGTTCTTTATGTAATTCAAGGTAAATAAAATTAGAATTTTGCAAGCCAATAAGAAGATAGAAATTGTTCAACAAATATTGTATCATATATTTAACACACTGGCAAGGGAAAATCCCACTTTTACCCATTATCCAAAAAAAAGAATAAAAAATTCTTTTAAATGACTATTTACTCAAAAAAGGAACAGGAATAAAATGGTAAAGTCTTTTTAAAAAGCCACTGCATTTATGCCAATATCATCTAAATTAAGCATGCAATCTCATTCAGACACATGACCAATAAAGACAAATTACAGATATTTGAAAAATTGTACTATCATGAACAAAATACTGCATGGACATTTTTAACCTTTGAGCAATGACAGTATTTCCTTTTCTCCTTCTGTCACATAAAAAGGGAGAAATCTGTTGATAAAAATAACTAATATATCTATGTACATATTGCTTTCAAAACCACTGCATCATTTTAAGTCCCTAGAACTATGTTTATATATATATATATGTGTGTGTGTGTGTGTGTGTGTGTGTGTGTGTGTATGTGTGTATCATATTAATGAGATACATCTTATGTATATGGCATTATAAACTGAAATTTATAGATAAGAAAGCTGAGGCCAGTCATCAGACATCAGAATTTGGTGGAGCTGAGATCTGAGTTAAGGACTTCCAACTCTACATTTCATATAACTTCTACTACATCCAAAGAGAAAGAACATTTGTTGGTCTTTTATATACAAAAAGTCTCTGCATCATCCTTCCACCAATGCAAATTTTCCATATACAAAGCAATGTATTTTTATTTTCCCCTGACATTATTTGAAATTTGATTTTGTCAATTGACTATCATTTTTCGTATTATCGAATAACCCTGAAATCGTCTTGAGTCACCCTTTTTTCTATATTCTAGTTGAGGGCTAATACATCCTGTTTGCCTCCCTGCTGATTTTCCTGGGCAGCCATTCAATCCAAGCTCTGTTTATCTCTCTTGGTTTACTGTAACAGTCTCCAGGATGACCTTGCTAGCTTTACTTCCTCCCCATGATCTTTCTTTCTAACAAAGCCTTCCACAATTTCTGATTTTTCTTTTTTGCTTGAGTTTAGTTCCTTATTCATTGCTTTGCAGACCCCTCAACTTTATTTCCAAATCTTTTCTCCCTTCCTCTTTGTTCATGCCATAATGCTCACCAACTTCCATATCCAACCTGTGAGATATTCCCTCCACCCCAAGCTAAACTTAACCATCCTCCAAGTCCAACCTCGATTTCAAAGAACCAGCTATTACACCTAATCTAGTACACCCTCTATTCTTTCTACTGAGGTTAATCTTAAATACCAATCTAAATGAGAAATTAGTTGAGAGAAAATAGTTTTTAACTCAAGAATATTTGCCAATCTCAATTTAAAATATAATACACAAATTTTCTATACATTTCATCATATTTCAACATATTCTTAGATAATTAAAATTATATGGTTGTCCTGAAGTTTGATGACAGCTCACAGGATCATGGGTTTTTTTGTTGTTCTTGTACTTTTTATTTTTATTTTGGTGTTCATAAACTTTCTTAATAAAATAAAATTCATTCAACAGGAAAAAGATTTAGTGCACAGTTGTTATTCAGTTAATACGTGTTTGACCAAAGGGACTGCAATAGCCATAGTTACAATGTGTGTGTATTGTACACATCTGAACCCACTTTGGAATTAGACCAGAAGCTTCATGGAAAATGAGCATGGCAAATTGTCATCCAAGACAAGAAGGAAAAGAAATGAAACAAGCTCTATTTAAAATAGCTTCTCATTGATTCTAAGTTTTAAAATCAATTAAAATTTTAAAAAAATTATCTGAGTTTCCTGATTATAAATTGAATTTTGAAGAATTTTAAGATCATTAGGGTGACCAAACTGCTTCATAAACTCTTATTCAACTTAATGTAGAATACACGACCCAGAAGGCTTCTGCGTGAAAGCCAATTAATTGATTTAAAAGGCATGCGGCTTAATTACCAAGTTTCATTTAAAGGCAAAACATTTCTGTCATTGGCTTACTTCAAACTCTTCTTCTATACCTTTCAGTGCTGCTTTCTAGTATAAAAGCTAAAAATTCTGAAATGTTCGATCTTATGTTAAATGACCGGGTATGTGTGCTCCGTGTTACATGCAAAGCCCCTTACAGGATTCAATGAAGGGTTTGTAGCAAGGACATTGGCATCTGTTCCTTGGTCCTTTGTCGTCTGCCTTCTCCACACTAACGATAAATTGTGTCTCACAGATGGCTTTTTTCTTCTCCCACCCACACCCAGGCTTTGATTCCTGTCCCAGAGCCCACACTGAGCCCTGGGGTTAGTATGTGACCACCCTGAACAAAAACCCCATCACCTCCCAAGTAACCTCCATCTTCAAAGGAGTCACAGCTTCCAGGTTACCTGGTCCACTTACACTCTGTGGGTCTCTGGCATTTTAGAATGCGATGTGGTTTAGTTAAGCATTCTGGTCTAGTTTGAGGCAAGAGCCATAAATAAGGAAGAAATTTGTACTACAGCCCCTAGAAGAACTCAGCAGAGTTTTTATTTTTTGCCAAGTTGTGCAGGTGAATGGTGTGTGAATTGCTGAGTTTTCTTCCAGTGTTTATGTGGCACTTTCCATCACGGCACTCTACAACTCAGATGGCCACCATCACTGCCCTTGTGTCTCTGCAAAATGATTAACAGCACCATGCTGATGTTTTTCTGTGGTTTCTAATTCCTGGTGCTATCAGTGTACAAAGTACCTAATAGAAAATAAGGGAACCACAATAAACTTCTTTCTTCCAGTGACTCAGTGAGTGAAATACAAAACAACCACCGCATAGATTCATATGATTACTTCATTTTCTATATATACTGCCTTAATAACTTCCAGAAAAGTGTAAACACCACAACAGGAACTATGTCCTTCCATTATTTCATCTGCCAGGTAAGAAAAAATTTGCATCATATATTAAAAAATAGATAACCTTAAATCCAACTTAATGGCTCAAATGATATTTTATTCTTGTTATTTGTGAAAGTTGCTATCACCTCAGATGGTGTGTGAGCTCTGTGGGAGGACACTATGTCTGGGACAAAGAGTCAGCTCAAAATAATTCACAGAGAGTGAAGAAAACCTTGGGAATCCCACCAAACTATCTCAGTTATCATAATGAAAGGAAGCAAAGTCATGATTTACAAAAAAAAAAAAAAAAACAAATACAGCATCATATAAGAACAGAAATCATTCTAAAGGCACTAAGATCCGCATCATTTTAGAGCAATAAAAACTGAGGTCAGATGAATTTTTACCCAAGGTCACAGTTGGTATACAGAATTAAGCTTAAGTCTCTTTTTATGGGGGTTTAGTAATGTCTGGTAATTTTGTGTAACCATTACTTACAAAATTAGGCCAGGCATGGTGGCACACACCTGAATTCTCAGCAGCTCAGGAGTCTGAGGAAGGATATTTTACAAATTCCAGGCTAACCTCAGCAACTAAGGGAGGGCTTAAGCAAATTAGTGATACCCTGTTTCAAAATAAAAAATAAAAAAAGGCTGGAGATGTTGCTCATCGGTTAAGCACCCGTGGATTCAGTCTCTAGTATAATAAAAAGGAAAAGAAAAGAAAATTGAAATAGCTTCTTTCTGGTATGTTGTATCTTCTTCATAATCTTAGATTCCACTCCCATCTCTAATCCTGTTCCATGTGGATAAGCAGTTAAACTTCGTTTAAAATGCACCAGCAATATTTGATTGGGTTTTGTTTTTGTTTTTTGTGTTTTGCAGTAGTGAATCCAGTTCCTGAATCCAGGAACACTCTACCACTGAGCTACTACCAGTACTTCTTTTATTTTATTTTGCGACAGGATCTCCTGAAATTGCTTGGGCTGGCCTCAAACTTTAGATCCTCCTGTCTCAGCCTCCAGAGTCATTAAGATAATAGGTGTACACCACTGTTCCCAGCTTGATCTTTATATTATCATATTCGTAATTTTTATATCATTTGCTTTTAAAAAAATAGTCCTGAGATTAAATGGAGCTCTAAAAAGCAGACATTTAGCAAAACTGTCATTAATGATATGTAAATACACAAAGAAACGTCATTGTCACTCTTACAATCAGCATGTTTTTAGCAGATTACAAACAAGTGAGTTAAAATTGGTAATTAACAGGTCACCTTGCAAAAAGTTAAAAAGTCAAAAAACAGATATAAATGTAAAATAATGGTATTATTCCTGACTGAATAAATTAACATCTTTATGATGATGATTGTACCCCCTTATATTTCTCTTCCTTAATATTACTGATAGTGTTTTCTATTAAGGTATTCCCCATTATAAGCAGCATAGTAATAATATACAATGAAAGGATATATCTAGAAGAAGTCTAAGTTGGATATAAATGAAGCTCTATGGGTGCTTTCTATAGCAGAACTTCTAATGAAACAGGGAAAACTGAAGGAGTAGTTCTAACTGTATGGGCTAAAAAGTCTATTCCAGAATTCTATTCGACTGAGTAAGGGATTCCTTTCTGATGCCCTAGAAACTGACAGTCAGCCAACCAGAGAGTGACACCTCGACTGGTCACATATTCATGCCAAACTAACAACAAAACAAATAAAAGACCCCTGTACCATACGAAGTTGAGAATTTAAAAATATTAAAAGATCAATGCTCTCTCCGAGGTGTATGTGGTCAAGATTTTCTCCCATTCTGTAGGCTCTCTCTTCCCGTTATTGTTTCCTTTCCTATGAAGAAGTTAGTTTGAATCCATCCCATTTATTGAGTCTTCATTTTACTTCTTGTGCTTTAGGAGTCTCGTTAAGAAAGTCAGGTCCTAAGCTGACATGGTGAAGATTGGGCCTACTTTTTTCTCTATTAGGCACAAGGTCTCTAAGTCCTTGATCCACTTTGAGTTGAGTTTTGTGCAGGGTGAGAGATAGGGGTTTAATTTTATTTTGCTACATATGGATTTCCACTTTTCCCAGCACATTTGTTAAAGAGGCTATCTTTTCTTCAAAATTTAACACCAAAACAAACAAACAAAAATAACCCCAATCAATAGATGAACTGAACAGTCATTTCTCAGGAGAAGATATACAATCTACAAATATATGAAAAAAAAATGTTCAACATCTCTAGCAATTAGAGAAATGCAAATAAAAACTACACTGAGATTTCATCTTACCCCAGTCAGAATGGCAATGATCAAGAATACAAGCAACAATAAATGTTGATGGGGATATGGAGGAAAGGTACACTCATACATTGCTGGTAGGACTGCAAATTGTTGCAACCACTCCGGAAAGCAGTATGGAGATTCATCAGAAAACTTGGAATGGAACCTTTTGACCCAGTTATCCCACTCCTCAGCATATACCCAAAGGACTTAAAATCAGCATACTACAATGACACAGCCACATTAATGTTTATAGCAGTTCAATTCACAATAGCTAATGAGATATTAGTAATGGAATATTACTAAGCCTTAAAGAAGAATAAAATTATGGCATTTGCAGGTAAATGTATGGAACTGGAGGATATTATGCTCAGCAAAATAAACCAATCCCAAAGAACCAAAGGCTGGATGTTTTCTCTGATATGCTGACACTAATTCACAATAAGGGGGTGAGGGAGACTAGGGAAGAATAGAAGCACTTTGAATTAGAGAGGAGTGAAGGAGGATAGGGGATATGCAGGTATGAAGGATAGTAGAATGAATCAGACTTCATCACCCTATGTGCATATATGATTACATGACCAGTGTAACTCTACATCATGTACAACCAGAAGAATGAGAAGTTACACTCCATTTATGTACAATGTGTCAAAATGCATTCTACTATCATGTATAACCAAATAGAACAAATAAAACATATAACAAATAAAAAATTTTAAAAATATTAAAAGGAAATATCTGAAGATTCAGGGGAGATTATTCATTTATTATTCCTTCTTCATCTTCCCATAAATGACATTTTATGTGAATAGATCAAAGAGATTGACCAAAGTCAAGTACAAGAAACAAAAAGTAGCTGCTGACCTGTATTAGAATTTCTAGAAGTGCTGTCATCTCCAAAGATTTGAGGCCTCCATGACTGCTAAGTTACCAATTAATTCCCTAGGACATTTAGTTTCATTCTTTCAAAACAGCACAGCCTGTTTAAGAAGTAACTTTAAAACCACAATCTAGTACTTTTCTTCAAAAACTTAGATTTAGATGAGTGCTCAAACTCAATTTAGTTTATGTAAAACTCAGAAACACCCAAGCCTCCTTCTGAAAGATTATTCCATGAGGAAAAATGTAGTTGACCTGCAAATCGTGAAGCCTGACAAGGTAACTCTTAAACACCTGTTACTCCTCTCCATGCTCAGAATTAATTGGTTATTATGTAGACTAATTATTCTTATTAAAGTTTCAAAAGGTTGCCAGTGTTTCCTATCTACACATGGAAAAATTTTCTCATGGCAATTTAGAGTCATTCTTATTATCATCCATAAATCTGTTTCTGCTCCATATTTCAAGATGAAGTAGATTAGAGGTTGGTGAACGAACACAAATATTTATTTTAGTTGTTTCCAATGCTGGTTAAAACATCAAGGGAGTTTTTAAAAATAGTAGATTATGCTCTGCTTTCCTTCCCTTTCTACCTCAGGATTCTGATTTATTTTGAATGGGGCAGATAATTCTGATGAGACTTGCCACAGTAAGCATTTAAAATCACAACCCACTTTTGGAGTGAAAGGGTCATAGTCAAATGGCTTTGTATTTCCACTGATTCCTGCAAAACTTCTACAAACTATTTTAAGTATTCTTTTTGCTGTCAAAATATGCTGTAAATGTTATTATTTTTATATAATCGATGAATAAGATGTCTAATACTATTAAAAATTTTATAATAAAAATCACCAATGAATTCCTCCTGATTTTTAAAAGATTAAAATGTTTAGATGAATGCAGATTAAGAGAAAATATTAATTGGGCTGTATATAAGACTTTAAATTCCAAAAATAAATCAAACTCACTCATAGTAGCTTTTTAAATTAAGATCTACCTTTTTTTTTCAAAAGTCTTCTTAAAAACTTATCTCAAGGCATATAATTGTGTCTATTTTTGCCACAATCACGCAAATTTGACAGCTGTACCCCCAATCTGGTAGTTAGTCACCCACTCAGTAGTTGAAAGAGGTTCTTTATAATTAAAAAAACTAATAAAAACTCAGAGTGCCATTAATAGTGTTAGAAAATTTACATAAAAATAATTCTTCTAGCCAAGAAAGGATTTTTGAATTGAGCTAAGGGAATGGAAGGAATTTTAAGGAAGAAGCTGGTTTAAAATATGATGATTTTATGGAAGCCTTCAATTCAAATAACTGTACCTCAACACGTTTATTTTGACTGAAATGGGGTAAGTTAATGATCAAAACTTTCTCATTTACAAATGGACATTAGGACATGAGAAGGACATCTGTCCAGATAAAGTTCAAGACATCACACATCTACCTGTGTCAGTTTGGTTTCTGCAAATATCAACATATTGATAAAGAAATTCTGGGGAGTTAGTCACATAAAGACAGATTGATGTAGTTCCTAAAAAAATGTCACTAGGAATTTTCCATGTTTGGAGAGCTCTAGAATGTAATACATTATACAGGGCCACATTACTCAGTTATGATTTGTATTTTTAATCACATCGTATTTGGTTTGGTGCCCAGAAATCTCCGTACATACGTGGTTCTTGACTAAGTGTTGCTGCTTCCAAAGCTGCAGTGCCCTTTGGAATCAGGCTGCTGAGTCCCCAAGCAGAAGGCTCAAGGACAGGAGGGATGATCAGCCTGCCCACTCTCTTCCTACACAGCAGGGTTCACTCACAGACCACAGGGAGAAGCAGGCACAGCTTGTCACTTGTCATAGTTCACGTTTATAGTCGTCTCCTGTTATTTGCAGGAGACACAGTCCAAGACCCCAGCGGCTGCCTGAGACTGTGAATAGTACCAGATACTATGTGTACATTTAAACCTATGTTGAGGTTTTATTTATAAAGTAGGCACAATAATAGATTAACAACAATAGCTAATAATAAAATGTCACAAAAGTAAAAAGAAACTCTAATAAAAGTAATGTGAATGTGGTCTCTCTCGAACCATCTTGTACTTTCCCCTTCTTACTTCAAGGAAGCATGGTCTATCCAAATAGCCAGCATCACTTCTCTTTCCCCTTGGGGCCACTATGATGTTTAAAAGGGTTAGCTGGACGCAAGAACTGTGATACCATGACAATCATCTGGTAACTGACAGGGCTACTAGGTGACTACAGCAGGGGACATGTCCAGCATGTGTATGCTGGACAAAAGGAGGATTCTTATACTGGGTGAGACAGATTGGAATGGCAGAAAATCTCATCTGACTACTTAGGATAATGCACAGTTTAAAACTTATGAATTATTTTCTTCTAGACTATTTTCAGATAAACTGAAACCATGGAAAGCAACAACACCTCAGACAAGGGGCAACTACTGAACTGACAACTCATTCTTACAACATAATTCAAAAGTGATAGAAAATATTCTTTCAACTTGCAAGTAAAATACTCTTCCACTAAAAACTTATCAGTATAACTTTTTAAAAACTTTACCTCTCAATGTCCCCTTACAACTTGGTGAGGCATCCATTATATAGACTCAGTAATAACTCTTATTGTCATCAATAACCAAATACACAAGAATATAGTGGGGGTGTCCCACAAAAGCTATCCTAGAAATAGTTAATCCTGATTCCTTCAAAAGAATAACTACATACAGGTAAGCAAAGAACCAATCAGAATCTTTTCCTGTGAGATTCAATGAAAAGGACTGTAGAAGAAAGATTTCATTTCTACTTAATCCCATGCAAAATTACATTGTACTTTAATAAATGTAAGTATGCAATTACATTTTTTAAAATACTGAAGAAATTGTAATAAAGAATGATAACCTGAGAGTTTATCTTTGCCACACCTGGCAACAATTTAAGGAGTAAATGTTGACTGCCAGTAATTTTCTAGTAAATCTCATTAAATATTTTGGTGCAATTGCAATAGAATCACACACTTCAATTTATATAGTTTCCCTCTATACATTATTTCATTTATTCTCACAATACTTAAATTTCAGCAGTAGAAAAGCATTTTGGAGGTAAAGAAATATAAACATTGGTAGATTAAATATTTACTTGTCTTCATTGTTGGTATAAAATCAAGAGATCCTCTTACTTTTACTCCTCAATCAACTGTATAACCAAACAGAATCAGAGTTTAAATTCTCACACTGTCATAACCTGGTTGTACATGATTAAAGAAGTTCCACAACTTTCTGTGTCTTGGTTTCCTTATTTGTGCAGAATAATACCTCATATATAGGATTATTAATAAGGTTAAATGGCACACTGTGTGAAAATATCAGATTTAGGCTCCTAGAGGCACTTAATAAATTATTATAAATATTTTTTCACTAAGTGAAAACTCTGGCATTTTAATAGTATAAATTAAAATAATAAGAAGAATTTCTTGGGCATCAGTATTGCTAAGAAATGGTTAAATTGTCTTTTATGATTCTAATAAGTGATTGGTTGGAGAATGGTTTGTCTGAGCTGAGAAATGGAGATTATAACTATTTCTTTGAAAATTCATGGTCATGTGTTTAATGAAAAAGATTATTTAAATATATACTTTAATTCTACACAGCAAAGAAAACAGTTTAGAGTGTACAGAGAGAAAACATTTATCAGCTACTCTCTTGACAGAGGATTAATATCCAAAATATATAAAGAACTCAAAAATCACCAAAAGAACCCCCAATCAGTAAATTTGCAAATGAACTAAACAGATATTTCTCAAAAGGAGAAATATAAATGACCAACAAATATATAAGAATGTATAACATCTTTAGCAATCAAAGAAATACAAATCAAAACTACAATGATTGTAAATTAGTATACATTGTCGGTAGGATTGCAAATTAGTACAACCCCTGTGGAAATCAGTATGGTGATTCCCTAAAAGACTAAGACTGTAATCACCATATGAACCAGTTATTCCACTCCTCGGTATTTATTCTGAAGAATTAAAGTCATCATATTACAGTGATGCATGCATACTCATGTTTATAGCAGCTCAATTCATAACAAATAAATTATGGAATGAATCTAGATGTCTATCAACAGATGAATGGATAAATAAAATGTGGTCTCTACACACAATGGAGTTTTACTCAGTCATGAAGAATGGAATCATGTCATTTGCAGGAAAATGGGTGAATGGGAGAACAGCATGCTAAGTGAGATAAACCAGACTCAGAAGTCAGGGGTCATGTGTTTTCTCTCATATGGAGAGAGAGAGAGAGAGAGAGAGAGAGAGAGAGAGAGAGAGAGAGAGAGAGAGAGAGAGGAGGGAGGGACCCCATAGAAATAGAAGAGGGACCAGTTGAGAAAGGGCACTGGGGGGAGGGAGGAGGAAAAGTTAAGGGGGAGGTACAGAGAATGAAATAGACTAATTTAAGCTATGTGAATGTACAAATATATAATAGCAAATCCCACTATTATGTATAGTTATAATACACCACTAAAAACTCAAAACAAATAAATATATGCTTTACTCTCAAGGATGCAATTTTTGTTGTTGTTGTTTTATTTTACTCATTCCCTGAAAATTTTTTCCCATATTAAAAAAAAAAAAGCTTAGAAATAGTAGTTATTCGTAGAAAGAACTGAAGTCACTAAGTCTTAAAAGTTTGTTAAAATTCTGATAATTCACTTAGCTATTCCTTTTGGTACCCTTCTTAAGTCTAAAATTATTAGATTCTAGTATAGAAACTAGAAATTGGACATAGAAAGAGAACACTTAATATTAACAGGATATATCATCTTATTCCTATAAAAAGCCAGATCAATATACCCTTTTGTGCAAACAAATACAAGTTAATTTATTTCAACTAATCTTAAATCTTGGTCCATTTGCTTAAAACTTGGTTTCATTCTAACTGTGTGCAGCATGACACAAATACAATGAGCATTTAAATATTAGCTATGCAGAGTATAGCCTAAGGAAGCATGAACATATTATCTTAAAATAAATTCTGCTTATAATGAGGTTGAAACGAGATCCCTTAGTATACAAAGAGGCATTTTCTAAAATCACACCACTGAAAACTTCGGTATAAGGGTTTGATTAATCAAACATATAAAGTGTTTCAGGTTTACAAATAATTAAAATTGGCTCTAAATGTTTTATGGAATAAAAATAATAGAGCAATGCCGCAGTCTTGGCTGGGCACAGAATCACGAGCCACCACACAGCTTTGTAGATTCAAACAGCAATTCTTTATTCCCGAACTCACACCGGCCTCCACACACGTTCTGGGGCAATCCCAGTTCTGCTGCTACCCAAATCACCTACTCCATGAGGCTCTCTTTCCCAAAATCCTCTCGGAATCTCACGAGAACTCAATGAGAGCTCAGGCAGCAGGAACGCCCTAATTCCAGCAGCAATAATCCTCAACATCGAACTTCCCTAAAATCCAAGGTCTTAAACGGGAACGCCTTAAACCCAAGGACTGGGATACTTCCTCAAACTGCAGGATACACCCTAATCCTGGATCCACCCTCGTCCTTGGGCAGGGTCACCTAACATGCAATGTCAACAGCGAAATCATTAACATGGGGTACGCTGGCAAGGAAATTTCCTACTTGGTAATGGCCCTCAGCAGAGCAAATATTCTTTTACCTAATAGCAGGTTAACAAAAGTATATCAAAGTGAAGTTCAGCCAGGAACAGTTGTACATGCTTGTAATCCCAGCAGCTCAGGAAGCTGAGGCAGGAGGATTGCAAGTTTAAGACCAGCCTCAGAAATTTAGTGAGGCCCTAAGCAACTTAGTGAGACAGCATCTCAGAAAAAAAAGAAAAAACAAAAATGGCTGGGGATGTGACTCAGTGGTTAAGCACCTTTGGATTCAATTCAATCCCTGGTACCAAATAATAAAAAAATAAAAATAAAAAGTGTAAATCTGAAGCTGCTTAATTTAATTATTTTAAGAATCAACATCTGTACCTTGCTTTTAAATAATTCCTTTTAAAATCAGCTTATGTATTTTTCAAGCTCCATAATTAAATTTTAACCTTCATTTGGGTGGATCTCATCTGCATTTTTTGATTAAACAAGTTCATTAGCAAGAAGTTTTTCACATAGATATGAAAAAGATACACGATATACTCTATTGCCTGTATCTTTAATATTATCTTTTTATATTACAAAATGCCTTTGGCAAAAAAAATAGAATGATAATTTTTATATTATTTTTGGAGATGATGCTCTAGAATCCCACTAATAGGCAACCACCCTTTTATTCATCTTTCCATGCACTATCATTATATACACCTTATGGAATAATAATGAGGTAGCTTTTTCTCTTAAATCAAATTTGAAAACTGGGTCAGGTGAGTATTTGTATGGCAGGGTGGGAGAGATGGTTGTCTTTCTAAAAAATAAATCTGATACAGCACAAAAACACACCCACTGTTTTATCAAGCATTTGTCGAGCTCTGTAAATATGTATGTGATACCACATGCATCTGCAGTAGAAAAGGGAGGAGGAGGAATATGAAAAACAAGAGGAACAAGAATAAATAGTAGGTATGCCTTTATTCCCCCATTTACTCTGGTTCTAGCTTAATGACATCTAAATGTGAAGACCAGATGATTCTGTCATATGACCACATTACTAGCCAATGATCTTGCCTATAGAGCCGGAGTCAAGCTAAGGCAATGCAGCACCCAAGCAATTGAGATTCCCAAAAACTACTGGCACTTTTACATTTTAACAATATAATTTTTCAGTTTTAACAAGGCATAGAAAAGGAATAACACAGAACTGGATGCAGAAACAAATCAGAGTGAGGCCATACTTTTCAGGTGTGTGCATGGTACTCCAACTAATCAAAGTTGCTAGGTCACAACTGGATGCTGAACAAGCACTCCTGGCCAAGAAATAATATACTGTGTTTTGGAGAACAAAAGATAAAAAAGACATAAACATAGAAAATTACTTTATGTAGTCATGTTCCATTTAGAGAATTAGAAACAGAACTGCAGTAGCTGTCAAGAAAGAAACCAACTTCCATAAAAATGGTCAAAAGACTTTTGATATTATAAAAGAGAATTAATGCACCCTTGAAACAAGGCCTTTTAAAGGTCAAACAGTATTAAAGTTTTCCCCAAAAGGGAAATCGTTATGTACTGCTAATTTTATTTGTACAGCCCACTAACAACAATTTGATCTAACCAGTAGTAAAATTGAAATGTGCAAATCCTTATGCAGTAAGATCTCCATTCAGTGTGGGTCCTTGAGTATCTCTCTAAAAATGAGGCAAAAACAATATTCCCCAAATGCAAAGGTAAACACGTCTGTTATAGAAGAAAAAAACAGAAAGAAAAATCCATTGAGCAAATGGATTACTAAGCATATGTATCCCTGGTGCATCCTTAATCCCAGAGCTATGTTTAACAACAGCTTGTGTACAAACCACTATATCTCTGATCTGCTAATGTAATATGCCATTTATCATCTTCTGAAATTATTCAGTGACCTACTTTGTTAATTAAAGCATTTAACAGAGAACTCTTCCTTTACAGATCCAGACCCACTGGTAAATGAGTAACTCAGTTCCATCAATTATGAGATTATTTATATTTTAAAGGAGAAAAATATCACTTTAAGGGAAAGAGAAGACAATTCTATAATTTAACGTAAAGGGAATTTCATTCCTTTGTTTAACTTGGCGTTTTTGTTTAATTGTCAAACTCAGAAAAGAAAATTATGGTATTAATGATAGAAAACAAAAAAATAGAGTTTTATAAATGCAGAGACACAGCTCACTGCATCAATATTTTGAGCGCATTTTGACAGTGTCAACTGTCAGAAGGGAAAAGAGTACATAAAACCTGTGGTTTGTTCTTTACCAGAGGTTTACAGTCACTGAGGAGATAGGTGCTAATGATCTAGTAGTAGAGACAGGGAACCAGGAAAATACCTTAACCCTCCAGCCATAAATCAACCCTTTCCTTCTTCTATGACAAGTGCTGAATCTCTTGGAGGGAGAAAGCACCTGTTTCTGAGATCGAATAAATTTAATTGAGAGGGTAAAAAAAGGGGTAAATGACACGAAGGCATATTTTGCTTTGCTTGGTTACAGCAAAGGAAATTCACTCTGCTCAGGCATCTCCTCCCAATGCAGCAAATGTAGGCATGAGCTCTAGGCTGCAAACTGAGCTTGGAAATGGTGCAGGGGAATGATGGGGAAAGGGAGGATGAAGTTGCCAGTTCTGAGGCTGATGGTTCCACACAGAGTTACAGAGGGAAAAGGTTAAAGTGATGCTCCCCATACCTTTCTTTTCCGTTCCATACGGTCTCTGGGGATTTTCCGTTGTTTTTTTCTCTCTCTCTCCAGATTTTTTTCCTTTTCATCCAGTTCAGCCTCTCGAACTTTTTTAATAGAAGCAGCAGCGTGAGCCATTTTGCAGGGGAAATCAGCAGAAGCAGTTGCAGAGGATCAGTTTCCACTCCCCAACAATCCAGGTGATTTGAGAGCTATATGGAGATGTGATTTTCCCCACCAGAGCAATGGCTGGCAGCCAGAACACTCACAAAATAATCCACTCCGCCCCCGAGCTCGGTCATAATCTTGCTCCAGCCTCTGCAGCACCCATAATTCACTACAGGGTACCCTGATCCCAAGCGGAGTCCCTCAGCCACACACACCTGCACGCACACAGAGGCATAGGTGTGCACCCACCCTCAGAAATGGTCCCAGGGGAAGGCGGAGCACTAGACTTGGAGCTCTTCAGCAGTTGGGTGGCCGCAAGTGCAGACAAGCATCCTACTAGTTGAAAAAGCCTTCCTTAGACACACATCACCAATTGGAACAGTCTTGGGGGACTCCTCCAGACAGTCTGTATCTTCTGACTGGAGCCAGGAAGAGGCCACCTCTGTGAAACTGCTAGGGGTGGGTAGTTTATTGCCGCTTCCAACCACACCTCTATGCAGGGTGGGAAGAAAATGGTGCAGTCTCTCGCTAAAGGACTCACTGCTGCTGCTGCTGCCGCTGCCGCCGCCGCCGCGGTGCTGCTGCTGCTGCTGCTTCTGCTGTTGCTACGGGCGGCTCTGCTGTAGCGCATGACAGGAATCCCTGCCTTTTAAATCTCCCAGCCCTTCCCTTCTCCAAGGTGCATTTAAAGAAAAGAATCAATGCTGCCGTTTTTGGAGAAGCCCCGCAGAGTTGGAGTTACTTGCCATTCCCGTGGCGACACCGGGATGAACAGGTCTGGGAAGGGAGTAGCCGGCGTTGGCTGTGTGGTTTCCAGACCCACGCGGGCTGCTCTGGGGAGCTGCATTAAGCAAGGAATCGAAAGGAGCTGTCAGTGAGCACAGGGTGTAATCTGGGCTCAGCAGGGTAATCCTGGGAGAAAGAGGGGGGCGCTCAAAAGAAGGAGAGGAAGGCAGGGGTAGAGAAAGGGGACAGGGAAAGCACACACTGCCTAAACCGCTCTCTCTCTAAGAAGGGCACACAGGCTCTGGATACTCATTACCAAAGGCGTTGGTTATAGATAAGTTAACAGGAAAAGCAATGTGATGGAGTAAAGCAAGATTAAAATTTCTGGATGTTCATGCAGGGAATGGCTATGAAAGAAGACAGAGGATACAACCTGTTAACTCAAGAAAATTAAATTATCCATCATAACCCAATTGCATAAACTACCACATTTTCAGAATTTTGCCACAATTTTATCAAGGGCCAATAGGATGTCAAGAATGGCACTCGCGGAACCGATGTGATTCTGCAATCCGTATTTGGGGTAAAAATGGGAGTTCATAACCCACTTGAATCTAGTGTATGAAATATGATATGTCAAGAGTTTTGTAATGTTTTGAACAACCAATAAAAAAAGGAAAAAAAAAAAAAAGAATGGCACTCGCTTCTTAATAATTCACTCTTAGCTGGAGGCAGAGTCGCACACTGTGTGACCCAAAGTGGATCGTGGACACCACTCCAACTTTTACATTTTAGGAGAAAAATCGTAATGTAAATTATTAATTTAAATTATTAATTCAAATCAATTAATGTATTTGAGTCTGCATATATCCTATTATTACTGAAAATTGTTTTAAGTATTGAAAGTGTTCTCTTAGAAAATGATGGGTTTTGTAGCTAAATGAAGAATATCAAGTCTCATTTCCTGTACTGTAAGAAGATAGCAAAATAGTAACTCTTCTCAGAGGGAAAAATACTAATTTTCTCTACTCTGGGTGGGCCCTAGATGTTTTAGCTTAGGTAACATTTGAAATTTTTAGGTAAATTAATAAAATAGTAAATTAATAAAAATATCCCACAAGCAAGTAAAATGCATTCCATGGCAGTACAGAGAAGCCAGCACTTCACCTGATGCAAGTAATGTCAAAGGAAAGAACAATCACCAGGGCATGGGCAGTGTGGCATTTGGAACACGATTGGTCACAGGTCATGCAACTTGCAGCAGGTTGAGAAAGGGAGAAAGGGAAGTAAGTTCTCTTATGTTTGGGGTATCATTCTTCTTAGATCTGAACAGCTGAGAATTCAGATTCCAAAAAGAAAATAAACCAAATCAACCTCATTATTACCTAACTCCTTTCTCTGGAAAGTCTTACATGTTTACACAGAAACACACCTGGTTACTTGGGCTTTTTGGGAGGATAACCTGGATTGCTAGGATTCTTCTAGCTCCTTAACCATTGCTTACCCCCTGAACACATGGCACGTGTTTTCTTCTCCCAGGCACCACAAGAAAACCAACTATTGTGGTGCCCAAACTGTCATTAGTCAAAAGTGATGCAAGGAGGCAGCAAGACTGGAGCACGGGGTATTCTCAATGCCACCTGCCAGTCTCTTTTCTCCAAGTACTTAAAAAAAAAAAATGTTTGCAACAAGCAAGTCACATGTGATTCATGAATATCCTTTCTTGGTTTAGTAACAAGAGTCCCAATAGAATGTGGGGCTGAGTCTCCTACAGTGTTTTTTCTGTTGATGAGGGTGACTGGGAGAGTTCTTCTAGGACAGACTCTTCCCCCTGTCTCATAGTATCTGCTCACAGCATCTCATAGTATCATCTACCCATCTGATTTCTCAATAGGAAAGTGAAAAATCACAGGCACAGCTAGAGAAGAAAGTAAGCAGTGTCTGTTATAAATTTTTCTTAAAATTAAAGAAGTACTTATTTCATTAGCCTTTAATGAGCTCAATAGAGACCCAATTGTAAAATTGGGCAGCCTCAATTTAATTATGCTATTTTATAATGCCAATAAAATTTCACAGTTTTAAAGTTCAATTTGATAACAACAACAACAAAATGCTAAGACATGCTTGAAGCAATCTTGTCTCCAGGACTCCCTTCAACTTTTCACAAAAAAAGTATGAGAGTTCTTTGCATCAATTCATCTCATGAAGAAAGATAATGAATCAGATGTTAGCTGGATATTAGCTTGACTGACATACACATTGTACAAAGCACTGTGTTTGCCAAATCTTTAAAAACTTAGCTTACTTTTATCAAATAATTTTTGGATGTGCCTCAGAGAAGCAAAGGAACTGTGTTTTTACAGATGAGGATGCTAGAAGGCAATGACTTGTGCCATACTGTTTTTCTTAGGACAGCTTAACGGCAGGAGGACTGAAGTTCAGGACTCTTAAATCAACTCACCTTGAAAGGAACCCACTCATAAAGTCCCTACTGTGGCTTGTACCATCCAAATCACAGAACAAAAAATCTCAGAAAACTAGAATCTACTTTGAAAAGTTCTTTCCGGGTGTGCTATTTTAATTAATCTGTTCCCCAATGAAGGAATAGATTGCTCCCATATGAGATGTTTAGCAGCTCATAATCCTTTTTCAAAAGCTAGGCTGAGTAGACATTCCCACACAGTGATAACTCTCTCTAAACTAACTTATTCAATAGTGAACTGCGAGAAACTGATTTTTAAAAATCATCTCCTCTTGCATACTTCTGTTGCTCACACTTTCCTGTGATTTCTGTTTAGATAGGAAAAAAAAAATCAGTATCAGTTTTCCCAGCAAAGAGAGCAGTGCTCACTCACCAGATGACCTCTGCACAGACAGGGCACCAGTTTCCAGTCCCAGGAGCTCACAGCCATTTAAATGATGCATGCACCACATTAAAGGGGGTCTTCCCATCAAGCCTCCAGCAGAGACATAACACTGGCTGAGTTCTGGATTTGTAACAAGAGCTGATTCCTGCCACAAAGCATCTTGACCATCAATGGGCAAAGCGTGCGTCTGCCATCAAAGGTAAGGAACACGCTGTCGTTTACGTTTAAACTTGAGAGCCAGCATAGAGAGATTGCCCTTTGGAGAGGACACACTTCATTTTTAAAGACAGGAGCAAAAATGGTCATTTGCTGTCTTCATTATTCAGCACTCCATTGATCAGAATCCAAAGAAAATCCTCTGCAGACATCAGGCATCAGTCAGGGTAGTGTTCAATAACAACTGACCTAGCCATATGCAACTTAATCCCCCTTCTCTCTCCCTGGCCCCACCCAGGAAAAGCAGCTATGCAATTGAACAGCATATATTGTCACTCTTATCACCACAGAGTGTGGGTGGTATGTGGGGGAAAGAAGCAGATGCACTACAAAGGCAGTTAAAACTCACCTAATCAAAGGAAGGAAGAAAACAAAACAAAAAGAATGTGCTCCCTTGAGCTCTGAGCCAAGAGTTGCTCCTAATCAAGTCAATGGTATTAATTCATATTTGAGAATTTTGTGTGTTTTCTGAGATCAATGGATAGGAAAGCAAACTAAATGACTGTAATGGTTCCACCCCCAATTTGTATTACCTGAAGCCAAACCAAGGAACAAACTAATTTGATAGTGTAAAGTTACTAAAGCAGAGCTTGCAAATAATGTAAAAGATCCTACTATATTTTGATAACAATGCTTCTATAAGGAGATGATTTGGCTAAACACGAGAGCCATCTTCCTTCACGTCTGCCTGAGGAAGGGAAGCAAGGACAGACCACCTCCCAACCCAGGTGGCTTCTCAGGGAGGGATGAAGCAGCAGCAGTCTCAAGACCCCCATCTTCCTGCCTCAGAACTAAGCTCCAAAGCTTCTGGAGTTTCACAGAGATTTTCTAGCTGGTAACAATGGAAAGCAGAGGAGGAGTGAAAAGCTTCCCTCTGGAGGCCCTTTATTTTTTTTTTTTTTTATTGGTTGTTCACAACATTACAAAGCTCTTGACATATCATATTTCATACATTAGATTGAAGTGGGTTATGAACCCCCAATTTTACCCCAAATGCAGATTGCAGAATCACGTCGGTTACACATCCACAATTTTACATAATGCCCTATTAGTAATTGTTGTATTCTGCTACCTTTCCTATCCCCTACTATCCCCCCTCCCCTCCCCTCCCTTCTTCTCTCTCTACCCCATCTACTGTAATTCATTTCTCTCCTTGTTTATTTTCCCATTCCCCTCACAACCTCTTATATGTAATTTTGTATAGCAATGAGGGTCTCCCTTCATTTCCATGCAATTTCCCTTTTCTCTCCCTTTCCCTCCCATCTCATGTCTCTGTTTAATGTTAATCTTTTCTTCCTGCTCTTCCTCCCTGCTCTGTTCATATTTGCTCTCATTATTTCAAAGAAGACATTTGGTATTTGTTTTTTAGGGATTGGCTAGCTTCACTAAGCATAATCTGCTCTAGTGCCGTCCATTTCCCTGCAAATTCTATGATTTTGTCATTTTTATTGCTGCATAGTACTCCATTGTGTATAGATGCCACATTTTTTTTATCCATTCATCTATTGAGGGGCATCTGGGTTGGTTCCACAGTCTAGCAATTGTGAATTGTGCTGCTATGAACATCGATGTGGCAGTATCCCTGTAGCATGCTCTTTTAAGGTCTTCAGAAAAGCCACACAAAGTGTAGGTCATAAATAGTTGCTGTTTTGTCACCACAGACCTCCCTCCACTATGACAGGGAGGATGCTCTGGGGATTACGGGCAGCAGAGGGAAGGGGAAGGAACCCACAAGGCAAAGTTGAAAAGGCCACAGTTCAGAAGGAAAAAAGATTTCTACCTGCAGCCTGTCTCTTCCTGCATCCTCCCAACTCTACCCCCAAACCCCCTCAGTCCTTCCCCAAGTATGAACCCAGATGAGGGGGACCCAGCCTAGCCTGTGTGAACTGGATCTGCCTGAGCCAACCACTGGATTTGCTCACTGTGCAAAACTCTTGTGACAGAAAACTCCTTCACTAGAGCTTCTTTATTTCCTGTGCTTATTTTGACAGGAAATAAAGAAATCAGTTCATTCAGGAATCAGAAAAATTCCACAATGCTACTATCTTTCTTTTTAAAACTTAGATTGAAAGTATAGGGATTAATCTTCAAATTTGCCTTTTAAAACATTCTTTTGTTTAAAATAGGAGTTTTCTGCTGGGTGTAGTGTCACAAACCTATAATCCCAGAGGTTTAGGAGGCTAAGACATGAGGATTGCATGTTCAAGACTACCCTCAGCAGCTTAGGGAGGCCCTAAGCAACTTAGTGAGACCATCTCAAAATAAATTTAAAAAAAAAAAAAAAGGAGGGTGGGATCTGGGGATGTGGTTCAGTGGTAAAGTGTCTCTAGGTTAAGTCTCCAGAAAATACCATCCTCACCCCTCATAAGGCTTTCTCATTATCTTTACTTCAGTGCTGTACAGCTTCTATCCATGGTGCTCTCTTTTGATGGAATCTAGTCCCAGAAGACCTACTCTAAACCAGTTCTAAGAGTTGGAGATGCAGTAATAAAAACAGCAAAGCTCTTGCTTGCCCTCACTGAGATGGAAATCCAGTTGTAAGTGATTATGTACTGACTTTTTGGGACATCTCAGCCACTTCCTACAGTCTGCAGTGACTATAACTACTGACGTTCAGATTTTCAATAGAAAGCCACCTCAGAATCTTTAAAAGCTTGCTCTCAAGTTTCAAAATCCTTATAAATATCTTCAAATGTCTTCTCAGTACTTCTCTGTTCCCATAAATGATATTTTATTCTATGGCTTACAAATATTTTTCCCCAAAAGATGAACTGATTTTGGATAAAAAGGCCCCATAGTCTATTGAAGGATTGAAACACTGAAGTTAACTTTAACTCCTGTTGATGATTTACCTTTGTGCTTTAAAACACACATAACACCCCATTTTGGTTCATAACAGCTTTTCATAAAAGCTCCGGGGTGTATTTCTTAATCCTTTTACTATGGTCAAATAAAAAGAACTGAATTTGTGGTTAAAATGTGAGAAGTCAATCTCAGGTCTGGTTAGGCTTAAAGATCATGGGGATGTTTTTATGCACTTATGTCTTGTCTTTATCAAAAAAAAAATTTTACTTTAGAAATCATACTTTTACTCAGAAATGATGTGTCCAATAGCTTCAACATCTCAAGGAAAACAACTTTTTGATAAGGAAAAAAGAAATGCAATTAATGCTAGAAAGCTGTAAATTTACAAAATGTCAATTAGAAGTATTATTTGAATAAGTAGTTGGATAGGACATTTTTAAATTATATTATTTGCAAAAGGAAAATATTAGCAGGTTTATTGGGGCAAAGCTATTTTCATTGTTATTCTTCCTGTGACTCCAAATTTAAGCCATGTGTATTTTAAGTTTTTCTGAAATAATTTGAACTTGCATACAAATTAGTAAAGTTTAAAACTCAGTAAATGTAGATTGAAGCCCTTGGGCCATTATTCTATAGTTTTATAAAATATGAATTATAGTTCTCTAACACAGAAAATATTAGAAAAAATATTTTATTTTTCAAATTTAACAATAGGAAGACAGCAAAATGTAGTCGTGGAGTAAATATAAATATATTGAAATTTACAATAGATGTTTCAGGTCTCCAGTTTTCTAATCCAAAACCCTTATCTTTAAAACATGGACATAAACAAGGCAACTCCCACAACCAGTTTTATCCCCAGCAGAGTCTCTGTGCAGTAGATACTTCAGTGAATATAAAAGGCTTATAAAAAATGTTGTTTCAATAACACAACCACTTAAAAACAATCCCCTCATGGCTGCATTGTTGGTACCAGAAAATTGAAGTGTCACCGTCTGGTCATTTTTCAACTTGTATAAATGACTATTGTACTTAGTAACTTTTATGAAGATATAAACATCTGGATCATTACTCTTCTGGATGTGACCACATTGAACAGTCCTTTCCCCCCCAGAGAGAGCTTCTATGATCCTTTTTCATTTCTTCCCCACCAGACATAAAATCTTCTTTTTCTCACTACTGTGTTTCATTAACCCACACCTTAAATTGATTGCTGGCCATTCATTGCTTGTTATTTTAGATAAGATCAGCCTTTGAATTTTGTACTGATTCAAGCAAATTCGTATTCCATTAATATGGAAACCAAAGTAGAAAGATAAATTAAGCCTTCTTTTTTAAAAAAATGTACTTTTATTTAGTTGTAGTTGGACACAATACCTTTATTTTATTTATTTATTTTTATGTGGTGCTGAGGATAGAACCCAGCACCTTGCACATGCTAGGCAAGAATTCTACCACTGAGCCACAACCCCATCTCCAAATTAAGCCTTCATTAGAAACCATTTTCAGGGAAAAGGAAAGTAGAAATTTTCTGTGACATGGTCTATGTATCACATTTAAATCAGATCAGTAACCAAAACACTAAGCACCTAAATTCACAATGTGAGTTTCCAGCTATTTGAAGACAGGTCATTTAAACCAGCACTATTACTGAAATGAGCCAGAAATGCTGGATAAAATGTAAATAATTTCTTAAAAACAACAAATAGATGACATGATAATACAGAATTACTAAACAAAACTGAGGGGAAATTAAACCACTGGGAAAGAAGCAAGCGGGAAATTGCTTTTGTTTCCTTAGTGCATTTCCCCAGCAAATTTGAACTTGGATT
This sequence comes from Spermophilus citellus, assembly GCF_964194105.1. Lineage (NCBI taxonomy): Eukaryota > Metazoa > Chordata > Mammalia > Rodentia > Sciuridae > Spermophilus > Spermophilus citellus. The sequence continues at coordinate 94,063,413 of NC_138189.1, forward strand.
TTGTAAACTTCCAGGCAATAGGGCAGAAGCCAAAGGTCAATGTCCATACAAGGTGCTTTGTCCAATAGGGAGGCCTCTCCCCAGTCATCTGAGACTACAAAAAGAAATACTATTAAGCTAGGGTAGAATAATAAACAACCATTCCTCTAAGCAGATTAACAACCTGGGTTTTACTGCCTGGACTTTAAACAAAACTCGAGCCTTGAACTTGGTTTATGTTTCCCAAATCACTTTTGATCACAAAACCTGACCAAACCAAATGTACATCTCTAAAAGAGTTACATTCATCCATGGCCCAAAATCCTCTGCTTACATAATTTTTTGAGTACAATGATCAATAAACAAAGACTACTGGACACACAGCACAAATAACAGAACAGAGAAACAGATCTATAAAGCCTTCAAATACTGGAACTCTGAACAAGGCACTGAGACACAAAAGGGACAGAGTCAAAGACATGGTTCTGGTTTCCCAAAGCTATATCACTCAGTTGGGAAGTTAAACAATTTCAACTCTTTGAGCACAGACTAATGTCTTGTTTTTTTTTTTTCCTCCACCCTTCCACTAAGTCACACTGCATAACAGATGATTTTAAAGAAGTAAGCAATATACACATGGTAGAAATGTTTATAGTGAATCATAGAAAAATATGTACTCTAGGACTGCAGAAAGTTATACTTCTTTCTTAATAAAAAGTTTTTAAAAGCTGGGCATGGTGACTCATGCCTGTAATCCCAGCTACTAGGAAGACGGAGACAGGAGAATCTCACGTTTCAGACTAATCTCAGCAACTCAGTGAGACCCTCTCTCAAAATAAAATAAAAATTTAAGAAGGGGCTGGAGGTGTAGCTCAGCAGTAAAGCAACATCCCTGTGTTCAAACCCCACCAACCAAAAATAAAGTTTAAATAATGATGTAATAAAAAGTTTTTTATATTGAGAGCTGTTTATTATTAGTCGCATGTACTTACAATCCTGGGAAAGCACATGTAATGTATAGTTGTTTGGGGGCTCTAGTGGGGAACAGAGTAAACAAGTAGGACTATGGGTGTCAAGTTTTGTGGTGTCCAGGGGGCAGGGTGGTCCTGGATTCCTGGTAGAGGTTGTGATTGGCTTGTTAGAGTAACTCACTGGGTCTGACAGGGAACTGAAACCCATTGCTCAGGGATGAGCAGACACTGTGCCTGGTCCCTTCGATAAGGAAGGTTGCTTGGACAAAGCTCCTTATCTAAAAAAGCAGAGTAGGAAGTAAACTTGCAGTTAGGCCATTTGAGGTCCTCCAATTTACCAGATGTCAAAGCAGCATGTAATATCAGGCTTTCATTTTAGGTCTTACACCATGACAGGCTGGTAGGCAGCTTTCCTTCACATAGTGATTCAGGGATTCAGGTTCCTTCTGTTTTGAGGATGCTTCATCCCCTAGGGGGTCTGGCTGTCATGGAATAGGCACTTTTTTTTTCACCCAAATAAGGTAAAAGTTTATTTCCCTCCCATAGAAGAGTCAGGATTTGGTATAGTAGTTTCTGGAGGATGGGCACCTGCAGAGGATCTTTCTTTGCAAGCAAGCTAAAGGCAGTGAACTCTTCATTAGGGAATTTGAACCATTAACTGACTGTCTCTTGTTTATAAATATCCATCCATCCAACATCTCACTGCATCACCATTTTTTAAAATAAATTATAAGATAACTTTCAGCCATGCCAAGAAGTTCGGGATTTTTCCTGAAGTAAATCTGAAGCCATATTGCAATATAAAAAGGCAGCTCTGATTTTTTTAAAATTTTAATTAACATAATAATTGTACATATGCATGGGGTACAGTATAATATTGCAACACATATATATGATAAGTAAATCATAATAGATAATCTGTAAACTTAAACCTTTGAGATTTGAAAAACATCACCAAAATCTAAAATAAATAAGAGGCAAAAAATACAATAGGGTTTTTTTTTTCCATAAATTGTAACTTTACAAGAACTACAAACTTGAGGGTTTAGGTAGAAACTTTGAGAAATATTTAACCAAACTAACTTCGTAAAGTAAAAATAGAATTCTCTTGCCAGACCAGTGTTATGCTTAGCTTTCAATATCATATCTTCACAGAAAATGTGTTAGTTCTTTCTCTGATTTACTGAAAAGTGGAGCAGAAGCTCCATCAACAAACCCGAACATTTCCTCTATGAATACTGACACCCAACATTCAGGCAAAGAGTATATAACCTTCTAGCTACTCTGTGTATACATTCTTCTCCACTAATAAAGCTGTTTGTTTACCAAGAACGAGGTATACTTATTTCAGAGCTTTTCTTTTTCTCTGTTATACTTGTTATTCCAGTTACATAAACAAATCTTATATAATCTAATGAAATATGAATACAAAAAGAGTTGCTGCTTTATGAAAAGTAATGCAACTGCTTTATAAGGCTTTGTAAATATGGGTCTCTAGAAACACAGTGACTGAAGTATAGGTATGGCTGAAACAAATGTAAAAGATTGGGGAGGAAACTGGAAAAATCTGGGAATTTCACACTCAGATTGATTTGCAAGTGTCTCTAAGTTCTGACTACACTTAATCGATAACAAACCAGAAAATATAGGTGAGATAATAGATAAAAGTAGGTATTGTTTGTAGGAAAAAAAAAACACCAAGGTTAAACCCCAAATAGAACATCCTTAAATAGAACATACTTAAACAAAAGGTTCTGATCCTACAGCAAATAATGTGTCAAAGAATCTCCTATGTATATGTGTAGGTTAAAATAAAATGTTTAAAATATGTATGTATCATTTTTTATGATCCTTTAGTCACCTTTTTCATTAATTGGTCTAATAGCAGTTTTGATTCTGTTGTGTAAACTTCTTTGTGTAGTGGAAGATCTTGAGTTCGGGTTTTGAATCTCAACTTGGGCCATATATGTCAGGTGCATTCCTAGTCTTTGTGGGCTTCAAACTTCTTTTACGTAAATAGGGATACTAACAATGCCTACCTAATATAACCAAGTAAATAGCCCATGTAGAAGACATGATCATGCTCAGTAAGTAGTGACTTCTATGATTATTGTTCTGAAAAAAAAAAACATAAATGTAGAAGCTTAAAAAAAGAGTTGTAAGACAGAAATACGAGGGATGGACCCAGAATATGACAGAATCACCTCCCCAAAATAGTGCAAATGGAAAAGACTGCTGATCACTTTGGATGGTCAGCATCATTAATAAACTCATACTTCTGGGGACCACATGCAGAGAATGAAATCTAACACAAACTATGGAATGAACCTGAAAAAACCTGCATGAGTATGGAAGCTTACTAGCTCTGATGAAAGTACAGCTCTGTATAGTCACATTACTGAACTGATGTCAGTATAAGAGATTAGGAGAGGGCTCAGTCAGAGTAAAGGAGCCCCTCACAAAGGCTTTGTTTTGAGTGGAAAAACAAAACAAAGAACAATCACTATTTGACTACCAAGCAGGCATAATTCCAAATGGAAGGTTCTGCAATAAGTTCTTTCACAAATAGATTTATCACCAAGGCCCAGTAATGCACAGGCAGATGGAATGCTTTTTCATTCCCATAATTGATCCCTAAAATCCAGTTTTAGTAAAGGGCAGAAACTGGCCCAGTTACAGGGATAAATATAGAAATACAAGGCAACCAGCCCATTAGTTGGGCACACCTATGAAAAATTGTGAAGAAAATGTGTCAATACAAATGTTTTTTGCTTTTTTATTTAACTCAGAAGACTGGACTAAAATGCCACCTTTCCCTCAAACAAAACAAAAACAAACAAATTACACATACAACCACACACCAGTCAGACTGCAATGACAGTCGAACACAAAGTCCAGTGAGAGGGACTTTCATAACTCAGAAATCTTTTTGCTTATATATTTTTCCTGCAGTGTCAGCATTATGGCTTTTATAATATATGACTCTATCCAAGAAGAGCTTACTTTAAATTTGGAGGGGAATTTTGGATAAATCAGAGCATACCTCACCAGGCCTTCATACCTCCATACCTCACCAGGCCTTCTGGAGAGGCAGCTTTAAGGGAACTTTTTCTCTTAGAACAGGTCCGGTGTATCTCACTTCCATATTGAAAAACTCCACTTTGAGAAAGGATCTGCTGCTAAAATAATATCTGAAAGCGACTGAAGTAAACTACACACATTTATCATCATGCAGTTTCATAGAAATAGAGATAGGTAGCCCTCTGCTGGATGAAAGATATCAAAATTCAGTAGCTCTAAAGTACTATTTGAGAAACTAAATGTTCAGAAGACTTGGAGGACTATTTTAATGCTTACTACATTTTTGTAGTTGTTGTTGTTTTTTAATTGATATTTTTCTGTTTTGCAGAATAGAGGCAAAAAAAAAATGTCCTCTGTGGTCAAACCAAATTTAAGTGTAAGCATCTAATACAAATTATAATTTAAAGTAGTATGCAGGGTTTTTCCCTCTGAGTAAAAATAGAAATTAAAAAAACAAAGGAAGCAATATTCATACATAAGCAAGATATTTATAGGTCCTCAGTTGTCAGATCCCTACCTAGGATTTTTCTTAACTTCATTTTAGATCACAATATTTATAACTAATTTAAAAATACATTTATTTATACAGTTTCAAATTGTATATTAATATACGGTAAGTCAGGCTTAAGTTATATCTTAATACACAATACAATATAATCAGCATTGGAGGCTTCATGGGTTGAAACCTCACAGCGTTGGAGTCCATGAGGCCTACAGTACTGTACACTAAGTAAATCTTTCCTCATCAATAGGTAACCTAAGATATTTTGCCATAGTGACAGAAATTTGACAAACACAAACTCACTTCCAAATTCTGCCTTGGGACTAAGGAATTTTTTTGGGGGGGGCAATTATCCAAAACACAGGACCAAATCACTCAGGCATCGCAGTTCAGGTAACTGTGTTTATGTTTTGATGTCAAAAGCAAATTCCAATCTAGGTTAATAACATCCCCGGGAGGGGAACAGTGCTACCTGATAAAATTTGCCTCTGACCACTATCAATAATACTAATGCATATCCAGAATTCCTCTCCTCTCCAACTCCAAGCTTTGCCTATCTATTGGGAAACCCTCCAGAGGCATATTAGATCCTCTCAACGTGACTGGATTATCACCTACTTCCTAGAGCTGCTTTTACCCCAACCATTTAGTATACTAGGTCTAGCTATTTCCCATTTCTGTTGTTTATTTTCTGTAACTAGATACTGTTAGGTAGGGTCACAAGGTGCTACACTTGTTACCAAAATCAAAATCATGTTCTTTTTCCTTTCTTGCTATTTATTTTTTATTCCACTAATTTTAAGCCACACTTCACTTGCTTTTTATTTTTTTAATGATCCCACCTTCTCTTTCAGTTTTTTCCCCCAGGTAAACATTCTTTCTACAATTCTTTTGTCTTTATCAAAATAATTTAAAGTCTTTCTGTAATGATGATGTTTTAAAAAAATGTTTATAAGAACACACACACACATACACACACTGCCTAATTTAGGATTTTTTTCTGAGAAAAACAATGCATAGAGAAGGAAGGAGACAAAAATTATAGCTAATATGTTTTCTAACTTGCTAAAACATAATTATCAGTCTTTTTTTTGTAAATATAGGTTTAACCAGCTTAACTTTTGTTATATATTTAAATAAACATTCAAGTGGGCATTAATATTTCATTTCCTGAAAAATGACTAATGGTTATATCAAATATGTATACGTTATCAAGTTTATATAGCTAACTTTTAAGATACTGGAAATAAAAATTTTATACTCCTAAATGTTGATGAATCATTTAAGGCACAAATAATATTCAATATTGCATTTCCAAGGATCCTACCTGCTTCAAAGATACTAAAGCAATATTTTAACTGGATTTTGCTTACTGCTAAGCCGGATTCTACATTTTTTTAGTCATTTAAAATAAATTCATACTGACATATACTGGAGTGACTTTTGATTACTTTCAAAAATTTCCATTAAAACATCACTAATTTTTCCCTTTATTTTTTAAAAAAAAAACATTTACCACTTAAAATATATCTTCAGTCTTAGACAATACTGTTTTTAAGACAGTTGATGTTTTAATGCCATGAAGGCTATCAAATTCTCAGATCCTGATCATCTAAGCATTTGTTTCTTAGCATTTAATGCCAAGTCTTTTCTAATGTGAATGTTATAAGAAATAAAATGGGAAAAGGATGAAAAGTTTCCAGTCACCCTGACATGGCCATATCACAATATCTGCATTCCACATTAGGATCAATTTCATTTTATGTTATGGATCACAGCTACTAAATTGTAAAGCTCTGTTTATGATTCAGTCACATTTATGTGAGCCTAATGAAACAGATATTTTAAATAAAACTATAGTGATTTTTCTAAGTAGATAAAGGTAAGCAAATTGCATGAATGTAACAAGGAGGAAAAGTGATTCTGTGAAGAATAACACAAAATTAAATACCATGTTGCACTTTTTCTTTTATTCCTGTTTCCTTCTTTCCACCTGCCCGCCCCCCGTGTCATATTTTTCTTTGGACCAGAGAAAGGTGAAAAACTACAAGGGTAAGGAGGAAAAAACACACACACACACACACAAATAAATAAACAAAACTTGGGAAAGGGGAGCGAAACAGAAATTGAAATCAGTCTCAGGGACAGTGCAAAGATAAGAAGAATAAAGAGAAGGATGTACTAGAAATTCAGCTCAGTCTCATTATGTGGTTCAAGATACCTAGAAATATCTTACTAAGTTACAAGTGACCTTCAGGTGACCAAATCTAATAGAGATCTGTCAGTCCTCATCTTACCCAATATTTTAACACTACTTCACAGTTGAATATTCTGTCCTCTTTTTAAACTTTCTTCCCTTGGTTCTGGCTTTCAAAATTCTCTTATTCTTTTTCCTATCTTCTCAGCTATGTCTCAGTCTCATTTTTCAGCAAATTCAGAAGTTCAGAACTGTCCTGGGGGCTCCTTTCTTCTCACTCTATATAAACTCCTCAGCAGCAGTATCTATTCCCTGGCTTTAAATTTCCTGTCTGTGCCATATGCAAAGCTTCTTTCCTTTCCTTCTCTTCCCTTCCCTTCCCTTTTATCTCCCTTCCTTCCTTCCTTCCTTCCTTCCTTCCTTCCTTCCTTCCTTCCTTCCTTCCTATATTGGGAACTGAACCCAGGGTTTCACTGAGCGACATCCCAGCCCTTTTCATATTTTTATTTTGAGACAGGGTCTCACTAAGTTGCTAAGACAGGCTTTAGACTTGTAATCTCCTGCATCAGCCTCCCAAGTACTGGTATTATAGGCATGCACCACCATGCCCAGCTAAAATGCAAAGTTTCTTTCTCCTATCTCTCTTCTGAGCAACTCACTTGACACATTCACCTGGAAGTCTGATGGATATTTCTGGATCTTTCACTGCTGGTAGCAGGCCTTCCCTGGCCCCCGGGCCCAGCCCCCAGTTCCTTGTTCTGCATGTCAAAGTGGCCAGCTCACAGGGTCGTGATGCAGGCTTGCGGTTTCATGTTTATCTGCCTCAGACATATGTGCCTTTTTGGGAACATCTTGGCCTTCTCGGAGCTTCCTGATAAGGGACGGTCACGGTAACCCAAGAGTAGCAGGTGTTATTCCTCCCCTGCTTTGGCTAAATTTCCACTGCAGTTATAGAAAGTATATAAGGGAACAAACTTGGATAATAAAGCGGCACACATGCCTCCTCCTGGATGAAGAACCTTGGTGTCCTGTGAACTCTTTTAACCCCAACGTCTCTCGCCGGACTCGGTCCATTCGCCGGACGCGGCATTTCACCCCAATTGTGTTTCTCCTATCAATATCTGCATTTTGGTAAATAGTACCCATCCCAAAATGTAGGAGTTATCCACATTCAATCTGTCTCTGAACCTTATAAATTTTTCTACCCAAATGTTTTCTACCTATACCTTCACTTTGTCCCCATAGACACCAACCCATCTCACCAATTCTTCAAAAAAAGCTTTCCATTAACTCCACCACTTCTACTTACTCCATCCATCCTGCATTCTTCTCAGTGCAAGAGTAAATTATAAATTTGATTCTGCTTAGCAAATGCCTCATCAATAATGAATTTCCACTAAACTTAGTAGCAATCCCAGAGCCTTTGCAATCTGGCTTCCCTTTGGTCTTCTCCCCTGACCACACACCAGTGACAGGGCCTTTCACATATCAGGACTTGAAGTGTGCTTCTCTCTGCCTGGAATATTGTCCTTATAGGTGGATGAATGCATAAATATATGAAAGAATGTATGATTTGCCGATGGCTAAGAACAGTGGGAGGAATGCTGATGATCAAAAAAGCTGAAGTTGTATATCTCTGGAGTCCTATCACCACACTAATGTCTAGAATTTGACATTTCCTTTGGGGTCCATGTTGAATTTCCTGGAAAATTTAAGTATTTCCATTTTTATAGTAGAAAAAGTAGTATCTCTGAATTGAGTTAAAGCCTGATTTATTTTGCTATTATGGAAATAGAAAATTCATTGATAAATGTAAAAACTAATTATGATCCATTTACACATACGCATTTGGAAAGAGATACATATATAAGTTATCAGCAATTATCTCTGGAATTTGGAAAGTGTTTTGTTTGTGTTAATTTTTTATTTTTAGGTAACTAAGGTCTACAGTTTGCATTAGGGTTTACTTCTTTTGTGACATTTTATGGATTTTGACAAATATATAGTATTGTGCATCCATTACAGAATTACACTGAACAGTTTTACCATTCTACGTTTCCAGTGGAACATAGGAGTGGTGAGAGGGAACATTCTTGACTTGTTCCCAATCTTAGGGGAAAAGCAGCTAGTTCCTCACCACTGTGCAGGAGGTTGGCTGTCAGTTTTCTATAGATATTATTTATTGAATTAAGGAAGTTCCCCTATATTCCTAGTTTGCTGTGACTTTTTAAAAAATAAAGAATAGTTTTGGGGGTTGGAAGCATAGCTTGGTGGGACAGCACTTCCCTAGCATGCCTGAGGCCTTCAGTTGAATCCCAAGCACCAAAAAAAGAATGAGGAAAAAGTGTTGGATTTTGTCAATTTTTTTTCCTATGCCTATTTATCTGATCAGATGTTTTTTCTTCTTTAGCCTATTGCTGTAATGAATTGGCTTTCAAATGTTAAACCACCCTCGATACCCAAAGTAAATCTCACTTGATAATGGGGTATAATATAGATCTTTTTTATACATTCTTGCATTCCATTTACTAATATTGTGCTGAGGATTTCTGCATCTTTCTCATGGCAGAAACTGGTTTGTAGCTTTACTTTCTTGTCATGTCTTTAACTGGTTTTAATATTAAGATAATATTGGCCTCATAGAATGAGTTAGAAAGTGTTCTCTTCTTAATTTTCTTGGTGAGATTGTAGAGAATTTCTTCCTTAAACGTTTGTTACAACGGATCAGTGCCATCATCTGTACTCCATGTTTTCTGTATTGGAAGATTAATTACTGACTCAATTGTTTTCATAAACACAGCTTACACACAATCTGTTTCTCCTTCTATGGGTTTTGGCAGATTATGTTTTTCAAAGACGTGGTCTATTTTATCTAAGTAATGCACCATATTTATTTATTGTCTTTTATGCATATGAGGTTAGTGATGATTACTCTTTCATTTCTAATATTAACGATTTCTGTCTTCCCTTATTGGTTAGTCTGGCTAGAGATGTATCCATTTTATTGATCTTTTGAAAGAATCAGCTTTTTGGTTAATGGCTCTCTGTGGTTTTATTGTTTTCAGTTGCATTAATGTCTGTTCTAGTTTTACTTACACTTTTCTTCTGCTAACTGAAGGCTTATATTGCTCTTCTTAGTTTCCTAAAATAGAAACTTGGATGCTTGAATTTGGGAATTTTCTTCCTTTCTTAAAATGCATTCAATGCTATAAATTTCCCTCTGTGGGAAATACAGAAGGGAAATGTCAACTCCAAAATTAAAAAAAAAAAAAAAATCACATGAGTAGCGTTTATTGACCCAAGATACACTAGGCTTTAATGATCACCTTGCTCAAATCATACATAAGTATAGGTGTTTATGTGTTTGAGTAAGACAAAATCATCTTTAGCTATGTTGGTTTTTTGTTTGAGCTAATGACTAACACTAATTTCAAAGTTAGCTTTATAGAAACTAAAATAATTGACAGTGCACACATATCCACAGGGCTCTAATTTCCCTGAATATATTTGTACATTTTCTTTTGATTGCATCTAAAATCAATACCTCTCCAAACAGGGTTAACCCTGGGCAAAATTTGGATTTTTCATATAGTGTTTCCTGAAATAAAAGTATACCAAACAGCTCTGAAAATCAGCTAACACTAATCAATCCTGATTTATTTTCCCATTTGATTGGAGAAAGAGTAAACTTTAATTATAAAACACACTTCCAAGCTGTATAAATTGGGCATAATTTGTATAACCAAATCTATTATTCTCACTACAGTATCTCAAAGTGGCCAGATCTATACCTCAGAGAATCAGCCAGGACTCACTCAGAAAATAGAAATTACCACTCTGTCATGTATATCTAAAGAGAACAAATAAAAACATATTTAAATTAAAAAAGAAATAAAGAAATCACATTGCTGAGTGTCCTAAAGTCAACCCTAAACAATTCATATGAGTTCTATTAACTCCAGTAGAAAGACCCATTAGAAATTAACATAGGCTTATCCCCTTCCATGGGCAGAATTTCAGAAAATAAATACTTGTCATCTAAATATACTATTTGGCACAGTTGGTGCAAAGGGTCACAATGTGGAATATTCTAGTTAACAGACAGACTGAGTGTCTCTCATTTTTAAGACAATACTATGAGATAATGACACGGAACAATTATACAGATGATAGTCAATATGAGCCAGAAGATAAAATTGAAAGAGTGGTAATACTTGCCATAGATAAGACCAAATAAAATAGTTTATGTAGTTATGCTCCATGTACGTATAGTATGTCAAAATACATTCTAGTGTCATGTATAAATAAAAAAATAAAAAATAAAATAGCTCATGATAGCTTTGAAATAATAATATTGGCTTGGCCAAGGCAATGCTATTGTACAAAGAAATAAAATTTAATGGGTAGATGTAGTGAAGTCTTAGACTGAATTTAAACCCAGATATAGACAAGTGGGTGGACAGGCAGGGCAGGCCTTCCAGAAACTTATTCACATGGATAGTGTAGCAAAGTTGGCTGGTTGCTCTTTCATAGGTATTCTCCCCTCTTGCTTTGGATAATAATAATGATAATACAATAATAATAGTCGGGCATATGGCTGCACATGTGTCATTAAAGGTTATATTTCCCAGCCTCATTTAAAAGCAAATGTGGTCCTGTAATGACCAGTAGAATTTTTAAAAAGGACATTTGCAAATTTTGCAAGTGTCCTACAAAGCATGAATACCCTTTCCTGCATCTCTCTATTCTGCTTGGCATGATGTTTAGCTCTTGAGCCATCAGCTCAGGCTATGATGTAGTGAAGAGAAAGACTCATCATGGTGATACAGGGCAGCGAAATAGAAGGACCCTTGATTCCTGACTCTGCAGAATGCCTTACCAGCCCCAGATTACCTCCATCTGGATTTTCTCTCATTTAAACCATTGTTACTTTGGGGTTTCATTGATTCTAGTGATCAATTAATTATTTACCTAATCAATTAATCCTAATTGATGAAGAGAGCTGGAGTCCTTTGGTAATGAACTTGATCAAATGGACAAATGAGCAAGTCATAAGGCCACCGAGGTAGCAAGCTACAGATCTTTCTGAAACAGGACAGGCTGGTTGCTGTCATAGGCATTTACCTCCGGGTCAGCTCCCAAGCGCTCAATAGGTGAACTTTGTAGAAAGATTTGGGATGAAGTTTGTAAGACACACATAGGCACAAGACACCCTAATCACAGCCTTTCAAAATAGCACCTTAAGGAAGATGAGTTCCAAACAGATATTATGGATATTTGGCCCCTCAAGGGCACTGGGACACCAGGAGAGCCTCTGATAGAGCAGTGCGCAGTGGAAGAAAGAGTGTTCAGACACCATGTGGCAGCTGATGAGGGGCTCATCAGTCTTGGTCACTAAGGTCGAAGATAAAGTGACTTCTGGAGGTTGGGGAAAAGGTGGGCAGAAAATAATTTAGTGGTGCAGATTTTCATGTCCAACTCCAAGCTGGTCTTCACCAACCCAATTATTTGAAATTCTCCTTTTCATATGCTGAAAAACTGACTTTCAATAGAAAGAATTATTAATATGCTGATAAACAGAAATATATCTACTTCATTTATTCTATCCTAGATTCTTTCCCTGGTCCCTATCATTTAATTATAATTCCTGTTTTCTCTACTGAGGATGACAGTAGATTAATAGAAAGAATAAAGAGAAAAGACATGCCAAAACATAAGAGTTCAAGATCTGATTATTTTCTTTGTGTTTGATACAAATCACAAGCAAACCTTTTGTTTACCCAAACATATCATTCATTCAAACAGCTTCAATCTGATAATGCACTTGCTTGGCATGTGTGAGACTCTGTGTTCAAAAGGCCAGTACTACCAAAAAAAAAAAAAAAAAAAGCTTCAAATTGAAGATGCCATTTTATGCACATCCTTAATTTTTCCTCATATGAGTATAATTTCAGAGTACTTGGAATATGTAACCAAAATTAAAAGCTATAAGAAAAAAAGTCACAAGAAGAAAGAAAGAAGATGACATAATAAAGAGGTGTTTTGAAGTATCAACAAACACAGCAGAGAGAAGCAAGTTTCTACTCCTTGAAAATGAAACCAGTGTAAACCTGGATATTTTCTCTGAAAAACTCTGGAGCAACTACTTTAAAGCATTACCCAGCATTAGAACACTTCTTCCACATTGGGGTGATCCCAGGACTGATGTTCCATCTCACCAACCTCAGCCAATTAAAAGTATGGCACATGACCTTGGTTGGTGTATAACTGCTCTGCTCTTCTAATTTTCTACTGTGGCTGTGAATTCAGTAGTGATGCTATTCTTCAATGATACCACTGGAGGCCAGTCATGCTACAGTACGTTTTTCAGCCACACCCTATATTTTAAAACAAAACAAAAACCTGAAACTACACTTACAAAAACATTACTTTTTGACTAAACATGAATAAATGTACACAAATCTAACTTTTCTTTTCAAAATTCAACATAAGAATTCATTTTTTGCTGAGATGGAATCTGATTCTAACATTCCAATTAAATACCTCTATCAATCCCAAGATAACTGGATAGTTTTCTTAACTGTGGTGATAGCTTTATATTTTATACATATGTTAAAGCTTAGCAAATTACACATTACACTAATTATACTTTAAATACCTATGCCAATATATCTTATAAAAGCTACTAATAAAGGAAAGGGAACTGAAATCCACCAGTTTTATATACAAAAGCTATAAACTCCTCTTCATCATAGTAAATTCCTTCTGGCCCTCTAAGTGCTAGAAGTAATTATTTTGAATCTATAATCAAAGATCTCCCTTTAGATAAGTGTCCACACTTTTAAACCTTATTAAATGAACATGGTTCCCTTGAGACTGTCTCTTTTCTAATGACTTGAATCTTTGTCTCAGAGATATGTTGATTAGAAAGGTCTTTATTTATTTATGAATCTGATGCTTAAGCAAAATAGATACCCCTCCTTCTGAAGAAACTACTCATTCTTCCTTCCCTCTTCCTCCCTTTCTTCCTTTTTTCTTTTTAATCACAAACCTCCTTGGTGAAGATATGATTTGAAGACATATTTAAACAAGTGGGGCGGGGGAAGGGATGGCCTAATTTAATTTACATCCCTTCAATACCCAACTCAATTTAAATATTTATTCAATGTGTTGGCTCCATGTTCACTGAGAAAATTTATCATCACCAATTGAGAAAGAGAAATAAAAGCAGCAGTTAAAAGAGGATCCAAGAAGGTTTATTCATGTACAAAAGTTTCATAATACACTTCAGTCCAACATAAACACTGGCCAAGCTAATTAGGAATTGGGGACAGACTTCTAGGCAAAGAAGAATTCCAGAGACGGCCAAACACAAAGTTCTTGGTTATTATATAGTTGATATTTTGCTATAAATTCTACTACCAAAAATGGTAAGAAACAAATTTCAGCGACTTTTTAAGATGGAGAAATGGAAATTAGGGTGAAGTCACTATCTTTCATTCAGGAAAAATTTGTGGAGTTGCCTACAAGGAATCAGGCAGACACCCGGACAGAAAGGTGGCATAAAGAGACAATTGGTGCTTTAATAAATGTGTTGGCACCATCACATAATGAACAGATTTTCAAATAGGAAATTACTTCTTGTGGAAAAAATGAACTTGGGATTAGAAATGGGCAATTAGGGCATATGGTTGTGCTACAACAGTAATAATGTGAAAGATCTTCTGAAGCTTCTAAAAATACTCATTATAGTGCCACAAAAGAATTACCTGAGTACCCTACCACAAATTCTCATAAAGATAATGTATGCATAGTAATTGGTTATTACCATCGCTATAAATCTATGAAATACTACTATAAGCAATATAAAGCATTTTATATTCTCATATAATGGCCATGAAATCCAAAGGAGTTAAATGACAGACTCAAGGTCAAAAGAACTAAAACTAGTTTTTCCAAATTGCCACTCCAGTGTTTTTTCCACTAGGCTGTTTAACTTTGGGAAAATTTATCCCCAGTTACCTTTTCAATTTTTAAAAGCATATGTATATTTCTATATAAGAAGTTTTGGGAGAAATTCCTTACACCATTTGCCATGTAATCAGTAAGATAATATACAACACCAGGGAGACAATAACTAAAATAAGCACTGCAAGCATTTATTAATCATATACTATCTATAGATAATGTTCTATATACTTTACTACTTTATTTAACCTTACAATAATGAGATAGTTACTATCACCCTCCCCATTTCATAAGGAACTAAATGAAGATGGCATGAATCAGGTTGCTCAGAATCTACACACAATAAATGGCAAGGAATGGAGGAAAATAAGACAGAATAATAAGCAACTTATTTCAGGTTGCACAGCTAAATGCTGGCAGAATCCAATCACTCAGACTTCAACATGCATATAAATTAGCTATTGATGTAAATATAGTTTTTGCTTCTATAGATCCTGGGATTTGAGATTCTGCATTTCTTACAAGCTCCCAGGTGATGCCCAAGCCATTGGTCCATAAAGCCCTGGGCACTTGAATTAGCAGGGACTTATACTATTGTTCCTGCTTGCATATCTGTGAAGTTATTTCTCACTGTTTAATCCGCCTCAGGTTTTTCATGCTTCATTCTTTACAATCAGGAGTGAAGACAGTCGACACAGTGCTCAGTGCTGTGATGTATTATGCTGTTTTGTACAGTGTGTGGATTATAACTCTGTGGCCAGATGCCGTTCTAAGCAAACCCAAATATCCTCACCCTAATTTTCATCTTTGCACATTTTAAAAATAACTTTGCGAGCACACACTGGCTCGATTCAAACAGTCTCAGAAGAGAAGGGCAATTTCAAGTGGAAACACGTGATTTGATTTTATAAGGAAAATTCAGTTTCCACCAATTTTTCGCCTGGATTAATTTTCCTTTTATCTGACGTTATGATATCTTTGGATTAAGTTTCACACACAATTTCCCAAAAGCCCATTAAACTTTAACTCCTGCACATTCTTATAATGTCTGAAACAGACCTCTGAAATTTGGTGGCAACTGTGACATGTGTCTGAGAGATCCCAGACTGAGAGGTGGGGAGCCTGATGATTAAAAACAGACCTGGAAAAAAAAAAAAAAAAAAAAAAACAGACCTGGAAACAAAACTGCCACAAAACAAATCACCATTTTCTGAAAATTTAGACAGTTTCATTCCCTCTCTATGCCTCAATGTCTTCGTCTAAAATTGAGAATATCTATTTCATAGAGCTGGTACATAATAAATACTTGATAATACTGACTAGTATCATTAAAAGCTATTATTTCAATGATTTTCTGTGGTGTTTATCCACTCCCTTTTTGTTTTAGAAAGTAGAACTACAATCATTTGTGTTGTCTTTTAATTGACATCAAAATTGCCACTATTAGTGAAGAGAAAGAGGATGGGAGTGCGGATAGTAACAGAGGTGAGGATGATCAAAATGTTATTTGTATGTACAAATATTCCACAGTGAAATCACTATTCTGCATATTAATACGCACGAATAAAATAAAATATATATGCCTGCCATTGTATACAAACATGTTTATATGTCTGCAGCAAAAATATGAAAATGATAACTACATTTTGAGAAAAATTTAATAATGACAAACACCGCAGGACTCATATTTATAATAAAAAATACAAATCATAAAAATTGTGCCAACCCAAAACTTGATCAAAGGATTTGACTACTATTATTTAGTTTGGCTATGTGTTTGAATTCCAAATTCAAGGTAATCTGGAATTAAAATTATTTTTCTCCTTTCTTTGTACTCAACAACAGCATTGAGGGAAGTCAAAATTTCAGGCTGTGTTGGCCTCAATATCAATATGATGCTAAAGATGACTGATAAGCAGTATTTTTAAAACAGCAGGTACAATCTGTGCTAAAGTATTACTGCCAAAATCAGGTTTTATGATATGGTTCAAAGATGAGCAGAGTCTGTACCACTGCCATTCAGAGCTTGATTAGGAGGCAGATGGAACTGCACCCATCCTCCTGAGAATCTCCATCCTTTGTTACTGAAGTACCATTGATATGCCCAATAACAGTCCCCAAATGGTCTTTGATTATCAAACATGAAAGAGAAGTGTTTAGATTCTTTCAGCCACCATTCTATCATTGGCTCAGATTCAAATGCCTAATGCAGCAAAGCAGGTTATATAAATATGGGAAGTGAGGGTGATGGGGACCAGGTTGAACATGCTCCATCTAAAGAGGGAAAATTCTATTGCGCTTCAAACCATTATGTGCAAATGAGAATACTGGCCGAAAATTATCATATTCTTATAGAGAAGCTAGAATTTCAGACTTACACATCAAATCTTCTGAAAATAAATTTACAACTAATTCAGTGCGCTAAATAGAATATGCCTATGGTTTGGTTTAAGTATTTTCTAATCCCTGTGTTTCATGGTACAGGATGCAATTTGAATAGATATGCATACATAAAAACAACTCCAAATCAGAGCCAAACTCCACAAAAGAAAGCTTTTTATTCTTATGATGTCATCAATGACTAGAGCGATTTAAGAACAGATTGCTCAGGGTTGATTTTTAAGAACCTTTTCCTAAGAAGAGTCCTAAAGTCTCACCTCTCCCTTAAAAAAGAAATCTCAAGAGCATATCTGTTTTCTAGCTGTTTAGGTTTTCCATTTTAGAACTCATTTTAGCATACTGCAATAATTCCTGGAGATATCAAATGGAATTAGATTTTAGAAGGGGAAGGAGTTAAGAAGAAGGATGTATTATATAAAATGGTAGCTTATCAATAATTTAGGATTTTTATAAAAGCTATATTCAAGGGGTTAGGGTGTGGTTCAGTAGCAGAGCGCTTGCCTAGCATGTGTGATGCAATGGGTTCAATCCTTAGCACCACCTAACAAATAAAAAATAAAACATTCTGTCTACCTGCAAATACAAAGAAAAAAATTTTTAAAAAACTATATTCATGTCTTTTGAGTATAAGCTACTCAGCCATAAAGAAGAATGAAATTGTGGCATTTTCAGTAAATGGATAGAACTGGAGACTCTCATGCTAAGTAAAATAAGCCAGTCCCCCAAAAAACAAAATCCAAATGTTCTCTCTGATATGTGGATGCTAACAAAGGAGCGTGGGGAAGTTCAGAAGTTCACTGGGTTAGACAAAGGGGAATGAAGGGAAGGGAGAATGGATGGGAATAGGAAAGACAGTAAAATAAATTAGACATAATTTTCTAATGCTCATATATGAATACATGACCAGTGTAACTCCACATCATGTACAACCACAAGAATGGGATCAAAATTGGAATGGGTTGCACTCCATGTATATATAATATGTCAAATTATACTCTACTGTTATATATATCTAAAAACAACATTTTTTTTAAAGCTATGTTCAAGCTGGGCACATTGGTGCATGCCTGTAATCCCAGCAGCTCAGGAGGCTGAGGTGGGAGGACTGCAAGTTCAAAGCCAGTCTCAGCAAAAGTGAGGTATTAAGGAAGTCAATGAGACCCTGTCTCTAAATAGAAAAATACAAAATCAGGCTGGGGATGTGGCTCAGTGGTCAAGTGCCTCTGAGTTCAATACCCTGTACTCTCCCCACCAAAAAAGCTATATTCAAGGTTAGAATGATCTTTGTATGAGAGCATCTGACTCTACTACTACCTGCTGCCCACAGGGTGGAGACCTAGACTTCTTTCAAATGTTATTCATTGCTGAATTTTATACACACAAACAACAACAAAGCACATAATTTTTTTCTTAAAAATCACAGCTTAACTGATTTTCAGAAAACCGTTAATGTACAGAATTCTTTTGTGTGTACAGAAGAAAAAATAACATGTCTTATAAATTACAGATTGTTTCACCTTTTCATCTACTTTTACACATTTTTGGATAGCTCCTTTCAAAAATAAATCTTAGCATCTATAATATGTAATAGCACCTTAGATGATGAATTCCATGTCTATGTTTTTTGAAGCACCTTCATGCTCATTGTCTCATTTCAAACCATTATCTTCTTAACAATGGTAATGCAGGATAAAATTAGGAGACACATTTTACAGATTAAAGAATATAAAGCTTCATTTTTTAACATTCTTCAGTGGTTTGGTCATGATAGAAAATAATTCAATGTATTAAAATTTAAAGACAGGTCTGGGGCTGTAGCTCATTGATAGAGCACTTGCCTCGCAGATGTGAGGTGCTGAGTTCGATCCTCAGCACCACATAAAAATAAATTAATAAAGATATTTTTAAAAAGATGAATAGGCTTTAATAAAACTTAAAGACAGAAAAGATGAGTGACTGATTCCATAGGTCATCAGACATTTGCAGGCTTCCTGTCAAGGGGCAGGGTCCATTTCCCAATCATTGAGTCTGGGCTGGCCATGTCATTTCCTTCCACTGATAGAATGTGGTGAAGTGCCACTGTGGGTCTCTAGAGCCAGGGTCTTTGAATGTCAGCCTGAGACTGCCATGTAAGTAAGTCGATGAGGCCACTGTGAGAATGAAAATTGTCGTTTTAAACCATTAAGTGCTGAGGTGTTTGTTGTGCTGTGGCAATAACTGGAGCAGAACTATGGATCAGAAAGATCAAGTCCCAGCAGGGATGGAACTCGTGATAGGGAGAAGAGATGAGAGCAGGGACACTGGAGCCAGAAAGGTCTAGATTCCAGTTCAAAGGTCTAGAAATCCAGCTTCTATGAGGTCAGGTTACTCATCAGGAAAATACAGTGCTAATTATTCTCTGTGACAATTGTGGCATTCAAATGAACTGATGTGTAAAGGCCCCTATGTGGATAAATTATAGTTTCTGCCCAGCTCAGGTCATTTGACTTCTGTTTCACTGTTCTTCCTTTCTAAATAATATATCACAAAAGGATTAATATACCAAACTTTTCAAGCTTGGTTACATAAGACCCTTAAGCAATCAGACATGTGAAGTCAACTGTTGGTCAGGGAGGGCTCCACAAATCCCCACTTTATTTAGGTAACCACTTCCTCTTTAAAATTTTGTATGAATATAAGGGTGATGCTGATGTTTTGTCCACATGAACATGTCTATTCTAAAACATTAGTACCACCTGCCCAGCTGTCCCCTTGACCATCTACATGAACTATGAAGGTTTCCAACCACTAATAAAAGGCCCACTAATATAGCCAGAGAAGGACCTGAGAAAACTCCCAGAGATCCAACGACATCTCTGAGGGCGCTGCCTGCTCCTCTGCAGAACCCCAAAGCCCCAGGTTCCCATGGCAGTAATTCACCAGAGTACCTTTATTTTTAATGAAGAGCATCAAGGGACCACTGGCATTGCAATTTATCAGCCTTAAGCCAATAGAGTGGCTAACGTTCATGAGCTGATTTTGATTTCTTATAGAGAACTTAAGTTGTTCTCCTAGGAATTAGGAAAGCATCTCAATCTTCAAAAAAGGCCAATGAAATCAGTATGGAAATGAAATCTTTTGAGGCTCGCAGATTAAAACAACACATTGGGAAAACTTGTGTTCAGAATCTAGGATTTATTTATAATTCATTTGTAAAATTTCCAATTAGGATGTAAGATAATAAAGTGAATAAATTTTAAATAATAACAGTCATTCAAAATATTGAAAATCTGAAAAGTTATATTACATGAACACAAAAGTGGTCATCAAAATACATAACTATAACTCTAAAGCTTATAGAAAGTCAATAACTGTGAGGAAATTTGGAAAGCCTACTTGTTCTTAAAAAGTAAATAATTATTAAATAATATTGGCCTAACTTGGAGATTTGGGGTTTTATTCTGAAGACCTAAAAATTAAATTAGCCTAGAAATTCACCACTTATCTCCACTGAGAAAATGGATGAGCCATTTCCTTTCTATAAGATCCATTGTTAATCATTTTCCTTGCTTAAAAGAATGGCAAAAAAATAAAAATAAAAATAGCAGAGAAAACCAATAAGTTAAGTGCAATGAAAACTTCTGCAGAATAAATAACAAAGGGAAAACTATCTGAAATACTTTAATGTTTGAAAGATTTTAAAACTTGAAACCTTTAACAGTTTGATTCTAATTTATTTTCCACACTCACTTCCTCTAACTTTCAAACATGCATCTTTGATTTTTTTTTTACATCATATTAAACATTTTGCTTAACATATGCTAGGATGTTTCACAACTCCTTAACTTAGTCATGTGCTGCTCTCTCTGTTTGGGATATCCTTTCCTCCTGTTCTTTCCTTCCTGGAAAACCCTCTTCACCCCTCAAGTCCCACTTTAGCATCATTGCCTTGTTGAGGCAGGTAGTTCACTGTGCCCTACACTTTGTTCCTTTCTTTATAAAATCACCAAACCACAATTGGATGTAATTTTTTTGCAACATCTACATGTGCCTACTTCAATGCACACTTCTTGGAGTTGAAGGATGTCTTAGTCACCTCTGCATTTCTGTCACTCAACATTATACCTCTGGCCTCATCTCTGACCATTCTCCTCCTTACTCCCTGAACTCTAGACCTGCTAATCTTCTGGTTCCTCATCCAGCAGACCAAGCAAGTTCCCTTCTCAGGCACCATAATCTTGCTGCTCCTCTGACAGGGATGGACTTACTGTGCCCTCCAACCAAATATCGCCCACTCAGAGGAGGCTTCCCTAGTTTAAACAGTTGCCCCCACCCCCCAATCTTTGCTATGCTTTTTTCTTCATAACATTGAATCAATGCATTGCTACCTGACATGATCTACCGGTTGGTTTGTGTTAGCCGTCTAGACTCCTCTAAAATAGAAATGACCTAAATTCGGGACTTTGTTTCTTTCTCAAGTGTCTCAGCCTCTAGAATGAGGCAGCACAGAGTAGACACTTAATCAGCCTTTGATGGATAAATGAAAGATGGATATATGGAATAAATTGAATGGCAACTAAATGGAAATGTCTATGAGACTAGAACAGAAATATTGTTTTGAAAAAATAAATATCAAACCTCTTCAAATTTTTTGCTTAACTTTATTATATTTATTTTACAAAAAAATAAAGTTTTATCATACAAAAAGTGAGAACAAGAACAAAAAAGAAGAGTCTTGCAGCTGTAGCTACCTTTAATCAACTTCTGAAACAGTTATACTTTTAAAGTCAGCAAAGTCTATTCATGAACTTAGTAAAGCACAATGTTTCTTAAATGTGTTCTGGGGCAATTTTTAAATTTTTTTATTAGCTACACATGACATTACAATGATCTTGGCAATTCATACATTTGAATCATTGGGGTATAATTCTGGGGTAATTTTGATATTTATATTAAATATGTTATTGCTGTACAATATTGCGATCAATGACCAATAAATATATAATATTAGCTCAGCTTTTGGGGCATGTAAAAGGAAAAAAAATAGTTTGAATAGTTGTTTTTCTTTTAAAAAAACAAACTATGATTTTTATAGTTTGCAAATAAACTGACTTAAAGCATGCAGGTACTCAAAGCTATAAAAAGCCATTTCCTAGGTCCTCCATTTTTTCCATCACATCAAATGAACTGTTCTGATTAAGATCAGAATCTTAATAACTTGGCAGGAGAGGTCTTCCTTTCTCTAAATCTCTTAGGCTGGCATCAAGGTGTGTGGTGGTGGCTGCTCCCCACTGGGTTCCTAATAGCCAAGCACAGTCCTGCTGGGGCCATTATATAATTGGACATATCAAAGACTTATCTCTTAGACATACCTTCCTCAGGCCATTCTTTGATCTGTCAAATAGTCTTAGTATGCAAATTCACAATGAGTAACCATACTTCACTTCTAGGCAGGCAATAAATAATGCCAAAGAGAATTTTGAAAAAAAGAAAGAAAGAAAGAAAAAAGGACCTGCAGAAATATAAGTGCCAAAGAAATATATGAAGGATGAAGACCTATGTGAGAAGACTAGTCATATGCAATCACCATGGAAATAAAAACACAAAATCAGTAGGTCACAGTAGGTATGGGGACTAATATCATGAAGAATAGCCAGAAGTAGAACCAGGACAGAGTAAAGAGAAGGGTAAACTTTACAAATCAAGCATTATCTGTAGGTTGCAATGCATAAGGAAGCACAGAATAAGTTCCAGTTAACTATTAATCCAGACATACTACGTGCACACTATAGCACTTATATTTTATTTAGTTTTTTCTCTCCAATGTTTATGATTTTTCCATTAAGTGATTCTTTAAATTCCTTTTTGGAAGCCCAAATGTAAATATTGCATTGTAGTATTATTTAAGAATTTTAAGTCAAATATTAATAATGTAACAACATTTTGTATTTTACATTTTAAAAAGTAGTACATGTCCACTTGAACTCTTACTCATTCTCTCATTCATAGCTTCCATTCTCTCCTCACTTGAGGCTGTATACTCTACTTCTAGGTCCCAGGGGCTCCTATACACCCTTCCTCATGCCTTTATTGACTTTGAAAGGTTCTGCTTACTAGGTCTCTTCTCATAGGCCTGTGATCCTCTTGAGGAATAGGACTTTGTCATTTAACTCAGTACCAAACAACTCTTAGCAAGAGGTAGTGAATAAAGAGGTAAGAAGTAAACCATACTAAATGAAAGCATATTAAAGATTAGTGGAACAAAACTCTGAGTTCACTTAGAAATACATTATGAAGTCCCTGGGTTCATTTAGAGGTAGATTAAAGTACGGTTTTGATGGTTTGTGCCTTGTGGATTCTAAGAAAGAAAAAAAAAGCTTAATATCTGTCTACTTTTGGAATTCTACTCTATAAATATTTAAAAACCAATACACAAATTATGGCTGCACCAGCAAAAAGAATAAACCCAAATTGCTGATCTATTTCTTTAGACATCTTAGTCATTCATGTATCACCTGCAGCAGTGGTCATTGTTACAGATTGTACAAACTGAAAAATCTGAACTAATAACCCTTACCAGGATCTGGATATTAGCCATCACTGTGACTAATGAAAAAAAGAATATTATAGGATTTTAGTTCTCACTCATCTGACCTTTACCATCTAAAGGATTTTAAGCTAGTCATTAAAACACTGAGATTCTCATCTTCTTTGTCAAAAGAGGTGGCTAATAATATCTGCTCTATCTTTTCTAAAGGTCACTGAGGGGCTCAAGAGTCGTAAGGACTTAGAAGTACTTTGTAAAATACTGCAAGGCATAGCTATTCTTAAAAACAGACATGTAATTTAGCATCATAGAATGTTTATATTTCATAATAACTATAACAAGATGATGTATTGCATATAAATTTGAAGGAAAATGATTATCTTGTTCAGCAATTTCATTTGAGCAACCACAGAAAAAGGGAGTTTTAGCTCCTTACTTGAGAAGCATCACTAGAGGGAAAAAAGAAAAAAAAAAACAACTGTTTGGAGTTTCAGAAATTTAAGAAAATCTCCTTAATTGTTAACACAAGTTTCAACTTAATGATCTATATCTCCTCTACTTCTAAGGCAATACTTCTAAATTTATTCTACTTATGAATTTAATAGTATTTAGTTTCCATTTTTAAAAAGCCTTACTTTCAATACCATTACTGTGCAGAAAATTTTAGTTGCTACTTAAATATAACAATCACAGTCACTCTCTTCCCATAGTGGAGGTAGATAGCTATCCTCCAAACATCCAAGCTGTCCTTTACAGAGAAGTGCTATTTTTGAAAGTTGTACCTCCCATGAAAAGCCTCATTTTTCTGGTCCTTTTGCATTTGGCTTAACCATACAACAGGTTACAGAATATAAAGTAGAAGAGATGTACACCCCTTTCTGCTGGGCCTATAAAGTCTTCTGTACTGTCTTCTACATTTTCACTTACTCAATTAGCCAGCTGGATGTCCAATGGCAGGAAGACTTCAGAAGCTAAATGTTAGAAGAAGCAGAGCTCCTATCAAGCCTCAGCCTGAACCTCTAAATAACTAAATGAACCAGACCCTCCAACAATGGTATACCAAAAATACAAGAGCTTCACTCCTCATCCCACCATCATCTCATTAAACTTTATATGAGCAAAATTAAGCATCTTTTTTAAGTCATGACACTTCAGGCTAAAACACAACAGATGCTATTAGGCATAACTCAGATTATCTAAATTTTGCATACCAACTCAATATTCATTAGAAAGAGATTCTCAGAAAAAAATAATTCAAATGAATTAATTAAAAATACCAGATACATTTACTTGCAATTGGCTAGTTTTTTTTTAATAGGAGATTGAGATTTCATGTTGCCTAAGGAACAATGTTGCTATAAATCAACATATTTACATGTGATTTGAACTACTAGGCCCAAATGATTTTGATTAGTCCATAAGATGATATTGATTACATAGTGTGAGGAATAAATAGTAATTATCCTTTCCCACTTCTTATGCCCCTTAGTGGATTTGATCTGGTTTTTGTATCAGAAAAAGCAAGGAGTTGAGAAACAGATGCAACTCAATTATGCTCTATAGCTTGGAGGAAATAAAAAATTATGAAGACATAGATAGTCCTCTTCATATAAGGCCAAATATATACCAGGTAGTAATTCAGACTGCTTATATCAAGCTACCAGATACATTTGTATATTCATAAATGACTTTCAGACAGATTTGGTAGTTTTAAACAGGAACACTTTCACAAACAAGGCTCAACTTTGTATGGGAATTTTCATGATATTTTCTTCTTGAAAACATAACAATAAACACTATATATGTAAAATATAAAGGGGGGAATGGAAATAAATCACAAAACATTCTGCCTGTGATATTCACAAGATTATAAGTATTTGGTCAGAATATTTGAATCATGCTTTCACTTCTCAAACAATATTCTCACCTAAAGTTATTATCTACAGCAGAGAGATTTTATCATGATTAGCTATGTTAACCTAATTATTGAATAAATTAAAATATATAGCTGTCACTAAATCTGAAATAAATGATTCTGTAGAATTAAGAAGTAATACATTTTATACCAAATGAAGCTGAAATATTGTACATATTTATTGCACATGTATTTATTATATGCAAAATACTTATTAAGCATTTAGAATGGGATGCCTCTGCACTAATTTGGGGGAAAAATAGTGGTTAAGTAAAGCTAACTAAAATGAAGGTATAAGTTGCTTTATAAGGAACAAGATGGAAAAGTGTAGAATATAATGGTTGAGTTTACTTAATTATAAGTAGAAAAATGTCCCTAAAGAAATAATATGCAAGCTAAGTCTTGACAAATGTGTTGTCAGCTTTGATTATTAATAATGAGTACTTTACATCATCATTAAGAGCACCCATCACTTAAAACATAAAACTACTTGAAGCCCAAATCAACAACAAATACATATTTTCCACATGTAATATAGTAATTATTTCAAAGGAAGTTGATTCCTGTCTGATATGGTTTGAATGTATACACTAATGTATTGGATCAAGATAGTCAAATCAGTGATTAATTTATTTAATCACCAGTGCAATAGTGTTAAGAGGTAGGGCCTATGGAAGGTGATTACGTCATTTATAGATGAATCGTACTGATATGGGAATGGATTAGTTATTGCAAGAGTGGGCTTATAGAAGGGAATTTGGGTTCCGTTTACCAACTTGCCTTCTTGTTCTCACCCACTTTGCCTTTGTTCTTCCATCAGGATATGCTGCAGCAAGAAGGCCCTTACCAGATGTGCACCCCTCAACCAGGACTTCCTAGTGTCCAGAAATGTAAGAAACCTTTTTTTTTCTTTGTAAATTATCAGTCTATAGTATTCTGTTATAGTAACCCAACCCAGACTAGGACCCTATCCATGGGTTATACCATCTAAACGCTTTGATTCAAAAGCAGAACAAACTGAGATTCTGCTAAGGATAGTTGTCATGACAGCAAAAATTTCCCTAAGAATTGTAAATGATAATGAATTTTTCACAGTCAAAAATGGATCTTTCTATTATATATGCAGCTTCTCATACCTATATCACTATACAGTCCCAAATTTCATACTGCTAGGATCAAGATAGTTGAATTAGTGATTAATTCATATAAACAGAAGCCAGCCTTATTACTTGAAAGAAAATGCCCAGTCACTCTATCCAGGCCTCAAAGGCCATTAGGCTGGAATGGAATCATGCTCTCAAATAACTAAAGATCATTTAGAGGGGTACTTCCTTTCCAAATTAAAGGTCATTGATGTGCATAGGAGCCTCCCTATGCAGTTAATGCTGAGTTTTAAGATGCAAGGAGGTATTTGTTGACAGAAGTAGTCAAATATTAATAACAGGATTAAATAAAGAGGAGATAGTCTGAGTTATTGAAAACTATTATAGTTTTCTAAGGAAATTCAAATTCTATATAATGTACAAAATGATAAATTTCTGAAGGATGATAAGAATCATACAAATTTTCTAAATAATATCTTTAAAGAGCTTGAAAATAGTTTGTATTATTTTATAGAGTTGCATTCCCTCCCAAGTTTGTTTGTACTCTCAACACATTTCTGACTATTGGATTAACGTGGAGGTTTCCCCACTATCCCTAAAGGGCTTTTCTGTGTCTTTTTTCTCTCCCTCCCCATCTCTGCTGTGTTTTCTCTGAAGCATTCCTGGTTTCAACCTTTCTTCACACTTCCCTTGCCTTTCTGTCCTGGGGAGCCTGATTCCAAACCCAATTCTACAGAGACAAAGAAAAGTATAAGAAACAAACTTGATGGGTCAACTCCTCAAGAAACTGACAGGTAGCAAAATGCAGATTTAGGAAACCTAGTAAGGAGGCCAAGCAGAGATGAATGTAACAGTAGCAGAATTTTACCTTTTGCTGAAAGGTAAAATAGCCGTGTAGTATGTGCAGTGTATTAGCAATTCCGGGTTTACCTTCATGACATGAAACTGATCTTCTTGCAAAAGTTAGTCAATTACAACTTACAGTTGCATAAAAAGTGGACATGGCTCAATTTAGAAAATGAATGGTATTAGAATTTGAAGCTCATAGATAATAAAGTCTATATCCATCACACTGAACATATTCGTGAAGCTATGTAACAAGGAGGTCGACCAGACTATGCACTGGATAATGAAAGCTGTTTTCCCACCAATCAATTGAAAAGCCTTCCCAGAGCTTTTCTATACTATTATTCCTGATTTTTTAAAGTCTTCTAGTCATAAATCATCATCATCATAATAACAACAACAACACTAGAAAATACTACCATTAGAGGTTGACTGTGAAACAAGTTGAAACTATCACAGGTTGAAATTCTATCACAATTCCACTTCAATTAACCACACACAAGGACAAGAGGACTGATTTGCTATACAAGTCATCCTGGAACCAACTAACGTGGCACATCAATTGGTCTCTAAATTTACATCAAAGGGTCACAGCCTGGTTAGTTAGAATTGCATCCACCAGAATCAAAACACTAAGAATGTCAGGGCGGCAGGCAACTGGCTCTCCTCATTTAAATTAATAAACTCTTTATGTTTTCATCTTTGATTAGGTTTGATTACTTTTGTTTTATTGGATTTGGAGGGGAAAATACTAATAAGAGGAATAAGAGGAGGACCCAGATACAAGTGAAATGTTTATTTCTCCTGACCAGATTTCTTGCAATAATGACACAAGGATATAGGTAAATAAGAAGGAAAGCTGCAAAAGTAATAGAAAAAAAAAAGGTACAACTATTTTCAAGGTTACTCAAAAACATTAACACAAATAAGTAGTATGCTAAATAGTAACAAAACTAAGACATATGAGTTATGATTTCTATTCTCAAATAACATAAAATCTAGAGGAGAAAAACAAGCATTAAAAGTACAACCAGGCACAGTGGTGTATGCCTGTAATCCCAATGGCTGGGGAGTCTGAGGCAGGAGGATTGCAAGTCCAAGGCTAACCTCAGTAACTTAGTGAGAATTTATCTCAAAAAAAAATGGGGAGGGGTTGGCTAGGGATGTCAGCAATAGAAGTCCCTGGGTTCAATCTCAGCACTAAAAAAAAAGAAGAAAAGAATGAAAATAATAAGTGCAATTGAATGCTGTTGAAATTAGAACTCCAAGGAATAACTGGAAAGCAATTCTACCTGAGAGAATAGCTATAGCAATAGCCTCTAAGTACATGTGCAGAAGTAAGGAAGCAAAAAGCACTGAAAATTGCTTATAATTCAAGTACTTTAGCTCTTGAATTGAATTTGAAGAGGGACCTGGGACAAAAATCAAGCAACAATTGTATTCAGGAAATAATTGAGGTTGGCAGTATATCTGCAATGGAAGTACATAGAGATTTACTAGAGTCAAAAGAGAGCTGTGCTGAAAAGATACAAACTTGACTCTCTCACCTCTACCTGAGCTTTGGACCAGGAAATGTGAAGGAACCTTGACCAAAAGGTAGCAGGTTGGACCCTTGAGTTCTTGTGCAGTGTCTACATGTTTGCTGTGAGAATTTGAAAAGCAAGTCAAATTCTCTAGATTCTAATTACCAGTTCCCTTCCTCTTTCTTTTAAACATGTGGGTTACATAACAGACTATAATTTTTTTTTAATTTTTTAATATTTATTTTTTAGTTTTTGGCGGACACAACATCTTTGTTTGTATGTGGTGCTGAGGATCGAACCCGGGCCAGACGAGTGCGCTACCACTTGAGCCACATCCCCAGCCCAACAGACTATAATTTTTCATCTTTGAACAATCCCATAAAATCCTGTAGTTTGGAAAGTAGAAATCTCATTTGTACATAAAACATGAATTTTCGAAGAACTCAACTGGTCTGCATTATTTTTGTGTGAATGACTAACCTTCAAATATTCTATCACAATAGTTTCTGATAAGTGGTTAATTTTTCCTGTTTTTTTTTTTTTTTCAGTTTTGTTCAGAAAATTTTATGGATAAAGAGCAAAAAAGTGTGAGCTGCAGAGCAGCTTTGCAATCAGCTTACTTAGAAAATTTCAAATTTTTAAATCATGTGCTCAAGTTCATATACAAAATATTTCCTAGCCTCATTCTCCTGGTTTTTAAAACAATAATAATAGCATGTCATAGGACCAATGAGAGGAACCAAAGGGTTAAAGTATATAGACTATGTAACATAATGCCTGGCAGATTGGAGCTGTTTGGTGAATTGCAACTTGTACGTTTTTGTGATTTTTTTGCTCTTCTAGGTTGTAAGTATACAGAAAGCACTGAGAGATGCTTTCTTGTGTGTCACCAAGGCACCCAGCCTAGAAATCCTGCACTCATCTTTACATCCAACCCATACTGGGTGACTTCACCTCCAAAGTATTTCTTCAATTTTTCCTCCCATCCCTCATTACCAATTCCCTGGTTGAAGAAATCCTCATCTATCATCTGAATTATTACAGCTTCTTCACTTGTCTCCCAGCCTACAGGCCACATACCTGCCAAAGAAACTTTCCTGCATTACAATTATTACCATTATGTCCTCTCTGGATCAAAATTCTACTACTTACAGCATAATGTAGTATGCTGTAAAAACATGAGGACTACCCACATTTTTTAGTTCACCAGTCTGCAAGATGGAAAAACATCATAAAAATGATCTCATGAAGGAAACCAGGGAATGTTTTATCAGTAAAGTAGAAAGAGAATCAGAGCAGTGCACTACCTACTGTAAAAATACATCAATAACACCTTTCCTATTTCACAAAAGAACAGTGATCCATAAATTTAGCAATAAAATAGCTTAAGAAAACATGGCAGGAACCAGTGTTAACTCCACCTCATGTATAACCACAAAAATGGAAGTTATACTCCATGTATGTATACTATGTCAAGATGCATTCTACTCTCATTAATTAAAAAGAAAAATAAATTTTTTTAAAAAAAGGAAAAAGATAAGCTTACACCTAGATTTGTGTGTGTGTGTGTGTATGTGTGTGTGTGTGTGTGTGTGTGTGTGTGTGTGTGTGTGTGGTACTGGGGACTGAATTCAAGGCATCATAGATGCTAGGCAAAAACTCTACTGCTCAGACATCCCCAGTTCTTTTTAATTTTTTTTTTATTTTGAGACAGAATCTTGCTAATTTGCCCAGGCTGGCTTCAAACTTGGATCCTCCTGCCTCAGCTTCCTGAGTAGCTGGAATGACAGGCGTGTGCCATCGCGCCTAGCCACCTGGATATTTTTATAGGTGACAAGAAAAAGATAGTCTATCTTCCACAAAATGAATAGACTTTTTGAAGGCAAGGAAATAAGTACTAATAACTGTGAGAGTTAAGCTTCATTTTTGGAAAACTGAAATCTGTGTCACAGTCTATTCCTCTGACAGATTTTAACCCCAAATCACTTGTAATTTCCTACTTATTTTGCTGTTATCTCCCCAGCTACTCTGCTCCTATTGACCGGCAGCACCCAATATGCTGGTAGAATAATGTCATAAACAATCCTCAGCAACGCTGCCTTCTGGAAGTGCTGCTCCTGCCAATGACATCACAGCTTGTTAGCTCAATATGCCACTGGCATATGGGTTCACTTTAAGTGGTGATAATAAATAGTAACGGGCCTTCCAGTTACAGTCCACAATACAAAGTGGCATGAAGTTCAAAGGCAAGTTGTAGCAAGGCAAGGAAACCTCTGCTATTTTTTGTCTCTCTAGCATCATGATGCACTTGAAAAGGAAAAATCACATGGAAAATGTGAATATGATCATCTAACAATTAATATTTCAAACTTGTTTACTCGCCATGTTCTTACATACTTTACAGAAGATAATGAGAGAAAGCCATTAGGATTCCTATTTTAAAGATAACCTGACGTCCAATTGAGTTTCCCAAAGGCATCACCAAGTATGAGGGTTTGTCTTCACATTTTAGGTATTTAGCACGGGAGCAGAAGCAGAAGCACAGGAGCAGAAGCAGATAGGACCATCCAGGATGGTATCTTCCTTTACTGCAGGCTTATTCAAGATAAGG
Organism: Spermophilus citellus; assembly: GCF_964194105.1. Taxonomy (NCBI): domain Eukaryota; kingdom Metazoa; phylum Chordata; class Mammalia; order Rodentia; family Sciuridae; genus Spermophilus; species Spermophilus citellus. Next base: position 94,095,035 of record NC_138189.1, read on the forward strand.
GAGCAGGCCTGCTCTGGCAAAGACTGACTCGACTACTGTTCTGTGCAATAGCATGGGTGGCCAGCTGCTGGCTTTGACTCAGTTGCTAGTTGTAAAAAGTGAACAACATTTTCACAGAAGCAAAACCGAATGCAGGCTTCCTTGGGGACAGCTTAAGCTCAATGAATAGCTCCATTAGTTTCAGGTGGCAGATATGCAGAGGGTGCAGGCAGAACTCACAAAGGCACTGTTGCTTTCTGCCTTTACTAATTGGATCTCGGTTCTTTCAGTGATTACTGGTTGATAGGACTGGGCAGATGGCCCTTAAAATTGAATGGGACAGTTTTAAGGGACATTAAAGGTTCATTTTGTCCAACCACCTGTTCTTAAGCAAGACCACCCTTAAAACAACACAGATTTTTAAAGTTATGCTCCTTTAAAATTTTTACCTTCTGGAGCTGGGGTTATAACACAGTGGTAGACGCTTGCCTCGCACATGTGAGGCACTGGGTTTGATCCTCAGCACCCCATAAAAATAAATAAAGTAAAGGTATTGTGCCCATTTACAACTAAAAAATTTTTTTAATGTTTTTACCTGCTTATAAAAGTAACATAAGTTCACTGAAAAGATTTTGAACTATCCAGAAAATTATGAGCAAATTAAAATCACCTACAATTCAAGAATTCAGGTATGACCTGAACAAGTAATTTGTTTTGTTTTCTATCCAACTTTTAATATTTTTATTAATGTTTTAATCATTGTCAAAATTTTCTAATATTCTATTTTTTAACATAACATGGTGAAAATATTTCTGTGTACAATATTTTTTAAATATTAATTTAGCAGCAGTCAGTTAATTTAACTGGCTATTAATATGTCAAAATACATTTACTATGTTCCATCAGTTTAAGAGTTAGGTTCATTTTAATATCGATAAATAATCAATAGTATCATGTATCTACATAAGTCACTGTTAATGTTTCTGATTTTTTAAGACAAATTGACAGGGAATACTGGGTAAGGGAGTACTAAGATTTAATGACTTTAATACAATATAAATTGTTTTCAAGAAAGCACAAAGTGTGAGGGGCATACTTTATTCTCACTAATTTTGAATATCATTTTATATTATGTTTAACTTTGATAATCCAAAAATACCAAATACTTCAGAGATATTGTTTCCTTCTTCCTTTCTTCTTTTTTTCTTTAATGTTAAGTAGCTGAGGAAAAAACTCCCAGCACCCATAAAGTCTGATAATAATTATAGGTAATTTTTTATAAAAACTTCATAATTAGTTAGTGAATTTATTCTACAAAAATGTAACATGATCAATCAAATCTAATATATTGCATATGTCAACACTTAAAATGTAAAATCCTATAGTGAAGAAAACTATTTCTGATATCGCCTTCATAAAGCTTGCCTAATTAGATGGATAGATCAAGTTAAACAATAAGCTGATCATAGGGTTTTAGAAGGAAGTTATAAATTCCTAAAAGAATGTTAAATGAAAACTCCCGGGATGTTTGTTTCAATGAAGATTCCTAGGCTTTACCTCAAGTTTTTGAATTAGAATCTTTATGGGGTCTGGAATATTATTTATGAATGACATCCATAGTTATTCTACTATTACATTACAATTTGAGAAAGGCAGATTACTTTTCAATTAGGTATTTTAGCTTTTTTAATATTTATTTTTTTAGATGTAGTTGGATACAATACCTTTATTTATTTATTATTTTTATGTGGTGCTGGTATCCAACCCAGGGCCTTGCACATGCTAGGCGAGCGCTCTACCACTGAGCAACAACCCCAGCCTTGGTATTTTAGCTTTTGTTGCTAATATCACCTAAGGATGTTTAATCATACAACCAAATATGATATCATTTGAGAAAAGGAATGTTTTAATAATTATTTGCTAACAAACTGCCTTTTTAGTCAGGCATAGTAATGCACAACTGTAATTTCAGTAACTTGGGAGGCTGAGGCAGGAGCATAGTAAGTTCAAGGCCAGCCTCAGCAATTTAGTGAGATCCTCAGCAACTTAGCAAGACCTTGTCTCAAAACAAAAAAATTAAAAAGAACTGGGGATTAGCCCAATGTAAAGTGCCCCTGGTTTCAACTCACAATACCCAAAATCCAAAACACTGCAAAAGAAAAAATGCTAGAAATCTACACAATATACTGCCGTTTAGCAAAACTTTTCTGTATCATATTTTGCTATTTGTATAATTCACTCGAAGAGGTGAATAATGCCTAAACACCCAAGCTCAGATGTTTTCCCATGTGCCTCATGTTTCCTATGGCATCCACTAACTTTCCCAGGTCTATGTCTTTTTTCCCATCTGCCACATGTCTCCACAACCTGTGTGCAGCAGGATGGCAGAGATACAGAATGGATTTTCAGAGGTGATGCTGAGGACATTCATGAGAGGCACAGGAAATATTATCAAGGTCTAAAGTGAAAAGATGCTACCTTTTGGACATGGGGATTAGAACCAGATAGTAATGCTACCTAGCCAAAGTCACAAGAATTTACGTGTACTAATCACACACAAGTAAAATATTATACAGGGATATATAAATATATAAATAATATTATACAGGGATATATGACAGATATGAAGATATCTGATTTTAAAAGAACAGAGTAGAAATTTAATTTACTGAAATAAGTGAACTTTCTTGCATCCCTCAAATGATTGTAGCTCATAATGGAACAGCAATTTAGATGATAAAATAGTGCTTCCTGGGAAGCACTACTTTGGTGCTTATTAGAAAACTGTGTTAAAATGTAGATTCTGACTCCTAGGTGGGGGCAAGATTCTGCACTAGTGGCATTAGATGATACCTATGCTTCTGATCTGAGAACCACACACTCTGAATAACAAGGTACATTATTCAAACTATGTCTCCTCTATTATATTTGATGTTGGTATTTAAGAAGTCATATTTGGAGCTTGAGAAAAAAATTGTGGAGATATCACATTCCTTCATGAGTGTATTTTAAGACCTAGCTGAAATTACAAATCCATAACAATGCTTTAATGATGGGAATCAACCACTCGTCCTTTTCTCAAAAATCATTAGTTACCCAGTGTTCACATAGCTGACCCCATTTTTTCCCCATCCTGGCCATTGATCATCTTCCTAAGTGCCTATCTCTGCCAATTAAAACTTTACACATTTTGGACAAAGGGTGTAGCTCAGTGGTAGAGTACTTATCTAGCACGCATGAAGCCCAGGTTCAGTCCCCAGCAATGCAAAAAGAAAAAGAAAAAAAAGTATGCACATTTTTCCCAAGCATAGTGGCACACACCTGTATGTAATTCTAGCAACTGAAGATAAGTCAGGCAGGTCACAAATTGGAGGCTGGCCTGAGTAACTTAGTGAGACACTGTCTCAAAATAAAATTGAAAAGGTCTGGGGCTGTAGCTCAGTGGTAGTGTGCTTGTCTAATATGCTTGAGGTCCTAGCACAGGAAAAAAAAAGTTTACATGTTTAAAATCTGTTGAAATATAATTTCCTTCATGGAGTTGTTCCTAGCAGCCTAGATGAAAGGTACTTTTCATTCTTTTAAGGCCTCTTATTTTTTAAATAAATGATTAAAACACAGTATCCTTCATATATCTGCAGGGACCTGGGACCTGGCCCTATAAGAACTTTTCACTTCCTTTTATATGGGTTGTTCATTCTCAAATCTAATTGTACATATGCATATGAGAAGACATGAAAAAACACTGGGGCCACAGGACCCACTCCAAACCAATTAAATCAGAATTTCTGGGTGGTCAGAAAGTTGTTTGAAGTTCCCCTGGTGATGCTAATGTGCAGTCACAGTTAAGAATTACCATCTTAGATGGTACACTCCCCCAGGACTTGTAGTAGGTCTCATAATGGTACTCAACTCCATTAAATCATTTACTGAGGGTCTTGAACACAGTAGGTTGTTACTAAATTCACACTAAGTTGAACATTATAGTTTTCCATATTTGTACTCTGGGAAGAAAAGCAAAGCACATCAATCCAAATCTTCTATTCTTCACAACACATTCTGTAATGCCATATTGTCAATAACGTGCCAAGTCCTTTGTGTAAAAAAAAAAAAACTTTGAAACTGCTGATAATTTCCTCTGCCGTCCAATGTTCTCTCTGTAGATGAGGATTTTCCATAAGACTGGGTCCAATTTACTTTTCCTTTTTTTCAGAAAAGCACTTTTCTCCTCTCTAGTTGCATAGATATTACAAATCATTAATGGAATTTTCAGCAGCAAACATACTGGAAATAATCGGCTGGCATCCAAGGTAGGGCATACTTTTTGCTGCTGTCAAACAAAATTAATCACAGGCTTCCAGCATGCTGCGTACAGGCGGTCTGGGCACCATTGGAAGAGGTGTTTCCGTGGCATGACAGCCCTTGGTGATCAGCAGGAGAGCCAGGCTGTTTTCAGAAAGCACAGCTATGGGTTGCTTCTTTCCCTTCTTTTCTTTCTCCTTTTCAATTTCTAGGGGAGAATCTCCTGGCAATGCACCCAGGAGATATTCTTGCCATGGAAACAAGAGAGTGGGGTGTTTTAAAACCTGACTGTAGAAAAAATACCATTCTCCTTGCTTTGTTCTGCCTCTGACCTGTAATCTTCTGCAGAGGACTTGGGGGAACATTTCCATAATTAAGGCTGACGTCTGAGTCTCACCTGAACTACATAAAATATCCAGGTAACTGCTTCACCTGGCTGCACTATCCAGCTATATCTCTTCTCGTATTCTTCAGAATTGTTTAGTAGAGATATAAAGTGTAGATGTTCAATCAATAATAAGCAGTCCTTTACTTGTGAAAAATAAAATAAGTAACATTTATGTGCCAAGCATTGTGCAAAACTCCGAGAATTAAAAGACACAGTGCCAGTGACACAGTTGAGAAAATAGGCAGTTCTACCAGCAACACAATATAATGGTCATAAATTCCGTAATGGAGACCGTTTGAGTAGGGACACTCCTATCTCTATTAATTACAGCACCCAAAAAACCATCAAAGCATACTCTGGGTGGTAAAAAGGCAAGACAGGAAAAAAAAATTGTGAAGTAACTATTTTAAGAACAAGAACTAGTAGTACCAGACAGGTCACCCTGGTAATTTCTTTCACTTAGATTTTGGACAAGCATTGCAGAGACATTGCTATTGGCATAAAAATCCCACGACCTCCCCACACAACTCAGCTGAAGTGCTGACACCATGACCTCAAATATTAATCCTAAGAAAATAGTCTCAGACCCTTTCCAACTTTGAGAATATCTCATGATGGCTTTATCTGACCATCACACAGTACAACCTGGCAAGAAGATAGTAAACAGGCACCCAAACTTGCTATTGTTCAAAAAAGAGTTTTCCCCCAAGAATTCCCAACTGTGGATGCGGCTGAAGTTTGCCTATTTCTCTGTGGTAAAGTTTCTCACTACATGGCAGCCAGAAAGCAGAGAAAGAGGAAGGGTCCAGGGACAAAATATACCCTTTAAGGGCACACCTAGTGACCTTCTTGCTCCAATGAGGCCCTATCTACCTCCCGAAGTTTTCAACATCTTTCAAGAGTCATCTAAGCCATCAATCCATTAATGAGGATTAATCCATTGATGAGGTCAGAGCCCTCATGATCCAATCACCTCCCAACTCCCTACCTCTGAGTACTGTTGCATTGGGGACTAAGTTTCCAACACATGGGTTTTGAGGGGACATTGCAGATCCAAACTGTAACAGCATGTTATGTGACTTCTTATGTCTGAGACTGATTCATTCAGTCCTTCCTGAGAGGCCCCGTAAAGGGGATCTAGTTTGAACATGTAAAGATGGTTACAAAAGCCATGTTTTATGGGCTCTTTCCCATTCCAGGTCACCCTCAGGTAGTCACGGAGCTGGGGCTCCATTCTTCTTATGTATCAATAAGCAATGCCAAAGTGCTAGGGAGAAATATACAGACCTGGGCAGGATTTTAAATGCCAACTCAAGGTTCTTGCCCTTCTGTCTGCTCTCTCCAGCCCTACAGTGCTGATTTTATTCCAAACGGAGAAAGAGCAATGCTTACCACTATCTACACTTGGCCCAGATTATACAAATATTATGCAACTAAAAGGAGGCACAGGATTCTGCCAGAGTTGAAGACCGTGAATAGGGAAGAATAAGCATGTTAGCCAATCAAAGAGGAAGCTTAAGGAAAAGGTGGATTTGAGTCTAGGAAGAGAAACAAGATAGGCCTGCAAATCCTGCCTCATGTCCTGATCCAAGGAGGAAACCCCTACTGTGCATTTCTTTTTTTAAAAAAATTTTATTTATATATAACAGCGAAATGCATTACAATTCTTATTACATATATAGAACACAATTTTTCATATCGTTGGTTGTTTACATAGTATATTCATACCAATTTGTGTCTTCATACATGTTCTTTGGTAATAATGATCATCACATTCAAACACCATTAATTACCCCTACTGTGCATTTCTATAGCATTCTCTATTAATACTATAACCTTCACAGTGGTGCATTCAAAATGAAACTCTTCAGTCAGCCAACCGGGATTTGAAACAATGCTGTTATATCTGCCAATCTCACCCCTATCCTGACTGAAAAGGCATCAGGCCTAAGCTTCTGTCGTTTCCTATGCATTTAAGTTTTATTTCTAAATCAATGTGAGGCAATTAAGTTGTGTACAGAATATATTAGAAGCACTCATTATTTTAGGACTTTGGGATGGTTGTCATCTCAATTTAAAATGAACCCAGTCATATTCTTAGAGCTTTATCCTGTTTCTTCATTCTTTAAAAAAAAATCTAACTAGACATTCTTGGCTCATATGTTCTGTGGGGTGTGATAGTCTCCTTTATTTATCACCATTACTATCAACAAAAGTCAATGCTATGATGGGTCCTAAGAATTTACAAAGCAACTCAATATAAGCATGTCAAATGTCTCAGGGGCTTATTGCTTTGGGCAGAAAAGACCAAGGCAGACTGGGAAGTAAGTGATGTATACCATAAATTAATTAATAAGTTAATTCAAAAGGGAAGACACCCAGAAGAATGGAGTTGCTGGAACTGTGTTGGAAGACAATGCAATATAGTCTGACCAGCAGGAATGGCTACTATCCAGCAGAACAGTGTTCCATTGGCTGGTTTCAAAACTGTACTGATAAGACCTGCAGGACAAACCAATAGTCTATCTTCCAAACATATTTCTCTCCTGATTGGCACAAATCAGGAAATAAAAGTAAGTACATTTTTGTTTGGATTAAAACTCAGACTCACCATGTTCAATCAAAATTAGAAGAAAAACTTCAAAGATGGGACAATACATTTATACTGTAAATGATGCCAAGTAATCATGCACTTGGAGAATCACCACTATCTTTCTGATGCGGACCCAGTTTCATGAACTTTAATGATGGAGAGATTCTGTTTTCCACATTTTTATTGCCGGATTATAGTTGTGTGTAATGATGGAATTTGTTGTTACATATTCATTCATATACACAATATACAATATACCAATATAATTTGGCCAATATCACTCTCCAGCACTTCCTCCTCCCTCCCACCCTCCTACCCCTTGGGCTCTTTTCTTTACTGATCTCCCCTTGATTTTCATGAGATTCACCTTTACCTTTCTTTTCCCTTTTCCTCTCATATGACCCTTAACCTTTCATATTTGACTTATTTCACTTAACATGATGGTATCTAGTTGATTAAGAGATTTTTTTTTTAAAGATGAAGCAATAATGTTGGCATTCTAGGAACAGATTGCAGCAAAATATAAAAGAATAATGATCAGCTTTGTCTAGAAAGACAAGAAAACATACCAAGAAACAAGTAAAAGCAGCTACCTTCCCCATTTACATTTGGGGAACAGAAGATGTAGTCTCTGAGCAGAAAGGCATGGAAGAGGGTTAATGTGCCAGTTCCCTGCAGTGTCCACCCTGGATCAGGAACAAGAGAGACAAATGGTGTACAGACTGAAATGTGGACCGACCCTCTACACCTGGGTGAAATGACAGGTTGAACAGAACATCCCACAGGGCTTGGGGTGGATGGGCTAGATTTTTCTGATCAAGTGTTAACACAGGGGAGATGATAGCAATTTACAAAATGAGATAAAGCTATGCCTGGAAAATAAGATGAAAGAAGGAGATTCCTGAGACAAACACAGAGAAGAGAAACATTCAGCCACAGGGCTATATGTTAAATAGAGTCATGCTGTCCTTGGGGTAGGCCAGAGAGGAGTGGGGCTGAACTGTGGCCCTTAGGATGCTCAGGATCAGAAAGAACAATGAGGCACATGTGCTCCAAGGTTGACAAGAAACAGGATCCTTTCATGGAAAGTTGAGTATACATGATGCAATGTAGACACAGGCCTATTTAGTTTCATTTTTGTAGCAAAATACTCAGGTTAAGACAGGAAGCTAAGTCAAAAGCACCTGCACATTCTAGGCAAGTGCTCCACCACTGAGCTGCACTCCTGCCTCAGATGTAGTCTTTAGCTTTTAAGAGACTGCCTGCAATATGTAATCCTTATGAGCTCACACTGATCTTCCATGATGGCATTAATTCTCTCTTTCCCCAAAGCACACTTCCTTCTCTCCTGCCCTGCATGGGAAGTGTCGCCGTGGCTACATGTCGACTGCAGCCCACACTAGAGACCTGGAAGACAGCCTGCTCTAATTTGGCCGATTTGATGGTTCATGCCAATAAATTTTTAAATTCTGCTCTCCAGGTGGCAAGGCTGTCCTATAACAAACTGCCAGCTAATTAGGGCATAAATGTTCTTTTCTCCGCTCCTGCCTGACCTTGCTTGTTTTCTCCTCACGGCTTCCCTGCCCCAGCAGTCGTCTTTCACTCCTTGTTTTACAGTCTCTTCTGTGATCTGCTTACATCACTTATTACTTCCAGAACTTTTACCCCCCTTTCCAGCTCTCTGCATCTGTTCAGTCTGACATCTCTGACTTGGCTTTGTTACTTTTTATGTTTCCCTAATCCTAAAGTGGAAGTTTGTTATCTTTATTGTCTACAACTTTTTTATTCTCAGCCATGTCACTATAAACCCTGTAATACATACCATCATATAAGTCATTTCTGATTATTTTTTCTTTACCTTGATGTGATATCCAACTCTGTATCTGAAATCTGAAAAATATATTTAAGCGCAACACTTCACAGTTTACTAATTAATTACTGATATGGTATTCTATATTTTTCTTTGCTTTTCTTCCTACATTAAGCAGTTGAGACTTTCCAGAACTCTTCTATGGGACGTGAATTTGTGTAACACTCACAATACATTCAATAGTAGAAGAAAACAAGGGTAACATACAAGAAAAGATCCTCCAGGTACTTTCAGTGTGCAAACTACTTAAAAATAACCAAGGAAATATTCTTGTCGTAAATTGAGTTATCTCTTATAAGCAAAACATCTGGTATAGACATAATTAATTACCTTGATTTTTGTGTATCTTTCATTATGTAGGAGAAATTCACAAAAGAGGGCAAGAGAAGTTTAAAGATATTTATCTTGTAATTAGGCAATAATGATCTGTTGCAAAACTGTGGCTATCAACCTCACAACTTTCCAACACTCAGGGGAAGAGATGGAAAGTTTTAGTTTTCCTTGGGAATAGTTGCTCAAATGATTCCAGAAACTAGATAGATGTAGGAATGGAACACTGGCATTACTGACTGGCTCCAGAGTCACAATGATTGTGTGACGAAGAGAGAGCGGAGAGCAGGCTTGGTCCACGAGCAGAGAGAAACATGGCTGCTTAATTTCACCTTGGCCATGCAATCTGGAGGAACAGACAACCTTAGACTCATGCTTGGGGCCACAAGCATGGGTTGCAGCCTAAGGGGACTTGTTAGAATCTATGCCTGGTATTTATGTGTGGGGAAATCAGATCTGGGAGCAAAAAACAAGAACAACAACAAAAAAAAAAAAAAAAAAAAAAAAAAAAACTCATGTCTCTTTCCTAGTTCTCCTTAAGAGTTCTGTCTTCATTGTCTCCATCCTGAGTATCTTTTCTTAACTTTTCCTGTAACTCTAAATGTCATTCCAAAACTCTACCTCCACCTGTAGGAGATTTCATTACTTCCCATGATTTCGACCATACCTTGCTGATGATTCCTAAAACCATATTCATCCTGACCTTTTCTCCAAGTATCAAAATTCAAATGTTTGCCAGACTTTGGGGAAACCTCAAGGCTGACATGTGAACATCTGAATCCAGTTATCTTACCCTCTGTATCTGCTCCTACTTTACTATTAGCTCTGTCATTTGCTTGTACCACCAGCTACCAAATCACCAGGGCTGGACACCAAGGAATTATGTTTGAGTCATGCCTCTCCTTGACTCCATTTCATTTCCATGTCCACTCAGAGGCTTAATCAGACAAACTCCCCTTTATCTGTCTCCTCCTTTGCACCAACTGCTGTATCTTAGTGCATTCCTGTTTCATGTGTCCCCTGCACTATAGCTCCCTGAATAAAATCAGTCTCCACATTTTCCCATTCTCCAGTCTCCAAAATGACAGAAAACATAAATCTGGCCACATCACTCCATTTCTTAAAGGCTTTCAAAGTCCCCTCTTTGACTATCCAACATAAAATCCAAGCTCATCAACATGAGGTCCAATAAACTGACTCCTGCCTATGTCTTCAGACTTATTTCCCATATGTCCTGCTTACTTTTCACTTCATAATCCATTAACAGAAATTTTCATAGCTCTCACTATTACTAAACCCTAAGTATGTCACACATATTAACTTATGTATTTCTCACAGAAACCTTATTGTACAGGTTCTAAATTTTTTTTCATTTTTAATAGGTGAGGAAATCAAGGCAAAGAGAAGCTCAGTGACTTGTCCAAAGCTATATACCTGGCACTCGACAGAGCAGGTGGTCTAGCTGTGCTGTCCATGCTCCCCCAGGATATCTTTCTTCCGTGAGAGTGGCAGGTTTTCACTTTCCCTTGACACAGCTCATTCTCATCCTTCCGTCAGAAATGTTTCAGTTTGCACATCTGTGTGTGGCTCACACCAACTTATTCCTTAAAGCTCAATATGCTCCATAATATAGCTTGAGGAGTTCATGCCCTTCCTCCTAGGGGTCTCTTCCCCTTGCCCGTGCATGCTTCCTCACTGCAGTTATTTTCTAATACAATGATCACATATTTATGTGCTGGTATTCCTCCATAAACTATGAACTTCTTGAAACCTAGAATATTTCTCTCTCATTTTTTTTGTATCTGATGCAACATTCTGTCCAGCCATTAAAAATGATTTGCTAAATGTGTTAGGTGAAGAACTAATGAATATGTGGATGAATAAAGGGTACCCCACCAATAACAAAAGATAATTCCTAATAATACTACCAAAGGAGCTGAACTTCAGAGAGTGAGTCCAGTAGCTCCTGCAGTCATCCTGCAAAATCTGTAGGAGGCCTAAGTGCATGTGTGTATGAGGGCAAACTGAATCAAGGTAGAAAGGGACAAAAACTATAATATGCTCACACTATTAAATAAATCCAAGACCTTTATAAGCCTTATGGGTATTAATGGTATATTATTTCCTCATAATATTTTTATTTCAACTAATTTTTCAGTATGTTTTATAGTTCTAATTAAAGTAGGTCTTGAGGTCCCATAAAACACCTGAAACCAGGTAAAGCCCTCTAATTACACAGACACCAAAGTAGTGACTCCAGAAAGATAATCCTCCTTCTGCAAATCACAGCTGAACAAGAGTATTAGTTGGGAGCACCAGAAAGACAGGCACTTATGGAGTGATTGATTAGCACCTGCTGGGAAACTAGCTTTTATGTAACAACCTTGCAGGTGAAGAAAGTTCGATACATCAATTTGTAGTAGAAAGGAGTATTGTCTTCACTGTCAGACTGAACTAAGTGTCCTTTCTGCAGCAGATCAGGGGCATTTCTACAGAGGTACCTCTCTCAAAATCAACACTTGGATCTTCTCTAACGTTGCTAGGATTCAATTGCTCTTTAAGATGATCTCTAAGCTCTAGAAAGAGGACTGTTCTAGAAGTCATGTGACATGCCATCTAGGCCCATGATCGCCACTAACTGTATGTTATTTGTGCCAAGGTGCTTGACTACACTGGGTCTCAGTTTCTTTAGATAAAATAAGACAGATCTTGAGTTTTCAAGCTACATCCAGATCTAATGCTATGCTCTCAAAACTAATGTGAATCACACATTACAGTCACCTGCATGCATATACAAACACACACACACACATATGCACACTTGTGTGTGTGTATAGATAGATAGATAGATAGATAGATAGATAGATAGATAGATTTTGCAATAATCTGAATGTCATTACCTTATTATACATATAGAGTGGATGATGCTGGTATGCTTCTGTAGAATTTGAGAAGTGCTATATTAATTTAAATTTCAACCTTAATTAATTAATTAATTAATTAATTTTTTGGGTACTGAGAATTGAACCCAGGAGTGCTTAACCACTGAGCCACGTCTCCAGCCCTTTTTTATATTTTATGAGACAGGGTCTCCTTGAATTGCTTAGGGCCTCACTAAATTGCTGAGGCAGGCTTTGAACTCACTATCCTCCTGCCTCAGCCTCCTGAAGCCAGTAGGATTACAGGCATGCACTACAGATCAACTCTAAAATTTTTGTTAGAGGTTCTATGGATACACAAGAAAACTGTTATTTTGTGACTATGATCTCAAAGTCAAAGTTAAAATTTACTTCTCGAAGAGCCATCTGCAGCATAATGTACACAATAATTTGGATTTTTCTTTAAAAAAGGGGAGGTTAATACTAGGAGCAAAGTTACCACCACAAAAGGAGCTCCTGGAGTGGGGAGATAAGCTGGGCGGGCAGGTGGGAAGGAGGGCATTTCTGTTATGGGAAAAGTACAAGGTGGCATCAGGCAATACAGAATGCATAGCCCCTCCTCCTTAATCCCGGCCAAATCCTGCCGGGCACCACCTGCTGCTTTGTGTAGGCTCACACAACAATTGGCACCTGCATATGGGAAACACATTAAAACAGGCACAAAAACCCATCATCAGATAAGCCATACAGAGTATTCTTGTGGGAGCTTAGTCTACACAGAGAGATGATGAGGTAGGTGGAGGGATCTTTCTCTACTATTAGATTCAGGGCAAATTGTACTTACAGCAAACTCTAGAGGACATCAGATTCCTAAAAAATTAGAGAGGCAAAAACTAAAACATGTGATACTGACCTTTAATACCTATAAGCAATGAGTAATGTAACAAAACTGTATCACTAAAGTTTTCAAAGTCAACTTTCAATGGGAGCAAAGTCATTTGTACGTATCTCCTAAAGAAAACTGCCTTTGTGTGTTTATGGAAAAATCAAATTTCAGTTCGATGATTTAGGCCAACTCCTAAATAAAAAAACATTATCATAAAATTAGCTCTGTAGTGAGTTTTCCATAAATGTGGTGCCATTTGTGCCATCGAATGAAATAAAGAAGAAAAGCATTTTCCTGTTGAAATTTAAATAAAGCTAAATGTAGTTAGTTGAAAATCAGCAAGAATTTTATACACAGTCTACTAAAAATGCCCTGAGATTTGCTTTCCAGCTTCACTTCTATTTTCATACTGAGTTGTTTGATTATTTTAGAATTTAAAAATATACTTCTTTGAAACAAGATGTCGTTTTCTATAATTCAGCTCTTTGAAGTCCACATTTTCTATAAATTTCCAAGCATTCTTTAAATGAAGTATTTTTTTAAAAAAAAACCTACCTACAGCTGCCAGCAGATGAAAATAACCTGTTATTATTATCATGGATATATGTTACTCTTTTCCAGGTATTTTTGATCTTCTGTCTTCTCCCAACTAAGAAAATGGCCACACAAAATACATGAATGCTTTCTCATTGTGGCTAAAAGCAATTCTTTTTTTAACTGAGGATCGAGCCCAGGGGTGCTCTTTTATTTTTGAGACAGGTTCTTGCCAAGTTACTGAGACTGGCCTCATAATTGTGATTCTCCTGCATCAGCCTCCTGAGTTGCAATGTTCCACTGCACCCTGCTGAAAGCAGTTCTTTTTAAAATTGAAAAATGTTGTGAGTGTCTGTGTGTGTGTGTGTATTCACATCATTAAAGAAATACAAACTTTCTGGGTGTGGTTCATGCTTGAAATTCTAGCTACATGGGAAGTTGAAGCAGGACAATCTCTATTTCAAGGCCAGACTAGGCAATGTAGCAAGAATCTGTTTCAAAATTGAAAAAGGAGCTGAAGATATAGCTCAGTGGTATAGTGTTTGCCTAGTATATACGAGGCCCTGGATTCAATCCCCATTACTGCACATACATGCACCCCCCAACACACACACACACTACACACACACACACACACACACACACACACACACCATACACACACACACACACACACACACACACACACTGGCTAAAGAAAAAGGAATATAAACTTTGGCTAAATATAAGGTAGAAAATGAACTCAAGAAAGTACCACGGCCATGCTGACCTCTACATTTTCAAGTGAAATTTTTATTTAAATAATGACTATTATCAAAAAATATTTTCTTATTTGCCATGTTGGCTATAGTTATAAATTTGAGACTCTTCACTAAATGATAGTCAAATGCTCTCATTTAAAACATATGACCAATTCTGTGGTATCTTTTGTTGTTTTTAACAAAATCCAAAGTGAAATTTAGAATTTTAGATTCTACATAGAAATTATACTGTAGGACTAAAATTACTGATCAGCTATAACAGAGACACTTTCATCTGTCACCTAAATTGGGATTACCACTCACTTCCTCAAGGTCATTTGAGGGTCAACAGACATAATTGTGTGTTATCACATTAGTCCTCACTCAGAAAAATAATCAAATTAGTAATATAGAGAGAAAAGGCAAAATATAACCCCATTATTAAATACCAGTCATATAGCCTTGTAATTGTGGGACAATAATAAATGAATGTTTACTAAAAAACTGCCATTGTACACAAACAAGGAACCATTCTCATATCCAGTGAAACTTCAATATAATTGAAGACATAGTCATATCCATAGCAAATTAATCACCATGGTGATATAATTATTTGTATTAAAAATTTTCTTATTACTAAGCATGTACAAGGCCCTGCAGCATAGGAAAAAGAAAAGGAAAAACAAGAAAAAAAGGTTCTAAGAGGTCCATATTGCACCACACATTCTGTTTATTGAATTCAACACAACTCTTCAGTTCTGCAATTCCTCAAGTATATAATAATCTCTGCCTAAAATATGATTCCTCTGGATGTTAGAAAAGGTACACAAATAGCATATAAATAAACTATGAAAGAGTGTTAGGTATTCATATAGAAATGTTCAAAGAGCTATACAGCCAGAAAATACAAAGACTCTGAGATCTAAAGCTCATTGCTCATTGATCTTGAAATAAACCTGAGACCCCACTTCAAATAGCAAAAATTCTAAAATGCACAATAATATTACTTTTATTCTAAAGTATTAAACTAAAATATACAAACATGCCATTTGAATTACAGATTAGGCCATACTATGATTGTCTCCACATAACCTCTGACTCCTGAGTTGAGACATGAGATTGTTCTTAGAGGTCCTGACAGAAAAATAGCAAAATCTTCCCAGGGGAAAGAAGCCTGTTGAATATTTGGAAATTCAGTGTAAGGGTTCCAGATTAACTATTCTGCTTTCAGAAGATCTAAAACCTATACAGGACATGGCATTAAGTTTTTAGAGTGAGGGTAATTTATTGTAGAAACTTTCTATAGCAAAAATGATAATGAAGACACATCAACCTCTGGAGAAATATAAATGTGATTACAGCATTTATTTACTTATTTTTAATGTGGTACCAAGGTTGAACCCAAGGGCTCTCTACCAGTTCTCTTCCCATGTAGCTAGAATTTCAAAGTTTATATTCCTTTTTCTTTAGCCAATGTGTGTGTGTGTGTGTGTGTGTGTGTGTGTGTGTGTGCGCGCGTACAGGGTCTCATTAAGCTGCTCAAGATGCCCTCAAACTTGAGATCCTCCTGCCTCAGTCTCCCCAGTAGCTGGGATTACATGTCTATGTCACTATTCCAGGCCAATATTTTATTTTTTAAAACACCTAAAAGTTTATAAGCCATTTATAATAGTATAATATATAAAACTCAAAATAATACAAATATGTGTATTTATATATATATATATACATTTTCCAAATTCTTTATGTACAAATTCTTAATATTCAAAATGTAGTCTTTTTGTAGAGAAAAATTGAAAAAAAAAATCTTCCATTCAGCTGATTGTCTTCACATGTGGACGAATTAAAAAGTTTACCAAAAAAATCATCCCAACTAGGTACAATGGCACATGCCTAATTCTAGGAACTTGGGAGGTAAGATTACAAGCTCAAGGCCAGTCTTAGCAATTTAGAGAGACCCTAGGCAACTTAGCAACTGTCTCAAAATTAAAAATAAAAAGGACTGGGAATGTAGCTCAGTGGTAAAGCTCCCCTGGGTTCTATCCACAGCACCCACCACCTCCCACAAAAATCCCTTAAAAGTATTACTATGAAAAAGCAAATTCAGAAGAACTTCATTTTTCCATTGGATAAGGGCTAGTGGTTCAGAAAATTATTTCAACAATAGTTAGTTATCTGATCAAGGTATTCTGTCAGAGTGTAAATTCCCAAATCACACATGACCTGTTTTTGGTTCCAGAAATGCCTTTGGGAATCAAACATGGATGCCACTCAAGGTCATCCATTCCCCCTACACATTAGAAAAATAGTTTAAAGTGCACCTCCCTACATGGGCCAGGAGACAAATGCCTGATTGCCCCCATGTAATAGGCCAATCATTCCCACTGATTCTTTTAACATCTGGAAAGAGGTTCCTGCTGTGTAATGAGATTATGGAGCACATGATAGATTAGTGACCTTTTGAATTAGGACAAGCAACATGAACTCACTAACAAATACCCCCTTACCCGGGAGAAGATATGTTATGAGTATCAGCCATTTGACAAAAATAGTTGAGGTACACATGGAAATAACAAAATATAAAGCATCATTCATCAGTGTCCCACTGCTAAGTCTGAGAATTCATATCTGACTTCAGTGTTCTGAAAGCATCTAATAAATTCAGTCAACAGTTATATTAAAAACATTTTCCTATTCAGATTTATACTTCTGTTTTGACTAGAGTTAAATAAACAAGTAAATAGTTTTTTATATTCACTGCCCAATCAGTGATGGGGTGTAATGGGTTGGGGACATAAAGAAAATCCCTATTTGTTCATTCTTAGGCCTATTTCAATTGTGTAAAATATTGTTGCATTCACATGTGTGAGGAGGGGTGGCTTGGAGATGGGCAGTGCAGTTTTACCTGGGATAAGAGCCACTATACAGGGAGTAACCGAAAAAGATGGCAGCGGGAAGTGAGTATGCCGCTCCGCGCTCCGCGCCGCCATGCCCGCAGCATATGTTGCCGCGTCTTAAAAGAAGAAGTAAAGATCATTAAAGGAGATCTGTCGACAAAGACTCAGCACCGTGTCAAGAAAGGGGCCTAAGTGGAGTGAATCCGCCACGACTCCAGCCAAGGTGGAGTGAGTCCATCACGACCTCAGCGCGAGCAGTAAGGCTGCAGCCCCCGAGCTGCCCGGCTCCCTCGGCCCCTTCTCCTTCTCCTCTCCGCCTTTCCGCTTTGCTTCTCCCCCGCTGTCTCTCCTCCCACGCTGTCTCTCCTCCCACGCTCACTCCCTAAATCTAGATCTCAATTTCTTTCCCCCGCCCCACCCGCTCTCTCACGTGCCCAGTACCCGGCCCGCGCGGGCCCCGAGGCGCTGCCTCCCCTCCCCCAGCCTGCACCCCCTCCCTGGGGGTCCCGAAGGCCACAGCTGGGCCGCCGCTGCCGCCGCCGCCACCGCCACCGCTTCCTGCGGAGCACCTTAGAGCAGACTCTTCACCGCGCGAGTGAGCTGCCGAGTAAAATGGAACAGCTGATAAGATGAGTGACAATTTAAAATCTAAGTGATCCAACATGGCAGCGGATGTGGAGAGATCAAGTCTCTAACCCCTTCAGCTGCGCGGGCATAGGGAGAAGTAAACTGTCAAAATACTGTTCTCTCAGGACCACTAGGCACTACTGAGCTGAAGGGGATCCTGGGCGAACAGTATGCCCTTCTCAGAACACACCAAGCCTGGATTGGCTGCATTCTAGCTCCAGTTCGCCTGCTTCTCGTGACTCAGCACTAATGATCCCGCTGAAATAACTAGTCGGCCCACCTGAACTCACAGAGGTAAAAGCCAACTGAGCACGATAGCCAGACCCAGGGAATCAGGAGTGACATGAGACTAGCAGCGCAGAACTCCTGGATATCGCTCCCACCAGGGCTGACAACAGAGGTCCCTTGCACCAGCTACGAGGGGAGTTGCTACCTGAGGGCAAACAAATTCGCTGGGGGTCCTCAGCCCCAAGCCCTACAAACTTAGGGTCTGAGGGAGGCAAACAGAAAGGGTGTGCCCAGGCATCCATAAAAACAGGGCTCCCAGGAGCAGCAGACCCGGCGTGTAGCCACTATTGTGGGAAGCGTCACAGGTGAGCGGGGCCTGGCTTGAGGAACCACAAGAGAAGGCCCTAGGCACTCAGGATTGGAGACCCGCACAGTCTGGGAAGAAGAGCTGAGGCACAGTGATTGGTTCCCACCTATCAAGAAGAGAAGCCTGGCCCAGTGGGCATAGCTCCACCTACTGGAAGAGAAGTTAATCGAGCTCTATGACTGCATTTATTATTATTATTTTTTTAATGATTATTATTAGTATTTTTTATTTTATTTTCACTTTTTGTTATTGATGTTGTTGTTCTTTAAATTTCTTATTAATGGTATCAATTTTTTTAATTCTTTTTATTCTATTATTATTACTATTATTTTTTAAACTTCAATTTCCATTTTTTTATTATCATTATAATTTTTTTTTTGGTTTTAAATTTTTATTTTTTCGTTTTTTCTTTCTTTCTTTTCACTTTTTTTCTTTTGTCTTTTCATTTCTTTTCAATTTTCTTATTCCCCCTTTCTTGAATTCTACCTGCCTACACTCATTCTCTTTAGTGACTTCTTCCCTTCCCTTCTAATATCTCTCCTCCCAAGCATCAAATAAATTTACAAGAGTAAACAGTAACTCAGCAGTCAAACAGAACAAGAAGTAACATGAGCATAAAAAAGTAAGGAAGAAAAGGAGTACAAACAATGAAGGACAGCCTAAATATTCAGGAGGACCTAGAGTCATCAGAAAAATGGCCATATAAAGAACTCAAGGAACACCTTAGACAGATGGAAAGGAACCTTAAAGATCACATTGAAAATGAATTACATAAACAGATAAAAGAAGAAGTTAAGCATCTTTATCAGGAGATAGAGAGTGTAAAAAATAATCAAACAATAATTCTAGAAATGAAAGAAATGATAAACCAAATTAAAAACTCAATTGAGAGTATCACTAACAGAGTGGAGCAAGTAGAAGCCAGAACGTCAGATAATGAAGACAAAATATATCATCTTGAAAAGAGTCTAGCCAACTCAGAAAGGCTGGTAAAAAATCACGAGAAAAACATCCAAGAGTTATGGGATAACATAAAAAAACCAAACTTACCAGTCATCGGGATAGAGGAAGGCACAGAGATTCATACCAAGGGAATGAGTAACCTGTTGAATGAAATAATTACAGAAAACTTTCCAGAAATAAAAAAGGAAACAGATATACAAATTGTAGATGCATACAGGACACCGAGCACACAAAATCACAGTAGACCGATGCCAAGACACATTGTTATGAAGATATCCAATATACAGAACAAAGAGAAAATATTAAAAGCTACAAGAGAAAAGAGGCAGATTACATTTAGAGGTAAACCAATAAGGTTAACAACGGATTTTTCATCACTGATGCTGAAAGCGAGAAGATCCTAGAACAACGTATTTCAAACACTGAAAGACAATGGATGCCAACCAAGAATTCTGTATCCAGCAAAATTAAGCTTCAGGTACGACAACGAAATAAAAATCTTTCCTGATAAACAAAAGCTAAAAGAATTTGTAGCCAGAAAACCAGCATTGCAAAGCGTCTTGAGCAAAACACTACATGAGGAAGAAACGAAAAACAATAACCAAAACCATCAGTGGGAAGTGCCTCCGTAAAGACAGAGGACAGGGGGAAAGCTAATCATGGAGAAACAAACTAAATTAGAAAAAAACAACACATAAATAATCAAACATGGCAGGAAGTACAAACCATATATCAATAGTAACTCTAAACGTTAATGGCTTAAACTCTCCAATAAAGCGACATAGGCTGGTATCATGGATTAAAAAAACAAATCCAACAATATGCTGCCTCCAGGAGACGCATCTGATTGGAAAAGACATACACAGGCTCAAGGTAAAAGGTTGGGAAAAAATATACCACGCACACGGTCCTCATAAGCAATCAGGGGTGGCCATTCTCATATCGAATAAAATCGACTTCAAGACTAAGTTAACCAAAAGGGATAAGGAAGGACATTATATACTGTTAAAAGGAACCATTCACCAACAAGACATAACAATTATCAATATTTATGCACCAAATAATGGTGCTGCAACATTCATAAAACAAACTTTCCTCAAGTTCAAGAATCAAATAGACCACAACACAATAATCATGGGTGACTTCAACACACCTCTCTCACCATTGGACAGATCCTCCAAACAAAAGTTGAATAAAAAAACTATTGACCTCAATATCACAATCAATAACCTAGACTTAACTGACATATATAGAATATATCAACCATCATCAAGTGGATATACTTTTTTCTCAGCAGCACATGGATCCTTCTCAAAAATAGACCATATATTATGCCATAGGGCAACCCTCAGTAAATATAAAGGGATGGAGATAATACCATGCATTTTATCAGATCATAATGGAATGAAACTGGAAATCAATGATAAAAGAAGGAAGGAAAAATCCTACATCACATGGAAAATGAACAATACGTTACTGAATGATCAATGGGTTACAGAAGACATAAAGGAGGAAATCAAAAAATTCTTAGAGATAAATGAAAATACAGACACAACATATTGGAATCTATGGGACACAATGAAAGCAGTTTTAAGAGGGAAATTCATCACCTGGAGGTCATTCCTCAAAAAAAGGAAAAACCAACTAATAAATGAGCTCACACTTCATCTCAAAGCCCTAGAAAAGGAAGAGCAAAACAACAGCAAATGTAGCAGAAGGCAAGAAATCATTAAAATCAGAGCGGAAATCAAAGAAATTGAAACAAAAGAAATTATTGAAAAAATTAACAAAACAAAAACTTGGTTCTTTGAAAAAATAAACAAGATCGACAGACCCTTAGCCATGCTAACGAAGAGAAGAAGAGAGAGAACTCAAATTACTAACATACGAGATGAAAAATTGGGGGTTCATAACCCACTTCAATCTAATGTATGAAATATGATATGTCAAGAGCTTTGTAATGTTGTGAACAACCAATAAAAAAAAAAGGCATTATCACAACAGATGCTACAGAAATACAGAAGACAATTAGAAATTACTTTGAAAACCTATATTCCAATAAAATAGAAGATAGTGAAGACATTGATAAATTTCATAGGTCATATGATTTGCCCAGACTGAGTCAGGAGGATACACACAATTTGAACAGACCAATATCAATGGATGAAATAGAAGAAGCAATCAAAAGACTACCAACCAAGAAAAGCCCAGGACTGGATGGGTACACAGCGGAGTTTTACAAAACCTTTAAAGAAGAATTAATACCAATACTTTTCAAGTTATTTCAGGAAATAGAAAAAGAGGGAGCTCTTCCAAATTCATTCTATGAGGCCAACAGCACCCTGATTCCGAAACCAGACAAAGACACCTCAAAGAAAGAAAACTACAGACCAATATCTCTGATGAACCTAGATGCAAAAATCCTCAATAAAATTCTGGCGAATCGGATACAAAGGCACATCAAAAAAATTGTGCACCATGATCAAGTAGGATTCATCCCTGGGATGCAAGGATGGTTCAATATACGGAAATCAATAAATGTTATTCACCACATCAATAGACTTAAAGATAAGAACCATATGATCATCTCGATGGACGCAGAAAAAGCATTTGACAAAGTATAGCATCCCTTTATGTTCAAAACATTAGAAAAACTAGGGATAACAGGAACTTACCTCGACATTGTAAAAGCTATCTATGCTAAGCCTCAGGCTAGCATCATTCTGAATGGAGAAAAATTGAAGGCATTCCCTCTAAAAGCTGGAACAAGACAGGGATGCCCCCTATCACCACTTCTATTCAATATAGTTCCCGAAACACTGGCCAGAGCAATTAGACAGACGAAAGAAATTAAAGGCATAAAAATAGGAAAAGAAGAACTTAAATTATCACTCTTTGCAGATGACAGGATTCTATACCTAGAAGACCCAAAAGGGTCTACAAAAAAACTACTAGAACTAATAAATGAATTCAGCAAAGTGGCAGGATATAAAATCAACACACATAAATCAAAGGCATTTCTGTATATCAGCGACAAAACTTCTGAAACGGAAATGAGGAAAACCACTCCATTCACAATATCCTCAAAAAAAAAAAAAATACTTGGGAATCAACCTAACAAAAGAGGTGAAAGACCTATACACTGAAAACTACAGAACCCTAAAGAGAGAAATAGAAGAGGATCTTAGAAGATGGAAAAATATACCTTGTTCATGGATAGGCAGAACTAACATTATCAAAATGGCGATATTACCAAAAGTTCTCTATAGGTTTAATGCAATGCCAATCAAAATCCCAATGGCATTTCTTGTAGAAATAGATAAAGCAATCATGAAATTCATATGGAAAAATAAAAGACCCAGAATAGCAAAAACAATTCTAAGCAGGAAGTGTGAATCAGGTGGTATAGCAATACCAGATTTCAAACTATATTACAGAGCAATAGTGACAAAAACAGCATGATACTGGCACCAAAACAGGCGGGTGAACCAATGGTACAGAATAGAGGACACAGAGACTAATCCACAAAGTTACAACTATCTTATATTTGATAAAGGAGCTAAAAACATGCAATGGAGGAAGGATAGCATCTTCAACAAATGGTGTTGGGAAAACTGGAAATCCATATGCAACAAAATGAAACTGAATCCCCTCCTCTCGCCATGCACAAAAGTCAACTCAAAGTGGATCAAGGAGCTAGATATCAAATCAGAGACTCTCTGTCTGATAGAAGAAAAAGTTGGCTCCGATCTACATATTGTGGGGTCGGGCTCCAAATTCCTTAATAGGACACCCATAGCACAAGAGTTAATAACAAGAATCAACAAATGGGACTTTCTTAAACTAAAAAGTTTTTTCTCAGCAAGAGAAACAATAAGAGAGGTAAATAGAGAGCCTACATCCTGGGAACAAATTTTTACTCCTCACACTTCAGATAGAGCCGTAATATCCAGAGTATATAAAGAACTCAAAAAATTAGACAATAAGAAAACAAATAACCCAATCAACAAATGGGCCAAGGACATGAACAAACACTTCACAGAGGAGGACATACAATCAATCAACAAGTACATGAAAAAATGCTCACCATCTCTAGCAGTCAGAGAAATGCAAATCAAAACCACCCTAAGATACCACCTCACCCCAGTAAGATTGGCAGCCATAATGAAGTCAGACAACAATGAGTGCTGGTGAGGATGTGGAGAAAAGGGTACTCTTGTACACTGCTGGTGGGACTGCAAATTGGTGCAGCCAATTTGGAAAGCAGTATGGAGATTCCTGGGAAACCTGGGAATGGAAGCACCATTTGACCCAGCTATTGCCCTTCTTGGACTATTCCCTGAAGACCTTAAAAGAGCACACTACAGGGATACTGCCACATCGATGTTCATAGCAGCACAATTCACAATTGCTAGACTGTTGAATCAACCCAGATGCCCTTCAATAGATGAATGGATAAAAAAATGTGGCATCTATACACCATGGAGTATTACGCAGCACTAAAAAAATGACAAAATCACGGAATTTGCAGGGAAATGGATGGCACTAGAGCTGATTATGCTCAGTGAAGCTAGCCAATCCCTAAAAAACAAATACCAAATGTCTTCTTTGATATAATGAGAGCAACTAAGAACAGAGCAGGGAGGAAGAGCAGGAAGAAAAGATTAACATTAAACAGAGACATGAGGTGGGAGGGAAAGGGAGAAAAAAGGGAAATTGCATGGAAATGGAGGGAGACCCTCATTGTTATACAAAATTACATATAAGAGGTTGTGAGGGGAATGGGATAACAAACATGGAGGGAAATGAATTACAGTAGATGGGGTAGAGAGAGAAGATGGGAGGGGAGGGGAGGGGGGATAGTAGAGGATAGGAAAGGTAGCAGAATACAACAATTACTAATAGGGCATTATGTAAAATTGTGGATGTGTAACCGATGTGATTCTGCAATCTGTATTTGGGGTAAAAATGGGAGTTCATAACCCACTTGATTCTAATGTTTGAAATATGATATGTCAAGAGCTTTGTAATGTTGTGAACAACCAATAAAAAAAAAAAGAGCCACTATACATCGTTGAGTAGCTCTGTGGATTCAATCAGGAAAGTTTTTAACCCCTGTAGACATTTGTATCCTCATCTTGAATATGGTGATAATATAATGCCTACACATCACATTATTGTGCACATAAAATTAAATAATCTATGTAGAACCCAGCACAATGACCAGCATAAGTATATACTAAGCTCTCAGTGCTTATTACAGTTTATTATTATTATTATTATTATTATTATTATTATTATTGAAAAATGCTATTCCCATGGAGTGAACTATTTTTCCTAATAAAGAATTGTTTATCATAAATTTTTCAGGTTACTGAACAAAACCTAATGTATTTCAAGAAGCTTAAGTGAAGTACCTTTGTCACAAAGCTGTAGAGGGCCTCCATTTTACTTTCATCTTAGTGGTATTGTTGCTTCTTACATGGCCCTTCTAAAAATGACCAGAACTCCTTCTCACATAAATGGGTCAACAGATTATTAGTTTTTTGAAAGTGTTTATTCCGATGATACAGTTGGGTCTGAGCTCATCTAGCAGTGGTCCTCTGTGTTGTCTCACTTAAGTCAGCTACTGTGAAGTTAAGAATGAAGTCCATGACTTGGAGATGAAATGAAGACAATGGGCTTTTATGGAATAGTGATGCTAGATTAGTACAATGCCCTTAATAGCTGAGCAAGTCAGACCAAAACCCTATCACCACTCATCCCCAAACCTCACTATGTGGACTTATTCTGCATCTCAATGCTTAGTAAATAATGTGCTACTTATGGACATTTTATTAATGCTATTCAAACATGCTATTCAACACAGCCACAACCTAATATAGTCTAAAATCATGAAAATGAATGAATAATTCACATTAAGGCTTTCCATAGTCACTGCTCTAAATCATAGGCTGTACAAAGTGTTGCCCATTTCTGAATTCCCAAAGTACAGTCTCTATGCATTTAGTACAAAGTATTAGAACAGATATATGACCTCTAAGAATGTTTCATACACTATTATGAGAACTCTCTCCTCTCTATGCCAAACAGAACTGACTCTTATAGGCTCTTTATAGGTTCTTTTGAACAACTTTTCTACAGAAATGATAATATATGGTAGATCATGCTAAACCTAAATTACAGAGAACATTATTAAATATAGTTCATGGCGTCAACAAGCATATAGGCCAAATTCATAAGTAGAAACAGATTATTCTAAATTTCACTGATTTAAGAGAAAAAAACCCATCATTTCCTATAGGACAATGCAGAAAAAAACTATACAGTCATACCAGGTTGTACAAAATCTATGTTTTATTCAATGAAGAAAGTTAAAGCAAACTGCTATACTCTGAATGTCTGTGTCCCTTCAAAACTACTGGTCAACATAGCCACAACCTAATCACCAGTGCTATGACATTAGGAGGTGAAGCCTTTGGCGGTAACTAGGTCATGAGTGTGGTGGTCTTACAAATGGGTTTTAGTGATCTTTAGAGATCCCATAGGGCTGCCTTGCCCCTTCCACTAAATGAGGACAAAGCTAGAAGGTGTCACCAATGAACCAGGAAATGGACCCTTACCAGACACTGAATTGATAGCACTTTGTTTTCACCATAAAGAAGTGATGAATGTTTGAGGAGACTGAGTGTTTTACCCTATTTGAATTCTGTACACAACACACATGTGTATTGAAATGCCATGTGGTACCGTACTAATCAATTTTTATGTTTTTATGTGTAGGTTAGAAATAAATTTAGTCATAAAAATAAACAAGAAAAACTTAGAACCACCTAAACTGATTCCATTTGCCACATAGAAATATGTAATGTTGCCAGGCCTAGTGGTGCATGCCTAAATCCTTGCTACTTGGGAGAGAGAGCAGGAGATTTGCAATTTCAAAGCCAGCCTTGGTTACTTAGCAAGACCCTATCTCAAAATAAAAAGGGCTGAGGATGTAGCTCAGTGGTAGAATGTTTGCCTAGCAATTCCTAGTACTACCTAGAGAAAAAGAAAGAAAAAATGTTTATTATTAAAAATATAAAGATCCACACTATAGTAAATCATCACATTACTACATTATAAGATACTTAAAAAAAGATATTGCTTAGTAGCTCTTGATAGAACTTTCTAGAATGGTACATGTCTTTTTGTTGTTGTTGTTTGTACCGGGATTGAACTCAGGGGAACTAGGCCACTGAGCCACATCCCCAGCCCTATTTTGTATTTTATTTAGAGACAGGGTCTCACTGAGTTGCTAGCACCCTGCATTTGTTGAGGCTGGCTTTGAACTTGTGATCTTCTTGCCTCAGCCTCCCGAGCTGCTAAGATTATAGGTGTGTGCCACTGCACCCGGCCATTACTTATCTTTAATGTCTTCAAACTCTCAATATGAACACAGACCTAACTCTTTGCTCTAGTCTACCAGTTTTCCTTCTAAAACACCCCTTACTTTTTTTTCTCTTTAATCTCAAATGTTCTCTGAAGTGGCAGTGGCTACAATTGTCCTATTTTGTGGATACAAAAGTGAAAAGCAGCCAGAGGTAGAATGGTGGCCCATAAGTCACTCTGCCTGCCAGAGAAGATGAACAGGGAAGACTGAGGAACCTGTGGCCAGTCCAGGAAATGGAATGAAGGAAAAAGTCATGAATTTCAAGGATCTGAAAATTAAACAGGACACCCAAAATAAAAGTATGCCACAAAGCATACTTTTTAAGTATGTCTCTTTTTAAGTTAAGGCTAACTTAACAATGTTAAAATAAGAAAATGTGGGGCCGGAGTTGTGGCTCAGCAGTAGAGCGCTCGCCTTGCACGTGCAAGGCCCTGGGTTCGATCCTCAGCACCCACATAAAAATAAATAAAGTTTAAAAAAAAGATAACATTATGATAGCATATACTGTAAAAAGCAAAAGAAAAAAACTTTCATCTAATATGCAGTCATTTGAGTTCTTGTACAAGTGTTCTAGATAATTAGCATCCTGGATTACCCATACCAGTATTATTTAAGATGAAAGCAATAGGCTGATAATTGGGGTGATTTCAAAAAAGTATCTCTACTGGATTAGGATGTTTGTTGATCTGGAGGCTTGATTACTGGAATTTTCTACTGATTGTGGAAATAATATACAAACACAAATTTATATGAGACAAAGTCTCATAAACAAAATGAGGTTGAAAGAGATAAATGCCATAGGAGAACATAGAATAAAGCCCCCAAACAAGATGGATTACTAATGTAACCCTGGAGCTGAACAAGGCTCAGAGTACAGGAAAAATGTGTAGAGTTTATCCACAAAGATTTTAACTCTGAGCTGCAACAAAGCTCTCAACAGTCTCCTAATCTGTAATGTGACTTGGAATTACACGGCTGAGTGTGCACTGTCAGAATTGCCTGCATATCTTCCTTCTTCAAGTTCAAGTATTTGTCACAATCCAGGGCTCAGTGTTACTGCACTGTTAGGGCTTAGAATTTTAAGAAAGTCGCACTGATCTCTCATCCTTCTGCAGGCTCCTGTAGAGTTTATTTTTTGACAGTGCACAAAACAATGCTTTTGTTATTATTTATCATATGAGGGTTATGTAATGCTTATAATATTTCTCTGGACTGCTTATTAGTTTTTTCTTTGATAGAAATGTCTGCTCAGATTATCAATTCCATAAAGCTATCATCAACATTCAGCCCAGCGATGCCATAGCACCAACACAGTACGATATACACAGCAGACCAATATCAAATGTCGAGTTGAGGGAGCTTTCCTATGGGTAGGAGGAAATATCTAATTAAACTGAGGAAAACAGGCTGATTTAAAGAAATGGAAGTTCGTTAAGCAACAGTCAGAAATCAAGGTCTTTCTCTTAATGAATTTAAACACAAATTAGTGTTGTAGAAAAAGATGATAGTTGTCTCTGAGATAACAGAAAAGCAGGAATAAAATTCAGATCTGATGATTCAAAAGATCTCTCTCTAGAATTAGGTGGAATACTAATTAGATCATATTTTACAATCTTCCTCCTGTTTTTAAAAACTGGCCATGCTTCAAGGGTTGGGAAAGTATTCATGGATTTCAAAGAAAAAGAAATACTCAACAGCATTTACTCAACTCAAGTGTATAAAAAAGTGAAATTTTTCCTGGCGCGGTTGCACACGCCTATAATCCCAGTGACTCCGGGGCTGAGACCGGAGGTGAGTTCAAAGCCAGCCTCAGCAATGGCGAGGCCTTAAGCAACACAGTGAGACCCTGTCTTTGAATAAAATACAAAATAGGGCTAGGGATGTGGCTAAGTGGTCAAGTGCCCCTGAGTTCTATCTCCAGTACCAAAAAAAAAAAAAAAAGTTAAATTTTTCTGTCAAAATGTTGTCTTGGTAGCAATCCCAATTCCATTCAGTCAGGAAAAGGAAATTGAAATGGTAACTTTGTTTACTGTGATGAATCCTGTGAGTGTCCAAGAAGATAAAATAAGCAGTGGGTTTTGTTTCTGCTACTAACAGGAATTAGAATGCAATACAAGCAGAAAAGAAAGAAAGCTGTAAGGATATTTATAATTTAGCAGGTTCTGAATCATAACAAGACAGAAACAAATACAGATGAGAAATGTTAAGCCTATTTCAATATGCAGTCACATGTTTCTTTGCAAACTTTATCAAGAAGGAAAAAGAAACTTCAAACACTTCAGTCACAGCAGAGTGGATGAAACAGAACCATTAGTAGAATGATTACTGTGAATATCATAGTAACAAAGTTTCTCAGGAGAATAATTAGAGCTAAAATTGTGAAACCAGAATTTTTTTTTTAATGCTGTACTAATTGAGCATGGCTAAGCCACATGAAGTTACCTACTTATTTGGCGTTTTGCTATTGTTGTTATTTCTATTTTGGGGGGTTTTCAAAACCTAATATGTTATATAGACTAATAGGAAGGAACAGCATCAAATCACAAAATATAAAAACAAAAGGAGGGGAAATAGGAGCATTGCTTGGGAGAATAATAGAGATAAACAGAAAAAAAAATTGACTTTATATATTATTCCCATAGATCAGAGTGAGCATTTCAGGGAACATCTAAGGAATGAGGAAGGAATCCTTAAAGATGACTACAGAACTTTGCAGGAGACTCAGAAAAGTAGTTTTAGTACCTACTTGATTCCATGGAAGAAAAGGCTCAAGATAACTCAGGGGAATGAAAAATGATCTCTCCAGCACTATCCCCGCCTAGTCTCTGAATCTCGGCCATAAAACTGAGATAATACTCATTGAGAGTTTTTTGGAAGATTGAGACAGCACATGTAAAGCAATTCTAGGATTCAGACATATGAAGAAAAAGAAAAATCCTTTCTATTGTCTTGTGTCATTGCCACTGTTATCCAGACTTAAAAGAAGCAAACATTAACTGTGAGATCCAAGGAATTCTGTAACCCACCTAATGGAAATCAGAGATTTTTCTAAGAGCACTCAGCTCCATTCCTACTGTATTAAGAATTGTAATGAAAAAAAAAAAAAAAGTACATGTATAATGGCATAAATTGACGTGAACATACTTTATATACAGAGATACGAAAAATTGTGCTCTGTATACGTAATAAGGATTGTAATATATTCCACTGTGGTCATGTATTTAAAAAATATAATAAAATTAATAGTAAATAAATAAATAAAGGCAACAGTTTTAAACTCGAGCTGGGTAAGAAAGAGTTGGGAAGCTCTTAAAAGTCCAGGAAGTTTCTGATATAGCAGGTCTGAAGTGGATCCAAAGAACCACCCAGGTAATTCTAATAGTTGTGGTCAACAGAAAGCACTTTGGAAAACACTGCTCAAATCAAGATATTGTAGTAAAATAGCAATTACACATGAAATTTTTAGTAAAAAAATCAATATCATAAAGATGAGTAGATTGAAACAGAAAAAAAAAGAGAAAGAAAGTCACAGAATACAGGTTGAAAGGGATTTCTCCATCCAATAAAATTTTCATCATCCCTGACAGATGGTCACTTTAAACACCTTCAGTGGGGAAATTGCTGCCTTCAGGCAACACATGCTATTTTGGGTTATAAACTGATGTTTTTTAAAAAGGGCAAATTGTAAGTTATCTGGAAAGCTGAAGAAATGGGGATATTATTCAGGATGAATTATGCATGAAAGCCTTCCTAGAATTGATTGAACTAGATAAGGGATCAACTTTAAATTCAAAATGAATTTGATGATGAGACTATTTAAATATCCAAATATTGGGTCTGCTACCTAATTCCACTTCAAAAGGTCATACTTTCTGTGGATGCTGTAAAAATAAACCTTTTAATATGTTTGTCAATCATTTTTCCATGGCACCATATTTCAATCACACATCCAGTGATGTCTCTCATCTCTCTATTTAAGCAGTGGCAATTGAACAGCAATAAAAAAATACATAGAACCAAAATATTTTGTAATACTCATGAATATTTTAATGATCCAAATCAAAGTATCTTCAAATAAATATAAGGTATACTACAAAGCCATCTTATTGTACTATTCTGATAAAAAAACAATAATGCTTCTATTTCCTTTTTCTCTTTATATAGTTATTTCACCAAGTGAAAGAAGTTCTTAATAAAGCCATTTGTTTGTTTACTTGTCTTAGAAAAACTCAGAAAGCCTGAAGGTTTCAGATGACTGTCATCTGGATTGCTGAATGGGCATTTCTATGTATGTACATTATCAAAGGCTCCTGAAGACTCTTCTGCTACACATCCACTGCCATGGGACTTGGTATAAAGTTGGAAAGCGTGTGGAGCTACACAATAATATGGTCCTGGATTATTTTAATCT
Source organism: Spermophilus citellus (assembly GCF_964194105.1). Lineage (NCBI taxonomy): Eukaryota > Metazoa > Chordata > Mammalia > Rodentia > Sciuridae > Spermophilus > Spermophilus citellus. The sequence goes on from NC_138189.1 coordinate 94,126,458, forward strand.
AATCTGCCGAAACAGAGCAAAGGAAACAATCAAGAATGTGACGAGAGAGCCTACAGAATGGGAGAAAATTTTTGCTACCTGCACCTCAGATACAACATTAATCTTCAGGATATATCTAGAACTCAAAAAACTTAACACCAAAATAATAAAAATTTTAAAATAACTCAATCAAAGGAAATGGCAAAGGAAATGGCATACACTCCATAGAAAAAGAAATACAATAGTCAACAAACTTATGAAAAATTGTTCAACTTCTCTAGAAATTAGAGAAATGCAAATTAAACTACACTGAGATTCCATCACACTCTAGTCATAATGGCAATTATCAAGAATACAAGTAACAATAAATGTTGTCGAGGATGTGGGGATAAAGATTCCCTCATTCATTGCTAGTAGGACTGCATATTGATGTAACCACTATGGAAAGCAATATGGAAATTCCTCAGAAAACTTGCAATGGAACAGCCATTTGACCCAGTTATCCCACTCCTAGGTTTATACCCAAAGGATTTAAAATCAGCATACTATAGTATTGTGGCCACATAATTGTGAAACCAACCTAGATACCCTTCAACAGATGAATGGATAAAGAAAATGTGGTACATATACACAACAGAATATTACTCAGCCATAAAGGAAAATGAAATTATGGCATTTGTGGTAAATGGATGGAACTGTAAAATATCATGCTAAGTGTAATAAGCCAGTCCTAAAAAAACAAAGGTTTATATGCAGATGATTTGGTATGTAGATGCTAACACATAATCAGTGTGGGGGGGTAGAAGTTCAGTGGATTAGACAAAGGGGGATGAAGGGTAGGGATGGGGGATGGCAATAAGAAAGACAGGAAAAAAAATAAGAAGCTTTTACAGAGTTCTCTGGGATTTAGAGTAGCTCAAAACTCTTACACTGTTCTATTTTCCTATTCTTGGTGCTTTTTTCTAGTCCAGGGTTCTAGTTAATAACTAGAGTTGCCCCCATTTCCTCTCTCCCTGAATCACTACTAGAATGTCAAACCTGATTCTGCACCTTGGATAATAATATCATTTCTGTGAAATGATTGAGCCTTAAGGAAATCATATTTTTTTAAATATTAGCAACACTTTTTTTTAAAGAGAGAGTGATAGAGAGAGAGAGAGAGAGAGAGAGAGAGAGAGAGAGAGAGAGAGAGAGAGAGAATTTTTAATATTTATTTTTTAGTTCTCGGCGGACACAACATCTTTGTTGGTATGTGGTGCTGAGGATCGAACCCGGGCCGCACTCATGCCAGGCGAGCGCGCTACCGCTTGAGCCACATCCCCAGCCCTTAGCAACACTTTTATCTACAATTTATTTTCCTCAGACACTAAAAAGCATCCAATAGTAAACACATTTCTCTCTCACCAAAGGTATCATTGTGGTCTATCTTGAGAAAGACATAAGCAGCCACTGACACACGGGAGCTCTCCTGGTACTGTCGGCTAGGCCTTGGTGTTCTCCTGTTGAACATACGCAATTTCAGGGAGCATCCCCTTCAGACGAGGTCCATGACCGTGATGGAGCAAAACAGAAATAGCACAACTCCCTTATATCTGAGCACAGACAAAACATGGACATTGTCCAAGCCACAAAATACCAAATATCCCTCTTTTTTGCTAAATGAGAGATTTCTGCTTTGGCAACCACAGCTTTAGTAGTAGTCTAGTCTGCCTTCCTATGGTTGAGATTTATCAGATCCATATAGATTTGTCCCTGATCTCTAGGAATACCCCATCCAGAGAATGAGCCCCCACTATCTTGGAATCTACTTCAAATCATTTAACCAAAACCCATATTCTGCGAGTTCTTTCTGGCGCCAATTACTGAGATGCACCCAGGGTTCCCCGAGCTATGCTATTGTGAGTCATAAACCCAACATGTTCAACTGCAAGTGTGTTCCTGGTGACCTCTGTCGGTCATTGACAGCTCAGTTACTGAAGCCAAAACAGACATTCTTAAGTAAGGCTGAAATAATTTGTATCCTCAAGGTACTCACCAAAATTCATGTCCTCTCTGAGCTTATTATTTCACATTGTAGATCATGTGGCAAATTACCATTTTTTGAGTTCTGTCCCTCAGAAGAACTACTTTTGTTAAGTGTAGAATAAACAACTAGTTATGGTTTATCTCTCTATACTTAAGAGAGGTCGAAGTATTTTCAAATAACTTGATCGACATGATATCTGTACACCTAGGCCACAGAGGACCTTGTGCCCCCTATCCCTCGATACTTGTACAAAATATTACAATGGATTCACTGTGAACCTCTAGTAGAAAAACACACAACTGAGTTGAAGCAATGTGGCATTGACTTTGCTCCAAGTCCTGTTTTCTCCGATTTTACGCTTATTAGGGATATTATCTCTTGATTATTATTGCCTCATCAAAGCATATTTAATGGTCTAGTTTTTAAATATAAAAATTTAAGTCACCTGCTGTGCAAAATAATATGAAACCATAGGGTACGTTTATGTAAATCTTAATAAGTTGGATGAGATTAAAAGTTTCTAATTATAGTACATAACTTCACATTTCGAAAAACAACTACTAGCCTTTAAGCACCAATATTATATTCTGTCATTTCTGCTTTTCTCAAATATATAAATAGACTTTTCTTCTGAAAGGTGTATTACATTATACAACATCCATTTAAGAAAACAGTAAGAATACAGAAGAGTTACTATCATCAACTACATATTAAATAATGTTCAAAGAATTTTATACCCATTACTTCTAATCCTCACAACATACCAAAAGATATATACAATTATCCCCTTCTGTCTGGGGATATAGCTCAGTTGGTAGAGTCATTGCCTAGCATGCACAAGGCCCTGGGTTCCATTCCCAGCATGACCCCCCCCCAAAAAAAGTAGTATCCCCTTTTAGAGATCTGTACCTGAATATGATGTGGTCCAACTACAATATTAAAGGGTAGAATTGAGATTTGAACCCACTCACATCTGACTTGACAACCTGAGTGTGTGTGTGTGTGTGTGTGTGTGTGTGTGTGTGTCCACTATCATGTAACTAGTAGTTTTTTCAAGAGCAATTCCATTTAGGTGAAATTACTTTAAACTCAATATCTCATGGTGTTTTATCAGCCATGTGTCTGTGAATGTATGCACCAGAAAACACACACACACACACACACACACACACACACACACACATTCAAAAGTTGTTATTAATTTCTATCATTTTAGCTGTAAATTTGGAAAATAATATACTTTTAAAATAAATTTGAGAAAACAGAGCTTTAAAATATTATAGCTATTACATAGGATGATTCTGTTGTCTCTATGCCCTCCAATACTTGGACATGGTTTGGGGCATGCAAATTTAGTATCATCATTTAGAGCTTAAAATCACCCCAAGATTCATCTTCTACCCCTTTAGCAGTGCTAAGTATGTTGTTTCTGAGGTAGCACAGGTGTACTTCAAAGAGAAATTAAGAGAATTTCAAAATGATAATGTGAATTAAAGCAAATTCTTTTCTTTTCTTTTTATTGTCATTAATGTTTATCAATTAAGTAATATTCCACACAACTGTCCTCAATGCTGGGGGAGCCAGAATGCTTAGATACAAAAAGACGTCCTACCAATGTTTCTGTCTGCCCTGAATTATCCATTTGCCTTTTATCAGACTGCATCACTACCTTCATGCTATTATTAAAAAAAATTGTCACATGGGGTATGCTTGTTTCAATGGAATTATATGACACCATACAAATACACTACTCTCTTGTTTGCTGATACAAGGAGCTTTTAAATATCAGAGATTCCAAATTATTTAGATTTTTAGGAGACATTGAATACACCATAGATCTATAATTCTGAAACATAATGCAACTTTAGCAAAATGAAAAATGTTCATTTGTTTATGATTTTTTATTTTTGTAATCGGCTCATTCAAAATCTAAAAACATCTACCAATAGAAACCATTTACATTCCAATCATGTTCACACACATCCTCACCCCGGATATTATTGCTCCAGGACATAACTGGATTTTAGGAGAATTTCTTGACAAAGCATCTCTTTCAGAGATGGGGCTCAGGAGCCCTGTGAGGTGGCAACAGTTTACCAGGAGTCAGGCCATAAAGAAAGAAGTGCTGGCACTGGGTGGGGCTGAATAGTTTGCATGTTTCCCCACTGCTTCTCACTGAGATCACTTCCATGAAAATCAAGGGTGTGGGAATGTATGCCAGAGTAAGAAATCCTACAGACTGCTTTGTGTGCCCAACCCTCCCCACCCCATAATATCTTTAGCTGTTTGTCTTCCTCATTGAAAGAGCTATTCCACTAATGTCCGGGAGAACGGCAGAGATGCTAAGCAAACCAAAGAAATATCATGCTGGGGATCATATTTCTCCTGTCACAACAATCTTTCTTCTTGGGAAGAACATACTTAGCACGAAACCCAAAAGGCATGGGCTGTCTCGCCATCTCAAGATCATCTCTGAGCAAACGCATCTGGCCAAAAACCTGTCTTTCACTTCACAATCCACCTGGCTTTGCACTCTGCCTTTTAAACTCACTCACTCTAAAAATAAAATGAGTCTGTCTGTACCAGGTCAACACCTGAAGCATCCATGGGTGGCTCCAAGCCTCAATAATCCACATGCTGAACACACCTTATCTGTGTTCCCTTCACCAGGCTCCAGTCACTGTATCCATGATGAACCAGGGTTCCTTTACTATTCTCAGAAAGCAGCCGTTTGCATCTGCCTCTTTAAAAAGCAAGGTTTGGCACTGATGCAGGCTGTAGTTACTCCTAAGCTCCACGGTTTCTATAGCCTTATTGATATCTCTCTCTCTCTCTCTCTCTCTCTCTCTCTCTCTCTCTCTCTCACACACACACACACACACACACACACACACACACACACACATTATATACAGACATTCCTAATCCTGGCAATGTACCTTCTTGGGTCTTTTTCTTCTCTGACTGCTGCCGTTGAACTTCTCTCCACTGTCGCTTTTCTGAGCTGCATCTTCGTTCATCATTTTGAATAGTTTGGAAAGAAAATAGCTGTGCCATCAAACCCTGCCGCCTGTACAGACCACTAGCAAGTATGTACTTACTGGAGGAAAGCAGGAGGAGGAGGAGGGGTGGGGAAGGGGCGCGCACTGGGAGAGTGAGGACGGTGACGTTGCCATGGCAGCAGCTGCCACAACTGTTTATCTGACTGCATTGTTAAATCTGATTCAACCAATTACCATCAGGGATTGGCTACAATGAAGAAAGCCTTGGAAAAAAGAATGCCGGGGACTCGGATGATTTGGGGACTCTGATGGTTGGCTTTCGACACACCCTTGTTTCCATCAGCTCTCAACCCACGCACAGAACCTGCACTTAATTTTCTTCCTACAGGTACTTCAACACAGAACAGACACAATGTGTAATGAGGAAACAATGACATTCTTAAATGTGTTTCTGAACCTGAAGGGGTACATCTTAGCTGGCCAAGATGCTACTTGAGGAAATGGATCAGCTATGAATATCATAAAGTGAATATAAGAAAGTTACATGTTTAAGACGTTATCCACTTGACTTAACATTATAATCGTGTAAAACTCCATTCAAGGATGACTTCTATCCTAAAGCCTGGAGAACAGCTCCCCCAATATCCAGGCGACACAGACAACCCCCTTATTCTAAGCCTCCTGTTTACATGGAAAGCTCTGACAGAGCACCTGTAACACCATTGCACAACAGCACAACTATCTTTTCCTGACAAGACAGGGAGGGGTGTGTGTGTGTGTGTGTGTGTGTGTGTGTGTGTGTGTTCAGGAGGAGAGAGATTACCGTGTTTCTCTCAATCAAACATGATGTATGGTTCATTAATGGCAATTAATCAATGTTACTTTAGTAAGACACTATGGATAATACAAGCGTGAGAAAATTTTCAAAACTGACCTTGGAAATTTCCTGAACCTAATTCTATTGACTGATGCATAAAACATAATCCCTACTCTCAAGGACCTTGAAATATAAAGTTGCAAAATTATTTTAGACTGAAGAGGAAAAGGAATCTTGTTTATATAACAAGAAACCCAATTTCACGTATTGGAAAAAGGTGGCCATATTTGTATGTTTAAACATTAACTGTGGATGTAACCAGAGCCTGATATGCCGTGTACAAATACCCACATATGCATTCTGAACACTCATCCCTATTCCTAGAAAACAAACCCCAAGTGTAACACAAAGAATTGGTAGAGGTGAAAGTGAAGATGAGAACAAGGAGATAATGTATATAAATGCATTTTAATAATTGAAGGTGTCTCTGTAAACATGTTCCTGTTGTTAATTTCATATGATTATTATAAATATAGACAGTTTTCAACTCAGAAAAGTGTACCTTACAAATGTTTCATGCATGAAGACAACACCAACAGTTACAGCAACAAAATCCACCTCTTTCTCCAGTGCTCTTTCTCTCTGCCCTTTCGTCCCTAAGACCTCACCTCTCCCCTGTGCCATGGCCTCAACTGGAGTCAATGCTGTCTAGCCACCTTGGCTCCTTCCACCTTCTTTCCATACTTATCCCGCTGAGACTACCTCTTTCCATTGTCTCAGTTACTCTCTGGATCTCACAGCCAGTCCCAAGAGGCACTAAGCCTCTTTTTCCTTTAAAACATAAGCACTGCAATAGAAGCTTCCAGAAGCCAACTTTCACTGTCATTAGAGTGCTCACCAAAACCCCTATGATATCCCATATCCTTCCAGTTTCCTCTCACACATCCCATCAGCAATTCCCTCACCTCTCCCCTTACTTGACCTTTCTTGGGAGAAACCTCAGCCTAGAAACCGGATTCATTTACTCAATAAATATTTATTGAATGTCTACCATGTGCCAGGAACTAAGCACAAGGGATATGCTGTCTTATCCCTCAGGGACATAGTGGCAAACAAAACAGGTAACATTTTTGTAATGGTGGAGGTTATATCCTAACAGGAGAACCAGGTGATAAACAACAACACTGTGGTTAAGTGCTATGGGGAAGAAAGGATACAGAGTAACAGGAGACAAATGCTATTTATACAATGTGCCAGAGAATGCTTTCTAGAAATCTGAAGGAAGTAAGGAATCAAGTCAAGCAATCATCTGAAGGAAAAATCTTCTAGGCAAAGAAAGCAACCATTCTAATGTCCTGAGATGAGAACTTCCTGAAAATCTGTTGAGAAAACTATAATACCATCAAAACAGGAGAAGAAGAAATAGATAGGAATAATGATGACACCTTTACAGCAACTGGATTTGTAAGAACCTTAATTCCAATGGATTCCAGAATGTGCTTTTCAATGAGTTCCATGTCTCAGGTAGGAGCATAATCATTGTTTTCACATCACTTCAATGATAAAAGCTGAAAGCAAATGTACTTCAGATTGCAACAACTTATGAATTAGCAACTTTTGATCATGTGTGGACAGCCTCTTGTAACGGTGTCTTCTTTATCAACACCCAGTGCATTCATGTGCATGGACTTAAACACTCAGATTCAGGCTTTTAATTTTGACAACCTGCTAAAACACTGGCTATTCGGTGTCTTAGTCCATTTTCTTGCTGCTGAAACAAAATATGTGAGACTATGACATTTATAAATAATAGAAATTTATTTGTTACAGTTCTGGAAAAGTAGGAAGTCTAAGATCAAGGCACCAGCAGGTTTAGTGTCTGGTGAGGTCCCAGTCTCTGCTGCCAACAGGGCATATGGAATGCTGTGTACCTGCATTGGGAAGGGACACACGGGCAAATGAGAGAACCTAGCTAGTTCCCTTTTAGAAAGTCACTAATCCCATTATGACTTACTCATCTCCTAAAGGCTCCACTCCCCAATACCATTACATTGGGGGGTTAAGTTTCAACAGGAACTTTACAGAGGGCACAAACGTTCAAACCATACCAGCATTGTTCTAGAATATTATTTAAATTTTATACAACACACTGGCTTTACAGAGTGAACATAGCTGCACAAATACCATACTTGCACATGGACACTCAAATAAAAAATAAAAATCTCAATCAGAAGATAAATAGGTGCTGGTGGTCTTCTATTGATTACCCCAGAAGGTAAATGTTTCTACATGTTGGGAATGTCAAGGACATACTATAAGGGTTTGGACAGTCATTCTTCCTCTTTAAAACCCTCAATCAACTTCTTTGTGCCTCTCTGCCGGGCACTGTTCAATTTCTATCCTACTATTATAGTCTTAGTAGGTACATCCTTGACTGAACTCTAGGTTCCATGAGGGTAGGGTTAATGTCTATCTTGACATACCACACGGAGTCCAAAACAGTACATGGGATGCAAAAGAGGCCTAGGCCCTTTTTAAATGCAGTAAATACCTTTTTTCAATCTTTACCATGAATTTGAACTTATTAAATTTCTTCAGAGGAAAGTTTTTCTAAATCTTAAACTTTCTTTCATTTTGTGAACTTCGTGATATCAAGGAGCGTTTTAAACTGTGTTCCAGATTTGTATAAATATATCAAAATATACTCTACTATTGTGAATAACTAAAAGAACAATTTTTAAAAGCTTTTTAATAATATTTAAGAAGTTAGAGTCGTTGCATATAAGATAGGAATAATGATAAGACCTTACATTTTCAAGCATTTGATAATTTGTAACATCTTTTCCTGAGTTGGAAGTTTCATGAGGTCAGAAATCTCTGTTCTCTTTGATATATCCAAGCACCTAGAGCACTATCGGCCTATGGCAAACTTGTAAGAATGATTTAGTGACTTGATGGAATTCTCTCAACCCCATATGGATAAGGCTAATATTAATCACAGTACAGTTGAGAAAACTGGAATAAAAAGCTGTTTTGGTAACTTGCCCAAAGTAACAAAGTTAATAAGATATAGAGCTTAAGTTCTTCTAATTTGAAGGCTTTTGTTCTTTTATTAAATCATAGTTGGCTTCAATGAAAAGCAGCCACTTAATAAAGTGAAGTAAGATGGGCAAAGTCTGAGATTGAAAATGCCAAGAGCAGAAATCACAGTCCAATGACAGTGACCCAGGAAGAAAGAGGAAGAAGCCTTTATTGGTTTTATGTCAAGCATATTTTATAGGAATCGAGATTTATAGATGATTATATGAATTTTAATATGCCTACTCTATTTTATTAAACCATTAGAGATGATTGTATTACAAAATCTAACACATACTACTTTTTTTAATCGTAAAATTATTCAAGTGGGGTAAAATTCCTTGAAGTATAAGCAATTATGTTTTACAGATAGATAATCTTCCAAAGTTCATTGGTGAGTCAGAGTTGTCTGGTGTTAGACTCGAGTTTTTCACAGAAACAATGTTATAAAGGCTCAGTTCAAAATACTCACGGTTACGGAGGGCAGAAAAATCTTCACAACTTGGCAAAATGGGATCCAGGTTCACCAAACCATTTTTCTCTTCCTTTTGGGCATATACGCGGACCAAATGAGTTATATTGTGTCCCTCAAAAGGTATCTTCACGTACTAATCCCCAGTACCGGTAAAGGTGACCTTATTTGAAAATGGGGCCTTTGTCCAAGTTGTCAGGCTCAGATGAGATCATAATGAATGAGAGTGGGCCCTAACTCATTGGTTGGTATCCTTGAAGAAGAAGGAGAAGAGGAGGCAAAGGAGACACACATAGGAAAGGCAATGGGAGGACGAGAGGTGGAAACTGGAGGGACGTACCTGCAAGGACAGGAATGGCAAGGATGGCCAGCAGCCACCAGAACTCAGACAGAAACAAGGAGGATTTTCCTCCAGAGCTTCAGAAGGAACACAGCCCTGACAACCTCTTGACCTCAAACTTCTAGCCTTCATAACTGTGAGAGACTAAAGTTCTGTGGTTCTAACACATCCAATTTGTGAAATTTTGTTCTAAAAGCTGTAGAAAACTAGTACGATCATATTTTCCTACCTCCCTTGCAATCATTTGCAGCCACCAGTCTTTGTTCTCACCTACAGGATGTGGGTGGAGTGCTTAACACTTTCAGGCCTAGCTAATAAAACCCTCTCATGGATAATTTTCTTCCCTCTTTACTCATCTTTTGGCTGAATACAGAGGCAGACATAACCTAGAATGCGGAAAAGCAACAGGTTGCTTTTTTGAACTCGTGTGTGGGGTCAGGTTTACCTTGTAGAACATAAGAAATGTTTTTCTCACAAGTCTTTAGTCACTTATTATGGTATTATTTGCTAAATCGGTCAGCTTATGGTAACTAACTCCATCTACTAGTGATTTTGAGGGACTGTAATCACATTTCCACTTAAGAATGCCTGGTATATGAAGACATACTCAGTGTATCAAAGTTTTCAGCCTTGGGAAATGGAGCCTCTGTCCTGGACCCTAGTATGATAAGAAAGGGAACACAAGGAACTACAAGGGGATCAGAAGAGATATGAGAAGGAATACGTACTTTAGAGGTGAAAGGGATGCCTGAGTGGTTTATGGGATCACCATGCCACAGTAGCTTCTGTCTACTCTCCCCCCACCCCACTTTCCGGATACATTCTTGGTTTCCTTTCCAGTTGCCAGAAGTCACTGCTCTGACCTTGGTGACGTCCCTTCTTAACCCACTGAGGATATGAACACAGAGCACTCACCTCTCTTATAAGCACATATACACAGACTTCTAGAAGCTCTCTAAGGATTCTTAATTTTTGTTTTGTTTTCTCTTTCTACTTTTGACCAATGGGGGAAAGATATAAAATATAAAGATAGCAAACAAAGGGAAAGCTTATCTTCTCAAAAGTTCACAACCACAAAGCCCTGATGTTTATGGGATGTACCCAGAGCTGGGCTCAGTTGTATTTCTAGGCCCTTCCTGGATTGCCAGGTGTTTTGCTCTCTTATTCTAAATTGTTCTTTCTCCACAGAAGACCTGAAAAGACTACAACATTACACCTCCTTGGAAGCTAAAGCCAGGCTCATCAGCTCAGTAGAAGAGCCTCTTCATTTTTTCTTCTCCCAGTTCTTTGTGATTTTACCTTCAACATCAGCAAAAAGTAGCTCCTCTCCCTCTCGTGATCCTTTCCTTCCTAAATCTTCCCCTTCTGTCCCTCACTTATTTCTTTATTCATTCAACAGGTGTCTATTGGCTGGCTGACTGCCATATACCAGGTTCCACACTAGATTGGGGGCTTTGGCATGAATTGGCTCGCTGCTGCCCTAAAGAGTTCAAAATCTATAGGTGGAGATGGATCTCCAACTAGAAGTATAATGACTATCTGCAGAAGAGATCATGATGTTTAGAACACAAAACAGAGGTTCCCAACCTAGTCTGAAAGAAGAGGTGATGTTTCTGAAAGAAAGTGACTTCCAAATTGAGAACACTTGAGTTGTGAGGTATGACATCTAAATGGAAAGAAGGGGTCCTCTGGGAGTTGGGGAAAATGACCAAGCAGAGTCAACAACATGGGTGGGTGCCCTCTAGTGGAGGAAATGTGGCATTGGCAGAACTGAGACAAGGCTTGTGTGGGTGTATGGTAGCCCCAAGCCAGGCATGTAATAGTGAATCTATGCTCAGCCTTAAAGAGTCACTGAGTGTGCCAGTGCCTAGCCTCACTATCCCACATAAGTATCTGCTGTGCACCATTCGTATGTTGAAATCCTAACCTCCTACTGTAATAGAATTAAGAAGTGGGTCCTTGTAAGAGGTATATTAGTCAGGGTTCTCCAGAGAGGTAGAACCTATGGGATGTATATACATAGATAAGACAGAGATTTATCTGGTGCAATTATAGAGGCTAAGAAATTGCATATGGTATTACCTGCAAGCTTAGGACTAGGAAAACTAGTGGTGTGATTCAGTCTGAGGCCAAAGGCCTGAGAACCAGTAATTGTGATGTCTAAGGGCAGGAAAACTTAAGAAGAGAGAGAAAATTCAACCTTCCCTCATGTTTTGTTCTACCTGGACCCTCAATGGATTGGATGGTGCCTGTTGCCATTAGTAAGAAATGATTTTCTTTACTCCATCTTCTGGTTAAATTGCTATTTTTTTGTCCCCAGACTCTCACAGAAATGTTTTACCAGCTACCTGGGTATTCCTTAACTCAGTCAAATTAACACAACTTAACTGTCATAGGAGGGAACGGATCACAGGGTGAAAAAGTGAGTTCTCTCTCAGCCATGTGTGACACAATGAGAAAACAAACCAGGAAGTAAGCCCCCACCAAACAGAATCTCCAGGTACCTGGTTCTTCCATGTCCCAGATCCAAAACTATTAGAAATAAATTGTTAAAGCCACCCAGCTCTGCTTTGTTATAGCAGCCCAAACTAAGTCAGTACCTGTGCTGGATAGCTAATCATTATTACATCACTTGTGAGACATGTAGCAATATTTCCCCAAATATTTCCCCAATATTTCCTAACATCTAGGAAGTTAGATCTGGCTGATATGCCTAGGAAAAAAAGAGACTTTGCAACCATATAACTTACTCTTAAGTGTCAGGGACCGAGTTTGGGGACAGAAGCCAGCCCTATTCTTAGAGCACCAGAACAAGCACATCTCCCATGAAGAACTGAGAAGACAAAAGTTAGATCCCTCAGCCCGGCACCACCAGGTGTCCTGTGCAGCTCATTTAAACTCAAACAAAAGGTGGCCTGAGAACAGACTAGAAGTGCAGATGGATTACAAAGTAGAGTATGGCAGTCTGTGCTAAGGATCTCAGATTTGAACATCAAAGCCATGTGAAGCTATTTAACAGTCTAGAAGAAAAGTGAAATGACAAAATGTGTGTGTGTGTGTAAGAGTATTCTTTATAATAAAATATTAACTGGGAGCTAAAGCAGAGAATGGATGTGAAGAAGTGTATGTGAGTCTGTGTACCAGCAGCTGGGGAGAGAAGATGGTGATGGAGTGGACAGGTGCATGAGTTAGTCTGTCACCATTAGAGATGCTACTGTTCCCAAACCCCGAGAGGAACTCAGAATCAGAAGGAAGACAGAGGGAGGCACCTGCCTAATGAGCAAGGGGAGAGGGACCACATCCTCATAAAGGTCTCATTATTGGGAAGAGTCCTCAAAGAAAACCATTTTTTAAAAAATCTTAATTTTTCTTCCATTTCATTTAACAAAGGAAAGAACAACACTCAAAAAGACTAGCGATCACTCCCAAGATTCCAACATTTTAGAAGCACAGGAAAGATCAGGATCCAAGACCTATGACCACCTCACAGAGCAGCCCTCTTCACATTACTTTTCACAGGGGTGAATTTTAAAAGGCTGTGTCAAAATTTATCTAGTTTTGAAATTAAGAAACCATCAGTCTACAGTGTAAAAGACCATAAAGAAATGAGTCAGCCACTCGCCTTAAAGAATGATTAAGGAAAGAAAGACCCTTGTTTCTGACATAAATACTGAGCATGTCCTGCCCAGATTGGAGCAGGCCAATAAATGGTCTGTTAAGATGGATTTTAAAGAGGCATCAGCAGCAATCAGTTACCCATCTTCTTTCATTTTATGCCAGTCTGATGTAAGGTTACTAAAGAGGTATTTGGTTTCAAAATTTTCCCCATTTAACCTGAGAAGAGCATTTGGAACCCATGACATCATTTTAGCATCTCATTTCACCTGAGCCACATAATTACTAAAATTAATACTAGCAATTAATTGTGAGTTTCATCTTACAATAAATGTTAGCAGCAATATTTTAGATCAAATGTAGAGTTTCACAGAAAAAATAGCAAAATGTGGGTGAGCTCACCACATACACATTTCTGGCTAGGTCAGTTTTTTAGGACGCGTTGTTATCTGCTTGTTCTATGCATTCAGTCTCTAGTGATATTAGTTCTTGAAAATAGCTGTTATAATTGGGTTTCCCTGTAGATGCAAATGAATGGCACATTAGAGCAGGTTGTGTCCTTGACAGACATATTTTTCCAGTGCAACTTCAATTTATTACCATAAACATTTTTCATCTTAAACCAGATTACAAATGTTATAACAATTTTTTCTCTAACCTATGAAGAAAAAATCTGTATCCATTGATAAAAACCCAACATAGAAAATACCCAGAGCCTCCATATTTAAAGTCATACTTTAAAGGACATGTACTTATGAGAACATAAACAATCACAATGTTATATGGTAATTTAGAGACCATCATATCCAGCCCCTCCCTTTAAACAAGTAAGAAAACTGGAACCCACAAGGTTATGTTACTTACTGAAGGTAGCACAGTAAGTGACACCTTGAACTAAAGTCCAAGTTTTCTCATACCTAATCCAGTGCTGATATCTTCTAATGGGGTGTGTCTACCGAAATGAACTTCAGGATCCTTCTTCCTTGGCACATATAGGCCCAGCAATTGCCAAGAGGTTTTAGAGTGAATAAAAAAGATATTATATGAATCATTATCTACCAGGTTTAGAAATATTTCAGACATTAGAAGTGCACAGTAGGGCCAGGATCAGTAGCACATGCCCATAATCCCAGTAGCTCCCCAGTAGCTCCCCAGTATCTGGGGAGGCTGAAACAGAAGGATTGAGAGTTCAAAGCCAGCCTCAGCAATGGTGAGACCCTGTCTCTAAATAAAATACAAAATAGGAGGGCTGGGGTTGTAACTCAGTGTTAGAGCACTCCCCTAGCATGGGTGAGGCACTGGGTTTAGTCCTAAGCACCACATAAAGATAAATAAATAAAAAGGTATTGTGTCCATCTACAACTAAAAAATATTAGGAAAAAAAAATAGGGCTGGGGATGTGGCTCAGTGGTCAAGTGAGTTCAATCCCCAGTACCAAAAGAAAAAAAAATAAAAGAAGTATAGAGTAGGGAGTTAAATAAGATAAAATTATCTTGATGTCCCCCCAAATGCTGCAAAATACCTCAAGTTTAGATCAGAATCAATGTAATGCAGAGGATCACAGTAGGAAACACAAAAGAGGATTAATTTGGAGATGAACTTGTGTTTTCACAATATTACCCTTTGTCAAAGAATCTCAAGAATGAGGGGGAATCAATGATAATATGAAAGTTAAAGCTTCAAAGAGCTTTAAACAGATGGAATAAAAAAGATAATAAATGGTAAAGGAAATCAGTTTCTATCTTATCACTCCTATGAATGAATTAATCATTAATGATTGACCAGTACTGTTCCTCACAGTTAGGAAAAAGACAATGATCAAAATGAAGACTTTATTATCTATGAGTGGTTTCTAACTTCCAACTACTGTTCATTCCAGACTGATGGTATTCTAATTATCTATTGCTGTTACAAACTACCTCAAGAAATTACTGGCCTAAAACAATTTTATTTTGCTAATGAAGTGTGGATTAGGGATTCAGGTAAGGTTCAACTGACTGATCCATTTTGATTCACGTGGTTGTTCCCTGAGGCAGCCGGGGCTGGAGGATCCACTTCCACAGTCCTTAGTCACTACCTAGTTCTTAGTGCTGGTCGCTTTCTCTTTTTTCATGTGTCATTTCATTCTTCATGACCTCTCCCCATGGCCTGGGCTTATCTCTGATTAGCTGTCTTAAGGTAGTCATATTCTTCCATGACAGCTAACCTCCAGAAGCCAGGAAGTAGAAGCTGCCAGACAAACCAAGGGCTCAGACATCTTTTATTGGTCAAAGCAGCTAAAGGACCCACCCAGATTTGAACAGTGAAGAAACAGACTCCACCTTTGAATGGGGTGGTAGAAAGGTCACACTGCAGAAGAGCATATAGATTGGGAGCCATCACAGAAAATGTCCTCTGCCACACTTGGCTAGCAAGCATGAGGAAGAGAAAGTATAAGGGCCAACTTTGCATGCTATTAACCACAAACACAATGTCTTTTTCCCAAATGATCAGACTCTGCTAGCCAGAACTGAAGTATTCTGCATTTTTTATACCTTTATTTTATTTATTTGTTTTTATGTGGTGCTCAGAATTGAACCCAGTGCCTCACACATGCTAGGCAAGGATTCTACCACTGAGCCACAACTTCAGCCCTGCATTTTTTTTAATTAGAAAAAAAGTTATCAGTATTAACTTATGGAATGATTAATTCATATTACTGGGTTGAACTCTATTTCTTCCCAAAGCAAATCCTTCATTGACTTCTGAAGACAAGTTTCATGTGTTATATTTCTGAATAGGAGCCACTTTTACTAATAAATTAACAGGAATAATTCCATATTTGAAGTACACCTTCCTTTGCGGTCTCTGTCTTTGTCTTTATATTTTTTGACCCCTCCTCTTTTTCTATAACATCTATATGACTTTCTAACAGCACTAAACTCTACCATACACTACTAACATGATAATGAAAACAGCTTAAAAAGGGAAACAACTATATTTATTATAGGTAAGAATTACTGAGTTAGTATATAAAAAGAGAAACTTGTAGTGCAAGCGTATTCATGGTTAGTTTCAAACTCTATATTAGAAAACTGATTAAACACATAACAAAATTGGAGATAGGATTAATAATTAATTTAACTACTCTAATGCTATAGTCCAGAAATTAGTCTTTAGTGCTGATATATGTATATATTGGGTATTATTTTTTCTGGACCTTAATAAAGACTGTATATCTGAAGGATTCCCTTTGTTATTCAACATTTGTGGTCTGCTTTTCTATTTAGGCCTGTTTCATGTTTCTAGCTTAATAGTAAAACTAGATAAGAATATATATTTTAATTATTTAATGTACTTAACTACCAAGAACAAATTGTTTCTTGGGCTTTGATAGTGTGATGACAATCAGATCTAGAAAAGGGATATCCAAATTCAAGTAGGAAGAAGAATCCTTCTCGCAAATTTATCAACTCAGACATGCAAAATCTAGTAACTACAGTATGGTCAACCCATCCATTTTGGTCACATTGATGATATAAATCACTACATAATATCTTCTTGCCACTTTTCCTTGTAAAAATGCCCAAAATATAACTTTTGCCAGCCTCTCAATTTACAAAAACATTTAGAATGTAACAACAGTAATACATTCAATGCTATACAGATTGAAATTGTAAGAGCAAAAAGTACTATTTCACAAATCCAAGCAGTTATGCCCTAGGATATCAATGCCACACTTGATCTTAAGCTGTTTTACCTAAAAACTATAGGAATCTAAGTAATAACTTAGTTATCACTAGTGATATGTAACATTTCAAATTTCATATATACCTTGCCACTTATCAGATTATTTCCAGCACCATACACCTTTTTACCTAGAAAGTTATCAAGAATATCAAGGAAGCTGGGCATGGTAGCCCACGCCTGTAATCCCAGCAGCTTGGGAAGCCGAGACAGAAGGATTGTAAGTTCAAAGCCAGCCTCAGCAAAAGCAAGGCACTTGCTTTTGTGGGGCTGGGGCTCAGCATTAGAGCACTTGTCTCATATGTGTGAGGCCCTGGGTTCGATCCTCAGCCCCACATAAATGAAATAAAAAGGTATTGTGTTCACCTACATCTAAAAAAATATTTTAAAAAAAGGCAAGGCACTAAGAAACTCAGGGAGACCCCATTTCTTAATAAAATACAAAACAGAGCTGTGGATGTGGGTCATTGGTTGAGTATCCCTGAGATCAATCCCCAGTAACCCTCCCCACCCCCATCCAAAAAAAAAAAAAAAGAAAAGAATATCAAGGATCTGAGGATCCTATCCTACTCATGTATTCTTCAGTTTGCATTACTATGAAGAAATACTCAAGGCAACTAACTTATGAAGAAAAAGACTTATAGGGGCTGGGTTGTGGCTCAAGCGGTAGTTCGCTTGCCTGGCATGCGCGGGGCACTGGATTCGATCCTCAGCACCACATAAAAATAAAATAAAGATGTTGTGTCCATCGAAAACTAAAAAATAAATATTAAAAAATTCTCTCTTTAAAAAAAAAGACTTATATTTAATTCATGGTTCTATACATTGTAGTTGGAGACAGGCAGCCCCATTGTCTTAGGCCTCTCATGAAGTCATTGAAAGGCAATGGCAGGAAGCACATGGTGAAGCAAAATGCTCACATCTTTAGCCAGAAAGCAGATAAAGACTGAGAGATCAAGGTCCCACAGTCTCCTCTCTTTCAAGGGCAAGCCTCCAAAGACATAAGGACCTTCACTAGGCCCTACCTCCTACAGATTCTACTACCTCCCAATATCACCTCCCTGGGGAACAACCCTTTACTACCTAGACTTTGGGGAAAACAAATCCAAACTATAGCAATTTGCAAGCTAATAAGTTAGCCAGCTACAATTTCATAGATGGTGTCTGAAATTATGAGACTCTTGGGTTTCAGACAAAGGACTGTATTACACATAGAACTGTAAGCAACATTAGAATTAGTATCAGTTTCAGTCTCCTTTGTTCCCAGTTCTTCCAGAGGTAATTGTACTGTCCTAGATGGATGCTTCCATGTTCAATGGATTGTATGCTAGAGAGCAATTTTGAGTTTAGAAAACTTGAATCTTTTGCAGTGGGCATCAAACATGACGTAGTTTGCTCCAGAGGGAGCCATTATCTTTGTTACTAGAGAGTAGGCATACATGACCTTTGCTTCTCTTACTTTCCAAGGCCGTCTGCTGTACTAACACATTTGAAAAGATAGTCTAGATCAAAGAAAGTACATCTGCTTGCAAGATACATAGAAATGCAAGGAACCTACAGAAAGTTATCTACTTAATGGAGAGTTTCAAATAATAGAGGTTCTTTTGCAATTGTGGAATGCAATGCTAACTTGCCCTTTGTGATGGTCAAAGTTTAAATGGAAAATATATGAGATTTCTGTCAAATTCCCTGTATCCTACATACATATTTATGTATGTATATGCATAACTGTATAACAGCTTGTTTATGAACATTTGGACAATTTCACACATTATCTGTAGTCTTACTGGAATTGCTGTGGCATACAAAAGAAGCAATGGTTTGAAAGTAAGTACACATTGGTTTTTAATTCCCATGCTGTCACTAACTGACAACATGGTTCACCACAAATCAAGTAACTTACTTAGGCCCCAGTTTCTGTTTCTTTTGAAATATGTGGTTGCTCTCTTACTTTTCCTGCCAGATATTTCTCTCTCTCTTTCTCTCTCTCTCTCTCTCTCTCTCTCTCTCTCTCTCTCTCTCTCTCTTTTAACTGTTAAAAGTCCTTGAATCTATAAACCTACACTTTAAAGTGAGGGAAAAAAATGACTCAAAGAAAATTTTCTGAGCTGATTAAATGACCAGTAACTCAATATCAGACAGAATCTAATGTAGCTGTCTTCATTTTCAATTTCCTTTCCTTTTTCCACTGGAAAACACAGACATTGGAAGACATATGAGACTACAGAACCTCATTTTTCTCAAGGTCAACAAATAAAGTTGGAAAATAATGATGTAACACAGAAATGCTGACAGTGATGATATAAGTTATTTAGACCTGGAAAACAATTTTGGATGTTGTACAAATGCTGTAGAGTTTTACCCACCAATTTGGACAGATACAAAACGCCTACTAGACTTGAACCTTTAGTCACTTTTCCCATCTCTCATATGCAGTAAATACAGCCCTTTATTTCCACTTTGGAAATACATTTACTGTAGTCCTTTAGTTCTCTACTGTTCCACCCCTTTTTCTTTAATATTTGAACTATTAAAATTATGGGATTTTTTTGCCTCCTTGTCTTCAAATTTTGTCCTCCAATCTGACCTCCAGAGAGTTACTTTTAATCTTCCTAAAAAATTGAGTCTTCATTATCTTTGGAATAAAGTTCAAATATCTAGAACTATTATTCAAAATCGTCTATACATCCCTATCTCCTAGTGATCTATAAAAAGAGATAAGTCAAAATATAGTGTCATCAAATTTTGGATAAGGAAAAGTTACGAGAGTTTCCAGGAAAAGCATCAAATTCTACTTTGATGGGACAGTAAAATATTCCCAAACCAAAAATACCTATTCTTATTTTCTTCTTTTCCCCTTATTTCTACTTACTCAAGTCCTTAATTTTAATAATGACATTTTTTCTAACAATGACAAACAGTATTAAATTTTTCCTCTCTCAAACAGGAAGTTATACTCCATTTATGTATAATATACCAAAAAGCATTCTACTGTCATGTTAACAAAAAAAAGAACAAATTAAAAATTAAATAAATAAATAAATAAACTTTTCTTCTCTCTAGGTCACAGTGCCACTTCTTGGTTTTATTAATCATACAAGGTAGTTAACTGATTACTATGTATCTGCCTGTTTCTGGATCTTGATAAATCCAGGATTTATCTCACTCCCCTAAAACACACCAAAAATGTGTGTGTGTGTGTGTGTGTGTGTGTGTGTGTGTGTGTGTGCGTGCAGGTATCAAATCCATGGCACATGCTGGGCAAGTGCATTACCATTGAGCTACATCTCAGACAGGCTAAGTGTCTTTGTGTTCTGAGTAAAAGCCATTGTCGTTATTTCTTCCACAGACTCACAGCATCTAGAATAGCAGAAAATTTAATTTAAAAAAAATAGATATAAGCTCAACCTAGAAAATGGGTTGAGTTCCTGAAGTTTAGAAACATCTAGTCCTACAAATCATGTTATATATTACTTCATGAGCCTCTGGACAACCCACAAAAAAACCTTCATACCACTCAAAACAGTTTTCAATTATGCTAAACTATCATTCTAAACATTTCTTGCACAGGAAAATGAATTTCAGACTCCAGGGAAGATGACAAAATCATTTCCCCGTCATGATAACCTAAGCTTCAAGAGGGGGAAGAGAAGAATTTCATTAGAAAAGAATCAAGTCATTGACTCATTTACATTTGCCCAGGAAGAATGTTAGTATTCCTTCAGCAAACATTCTTGTGCAACCACTAAGTGCAGTGTTTCGCACTCCCTTATAGAGATACAAAGACTATTAAGACATGATTCCTGTCCTCAAACATATGTGTTAAAAAGTATTCTCTTACTGAGAACTCTCTGCTCCCACTTTCACTTTAACCTAAGAAGGTTAAAACCACCCCCAGGATATTTCTTCACATTGGCTGTAGTCTTTTCTCATCAATATTTTCTTTCTAGTTCTGCTGATCACCCAGCAGATAGTGTATATTTCTTGATCAATTCAAGAGACTGCAGATAAATCGAGATTACTATTATTATTAGCTTGATTGGAAAACTCCATCTGATTATAAGCTAAACAAAAATACAAGCAGCAGATTCCTTCTCTTGGTCTAAGGAACATTTGTGACACAGTATAAATTTATCTTGATTTCCCCTCTTGGTATAATCTGTGTTTTTTTAAAGCTATCTACAAAAAGTTTATTCTACTACTTCTACTTTGAAATCATCAAGCACTTCTAAGTATCTAGAAGGACTAGATATTTTAGGACTTGTGTGCTGTGTATACAGAAATAATAAATTGCACATGTATTGAGGTATCTTCTGATATTACCGTTTTGTCCTTCTCCTCCTTGCTTACTTCTTTCTACCTTCAGCCTAGTGGACAAGTACAAGTGCATGTAATGCTTGCAGATGGTTAAACATATTCACATCAAAAGCCATTTATGCAGAACAAGCTTTCCTATGAATTTCAACACAAAATGTCCAAAAAATGCTCATTTTATTATTTTGCCATACACTGGCAACCTCTTTAATATTTAGAGACTAGATATTGCTAAATTAGGACTCATTTGTCCATTATATACACTATATATGCAGCAAAACAAAACACACAAAACATATGAAAAATAATGTCTCAAAATGTCCAAGTATGAACACACTAACGTATTACCTTTTGCAGTTGTTGCTTCCTTCCCACCTCCTTGTGAACAAATGAACAAGTATAGATGGTACTATACTGCTCACAGAGGTGTTTTAACAGTTCTATTCCCAAAACACAATATTTCATATGAATTTTAGCAAAAAGATATTTACAAAGTGATAGTTTACTACCTCCACATTTGACATACATCAGACACTTCTAAACAGACTAAATATTTCAAGTAAGGGCTCAATTTGTTCTGTATGTACACGATGATTTTGAATAAACTGCACATGTAACGATGGTTCTAATTTGAAGAAGTCCTCAAAATATGAGCAGTGTTTGGCCCTGCACCACCCCAGTGGGCTATATGCTCAAATATTTAGAAGACAATCTTTCCTAGAAATTTTAACACAAAGCATCCAAAATCTGTTTATTAATTGTAGTTTTGACATACACTGGCAACTTTTTTAACACCTAGAAAGACTACATGTAGATTAGGACTCTTGTTCTTTAATACACTACGTATACAGCAAAGTAAAACAAAACCCATAGACATAGGAACAATGGTTACTCTTGCCTCATTGTAAGCACACAAGCATGGTGCTGTTCTTCGCTGCCTTCTCCTCCAGAGAACCGGCACACAATATGTACTATGTACTACTCAACAGGGCGTTTGGCTATTCTCCAAAATAACTTTTTTATAAGAATTTTAACAAGAAGAAATTTACAAATGTGTTATATTTTACTGCTTCTACTTTTAACATATATCAGGCACTTCAGAATATCTGAAAAGTCTAGGTATTTCCAAAAGTACTTAGCATTGTCAATTTATATACACAGTAATGAGAAATAAAACATACACACAAAACATCATTATAATATGAAAAACATCTTTTAATATGACCGGTCCAGCCCAGGACCTCCATCTCTTCCTCCTCTTTGCCTTCTGCTCCATGTCCTCTAACCACTGAACACACATGGACAAGTGTCGCTCCTGGAGGCATTTCCAGAGGTGGTCTAATAACTGCATTTCAAAGTCACTTCCAGAAGACAATTGTTTCCTGATTTTTAAAAACAAATAAATGGCTATTTACTAGTTATCTTCTAACTCATACGTTGGCAACCTCTTTAGATTTAGCATGTCCAGATATAGCAAAATTTTCTTTTAGAAGGTGAGGCAGAAGTTCAGAGCAGCTTTATCATATTATACATTACAGGTCTTCTACAAACGGCCAGGAAATCTTCCCAAAGGGTAGTGGGCACTTCCAGTTGGCCAGATGTGGCGTGTTCCTCTACTTGAGGACCAACCACTGGATGGCCACTGACTGTTCTATCCCATGGATCTGGCTCTGCTCACCTTCCAGCAATATTAAGGACCTGTTCATAGCACTCTGGGCAAGGTGAGCTCTCACTGAGCCACACAGAGCCATCACCCTAGTCTGTCGCCCTGATGTCCAACAGGTGGCCAAGCTCTCTGGCATCCACCTGCTTCCTTGTGCACTCGAAGCCCCCTCCAGGCCCTGGGACTTTCCGCGGCCATCTCCTGCCACTCAAGGGCGCCAATTCCTCAGCGCAACTTGTCTGCGCCAGGCAAGGTTGAGCTTAGATAGGCAGCGGCCACCATCAGGTGATGCAGGCAGGGAGAGGCTGCCAGTCCAACGCCTGGACCTGCCCGCCGTCAGATGTGCAGGGACTCCTGGCACCTGCAGGACAGAGACTACAGCTGGTCCCCAAGCCCTCAGCTCACCCGCTGGCCACAGGCAGGTCCACACTGTCTTCACTTGGAATCAGTGCACCAAAGCTCAGATCCTTACTAGATCCAACTCAGTAAGGGCTCCTTCCATTATGACCTGTGATGTGGGAGTGGGTCAAGGAAGGAAATAAGTGCCTCTAAGCAAGGCATCCCTTTCTGTAGGCCCATGTTAGGCCAATATTGCCACTAGCCCAAATAAAACACAGGGACCTTGGAATGACATCTATGTCAGGCAGAACTTTGTGTCCACGCGGCCTCAGGCCCTTGGGGTAGGGGTGTTCACTGGAAGGAACTGCTTCACCCTAAATGGGGCAGTACCAAAAAAAAAAGGTAAAATAAACAACGAAAAACCTTCTCCCTAATGGGAGATCCTCAGCACCACATAAAAATAAACATATAAAATAATGGTATTGTGTCCATATACAACTAAAAAAAAAAAAAACACACATCTACACACCTGGATGGAATTCTTTGACTATGTTGGATGAGGGAAGTAACAAATGTGACCACTTCCCTCTGACCACACTAGAAATTGAACACATAAACTTCTTTCTCAAAGGTCAGAAATCATTAAAAGAGAAATAAACCTCTCTTCTCCAAATATATAGCTAGTGTATAACAGTAACACTAAGTGAGCATTTGGTATACAAGTGAGAAACTTGGTTTTGTTAAATATTTCTGTTTCTTAGATGTAATTTCCTAGAGAGTACTTTCTCCCTGTATAATGTCACAACAGACCTGCAAAATGATCAATATTTTCAGAATAGGTCTATCTGTCTGAAGGTATATGCATAGCATTCTAACTCAGCCTACAAAAACTATTCTATCAAAATGAGAACTCTACCGGGTGGCTATGTGGATAATATAAAATAAATAGGACTCATTTAATTATAAAAGAGCACTTTCCTTCTCACAAAGCACATTCTTAGATCTTGTGCTGTTATCATTGACCTCGGAAAATAGAAAGAGGTGTTTGTGGGTAAAACTTCATCCACATGTTACAACCTACTTCATGAAAGCCTTGTAAGTGAAAGATCTGGGGGCCATATAAATGTCCCTATAGACTTTATATCCAGAAACCCAATACCAATAGTACCAGACTGGGAAACATAAGGGTCTACATTGTCTGCATGGAATCCGTTTGGAATAACAGTAAAAAGGGTGAAGGTGAGAATGAAGATTAGTTGTCACTTTAAAGACTCAAAGAGACAAAAAGGATTGATAGTTCATTACTCTGGAATCTGCCTTAAGCCCCACTGGAAAGTGGAGTTTGACTCCTCAATGAGAAGTCAAATTGGTACTGTGTTGCTTGACATTCAGAGGTGTCCTTGCCTGGACAGGTTGTTGTCTTTTGTCCACACCATAACCCTCTATTAGATGTTGTCCTTGGTTCTCTCATTTTGTATGGGAATGGATTTATTGTTCAGAGAAGTTAAGAACTAACCAAGGTAAACCCCAGTTAGTGGCAAAGAAAGAGCTGCAACCAGATCCTCTAGCTCCTATTATCCACAGTCTCACATTTCCTATATTTGACTCGTGCCCTTGACTCTCTACACAGTTCATGCCCAAGGTCCAGGACAAATCCAACTCATAATAGGTAGTTTTTCTTTCTTTCTCCCCCAACTCGTAATAGGTAGGCTTTCCTCCCACCCTCCCACCCTGCTCCCTTCCTTCCTTCCTTTCTTCCTTCCTTTGTGTTTTGCTGGGAGGGTCAAACCCAGGGCCTTGTGCATTGCTAGGCAAGTGCTCTACTACGGAGTCCTATCTTATCCCTTACCATAGGTTTTCTATATGTAGAAACCTGTTCAAAAATAGGGAAAAAAGAATCAATGAATTCAAAACATTCTATATGTTTTTCTCCCTCCCCAAACACAGACTTATGATTTAAGTTGCAGATATTTTTTCAATCATGTGTGTAGCCTAAAATGGTATAGTAAATAGAACTATGAATTAAAGTCAAAATAATGCTTGGGTTCATTTGTGAGAACATTAACATTCCTTCCATGGATTTTTGGTACGCTTTGGTTTGAGAAGTCCTTTATTTCTATAGTACTTTATTGGGCTCATAAAAGAGTTAAGCTACAACTTGACCAAACAGTAATTACATCTAATTGTGATTATGTCAAAACGCACTAGGCTTAAGTAGAGTAAATACAAATGTTTTGTTTAGAGAAGAAAAAGGAGGAAAGACAGAAGAAAAGCTCACATAGGGTGCACTGTAGTTTTGCATCTGATATCAAGAATTTTGTTGTTTTATTCATCATGTTTTCTCCGTTTACTAAATAAATGGAGGAGGGGTGTTCAGATGGGATTTCCCAATTTTTCTTTAATGAGAAGCTTCTCCTGCTACCTCCTGCTGAATGCTGCAGCTACATCTGTCCCATCCTGATAACAAAAGAACAAAAGAACAATCCACTGGTCTACTTAAGGTTTCATCAGTGATAACACCAAGTCATCAAATCTAACAGGATTGCCAAAAAGTAGAAATAGTGTGGGCGGAGGGAAGATGAAAGAATATCTTTATTTTTAATTATATTTCCGTGATTGAGCATACCTCATTTTAAGTGATCGCTATCCCTTAGGAAGAAGTTTAAAGTCAAATCATTCTGGCTAACTAATAAGGGAGAAACCAGCCCATCTGCCTGTTATTCTGCAACAGTCCCTGAGGCATCACTCTTCCCTTAAATAAATAAATCCAAGAGGAGATGAATGGATGATTTAAAGAAAAATAAATATCTCAAAAAAAGAAATAAAAAGAATTTTAGAGCCAATTAATAAATTATAAAATTAATTTTCTTCTAAGGTAGCTCTATAGGAGTCATAAATAATAATGTTGTACAGCTCTTCTTTGCATTTATTTTATTTTATTTTTAAATATTTATTCTTTAGTTGTAGGTGGACACAATACCTTTATTTTATTTATTTATTTTTATGTGGTACTGAGGATCAAACCCAGGGCCTTACACATGCTAGGTGAGCACTCTACCACTGAGCCACAGCCCAAACTCTTGCATTTATTTTAATATGATCTATGATCTATTTCAAAGACTTTTTGGCAGCCTTCAGATTACAGTCACAATCTCAAGTCATCTGCTAAGTATTTTTAAAGCAAGTAACTATCTCAAAACTTAAGGAAAAAAATGACCATTATCTAAGTCAAGGTGACCACTATGCCAATCTTTCTGTTCTCTTTATCTCTTCTAATATGCAGCACCTTGATAGTTCACTGGAACGTCTCTGAGGTCAATGAGCCCATTTTTCCTCCATTCCAAAATAAAAAGAATATGATCAACACACTTCTAAGAAATCCCTTCCTATACTACTTATTTTTCAGCTCATCTTTTTTTCCCCCAGTTTGAACCAACCTAATTTCTTAAACCTGTATGATCTTCTTATTTTTTCTTTTCTATCATTTGGATTACCTTTAAGAATCCTTAGTTTTTACCTTATAGTTCTTAAAGTACATTAGACATTCACAAGCAGAAAAATTGCCACAGTCAATATGGTACAGACATTTATATTTTGCTTATAACAGATTAGTTTCCAGGTTTTTTTTCTTCATCTCTTGTGCTGAGTCTAATCTGTATTTACATTACAAAAGACATCATAGTTCTTCATAGAGAATTTTTATTCCCTATTAGTAATTTTATTTCCAGTTTTGAGATTCTTGTCTAATTTGGAGCATCAAGTATAAATCTAATGGGCATAACTGAGATTTGTTTTTGCCATAAATATATCAGATGGCCCTAAGTACAGTCTCCTTGCTTGATTCCACAAGTAGGGAATCAAGCTAAATTATATAATAGATTCATGATTTAAACTCATCCTCTTTAAGCAATTCAGAAAAATATCAAGTGAAGCAAACACAAGATCTTCCATTCACTAATGATTGAGACTTACTACTATATTACCTGATTTGTTTTCTTAATTGCACTCCCTTCAGATTTTATTTTAGTGTTATTTATTTATTTAGGGCACCAGAAATTGAACTCAGGGCACTCAACCACTGAGTCACACCCCCAGCCCTATTTTGTATTTTATTTAGAGACAGGGTCTCACTGAGTTGCTTACCGCCTCGCTTGTTGCTGAGGCTGGCTTTGAACAAGCTATCCTTCTGCCTCAGCCTCCAGAAGCGGTGAGGTTACAGGCATGCAACACTGCACCCGACCTGGATTTTATTTTAGTCCTAAGGATAAAGCACATGCTTCATTTGTAATATTACCTTTTCATACACTAGCATGCTGTTGCCTTTTGATGATATTTACAATTAATTTTCATTTTGATTTCAGATGATAAATATAATTTTTTATGTGAAAAATCATATCTTACTAGAAGGTACATAAAAAAGTAAACTCGATTATGCCTTTCAATTTCATATAGAACAGTGAGAAAACCATGTAAAATTGTGAGGATGTTAATCAAGTAATAAGTAATGCTTTATTATTTCTTTCAGTTAAAATTTAAGAACAAGTCGAAAGACATTTCTGTAACTCCTTAATGTACCAGGACATTTTTAGAGAACAGGCTGTTTTTGTTGTTGTTTTGTTTTGTTTGGGGGTGGGGGTTGCTAAAATAAGTAATTCTGAGGCGTGAAAGTACAGAGAAAAAAAATCCAGACAAGAATGAAGAGAGCAGCGTAAGTCAGACTTTCCCTGTGGGCTTGGGCAGGTCACTCCAAGTCACTGAATCTCTGTGAGCCACAGACCCACTGAACCCTATGTCTCTTGGGCCCATAAAATCCATTTTAAAAAAATCTGAATACATCCATTTGTAGGTATTTTTTAAATGCCCAAGTCATCATATAAGAATGTTTACAATAATTGTTTTCCAATAATTTTGCTTTCCCCTAATATTATTTCTAGGAATTAATGAAAAGCGGTATATAATCCACTCTTATTTATATATTAATAGGATCTATAGAGTTTTTCTCATTACTCAATCCTTATTTGTCGTGGGTGATTGATAAATCATTTTTTTGAACTATGTGAAACTCTGGACCGTGAAACACTGCTCTTGGGAACCCTGTGGTGCGAGGGTGCCCAGGGAATGCACATTTGCAAGATGATTCCTGTTGATGGGGGAATTCTGTTGCCATGGAAATCACTACTTCAAAAATATAGAAGAGACAGGCATAACCTCCCAAGCCCCAAACAACTTGTTTTTCCCGTTTTCATCCTGTTTTCCTGAGGAAGTTCTCCACACTGCATCCCTTTAGTGTACCTACTCATGTAAGTGCCTGCTTGGACTCCATTTTGTGGTTAGTTCCATTCTCCATCAAAGCTGGGCCATCCCACATGCCCCCGATCTTTATTCATAAATGAGTCTTTGCCTTATTTCTATAATTTCTAATAATTTCCTCAATCTGGCACATTGCCTGTTTTGGTTAACTGTCCATTGGCAGTGCTGGTCACCATTTATACTTATTTTTATTTTAGTCTTCTAAAACTTCTTGATTGTATTGACAACAGATATGATCAGGTCTTTGAAAGTTGAGCTCAACTCACAGAACACATAGCAACATCCATTTTAAGATATAAATTTGTATTAATATATACTGATTGAGTTGACTGAGTAGTTCAGTCTCCAACCTGAAGAGAGTATGTATATTGGATCCACATACAGCAAAATATAATGGCAGTGGCCATTCTTTGAGGTATGTCTGTAAATTATCAGCAAGTCGATCATTTTCTTCATCATGGAAACAACATACTGGTCCCCAGATAGAAAAGACATGCCACAAGCATTATGCTTCTCTATTATTCTAGATTTCTTATCCTAGAATCTGCTTCAGAACAAAGACATTACCTGAATAGCACAGGATGAATTCTGAATTAAGCCCCTAAACAAAATGTAATAAAAGGTCTCCTTATACTTTGGTTATTGCAAAATAAATCTACAACCTTTCTTCAAACCTCCAACATATTGGTTATTTCTCCTTTATTCCACCCTGTCCTTTGAACATATCTGATTCAGTCCTTACTTATCATTTTGTAATTATTTAATGTGTTAACTTCCTGAATACCTAGTAAACATCATGAAACAGTCACTTCTGCATTTTATAACACCGGTGCCTAGCACAGTGCCTGGCACAGAACAGGTGCTTAATATATATGCTTGTTGGATGAATGAGAGTTAACATTGTTCTAACCTGCTATGTCCTGACTGACCTTGGATAATCTTACCTGTTTTTCCCTGTGTTCAACCCCATGCATCTGTTCAGCTACCTCTTAGTGCCTCCTTCAGGTCTTCTACCAGAGGTTGCCTCCTTTGAGAACAGTTACTTGCCCAATCTGTGTTCTCACAGTATTTTGTATTCTCCTCCCTTGGCTCTCATCTTGCTCTATTGCAGTTGCTGAAATGGCCCATGTGCCCTTCTGGGTAACGAATGTGCAATTTGTTTAACATCAACACGAAGACAGAATCCATAGGAGAAGCTAAATAAATGTATGTTGGATGAATGTCCACCAATTGCCTATTTTGATAGTTTTACCAGGGTAAAAGAATATTTGAAATAAATAAATGAACAAGTCAGAGAAATTCATATTATATACCAGCATTGATACCATGTTGCAGAACAACACAATGTTGCCTTGTAAACAAAAAGCAATCAGCAGTTGCAACTGAAGTCACTGTATCCAGATAAATCCTCTCATCTCCTTCCTGCACATGAACTATAATTTTGTAGGCTTTAGGAAATTTCAACATGATGATTCTATTTCTATTTTATATATACCTCTCAACAGGTAATTATATTTTATTTTCCACAAATAGACTAACAGGATTTTTAAAATTCTTTATTTTATGAGAAACAGGAATTTATTAAGAACCATATTTGCTATCGCCAAAGCCTGGGAGAAAAGACAAGAGATGAGCAGGGAAAGTGTCCCAGGCTGTGATACCTCTTGTGGGTGGGAGCAGAGGCTCTCCAGGTGGGTCCAGCTGTGCTCCTGAGTAGAATCGTGCAGAGCAGCCTGAGCCAGTTTGCACATCTCACTCTTGCAGCTGTTTGAGTCAGTGCCTGACCAACGCCCACACCATGGCGTCAGGATCCATGGAGCTCACAGTCCTCTGCCTGTCCATTGGTTTTGTCTGGGTCTCCACTCAATATTTTCATTGGAGCCATTTTGTTTCTCATCATTGGGTTTATCTTTGGGGCCAGCCCACAGAAACATGGTGTGCAGCAACATAGCTGTGGATGCAGGTAGCAATCCTAGTTACCCTCTTCCAGCCCTTGCTGGGTACAGGCTATGTGGAGAGAGAGTTTTCTTCTAAGCATGTACCCTAGGAGGACCTGCAGCTCAGGGTGATTATCTGAAAACTGGATATGGGAGACACAGGGACATGCCTGGGAGGCTACACTGGGAGTGGGGGGCTCCTCGCATGCAGCAGGGAGGAAGGGCAGGCAGGCTGGCTCTTATGCTACCCTTCTTCAGTGACTGCTTGACCTCTTGATGCTCACAGGGCAAGAAGGGAAGGTACAAAAGGCAGGCTCACCAGCACTGCTCTTTGGGTGGGGAAATCATAAGGACTGTGGGCCTGGTGAGGCCCCAAACCCCAATGCACTGCTTCACCTGGAACATGCAGCCTGCCCACTGAGTTATCTGTGCTGGAGTATCAGGTCCATAGCCATCACCTCCTTGAATTTTCTATCTACCATAGATACCCTGGTATTATATGGGTCATAACCCATGTGAAACATGATGGTCTTTATTGCAGGGTCAGAGTGTCTGGGGTGTGGCTTCTCACTCTGGAGAATATTCCTTACTCTGGCTCAGCCATGGATGCCCTATGATGTGGTCTATTGTGAGTCTCTGCGTAGAGTCCCCAGTCAGTATTCTATTGATGAAGCTTTTGCACTTGAGTAGAAATATGAGAGGGAATGTGGAATCTTGCAGGCAGGATCTGTTCCTTCAACTGGTCCCATTAAATGGTCAGCTACCCTTCTGCCTCCTGACCATGAAGTACAGAATGACACCCAGAATCCAGACATCCATGGCAGGGGGACCTCAGATTCTTCCCAATCAATGATTTCTGGAACACAGTATGGGATAGTACTCTAAAACCTGTCCAACTTCTGCCTAATTGTGAACCTGCTGCTCAGGCGGAATCAATAATTTTGAAATTTCCTCTGGCATCTGTTGGTATGTTCTTTGCCTTCAGCTTTCCATGCAGTGATGCCCTTCTCATGACAGTAGTGCATGGCATATGTAATCTGCCCCAAGTCTCTGGGCATCGTGCTCCTCCATGGCACTGACCTCCAAGATGTGGCATAATAGCTGTCCCCCACCTGCATGCTCCATCACAAGGTAGCTATTTTTGGTGGTTTAAACAACTTGAAACAGCTGGACCACATTTGGGTGTTCCAAGGTCTCTGTTATATCCACTTTTGGCAGGACTTTCACAAGTGAGGAGATGGCAAACTAGATTCACCTGGACAAATCCAACCCCCTCCTGCTGCCCAATGTCCCTTGGGACTTAATAATGGTCTGTGAAGACAGCCTCAGAGCAGGAGCTGGGCCCCTGCAGCACTACACCACTCTGACTACTCTCACTGCACATCGTAACTAAGGATGCTAGCCAGATAATAATAATAATAATTATTATTATTATCATTATTATTATAACAAACAAAAACAAATAAAAAAATAGCTGGGTACAGTGGCACATGCCTGTAATCCCAGCGGCTCAGGTCACTGAGGCAGGAGGATCATGAGTTCAAAGCCAGCCTCAGCAAAAGCCAGGTGCTAAGCAGCTCAGTAAGATCCTGTCTCCAAATAAAATACAAAATAGGGCCGGGGATGTGGCTCAGGGATCAGGTGCCCCGGAGTTCAATTTCTAGTACCAAATTTAAAAAAAAAAAAAAAAAAAAAACAGAACCACCAAACCACCAAATGAGCTAGCTATCTGTGAGTCTGATAGGTCTCCACCAAGAGCTGCCTGTGCTTATGGACAAAGACTCAGACATAGCCAAGGCTTCTACAGCTGGTGTTTAAAATTCCCTCTCAATGGCTCCCTATGAGGTCAGAGCAAGAAACATCCTGGTCACACCTGGGCATAACCCTCAATGGTCATCTCACTTTTTGGCTCCAGGACCTTTTCCAACTTTCATAATAAAAATAAGGAAGGACTCCAGCAACCTTTTGCATCAGTGGATTATGGAGACTGATCTTTACTTGTTTAGGAATTAAAATTCAATTGTCTTTTAGAGTCTGAAAATCTTTTATAACTTTTGGCTTTTAAAGACCCCATCACACTCAAGATATTCTTTTACTTTCAACTTGGAATGATTAGTGTCAAAAGGATGGTAACACTTCACTCACACTGTGGTGCTCTAACAAAATGCTCTGTACCTTAAGACACTGTGGAGCACAGAATTAACACCTATGAGGTTAAGAGGAAAGGACGGTTCATCATAATTTCCGCACCTCATTAGATCAACCACCCCACTCTTGGTACCAACTTCTGTTTTAGTCAGCTTTGCATCCGTGTGACCAAAAGACTCAACAAGAACAACCGAGAGGATATTGTCCATGGCCAACCAACTCCATAGCTCTGGGCCCAAGGTAAGGCAGAAAATCATGGCCAAAGGGCATGGCAGGGGAAAATATTGGTAATTATTGGACACAATAAACAGGAAGCAGAGCAGAATGTTTAAATTCTTGAAAGTGAAGGTATATCCAGCCATTTAATATAGATAAAAGAAAATGGCTGTTAAGACCCCTACGGAGATGACCTACTTCTTAGCTCTTAGTAACATGATTTAATGCTGGAGTCCCTGGGGTAGAAGCATGTTGTTCAGCTCTGGTAATGGTAGCCTCAGGAAGGGGACAGTCACCAAGTTCAGTAGAAGGGCTGCATGTAAACAGGTACAGATAGCTTTCTGCACAATCAGTAAAAATCACCACAGACTACTACTTGAAGTATACTCCATCTTTAAGAATTTGTTCCACGGATGTGGAGACAAACAAGAGGGGTTTTCACACATAAGCAAGGTAATGTATTTCTGAGGTAGTGATGTTATTGAACTTCCAAAGAGGGACAAATGATGACCCCCTAAGTTTATTAGTTATTCCACCCAAAAACTATCAAGAAATTTCACATTTCTATTGTTCACACCATAGAGGAGTTCACATATGTTATCTGATAAGCAAGTCATAGGAATAGAATCACTTACTTTCCAAGGTACCCATGACAATGAAGGGTATGTGTCACCACCCAACTTCAAGCCAGCACATGTGCTCCCCATCCAACACACTGTCCTCACTGAAACAGATGGATCCTTCCACTCTTGCCCTGGTCCTTGTCTATTTGTATCCAAGCTCCTGGGAAAGTGGCATCTCTCTGGAACCTTCAATTTCTCACCTCCAACTCTTTTAACCTTTTCTAATTTGGCTTCCATCCCAACTACTGCAAAGAGCCACCCTTTCCAAGGTTTCCAATAACCATCCCTCAGCCAAATCAAATGGCTTTTTTCCTGCATTAATCATTTTTATTTCTGCCCTCCAAAAAGCCAGTCAGCAGAGTCCACCATTATGAATAACTCCCTTCTTGATTCCTCATTATCGTGCACTTCCATAATCTATCCTCTCCATCTACTTCTGTCAATTTTCTTTGCATGCTGTTAAATCTTTTCTAACCAGATTTGACTCTGTTCCGAGCTTTAGCATTTGGACCTTTTCTTATAAATGGCTCCCTCAAAATTACCAATGCTCTCTACTCACTTAAAATATCCCTAGAAGTCATATTTCCCTACAAAAATACAATCTAATGAAAGTTTTTATATGATAAAATATTTCTGATTATCCGTTGTTTTTCCTTAGTAAAAATGTTTTGTTGATGTAAAGAAGAAGGAGTAGACAAGGTTCCTGCTATCAAGGAACTTAAACTCATAGCTTTCCGGTGCAGAAATGGATCTAAGAGGTAATTGGGTCTTCAGGACAGGAAACCATGGCAGTTCTTGGGCTGGATGTGGGCTGGGTATGACCTCATTGTGTGGTCTCATTGTGTTTATTTGGCCCACACAATTTTGGTTTAGTTTTGTTAGAACTCACAAAAAGAAGATTGTGCCGGGCACAATGGTGCACTCCTGTAATCCCAGCAACTCAGGAGGTTGAGGAAAGAGGATCACAAGTTCAAGGCCAGTCTCGGCAACTTAGCAAGACCCTCAGTAACTTAGTGAGACCCTGTCTAAAAATAAAAAATAATAATAATAATAATAAAAAGGGCTGAGGATGTGGCTCAGTGGTTAACCACCCCTGGGTTCAATACCCAGTACCAAAAAGAGAAAAAAGAAAAGAAAAGAAAAGAAAAGAAAAGAAAAGAAAAGAAAAGAAAAGAAAAGAAAAGAAAAGAAAAGAAAAGAAAAGAAAAGAAAGAAAGAAAGAGCAGATTTTGTATCCAAATTTTGACTTATTTTGCAAACTCAGATCTGGCAACTTAGTGCTCACATTGCTACGTAGCAGTAATAGGTGGCCAAGTCTCAGTGGCCCACTTTAGATGGAGCACTTGCTCTCCATGTATCAGGTTGTAAGTGGCAGTGGCCATTTATCATGGCACTTAATGCTGTTTTTTTTTTTTGGGGGGGGGGGGACATATCTTTTACCCTATGTCTATCATATGTGAAAATTAAAAAATGACCAAGAAACCAAGCAATTCTTCTAAAGTCCAACCAGCTCTATCTATTTACTTAACCTGCCTGTCCTGTTTTAAATTTCATAAATTCAAAAATTAATATATGTATAGGCAAAATAATCTACATAAGCCCCACTTATATATCATTTCTCATTACATAATGTTACATAGAATTTAGAAGTACCACCCATGCCTCCATATGACTTTTAGCACCTATACCTCTATACCTCTTAAAAGCTGCCTTTACAAAACAATTCCCAATCTCAAAGTGACACCTCTTTCCCCTAACCCTTGGATCTCTTTAGTGATACTTGAAACACACGAGTTGCGATATATTCATCTGTTCTGCTCTTACTATATACTAGGCACTCAGTATATTTGTATTGCTAAGTATTTATGAATTTCACAGAGGAAAACAGACAGGTACTCATTAGTTAATTACAAGAAACCAAGAGCATAATGTACAAAGATAATTAAAGCCGCATAAGGAGAGAATTGTACTCTCTTTGAAGGATGGAAGGTATGATCAAAGAGGAACCTTAAAAAGTGTCACAGAGATTAAATTTTCAGCAAGTTTTGAATAGAAGAAATATTATATGTCAGGAGATTAGAGATTAAAGCACAAAGAAAAGTAAAATATACATTTGTTCAAAAAAAACAAAGAATAGAAGTGGTGATAGGGCTATCAAGAAAAAAAAATGTAAATATAAAAGGAGAAGAAGTGAAAGGGTAGATAAAAGTACCAAGGGAGATTTCCAAAGTCCACATACACAACCCTTCTCTTCCCTCTGTCAATATTTTCAAGTCCCATTATGAGGGGGGAGGGGCAATATAATCTACAGAAGTAGCCACTTTGCATACTTGGTTTTGTTTTTAAAAAAAGCCCACAGGATATGAGTGGCATCTGAAGGTGGGTTCATAGCTATAATTTTTTAATATTTATTTTTTACTTATAGGTGAACACAATATCTTTTTATTTTATTTTTATGTGGTGCTGAGGATTGAACCCAGTGCCTCATGCATGCTAGGCAAGCACTCTTCCTCTGAACCACAACCCCAGCCCCTGGTTCATAGTTATATTTAAGGAAAACTGGAAAAGAGGGACAGAAAATATCAAAATGACAAGTTTAAAGGATACTGAGAAGTAATTTGTTTAAGCATTATGAGTGTAAGAATTAGGGGGAAAAGAAAATCTCTTAAATAATTTTAACTTTTGTATAATTATAGTAGAAACAAAATTCCAAGAGCAGTAAACCAATTTTATGCTACAAAAAAAGACATGCCCGGATAAAATGAAATATATTTTAAATTTTACACAAATAAACAATGATAAAATGTAAGAGTAGACTTCATTTAGTTCAAAACCTAAAAGGAAGCACTGATGGAAAAGACATTTTAATAAAGACCTCCTTCATAGTATCGTGAGGCCTGAAATTTTGTGATTAATAATTGTTTAGCACAAATAATCCAAGTTGTACTGCCATCTAACCTCAAACAATAATTTATATGGAATTCATCACATGCTCTTTGTAATGCTGGGATGTAGAGGTGTATTTAAATTTGCACAATGTCACTGCAGTCTTTAAGAAACAAGTTTTACAGTGCTTGCAAAGACACCAGGGAACGATTTGTCTTCACTAGGCACACAATTATCCTACTAGCCACAGACCATGTGACCATTGCTTAGTTACAAAACTCTGGCAGGGACAGATTGTTATGAGGAATATTCCCCTGAGTCTTGAGGTTTTGTTCCTGTTTTACTTTCCTTTTAGCATTTCATTAGTTTTTTTTGTAGATCAAGGAAAATTTTGGTGTCTTTTCAACAAGTTTTTTTTTTTTTTATGAAGCAGCTTCACTAAATAGAGAAAAATTTTAATAAGGAAAAAGAAATCTATTATCCTAAAGTTCAACAAGGTAGCTCACTTATGTCTGAGTGCCTAGTAGGTTAGTAATTTTTAAAAGCAAAACAAATGAACATATACTCTTCATTATTAAACCACACTTCTGCAACAGAGGAGGGTGCTCTTTGGGTAAATATATAATTTTATGCTGTTAACAAATTAAAGAATCCCTTAATATGTCATATTCCCTTTTGGTTTCTCATCTCATTTCCTGGTCTCTTTAGGACTAACATGAACATATGTTCCATATTAATGAACCTGAATATTTGTAACTTTACTACGATGAGAGGTTTAAAGAGAAATCAGCCCTTCACACAAAATGAATGTGGCAAGACTCATGAAGAAGCCTTCACTGCTGCCTTTCCAGCTGCCTTCACATCAAGGAAATTCACTGATTTTC
Organism: Spermophilus citellus; assembly: GCF_964194105.1. Classification (NCBI taxonomy): domain Eukaryota; kingdom Metazoa; phylum Chordata; class Mammalia; order Rodentia; family Sciuridae; genus Spermophilus; species Spermophilus citellus. Next base: position 94,163,833 of record NC_138189.1, read on the forward strand.
CTTCCAATTATTTATAATATATCCACCAAGTGCCAGGCAATACTCCAGGTGCTAGAGATACAGCAATGAACAAAACAAAGACCCCTCCTCATGAAGCAGATGTAGAAGGGCATTGACATAGAGACAGAAACAGCAATCAAACAAAAGACGGTATCCCAGCCACTCAGGAGGCAAGAGGATTGCAAGTTCAAAGCCAGCCCCAGCAACTCAGCAAGACCTTGTCTCTAAATAAAATATAAAAAGGGCTAGGGATATGGTTCAGTGGTTAACGTCCCTGGATTCAATCCCTGGTACAAAAAAAAAAAAAAAAGGGAAGGTAGAATGTGGCTGGTGGTGACACAAAGACAACACAAGATAAGGTGATAGGGAGTGGTGGTAGAAATGGTAGCATTTCAGACCGCAGTGTTAGGACACATCTCTGAGAAAGGCTACATATTTGGGGACCCTGAAAGAAGTCAAGGAGTCAGCCAGGAGTGTGTCAATGCAGAGCATTCCAGGCAGAGGGCACCTGTGTGCTGAGGCCCCGGGGTGGAGTGGCATGTGTTAGACGCTTGAGTCATGTCAAGGAGGCAGACAAGAATGGAGTGCAGGGTGGAGGGGAGAGTGAGGCAGGATGACAGCTGTAGCTGCCATGCAGGGTCTGGGTCTTGCCAGGTTAGATTATGGATGGGGAGTTTATGCAATGAGATGGGGACTTAATGTTTAAGTGCAGAAAAACTAGTGAACTTAAAGATGTGGTCTGGTATCATTATAATCTCCAAGCCACTTTTATGAACTGGCTCACTCCTCTTTTCCTTTCCTATCTATATTCTAGCTTATTTTTTAATATTATTCATCCCTTAGAACTACTTGAAGTTTCTTTAAAAAAATCAATCCCAACATTTATTGCTTCTATAAAAATTCAAGTAATGGAAGGAGAGATCTACCCTTTTGCTATGGCTTCATAAGTATTGATTATGCTAACCTCTTGAAATTCAGCAATGCTACTTCCACCAGGATGGAAAAACACAATGATAGGAATTTGGCTAATTTTTCAGGACTCATCGTTGCATCATTTAGTCAAAGAAAAGTGATATGAAGTCTTTGCTAAAAATAGGCCATGATTCTTATTATACCAAATCCACTCTCTTAATTCCCTCAAGGTTAAGTGAATTAGAGTGTCAGCAAGACTGATAGAAGATGTAGCAATTACAGTTTTAGTTTTTAAATTTCTCTATCATGTTTAACTCCAAGTGAATGAAATATAACCTAAATTTCCACATATATTCAGTGCCTGGTAGCAGATGATGGTCAAGTGCAAATAGAATGCAGATCTGACTAGGCCCATCAAAAAACAGGTCACTGGATAAATCTCTGAATCATACTGTGGGTGTTCTTACAGCAAAAAGTGAAGGGTTTGAACTAGAGCTCCTTCCAATTGGAAAATGCTATTTATCTTGGAACCAAATATCACATTTATAAGAAATGTCCAAATTAAGAATGATAAAATATAATAGATTTTAATAGAAATGTTTTTCCTCTTTGCAATTTGAGAACACATGCATTTCAGAAACAATGGAAACTGTGTTGCTGAATTTACTACCAAAAAAGTACCAATTTATAAATTTACTTATATTATTAAATACATAGGATTAGCAACACTATTTTGAAAAGTTGGTAAGTTTCCCTGTTTTCACTTTCCAGTGAAAGAAACACACTCCTCTTTTCTTCCTTCTCTCCCTCTCTCTCTCCCTCTCCCTCTCCTCCACCCCCATCCCGCCCCCAGCCTTGCTTGATTCCTGGAACACCAAAGAGTCCCAAGGCTTTTTATGTAATTTTATTAATGTAAAATAACTTGACATAAAAAATTGATATAAAATAACCCAAATGGGAGGAGGGATATTTAGATGCTCTAAAAGTTTACAGAAAAGGAATATGAGGGAAAGAAAGAAAGCCATCTAAGAGCTGGTAGCATCAAAGTGGGAAGGAAGCTTGGTGCCATGCTATTTAAGCATTAATTTTCTTATTGTTGTTAACATTTTAAAATATAGGGTTTTTTTCTCTTTTTAAAATTTATGGATCTCTCTTTTTTTTTTTTTTTTTTTGGTGGTGGTTTTGGGAATCAGTCGGGGTAAACACTAGTTAGTCAGTGCCTTGGAAAGTTTGTGGCTCCAGGAAGTAGGATAAGAAGGACTTTAAAGAATGTGACAACAAAGAAAATGAAGAGTGGAAACTGGCCATTTTCTTGTCTCAAGTGTGAAGATGAGGATCAAAGCAGAGTGACCGCGGCTGTCCAGTAAAATAATGTGTCTAGAAGACATCTGACGAGATCCACCTATGCAGTGGACACAAAACCCATCCTATCTGTGCCCCTGCTTGCAGGCACAGTGTGGCCCTCTACTGTATCCCAGACTGCCATCACAGAGGAGCCTGGGAGTAATAAAGGGTCCCAAACCTCTCCATTGAGTTTTCCAGGTTCTTTCACTGGGATCAGTAAACAGTATGCTCCAGGCATTTCCAGCCCTGGGGTTAAATAGGATCTAACTGAGGACCTCACTCATGCTACGCAAGCACTCTACCACTGAGCTACATCAATTGCTAAACCAATTTTATCTAATTATCTTTTCTGTCTCTTTATATTTGAAGCTCCTCAAAAGCTTTGACCCAAATCATAATACCTACAACAGGTTTATATGTAACAGATATAACACATACGGAAGGAAGTACAAGGATGTCTATAAGTAAATAATAGAACATCTCATTGGATGAATTGTAAATACTTGTATTTATTTCAGAAAGTAAGGTCCTTATAAAAATAAATGTTGGGGCTTAGAACATGGCACCCTAAAGTCTGATGCCTTAGCATGCTGAGCACTTTGAACTAAAAGGAGACTGGAAGGGTCTCAGAATCTGCTGACCTTATATCCTCCTATCTCCATCCCTCTTTCTCCCCCACAGAGATTCATGGAAACCAGAATTCCTCATTTCCAAGAAGGGTACTAGAAACTAGAACCCCTCTCCCTTAAAGCAAGCCATGAAAATGTCACTCCGTACCTTGAAGACCATCATTCCACCCTTCTTTCTTCTCCCTTGGAGACCCTCTTTTCAGAGGGGTCTGTCCCATGTGGATTCTACACAGAGAGGCTGAGAAGAATCTGAGAAGACAGGCTGGTCTTTCTGCATTTCTCATCTCAGTCTGTTACACCAGTAGATCAAATCCTCCTGTTCAATCACATTCCCACATAACGGTCTATTCCGTATGGAACCTGATCACAAAAATACACAGCTTTCCCTGGGTCCGTGGGCATCATTTCTGAAGACTCCCATGTCTTGCACAATTGTGCATTAGTTACGATTTTCTCTTGTTAGCCTGTATACATTACAGGCATGTCCACTGTGACCCTTACAATGAATGAGAACAGGTATCACAACTCCTACAATAGCAAGTTACTTCCCAAGATATAAGTTTCTTGACAGTAAAACACACACACACACACAAAAAAAAATAGAAAATCCAATCCAAAAGGGATAAATACAAAATATCCAAAAAATTTTCCTCTGCTCTTCAGGAATCTACAATCTGGATTTCTTATCTGACCTTGCCATGGATATACTTTATAACTCAACAGCATTACCAGAGGTACTCTAAATAAATTTTCCCCCATACAGGATGGAAGTGATTTCAACTAAAAACTGATGTGAATTTTACACACAGTTTATTTTTTGAAGATTTTTTAAAAAAAGAAATGAGGCATGAAACATGACCTGGGGCCATCAGCTGTTACTCAACTGAGATCAGAGCTCACTATTGTCAGAATTAACACAGGCCTGTAGCTTCTAAGTTACACAACCTGCCATTCTTGCACCTCTGCTAGAAAACTTCTTTCCATCATCTGAGTTTCTCATCAATCAATTCCTTTACTTTTAAAACTTTTCAATTATTAATACATAAAGGAATATACATGGGAAATTCTTTTTCATGTTTTAATGGTGCATTATAGTTAAACATAATAGTGAGGTTCGTTGCTACATATTTGTACATGTATACCATAGAGTAATATAATGTGGTCAACTTCATTCCTCAGTATCACATTTTTTTCTCTTCTCTCCCCCTTATCCCCTTTTCTCTGTTCTACTGGTTCCCCCTCTATTTTTGTGGGAGTCTCATAAATTCTTTTTCAGGGATTCTTTTTCAAAGCTACATTGTCTTAAAAGAAGAATATTAGGCACTACTTATGTAACTCAGTGGCCAAGTGCATTCCCAGTGTGCATATGGCCCTGGGTTCCATATCCAGCACCAAAAAAAAAATGAAAATTAGAAAGTGAGAGTGTGAGGATACATATGGCTTAGTCGATGGAATAAGTGGCCAATCATTTTGTAGAACTTTTTTTTTTGGTGAATTATATTTTACAAATTTACCTATGAACTTTCTTTTTAGATATACATAACAGTAGAGTGTATTTGACATATTACACAAAAATGGAGTGTAACATTAGGATTAGGATCCCATTCTTATGGTTGTACACAATGTGGAGTTTCACTGATCACGTAGTCGTATATGAGTATAGAAAAGTTATATCCAATTCATTTGATGTCTTTTCTATTCCCAATTCCTCTCCCTTCCCTTTTTAGTCCCCTTTGTCTAATCCAATGAACTGCTATTGTCTCCCCACCCCACCTGCCTATTGTTAGCATCCACATATCAGAAATAACATTTGGCCTTTAGTTTTTGTTTTTGTTTTTCTGGCTTATTTCACTTAGCATGATAATCTCCAGTACTATCCATTTATCAACAAATGCCATAATTTAATTCTTCTTTGTGGCTGAGTAATATTCTATGGTATATGAACTTGTTTCTGTTGGATAGCTAGAGAAACAGGAAGCTGTTAAAAACAATTTGCTAGTATTAGTTTTAAGTCAGGTTGGCCTGAATTAAACAAGTCATCTAATAAGTAGTAACCAATTAAAAATGAAACAAAAAAACAACTAACTTTGGAAAAAAAACTGTATCATTTGAACTCAATATCAGAAAGAAGAACAAGAAATATCTGGTATTCTGCATGGCCTTAATTTGAGAAATCAAGAGTGGTTTTTGTTTCATTTTGGTTCTGGGAATTGAACACAGGGGCACTTTAGTCTTGAGCTATATACCCAGCCCCCCCTTTTTTAACCTTTTGAGGCAGGATCTCCGTAACTTGCTGAGTATCCCACTCAATTGCTGAAGCTGGCCTCAAACTTTTTTTTTAAGAGAGAGAGAGAATTTTTTAATATTTATTTTTTTCAGTTTTCAGTGGACACAACATCTTTATTTTATTTGTATGTGGTGCTGAGGATGGAACCCAGGGCCCCGCGCATGCCAGGTGAGCGCGTTACCACTTGAGCCACATCCCCAGCCCGTCAGACTTTTGATGCTCCTGCCTCATCCTCCCAAATGACTGGTATCATACGAGGCTTGTGCCAATCATCACTGTGCCTGGCTTCATGAACAGTTTTGTAAAGTATGTTTGGTCTCTATTATAATTAGAGAATGGTTCTGTAGCTTCCTAAGGAGCTATTGAAATTCAGCAATGAGTCTGCATCAAGTGGAACAGCAGAATGATGCGTCGTTTCTATTGAGAGTTGCTTTAGGGTGTGGATTCTCATCTTCTTTACTAGAACATTTTTTGAAATTGTAGTTTTAAGCAACAAAAGGACAGGAAAAACTATAGAAAAAATCCAATAGACCTGTCTGTTACAAAATTTTATTGCAACATTCCCTTCCTCTTTTAGATAATAAAAATTATTATGTATCTACCCAGTGCTTTATCATAGTTTTTTTTTTCCTCTTTTTCTCTTCTAGTGCTAGGGATTGAGTCCAGGGGCACTCTCCCACCAAGTTACATCCCCATCTTGAGATAGAACCTCACTAATCTGCTGAGGCTGGCCTCTGACTTGCAAACCTCCTGCCTCAGCCTCCTGGTTATTGTTTACAAAGTTTGTTCTCATTATTTCATTTGATCTTCCCAAGGGCCACCCATGAAGTGGACAGGTGTAAATATTAGCAACATAGGGTATTATTTAAAAATGTAAACACTAGCTTATTTGCTCTCTTGGGATATTTACTCCATTAAACCCCCAAATGTCCCTTGTTTCTATAAAATCATCCATACTCACGATGGCTTGCTTTCCTTCTCTTTTTTCCTTTTCTTCCTAGGGCTTACCACTGTAATATACAACATATTTTCTTTTTAACTTTTTTTATTCATTCCTCTCTCTTAACATAAACCAAGTAAGGGCAGGGCTTTTGCCTATGTCACTCACAGCTTACAACTCCAACCCCAAGAAAAAGTGCCCAGCACATGAGAGATGCTCAGCAAATACTTTTTTTTAATATCAGGGATTAAAGCCAGGGATGCTTACACTGAGCCACATCCACAGCTCTTTTTATATTTTTATTTTGAGACAAGGTCTTGCTAAGTTGCTTATGGCCTCATTAAGTCGCTGAGGCTGGCTTCGAACCTACTGCCCTCCTATCTCAGCCTCCAGAGCTGTGGGATTACAAGCATGAGCCACGGCACTTGCTTCAGTAAATCCTATCTAAATGAATAGATTCAGATTCTTCTCTGTACTTGTTTCTTCCTCTGTGAAATGTTATAATAGTTCCTTCATTTAAGGTTATTAGGAGGAATTGAGAAACTGAGGCATGTGACGCACCTAGTACAGTACGTGGCATGTAATAAACACAGCATTAGTGTAGACCATTATTGCCTCCGTTTTTCAGATAAGTAAACTGAGGTTTAGAGAAGTTAAATGACTTTTGTCATTAGGTCCATGATTGAGGATCTGTTATGATTTCCACTCTAGCACATTTTTAAACAGACATACTCAATAACATAAAGATTCCCCTCTGCATATCAAACATACTTCAGCATGTTTTAGAATAAAGTATAAAAATAGCTAACATTTATTCAGTGTTTACCAGGGACCACCCTGCTTTACATAATCTTTTCCTTAATATTTATTATTCACCCCATGAGATCTGTCCTCTCATTAGTCTCGTTGACAAAATTCATGGTACAGGCAGAGATGGTACATAACTCAATCAAAGACCCAGAGATAGAAAGAGGTAGAGTTGGGATCTGCACTCAGGTTCTCTCAAGTCCAGGGTCCTTAAGTGCAGTCCTCTACTCCCAGTGGCCTGTGCCCAAACTTCCTCTCTGCCTTCAGAGACGGTGAGAGGTGGGGTGTCTGCCCTAGGTTGGCTGTAGGGGCGTTTGATTCTGGATGATCTGTGGGAGAACAGAATTGTCTTGTGCCATCAGAAACCCTTGAACTCACACTAACAGCCCAGCTGAATGATGGGAATGTGGGAAGGGAAAGAAACACCACGTTCAAAGAATATAGGGCACTCTGAATTCTTTCTGTTGTATCAAAGATTCTTTTCATTGGGATTTAAGAGAGAAAAATAATCCCCTCTAGTCTCTGTGTGTTTGAAGGGTTTACATCACTGCTTCTCACATTCCAATGATTCAACAGAAACAGCTGTCCTACCGTCCCCGGCAGGAAGCCATGAACTGTATTCCAAAGAACATGCTCCATGTCTTTATTATTTATTAATTATTGTATGACTCCAGCCTTATAATAAGAGAATACCAGCCTAAAAGAGTAAAAAGGAAGAAAGAAAATATTTCTCTATTTCCCTAACACAAAGCAGCACTCTCTAAAATGACTTCTACATTATTCTCTCCATTTTTTAAAAAATAAATTCATCAAGATGTTTTCTTGTTTTAGCAGAATATAGACCAGAAAAATTTTTTATTACTAAAACTACTTCGTAAACAAAAGTGTTTGATCTCCTTTGGCTCAGGGGCATCAACAAACAAAAAAACAAAACACAAGATAATGAAAACAGGAAATGTCTTCATATAGATTTTAATATCATAAACATCTGCAATAATTTCTGCACAGCTGGTATCAATCTAATTAACAAAAACTAATCAGTTACCCGTGGCTTCTGAATCATAGCAAGACTCATGTCTTTCATGCAATAAACAATATCCAAACTTTGAAGTTGTCCCTTGTTATATAGTTGTACTACATTTATTAGATGATAGGGAATGGCTCATTAGTCAAGACTTAGTTTAGAAATAAATCCATCAACATACATATATTCAGGCATACTTAGAAATACACATCATTTTCTGGATTTTTATAATCATAACAAATAATTTGATTAAGAAAGATTTTACATGAGTGTCTTTTTCAGCAAACAGAAAACAATCAGTGTTTCCCTAAAATATAATGTAGATCCCAAACCGAATTCTGGAAAGTAGTGAAATTTTGGTTAATACCATTGTAATTTTATCGTGTATACATGGTTTGTCTTTCTTTTTTTTTTAATACTTTTTTTTAATGGGAATCAAACCTAGGGCTTCACACATGCTAGGCAAGTGCTCTACTAATGAGCTACATCCCTTTAGATGGCATTTTTTTATTTTCAACATAATTACTATTCTGTGTTCATAAATTACTTACCTCTTAATTTATTTTTAAGATAGAATCTATTCTTTCAAAAAAAATTTAAACTAATATTAACAAAAGTGGTTATACTTACTCAATTGTTAAAAACAAGTACAATAAGTTTTGTAGGATATTTTGTTTGCATTTTATTTTACCTGTCTTATTTTTTTCTTCTTTTATTTTAAGAATTTTGTACTAATTGTTAAACACATCCAAGTGAACACTTATATGTGTATATACAGAGAATTAAAAGACAAATACTTAGGAATTCTCCATCCAGAAGGTTAGGATCTCTTTCAGTCTCATTTCCCTTCCACTTCTTATTGGTAACCATAAACAAAATTTCTCTCATTTTAAAAAATTTTATGTAACTTGATGCATTGTTGCCAAAACATAGTGTACCTATTTTATTTTTGTCAAAATAACAACATATAGCCGGGCATGGTGGCATAAACTTGTAAATCCCAGGAGGATGAGGCAGGAGGATCTCAAGTTCAAAGCCAGTCTCAGCAACTTAGTGAGGCACTAAGCTACTCAGTGAGACCCTGTCTCAAAATAAAATACAAAATAGGACTGGGGATATGGCTCAGTGGTTGAGTCCCCTGAGTTCAATCCCTGGTACCCTCCCCCCACCAAAACAAATAAATAAATAAATAACAACATATAAATTAAAGAACAAATAACATTTAACTAAAAACATTGTTTTGGTAGAACTGATATTTATATTCCTAGAGCATACTTTAAATGCTAAAGGCATCCTCACAACATGAATGTGAGGGAGGTCTGGCTGTGAATGTCTGTCACCCCACTGATTTCTAGGGCTGATTAGGCTGATGGGGCTGACCAGGCAAGTGTCCTCTTTCTCCCTCACCACTTCGTGTGTGCCCCTCATAAAGCTGTGCCCCTCAGTCTTCGGGAACCACCTTCCCTTATACAGAGGACTGTAATTTCATCAAGAGCGCGGGAGTAGCTGCTCTTCCCTGCTAGAACCTCCAAACAAGCTCTCAAGGCCTACACACAACTTTATTTACATGTGTGATTAAAAAACATGCTCTCCACATATCTATTTCCTCTTATATGTGTAGCAATTAAGAATTGGTAAGAACTCTTAATTATTACTGAGAAATACAAACTATTTCAATAATATTTGTTAAAATAAAAATCAGTCGGGTGCGGTAATCCTAGTGGCTCAGGAGGCTTAGACAGGAGGATGGCAGATTCAAAGCCAGCCGTAGAAGGCGAGGTACTAAGCAACTCAGTGAGACCCTGTCTGTAAATAAAATAAAAATAGGGCTGAGAATGTAGCTCAGAGGTTGAGTGCCCCTGAGTTCAACCCCTAGTACCCCCCAAAAAAATAAATAAATAAAAATCAACTTGTAGTAGATTTTTAACTAGCCTATTTATACACAAAACCTATATATATATATATATATATATATATACACACACACACACACATATATATATATCTTTAAACGTGTGTACCTACCTCTTTAATTGCTTCCTTAAGTAAAAAGTTTTGAAATCTATCATAAATGCTCAAGGAAAAAGTAGTTGCATAATTGCTCCCTTTCCCTTGTTCTTTTAAGAGGGGTCCAATATTTTAAGAGATCCAGTTCACCTTAGATGCATGTGTCACCTTAAATGGAAAACAGATGATCACAGAGGATTGTAGAATTAATAAAATAAATTGATATTATTGCAAGAATCAGCAATCTTTCAGGATTCCTAAGCCAATTCTACTTATTCATAACCCAAGGAACTGGAGGAAAGTGAAAATAATAGCACCTCTTACAGATAAGCTCTTTAGAAAGATCTAAAGGGATGCAGTTGAATCCCTTGGCTAACACGTGGTCCAGGACCACTGGAGAAACACCCTGTGTCTTGTGATCCCGTGCTTCTCAGAATGAGAAAAGGAGAAACCACACACATAGTAGCATAGGTATATTCCTTAGAGTTTTGCTTTGGGTTGATCATGACTATGACCCTGAAAAATCATCTCACATGTGCAAAAAGTGCAAAGGGATAGTAACCCTATGTCTGAACTAAATTTCTGAACTGACAAGCTGTCAAATAGTAAAGAATGATTTAATTTATCTTCCATTCACATCAGCTCTTCTCTTAAGAGAATGTGACCAACTCCTGTGACATTGATTCTTAACACAGTGGTTCCTTAGAGATTTTGCTTCAAAGTAAAACCATGCATTTTAATTGTAAGCTGGTATTTTGATTGATGGTCAATGACTAATACCTCTCAAAGCATCGCTCCTACTCCAAGATAGACTGAATTTCAAATTTTCTCCTAGTCACAACCACTAGCTTTGTAAAATGACTTTCTGTCAAGTGGCCTGTGTTTTATATCATTAATTTCAGCCAGTTGCCTCAGGCTACAGAACACTGGTCTTGTCAGTTTAAACACAGAGATGTCGAAATTGACTGACAACTAAAGCTCTTTACAAATCTAATGCCCTAAACATTTCATCTTGCTATTTTCAAGGGGAATATAATCAAGAATTGTGATGAATTTCCATTCCTTTCACACATATGACTTTGAACTTTTCTTTCTTGTATCCCATTAAGTCCACATAAGAAGAATGCCTCGACAACCCTCTGCTCTTACATCCACCACATCCAATTATTCTGAAAATGAATGTTTCCTATATCAGAAGATCAGGTCTGATGGGTCATTTGACACTGAAATAAAGGTACAAAGAAAAAGCTTTTCCGAGCAATTGATATGAATCCTGTGGCATCACATACAATTGGTACTGAATGTCTGGCTAATAGGAACTTCCATAAAAACTGCACGCTAGAGCTAAAATTCAACCTTCAGTAGCCAAGTTTTTTCAATCCATTTTCAAATGCACTTGAAACAATCTATGCATTAAAAATCCATATGAAAATCTGCACATTAATGAGAGATGCAAATACAAGGTTTGGAGTCCAAAAAATATGGGTTTCTGAAAGATTTATGTTGCAGCATACATCCATCAGAGAAACAGTTAACTAAAGATAGAGTCTGCAGAAAATGTATTATGTTGAAATTTCAACAATGTTAGCGTAACTTTTCTCTTTTATCATAAGCCAAACTAGAGGTTTCAGACATATAGAATTTTTTTTATCAAAGATCATAATACTACACAGGCAGCACCCTGGGATTCACCTTTTCTTCTTTAATTCAAAATTTTTTTGCAGAGTTCACATCATTAACCATAAAATTCACAAAATGAAAAATGAGCCAGTTTCCACATACTCAAGACATTTCTTGAAAGTGAAATGTGTGCCTAGGAAAATTAAGATAGAAAATGTCTAAGGACTATGAAATAATTTCAATATTAAGCCAAATAAAACCAACAAAAGACTTGCATAGAGGTCAAAGATTGGCAACAAAGCCTTTTGAGGCAATTTTAAATTAAATGAAGGACTGTTCACTCACTGAAGGTGACCACGGAATTTTCAGAGGTGGTATGCCACGTTTTGGTGGGTGAACTTGTTTAGAAATGAAGTGAGGGTGATGGTAAGGATGATCATGGGAAAGTCCTTCACCTGCTGGGGAGAGGAGTCAGGCTGCAGGTATGGACACGGTTTCCAAGCATTCCTAGTGGATGTGAGGCAGGGCAGTCAAGGACGGCCCAGATCCTCAGCCTCACCCTGAGTATGACTGGGGATGACAGAAGCAGCAAATTGGCCTCTCCATGTATTCTTCTCAGTATTCTCCACAGCCTCCCCTCCAAGGAGCCTTTCCAGCAGAACATGGAGGCCGTCTCTACAAACCAGAATCAGCTCCCTTGCCCCACTCCCAACTGGGATCCAGGACAATTTCATTCCTTTGAGCCCTAATGGCAGCTCTTTTAGGAAGGACAAATCCCATGTTGGGAGAGATGGGTCAAGGCTCTTGGTACAGGAAGTGGAGGAAGGTATCACACAGCCTCTAATGCCTCCATTAGCTCTCTGTCCCTGCTTAGGGCAGAGGAAGAATGTGAGACATCAGGAAGAGTATCCCTGGAGCTGAGAAGAGGTGGGAGGAGCTCTGAAAGTGAAAAGGGTATAATTGCCCAAAACATGGGGACACTTGCAATCCACCAAAACAACCTAGTGTCACCATTTGGTACAAGTTGCTCAGCAGAATTTGTTGACTAAGAATGTACAACAGTCTGTGTGTTCCAGACATTAAAAATGTCCACAGAAGGGTCTATGCTTCAAACATCAGATGAGGCTCAGAGCTCTCCCCAGCCTCCCCAGCCTCTCTCTGCCTATTTGCCACCAGTGAAAGGTAACTTGCCATCTGCTAGGAAATTGGGGATGTGCAGGGAGCCATCTGTGAAAAACACATGAGGATCTTCTCTCAGCATGTAGCCAGGGAGATTTTAGGTTTAATCGTGGGAACTATCCATGGCTTTCCCAAGCAATAGATTGCCAGGAGCACATGACCTTTATCTTCCCTCTGCTAGGAAGATCTTTCCTGGTCACTCTGGAGATGGGCATAACCCTTTGGGAACTGGAAAGCCCACCTTTAACCTTTTTTGGAGAAGAACATTCTATGGAAGGCCTTTGATGTCCCCAGATATTAATAAAGCATGCATGGGCTCCATTTTGCCAGAATATAGAAGCTCCATCCATATAATTGGCTTGCCCATCCCACCCCCACTTTTTGAAATTATTTTCTGTGTCCTGTGGTTTTTTTCATTGTTCTATTTTTTCTGGCTTTTATTTCTCAGCCAGCCCATTCCACCCAGGAGAACTCCATTCCCACCACCAGGGCAAGAGGGATGATTATCTTAAAGGCTTCTACATCTTCCCCCACTCCCCCGGAAAAGTTTGTTTGTGTTGAGCCATTATTGACTACTATCTCAGTATCTTTCTTATTAACCATTCTTTGGTGTCCTCAAATGTGCTGGATGCTATTCATCAAACCTCTTAAATTTAAGCTGACTTTTCCTCAGTCATCTAGGAAACATTAACGAAAAAATTGATGAAAGTGTAAAACATGATGGAACAAAGAAAGCTTATAAAACTGAGAATTCAAAACCTATAAGACCGTTATGAAACTTTACAACTCCTTTTGTGAAATGGCAGTCTACCTGACAAAGATTAAATCACAATTTGCATGGAACACAGCACCAGCTTCAGTGACATCCAGGAACCCATGTATTTTTATTATCCATTCAGTAAAATTAAAAACAACAGAGCTGCAGGTAGGAAAAAAAAGAAGCTTATAACACTAATATTTTAAATGACCTTATGGCCATATTAAATCAGAACATGTAACTCAATAATTGAAAATCCAATAAGCAACTCATCAAGGGATAAAAATTAGATATTCTCCAAGTTTGGCTTTGTGATCAGGAAAGCAAGATCCTTTGAAATTTCTTTTTTCTTTAATATTTATTTTTTTGGTTGTAGTTGGACACAATACCTTTATTTTATTTATTTATTTTTATGTGGTGCTGAGGACCAAACCCAGGGTCTTGCACATGCTAGGTGAGCACTCTACTGCTGAGCCACAATCCCAGTCCCCCTTTGAAATTTCAACTAGCAAAACTTTTAAAAAAAAGTCGTTACTATTTATTTATTTTTTTTTAATTTTGCATTTTTATTTGTTCTAATTAGTTCTATATGACAGTAGAATGCATTTTGACACATCATACATAAACGGAGTAGAACTTGTTATTCATCTGGTTGTACATGATGTAAAGTTACACAGGTTATGTAATCATATATACACACAGGGTAATAATGTCCAATTTATTCTACTATCACTCTTACGCTTTCCCTCTCCCCTCCCTGTTCTTACTATTTATTTGAGGATCTGAGTTAAGCCTATTCTCATTTTTCCTTTAAACTTTATCACAACCTTGAAAATCAAGTATTATTTTATCTTCTCACAGATAGGAGAAAATTAAGACATAAGAGACAGTAAGGGTCATCCATGGTGGCAGATGCCTGTAATTCTAGTGGTTCGGGAGGCTGAGGCAGGAGTTCAAGAGTTCAAAGCCAGCCTTAGTAACTTAGTGAGACCCTAAGCAACTCAGTGAGACCCTGTCTCTAAATAAAATATTTAAAAGGGCTGGGGATATTGCTCCGTAGTTAGTGCCTCTGGGTTCAATTTCCCAGTACCAAAAAGAGAGAGAGAGAAAGAGAGAGAGACAGTAAGGATTTGCCAAAAGTCACACAATATTATGTGCAAGGCTATTTCAAACAGTTTTTTTTAAAAACCAGCTCCATGAATAATAAAATACTATAGGATCCACAGCTCCAGAAAGAGTATTTTCCAAATCCAGTCATTATGACTAGAGTTTGGCTCCCATATATTTATAGCACTATGTGATGGGTACAGTACTATATGTTTTACATTAATTTTCAGCAACCACACATTTTCTTATTTGATCATTCACAATAACTTCCAGAGTTTGAAAAATTGTACCCCTCACCAGCAAAACTGTGGCTGAAACCAGGAGCCATGCATGCACCCTATAGAATGCCTTAGACCCAACAAAGAGCATCTCTCAGAGCAAGTATAGCAGGTGTAAGAGCTGGCTCTCAAGGTAGACTCCAGAGAAGGTCAAATAAATACTACAACCTTGGGCAAGGTGTTCCACCTCACTCTGCCTCAGTGTCCTCCTTACCTGCAAAATGGGATCAATGAAATCCTTACAGTGTTGTCATAGGCAAAGGAGTCCTCATACAACAAAAGGAAAGCTTAAGTGGATTAATGAGTGATGAGCACATACTTCATTCTCAAAAACTGCTGGAAATGGTTCTCTCTTAGGGCCAGAAGCTGTTTAGTCTTATTGATTAACCAGCCATTCTGTGGGATCTTCAAAGATTTTCTGTTTCTTTTTTATTTGGGGGTCTCCATGAAATGACGCACAACTCACAGGGACCACTACTTATAGTTCATGGCTGACTCAAGACCTAAAACTAACTTGAGGCTTCAGGGCTCAACCTGTTTCAAATATGTAATTATTTTAATTCCTTAAGTTAAATCAAATCTCACGTTACAAGAGGGAGGCAAAATCTCCTTTCCTCACTGAAAAGTTCAGTGCCTAAAACAAAAAAAAAAAAAAAAAGCCACTGGCTTTAAATTAAGATGGTAATTTACAAAATCCTTAAACCAAATATTTTCAATACCTCCTGGAAAAAGTCAGAGCAGATATTTAGTAAACATAGAGAGCGTTTGCACTTTAAGACTGACCTTTGACCATGTCAATGTTTTGAGTGTATGTTTGAAGAGATAAGTATTTTAAATCACAAAAAGCACATATAAAGACTGTTTTACAACAATAAGTGTTGGCAGGGATGTGGGGAAAAGGGTACACTTGTACACTGCTGGTGGGACTGCAAAATGGTGAGGCCAATTTGGAAAGCAGTATGGAGATTCCTGGGAAAGCTGGGAATGGATCCACCATTTGACCCAGCTATCGCCCTTCTCGGACTATTCCCTGAGGACCTTAAAAGAGCGCACTATAGGGATACGGCCACATCAATGATTATAATGGCACAATTCACAATAGCTAGACTGTGGAACCAACCTAGATGCCCTTCAATAGATGAATGGATAAAAAAAATGTGGCATCTATACACAATGGAGTATTATGCAGCACTAAGAAATGACAAAATCATAGAATTTGCAGGGAAATGGATGGCATTAGAGCAGATTATGCTAAGTGAAGCTAGCCAAGCCCTAAAAAACAAATGCCAAATGTCTTCTTTGATATAAAGAGAGCAACTAAGAACAGAACAGGAAGGAAGAGCATGAGGAAAAGACTAACAATAAACAAAGACGAATGGGGGGAGAGAAAGGGAGAGAGAAGGGAAAGCATATGGAAATGGTAGGAGACCTTCAATGATACACAAAATTATAAGAGGTTGTGAGGGGCAAGGGGGAGGGGAAAAAAAGGGGAGAGAATTGAACAACAGCAGAGGAGGTAGAGAGGGAAGATGGGAGGGGAGGGGAGGGGAGGGGGGATAGTAGGGGATAGGAAAGGTAGCAGAATACAACAGTCACTAATATGCCATTATGTAATAATGTGAGTATGTAACAGATGTGATTCTGCAATCTGTATTTGGGGTAAAAATGGGAGTTCAAAACCCAATTGAGTCTAATGTATGAAAGATGATATATCATGAGCTCTGTAATGTTTTGAACAATCAATTAAAAAAAACAAAAAACAAAAAAAAAGACTGTTTCAAAGCAATTTAAAAATATGAAGTTGTCTTTAAAAAAAAAAAAAAAAACACTGCCAAGTAAATGTTTGTGTTTTATACCTCCTAATTTAGCAACTATAGATGTACATGATTGTCGAGAGCTGCTCTGGAGAAAAGCTATGTACATACCTTTAAGTCCTGAGTAAAGAGGTACTGAATAGATATTACACCTGCAATACAATTTGGACTTTACCTCCACTCGGAAAAAGAGGTGCAGCTCCAGGTGGGCATCACCCAATGGGGTTGAATTTCACCCACTTGATTGTTGTAACCCTACCCCTTGCCTCCCCAATAAAACTTGGGTTCAAGGCATGTTCTCTCTTTCTTGCCTGCCTTGCCCCCCTTGTGGGAGCTGCAGCTGAGGAGCGGTCACTGAACCCAAAGAAAAGGTACTTTCTGTGTCTTGTGTCTTTATTTAGTCCCAAATTCACTTGGAGTAACCCTGACCCGTTTGTTCGTGGGTCGCAATACATAATGTTTACCAGAAGATATTAAAGAAGTTACTCTGAGAGATTTTTTTATTGGTTGTTCAAAACATTACAAAGCTCTTGACATATCATATTTCATACATTTGATTCAAGTGGGTTATGAACTCCCATTTTTACCCCATATACAGATTGCAGAATCACATCGGTTACACATCCACGTTTTTACATATTGCCATACTAGTGACTGTTGTATTCTGCTATCTTTCCTATCCTCTACTATCCCCCCTTCCCTCCCCTCCCTTTTAACTATCTGTTTTTTGCTTTCTCAACTCTGGCATTTTAGACAAGTATGAAAATAGACTAATTAGAAAAAGGAAGCTATTCTCACTTTGAAAGAAATAAATACCACTGCTATTTTTTTTATTCCTCAAGTGTTCTGCAATATGACCAAAATACAAAATATAATACTTTTCCTTTAAATAATCAATATGTGATGATTGATGATCTGGCATCTTTGTGAACCTTGTGCGTCAGCTTTTCGTCACTAAAACACCTGATAAAAACAACCTAGAGGAGAAAGTTTATTTGGGGCTCATGGTTCAGTCTGTGATCAGCCAAATCCATTGCTCTGTGTGTAAGATGAGGCAGAATCATAGAGGAAGGGTGTAGCAAAGAAAAACTGTTCAGCTCATGACAGTCAAGAAGCAGAGAGCAAGAGCAAGAGCAAGGAGCCAGGGTCAAGGTATAATCCAAAGCTGTGCCCCCCGTGACCTACTTTCGCCAACCACATCCCACTTGCTGTCAGTCACCACCCAGTAGTCCATTCAAATTATTAATCAATTCACTGATGAAGTTACAGTTCTCATAATCTAATTATTTTATCTCAAAACATTGTTACATTACCTAAAATACGAGCTTTTCTGGGAACATATCTAGATATAAACCATAACACCTTGGAAAACTATGATGGGAATAACCTTGAACTAAGTATAAACTGTGAAATCAAAACATTGATATTGTTGATTGCATACAGTCAACTAAGAGTAAACTGGAGTAAAGTTCATTGGGGTACCAATTCCTTTCTAAAGTATGGAATTCCTCCCTTATGCTAGCTAGGATCACTTTAAAATACCACTGACATAAACAATGTCTTTCACTTATGAATTCCAACTGACTGCAGGGAAACTTTAAAGTCCTAGCAACACTGTTGCTATAGCAATGCAACCTGATTAGATATTCTTAGCAACCAGCCACAACTTACGCCCACAGAATCCCTTCATTTATTCCAAAAAGAAGAATGTTGACATTCCAATTTCTAAAATATACAGATCTCAGTGATAGACATCTATGGATGAGAGGCTTGTGAAGGTCCAGTGGAAGAATGAATTAATAAACATTGCTTCTGGGCCTTGAATATATCATACATATGTTTAATAAACACATATAAAAGTATACTCTGTATGGTTACAAATTTGATGGTCTTAATTTGGTTTCTGAAGTTTAGATAAATAATGGCAAAATCTTTAAATTTCATATTGTGGTAACTCAAGTTTTATGAGCTTCTCAAATTGTATAGATTTATTTGTACTGAATCAACTGAGAAAGCAATACCATTATATGTTTGCAATAAACAACTATGATTTGACATTTTGATGCTAAAGCCTTCATCAGAACTGGCATCTCCCTTGAAACACCACAGGCACTAGCCATAGCAAGGGTGTGATTAATTATGAGGGTGTACAACAGACATGGGGCCTGAGACACAAGTTTAGGCCAGAGCTGATACCAAGGATGGAGTTCCTGCTTTGAAAGGAAAGATCTATTACATTTTGAACAGAATAAGTTTTGAAGACTAGATTTTGGAGTTGTCCCAGGCAGATCTTAATTAGGAAGGTGAGTGCATGCAGGCTCAAAAAAAGCCACTGACAACCCAGAAATCTGTCAACAGGACCCATGACTCTGTAATTATATAAATGATGCTTTTCCACAAGCCCAGATCCAGAATCATTCTGTTTTGATAACAGAAAAGAAACAAATTGCATGCCCCTCCTCCCTGAATGACTGCATTTTAGTGGTAAATAACCCAGTCTTTATATATACACAGTTTCTATTACAAGTGGAAGAGAGAGAGAGAAAGAAATTGAAGTGAAAAACACCCAGTTTTTGTTGTTGATGCCTTTAAAAATTATAAAATTTTAGCTATGGATGATATTATGAAAATAATTACCCTCTGCTAAACTAAATAACTGGGAAACCCTTTGAGAGGTCTCCAATTTTGACAAATTACCTTAAAATATCAACTCTATTCAAAAAATCTGAATCAAAAATGTTTACACAGCTAAGCAAGATAGCACAGGCCTATAGACTCAGAAAGCTGAAGCAGGAGGATCGCAAGTTTGAGACCAGTCTAGGCAACTTTGCCAGACCCTGTCTCAAAACAAAAAATAATATGGCTGGGGATGTAGCTCAGTGGCAGAGCACCCAGTAAAACTCTCTCTCTCTCTCTCTCTCTCTCTCTCTCACACACACACACACACACACACACACAAAAGAAAGAAACAAAGTTTGTTCATCCTTTATGTGACAATTGAATGTGGAAGGTAAAGAATATGCTACCTCAAAATATACCACTTCAGCATAAAGATTATTTTGAGCTAAAGGCACACAAAAAAATGGAAGGTCAGCCAGGACGGTGGTTTACTCAGGTAATCCCAACTATACCAGAGCTGAGTTAGAAGGATCACCTCAGCCCATGAGTTCAAGGCCAGCTTGAACAAAATAGTGAAACTCTGTTTTGAAAAAATATATACATTTAAGCTTGAAATTTAACAATAAGGTATCACACACAAAAATGACAAGTAGAAGAAGAGCTTTCTGAACTCCTCTTTTCTCTTCCTAAAGGCAGGAGATTAAAAAAAAAATCCCATTGGAAAAATTTTCTCTCTATACCAGATGGAAAATAACATTCTTATCACCAGTGACAGTAAATCCAGACCCAGAAAAATCTGTACAAACCTTATTAAACTATCTCTTCACTTCCTAGCTATTCTTCATGATTAGCTACCCAAGACCAAGCCTTTTTGTCTCCTCATGTTTTCCCTCTTTGCTGCTCTTTGTGCAGTTCTATAGGTAAGCATTCAACTCTGAGTGCTTCTTTGGGTCTTCATTTCCTTATGAGGGCTCCTATGTCACAGAAAATTACATTAAATAAATTTGCATGCTTTTCTCCTGTTAATCTGTCTTCTGTCAATTCAACTCTCAATCCCAGCCAAAAATCTCAAAGGGAGCAGAGATAAAAATTTGCCTTCTCTAAAAACTGTGTCCTAAGAAAATTATCATTAATGTGCACAAATATATACTAGAAGAATGTTCATCTCAGCAAATAATAAAAAAACTTAAGTGGAAACAGTCTAAACACATTAAAACCTGGCATTTGCTAGATTAATTATGATGTTCCAGCTCATGAAATACTGTTGTTCTATACAATCTCTTTATCTATGCTCTTAAAGTCCAGAAAGTATAGAAAGTTTAGAGGTAAATTATTTAGCAGCAGAACTCAATCGACACTAAAACCTAATCTAAGTAAGAGAGGCTAGTCCTAGTGCTTATCTCACACAGTATGTTCATTTTTGTCTCACTACAGAAACATGAATGTGTTTAATTAGAGGAGGCTTCCTAGACTGCTGAACAACTGCTAGAATTGTTACCTAATATATGTATTTGACAAAATTATGTTTCAAAAGTTTAAAACATTTCTGAATTATGTTTAAAAAAGAAAAACAGCTATCACCATAAGAGTTTTACATAAACAAACAACTAAACAAAACCGCCTTCTCCTCTATCTGCTTCATCAATGACTATCTTTGGTTTGGGAAAACATGGAAGAACCAGGTCCTGACAGCCTTCCCAGTGTGTTTCTGCAGCAGGTGTGTTATATTGTCATTTAAAACATGCTGTACAGGGCGAATTGAATCCTTTTTCTCTGAGGCTCCATACATGAAACAGCTGAAGATCAGCAGCTGCAAGGATTTTTTGCTTTATCTCCCTGATTGTCTTTGTTAGCTCTGGTCACTGAGCCCTTTTGCCTAATGAACAGGCTGCTTCTGTGGAGCAGCTGGACTGGACGGCCCCTTGTCACCACTTAGACACAGAGACCAAGTCATAGAGCCACATGTGCCCACAGCCAGCAAGATTTGTGCTGACTTTGTCTGTTGTATTAAATTCTAAAATATCCCACTCTTGATAGAAAATGTGAAATGATCATTTTCCTTTATTTGGCCACACAGTATTTGGATACATTTATGCTTTACCTTTTGCAAAATAATTACTTGATTTATTGTAATTCATATGAAAAACAACAAAAACAAAAGGCTTATATCAGGAAGCCCAAATTTATACCAAACATGAATTAAACTGAAATTCTTTTTTTTATAAGAGCATGATAGTTATAAAGAGTTGTTGGGTACATTTTGACAGAATCATGCACACATGGAATTTGATTTCAATCCCCATTCCCCATCCCCTGCTTTCCCTCTCCCTTCCCCTATACTCCTCCCTCTACTGATTTTCCTTTTACTCATTTATTTATTCTGATTGGTACTTCCTACACATACATAAAGAAATTTCCTTTGGTACATTTATAAATGCACAAAGCATGATTTTGTTAAACTCATTCCATTATTTCCTCTCTTTCCCAACCTTCCTCCTCCCTCCCTCCCTCTAGTCCTCCTTCTACTCTACTGATCTTCTCTAAGTATTTATGATATCCTCTCCCCCAACCCTGCCCCTGCCTTCTTTCCCTTATCTTGCTCTAGTTTCCATGTATAAAAGAAAACATTCGACTCTTTGATTTTCTGAACCTAGCTAAGATTTTCTCGGCATAATATTCCCCATTTCCTAGCAAATGACATTATTTCATTCTTCTTGAATGAAAATGGCTTGGACTGAAAGTCTTTTTTCACTTATCCAATTTTAATTTTTTAATGTAAGTAATTTTTTTCTTTCATTTTTTATTAATTAATTTATTTTAATTAGGTTATATGACAGCAGAATGCATTTTGATTCATTGTACACAACTGCAGCACAACTTTCATTTCTCTGATTGTACTAGATATAGTGTTGCACCTTATGTGCAGTCATACATGTATAGGGTAATGATGTCCATCTTATTCTGCCCTCTTTCCTGCCCGCATGCACCCTCCTCATCCTCCCTCCCTTTTGCCCAATCAAAGTTGTTCCATTTTTCCCATGCATCCCCACACCCCATTATGGATCAGTGTCCACTTATCAGAGATAATATTTGGCTTTTCGTTTTGGGGGATTGGCTTACTTTGCTTAGCATGATATTCCAACTCCATCTATTTACCTGAACATGCCATAATTTTATTCTCTTTTAATGCTGAGTAATATTCCATTGTGTACATACACCATGGTTTCTTTATCCATTCATCTATTGAAGGGCTCTAGGCTGCTTCCACAGTGTAGCAATTCTGAATTAAGTTGCTATGAACATTGATGTGGCTACATTACTATAATATGCTGATTTTAAGTCCTTTGGCTATAGAGCAAGGAATGGGATAGCTGGGTCAAAAGGTGGTTCCATTCCAAATTTTCTAAGGAATCTCCATACTGCTTTCCAGATTGGTTGCACCAATTTGCAATCCCACCAGCAATGAATGAGTGTGCCTTTCCCCCCATATCCTCGCCAACATTTATTGTTGTCTGTATTCTTGATAACTGCCATTCTGACTGGCATGAGATGAAATCTTAGAGTAGTTTTGATTTGCATTTCTCTAATTACTAGAGATGTTGAACATTTTTTCATATATTTGTTGATCGAATGTTGTGGGGACAAGTGCATGGAGTACTGTATACATGGCATACATTAAGGGAGTCTAAGGGGCAGGCCACTCCCTTCGTGCTAGGCATGGGAGAGGCAAACCACTTACCCTGTAAGCACAGCCCTGGGTGTGAGGCCACGTGTTGCAGTCCCTGCACTTGCTCCATGGCCCGCTTCTGGATTGTCACTGCAAGGACAGTTAGGAAGACATTGCAGTGGTGGCTGCCTATAATCTGCTTAGCTACTTATTGCCTGAGTACATAGACATAGTAACTGCGCAATAAAAATCAGACCTGCTTCCAGCTTGGTCTGCAGAGGTCTTGATTAGTGACTCCGCAGCCACACTCTCCTCTACCCTGTTCTGTGGACCTCCTCCCTAGATGAGAGAGAGCCCTCGCAGAATGTATATCTTCTTCTGAGAAGTGTCTGTTCTACTCCTTAGCCCATTTATTGATTGGATTATTGTTGTTTTTTGAGTTCTTTATATATCCTGGAGATTAGTGCTCTATCTGACATTATGTGTGGCAAAAATTTGCTCCCAAAATGTAGGCTCTCTGTTCACCTCATTGACTGTTTCTTTTGCTGAGGAGAAGCTTTTTAGTTT
The DNA here is from genome assembly GCF_964194105.1 of Spermophilus citellus. Classification (NCBI taxonomy): domain Eukaryota; kingdom Metazoa; phylum Chordata; class Mammalia; order Rodentia; family Sciuridae; genus Spermophilus; species Spermophilus citellus. Next base: position 94,187,391 of record NC_138189.1, read on the forward strand.
GAGTCAATCCCATTTATTAATTCTTGATTTTATTCTTTGCGCTTAAGGAAGTCAGGGCCTAATCTGACATGATGAAGATTTGGGCTAATGTAAGTAAAGTTCAAATTTTTGGTAAAAAAAAAAAAAAGTGGCTACCAGCAGAGTTCACAAATATTCCTTCTCGTGTAAGAAAATTTCTGTCTAAAAACTGCAGTCTAAACTAAAACTACAGCAAGATTTCCACTGACATCAAAACAATTCTAGAGTAACACTTGCAAAAGCAAATAAATAGTAATTATGTGAGGTTTTCCCCTAACAATATATGCAAAACTTATGTAAAATAACCCCCCTCTAGTGCCTTTAAAAGTCAATCCAATGTAGCACACACGCCTCCATACAGTGTTTACATTCCTATGCAATCAGGAAATCCTGAAATTACAACCTGACGTTACTTCCATTAAAAATTTAGTTCAAAAGGAAAAACAAGAAAATTCCACTCAGGGGAAAAAGATTGGAAAAACATAATAATTGAATGTTGCAGGTATCATATGATCAGGGTTTTAAACTACTATAAAATGTAAGAATTAACACTCTACTGATGGTAATAATACCAATGACTCCAAGCAGGAATATGTATGATGTTCTTGAAACTGGAAGACTTCAGAGGAGGTAAACTGGAATGCTTGAGCTCTCTCATTTGGATTTGCATGGCATTCAGAACAGCTCTCTACAATTCTCGAGTGCCGGGTTACCATTTCTTGCAGCCATATCACTACTTTAATATAGTATTAATCTCACAATTAGTTTGCAATCCACTCCAATACTGGCTTTGATTTTAGTTATGCTTGTATTTGTATAACATGGCCTAATTTATTCACTTTTATCTTGTTTGCTTCTGTCTTTAAATCTCAGAGCCATACTTCAAGGTACAAACATCCTCCCCATCAATAAATTCTGTATATATATCCTGTTTAGTAACCCAACTCATTAATTAAAGTGATGTGATTCTAAGAAATATTTTCTTACATCAAAGTCTTTCGAGAGCCCTTTCTCTTCTTTGAGTATGTGTTTTTCTGGGGTAGAAAGAATAAAACACTCTTAATAAAGCACATGGGGAAAAAATGTATTTCTGTGCCCTTGGAATGTGGTACTTTGGGTATCCTGTGATGGAACTGTTGGTTATTTATAGTTCTGCAGGTAATTGTCAGGTAAGGGTAAATTTCTGGGCTCTCTGTGGCCAGAATCAGACTTAGCCACCTGCTTCTCCAGAACAGCACAGCGTGTGGCCATATGTGTGAAAACTCCCTTTTGAAAAGCTTAGAGCTTACTCAGCGCCCCAGAGGACAAAATGAAGGTCAAAATATTTATACTAACTAGTGCACGAAATACTCAAATCAGGGATTTCCATCTATTACATACTGTGTTCATTTTTCTTATAAGTTAAAACAAACAACATTTGATCAAAGTATGTATATCACTGATTTTTTTTTTTAAATCTAGCTGTTTTGGGAAAAGGAAAGGATGGCATATTGATAATCTTTTGAGAATAATTACTTTCTCGGGCTTTAAAAAAAAATGATAGTGTTCCAGTTTCGCAGTAGAAGAACAACAATCATTTTCCTTGTTCTAAATTTCCCACTAATTTTTTGGCAATTTTTAAAATTTCAGGGAAAATGTATTAGTCAGGGTCATAATGAATTCATGAGGAAGTTCTATATATTAAAAACAAAATGGAGGGAGAAACACTGCCCTGTAGGGAAGTAAGGTGAGGGATTGGACCCAGGGCCTTGTGTATGGCAGACAAGCACTCTACCAACTGAGCTAGATCGTCAGCCCCTAAATCTTTCCTATGGATAGATGTTTTTATGTCATAGTTAGAAGGCTTTTCCATATTCCAAGATTATAAGAAGATTCTCCCGTAGTTTATTATAGTATTCTTTCTATTATTTCATCGGTCACATTTAAACCTGTTCATAGCCGTGCACTGTGGTGTAACATAAAGTTATTTTTTCACAAGGAATCAGTAGACCCTATACCAATGATTGGTTCCTACAAATTTGTGATGCCACCTTAATCACATTCATAATCCTCATTATGTGTCCCAGCCTATTTCTTGAACTTTATTCTGTTCCATTGATTTAGTCTCTTTTCATATTTCAATACTACATTCTATGTTTCATAGTATTTAAGAATATCTACCCAGGAGCTGGGGATGTAACTCAGTGACAGAATGCTTGCCTAGCATGCTCAAGGCCCAGTGTCACAAAACCAATAACAAAAATGTCTGCCAGGCTGGCTTTCCTTCCCATGCATTATTTTCCTTGCCCAGCATTTTTTGTTGGTAAATAATTGCTTCATTATTTTTTAATTTAAATATTGTATTCAGTATTTCTAGTTTAAAAAAAATAAAGAAAGAAGCTATAATACTATTTTTGAAATATTTTAGATTAATTTACATTATAATTTAGGAAAATCTTATACAACATTGAGTTTTTCTATGTGAGAACGTGGTATGCCTTTCTATTTCTTCGTGTCTTCTTTTGAGACCTTGGAGTGTGTGTGAAGGTGTACACGTAATTTTTTTATAAAAGCATACATATTTTTTGTTTTGTTTATACTTAGGTATTTTGTCTTTTCTGTTGCTCTTATAACTGAAAATACAAAGGTAATTACAAGATAAGCTTTCCAAACTTGAAGAATTCAAACTTTTTCTTTACAGTCATGTATAACTAAAAAGAACAAATAAAAAAATAATTTTAAAAAAGGTTCGAACTTTCTTAATGAACTACACCAATGTAATAGTCTCTAAAACAATTAAAATATAATATGTGTCATAAAGAAGGACTACAAAAACATGCCCCAAGATAGATGCAGGGTCCCTGAAGGATGAGTAGGCACCTCCCAGTAGGCCAGGCAGCGGAAGTGCTTACAGGGAAAAGAGCACACAGGGCTACAGACACTTGAGAGAAACAGGTGATCTGTTGAACTATAAATAGCTTCCCAGAGCACATCTGTCAGATTCTTAGAGGAAGTAGGAGGCTAAAAAGGTGAACAAGGGCCCAATCACAACAGAGACTTACGTCCTATCAAGGGTTTGGATTCTATAGATATTGAAAGGTTATAAACAGGAAGCCCAGAAACCAGCTAACATGGATATTAGGAAGGTAGGAGGTTATTTCAATTTTCAAGGCAAGAAATGATAAAGGTTTGTGTTATAGTTTAGATATTAGGTGTCTCCGTAGGGCTGGGAATATAGCTTAGTTGGTAGAGTGCTTGCTTTGCATGTGCAAGGCCCTAGCACCACAATAAATAAGTAAATAAAAATCAGGTATTAGGTGTCCCCTAAAAGCTCATTCATGAAATAATGCAAGAAAGATTCAAGATGAAGTGATTAGTTTATGAGAGTTTAAAACTAATCAGTACTCCAATCCCTTGATAGGGATTAACTAGGTGGTAATTGTAGGCAGGTGGGGTGTGGCTAAAGGAGGTGGATCCCTGGGTGTGGTTCTTTGATGTATACATTTTGTCCTTGTTGAGTGGCGTGCTCTCTCTGCTTCCTGGTGCCATGTCCAAAGCCGCTTTCCCCCACCACACTCTTCCACCATGGTGTGCTGCCTCATCTTGGGCCCAGAGCAAATGTAAATCAGCCTCTATGGACTGAGGCCTCTGAAACCATGAGCCCCCAAATATACTTTTCCTCCTCTCATTGTTCTTTGTCAGGTCTTTTGGTCACAGCAGTGAAACTATTGGCTAAAAGAGTCTGCAATATGGATGGACTTCAAGGAATGGATTAGAGATGTTCAGGAGGTAGAATTTTTAGGACTTATTAAATAATCAATTGTGGAAAGTAAGAGGGAGGATCCCAGCATCTGGCCTTAGCATGTGCCTGGTCAGGGCTGGAGAGAGGGTAGTCAAGACACACTGTGACAGTTGAGATGCTCATTTGGTGATGGGTTATCTCAACACCAATGACTCCAGAAAGTGAGTGAAAGAAGAAGCCTGAGGACAAAACCTGGGGAACTTTTTTTTTTTTTTTTTTTTGTACCAGGGATTAAACCTAGAGGCACTTAACCACTGAGCCACATCCCCAGCCCTTTTTTGTTTTTAATTTTGAGACAGGGTCTCACTAAGTTGCTGAAGCTGGCTTTGAACACGTGATCCTCCTATAGATTCCACCACGCCCCAGTTGAAATCTCCAACTTAAAAGCATCCCATGGAAGGGAGAGAACTCTCACTAAAACTGACTGAGGGAAGAATAGAACTGTGAGGAGGAATTCTAAATGTCACAAAAATTAGGTCATGAAATTCTTTAGCCTGGGGAGAAATACAGAAGAAGGAAGTCGCCTAAGTCATTCTGATTTAATGCAGCAGATTTCTGCAGACTTGTTGGTGCCATAAAGATAATAAATAGCCCCAATAAAAGTCTTTTCCTTCTTATCCCAATTCTTACCTGGACTATATAAGTGACCGAACACCAACCAAAGTTCTCTGCTGTTCTTGTGAACCAATGCAATTATAACAATCTGTTGGCTATTACTGCCTTCTTGTTCTTTTTTTAATCCATAAAAATCGGTACTTTTCTCAGATTCCAACTGAGGGAACACTAATTCTGGACAGCTAGAATTCATGTTTCTTCCCGTGTAGCCATTCCTATGTTGGTTCAAATAAACTCTTTATTCTCATACTTGGTGTGCCTCAACTTGCCTTTAAGGTCAAAGACTGTGGAATTTATTCATTTGTGTCCCAGAATGCAATGCACCATCAAATTCATGAAGAATGCATGGTCACTAGAATCAGAGATGAAATAATATTTGAGTGACTTTTTACCTAATCTGAAACACGGGGCCACTGAAATGCTTTGAATTTGGTGTTTGGCAGGGAGTCTTAGTTAAATATTTATTAAGCTGACACATTCTCGGAATATTCAAGAATGTATAAATCTTTTGATTGCTGCATTCCCTCTGGAGGCCTGGCTTTATGTTATTCTAATAAAAGGATTTTAACATAAAGGTTCACATGATTTTTAAAGAAAAAGAAAAAGGAAGCAATAAAGTGCAGTGGAAAGAACATGTTCAACATGCACCTGATATATTTACCAGCTCAAGCAGAATTTCAAACTCAGAAAATAATGCTGTTTTTTGTAAATGATTTGGAAAACAGTCATGACCTGGTAACATTCCTGTTTATAGCAATGATGATTTCCGTATAAGAATATGGTAATAAAATCAGCATCCCTAATGTTATTGTTCAAGACTATGACAAGGAGCTGAGAGGACAGAGAGTTCTAGATCTTTTTGCTGGTAAGTGATCTGATCCCCCTCAACTCTTTTGTACACAAACTATAACCCTATCATCTTTTCTCTATTTTTGTGACATTATTCATATCATTCTATATCCCTGGAAAACATACAATTCACTTATATCATCTTTATAACATGTTCTCTAGTATAGTATAAATGGAAAAACGCTGAGTGATGAATGAGGACACCCAGACTTTACTCCTAAAGGGCTTTAGGACATGCCCCTCTAAAATATGCCACTTTGGCTTGAGAATTATTTTGAGCAGAAAACAATTGGAAAGCAATAGATGCAGGAAGAGTTCTCTGCCCTCTCCTTATTCACCTAAGAAGCAGGACATAAATTTCCCTTTGTGAAAGTGTCCCTCTCTCCTGGGCCAGGAAGAGGAGAGAAACTCTTATCTCCAGAAACAGAGAGCTGGCAGCCTGACGAGTCTGCGCGCTTGCGCGCGCGCGCGCACACACACACACACACACACACACACACACACACACACACACACCTCACTCAAGTACCCTAACCTTCCAGTAGCTTTGCTTCCGTCACTTTCTCAATGTATCACCCCACAAAGCCAACACACCCTTTTGCTTTGTTTATATGGTCCCTGCGTGTAACGGCCTCTTTGGATTTTGCTTATTTTCTGTCAATTCCTAAGCACATAAAAATACATTGTGTGTTTCTTTTCTTCTGTTACTCTGTCTTCTCTTATCAGTTAAGTTTGCAGGCCACTGAACCTGAGAGAGGGGAGGAAGTTCTTCCTCCCCATCACTCCCAATTACCACGATGCAGCTGCATTTTATTGAACAAGTTCTTTCTCTCTCTCAACGTTCCATAGATCACATCCCCAAAATCAGTTTTCCTATGATGCTTGCCAAGAAAGCCAGAGAAAATGCCAAGAAGTTCAGATAAAATTAACACTAAAGTCCATGGCCCAAACCTTTCATGGCTGTCATTCTGAATATGGAGGATAGGTTTAGGGTCTCTCTCTCTCTCTCTCTCTCTCTCTCTCTCTCTCCTTAGTATATTGCTAGAAATACCTTGCTGTATTTCTATTCTAAAATTTTAGATGTTCTTTAGTGAATCAAAACAGCTTATAAAAGCTCTGAATATTTCAAAAGTATACATAGACTAGAGATTTTGCCCCTTTCATTCTTCTTTCAGGTACAATGCAACATAGCAGGCCTGGCTAAGCAGGGAACCACAAAGCTGTATGACTTTCAGTAAGTCATTTAACCTCTCTAATCGACATTTCCTTGACATATAAGGAAGTCATGTGGGACCTGTCTCTATTCTACAGGGTAACTATGACAGTCAAATAAGACACTAAATCAGAAACTGCTTGGCAAATTTACAATGATATACAAATGTAGAATATTGTATTATAGTTTCCCTTTGAAACTGCATTGCTTATCATTATTTTCTTTTTTAAAATTTTGTTAAAATATTTTCAACCACGAGGGCAGGACCTCTTAGTATCTATCTGCATTGAAGAGGAAAATGGGAAACAATACATGACTGAAAATTGGCATTTTGAGTTTTCACTGGTAGTGTGTGTGTGTATGTGTGTGTGTGTGTGTTACTAGGGACGGAACCCAGTGGTGCTCTACCACTGAGCTCCATCTCCAGTCATTTTTAATTTTTTTATTTAATCTCTAAATTGCCCAGGCCAGCTTTGAACTCACAATCATCCTGCCTTGGTCTCTGAGAAGCTGAGATTATAGTCATGATCACTGTGCATGTCTTCTTTTTTTAAGATTTAAAAAGGCAAAGTATAAATATATGGCATTTTGTGATATATATCAATGCTTTATATATTTTATCCATATAAAAGCATGGAGAAAGAGTTACTCTTGCTAAATATATAATTATTTTCCTGATTTTTCTTAGATTTCCCATTAAAGTATACACAAAAGAGCATATATAGAAACATTTTTCCAAATTAATTTAGAAGAGTTTTCATATTCTGAAAGGTGAAAATTAGTATTTTTTAAATTAGAAAACAAAACACCTTTGATCAAGTGTGTTAAGGAATACTGTGCACTACATGTTTATCTTAGAGATTGAAAATTCCCACTGATATCTGCAAGGTTCTGAGAAACCAGCAGCAAAGAAATTTCTTCAACTTTAATATACTGTTTCCCAAATGTATTTAACCATGACAATCTAATTTTATTATCCACCCACCTATTAATATCTCAAGAATCTCTAATGTTTGCGTAACAAAATTTGGGGAAAGCTGATTGATTAGCATGTTTCAAACATGCAAGTTATTACAAAGTAAGATGCCAGCATTAACTAAAGACATTCACTGAGCACTTTCTCACTCACTAATATTTCTACCTAAAACACACCCAGGAAACGAAATTTATTAAGGTAGATGCCACCATGCGAACTGAGATTGAAAAAAAAAAAAAAGAAAGAAAGAAAAAGATGAAGCTTCTGGCAAATGATACAAAGTATTATGGTTGTTAAAGACCTTCATTCATTTGGGGCACAAAATCTTTTCTGAATTGTACCCTAAGGGTCCAGTGGGGGCAGGAAAAAATTGCAGTGACAAGGAACAGCCGTAATTGACTTCTGCTTGAAAGAGTCAGCTTGCCCTTGGCAAAAGAGCCAAATGTACCTTGAAAATAGCAATTATTTATTGCATTGGATTATCTAAGATTTATGAAAATCTCAGTTGTGTCAGACGTTGTAAAAACAAATTAATCTCAACTAATGGACTTTTTACAATTTCAGTGACTTTTGAGAATAAAGTTTGAGGAAATAAGACCATTTTATTTGTATAACATGCTTAAAGGATGATCTATGTGTAGATTTCAATTCCCTACATGCTTATATGATTATAAAACAATAGCAGTGACATTAAAGTTTTGTGAAAAATGATGGCACAATTTGAAAATAAGAGTCAAAAATTCCCCAGCACATGCATATATCTAAATATTATGTTGTACATAGTATGTGATTTTTCATTTAATAAACAAATAAATAAATAATATTTCTATGTACAAGCACTGTGAGAAAAGAAGAAATGCTATGTTCACCAAAAACAGGAGAGTTAAGTTTTTTTTGGCTTTTTATTTATTTATTTATTTTAATTGTAGAAATGAGCTCCCAGGAGTGAAAAATCTAAAAGATTTGATGGAGGTGTCAGTCACCTCTGCATCTGAAGAGGGCTAGTGTATTTCTTAAATATATTGCATATCAGTGGTTTTAAGGGGAGGTAGAAGAAGGGGCAGGATGAAGGGAAGAAATAGGGGACTCAAAGATTTGGTTAGTCAGAAATTCCATAGATTCATAGACTGCAAATGTAGCTCAGTGGTAGAGCAATTGCCTAGCATGAGAAAGACCCCAAATTCAATCCCCAGCACTGCAAAACATAAAAATAGAGAAAAGACAGAAAAGGCAGAAATCCCACAGATTCAGGCAATATATTATACAACATGATAACTATGGTTGATAAAAGTGCATTGTATACTTGAATATTGCTAAGAGTAGATGTCCAGTAAATTGCATGTATTTAAAGTGTACAATTTGATGATTTGTAATTCGTGTATATACCTGTAAGACATCACCACAGTAAAGATAATGAACATATTCCTTTCTCCTAAGTTTCCTCATGCTTCTTTGTAATCGGTCCCTGCCTAATCTGTCCCCAGGCATTTATCTGCTTTCTGTCACTATGTGTTCTTTCTGTCTGACTCCTTTCAGTTATAATTCTGAGATGCATCTATGTTATTTGCATGTACCAATAGTTTATTCTTTTTTGTTTCAATAGTTTATTCTTTTTTGTTCCATTCACCAGTTGATGGACATGTAAGTTGTTTCCAGGTTGGGGCTATTACAAATAAAGCTGCTATAAATATTTGCATACAAGTCTTTGTATGGATTTATGCTTTCAATTCTCTATGGTCTGATGGAGGAGTATGATAGGTGTATATTTTAATTTTTTAATAAACTAACTTGTTCTCCAAAGTGATTGTACCATGTTACATTTCTTTTTTTTTATTATTTTTTTTTTAAAGAGAGAAGGGGGGAGAGAGAGAGAGAGAGAGAGAGAGAGAGAAAGAGAGAGAGAGAGAGATTTTTTTAATATTTATTTTTTTAGTTTTCAGTGGACACAACATCTTTGTTTTGTATATGGTGCTGAGGATCGAACCCGGGCCGCACACATGCCAGGCGAGCGTGCTACCGCTTGAGCCACATCCCCAGCCCACCATGTTACATTTCTATCAACAGTGTATGAGAGTTTGTAAAAGATCACATTATTTTTCTTTTTGCTACTAGTTGCCAGAATCCTATCAGTGAAAGGAATTATTTGTTTACTTGTAGCAATATGTAGTCAAAAAACGCATGCACGCACACATGTGCACACACACATACAATCTTTTCTTCAGTGTTAATAGGAACCTATAAAATGTCACAATTTCTCAGATTGTGACAAAACCATTACAAAAAAAATCAGTTAGATATTGTGCACTAATTTTTCTTTGTCAGTTAAAAATATAAATAAATTCCATAGTAAAAAAAAAAAGATAATCAGTTGGGTTGATACCTATTTTTACTGATGTATTCATATTTCATTCAGGCCCAAGCATCAGGATCTAAACCTGCTGGCAATAAAAGAGATGTTCCTTCTATCTGTTTAAGGAATATGTTTGTGTGGATGGATAAGCTAAAGAATGCAATTCCCACTAGAATGTAAGCTTCAAGTTTCTATTGTCTTCGTCTTCTTACCTGTACACTCCCAGCACTCACAATGCCTAGAATATAGAAGTCATACTTTAAATATTTTAAATGAATTTAATGACAGATATAAGGAAAAGGGCCAAATGATTAAAAATTTCAGACTTGTGCATTTTACTTGTGCTATAGATACAATATTTTAAGAACAGATCTCAATTTAAGGAACAAGCATTAGAATTGTTGCTTGCTATGGACTGAATTACTTTTCCCCAAAATTCATAGCCTTAATTCATAAGCCTTAACTCACAATGAGATTATATTTGGAGATGGAACTTTTGACAAATAAGTACATGTAGATGTGGTCATGAGGATAGAGCTCTCATGGTAGGATTAGTTTCCTTTTAAGAAGGGATCAAGAGAGCTTACTTTTCTGTCTTTCTGTGCCATGAGAGGACACACAGTCTAGTCATCTGTAAGCCAGAAAGACAGTCCTTCCCAGCACCCAACCATACTGGCACCTGTATCTCAGACTTTTAACCTATAGAATTGTAAGAAATTAATTTCTGCTTTTTAAGCCACTGAGTCCATGGTATTTTGTTATGGGAGCCTAAGCTGACTAATACAAATTTTAGCACCCAGGAATACCTAAAAATTCAAAAGTAGCTTTGGAACTGGGTAATTGATAGAAGCTGGAAAAGTCTTGAGATGTATCCTTAAAAAGTAAAGATTTTAAGGGTGATTCTGGTGAGGGTCAGAAAGAAAAGAGGACAGCTAGGGAGAAAGCTTCCACTTTCTTAGAGAATGTCCATAAAATATGGCCATTAAAAGAAAAAGATGATTGAATGAGATGGACATCATTACCCTAAGTACATGTAAGAAGTCACAAATGGTGTGAATACAACCAGAGATATACAACCAGAGATACAACCAGAGATACGAAAAGTTGTGCTCTATATGTGTAATATGAACTGTAATACATTCTGCTGTCATATATAACAAATTAGAATAAAAAATAAATAAAATAAAAGACATTTTGGGCCTGGGGCTGTAGCTCAGTGGTAAAGTGCTTGCCTAGCATGTACAAGGCCCAGGGTTTGATCTCCAACACCACCAGAAAAAGTGGAGGAGAGAAAGTAGGAGACATCCTGTTGACATCCTGGTGATGTCTCAGGCAGAAGTGAGAAACACATCACTGGAAACTGAGGGAAAGGCAATCTCTGTTATATAGTGGCAAAGAACTTGGCTGAGTGGTTTTCTAGTGTTTTATGGAATACAGAACCTACAAGCAATGAAACTGGCTACTCATCTGAGGAAATTTGTAAACAAAGTATTGCTTTAAAACTGCTTAATTATAAATTGATTCTTCCTAATGTCTTATAAGTCAGGTGAAAGTGGTATATGAAAAAAGTCAAAAAACACCACTCAGGCTGGGGTTGTGGCTCAGTGGTAGAGCGCTCACCTCGTACATGCGAGGCCCCGGGTTTAATCCTTAGCACCACATAAAAAATAGATAGATAGATAGATAGATATTGTGTTCAACTACAACTAAAAAAATAACTATTTAAAAAAATACCACTCAATCCTGACTCTAAAAAATGTAAAAAATGGGAAGAAGTTTGGGCTGGGGTTATGGCTCAGTGGTAGAGCACTAGCCTAGGACAGGTGAGGCCCTGGGTTCGATCCTCAGTATCACATACAAACAAACAAATAAATAAAATTAAATTTTTTTAAAATGGGAAGAGAAGACTATATTATGGTCAAAGTAGTACCACAAAAGCTTCTCCTGGCATAAGGTTAAGTCTTGTACCCCTGCTCCAAATGACCCAGTAACAAGACTTCTCCTCTCCAGACCCCAGCCAAGTTGTTCCCTCTGGGCTCTAGGCCTCTCCTACCCATGGAGGTTCTGATGGTGAGGAAGATGGGTGAAGAACTAGCAGGACCACAGGATTATCTAGCTCAAGGGGATTCTCCTAGCCCATCAGTGTGTCAGTTTCTAGACAACAGAGTATATCAGAATGGCCAAAACCCAAAGGCTAGAAAATTTTGATGCAAACATCCTTTATTTACCAGTGAATATCAATTAAAAATCATGAACAAAGATATGTAAAGTGACCCTTTCACATGTTTACTACACCTAAAAGAAAATATCATGAGCATGTGTAAAGAATATTTTTAAGTTAATATTGTACATTTATCATTGAAAAACAAAGAAATAAGTGTCATACTAGATATGTTCAAGGTTACTGAGCATGTATGGTTTACAACAACTACTAAAACTAAAAAAATAAAATAAAAAATGCAAAACCTTGCAAACATTCTCATACTGGTTCACATCTCCTAATTAATAAAAAAAAAAGTCATACTTCATGTTAGCCACCCTTTGTGATCCTAAGCAATATAAAACAGTGAGGACAATAACAGTGAAATCTCTGCTTTTCTTAGAAGGATCTAGAATGAATTATCTAAAGAAAATAAACTGTAGTAAGAATAGGTGCCTCTGATGGACCAAAACAACAACAACAACAATAATAATAATAATAAATGTGAGTGGGAAAGATACTAAAGGAAAAATATATAAATGGACTGAAACTCAAATACTAGGTAGCTTCACATTTCGTTTCTGTGAAATTGATATCCTGTGATCTCAACACAACCCTTTACTTTTCCTTTGACTGGAACATGACAGGGACACAGGAGTCAACCACCGGGCCCAGGTTAAGGAATCCTTGAATATTGTACTCACTGCAAACTGTATCATCAACACTCAACGAGAGGTACATATGGAGTGTCACCTGGAGATGCACATTGAGACTAATTGCAAGGAATTTGCTTGCAGGACTACAAGGTTAGGAAAGGCAAATCTGAAATCCACAGGGATTGGAGGCAGGAAAACATGCTAAAACTCTTAGGGAATAGAGCAGCCGGAGCTGCCAGCATCAAGAGGAGCTTTTCCATCGGGAAACCTCAGCCCTGCTATTAAGCCCTTCAACTGACTGAACCAGCCTACCCAGACTGTTTAGGATAATTCTCCTTCAAGTTAGAGTGTAGATTTTAATCACATCAACAAAATGTTCTCACAGTAACACTTCAAGTTTGATTCAATAATGGGACACTGTAGCCTAGCCAAGGGGAGATGTCAAATGACCATCAAACCAACCATGATATTCTGTTTTGGGAAATGTAAACAAGCAGCGTGCCAATCCCCTTCTTTGCCTACTCTGCGCCCCGCTGTCTGCTGTCTTCTCCTTTTTGGAAGGGCCTATCAGGTGACACCAAAATGCTGAACAACCTGGGGGCACTGGAGATGACAGCCTGGAATCTTTGAAACACACACCAATATGTAACTTAGATACACCAAGATGCATACTAGAGAAAAATCCCTCCAGCAGACACTCTAGGTGTAAGAGTAGAAATGAGCTTCAGCAGAGAATATTCAGAATGGGGGTCATCTAACACCTGACAGAAGCGGCTTTTGTATTTTGATTATTGGTGAGAGACACTTATCACATCAGCCTTTTCGTGGCTTCAAAACTATTGCTTTGGCTCCATACCTGTATTATTTTAGAAAATTATTCATTTGATTTGCTGTGAGATCATAATTTCAGTAATACATACTGAGCTGTGAAATTAAATGCTAATTTTCCTCATTTCACCTTGGACGCATATTATCATGAACTATCCAAAGTCCAAAAAATGAAAAGTGTGTGTGTACGTGTGTGCATGATTCCTTATGATCAGTTGGTTTAAAAGCAATAATTTCTCCTACAGAACTATCCAGGCCAACTGTTAACATACCATCTATTACCATTACGCCTTTGAGCTCCTGACCTCCTGCCATTCCCTTTTAAACTGCGTTCTTTCCAAGTCTTCTCATGCATGTCCATCATTCGGGAGAGTTGACAAGACCATACTATAAGGCTGCAGGATATTTTCTGAAACTATTAATTTACAAATCTTCCCCACTGTGTTGTTTCTTAACATCTGATAATCCAGAGCCTTGCTGTAAAAAAGTAGAATGAGAATACCCGATACACGGCTACTGAGCTTTTCAGAGGCACCTGGGCTTATTTTTATCCCCACTATCGATTAGCTGCAATAAATAGAAAATACCACTAACAAGTTAAAGGAAATTTGGTAGATAAATATTATTGCTAAGAGAAGTCAATGATTTAGTAAGACCACAGGTTTTATCATATGTTTGCATCCACAGACTACACATTCATCAGCATTATATCCTAAATCATCCCGTTGAAGTTCATTATATGAATTTCTACTATATAATTAAGTAAGAATTTTTAACTTGGGAAAACAATCAAATTTTTTGTTGTTTTTGAGTTTCAGCTAGGATGATCTTTAATCCTACTATGGGTTTTTATCAACTATAAGAAAAATGCAATTATGTGTCCACATAAATTAAAGCAGTAGTTGTGTACACAGAGTGAGCAGAATCACTCCTGTCCAGCTGAAACACCCAGAAAATCGGCTCCTGCATATCAGACTATTTTGAGAACAAGCTGTTTTTTCTCCCATCATAAATGTTTTACCATTTGGTTACCCTGCAGGATGGAGTTGGAGAATATCATGCTAAGTGAAGTAAGTCAATCCCAAAAAAACCAAAGGCCGAATGTTCTGATAAATGGATGCAGATTCATAACGGGGGAGGGGGCATGGGAAAAATGGAGGAACTTTGGGCAAAGGAGAGGGAGGGGAGGGAGAGTGTATGGAAACAGGAAAGATGGTGGAATGTGATGGACATTATTACCCTAGGTACATGTATGACTTCACACATGGTGTGACACTCCATCTTGTACAATCAGAGAAATGAAAAGTTTTGCTGTAATTGTGTACAATGAATCAAAATGTATCCTGCTGTCATATAACCTAATTTAAATAAATAAATAAATTACAAAAAAAGCCATGAGTAAAACAAAATCTGTTTCCTGCTACTAGACCATCTACTTATCCTTAAACACACAGTTGGGCTTATGTTGCCTTGTCTATTTACCCATAGGATTATGCTGTGATTTGAATGTTTATCCCCTCCAAAACTCACATTGAAATTTAATTGCCATGACAACGATATGAAGATGAGCGACCTTTAAGAATGATCAGGGCATGAGTCTTCAGGTGGCACAAATGGATTAATGCCACCACTGCAGGAGTGAGCTTATTATGATGATCACCTTTCTCTGTGTCCTTCCCCACGGTGTGATGCAGCAAGGAGGCCCTCACAGGATGCCAACCCCTCAGGCTTGACCCAATCTCAGGTGCTCTGAGTAGCAGCACAAAATATGCGAAGACAGACTACTATTAAGGTAAGATGGGTGAATAAGCAAAGATAGGTGAAAGAAGACTGTGAATCATGAGGCAGTGTGCCTATTTTCGTGTTAGTATGTGAGTGCTGAACTAGATCCCAGGTTAGGCACTGTATCTTCGGGTACTGTTCTCCCATTTCATCCCTATGCCTGGGAACTGGAGGTGACAACATTGATTGACCTGTAGCAATTACTTATATATATATAATATCATTTATATATTATTTATTACATATTAACAATTTTTGTATATATACATATATAAATAAAATATTTTTCTCATCTTCACTTTTCTTCTTTCCACTCATTTCCTAGACGCTTGATTCCTACTTAAGTGAAGGCTGAAGTAGGACACATAATGACAAGTGTGTGTAAGTAAGAAGTGGCTCCCTCACAATACTTCAGGCATCATCCTATAAGAAAGATACATGGTCACCAGAATGATAAGCCCAAAAGTCCATTGAGGACACTGGTTTCCACTATGTTAATGCCAAGAGAGCAAAGGGATTTCTCTGTTTCGTTTAAAGCCGCATTCAGTTGTTGCCTGGCACATCATACATGCTCGATACATGTTGAGTGAATGGATTAACATGCTTTGAGTACGTTTCCAAAATTTTTAAAAGATTTCTTTTTTCACACAGCAGCCGTGTTTGTGCAGCTATCATTACCAACCGTTCTATTGTAAACCATGGATTCCTTTGCCCTAGGGCACCTTTTCCTCCTTTATCATCCTAGGTCTGAGTCCCCTCTCATTTCTCTACCCCATGCTGTTACACACCATTACTGTCACCTTCTGGAGTCTGAAACCATGTTTAAGAAATTCGCTATTTTGGCACATAATGTATTCCTGGAAAAATGCTACAAAATTGGACAATAGACCTGCATATTTTAATTCTTCAAAGAAATCAAATATTTAAAAAAAAATAACCCCTGAATCAGATTTCTTTCTTTGGCCTCCCACAGGGCCACGCGTGAGTGGGTGATAACCTTCGCACATATCTGGGAATTGCTGACCTGGGAATCAATGGGTCACTTCCTTGTTCTGTCACAATTAATCAGGCTTTTCTTTCTTCCAAACACCTGCCACCTTCTAAAAAAGGCAAGACAGGAAGTCAGACTCCATCTGAACCTGGTTAGCACCTGGAGACAAGGATAGAGAGGGTCACTCTTATCTCCTGCCCCACCTCCATCGCTGGGCTGCACTGATACTCACAACTCAGCATCGTCCCCAATCCTCCTCCTGCCCCCACGGAAGAAGTACTGAGGTAGAGGAAGCAGGAACCAGAAAGGCAGACCAGCCCTGGATGCCAGCCTAGGGTGAACGAGATGGGAGGAAGGGACCAGAGACGCTGCAGAATCCTGAATTTGTGAAGAAGCTGACAGGTGAAAAACTGGCTGGGACACAGGCCATGTGTGTCGATGCCTAAATTGCCAGAGGACAGGTTAAGTGAAATGTGAACACTGAAGTTTAGACACAGCATAGACTTGTCATCTGCAATCATTTCATGTTCACTTGAAGCTGCTACACCTACTCCCATACCTATCAGGCTATTACTCAAGCAATTTTTTCCCATTTGCTATTTCACAGGTCTAAAATACTGGCAATGCACAGCAGTAATATGCCTGCAAAATAAACACTCTGCTTGTGATATATATATATATATATATATATATATATTTTTTTTTTTTCTACAAATAGTATCTGTTATAGTCATTCAGTATGAAGGGCATCTTAAATGTGTTGAAGATTTTCCAGAGTTTATAGGAGGACTCTTTCCCAGAATCAAATCCATTTCCTTTTCATGTGCTCCTTCTCCCACAATCAAGTTCTCTGACTTGAGTGATTTATGAAAAAGCTCTCTATTATTATCTTTCTGGTTTTTATAATTTACCAGTTTTATGTGCATGTGGGTTACCAAATGCATACCTTCACATAAAGCCAGTGTTGCAAGCATTTCAAATTCTGAATAGCTTCCAGTTTTATACATGACTCTTAGGTATTTTAAAACTTAAAAAGTACTTAAATGATATATACAAACATGAAATATCCAACCAGAAAAAGCTATTTATGTACAGAACCTATAAGTTTCTAAATGTATTCTACAGCTTAATCATTGATAGAAACTAAAGCATAACCCAAACTTTCTTGAATCTTGATTCCTCTCATTCTATTACTTTGACCAGAGTATATTTCTTTAATCAGAGCTTAGTGTGGTTGAATCTTCAGTCCCACATCCTACAATGGTGCATAACCAGAATGTCTAGAAACAACCAGAATAAGGAGACTAAAGGAAAGCTTCTATATTACTAAATTAAAATACAGATGTTGTCCTCTGAAGCTATTAGAGTCAAAGAATTAACATTAAACCAACCAGGTCCCTATAATATAACAAATGTCCTCATAAACCTTCGGGTGAAAAACACTTTACAAATATGGAAAATAAAGGACTATGCTCACCAACCTAGGTGCCCTTCACCAGATGAATGGATTAAAAAAATGTGGTATATCTACACAGTGGAATATTACTCAGCCATAAAGAAGAATAAAACATGGCATCTGCCAGTAAATGGATGAAACTGGAGAATATCATGATAAGTAAAACAAGCCAATTCCCCCTCAAAAGGCCAAATGTTCTCTGTGATATGCAGATGATAACACACAATAAGGGGATATGGATAGAAGTTCATGGAATTAGACAAAGGGGAAAGAAGGGAAGGGAGCAGAGGTGGGAATAGAAAAGACAGTAGAATGAATCTGACATAACTTTCCTGTGTTCATATAAGAATACAGCACCAGTGTAATTCCACATCATGAACAACCATAAGATGGGAAGTTACACTCCATGTATGCCTAATATGTCAAAATTTACATTCTTTCGTCATGTATAACTGGAAAGAACAAATAAAAAATTAAAATAATAATAAAAAGGACCGTGCTCAATCAAAACTTAAAAGAATTCTTTTTCTGACAAACCTACAGGAGATGCAGAAGGGAAACACACTACTATGAGAGAGACTTCCCTACAAGTCCTTCTGCGCCCACTGCCTATTTTTCACCCCGAGAAGAATGACTTGAAAGCAGTGAAGAGGGGAAAGACAGAGCTAGTACGCTCAACGTGGCACAGGCAGGGGTTGTGGGCGGCTCGATTGCAATGCAGATCTCTTCCCTGTCAGAACCCCACACGAGAAGTCTGCTACCACATTCGATTGATCGACACCTAGAACTATATCTCAGTTGGAGTGGGTTAGGTGTAAAACAATAGTTTTAAAGTGGATATTTTGAGGGATTCCTTTCACGATTTAGAAGACAGACTAGAAATACTCACATTTCTATCTTCGTATCAGCAGATACCGGGTTATAGTCTCATTTTGAATGAAACAATCATCATTATTTTTATTTTATTTTATTTTTAGTGCATCACTGTTATATATAATAGTGGGGTTAATTTTGAAATATTCATAAATGAATATAACATAGTTTTCTCCATTTCAATCCCCAAGACTAGCCCCTTCTTTTCCCTCCTCCCTCCCCAGACCCACTTCCTCTATTGGTCTTCTTTCTAGTCATTTATTTTTTGATTAATGCATATAGTCATATATAAAATCTAGTGTAATTAGATTGACTTCATTCCTCAGTCCTTCCCCTCTCCTTCCCTTACCCTCAGGCCCCCACGTCTACTGTTCTCCCTTTTATTTTCACAAGATTCCTTCTCTTTTTACTTTTTTATATTTTTTACTTGTTCTTTTCAGTTATACATGACAGTAGGATATATTTTGAGATATCATACATACGTGGAGTATAACTTCCCATTCTTGTGGTGGTACAGGATGTGCAGTTACATTGGCCGAAAAGTTATGTCCAATGCATTCTACTGTCTTTCCCATTCCCATCCCCCTCCCATCCCCCTATTCCTCTCTGTCTAATCCAATGAACCTCCCCTCCTCACCCCCCATCCCCCACCTATTGTGGGTTTGCATCCGCATATCAGAAAGAACATTGGGCCTTTGTTTCTTTGGGATTGGCTTATTTCAATTATCATGACATTCTCCAGTTTCATCCATTTACTGGCAAATGCCATAATTTCACTCTTCTGTGTGGCTGAGTAATATCCCAATATGTATATGAACCACATTTCTTTATCCATTCATCTGTTGAAGGGCACCTAGGTTAGTTCCATTCTAGCTCTATTTTTAAAAGCAAGCTATAAAAAAAGTATAACCTAGGCAATTATATAATCACTATATAATTATTTCAATTTTTCTGTATGTTTTAATTTTTCCATAACAAAATGTTGGAGAGAGTGGAGAATTCAAGAGGAGTCATTGAGCTCAGTTTATCATTCCTACATAGGGCTGCAACAGACACTGGTGATGTAATTGAGCTTCACCTGTTCAAAGATGGTCAGTGATCTCCCCAGGTTGGGGTGCAGCAGCTCAATCCTGAATGCAATAATGAACATCAGCAGGAAAACATTTTAGAGAAGAGTAAGTCGTTCTTACACAGTTAGGTAGAATAAGTTCTAGTGTTCTACAGAACAATGGGGTGATAGAAATGTTAACTACCCTGATTTGATCATTATAGACTGTAGTCAGGTATTGAATTATCACATGATACCCTATAAATTTCTACAATTAAAATAATAATTTTTTTAAAGAATGAAAATAGTAAGTAACCTACTGTGATTCAGTGGATTGAGTGGATTTCTGTGCTATATAGATCTAGTGGTCTTTATTCTTATTTTTTATTTTTATTTTTATTTGGTTTTGAGGACTGAACCCTGAGGTGCTTAACCACTAGGCCACATCCCCAGTCCTTTTCATTTTTTATTTTGAAACAGGGTCTTGCTAAGTTTCTTATGGCCTCGCTAAATTGCTGAGGCTGACCTCGAACTTGCAATCCTACTGCCTCTGCCTCGTGAGTGTACAGAATTACAGGTATGTGCCACCATGTCCAGCATCTTTATCCTTTACATGGAAAGTAAGGAACATATTTAAAAAAATAAAATAATAAGACTCAAGCTTTGAATCCTAGTTTAGATCTTGATTCCACTGTTTATATACTGATCAAGCCTCTTGATCCTCTCCCTATGCATAAAACAAGACACTACTTTTGACTTTACCACAGCTGATAAAACTATTAAATAAGTATTTGTGTGTGTGTGTGTGTGTGTGTGTGTGTGTTTTATCATTCCAAGCACAGTAAGAACACATCGTAGGTAAACTTTGGTCAGGATTCCATATTGGCTAAACCCCTTCCCAGGCAAAAGATTGTCAAGAACTTTTTAAATCACTTTTAGGCAACTGGGCATCAAATTACCACCATTATTACTTTATCAAGAATGTTGAAGATAAAAACTAACCAGACTCTGTATTCATTAACTTCTCTGCATCTACAGTAAAATATTGGGTTACTTGATGACAGCCTCCAAATCATGTAAGTACACATAAGGGAAGACAAAGGTGGGGACAGTCAGCTGCTGAGTCAGGGAGAACCTACCTCCACCACCCCCTGCGGCCTCCTATGTTACCAACTAAGACCCTGGAAGAAAAAAGCAAACCGCAGCAGGTACACTTTTAGAGGGAGTTCGATGTTTTTTGAGCACACATTTTGCCCAATAAATGTTAAAAGCCTATGCAATTCAGATAGAGTCTTAGCATACCCAGAAGCAAAAGGGACAATCATTTTTGTCACTTATGAATAATTATTTTACAACAAGTATATATGAACTAGGAAATTTTTAAAGATCTAAACATGTTGAATAAAATGAAATATAAACAATGTGAGAAAATACACTCATCATAATGTAAAACACAAGTTATTTTAAAATTCAGCATGACAGTTTTTCTTCAAGGTAATCAGAGAGAATTTTGGCTTTAAAGGTGGCTAAAAATACTGCTCAGAGTTAATGAGGGAAATGGAAAGGATTACTATTGTTAGTCTCTTTGGGGTGCTGGAGTGTGGTCTGGGTCTGATGCGCTGGTTGCCATGGTAAATACGTTGCTTTCTTCAAATAGAGAAGTGGTTCTGCAATCAATAACAAGGGTTCAGAGAAAGGATTCTACTGCACAGACTGCAAATGCTTTCTCATCTCTGCTTTTTTCTTAAACCACCAGGAGGAGCCACAAAATGTATACTAAATGCAGGATTTTCTAGAAGGGCTTCACAGGAAGGCAGCAGACAGTGGGTTCTTGGTTTAGAATTAAATTTGACCAGTTTTTCTTTTCTTCTCTTTTCTCATCTACAAGGCACAGTTTCCAACAGGGATTGACATTTATAATAGAGTCAGAGGTCAGATCCTCCCAGAATCTTCTCAAATATTTACACTTTCAGGTTGAGACACGGTGTAGTAAAATGGTGACACAGATCTAAACGAGCTTTGTAGTCAGACAGATCTTGGTTTATAACTCAATTCTGCTTCTTAGCAGCTGTAAACTCCTGAACAACCCCTTTAATCTTTAGTCCCTTCACGTGTAAAACCATCTGTGATAAGTTTCTGGTGCATAATCATAACTGTTATTATTACTGAAATCTTTCTAAATTTCCTGTATTCTGAAAGAATCTCTCCAAAATTAAGAGATTTCATGAGTGAAAATGTGCCATTTAGCCTGGCCTGGTGGCTCACACCTATAATCTCAGCAACTCAGGAAGCTGAGGCAAGAGGATTTCAAGTTCAAAGCCAGTCTCAGCAATTTATTGAGAATTTAGTGAGACATTATCACAAAATAAGAAAATAAAAAAGACTGGGGATATGGCTCAGAGGTTTAGAACCCCTGGGCTCAATCCACAGAAACAAAAAACAAACAAACAAACAAAAAACTGCTGTTTATCTGGGCACTATGGTACATGAATCCCAGCTACTAGGGAGGCTGAGGCAAGAGGATCAACAAGTTTGAGGGCAGCCTTAGCAATTTACTGAGACTATGACTCAAAAATTTTTCAAAAGTGGGGGAAGACTGTGGATGTAGCTCAGTAGTAAAGTGCCCTGTATTCTATCGCTGTACTGAAAAAAAAAATGCAGTTTATAATCAGCTTTAATGACATGAATTGCATTCTGCTTTCATGTGCATATTAATTCCTACCATCATTCCCACTCCAGTTCTCAGCATCCAAAAGCACTCCATCACACCACCTGTTAGCACATGGCGGAGCACATTACAGGCGATCTCAGTTGGAGCACTCAGCACATATACACATAAAGGAATTTAATGGCATGGCTAGGAAGGGCACTAGTTTGCAAAACTCTTCTCATCAGCAAAACTGTCACTTCTTCACTTACCACTCACATCATCTACTGTTTTGCTTTTATTATTTCTATTGCAAAAATATGGACATCTAGTCCTCAAGAGTCTAAATAAGCTAGTCCCTGGTTGCCAAGGACTGAAGGAAGGAAGAAACGGGGAGTTATTTAATGGGTACAGAATCTCAGGTAGGGATGATGAAAAAATTCTAGAGATTCATGGGTGATGATGGTTGCATAGCAATGTGACTGTATTTAATCCACTGAACTGTACATTTAAATCTGGTTAAAAAGTTAAATTTTACATTAAGCATATCTTACCATGAATTTTTTTTAAAAAAAGAACAAAATTACATTGCAAACTCAGAGTGAGTAGATTTTTAAAATCAAAGAGAACATAAACTTTTTAAAAATCAAGTATTTTATCATAATCTTATGGAGAAAAAAATGAATGCATTAATGCTTATTGAGCCTTTATAATCACATTTAATAGAAAATTTAAAAAGATGTTATAATTATGAGTCAAACTAATTTTTCTTTCCTTTTATTATCTTACAGTGCTGTGGATCAAACCTAGGGCTTCATGCATGGCAGTCAGCATTCTACCACAGGGCCACCTCCCCAAATTCACATTCCAAATTTTTCATATTTCAAAATTAATATAAAATGTTTCTTAAATTGAATTTCTCGAAAAACTTTCTAACAAGTTTGTACCTTGTTGAAAAGAAAAAGTGTACGTTGCTATTGTTATTTTCAACAATATTATATAAGGAAGAAATGATTTTTCATGAGAAATAGCTGGAAAGTAAATTTTTCTATGATGAAAAATGCCAAACAATTTAACATAAATTCCTTGATTCTTCAAAAATTATAATAAAGATGAAAGAAAGAGGCCCAGTGTGGTGACAACCCCACACCTGTAATTCCAGCTACTCAGGAGGCTGAGGGAGGCAGGAAGATCACTAGTTCCAGGCCAGTCTGGGCAAGTGAGACCCTGTCTCCAAGTAAAATAAAAAGAGCTGGGGATGTATCTTGGTGGTAGGCATGTACAAGGCCCAAGGCTCAATCCTCAGCAACACACACATGTGCACACACACACACACACAGACTCAAAGATGAAAATCATAATGAATATTATTTAACTCCTACTATTTGCTCTTTTCATAAAAATCAGTAAACATTTGACCCAGTATAAACTATTCCATTAGAAGAGCAAACTCTACTCTGATTAAGAAAACCAAGCAAAAGAATAGAACATACATTTCCTGCTTTCTAGTCTTCTGAATTAAATCCAAATCAACAGTAACTTACAAGATCTTGCAACTGACAAACCATACTGTGAGAATCGAGCCATACAAAAATGATTGAGACCATTTCTCCCTGCTTTCAAGGAACTGAGTCTAAGCAGGTAGAAACATATACTTAGATGTGTTTCTATGTTGTGGATAGAGACTGTAAGAGACAGACTTTATAGTAGAAGTAAATTCAAAGTACGGTAGGGCGCCAAAGTAGTCAATGCTAAATTGTGGTGTTTCTGGAGCTTTCTTTAACAGAAAAAACAACTGCAAATTTCTCTAGTTTGGAATGCATGTCTAGATAAAAGCATCTACCAACATGAATATCACTTAACATTTCTGGTATCAGCTTACATTGTATTTTTAAATTTATTAAGCAATCTCTCACATGCTAATTTACTGAATATAACAGCCTTACAGTCCTCTGTGATTATTCCTATATTGCAGATGAAGAAGGTGTGGAGAGAAGGTACCTACTCACAATTGGGCAATTAGTAAATCCCAGGGCTATTTATAGTCAACTCTTGAGCCCTAAAGAGCCTTGTTACTGAAGCGGCTTCTTATCAGCATGCTAACAAAAGGAAGGCATAGCGAATCAGGGAATGCAGAGAAAAAGTACTGTGAAATGAAGAAATGTTATAACCCTGTGCTGGCACATTAAATTTTCAAATTGAGAAATATTAATTAAATAGAAAATGGGAACAAATACTTACACAGCTGAGGTTTTCTGAATAACAACAACAACAACAACAAAAACTAAATTTAACTAAAGCCAGATACAGATTAGTCATACACTAAGTACATTGGGATGATACCATAGAGAGTGCATATGCCATTTTTGAAGACTTCCCTAAGAAGTTAATAATTGGTACTACAATCTAATAATCTGATATTTTAAATTATAAATATATAATAATCATGATAGGAAGTGACTCTGAGCCACATGCTTGATTTTTCCCAATATTAAAGGCAACCATGTGCAAAAAAAAAAACCCAGTAAATTATAAAAAGAAGTTTATTTGTTTCCACTCCTTTTGTGTATTACTTACAGAAAGAATAAAAGTTAGAATGATTGATTTGCTTTCAAGTCATAGATCACACTGAATAAAACTGTCAGCCCTCTCATTTGACTTATGACCTACAGTTTAATTAAACCTGTTTTTCTGTAATATTGAATACCACAAATCATAAAAAAAATCATTTAAAGTTTGCATAATATTTTCCAAAAAATTTTTAGGATTCAATTTAGTGTTGTTTTTTTTTCTTTTAAGTATCTATTTATTTGAACTATAGTTGATTAATTGCTAAACTTCACTACCCTCACCTACGAAGTGAAGTGATAACATTTTCCTTAGGAAGATGATCCGAATGTAGTTCCTGATGCATAGAAAGCAATGAGAATTTCTGGATATCACTGCTATCGCTGATAGTGGGGGTGTGAAGGAGACGAAGGCCTAGTTCAGGTTCATCCATGTTCTCCCTTCCTTTGACTTCCTTCTCCCTCTCCTCACAGGCTCTTTAGGATTCTGTTTCACACTGTGCTCTGATCTATATGGAATACCAGGTAGTGTGTTAATTTAGTGTTTAAAGAGAGTAAGCCTTTTGGATTAGCACTTGATGTTGATGTTATGCCATCGCTCTTTAAATTGGACACAGGAAATTAGGAAGCCTCCCTTTTAATGGAAAACATTTTCTTGCTAAATCTGTATTGCATTCCAATTTAAGCCCTTGTCATTGTGTTCCCACAATTGACACAATTTAACAGCACATGGGTGGATTCTCCGGAGACTAAGGAGGTTCATGAAAATATTCATAAGAGAGGTGTGTCATTTTCCCTCAGCACTACCCACTGCACCCAATTTAGAAAGACAAACTCTCAGCAGATGTGTCTCCTGGCCTCTTTCCAATACATGATTCGAATTGTTTTTCAAAAACACCACGAATCAAAAACTGACTGATGCTGCAAACAATTTTTGTTTTAGAGAATCGAGTGACAAGGTCAGGGTGAGGCACTGCTTTAATTATTATGCCTTTTAACATGTTGATTTTTAGAGTAGGATAGCGAGTGTTGTGAGTACTTCCAAGTTTCCGAGGATTGCAGTGAAACGCTCTGTCTCAGTTATCTATCCAGTCAGACAGACAAAGACTGACCCCTAACAATGATGCGGTGGCCCGTAAGAAATAAGTTTCTGGTTTTAATTCAGTTCCTTAATGGAGAACCACCTATATTACACAACCCGTCACCCAAGGTTATGACCATTTAGACTGAAGGAACAGTGGCCAGAAGTGGCCCTGCACCTGCACTATTTAATATTTCAATCAACATCCTAAATGATGGCACACACACACACACACAAAAAAAATGCTCATTAAGTGTGCATAGGAAACCAGGCTGGGGAGGCAGGCAGGGGCTAGCATCTGAGAAAATGCTGATCGCTCACTGTAGCTATGTCCAGTTGGATCCTTTATCAAAAGCAGCCTAACAAAACTTGGTAAGAAGAGGACAGACAGAGATAGTAAGGAGGGGAGATAAGAAGGAAAAGCACTGAGCTATCTGTAAGCTCTGAGGTCAAGACTTAACTCAGCCATTTATTACAGTGAACTTATCGCTTTGCTTTTATACCTTGGTATACCTTAGTTTTCCAATTATAAAAAGAAATACTACCCCCCCTTTTTATTTGCTATAGAGTTTCGTGAAATCAAACTGCATCTTTCTGCTTCCATTTTTTAAATAAAAACATCAACAGTAGGCGTTCCAGAGAAAATAACCTCTAGCACTATGCTAATTCCATTTCCCCAATGTTACTTTATTTTTCCTACCCTGCCAAGACTCTTCTCCTTTCAACTTAACACTGATCTTTCAGGATAGTGATCAGGGCCTGTGGACCCTTGAGTGATTCTCTCACATCCCTTTTATAATGAATCGTTGTGAGAGATGGGTCAAGTAGACCCATCTTCAAGTCAGATACTTAGCTTGTTTCCACTCTCTTCTTGCTTCATCATTGCTTTCCTCTAAGGAAAGATGCCTATGATATCTGTAGAAGTGCAAATAAAGTCTGCCTGGCAGGACCCAAAGGTTA
This sequence comes from Spermophilus citellus, assembly GCF_964194105.1. NCBI lineage: Eukaryota > Metazoa > Chordata > Mammalia > Rodentia > Sciuridae > Spermophilus > Spermophilus citellus. The sequence continues at coordinate 94,214,282 of NC_138189.1, forward strand.
TGGCTTATGGTACTATTACGCATTAACCAGTTTGTTCCAATCCAGCAATAATGAGTTGCAATGAATCTGATAAAGATAGAATGATCTTTGCCATTAAAAAAATAAGCAAAATCCTGTCAATTATGGCAACATGGATCAGCCTGGAGGACATGATTTATTTTAAGTGAAATAAATCAGGTATAAGACAAATATTGCATGTTCTTCCTCATCTGGAAGTAGATAAGTTGATCTCAAAGAAGTAGGGAGTGAAACAGTGGTTACTAGAGGCTGGGAAGGGTAGGAGGGGACAGAGAGATTGGTTATTGAGTACAAAACTCCAGTTAGGAGGAATGAGTTCTAGTGTTCTATAGCACAGTAGGGTGACTGCCATTAGTAGTAATTTATTGCATATTTCAAAACAGCTAGAAGAAAGGGTTCTGAATGTTCTTAACACAAAGAAATGATAAATGCTTGAGGTGGCAGACATGCTAATTACCCTGACTGAATCATTATTCAATGTATACATATATCAAAATATCACACTGGACCCATAATTAGGTACAATTATTATGTGTCAATTAAATAAGATGAGTACTCTCTGGTTCCCTTATCAATAAGGCAGATTGAACTCCTAATGTGTTCATTTAAAATTTTCATGAATCAGAATTACCATGTGTATTACCCCTACAAACATATGTTTTGTAGAAAGAAAACTTAAAATCCATTCTCTCAGTCATCCTCAAGTATACAACATTAACTATAGTCACCATGAGATCTCTTGAACTTATTCTAACTATAAGTTTGTACCCTTTTACCAAAATCTCCCCAGTGCTCCCCTTATCACATGTATTTCTGTGCTCTGAATCATTTGTTGAAAAGAGTCACTTGGAAAAAACTAAAATGAGATGAGATACACACACACATACACACCCATATATGGGCAATTATAAACATATATGATGTATGGGAAAAAAATAATACAAACATGCCATTCTTATACATTTATAGTTTCATAGTAGAGTTAAATAAAACAATATGAAAGGGGTTTGTATCAAACAGTATTTAAAATTAGAAATTAGCCCTCTTGGGCTGGAGATATAGCACAGAGTGCTTGCCTTACATGCACAAGGTTCTGGGAAGAAAGAGAAAGAAAGAAAGAGAAAGAAAGAAAGAAAGAAAGAAAGAAAGAAAGAAAGAAAGAAAGAAAGAAAGAAAGAAAGAAAGAAAGAAAGAAAGAAAGAAAGAAAGAAAGAAAGAAAGAAAGAGAGAAAGAAAGAAAGAAAATAAAAGAAAGAGAAGGAGAGAGAGAGAAAGAAAGAAAGAAAAAGAGAGAGAAAGAAAGAAAGAGAGAGAAAGAGAGAGAGAGAGAAAGAAGGAAGGAAGGAAGGAAGGAAGGAAGGAAGGGAGGGAGGGAGGGAGGGAGGGAGGGAGGAGCCCTCTCAAATTATCACTAGTGAGGCTATACTGAAGTTCTATGTCAGGGCTCAGCTATTAGAAAATATAATGCTTACTATTAAATACAAAAATGGTTATAAGGTTAGGTGTAGCTCAGTGGCAGAGTGTTTGCCTCCCATGCACAAAGCCTGGGTTTGATCCCCAGCTCGCTAGAAAATGGGATGGTGGTGGGTTAAAATAACAGTTGCACTGCTGTGCATGTCTATCAATAACAAAACAAGAGGATAATGAGTTATTCTACAAGGCAGCAGCTGGGACAAATGGATAAAACAAGTATTCTACGAACAAAATGTCCTAAAATATTTCTAAAAATCAACCAGATGAAGTTTGCTTGAGTTTTTCTCTTCCACATCATTCAGCTGGCTTTAAACTCAGAACGCAGCCTCCTCTTTCCTCCTTTCCTTAGAACCTCCAGTTCTCTTCCTCTTTATTCCTCATTTCCTTTAAATCTTCCCCTTATACAATCTGAAATTCTTGTAGGAACAGGATAAGGTATCAGTATTAAAGTCAAGAGCAAAACCAATAGCATAAGAAGTTAGAAAGGAGCCAGGCATGTTGCCACATGCCTGCAATCCCAGCAGCTCAGGAAGGAGGATGAGACAGGAGGATCGCAAGTTCAAGGCCAGCCTCAGCAACTTAAAGAGGGCCCTAAGCAACTTACTGAGACCCTGTCCCAAAATAAAAAATGAAAAGGGCTGGGGATGTAAATCAATGGTAAATTGTCCCTGGGTTAAATCCCCAACATCCAAAAAGAAAAAGAAAAAAAAAAGTCAGAACGAATGAGAATTAGAGATATTTGGAAAAAAAAGGAAAATTTAGTAATAAGCCCCCAAAATGGATGCCTGCTCCAGAGATACTCAGGAAACAGCAGCCTCACTCTTCAGGAGAAATAGATGTCACATGTCCAGGTCAGAGAGTATTCGGGGAATTTCTATGGGCTGTAAAGCTAAGTAGGACTGCAAATAGTTCTCACGACTAAGTGGGGATTCATGAAAAGGCTCCTGTGCCTGAAGTCTGATGTAACTGTCAGGCTTTGGACAAACATCTTCCAAAGTCTCTATTTTCTTATTTGTAGAATATGGGGAATCACACTTACCTTGCCAAATTATGGTGAGGAATAGACAATGTATGCAGAGACATCAGCATAGTCTCTGAACTATACCAAGTACTCGCTAAAGAATTTCTGATCTGGGGACTGGGATTGTGGCTCAGCGGTAGAGTGCTCCCTTAGCACGTGCGAGGCCTTGGGTTCCATCCTCAGCACCACATAAAAATAAATAAATTAAAAAATAAAGGTATGGACAACTGCAACTAAAAAAATAAATATTTTCAAAAAAAGAATTTTTGATCTGGAATTTTTAGTAAGGAAGAGAGCCTTCCTGAGTTGAGCTGAGTCTGTGAAGTCAGATCTGAGGCCAAAACACACAAAGACTCTTGTTTCTCCTGGGTCCTATGACCAGATTAAAATGGTGTAAGCAATCGATAAAGATCAGTATTAGTAAAGAAATGGACAACTAAAAGTAGAGCAAAAATATTAAACTTTCTAGAACAGATCATTTGATGCTTTAACCTTCTACTAAGCTAATTAAATAATGAAGGATTGTGCTCCTGCACAGAGAAGACATATAATTTCTAATTTGGGATTCTCTCACATTGTAGTAAAAAAAAATTCCATGTTATAATGGTGGTTGCTATAGGCAACAGCAGTCACATGTGGAAAGAGCAAAGAGAAAGAGAAAAAAATGAAAAGTGATAATTCTATAGGGAATTTATCATTGTAAGATTTGTTCATATTCCCACCCTTCTGTTCTTAATTTTGGTGGCAGGAAAAATTTACCAGAGACAAGTGCAAAGGAAAATCTGGCCCAGGGTTTCATGAGCATTTCTTCAACTAAAAGACTGACTCTTTACTTTAGCACACCCAGCAGAAGCAGCCAAGGGTGTAGTATTGGAGAGATGACATGGGAAGCAGACGAGGCTTCTCTGCAGTGAGGTGACAGAAGTCCCAGCCAGATTGCCCCAACATCTGAACATAACATCTGTGGCTGCGTGGATCAGTGCATCTGAACACGATCCAGCCAAATCACTATCTCTTTGAACCCTGTTTAGTAATGTAGATCTCAGTTCAAGATTTATACTAACCTACAGTACTGCAAAAATAAAAAAATAATGAATCTAAATAATGACTGGGTAAATATCCCTGAAATTTAAAAAAAGTATGTCATTAAAAATTAAACATTATAAAAATCATCTTCTGGGGCTGGGGATGTGGCTCAAGTGGCCGGGTTCGATCCTCAGCACCACATAAAAATAAATAAAGATATGTTTCCACCTAAAACAAAAAAATAAATAATTTTTTTAAAAATTACATTTAAATTTAAAAAAATCATCTTCTAATTTTACCTTCTAGCAGAAGTAATCTACTGTCTGCTACCAAGGAAAGATGTCTGTATGATACAAGAACTGGGTACACTAGGAGACTTTTCTCTGTGAGGAACAATGGATTCCACAACCTTCCTTGATGTACCCCCAAGCCTCTTTGTCTATTCACTTCAAGCTGAGAGGGGAAATGATTAAATATTAAAATAAGCTAGCTGCTATCTCTCTGTTTCTGCCACCCACTCCAAGGATTTTGCATTTTAGATCTGTCTGAGTGTGATTAAAGAGCTAAAAATAAAGGTTCTAACTAAAATAAAAATTGACATTGATGTTAAAAAATTTTAACATCAGAAATATACAGATTTGACATATTTTTTAAAAAGAAGACAGTCCATCCTTTAATATCTTTTACTCACTATGAATTTTTTTACACCTATGGTAATTTTTGTTTTTACAAACCTTTATAAAAGTATACATCGTGTCAGTAGCCTTTTTCACATTAACAAAAGGCATGTGCCATGATAATACCAGGTGACTTTTGTCATGTAGTCCACTATTTTGAGTGGCAAACAAAGGGAAGTCTGAATCTTTCTATTGAATGACAGCCAAAGAAAAAGGTTACCACACCAGGCTCTGCAGATGCAAGTTTCAGTACAGCTCAGAATTATGTGGCCCAAGAAAGTTGTCTAATTTTTTTTAGCTGCACTTTGCTCACTCTGCAAGGAAATATTTGGATTAGTCTAGTCTTGATTTTTGGCTTCAACCCCAGGAAGGAATTATGATTAATCCAGTCTTTTTACCTGACAATAGGAAGCCAGGGCCACACACAAAAACTCACAAATCACACTTTTCTTGTGGATGAAAATATAATGCATTTACTTTCTTATTTGGAACTAAGTGAAATATTGTCCTATTTCAGCATTTAAAAAATGAATGACTACTGTTGGGCACGGTGGTGCATATCTGTAATCCCAGCAACTGGGGATTTCAAGGCAGAAGGGTCCCAAGTTCAAGTCCAGCCACGGTAATTTAGTGAGACCTTGTCTCAAAATAAAAAATAAAAAGGGCTGGGGGTGAGTTTATCCCCAGTACTGAAAAAGTGGGGAAAGTACTTATTTCATCAGGATTCAATTGAGAACATTTCTAAATTCTCTTTAGAGAATGTATTTTCTCTTACCACTCATTTCCTTAAGGTATCTTAAGGACACCACAAAACAGCTCTTATGCCAAAACACTTAGCAATTTACCCTGACACAGGACCCTCAAGGCTCTCATCAACCTTTCTTACATTATCCACAGGCTCATTCAGGCTGAAAATCGGATTTAGCCACTCTAAAAGCAGAGGGTAGGAGAAACACTTTATTTAATAAGGATTTTACAGCATTTATGCATTGACAAATGCCACAGATGAAAACTTTTTTAATGTTTATAAAACAACCTCATAAGTTTCAAAAGGTTTATATAGAATATCTTTTCATAAATCCATAATCTTATATATATGGTTTGGTTATGAATGATATTCAAATGTGGATTTCTTCAATTCTGTAAAAATCAACACTATAAGAAAATTATTTATTAAATCAGAAATATGAAGAAATTATTATATAAGCTAAAATATTAATTTTAAATTCTTCTGATATGATCATTTTTTCAAAAGTACATGTTTGTGTATTATATTAAAGGACTAGAAATAAAAACAAAACATTAACCCTCTTTACTATGAATAATACAAATAATTTTCTAAATGTTCTACTATTAATTAGATTACTTTTACAATGCAAAAAACATATTAAAAGTGTTATACTAAAATAGCAAAAACAAAATTTTAGTATATTTTATTTTTTTGATGAACCATATGATCTTTTGGGAAGAAGCAGAAGGTATCAATTTAACAAAAAATTGATGATGCACTGGATTCATAGTATCATGAGACAATGGAAACATATTATCAAAGTTTCTACCTAAAGTATTTTGAAGCTTACTGATACAGATCATTCTATTATTATAATTAGGGGTATTTTTATAGATTTGGAATTTTTAAAGGTTTACATTTAATGTGAAAGGTGGGTACCCAACTTAAGCATGTTGAATTTGAATTTTTCTAAACTTGAAAATGTCACTAATATTTTTATTTGTTATTTTTAGGTATTGTTATTTTTAGGTGACAGTAAAAGTGTATTTTGACATTATACATACATGGAGTATAACTTATTCTAATTGGGATACCATTCTTGTGGTTGTAAATGCTGTGGAGCTCCACTGGTGATGTATTCATAATGAAAATGTCATTGAACTTCTTTTGATGTTTCGTACAATCAACAGTAAAAATCATTATAATATAAAATACATTAAATGTATGTAAAATATAACACTACATTGCTGTAACAGGAATATTCTAACCACAAGGAATGTAATTTGAAATATCAGCTAGAGGTAAAACGATAGTAAATTTAAAATGTCATACTTTATTTTAAAGAACACAAGAATCGTTGGGCACATTATTGTGACCCTGTAATCCCAGCTATTTGTGGATGGTGAGGCAGAATAATTGCATGTTCAAGGCCAGCATGGGCAACACAGTGAGAGCTTGAGTTAAAATTTTAAAATAAAGAAGGAGATGTGGCTGAGTGGTAGAGCACTCCTAGGTCTCATACCCAGTACTGGAAAACACACACACACACATAAGAATCCAACAATAGGGACATGGTTTTGTAAAATACAATGTAGCCACTGACGTGATATATTCAAAGAGATTGTATATAATCATGGAGGTTGTTATAAGACATCAGCAAGTATAAATAGTTGGTCACCATAAATTATACAATAAAGATTGTAAAGGGTCAAAAAATAAAGTTGTATTTGTATGTTAGTATCACTTCTTAAATTTCCACCTTCTATTTCAAAATAATATCAGATACTTTGAATTATTACTGATTCTTGCAAATAATCACACATTAGAAACAGTTCAGCTTATACACTCACAAAGATTTTTTTAAACTGTATTTTTCTTCTGAAGAAATACATAAGAATTTAACAAATGCTTTATAATTCCCATTCTATAGAGGCACCATCAAAACTGAAAAGTTTCAGGGAGAGAAAGAGTAATTGAGCTGGGAAAGAAATTCAGCCTGGTCTTCTCTGGACATCCACCAAAAGCAAGAGCTGTTCTATGTGGTCTGGGGATTATTTTTAGTAATCAAATTTTAAACTAAAAGTTACATCAATAATTTCAAGAATGACTAAAATCTAAGCAATCTTATCCAAAACCACTCAACCTAAGAACTGTAATTATCGTTGGTTCTATGATATTTTGACTATTAGAGGTTGATAAGCAATAATAGACACACAAAATAGATTGAGTTCTCAGAAAAGAGTATTCTTATGTTGTACAGTATAAGCAATAAAAGTGGAAATGGCATTTAGCATCATTAAGATCATTAAAAATGAAAAGAGCCAACCAAGAGATGGGTGTGGTGGCACACGCCTGTAATCCCAGAGGCTAAGGAAGCTGAGAGAAGGATCACAAGTTCAAAGCCAGCCTCAGCAACTTAGCGAGGCCCTAAGCAACTCAGTGAGACCCTGTCTCTAAATAAAATACAAAAAGGGCTGAGGGTGTGGCTCAGTGATTAAGCACCCCTGGGTTCAATACCAGGTATCAAAAAAAAAAAGCCAACCAAGAAAAACCAACGTATATTTGGAAATATTTGGCTTTGAAAGATAAAAGATTAAGTCTGAAAATATTCTCATATTGCTTTCAGAGAACTAACTATACAGCTTGAGATTGCTCAAAAAGATGAATCACACAGGTGTGGTAGCACAGGCTCATCATCCTAACTACTGGGGAGGCTGAGGAAGGAAGATCACAAGTTCTAAGCCAACCTGGGCATCTTAGCAAAAACCTGTCTCAAAATAAAAATAAAAATGATTAAGGATGTAGCTCAGTGATAAACACCTTTGGAAAACACCCTGTACCTCAAAAATAAATATATAAATAAATGAAATATTCAGAACCCATTAAAAAAATGAGGAACTTCAAGAATAGGCATGGAACTACCGTATGATCCTGGGTAAATGCCACTGGATAATAGAGAATTAAAGTCATCAACTATAGTGATACATGAATACCCATATTTATAGCAGCACACTTCACAGAAGCCAAACTATGGAACCAGCCCAGGTGTCCATCAACAGATGAATGAATAAAGAAAATGTGGAATACGTACACAGTGAAGTTTTATTCAGGTGTTCAGAAAAGTGAAATTGTATCATTTGCAGGAAAATGGGTGGAACTTGAAACCATTATACTAAGTGAAATAAACCAAACTCAGAAGATCAAGGTTCATATGTTTTCTCTCATACGTGGAAGCTAGAGAGGAAAAAGGAAAAGAAAGGTGGAGGTAGGGAAATCTCACAAAATTCAAAGGGAGCTCAGTGGAATAGAGGAAAGAGACCAGGGAGAGAGAAGAGGAGAAGAAGCGGGTTAAGTCCTGGAGAGTGATATTGGCCATATTATATTGTTATATTGTGTGCGTGTCTGAATATGTAACAACAAATACCACCATTATATACAACCATAAAGCACAAGTTTAAAAATTGGGGAAGAAAAAAAGAAGTGAGGAACTAATAAAAAGTGTGCTTTTCCTTTTTCTGTCTTATAGTATTCAGAAGTTTTATGTTTATAACTTAGTTTTAGTAATTTTGAAGTAAAGAAAAGTTCTATTTGGCAGTGTTTTTGAAATAGAAAAAAGAAATAGGTGGTGGCAGGCATGGTGGCACATGCTTATAATCCCAGTGGCTTGAGAGGCTGAGGCAGGAGGATCTCAAGTTCAAAGCCAATCTCAGCAACAACGAGGCACTAAGCAACTCAGTGAGACGCTGTCTCTAAATAAAATACAAAAAGGGACTGGGGATGTGGCTCAGTGGTTGAGTGCCCCTGAGTTCAATCCTTGGTCCAAAAAAAAAAAAAAAAAAAAAAGAAAAAAGAAAGAAAGAGTTGTTTCTTTACATACCTAAACAGTTACACCTCAATTCAGCTTTTTGGCACCTACAATGAAAGTCCACAGTTTTACTGTTCTTGTTGACTTTCAGAATCCACACTTTTTTTTTCATACAGAATTCACTGAAACTAGATCAGACAAATACTTTCTGCAGGCAGTGCCCAGACAAGGAAATAGCCTTTTGTATAGAACTCTCCTCTGCAGTGACAGTTTTATAATAAAATTTTATCTATAGCCTATTTATCTCTGTTAGGCTCACCATTAAAACAATAGTCATTAAATAATTTACATAAAATAATTTATAATTTACCTTAAGGATAACAATGCCATACAAGATTAATATAGAAATTGAGGGTTGAAAATTCCTTCTAAATATGGTTGTCTGTGTAAGCATTGCATAAGGCAATGTGGCACACAGAAAAATCTGAAAGTCATGTCTTAAGAGGAAAAAATACCTTTCCTAGCCTCAGTTTTTTGTGTAATACTGGAGCCATGATTCCCACACCTCATTATCCTCCTATGGATGTTGTAAAAGTTAAAAAGCAAAAGCCATGTGAGGAAACTTAGGAAGCCAAAATAAAAAGCAGATTATTACTATGAAAACGGTGTAGTTGAAGAAAACAATGGTGAGGGATATTTTTAACGTTAAGAAGAATCATCACAACTGTATTATGTTCAAGAATAAATTTTAAGCTGGGCACAGTGGCATATGACTGTAATTTCAGGGGCTTGGAAGGCTGATGCAGGAGGATCGTGAGTTCAAAGCCAGCCTCAGCAAGGGTGAGGCACTAAGCAACGGGTGGAACCCTGTCTCCAGTAAAATACAAAAAAAGGGCTGGGGATGTGGTTCAGTGGTTGAGTGTCCCTGAGTTCAATCCTTAGTACAAAAAAAAAAAAAAGAGAGAGAGAGAGAGAACAAATTTTAAAGAACAGGTATTCATTTAATTTTAAATTTATTTAATTCTAGTTTCCAATTAAATACAATCTAATTTGGGGCTTCATGACATTCCCAAAGGCTGAGACTAATGGATTCTTTTAAAATAAAGCAAGTTTTAGGTTGTAATTTTTAAAAAACAAACAAATAAATAACTACAACAATAACAAAAATCCACAGTGATTGTATTCGGAACAGAAAAAAAAATTTTTAATAGAAAAAAATTTGTGTCATAATCAATTCATCTATTTTCTGTCATTTTGAGTGATTTTAGAAATGAGATATCAAAAGATTTTTTAAAAAGCAACACTAGTGCCACTCCATCTCATTTAAAAATGCACCCTGTGGATATTTCATCTGCAATCACTCCATCTACACAACTTCACCCAAAAAGGAGACTTGTGGACAATACAAGCCTCCTGGTATTACTGACATTGATGTCATTAAGGTGTTCTTGGAAGTGAGCCTCTTAGGGATGCTATTTATCTCTGTTGTTTTGTCTGGATTTCCAAAAACTTCTGTCTCCATCTTGGTTATTTTAAATAAAGTATTTATTATTATTATTAAATAAAGTATTATTATTACTAATGTCACCACAGGCTCATCAGGGATTTCCTTATGTGCTTCATTTTCCTGGTTTCAGGTTATTTCAGCTGCTTTACATTAAGTTAGGCTCAACCTTGACCTCCTGATTGCAGGAGCTTTTGTCATTGTGGACAGTCCCAAGACAGATTTCAAAGAAAGGAGTTTACATCCAATCAGACTGAAAAAGTATTTGTCATGAGCCCAACATGTATTCTGAGCTAAATTTGACAACTCTTCCAGTTTTCTGAGAGTTTACTTCCCAGATTTTTTTTTAACCTCAACTCTTTATTCTTACTGCAAGTGTTTGCAGCAGGACTATATATGCTACTATTATAAACATGAAAACTCTCATGCAAAATATTATTACATATCCACACCCCTGAGGTAGGAATTCTGGTCATAAGGGGCAATTATACTATAGGCAGAGACTATCTCAAGTAAGATAAACCGCTAATCTCTTCCTATCCACATGAGTTTATGTCCCATATCTTCACAAGATTCCCAAACCTTTGCTTTTATACCTTTACATCAATTCAATTATGCAAACATTGATTAAAGCATTAGAGACTCAAAATAACTTTTAGAATGTCTAAGGAGCATTCTCTTATCCAGGTGAGGAAAATTGAGAGGGTGGGTAATGTTGTGTCACTAACCTTTTAGTGAAACTTTCTTTCCCAGAAAAACTATTTCAGTGAAGATTAGGTTAGGATTCTACTCTGTACTTTCAATCTCCCCACCCCATGAGATAACCATTATCACTGGGTAAAGCTAAACACTTGTCTCCATATTAATATATACATTTTATTCAGGTAGAGTTAACTCAAAAAATTTTACCACATATAATACATATTAAATCTTTAAGGCAAGGGCAATATTGCATATAATTCATAGAAAACAATGATTTAAGAGGCCAATTTAAACAATAAATATTACACAATAGTATAGGCAGTGCCTACCTTCCTATCCTTGACTGCTCAATTTAATTAATACCCAGGGCAATTAGTGTCTTTACCCACTTCATTCAATTTCTGCATCAAGATCCAAGAGGGAATTGACTTGTAGTTCATCCCCAATGAATCTTATGGATGCCCAATATTTATAAAATGTGATGGTTCTTTTGAGGGGCTAGAGAAGAAAAGGAATTATTTTAAACTCTTTTATGTGTTTTTACTATTATTTCTCTGCAAAAAGTATAGTAATTACATATTAAGTGATTGATAAACACAGCTAAGTAAACGAATGAATGAATGAACGTACTTTCTATAAGAAATCTTATTTGGAAAACACAATGGCATAGACATAAGTAAACATATTAGTCCTTCACTTACCTCCTCCCCCAAATCTAACCAATAACAAAAGACCTGTGCATAAATATTGGTGACTTTATATTTAATGTTTTCTTATGCCTGGCATAGTACCACATACAGCATATTTGTTTTTAACATTTATGGCGCTGTTAAGAGTCCCATTGAATCAGGCTTTATGCATTTCCTGGAGTAAACTGATTATTTCTTATGCATTCAAGAGGAATTGGATACATAAATTCACTTTCATTAAAAATAATTTGTTGGGCTGGGGATGTGGCTCAAGCGGTAGCGCGTTCGACTGGCATGCGTGCGGCCCGGGTTCGATCCTCAGCACCACATACCAACAAAGATGTTGTGTCCGCCGAGAACTAAAAAATAAATATTAAAAATTCTCTCTCTCTCTCTCTCTCTCTCTCTCTCTCTCTCTCTCTCTCTCTCTCTCTCCTCTCTCACTCTCTCTTTAAAAAAAATAATTTGTTAACAATAAAATGTTTTGTGGTTAAAAAAATTTGATCTGAGAATTAAAAGATCAAGATTCTAGTCTTCCTCACTACAATGGCTTTCATATCTGAATGAGAAATAGGAATTTGGAATATATGATCTCAAAGGTTCTGAATGCGTTCATTTGTTTGACTATATTAATCGTCTCTATGTTTACAGAAACAGTGTTATGGCACTTGAAATATATACACTTAAAAGAAAAGAAAACCAGTTATTGTGAATTCCCCCCACAAAATATTATGATACCTCACTGCATCAAATTAAATGTCAACTGTAAAGACTCTCAAATAAAGTCAGAGGTGAGCAGGGCAGGCAGAACGTGTCAGAGCAAGGAAAAAAGAGTATGGCCAAAGTGAGAAGCAGAACAACAATTTGTACTGATGTTTTAGAAATGGTATAATTAGTATCACTCAGTATTATTTCTACCACAAAACGAGACCAAATTTTAAAAAGACACTCATCATAGTTTATAATTAGTATCATTCAGAATTATTTCTACCACAAAATGAGACCAAATTTTAAAAACACACTCATCATAGCTTTTATATGTATATGTATATACATATATATGTATAAACATATATATTTAAAAGAAAAACACTTAAAAAAAAGCCCTGTAGATTTTTAAAGTAGAAATTTTAAGAAGTTAAAAAACAAAACAAGGGCTGGGGTTGTGGCTCAGTGGTAGAGTGCTCACTTAGCATGCATGAGGCACTGGGTTCGATCCTCAGCACCACATAAAAATGAAATAAAAGATACTGTGTGTCTACCTTCAACTAAAAAATAAAGATTTAAAAACAAAACAAAACAAAAAACCTCATTTAAGAAGAAATTTTTTATTTAATGATATTTTCCTGGAAGAGTTTTTGCAATAACCGATGTATAAATTATGCTCCCTAGGGAATGGATAAACTATTGCACTGCATTTTCTAGTTCTTCATCCGTGTGTACAGGGGATAATGGGAAGAACATAAAATGTCATTAAGGATGGGAGGCAGCCAGGCGTAGTGGCACACGATTATAATGGCAGCAGCTCAGGAGGCTGAGGCAGAAGGATCTCGAGTTCAAAGCCAGCCTCAGCAATTTAGCAAGACCCCTAAGCAACTCAGAGAGACCCGGTCTCTAAATAAAATACACACACAAAAAAAGGGCTGGGGATGTGGCTCGGTGGTTAAGCACTCCTAGGTTCAATCTCGGGTACCAAAAAAAAAAAAAAAAAAAAAAAAAAGGTAGGGAGAAGATCAGAGTGCCTCTGGAGCGAGGTTGTAGGGTCAGACACACCTGACACTGAACCCCAGGTCCCCCAAGTCCTCTGTCATTTTGAGTAAATTGTTTTGCCTCTCTGGTTTGGTTTCCTTACTTGAAAAATGGAGATTTATAGGGCTTTTGATGGGATTAAATGAGATAATGCCCACAATATAGATACAATAGTGCTTGGCATATGCCAGCTTTCAGTTGACATTTTCTGTAGAGAAGCTGTTGCTATTATCTATCCCCCCCACACACACACCCCTGTCCACGTTAGAGTCACTGTTTTCCCCCAGGCTGCCCTGGAACTTATGACCCTGTGGTCTCAATTCTCCTAAGTAGCTGGCATTACAGGTGTGCAGCACCAGGCCCGGCTCTTGTTATCATCATTAATAACATAGCTCTCCTAATCTCCTTGGAGCTTGGTCAAGCTACCTCTCTATCAACCATTTCCTAATCTGTAAAATGAGAAAAACAATACTGTCCCATAGGTTTGTTAGGAGGGACCAATGAGATAATATGAGAAAGCACATTTAAAAGTATAAGGATCATATTATAAAAGCATCTCCAAGAGATATTTTAGTTCAAATACTTGGACGGCAATAATTTTGCTCAATAATTTAGAACATTACATATATCCTTTCCACTTTTTCCTTTTAAAACAAATAAAATGTTCAGAGGCTTAAAACATGCATCATGGAAAAGTAATCTCATCTTTAACATGCAGTAATGGTAGATAACAATAAAACTTGCCATAATGTGCTGCTAAAGACACAAAGTAGAAACTCAAAGAATGGTTCTCTTTCATGGTTGTGCAGTTTTCCCAGAACAATCAAGACAACTCTTGAGAGCAAAAATAACAGTCATATTCAGTGGTGTGTGGAGCATGCTCACACAAGCTTGGGAAAGCCAAGTGTTAAAATTTTCAAGAATTTTTGCAAGCCAGTCATTAATAGTCATTTAAGTTATATAACCCTATAGTTAAATAAACAATATTAAAAATAAATACACATTTCAAACTCCTCATTTCCTTTTTGTTTTACTACATTGGCTATATTTTACTAGGATCCGTGCTTTTGAGTTCATTATCTATCGCATCTATAAGAGTAAAAATACTACATAATGGAGCGCTTCTGTACATCTGTTCCTAAGCCCACCTTCTGTGTTTCCACATTCAAAAGCTGAAATCAACTATGGTGAGAATATTTGCATAATAGAAATTTACAGAGCTGGGGCTGCATCTCATTTGTAAAGTGTTTGCCTAGCATGCCTGAGGCACGGGGTAGGGATCCACACACACCACACACGTACGTGTACACACACACACACATACACACACACACAGGCTTAAATTAGTGTTAAAGCTGAGAGATTTTGGTTTAATGGATATAATTTCTACAAGGGGGAGAAATAGTCAAAGAGTCACATACCAGATTTAACGACAAGAGGCAAAGGTTTAGTGTAGTTGATTGGGATATAAATTCATGTGTCAAATCATGATTGAATTGCAATCATAGCTTGGCTACAGATACAAGAATTCATCAAAAATCAATGAAAGCATTTTATTTTGATAAATAAGCTATTCACAACTTATGTGTGAGGTTGTGTGATACTGAGGATTTAACACATACCAGGCAAGTGTTCTACCACTGAACTGTACACCCCCACCCCTTTTTATTTTATTTTGAAACAGGCTCTTGATAAATTGCCAAGATTAGCTCTGAATTCAAGAACCCCCTGCCTCAGCCTCCAGAACAGCTGAGATTAAAGGGCCAACATACATGGCAGCTGTATACAATTTTTTAAATAAATTTTGTGCATCCTTTATTTAGGTAAAATTTATTATAAATTTATAAACATATATAAACATTGCTTTTGGAGAACTGGTTATTAAACATTTATTAGTATGCCCCTGGTGATTTTTTATTGGTTGTTCAAAACATTACAAAGCTCATGACATATCATCTTTCATACATTTGATTCAACTGGGTTATGAACTCCCATTTTTACCCCAAATACATAGCCATAATCTCAAATAGTAAAAAAGTAAACAAATACTATACCACTAGGTGGCAGTAAAGAAGAATTTTTTTAAAAAACTAGAAGGAAAATTTACAAAATAACTTCATCTGTTTTCTTTTAATTTGATTTACTAAATAATCTTTAAAAGAAAATTCTGACTCTTTAAAAAGATTTTTATACTATCTCCTTATCAAAATAACCAATGCTCAGTATAAAATGTTCAGAATATGAACATTTCCATATAAGTTGAATTGATCCATAAAATGACTCAAGAGTTAACTATGATGCTGGGCACAGTGATAAAGTCTGTAATACCAGCAACTCGGGAGGTTGAGAAAAAAGACAGCAAGTTTGAGGCCAGCTTCTGCAACTTAATGAGGCCCTGTCTCTAAATAAAAAAAATAAATAAAAATAAAAAGAGCTGAGGATGTAGTTCAATGGTAAAGTGTCCCTGGGTTCAATCTCGGGGGCGGGGGTGGGGAGTTAATTATGGTCAAGTTGTAGACTTTTTGCAAAAACATACCAAGACTATACACATTTTTTTATTTAATTTTTACTCCTTGTGTGTCACAAATGCCTTTTTATGTTAACAAATACATACGTATAGGATCACTTTTCATGACATCCGGGCTTTGAATGTTTTACAAAATATCAATTTCATATTTATTAATGAATATTTCATTTGCTAATGATTTTCCCCTATTAAAACAAACATTGTTAAGCAATCATTCATGTATTTGTATATTTGAATATCTTCAAAAACTCCAGTGGCCTCACAAGAGAGCATCCCGATACCTGAAATGAAGAGGATATTGGATAGCCAGTAAAATACCACAAACAACAAGTGACGATGCTGTTGCCTTCGTTTTTTTCTAGTCACTATCCTCTTTCTTTCAAACCTAGGAGAGTATAGGAGAGATGTATGAAAAATAGGCCACACTCCTCTTTGCCCCATTGATGCCAGAATCAGCATAGGTCAGTTCTAGCTGAAAGGAGGCAATGCCTTTAAATTAGATATGAGAATAAAGGTTTAACATATATGTCTGAAAATGAGACCACTTGATCACATGGAAGTGACCAGAAAGCTGTAGGAAAACTTGAGATGATTTCCAAGGCTAGGGAAAAAAAGATGGCAGACTTGTTTGAATGAAAGGTGGGAGAAAATAAGGCTGTTTCTGTGTGCAACCATTTCACCGACTCAAGACAGTTACCCACTTATCATATAATTTGATTTCTTTCTGGATTCTATTCTGGCTCATTGATCTGTTTGTCTCTCCCTTCACTAGGGCCCACTGAGCTTTCATTACGAAAAACTATTTCTTTTCACTGATCAAACACAAAATGAATACAGTCCCAATAATTTTTAAAATTTTTATATTTTATTTTATTACTTATTTATTTTTGGTTTGGGAGGTAGAACCCTCTGGTAACCCAGGTAAAGCACCCCTTGGTTACATCTCCAGTCTGTTTTCTTTTTTATTTTGAGACAGGATCTAAGTTGCTTACCGCCTCACTAAGTTGCTGAGGCTGGCATTGAACTTGTGATCCTCCTACCTCAGCCTTTCAAGTCACTGGGATTACAGGTGTGCATCACTCTGCCCAGATTCCCATTAAAATTTTATGTCCATATTTGCAAATGAACCACAGGTTGAAAGTTGACATAGATGAGATTTCATATGCACATGGTTTACTCAATGGACATATGATTTTGTGTGTGTGTGTATTTGTTTGTTAATAGGCAAAGGCAGCTGCCAGCCCCTTAAGCAGATCTGTAGATTGCTAATGCCATTATTCATGCCAGGTGACATAGACTTGATCCTCTGTGATCAACTACCCATAACCCATGAGTACATGAGTACTTCTCCATCTCCATTTCCTGACTTCCTCAATTCTGATTTCTTATTAGGGCCAAAAAAAAAAAAATGTGAAGAAAAAAAGTGATAAAGGTCTGCCTATGTGAATCTATTGGCAAATGCATATAATACAAAGGCAAGAGTCAAAGAGGGCTGAGCAACTGGGAGAATTTAGTGGAATCAAATACTTAAATCCTGCCAGCCATGACGAATACAAAAAGATATCTTCTGCATTAGATTTGTTACTTATGAAAATGGTTGAGCTTCCACAACAGAATAACAATAATCACTGATTAGTGCATGCCTGCATTGGAGGTCTAGATGTTTTACACACATCGATCCTCAGGAGACCCTTACAAGGAAAGAATTACAAATTCCATGACATCACATTTTTAGAGTAAGTTTCAAGGTGATTGTGCAAATTGCTGAAGGTAGGATGTCTAGCAGTCAGAGAGCCTGGATGTGAACCAATTCTACCTGACCATCTTGGCTTGGCGAGCTTATATCACATCCCCACAATTGCTCTGGCTAGTTTCTATAAATTACACCTGATTATTTTCATTTATAAATTAATATTTTGGACTCCATCAGGATAACATCTATGTTAAATATATACTTTCTTGCTGTCTGGAAACAATAAAATTAAAACCTCTATGCAGCTTTGCTCCAGATGCCTTTAGGCTTCTCCTTTCCACATTTCAAGATTATGAAAATATTATTAAATGATTTTAGATTCCAGTCATTTTGTGGCCATAAGTCATAACAAATTGTAAGCATCTTATATGATGGCAGGCTCACAAAGCAAAAATTTTCATTAGAATTTTGGACATATGTCATCTCTTAATGAGCTACATAAAATGTCTAGCCATAAAATAACTACACTTCATAAAATCAGCCCTTAATTGAAAGGCATCGTGTTAAGAATAATGGGGGTTAAATAACTGTTTAGTTATGGTCCCTACCCCCAAGGAGCATAAAATATTCTGTGAAGATAATGTGGACTTAATAAGCAGGCAGTTCCATTCATAAGAGAGAATCAGGCCAGGGAATTTACCATTTTGTTGTTTCTGCATCAAGTTTGTACCAGTGTTAATGGGGAAGGTTGTCTGGAAGGGGTGTTTGAGAGGTGACCTTGAGGAAAGCTGTTATTCTTCAATCTGAAAAGAATTGATCCACTGAACACAGTCTCCTGAGCGAGTGTGTTTCAAAAGAAAGTGGATATAAAAGAACGAATAAAATAAAAAATTAAAATTAAAAAAGTGGATGTTTGAAGAAGACTGCCACTCCTTTCCAGCTTAATAGTGCAGGGAAATTTTCTATGTAATCTCTGTAGGTTTCAGTTGATCTAGCTTAAAAGGGAATAATGATACCTACCTCCCAAGGCTCCTGTGAATTCAACAACACAATCTGTGTTGTGTGACAAAGAACAGAGCAGCATTTAGGAGTCAATTTTAAGGAAACTGAGATTTTTAGTTATGAATTCTAAAATTAGTTGATTTGTTCTTATTCTCAAACTGCTGAACAGACTTTGTTTATTTATAAATTAGAGAATATCACCCATGTTTGCCTTCTATTTCTAAGTGCCATCTTCTTCATTTGGTGATTTGATTTCAACATTCCTTTTAAGGTCCATTTGTTGTCTGTGTCTTAATCTAATTTACAAGAATTCTCACAGCCCCTGCCATTACACCCCTGTTCGGACTCTGGCAGGCAGCAGGCTACAGCTCTCCGGTTCACATCTCCAGGGCTCCGCCTCATAAAAGCCGACCCACCCTCTGCCCATCACATCCAGGCAGAGGGAGGCGGGCCCTGCCCAGAAAGGGCTCCTTTCCCGGAAGGGCTCTGGTATTGTCTTCTGGGATATTCCTGGCTCTTAGCCTCAGCAAAACCCCTTGCAAATCCCAGGAAAAATAACAACAACTGGGTGTTTGTAACTAAAGTCGATAAAATTGCTAATTTAAAACACTTTCTTGTTCTGGTTGAGATGACTACAGAATGATACCAACTGTAGCTCCCTCCAGCCAATCAACTGCATTAACTCTCTCCCAATCACTGTCTCCTGACCCACTCCGTGTCAGGTGTTTCACCAAGCTTAGTCTTGCTTCAAGGTGGCAGAGAATATGAATGAGAGTATGCACTTCAAGGTCAAACAACCATGGATTGTTACAACCTGAGAAAGGTGACTAAACCTCAGTTCCTCATCTGTAAATTGGCATTATAATACAGCCATCATTTACCATAAGGATTAGATGATTATATTTCTCCAAATGGAATCAAAGCTGATTCTTGGGGAATAAGGGGTCTTGTGTCTATCAATTCAATATGAATTGCTTCACCCACTTACAACAAAAATAAGTTTTTCCTTTGCAATGATAATGTGTAATTAATAGGTACCTTCAGAAAAAAAACTTTAGTTTCTAATTTCTGGTCTCCTCAAACTGATACTCATGGATCGGTTCCTAGGTACACATCGTAAAATGGACTGCTATGTAGTTACCTATCAGAAATTGTAGTCTTCACACAGCCATCCAGCAATTGATCAAATGATTTTTTGTGTGTGATTACTATGCCCTTACTTTCTTAACTAATTTATTACTTTTAAAATTCTGATGCTAAATAGTAATCAGAAATATCACTAACTCTTTTTGGCTGTGCGTGGCACAATTCACCAATATTTTTGGTTCTTCCCCTCCTGGGTACAATGTGGGACTACTTTTTTCTGCACTTGCTTTGGTCAGTGAAGTGTGAGTAGAAAGAAGAAGCATTAATCATTCCTGGGAGTTTTCACACTCAGAACACATTTCTCCATGTTCCTTCTCACTATCATGATAGGTGGCAATGTTCTAGATGGTGGGAGCTCTGCTATGTTGTACCCCAAATGAGAACACTATGAAGCAAAGCCCCCACCAACCCAAGATGCACATGTGGTAGAGATAAAAGACAAATCTTTGTGGTTTCAATCCATTAAGTTTTTTTTTTTTTTTTAAAGAGAGAGTGAGAGGAAGAGAGAGAGAGAGAGAGAGAGAGAGAGAGAGAATTTTTAATATTTATTTTTTAGTTTTCAGTGGACACAACATCTTTGTTTGTATGTGGTGCTGAGGATCGAACCCGGGCTGCACGCATGCCAGGCCAGCACGCTACCGCTTGAGCCACATCCCCAGCCCTCCATTAAGTTTTAGAGTCATTTGTTACTGCAAAATAACCTAGTCCATTCTAACTGATACACAGATGCATAAATATTGTGGAATAACTAGTCTTGATCCTTAATTATCACACTTTTGACTGACTGTAACTTTCTCAATGAGGTTCCTTTTCCTAAAGTTCAATCATCCCTGAGAGGGAGAGCTACAAGTACTAGATATTGTTTTCCTGAAAGGTAAGGTGTCTCCTCCCCAGGCCAGTGATGACTGTGCCAACCCCTTGCCTCGGCTCTCTTCACTACAAACAAGCTAATCTTTTTCTTTCTTTCTTTTCCTATGCTAAAACATAAGCTTGAGAACATTCCCAATTCCATGTGCAAGCAACTATCCTATTCAAGGATCTACCAATTAAGAGGTCCCAATCAGTGGGGGAGGAGATGGACATAAAAGACAAAAGTTGCATTTATAAACTCCTAGACTCTTAAAGTTAAGAATACCCCTTATAAACCCGGCACAGTGGCGCACACCTGTAATCCCAGCAACTTGGGAGGCTGAAGCAGGAGGATGGATAGTTCAAAGCCAGCCTCAGCAACAGTGAGGCGCTAAGCAACTCAGTGAGACCCTGTCTCTAAATAAAACAAAATTGGACTGGGGATATGGTTCAGTGGTCGAGTGCCCCTGAGTTCAATTCCCAGTACTCCCTCCCCAAAAAAAAAGAAAGAAAGAATACCCCTTATGTAACATTCATTAAAAGTCCTCATTATTAATAGTAATTTCCCATTATTCTTACGACAAAGAAGTAAAATGTTTGCATTTTTTAAATTTCTTAGTGAATGGATAGTTTGATTTACCTAGGCCAAAGAAAATACTGTTTGACTGCAAAAATCACTTCCCCAGTTTATTAACTAGAAATGAAAATACTTCTGCAGTATTCTGTGAGTGAACAAATAGATGAGAAACAGTACTAAGTAGCTAATGTGATATATTATTTCTTAACAATTAGGAAAAGGCCATAATAAGGAGATGCATGCCAGGCCAGGCCCTTCTAGAACAAGCAGAAGACTTGTCCACTACGGAAGAGGAAGAAGATTAACAGCAGATGTCTATGTAGATAACCCTTTGACATGTGTTCTGGTTCTTGCTAGATACAAATATTAGTTCAATAGGGCAGAAAATTATGGAAAATAGCCCTCAGGCTTCTCTAATCAAAAGCTGTCAAAACCCATCCTCATTTCATATAAATAGTCTGAAGTCATCTAAATTACATCTGACATATAAATTGGGTTTGAAACAATAAAGCTTGTTACGGAATACCAACTCCGAATCCTTAATTAAAAATTGTTACCCAAGTGTGCCAGAAGATAAATTAAATTATATTCTCTCACAGTAATATGGTCTTTCCACCACCCTTATCCATTCCCCCACAAATGTTTATGGCAAAATGAGGGAGAAAGGACAACGGAAAAAAATATAGGCTCCATTTTACTATTATTTTTGTGAAACTTCATGGATTCTGACATTGTCATCTTATGTACACACATACACACACCTATGATGTACAATGAAACTAGAAGAGTTCAGAGCTGAGAGGGCACTTATATGCCTGAAGCCGCTGGTTTGAATATGAGGAGGCACAATTATACAGAAATCAGATCCAGGACTAGAATCCAGATCCTATGACAAGGGTTTCCGCCACAACCTTACAACAACCCCAGTGACAATGAACAGAAAGGAGAACAATAACATGAATCTGGTTCTCCTAACATCTCTATTTTTTTCCAGCAAATATTCAATCATTAGATTAAATGGTAAACTGAGGCTGCCTGCATTTTCAAGTAGAAGGGAAAAAGAACAAAGGAAGGAAGAAAAGAAGGAAAGGAAGGAGGAAGAAAGGAAGGGGGGTAATTTTCAGTTCATTGTAGGTGAGAGTTCTTGCAGAGAATACATTTTCCTTTCAAGTCTTAAATATAGGACATGAGCATCTATGCTGTAGGATTAGAATTAGCCATCTGTTAAAGCCCCATCTCATTGCTTAAATCTGTTCTCAAGGGCAGGACACAGTGACACACACCTGTAATCCCAGCGACTCAGGAGGCTCAGCCAGGAGGATGGCAAGTTCGAGGCTAGCCTGGGCAACTTAGCCAGACCTTGTTACAAAATAAAATAAAAAGGGCTGGGAATGTAGCTCAGTGGTTGAGTACCTCTGGGTTCAATCCCCAGTTAGAAGGGAAAAAAGTTATATATATATATATATATATATATATATATATATATATATATATATGTTATCAGAGTTAGAGACATGGACTCTTCCATGCTCCTGTTCACAAAACTCTGGAGAAAAACGGAGAAGGAATAAAGGCTGCAAAAAATGGAGTGGGAGTGAAAGCAAGACTTTGTTAACCACAGTTTTCACATGCAGAGCTTGAAGTGAACAATTGACGGGTATCAAGGGGCACCAGTTATATATTGGGCAGGTAAAACTACTTAATTTAGCTATTTGTCATGTTGCTAATACTTTAAATTCCTGCTTGTTTAAAAGCTTTCCTCCCCCAAAAAAAGGTAATATGTAAGAAATTGATGGAAAAAATCATTTTAATTTTATTTTATGAAGAAGAGGGAATGCAAGAGATAAAATATATATAAGATTAAACTTGAAAACATAAAAATTACCTGGGATTTATTTATAAGGAGGGCATTTAAATGTGCACATACAAACCCATCTGTGAAACTCGACGTGCCACACATTCTCTCGAATTCTGGTCATTTTCACTTTTTAATCCAATAACTATTTCAAAAAAGATCCTACATTATTGGTGTGATCCCAATATATAGTATTACTTTGATCATTTTCCCTCATTTTTTGCATGAGAAGAGTACATTTTAGTAAAATTACCTGGGTTTGGATCCTGACCCCAAAATTTGCTCATTGTACATCTGCTCAGTTTTCTCATCTACAATGTGGGGTAACATCAGTATGTGATATAAAACTCACATAAAATTCACCCACAAAGTACTATGCCACTCATTATTGCTTTGAATATATATTTAGCTTTCCTCCACTCACCAAATACTTACTGACACTGACATGGGACAGGAAAAGCATCAGGCACAAAGGAAACAAAAATCAATCAGCTGAACTTACTGCAGACGATAATCCCCAAGTAAACAGGTAATTTTGACATTAGCACAAGCTGCAAAGGAGAATAACAGCATTCTACCTATCTCTCTAATGTCTGGATGACAGAGTTTGAGAACTAGAGAACCTAAGAAGATAATATTTTTAAAAATAATTCTATCACAAAATTAATTAATGTTGATTTTAATAAATTAAGAAAATAAAAGAAGCAAAAGAAAATACTGTGTAAAAAACTACATAACAATAAAGGCAATAATAATAACTGCTACCATTTATGTCTACAAAGTAGGTTCTGTCATTATCCTCATTCATAAAATGTAGAAACTGAGGCATGGGGAAATTTCTACCAAAATTTTTATGTAGAGCTTGAAATTTTTTCCCTTTTCATACATATGTTTTTCTTTTTAATCAAATTAGATCCTTGCAGTTCATGTTCTCTCTTTCCTTCCTTCATCCTCTCCCTCTCTTTCTGTGTACTAGGAATGAAACCCGCGGGTACTCTATCACTGAGCTACATCCCCAGACCTTTCCTTTTTTTTTTTTTATTTTAAGACAGGGCCTCACTAAGTTGCTTAGGGCCTCACTAAATTGTTGAGGCTGCCTTTGAACTTGCAATCCTCCTGCTGCAGCCTGTCCAGCCACTGGGATCACAGGCATGTACCACCATGCCTGGCCACATGTTCTTTTTTAATATGCTTTTTTACTCAACACAGTAACACAAACATTTTCTGATATTATTAACTATCCTGCCAAATGGTTTTAGTATACTACAAACAAGAAATATAAATACCTTAAAGGTGCATTTAATAATTTGCATGCCAAAGTCAGCCAAATTATTTTTCAGTATGCCAATTTTTCAGTATATTTTCCCAATCTTTAAAAACATGTCAAAACAGGGGCTGGGCTCGTGGTTCAGTGGTACAGTACTTGCCTAGCATGTGTGAGGCACTGGGTTCAATTCTCTGCACCACACATAAACAAATAAATAAATAAAGGTCCATAAATAACTAATAAATATTTTTTTAAAAAACATGCCAAAACAAAAACTTGGGGGGCTTGATAATGCCTGTTCCTTTCTCCCGTTGATCTTAAGTTCTTAATGGAAACCCATTAGCAGCTGTGCTCCACACATTAATAAATCATACACTTCAACAGGAGAATCCCTGTTTGGCTCTGCTTTCTCCAAGACAGAAGCCATGCCTCAGGGACAAATCAATATGCTTCAAGCTGTCTGAACTGAAAACGTTGTTGTTCAATGCCAAAAAAAAAAAAAAAAAAAAAAAAAAAAAAAAAAAAAAAACTTCAAAGATTTGCAGTAGGGTCCTTCATTTTGAGTTCTTTTATTTGAAATGTAAATACTGAGCAAGGATTGCAGTTATGACTCAGAGGCCTTGATACAAAATGAAATTTTGCCATTATTGATGGGTATTCTAATTTTCTATACAATGCCTCTGGCATTTGTGAGAGTCTTAAAAATGCTAATAATGTCACTTCTCATTAAAACCAAATACTAAAAGCGATCTGGTGTCAGTGATGTTTTTTAAGTAATTAGATATTCCCTGTGTATTTCTGATGGAACCAAATATTCAAATGTCACTACTCCTTTTATTTGTGTGTCCCTAGGTAGACTCTTCCCCACAAACATTCTAAGTAATTAGGTGATTTCTACAATTCATACCATAGTTTAAGGTTCATACAAGTATTTAAGAATGACTTGTCGGGCTGGGGATGTGGCTCAAGCGGTAGCGCGCTCGCCTGGCATGCGTATGGCCCGGGTTCGATCCTCAGCACCACATACAAAGATGTTGTGTCTGCCGAAAACTAAAAAATAAATATTAAAAAATTTCTCTCTCTCTCTCTTTAAAAAAAAAAAGAAAAAAAAGAATTAAAAGGTTGAATGAAATCTAATAGGTGATGGTGTTAAACATTTAAAAAAAAAAAAAGAATCACTTGTCAAATTAATATGCATCTTATTTCTTTGTACCATTTTCTTAATCACAAAACAAAGAAATTAGGCAAAAACTGACCTAAAATCAAATAAATGTTTTTGTTTTTAATTTTTGTTTTGTTTTGTTTTTAAAAAAAAAAGGAGGAAAAGAACACACAAAATTTAGCTAGGTGCAGTGGCAAGTTGAAAGACTGAGGCAGGAGGATCATGAATTCAAACCCAGCCTCAGCAACTTAGCAAGTTCCTAAGCAACTTAGTAAAACCCTGTCTCTAAATAAAATTTTAAAAGGGCTGGGGATGTGGCTCCATGGTTAATCCCTGGAACGACCAAAAAGCAACAACAACAAAAAAAAATACTCTGGGTTCAATCCTTGATACCAAAGGAAAAAAAAACCCACAAAATGTATTACATACTTACATCATAAGAGTATTAGACTTCAAAATACACATTTGCTAGGAAAGTAAAATACCTGTAATTGTATTTGTCTTGTCTGCTGTTATGATTGTAGCAAATTGTTAGGGCCCAATAAACATGAGATGACTTGATAGAAGTTTACAACCTCATAAAATTGTCAACCAACTTACTAGGAATCTGTGTGAATAATTTATGTGCAAATAAAAACCTACTATAAAACTAACTTAAGAAATTGACAGAATTCAACTAAGAACTGCCACTAAAACATAATCAAGGGAATATCAAAAGGAATTTCATCTGGAAAAGACAGCCATTTTTATTAATAATTAAAAGCATACGATGATTGGTGAGATAACCATGTTTTCTATCAAATTTCATTCTCTATAATAATAGGAAAGATTTGTACATTTTTTTCTTTATAATAGTATGCTTAGTTTTATAGAAAAGCAAACACCTGGAAATGTCCTGGGAAGGACAAGTGGAAAGATAACACTGGTGACAACACTCTGAGAAAGGAACTGGGTAGCTAGAGGACAGAGACATGCTTTTTTTGTACTTTTTGAATTTTGAGACATCTTTTAATGAATATTCCAATTTTTAAATAAAATGTTAACTTTAATGAATGGATCATTCTCTTATCCTTTTTGAAATTTGTAGTTTCTTCAGAATTTCTCTTTATTAATATGCCTGTTAGCTCTCCCATTTCTAGAAGGCAAGCAAATTTAACCAGATGGCCATAAAAATGTTTTCATAAACAATTGTAGCTTTTTAAAAGAATTGTTTTAATTTTCACAAAATATTAGTACACTAATGTTACAGTAAGAACAAGGGTCCAAAACTATGAAGTACAAAATAAAAAAATAATAAACAAAAAACCTGACAGCCCTGTTTTCATATATGAACTGTGGAAGATTCTCCAGCAAAAGGAAAAATATGAATAGTATTTTTAATTTTAACAATAGGAAGTCAACTTTAACAATTAATTCATTCAATTAATATTCACTGATTCTCACTATTTATAGAAGGCATCATTGTAAGTTCTAGGCATACAGTATTAAACAAAAATCCCTGCATTAGTGGAGGTCACCCTCCAATGTAATATTCCATTGATGAGCTGTACCAGAGTCTGAAGTGGTAAACAGACCCATGTCTTAATATCACTTCTCTCTTCATTCTCCGTTTATTCTAGCTTTTTCTTTGAGTACCTTCATTCTTCCTCGGCTTTTCTTTCTCATCCTTGCTATCTACACAAAATCCACTAGATGGCATTATTTCATTGATCAGAATAAAAAGTAACTTCCCTTGTTTTCATGAGATTGTATTTTTTGTGTTTGCTTTGGCCTTATTTTTTGAGCTTGATTTTTAAGTGACCAAAATATTGCTTAAAATATACAATTTGGGGATGTAACAAAAAATTGTAGAAGGTAAAATAGGAAGGTCCAAGTTTGCTGGAACACCCCACCTTCTCAGATACAGACAAGTTGGGTCAAGATGGCAACGATACCACAGTACTTCCAGTTACCACTTCATGAGTGAGAAGAACTATAAAGACACTCCAGAGTGATAGAAAAAAATCCAGAGACACAGTCTAAAGTTATGTGCTGAAGTCCAAGTTTGAATTCACCTTTAACTGACCTTCAGATGAGCGGTCAGGAGAATCTCACTTAAGCACCTTGAATCTTAGCTTCTCAATAAAAACCATGAAAGGCAATATATCCTTACTCACCTAAGAGGGTATTAAAAGAAGTGATTTAAAGACTGTGAGGGTTCTGTTTTAGACACATTTGGTTATGTGATTTTTTTTTTCTTTTAAACTGGGGATTGAACCTAGGGATGCTCTACCTCTGCACTACAACCCCAAGCCCTTTTTTCTTAATTTTGTATTTTGAGACAGGGTCTCACTAAGTTGCTCAGATGGGCCTCAAACTTGGTATCCTCCTGAGTCATTGAGATTACAGGTATTCTCAACCACACCAGCCAGTTCTATGATTCTTACAAGATATTTTGCCTAAGTGACAATGCCTGATTTTTGAAATTGTGAATACAGTAAATAGTATTTGTAAATTTATTTTTAACTTGGTATTTACTTTGTGTCATAAAATGTTCTAAGTCCTGCCAGGGAGGTTGGCACACACCTATAATCTCCGAAGCTCAGGAGGCTGAGACAGGAGGATCGAGAGTTCAAAGCCAGCCTCAGCAACAGTAAGGCACTAAGCAACTCAGTGAGACCCTGTCTCTAAATAAAATACAAAAAAAATAGGGCTAGGAATGTGGCTCAGTGGTTAAGTGCCCCTGAGTTCAATCCTTAGCAACACCACCCCCCCCTCAAAAAAATTTCCAAGTCCTTTAATATATTAATTCATAATAATAAAACACCATGAAGTAGATACTATTATTATTCTCATTTATACCTGAGTGAATCATATTACAAAGAAATGCAGTAACTTGTCCAAAGTCACATATTAGGTGGGAGAGCCCATCTTTTCCCAAGGACCTCCTCATTTCTATAAGCTATAAAGACATGAGGCTTAAATGAGCTATTTTTTGGATTTGTTTGTTTTTGCAGTTCTAGCAAGACAAGCACATTTTGAAACAGGGTCTCACCGAGTTACCCAGGATGGCCTTCAGCTTGTGATACTTCTGCCTCAGCCTCCCAAGGAGCTGAGATTGCAGGCACCAGCCTCTGCACCCTACCACATGAAGCTGTTTTGAGAAGCTCCTGAAACATAGACTTTTGGGTAATCTAGGACTAAAGAACAGGGATTTCTTCAGAGTATGGAAGAGTAATGAATATAACTACTTCAGGCAAGGAAATCAAATTAATCAGACCTAAAAATTCCCACATTGAAAGAGGCAAGAATATGCCTTTATATGAAGTCTATCTTGAGTACTCCCAAGTTGCTCCATCATAGAATAAAAGGTAAGATTTTTGTCACATTATCATTATTTTATCCATCCTTCAAAGCCATGCTCAGATTCCTGTAAACTCTTGAGAACCAAGTTCTGTTGGGCAAAAGTCTTTAGATTATAAACAAACTTTATTAGTATGGTGCTCTGGAACATGATCTCTGAATTACAGACTGCTTTGATGTGAATCCTGGCCCTCTGCTCGCCAAGTAAACATCTTTGTAAAGTTATTAACGTCCATAGGGATAATAACAGTACCTCACAGATTTGCAAGAGTAGAATGAGTTAAAAAAAAAAAAAAAGAAAATATTTAGAATAGTGCCTAGCACATAGTGCTCAGTAAATGTTATTTCTACTTTTCAAATCACAAAAGCTCTTCACTTGTAGTATCAAACCTGCCATCTTGTGCATACAGTACTGAAGATCTTCCATTTACAAACTCTCAATTAGCATAAATTCAGAGAGACACAAAACAAAGCCCCAGAAGGAAAGTGTGTTAAGGCCACACCACTATGACAGATTAATTTAGGGACAGTCTTTCTGAGACTAACCTGTCTCAGGAAAGAGGGTTCCTCTGTTTTACATTATTGCTAATATTTTGTCATTTTAATTTTTTAATTTCTGTATGTCTTATCTTCTGCTTTAAAATGATTTTAAGTTCCTTGAAGCAAAAGTATTGTGTATTTCCATATTCTTCTTGGTACTGACTGAGGAAGACACTCAAGAGACATTTGTTATTATCATTGTTATGCTTACTGTGTGCACCAAGAAGATGAGACATGAGATGAGTGGTCTCAAAGGCCAGGACCTGACTGAGACTTCTTTCTCCCAGGATTGAGTACTACGCCTGCCCGCCCGCTAGTAGATGCTCAAGAAATAATTATTCAATTAAACCAGAGATGATATCATATTCATCTTCACAGCTTTACTCAAAGATGGTTTTTAAAACTTTGACCTCCAAAAGTGGCAAATCCTGAGTGAAAGAAAACCTATTTAATGCGCAATTTGGATCATGTCATAACTCACTAAAAGCCCTCCGGGGGCACCCATCCCTTTAGGAGTAAAGCCAAAGCACTTCCAAGGCTCTGCATATTCCAGAGTCCCAGTTGCACCCTCCACACACACACCTCTGACTTGAGTTCCTATAGTTTCCCTTGTTTACCCGACTCCTGCCACAATAACCCCCTTGGTGTTAATCAACAAGCAAAACTAGCACACCTGTAATCCCAGCAGCTCAGGAGGCTGAGGCAGGAGGACAGTGAATTCAAAGCCAGCCTCAGCAAATTAGTGAGGCCCTAAGCAAGTCAGGGAGACCCTGTCTCTAACGAAATACAAAAAAGGCTGGGGATAGAGTTCAGTGGTTAACCAGTGGTTTCAATCTCTGGTACAAAAAAAAAAAAAAAAAAAACAAGCAAAACAGTCCCACCTAAAAACTCACATAGGTCCTCACTGGTCCCTACATATGGAATATTGTTTCCTCTGATATACACAGTTTATTCTCTTACTTTCCTCAGATCTCTAGATCAAACATCATCAAAGCAAAAGGCTTTCTTCTCTACCATACTTAACAGAGACACATCCTCTCCTCTGCACCCCATTCCCTTTACTCTCAAATTTTTTCTCTTAGACACTATCTAACAAATATATTATTACTAGTCAGTTTTCTGTCGCCTTCCACTGGAATATAAATTTCATAAAAGCAAAGATCTTTTCCTTATTTTGTTCAGTAGTTTATCTCCAGTACCCCAAAATATTGCCTGGCATGCAGAAAATGCTCAATAATTGTATGTTTGGAGCTGGGAATGGAACTCAAGGCCTGCACATGCTACACAAGCACTATACCACTGAGCTACACGCCCCCCCATTATTATAAATTAATTTTACACCACTTCTATCTGTGTATTTAACAAAATGGGAAGAAAGAGAAAATGGGATAGTGCAATCTAATAAATACCACTGAATCGACTAAGGTACCCCAAAACAGGGAAGTTGACCAAAAATTCAAGAAGAAAGGAATTAGGAGACGGGGGGAGAAGAAGAGAATGTGGAGAGAGAATGTCGTCCTGGATAAAATGCAAAGTAAAAAAGATATGGAGCCACAGGGATCAATGAAACCACAGACAGTTGGGGGGTTCCTAGGGCCCAGTGGATCTACCTCCCACTCACAACTAACACCTCTGCAAGGCTCCACAGTTGGGCATGAGCTTCCACAGAAACTTCTCCCGCAGAAAAAGTCTTATTTTACAGACACTTCCATTCTATCTGGAGAACATTCTCAGTAAGTTCTTCCAAATTCCAAATCCAGACCTTCCACTCTTATCTCCCATAAATTGGTGATACTTTTGTCTTCCAGAACCACATTGATTCTATTTCCAAAACTCTTCAAATACTTTTAAAAAAAAAAAACAGCAGGTTTCTGCTGAGAGCCATAGCCAAGTAGGAATGATGCATGGCATTTTGGGGTTGAAAGGTGACCCTGCTCAGGGATTAGGGTGGCTCCGGGTTTAGGGTGGATCCTGCTGGGAATAGGGCGGCTCCAGGATTAGGGCGCATCCTGCTGCCTCAGGCGCCCGCTCTTTGGAGTTCCCGTTGAGTTCTCGCGGGGTTCTGAGAGAATAGGTGCGCAGAGCCGGGTAGAGGCAGTGTGTTCACGGGAAGTGCGGGTAGAGTGTCGGTGAGAGTTCGGGAATAAAGAGCTGCTGTTTGAATCTACAAGGCTGTGTGGTGGCTTGGTTATTTTGTGCCCAG
Source organism: Spermophilus citellus (assembly GCF_964194105.1). Classification (NCBI taxonomy): domain Eukaryota; kingdom Metazoa; phylum Chordata; class Mammalia; order Rodentia; family Sciuridae; genus Spermophilus; species Spermophilus citellus. The sequence goes on from NC_138189.1 coordinate 94,245,839, forward strand.
CCAGACTGTGGTGGGTTTCAAATCCCCCAAGCCTTTCTTCCCTCCTCTACCCTAAAGAACCCCAGTGTTTTGGCCTTTCTCAGAGGACATGACATCCAGATGTTCATCCTCTTAGTCAACCTCCTTTAGATCTATCACAATTTTTAAATTTGCTTCCTAAAAAAAAAAAAATTATTAGCATGAGGATAGGCCAAAGTTGGGTGGTTATGTTTATATAATAATATGTACCTTATTCTAGGAAATCACTTTCTACTTTTTTTCAAAGTTCCTTCATATGAATTAGACCATTTGATCTTCACAGGCAGTTCTGGGCTTTTGTGTTTTGCTGGGTTTTGTTTGTTTTGATTGTTGATTTTATTTTTAAAGTTAGAAAACTGAGAATCAGAAAAATTAGGTGACATACCCAAAGCTACAGAGCAGGGGGCAGAGAATACCTATTCTTTGGTTTTGCTTTTGTTTAACATTTAATTATGAAAAATTTCAGATATACACAAAAGAAGAAATTTTAAAAATGAGTCATCTAATTTTATTATCCTTTGCAAAAGTATTTTAAAGCAAATTCCAGGCACAACAGCATGTCATCACAAATCCTTCAGGATGCATCTCTAAAATATAAATACAATTTCTTCCATAAACACAAACTAGTCACATCTGACAAAAATCAACAATTTCTTAAAATCGTCTAATTCCTATTCCATATTCAAACTCCCTGGTTTGGGGAAAGTTTTCCCATCAACAATATGTAAATAAATAAAATCCGTTGTACCAATAAAAACTTTTCTGCCTATATTCAGAATATGTTTCCAGAGTTCATTTGTTCATAAGTCATATTTCTTAACTCCAGATCCATTCCTTTTTCTGCTCTACCAAGGAAATTATACTCAAATAGAAAAAGATATGCTAACAGAGGAAAAGATGAATTGATTATTGATTGGTCAATTAATGCTTACATTTTCCCGAATACAAGAAGAAATAGGAAGATTTCAAAAGTAACATGAAGCTGACTCCTTTGATTAATGAGGGAAAATTATATTTGTGGTTAACACATCATTTCCCCATAGCTTTAGCTTTATATTATGGAAACTTCAACTCTATAAAGTATTAAATTACTTTGAAAACTAATTAAAAGAGCTTTGAGGAGTGAAATTATAAGTAGAAATCTGAAAAATATTTTCAAAATAAGTTTTCTTTGACTAAATCTAATTACAAACAACTTAAACCTTGGACTAAAATTAAACTTTAAGTCCTTTGCAGGAAAAAAGCCACAGCTGTAGACGTCAGAATGTGTCTGGCTTGTTTAAATTCTCTAACACTTCACCCAAATATCATTTTTATCATCCTTTTCAGACTAGAGGCTTTCTCTTGTACTTATTAAACAAATTAATGCTCATTGATAAATAACTAGTTCTTAGTAATAGGAAAGCTGTGATGTTCTATGCTGTTTTATTGTTTATTTATTTATTTACTTATTTATTTATTTTTGCAGGGATGGGGATCAAACTCAGGGCCTTGTCCATGATAGGCAAGTGCACTTCAATAGATATCAAGCCCTTAAACAGAAATTGAACTGAATCTCTAGGATCTATGTTAGGCAGATATTCCCAACTTTTATGAGTCACACAGTAAGGTTTCGCTGTTTGACTTTATACCAATTCTCAAATATAGTGAAAATTAATTTTTCACATAAAAATATGCCAGTCTTATTAAGATAATTAAAGGCAAATGGATTCAGTATAGAATGAGTTTTAAATAATTATCACATGATTCTCTAGTCAAAGGATCAAGACCAATCAGCAGTAACTTCAAGTGGGGAGAGTCTTTATATTAGGGTAAAACTCTTTGAATTGCCCTTTAAGAGATATTAAATGCTTTTATTTTCGATATTTAAAAAAAAAAATCTTTGAATTGCACCTAAAGTAGTACTTGTCTAGTTTGTCATCAGCTTACAGCAAAAACATGGTGTGCTAGTCAGTTTTTCACTGCTGTGACACAAGTACCCAACGAGAACAACTTAGAAGAGGAAAAGTTTCTTAGAGGCTTACTATTTCAGATGTTCATTCCATGGTGGGCTGGTTCCATTCTTCTGGGCCATAATGAGGCAGCAAACCATTGTAGAAGGGTATGGGAGAAGCCACACCCTTCAAGGGCATGCCCCAGTGATCCACCTCCTCTTGCCACCCCCACTTACCTACAGTTACCATGCAGTTAGTCCACTCAAAGTAGGATGGTCTAATTAGGTTACAGCTCTCACGACGTAATCATTTTACCTATGAATATTCCTAAACTAATACAGGAGATTTTGGACAACACCTCAGACCCAAATCACAACATAAGCTTCATGAATCTTTTAGATATACGCTTTGAGTCTATGATAGAAAGGAATTGAGGAACAGATCAATTTTGTTGAATGCCAGCATCCTGCTTCCAACCACTGAGGGCAGCTCCATGGCTCTGCTCTGCTCAACTATTTTGCCAGACATGCTGCCCTACCATTTGAACCCAGCCTTTCTCCCTAGCCCCCCATGCAGAGTTCACTCTGGGATTAAAGCTTGGGGCATCACTGAGAGCAAAGGACTTAGGACAACATTTAGATATCTTGGAGCTACCTGCTTACCCACAACTCTGATGCCTCGAGATGTTCATGTCCCCTTCCATGTATTCTCTGACCAAATCATGGGAGTTTTTCTTATTCTTGGCTAATTTAGTTTTCTTCCAAGGATATATTTTACATTTGTAAATGTCTGGAGGTCCCACCTGCTATTCTTGTTTTCTTTTTTGTTTTGCGGGTTTTTTTACCCCAGTATTTATAATCCAATCCAGCCTTCCCTCTCTGCCCCTCAAACTCTCACAGCCTTTCTGGTACTCATAGGTGGTACTCCTAGACAATATGAGAAGGAAAATGACTGTGGAAAAGGGAGCTCTCATCAGATCTCATTTCTCCCTTTGCAGGGTACTACAGATTGAAATCAGGGGCACTCTAACATTGAGCTACATCCCCAGCCTTTTTATTTTTATATTTTTTGAGACAGCATCTCACTAAGTTGCTGAGCCTACACTCAAATTTTACCTTATTCAGCCTCCTGCAACACTGGGCCACAGTGCCCAGCTTCATTCCCACTTCTATTCTCTACCATTTTAGCACATCCTGTTCACTAACCTCATTATATAAGACTAGAAGCAAAAAAAAAAAAAAAAACAGTTCATTATTCTGTTAGTGACCAAGATAATCACTCAGAGGCCACACTCCATAATTCAGAGACCCTAACACAGTCTCCTCACTGGGCAATTTTGACTTACTGTAAACTAGGTGTAGGAGAATTCTTCCAACATTTGAATAGACCACTACATTCTGGAAGGAGAGAGAACAGTCACCTTGACAGTCAACATCCCACAGAAAAACAGCATTAGATCTGTGGTCCACAGAGAAAAGGAAGGCTGAGTCTGCAAGGCAGATCATGCGGGTGAGAACCACCAAGGAGGAGCCTAACTGGATGCAAGAACAATCACTCATTGTAATTTGGACCTCATTTATCTTTGAGTTCACCTAGAGACCAGTCATTTGAGGTCAAGAAATAGAAGATTTCTTAGGGAACAATAACCATGGCCAGCTGGCAAGTGGCTATGTTGGCCATGACAGAAACAAAAAAGAAAGATTAATGTACTGGCTACACATGAACACAATAACAAAATGAATCCCAAAAATAGGATGAGTGTTTGTCACAGCAAACCAACCACTTGAGAAACTTCTCTGCCACAAAGCTCTTTTCATTATATTTTCATAATCCTTGAGGCAATTTATTTTTTTTTCATTGCAATCCTTTGTTAGAATACATACGTGCCTAAGGAATAAATAACATGCCAATCATTTTTAAACTAATAACTGATGTATCATTATATGAATCAGGGACTTCCTAACAGTTTATTTTCAAGAAAGGAGCTAAGTAAGTAAAAGTCAACTACTTAAGACATTCATCAGTATGTTTGTCCTATTCTATGTTGAACTCAATGAAAAAACTTAAGAGGAGATAGTTTAAACAATAAGAATTTATTTTCTTACAAACAAGGAGTCTAGAATTTCAAGATCATAGTGGTGGTAGGGTTGGTTTCTTCTGAGGCCTCTCTCCTTGGTATACAGATGGCTATCTTCCTGTGTCCCCTTGTGGCCATTTGTATCCCCACGTATGTTTATGTTCTCTGAGTATCTGAGTCCTGATATTCACTTCTTAAAAGGGTACCAATTTTATCGGATTAGGACCCACCTTGATGACTTAATTTAGACATATTTTTTTTAAAGCTCTTGGCTCCAAATACAGTCATACTCTGAGGTACTGGAGGTTAGAATTGCAACATATTAACTTGGGAAGGGCAAAATTCAGCCCTTTGCCAAAAAAAATTCCATCTTAGATCTTTTAAGAAAAATGTATAGTTTTATAGTTGACAGTGAAAATGTCTCATGTGGCATTTGTATCTTTAATAAGTGTTAATGATTTATGAATATTTTTCTATTTAAAACATTGAATAAGGGCTGGGGATAAAGCTCAGTTGGTAGAGTGCTTGCCTTGCATGCACAAAGCCCTGGGTTCAATCCCTAGCACCACAAAACAAACAAACAAACAAAAAAAACATTGAATAACTATATCAGCTTAGGAAAATAAAAGAGCGGGGCTGGGATGTGGCTCAAGCGGTGGCGCGCTCGCCTGGCATGCATGCGGCCCGGGTTCGATCCTCAGCACCACATACCAACAAAGACGTTGTGTCCGCCCAAAAATAAAAAATAAATATTAAAAAAAAATTCTCTTTCTCTCTCTCTCTCTTTAAAAAATAAAATAAAATAAAATAAAAGAGCACTTCTGGCAATTTAAACCTACTTTAAAAAGAAGCAACTCACAAGATCCTGCATTTGATCCCTAACACTGCAAAAATATAAAAACAAAAATAAATTTCAAAAAGCAAATGTTTTATTTTTTTACTTTCTGGTACTAGGGATTGAACCCAGGACCTCATGCATGCTAGGCAAGTGTTCTATCCCTGAGGCATCTCCCCAGCGAGAAGCAGCGGTTTTAATGTTAAGTATTCTTTTCTCTATATTTTCACTATTTGAAAATGGAATTGCATTCAGTGTTTTAAAATATAATAAGCAAGGTAATTCTGCTCTTTGGAAAACAGTACTCTTTCTGATATTTTCCAAAGGTGTACATGTCAATATCTTTTTATTTTAAAAAAAATGAACAATTAGAAAATCAGAAATGCTTATGAACTTTCTAGGCTAATGGGACAGCAGAGTCTTAATTAACCATGGAATGTATCTATAGCCAGCCTTGACTTGCTATGCTAATTTGGCATAAGAAAGTTTGTTGTTCTGGAAAGCAGGAACGACTATCTCTGAATTACTTCAAGAACAAAGTCACATCCCCATACAAGTCAAAGAAATACATACAAATTGCATGTGACTTTGACTACTTCCATGGTAGCAAGGAACGTTTCTGTAGTAATGTAATGTGGTTCATCACTAAAGGTTAGCAGAAGACCTGAGAATAATGATGATGCAATCAATAGCTGCAAAACATTTAATATTTGTCAATAACTCTGCAATAATAGATTTTTTTCTTTTCTTTCTTTTTTTTTTTCTTTTCTGTTTTTTGGACCAGGAATTGAACCCAAGGGCACTTAACCACTGAGCCATATCCCCAGCCCGTTTTTGTATTTTATTAGAGACAGGGTCTCACTGAGTTGCTTAGGGACTCCTTATGTTGCTGAGGCTGTCTCTGAACTTATGATCCTCCTGCCTCAGCCTCCCAAGCAGCTGGGATTACAGGCATGCACCACTGCGCCTGGCAAGAATAGTTGTTTCAGAAAAAGCCAGAGTAGATGATTTACAATATTTTTCTGCTTTGACATGTTGTGATCTCAGAGAAGCACTTATCAGTATATCATCTCAATTTCTTAAAGAAGCAGTGACAGGCAAGGAGGGTATACTGACATTCCTCAACTTATGATGACCTGATTTTCAATTTTTCATCTTTACAGAGGGGCAAAAGCATCCCCATATGACTAGTCTGTTTTTCATGTTCAGTATAGTATCCAATCAATGACATGAGCTATTCAACACTTTACTATAAAACTACACCTTCTGTTAGATGATTTTGCTCGACTGAAGATTAATACAAATATTCTAAGCATGTTTAAAGCAAATTGCTAAGCTATGTTGAAATGTTAGGTTATTTTATTTTATTTTATGAAATGTTAGGTTATTAAATGCATGCTTGACTTATAATATTTCATTTTATAATAGGGTTTATCCTGATGTATCTCCATCACAGGTTGAGGAGCATCAGCATATCATACCTTCAGATCCTCTGGCATGTAGTGATGAGTGACAGAAAGTAGCCTCTTTTTGAAAGAGTAGCAGGTATAGAAATATCCCTGATAGAAAATCTGTTCCACAGGCAAATCAAAGCTATATAAGAATGTATAGTTGCTAATGCATCATTTTCAAGATGAAAAATATCATAACTATAACATCAATATAAGATGATAGAAGCCAAAGATTCTGCGGGGCTAATTAGTTATGAGATCAGTAAGATGTTAACAATCAGTCAAAGAAGGGCTGTAGGAGTAACTCAGTAATAGAGCATTTGCTCAGCCTGCTTAAGGCTTTGGATTCAATCCTCAGCACATTCACATATGGATGGTCATATACGGTAAATACTGAAATAATTTTGCCAATATATGCAAAACTGTTTAATATTTTATATGGCAATAAAATATGTTTGGGATTATCTTTTCTGCGAGACATTTAATTGTATTTCTACTGGACAAAACTTAATAGCATTTCCATGGAAAAATTCACTTGCTTTACTGTCAGTTTGCTACAAATTAACATCTAACTCTACATAATTATAAAATTGTCTAGAAAGAGAATCAGAGAATTCCTGGAGATCTGCTAGACATCATACAGAATAATGGAACAGACATCTAATAATAGCTTCTGCCCATTTCAGATCTTTGACAATTTGTCCTGACATAATGCAATCAATCAGCCTGTTCTTTGCCCATAAATTCTTGGCATGGTACAACCTCAGACAACAGACACAAAAAACTATCAACTTGTGGGAGAAGAAATCAAGACAGGAAAAGATCATTTCCATTAGAAAAAATTGATATTTTACCAGTTTTAAAGAGTATCTTTTGAGCTGCTCTTTCAGAGACTGCATATGGAAGGACCCATCTACTACTCTACTCCATTGCCTTCTCAATGGCTGGTAAATATAGTCCAGTCGTTCTCAATTTGAACTGCACATCAAAACGCCAAGGGACACTATCTAAAACAGATGATAAAATTGTAAGTATAATATAAATATATAATATGACATAGTCAAAGATTATTTTTAAAGGTTATGTTTTGCTTTGTTAAAATACAATCACCCTAACACTACTGAAAACCAACTGATTTTGAGCAGAATCTAATTCTCTGAACTTTAAAAAATTATTCTGGTGCTGGGTATGTGTGGTGATAGAGCCCTGGCTTAGCATGCGTGAGGCCCGGAGTTCAATTCTCAGCACTGGGAAAAAAATTAAAAAAAAAAAAAAGTTGTAAAATCATTCTGATCCCTTGCCAGAAAGGACACACTGTTTGTTGATTGAAAACAAAGATTCAAGCAAGTTATTTCTGAAATTTTTTGTGGGTGAGTGTTCCAAAATATACATTAATGCCTGATTTTACTTGCAAATATTCTGTAAGTACTCAAAGTAAACTTTCCTTATATTTTATTTTCATAATCACTACACACTTTCTCCGTTAGCTGACCATAGTGCCATTCAACTGTGGAAGAATGGATTTATTAACAGAGAAATTCAGGAAAGAAACTCATTTCATGGTCTATAACTTCAATTAAACTACTTATTATATTCTGTACCAGCTAACTCTTCTGAGTAATGTCTCAACATTCTTCAAGTTTATTCCATTCAAGTTGTCCAAAAATTTTTACAGTATTACTTACACCTTTTGATATTTTTTTGTTATTTTTTAAAATAAATTTTTTAATTGTAGATGGACACAATACCTTTACTGTATTTATTTATGTGGTGTTGAAGTTTGAACCCAGTGCCTCACGAATGCTAGGCAAGCGCTCTACCATTGAGCCACAGCCCCAACCTCACTTACACCTTTTGATTTTATTAATTAAAAATTCCTTTGAGGTACTTATTATCACGGTCATTGGGTACCTGCACAATCATGCCAAGTTCTGTATTAGCAGGGACCTGCCAGATTAAGATCATTTTCTTTCACCCAAGTGAAATTTTTCTTCCAGAACATAATTCATATAGTTAATGGGGCCTATATTAGGCAGATACCACTTTTGTATTAATGATAAAAGGAAAGCAGATGTATTTCTAAAACTATCATACTATTTATTATGGCAGATAGACAATGAATGGAATGTTATTCTTCTAAGACAGTGACTGCTGTACTTGAAAGATGAATTGAACCCTTTGACCCCAGTTTCAAGATAAACTAGGTATTTCTGTATTTTTTGTTCTTTTTATCTCCACACATTTCAGGGAAAAATCTACCTTTTATCATATACTATTGATAATGATTACTTTCACCATTGTAGATTTTAGTAACATTAGAAACCAGTAAGCTTTTAAAAATGTAGTTTGTTGCAGGGTGTGGTGGAGCATGCCTGTAATCCCAGAGGCTCGGGAGACTGAGGCAGGAGGATCACAAGTTCAAAGCCAGCCTCAGCAAAGGTGAGATGCTAAGCAACTCAATGAGACCTTGTCTCTAAATAAAATACAAAATAGGGGTGGGGATGTGGCTCAGTGGCCAAGTGCCTCAGAGTTCAATCCCTGGTACTCACCCCCACACACACTCCAAAAAAAGTAGTTTGTGCATATGGATAGACATAATTGAGAACATGTACATTTTTGCATTCTAAATTTTTTAATTTTTTAAATTAGTGAGTAGTAAGCATTCTTTCATGCCATTGAAATTTCTTTAGAAAGTACTTTTAAATGTCTGCATAATGTTCCACTTCATGAATGTTTCATGACATGACCAACAATTTCCATATTATTCAACATTTTGGTTGTTTTCAATTGTCAGCTTCCTCCCCCCACCCCAATCCTCACCCCACCAGTACTGGGAATTGAACCCAGGTCACTCTACCACTGAACTACATCCCCAGCACTTATTATTTTTTAGTTTGAGACAGGGTCTTGCTGACCTTGAACTTGCCATCCTTCTGCCTCAGCTTCCCTAGTAGCAATCAAACTTGGTGATGAGTCAGCTTTTAAAAAACCTTTTCCTCTCTAGTGGTGCACACTTGTAATCCCCAGGAGACTGAGGCAAAGGGATCATAAGTTCAAGGGCAGCCCCCAGCAACCTGCAAAACCCCATCTCAAAGTTAAAAAAAATAAATGGAAAAGGGACTTGGAATGTTTCTCAATGGTAAACCACCCTTAGGTTCAATCCCCAGTATCAAAAAAAAAAAAAAAAAAAAAAGCCTGTTTCCTTACCAAGCAATAGCCAGAACATGCACTATTTGTCTAAGATGAAATGTTTCCCACAAATACAAAGCTCAAATATTTTGGAGATGTCTTAAGCAATCTATAAAGTCCTTAGTATTAAAATATCAGCATATACTTATCTTTTTAATTAATTTAAAATCAGTTTTACATACAACCTTTTTAGTTTTTCCACCAAAACTTAGAGAATTATCTTTTAGGTCATTAAAATGGAGGTGTGACTGGAAGAGTCATTATTTTAAAATCTGCACTGAATTTCAGAGATCGTTTCCTTTTGGTTTGAATCAAATTCCAAGAATTTGGGCGTTTTATTGTAGTCCTTTCCAAATTCCTCTTTCCTCCCTATTCCAGGATCTAAAGCTTAACAAAATAGTAAAAGTGCCCCTTACTTTCGTTTACAGCAATACACAAGAGATGGCTTAATGTGGTATTTTAATTCCCATTTTGTTCATTTTACTATTCAAATTCAAGCACTTGGCCCTTTGGGGTATTTCAGATGAACATTCTAATTTTAGAGCAGTCATGAACTCTTTTTCTTAAATCTAAATTTTATAATAATTATTAATGCATATTAATTACACAAATAGATGGTTTTCACTGCATTGTTTCCATACATGCACATATCATGCTTTAATCCTGTTCACCCTCCCTCCTTCCCCTGTCCCCTTTCCCTTCCCTAATAGTTCCTCTTGTACTAGTCATGAACTTTTTTGCTTAATATCTAATTCATATTTGAGAAAGACAATCCTTTTTTTTTTCTTTTCAAAAATATCTCATGTTATTTTCCAATGTCATGTAGTATTTGAGCTTGCTGTGTGTTGGGTTTTATTTAGTCAGGTGCTCATTTAAAGCAATATAGCAACAATTAACTTTATAATCAGCCTTATTTAAATAATAATTGTGTTCTAGAGAGTGTAGCTTTTTTGTTAGCAGACATACAGTCTTGCTACTAGGCCAATTGTTTTACCATTTTATCTAAAAAAGCAATGAAGTGACAACTTGTAAAGATTTTTTTTTTTTTTTTTTTTTGGTACCCGGGAGGGAACCCAGGAGCAAGTGATCACTGTGCCACATTCCCAGGCCTTTTTAATTTTTGATTTTGAGATAGACCCCCTTAGTTGCTTAGGACCTCACTAGTTGTTGAGGCTGGCTTTGCATTTGCAATCCTCCTACCTCAGCTTCCCAAACTGCTGGGATTACAGGCAAGCTCCACCACATCCAGCAAGACTTTTTTTAAATAACCCTTCAACATTATTACTTAGGGCAAATTTTAAAAGTGCTGGAATATGAATGTATTTAACTTCACTGATCTCTAAGTTAAGTTCTGTGTGTTGAATGGGTTTGGTTGACTGTAGTGCAACAAAATGTCAGAAAACAAAAATGCTAAAAACCTTCCCTCCCCTTTCATTTATTTTACTCTAATGTCTGCATATGAGAGAAAACATTTGATCTTTGACTTCCCTAGTTTGGCTAATTTTACTTAACATGATATTCTCCATTTCCATGCATTTACTGGCAAATGCCATAATTTCATTCTTTTTAATGGCTAAGGAACTCCACTGTAAGTACACATCACAATTTCTTAATTCATTCATCTATTGATAGGCATCTGGGTTGCTTCTGTAAATTATTGTGAGTTGTACTGCTATAAACATTGTGGTGGCATGTCAGTGTAGCATGCCAATTTTAGATCATTTGGGAAAATACCCAGAAATGGGATGGCTGGGTCTCATGGTCCTTCTATCCCTGGTATTTTGAAGAATCTACAAACTACTTTCCAGAGTGGTTGGACTAGTCTGCAGTCCCACTGAAAATATATAAGTGCTCATTTCTCCCCCAAACCTCACCAGCATTGACTGTTGTTTGCATTCTTGATCATAGTCACTCTGACTAGAGTGAAATGGAATATTAAACTAGTTTTGATTTGCATTTCCCTTATTGTTAGAGATGTTAAACATTTTTTTAATGTATTTATTAGCTTTTGTGTTTCTTCTATTGAGAAATTTGGTTTGGGCCATTCTTAAAATACAACATTCTTAAAATACAAAATACAAAATAAACTGTCTGAATTGATCTATATATCAGAATTCAACATCAGAATTCAAGGTCCTATTTTTCATAATCAAGTAAGCTCTTTAGGAAAACTTTGTTTGAAGTAAATGATTTATCCCATTTTTGATCATCACACCACAGTGAATAGTCTGTTATCTCAAATATTCCCCAGCAGAACTACATTTTTTTAGTAAGCAGGCTAATATGTTTAAGTCAAGTTTTCTTTTACTTCATTGTACCACTTTACTACAGATGTTGAGAATGTCGCTGAAATTCAAGGTTTCCCAACATACAACCCAGTTAGGGTAGATCCGATGATCAGGATTTCATTGTTGTTGAATAGTTCTTGACAATCATTTTATGTTAAATACAGCTCATGTTGGTAGTAAGAAATCCAATCACAGACTAAATGTGGCATCATGAGCATATCTAGAGTCCTTGAGCTATATGGAAGAGAGAATTGAACAACCATTCAAGAAAATGATATGGTTCATACAAAGATAACTCAAGTGCAGTCCAATTCAGATCTACTCAAAAATTGCTTTTTCTCCTCAAAACTCTCAAACAATTGGAGATTTAGAGAGTCCCTCCTCTCTAAATCTCCAATTAAAGGGACCAAGGGTGCTAGAGATAGGTGTATATATGGGTACTCCCCAGATCAATTACAGTAGCTCTACAATTTCAGTAATTATGATATTTTAATTGAAAGGGATATTAAAAATCATCCATTCCTATTTTTTCATTTAACAATTCAAAAATGCTGGCCTATAGTCCAAAGCCACAGTGCAAAACAACCCTGGAGTCGGTGCCAACAACAGTCCTTTGACTCCCTGACCAGAGGTCTCTTCCCTCTGCTGTCTGTCAGGTGAAGTTTCCCAGACAGACATTTGCAAGGACAAAGCAATTAGAACCAAATTGCTGTAAATTCTGAGAACTATACACAGCAACCCTGCTATTTGACATTTGGCAATGAACAAGTCATACATTTTTCTTAGCTGCCATGGTAACAAACATTTAAACACAGGAACTAATTAATTGCAAAAAAGTAGAATCATGTTTCAAATTTGTTGTTAAAAAATATTATAAAATTGGAGAAATATTATCCCATAATCCTGAAAATACCTCTATTTTACTTTGTATCAAATTCTATAACAGACTTTATAACTGTAAAATATAAAAGAAACCTAATCTAGACCATTGTCTCACAAGAAATAATACACAGAATTGTTCATTTGGATTAATCACCATGAAAAACACTCTGGTAACAAGATATATTTGAGTAAATATGATTCCCTGAATATTTATTAGCCAGAAATCCCTGAGCTATACAATCCAAAGATTTAATTTAAAGTTAGATTTTAAATGTAGGATTTAATAGTGTTTTGCTTGGAATTTGAAGTAGTAATATTAAATAGAAAGCAGGGGGGTGGATAGAAAAGGGTATTCTTGATCTTCAAGTATGTGTGCATACAGTAAGGTATAACAAGAATTATCACAAATCTACATAATGAATATGACAATTCAACTAAATAAGACTAGAACATAGCATCCCTGATGCAGTACAAAATCTATACCTACCAGTCAGACAGGGCTGGTTTCTTTTAAGATTTAAAAAAAAAAAAAAAATCTATACCTACTATTTAAGCAGAGGAATGGCTTATTTGTGCCAATATGCACACTATTTATACGTAATATGGTAGATTCTTTAGAAACTCAAGATAAATTAAAATATTATATTATTTAAAACTAAAAAATGAAGTCTATTTGTCAGTAGTAAAGATCCTTAAAGGTTGTCTTACTTCTTGCACTTCCTGGTTCATTTGTCTGTCTGTTTGCTTTTGGTGCTATGGATTGAATCCAGGATCCTGCATGTACTCTATCACTGAGCTATACTTATAAACCTTTGTTCAGATTTTAAAAACATAGATCTTAATAAAAATAAGATCGATCTTGTCTCCTTAGTCTTGTGTCCTATAGTCTTTACATATGTATAAGGCATTTCAAAAATACTTGTTATTTCTTCAATAAATTATTTTTGATAGGGAACCCATTTTTTTAGCTATAGTGAGGCTATCTGTACATACTGACATTCCCCATCAAATGTCATGATATCATGTCTCCTGTTGACACACTCTCGGTGGTTGGGGCCAGCACCTACTATCTCCTCAACATTAGAAATACAGATATACTTTGTGCCTTAAGAAAAGTTTAGTGAAGGGTTGGGGTTGTGGCTCACATGTGTGAGGCCCTGGGTTGGATTCTCAGCACCACATATAACAAATGAATAAAATAAGGTCCATCAACAACTATAAATTTTTTAAAAAAAAAGAAAGGTTTAGTGAATATTACATCCCATATAAGTCAAAGACAGTATTCAGATAGTAAAAAAATAAAACAAAAAACTCTAGTTTAAGAGGCAATAGCTATGACATAACATGGCCATTAACTTCTGATGGGAGGAACTTTGACCTCTATAATACTTAAAATAAGATCACTGGACCAAAGGATTCATAAGGGCCCTTTCCAGGAAATCTAAAATTGTATAATTTCATTCAATTCTAAAATTTAATACATTTTATTAATAGTTGCAAGAGAAAAAAACTAAGCAGACTAACAAATTCATTAATCAAAGTGATACCTATTTTGCCTAGGCAAAGTCAGTAATTAAAATGTTCAATCTTCATTAATGACAAAGACTACGATGCATTTAAAGTTCACTTTTGTATTTCCCGACTGGGACATCAGTTTAGCCATGCTATGCTACATTTCCATCATTGGTAAAATAGTACAATTATACCAGAAAAATGATTATTTTCTGTTACAGTAGTATCTATAAAATGCTTGTTTATGAAATTTCTACTTGTTAATTTTGCTAAGGAAATGAGATTTGGGAATACACTATTTTCATTCTTTTTTTTTTTTTTTTCCTATCAGGGATTGAACACAGGGGCACTTAACCACTGAGCCAAATCCCCAGCCCTGTTTTGCATTTTATTTAGAGACAGGGTCTCACTGCATTATTTAGGCTAATTTGCTAACTTGTTGAGGCTGGCTTTGAACTTTTGATCCTCCTGCCTCCGCGTCCAAAGCTGCTGGGATTTTAGGTGTCCGCCAAAACAACTGGCCTCTTTCATTCATCTTAAAAAAAAAATACTAAAAGCTTTATGCATCTCACACAGTTATGACTTTGAATTTAAGATAATTAGATAAATATTAAAACTAGCATACATGGTAATTATCCTCTATTAACCTTCAAAGCATACTAATTGCTTTATTTATTTACCTGACAAATTGTACTTCATCCAACAGTAATGACTGTCAATGAGTTGATATTATTTTTAATTTACTTTAAAATATCATGTTTTTATATACATTAAAAACAATAGCTGACAAATAAAAACATCTGTGATAAAGACATAAAATCTGATTAAAGCTACTGGAAGTATAAATAAAAAATAATGAGTTGTTTAAATCTGCTCTCTTCTTCACATTGCTGTTACAAGACTTCACTGTCACCCAAAAACTCACCTAATATAAAGGATGCTATTATAATATTATATGCATGGCCCGATATGCCAAGAAATTTCTTCTAAGTTAAAGAGTTTTACTTTAGCCAGATGTGGTGGCACCTGTGTGTAATCCCAGCGGTTTGGGAGGCTGAGGCAGGAGGATCATGAGTTCAAAGCCAGCCTTGGCAACTTAGTGATGCCCAAAGCAACTTAGTGAGAACCTGTCTCTAAATAAAGTACGAAAAAGGTCTAGGAATGTGGCTTAGTGATTAAGGGCCCCGAAATTCAATCCCTGGAACAACAACAAAAAAAAAAGAAAAACAAGAGTTTTACTTTAGCCAGGCCTAAAAGGGTATTTGCATATGGAAAACAATAAATGTTTATTAAATAAAGAGTTGAAGAAAAAAATTCAATAGAAAGTATGATTAAGCAGGGGCTAATTAAAGCAGTGCACATTTCCATCCCTGACTGGCAAAATACAAACTCAAATAATCATGCAGAAATAATGACAAAGAAACCCTAATCATGGTTTCCAGATGTAGCCAAATAAACAATAGTAACAAAGAGAAAAACAGGTGAGAATATGGGAAAGCAAATTGCTGAGGAAAAAACTTGAACAAACTCTGAAAAAAGAATACAAAGAGCATGAAAATTAAACACAAAAAAACTGTTTATAATACCAAATGATTAATTCTGTTTACAGACAAAAACATTTAAGAAAACAAATCAGAATGCCTAAGAAGAGAGCAAATAACATCCTTAGTACTAATACCACCATGCTTTTAAATTTTGTGAGAATATGGCATCATTTGGGGGCTAAGAGGTTTTGAGAGATATTAATAAATAGAATTAATCAATTTATATCCTACAAAATCATTTGGAACCAACTTGAGCCATTCAAATTATTGTATTGGCTAGATATGGTGGTGCACGCCTATAATCCCAGTGATTTGGGAGGCTGAGGCAGGAGGATAGCAAATTCAAAAGTGGATAGCTTCATCAAAAGTAAGGTGCTAAGCAATTTGGTGAGACCCTATCTCTAAATAAAATACAAAATAGAGCTGAGGATGTGACTTAGTGGTTGAATGCCCCTGAGTTCAATCCCCAGTACCCCTCATAAAAAAAATATTGTATTTTTTAAATTCTATTTCCTCATATAGCATTCCTGTCTAGTATGACTATAGGCTTTATCATGAAATCAGGCCTGAGTTAAATTCTATTAACAACTTCAGCTCTCTAAACTTGAACAAATTATTTGAGCTCTGTATAATCTCCTTATAATATACATTTCAAAAGTGATTATTATTATTAATGCTTCCTTCAAGAATAGATCCAAAGTTACATACTCAAGATGTCTACATAACACCTAGCACATGAAAGACCCCCGTCTACTACTATGCAGCTACTTGAAAAAAATAGTGGTGTCTTAACACAAATGATATCCCACCATAGTGCCTCACATAGATTTTTTCAACCATAATTTTTTTGAGCAAATGAGACTCTAATGAGACTCTAGTCATTTCTAGTCATTGCAAAGTTTCCCATATTCAAAAAAAAAAAAAAAAACTCCTCAAGAAAGTTTTACTTGGGACTACGTATGCACCTCATTGGTAGAACATGTGCTTGGCATGTCCAAGGCCCCAGTTTCAATTCCCAGCTAGCATGGGGAGGGGGTCTTCTCCTCAACCCCATTATTGAGGTGTGCACTGAACTCATGCTATACCAAGGATACCCAATCCCACTCACAGCAAAGCTGACGAAAATCACTCTGTATCAATTATACAGCAGCAACCTTTATCAAATTGATTCCACTTAGTAATGAAATAAAGTAAAAAATAAAATGATAAATCTTTTGATGTAAATATGGAAGTGCTCTTGGAAGCAACAAAAGCACTTAGCATAATGGTCTACATAATACCAGCAGTGTTCAGGATAAAAGGCACAAGAAGATGACTTTACTCATGAAATCCAATGCGCTCCGCTTTCAGTTAGTCACTTATAAGTAATTAAGCAAGCATTTTCCACCTTACAATTGGGGTGAAGACATGACTAGATTGTGCTCGACAATACCTAGGCTTCTCAGTCTATGTTTCTCTCTAATCTTCAAACTGGAAAGGAAGGAAAAAAAAAAAAAAAAAATATATATATATATATATATATATATATATATATAAAATAATACACTCAGACAAGAAAATCCAGAGCCATGGTGAAAGTAATCAGAAAACTAGTGTCATGGTGGTGCATTTGCTTGATTCGGTTCTTCACCATGTCTTCTTACAAGACTTTCAGGATCAAGGGATTCCTGGCCAAGAAACAAAAGCAAAATCACCTGTTCCCCAGTGGATTTGAATGAAAACTGATAAGAAAATCAGGTACAATTCCAAGAGGAAAACCGAGGTAGGTCCATAAGGAATTATATGAAATGGCACACACACTTGGGGTGTATCCGGGTTGTGATCATCTTATCTCCTCAGACTGAAAATGTCACCACTATCTGGTCAGTTGAGAATATTTAACTGGGAATGTGAGCTTTCTGTAGTTCCAAAGGTGCTGTAGTACTGGTTTATTGGTTCAATAATAAATGTATGAAACATTGGAAGGAAGGAAGGAAGGAAGGAAGGAAGGAAGGAAGGAAGGAAACTAACTATAGAGTCATGAGTTGAACGTTTCTACCACATCCCCAGCCACTCCCAGACAACTTACATTCAGAGCTATACTGGGCGTGGCAAATCTCTACAGTGGACTTGATCATCATTTAGATGAAAACCAGATGATGTTATTTTCCTGCTTATGCTTTTTCAGGTGCTCCACACAATCTGAATTATTCATGCAGGGATGGCAAATGCATGGAACTATCTTCATCCTACCTGCCCTAGTCAGACGCAGACCCACCCACAACCTCCAGAGCACGCTAATCCACTGAGCTTGGCAGAGTCTCAGAGTCTTTCTCCACACTCCCCCAGGCAGCTGCCTCCAGACAGTCCAAGATAGACCATGAAATCAAACACATTTACCCTCTGAATATACTACTTATCAGAAGAATGCTCTGACTAGAAGCAGAGGTGAAGACTCACAGAGTCAGAGAAGAAAAATAACAGTGTTGGTCATGCCAGTCAACAAGGGGAGGGATGCTCAGGCCTCCTGTCTCTGATTCCTATCCTGGTGGCCAGGTCATTCTTTTTTATGCAGGTGCTTTGGGGTACTAGGTTAATGCCACTTGCCTGCAGTCTGGCTGGGCACAATTCAGGAGCCACTTGTCAAAAGAAACGAACTTTATTTTTAGAACCACACAGGACAAACCACACAGCTCTTCAGGAAAACCTTCAGAGCCCAACTGCCACCACTGGCTTCCCACAAGCCTCTCAACCTCCCGCACTCCTCCTGCTCTTGAGGCCGGATTGGCTGGGTCGCATGGGCGGAGCCAAAAAAAGTCCCCCAATGAGCAGCTCCGTGGTCTGAAAGGGCCAATCAGTTGGCAGCTAGAAGTTTGCTGGGGCCGCTGTGAGCCAATCATCAGCTGGCAGCTGGAAGTTTGCTGGCAGCTGGAAGTTTGCTGGGGCCCCTTGGCTGTAGCTCTCAACACCACTGATAATCAAATGATATAATTATCTCCCCCTTCCTCTGGTTGCATGTTTATGTAAAAGCCTCCTGGGTAATATTTGGTTCTCCTATAATTTGATTGATGCGTACAGTCAGAATACCACAGTCCTACTGGACTACTATTCAAATTTTATGCCATAATACCTTAAAACTCTGTTTTAAACATCTCTTTATTTGAGGTCACTTAATGTGAATTTGCCCCTAAGTGATGGATCTGTTTTTGGTGTGCTAACAAACTTACTGTCTGAGCCTACAAAATATGCATTCAATGTTGAACCATAATGAATTCCCCAAGGTATGTCATCGAATTAGGACATACCTTGGGGAATTCAGACAGTTGGAGTTTATTGCTATGCCACTTCTGCTTCACCAGATCCTCAATAAGTAACACATGGAATGAAATTATCTTGTGATCTGAGACCCACCTTTTCTTTCTTTCTTTTCTTTTCTTTCTTTTTGAATTTTTTTTAATCTTCAATATGGTCCTACGGTTAAAACTAGCAGTAGGAAGGCCAGCCCTGGCAGTGTTGGCAGCAGACGATAAGGATATTTCTTCAGCACAAGATTTAAAGATGAACAGCAAAAACAGGAGAACGAGGAAGCTGGGAGCAGGAGAAGTTTGAAGAGTGACCTGGACATACTATGAAAATATGTATATTTTATTATTATTATCAATAAAGAGACTGTTATGAGCTCTGTTTCATGGTGGTGCTTGGTGCTTTGGAAGAAACACGGTACCTTAAAGCTTTGGGGTGTTTCTTGGACCCCACTGTTGAAACCGGTGCTGTGCACAAACCCTGAGGCCTGGCTATTCTGGAATTTGTCGTGTTCCACATTCTTTCTAGACTCTCATACACTCTTCCTTCTTTCCAGAACACCCACTGGCTGACTCAAGCCTTGCCTCTTCTCTGCTCCCATAGCTCTGATGACTTTGCAATTTAAGTTGTCTCTGTGTATTTCCTTTATGACTATAAGTTTCTTAAGTGAGATTCCTATTTAAGACATCTTAATATTGTTGAACTATCTATCAGAGTACTTTGTACACAATGAGGAGATACGTAATTTGATCACTGAAATACGTGGTAAAAGACATTGAATGGAAAACCCTATGTTATTATACCGCTGAAGATATTCTCATAAATATCCATTTCTATTTCAGTTGACAAACATGTATCAGGGTTTTTGTTTGCTTTTACTTTTTAATATGCCAGATATTATGCTAAAAATGGAACTCAATCTAAAACCTTAAGATTATGGTGTAAAGCCAGGTGCTGTGGCACATGCCTGTAATCCCAGAGACTCTGGGAGCTGAGGCAGGAGAATCTCAAGTTCAATGCTAACCTGGGCAACTTAGAACCTGTCGCAAAATAAAAAAGAAAAAGGAGTAGGAATGTAGCTTGATGGAAGAATGCCTGAGGGTTCAATCCTCAGTACCACAAAAAAAAAATATATATATATATAACAGTCTTAGTAGAAATTTTACATTTTTACTCTCAGTCTCATTGTTATCCATATTGACACAAAATACACATATACTGAAAATGTTTTTACTGAAGTGCTTAAATATGTGTTATTATGTATTGGTAGTGCTGGGGATGGAACACAGGGCCTCACACACTAGGCAAGCACTCTAACACTGAGCTACATCCCTATTCCCAAAACTTCAATATGTAATAAAGGTAGAAATCTTATTTATACATTGAATATTCATCAGATCTTCATAGGTCAATTTCCTCTGTGTCAAATACTTATACCAACAAATTCATGTGCACAGAAACAAAATTGCAAAGCCTCAATAATGAAAGCACATGCAAAACTGAAATCCAACACAAGCTGAAAAATAATTCATACTATCTTTTCACCAGTTTTTAAAACTCAAAATATTATTCAAAGTACAGCCCATTCTTTATTTTTCTTAGAAACATTGTTTAAAAAGAAAATCCCTGAGCCTTATTTTCCTTTGTTCTTGATCAAAACTTCTTTAAATCAATTTTCACTTACATATTTACCATCTATCTGTTTATCTCAGTGTGCCTATTCAGCTCCTATAAGGAGTTTCAAGGCACTGAAGATTCTGAGGTTGAGAAAATAGACAAGGTCCCCGCTCTAGAAAATTTACAAGGAAGAATGAAGAAGAATAATGATGAGAGAAGACATGAAAATATAATTTCTGTAATTTAATTCAATTCTGTAGAAGTCATAGATATATCCTTTAGAGAAAAGCAGGAAACACAGACCCTAAATTTAGCCACAATTTTGGTCTAGATGTATTTTCCAGTAATTATGCAGAAGAAAGCAGCCGTCAAGGGGACTCAGTCCTGGAAGCAGAAATCACTTGCCATTAATATTAGACTCCGTAATTTAAACTTTCTGAAAATAGAATTCACATTTTTAAACTCACATGTTCCTTCATGTATCCCAACAGATATTTTTCCCCTTGGAAGAAACATTACAACCTCAGGTGCCCTTTATGGTCATTTCAAATATGATAAGAAATTTGAATCTAAAATATCAGGAATAAGACAGGCTTTAAAAAAAAAAAAAAAAACCCTGAGGAGCTTTACCACTGACCCTTTACCACTGAGCCACATCCCCAGTCCTTTTTTTTTTTTAACCTTGAGACAGAGTCTCACTAAGTTGCTTAGGGCCTAGCTAAGTTGCTGAGGCTGGCTTTGAAATTGTGATCCTCCTGTCTTAGCCTCCCAGCTGTGCACCACCATGCCCAGCAAGACTAGCTCTTTAAGTTCCCATCTAGCTTTAAATTTTAGGAAACAGTGGGTTCACAGCAAATTGACCCATTTTTATTACACTTGGGATCTCTTTCCAAACTGTATTCTGTGCAGTATATTATGACTTTATGGTTTCCAAATAGGACTTTCAGTCTACTGAACAAAAAAGAGGACCCTCTGTACAGCTTTACGAAACATGTCAAACAAATTTTATAGATGAGGTCAATAAGATGAGGGGAATAAAGGAGATAAAGTTTTGAAACATTTAGAGGTATTTGAAGGTATTCAACTCATATACAGACTCTAAAGCCTAACTGGAAAAAATTAAGAACATATATTTTTCAAAATATATTACTCAAAATTTAACTTTGATTTAAAAAAAAGGAGTACTAGGAAAATTTAGGATGGCAAAAAGTGCAAAGTAAAATTTGCTTTTTCAACATTAAAATATACTATTAAAGGGGGCTAATGTGATAGAGTGCCGAAATAATATCCTAGAAAGTCTCACATTCTCTTTCTTTCTCTTTTCCTTTCTTTATGCCTCTTTTATTTTCAAAATGGTAGAGATTATATTTATTGTTAAAAGTGTTTGTTAATGATGTATTATACTCAAGAAATCTGTTCTCCTGTTAGTATCTTAATTACCTTGCTTATAAGGTGGGACTGATCAGCTGGATGCAGTGGTGCACACCTAATAAGTCAGAGCCTCTCAGGAGGCTGAGGCAGGAGGATTGCAAGTTCAAGTTCAGCCTGGTCAACTTAGTGAGAACCTGTCTCAAAACTTTAGAAAGAGTTGGGGATCTAGATCAGTGGCAAAGCATTCTCTGCCACCCCATTCTATATCCAGCACCATAAAACAAAAACAAAAACAAAAAAAAAGGAAAGCAAGAATGATAATAATTTCTTTATTTAACAGGGGAAAATAATTATATTGTCAAAATTCTTTACAATAAATTGCATTTTTTTTCCTGTAATTCAAATTCCTGGAGTACAATAAACTTCATTTTGCCATAAAGCCCTATAGCACAGAATTAAGCCATCAATTACTAGATTTTTATATATTTAATACTTACTTTAGCAGTATTTAATATAGCACTATTTTTGTTAGTTTTGAAACAGGGTCTTGCTATGTGCCCAGGCTAGTCTTAAGCTCCTGGTCTGGAGAAATTCTCCTGCCTTAGCTTCCTGAGTAGCTGAGACTACAGGTATATACCACCATACTCAGCATATAGCACCACTTTAGTATTATCAAATAATTTGGAGAGTGAGAATGGGATTCACACCAGCAACAAAAGATATGAAGAACTTTGTAAAGTACATCCAAGCTAGTAGCAGTTCTTAGACTGTTACGCAGGCATCCTGGGCCTATTTAGTACATTTTATTCCAGTTATTGATTGACATATTATTTCAGAAAATTATAGATTTGGAAGAAATCTTAGAAGCATCATTGAGTTTTCAGTCCAGTGCTTCTCTTTCTTCTTCATTCCTTCTTCCCTCCACCCCCCATTATAACATGTTTTCCTAGATGTGGCCATTTCTAGAACCTGGAAATTATTTAATTTAGAAATACATATCTCTATTCCATTTCTGGCACATAGCTGACTTGCTCTTGATAATATTAAAATAAACCAGGCGGCTCACAAATTTGGTCTCCCAGATACCATAATATGGGAAACCCACTATCCAGCTATCTTACTTGCATGATATTTTCATGTTACTTTTCTAGAAACACACATCTTTGTCCTTTGGGATTCACCACTTAAATGATAAATGCCTTTT
Organism: Spermophilus citellus; assembly: GCF_964194105.1. NCBI lineage: Eukaryota > Metazoa > Chordata > Mammalia > Rodentia > Sciuridae > Spermophilus > Spermophilus citellus. Next base: position 94,269,043 of record NC_138189.1, read on the forward strand.
CATGGAAAGAAACAAAAAAAAATCACTATATATATACTCCACAAAATGGAAAGTAGATGGTTTTCTTATATTCAATATTACACCAGTAAAAATGTGTTTGAAAACTCTGAAATGGAAATCAATCATTTACAAAGCAATACTTTTAAATCAAAGTATTTGAACTTTTGGTCATCTGTTCATGGAGGTCCCCATGATTGGTTTCTCCTTCCCTCCTGCTAAAAAAAAAAAAAAAATCATCAAAAAAGAAAAGAAAAGAAAAATCTATTGAACCCTCAGGATTGTGTACACACCATCTTTACTACTTAAAGTGCCACACGCAAGCTTTTTGACCAAGAAGACACAATAATTTGTACAATTATCAATTAAATAGATATACTTTTAGCTAACTTGCTTTGGAAATTATTTTTCTAGCCAATTCAAATATTTCTTTGAAGATTTGATTCACTTATCATTTTTCCTTTTTTAATCTGAATGATCTAACAAAGCAAATTATATAGAGCAACGTTAACTTCTCCCTAGTGTCACTGACAATTTACCAAAGAGTCATATTAGAATTCTGTTCAAATTATAGTGTTTGTTTTTGTTTAAAATATATTGATAATGTCATATGCTTTTTATCACAAGGGGAAAAAAACATATTAAATTGCCACCCAAGGGTCACATGATAAAAATTTATTAAAAATCCCATGGCTTTTCTTGGAGGATACTGAGACACAGTCCCTAAGTACAGATATTCTGTAAAATGCATCAACTGAAATAGATTTACTGTTGGAAAGGTGTTTTCACTTCTAAGTCATTAACAAAATATAGAAGGTTTGTATCTGCATTTGAGAGCAAATATAGGATCATTATACTGTTGACAGGATTAATTAACCAATCTCCCTGTTAATCTGGCCTCCAATACATACAAGTCTTAGCAAAAAGCACATGTTGAAAAACAATTATACAAATATCCATTGAGAAACCACAAAAATTTAATGTCTAAGAACTATGAGTAACTTAGCCCATGTAATCTATATAATTTTAAAGATTAATAATTAATATTATTAATATTTATGTTAGTTATTCTATTACCATAATTATATTATAATAATTTAATTGCTAATAGGTAATTAAATGGATTAAAATGAGAATTCTCATACCCACTCTTTATTTTGTCCTCATATCTAATATCTATTCTGTGAGTTTCTACAAAATAAATAAATACAAAACATTAAAAATTTTTATGTTGTGAATATATACTGTATTATATTTGCTGGTATTCTATTTATTGTTCTTCATTTTTATATCTTAATAATCGAGTTTTGTATTCATTCAATTTTTCTCCCAATTGATAGTCTGTAACTTTTCCAGTTTGTCTCTTACAGATGTTATTAAACAGAAAATAATGACAATAATAATAAAATATAAGCCAGAAAGCAATGCAGTTGAAAGCACTATTCTTTAGGGTTGTACAAAAGAATGTAAGTTGAGTGTATTTGTCAAAGGACTTATAGTTGGAACACAGGTTGAGCTTCTCTGATCCAAAAATCCAAACTCTAGAAGCTTTTGAATGCTGATTTGATACTACAGATAGAAAATTCCATGTCATGGAACTTTGTTTCATGAACACAATTATTTGAAGTATTGTTTAACATTATTTTCAGGTTACATGTATTAGGTATATATTTTTTTTAAAAATGAATTTTTGTAGTTAGACTTGGGTCCCATTTCAAATATATTTCCTTATATATATATGTAAATATTCCCAAATCCAAAATGTGAAACACTTCTGTTTCCAAGTATTTTGGATAAGGGATTTTTCAACCTACAGGTTATGTGTACACATCACTACACACACACACACACACACACACACACACACACACACATGCATGTAAACATTTTAGATATTCTAGGAAGCATAAAAATAGTTTAAGAGGTTATCCATATCAGACACTATAAGAAAATTAAAATTAGTCATGTTCCTAGAGGATCTAGACCACACAAAATTTAAAGCAGATTTGTGGGCCCAATCCAGAACTCTTCACATGTTATAAGAAAAGAAATCCTAATTGCTATTTTTTTCTACTCAGTAGAAATGATTAATGATATGTTCTGTAGCTCTATCTCATACAATCTTTTTTATTATGTGGATGCTTTTGTGGCTCCCTAATATCATTCTTTTTTTTTAAAGAGAGAGGGAGAGAGAGAGAGAATTTTAATATTTATTTTTTAGTTATCGGCAGACACAACATCTTTGTTTTGTATGTGGTGCTGGGGATCGAACCCGGGCCGCACGCATGCCAGGCAAGCGCGATACCGCTTGAGCCACATCCCCAACCCCCCTAATATCATTCTTTACAGAGTAACATTTACAAAAAGAAATAACTGTTTGTCGGTACTACTCTATAACACTACTTTAACTTTACACTTTCTGCAAAGTCAGAGTTCATCAAAAGAGTTTGTCTGGGGGCTGGGGATGTGGCTCAAGCGGTAGCGCGCTCGCCTGGCATGCGTGCGGCCCGGGTTCGATCCTCAGCACCACATACCAACAAAGATGTTGTGTCCGCCGAGAACTAAAAAATAAATATTAAAAATTCTCTCTCTCTCTCTCTCTCACTCTCTCTTTAAAAAAAAAAAAAAAAAGAGTTTGTCTGAAACAGACACATACTTAAAAAAATGATTGCATTGATTGATTTTATAACGATGAAAATGTGGGAGTACATTCAAAAAAAAAGATGCTGAAGTCAAAGTTGTTGTTTTACTTTATTTTTTACTAAAAAGCAAGTGGCAGCAGGGCACAGTGGTGCACACTTGTAATCCCAGAGGCTTCCTAGGCTGCAGCACAAAGATCGAGGACCCAGAGTTCAAAACCAGCCTCAGCAATGGCGAGGTACTAAGCAACTCAGTGAGACAAAACAAGGTCAGGGATGTGTCTCACTGGCTGAGTATCCCTGGGCTCAATCCCCAGTACCAAAAAAAAAAAAAAAAAAGCAGGTGTTAACTAATAAGAATCTTCAAATTATAAACCATTTAACTTGAACATCTGTCAATTATGATAAAGAATTTTAGGGGCATAAAGGGTATTAAAAATTGTTTTAAAGAAGACTAAATATAGGTTTCTCTTTCAATGTTTTCCAAATGTTGCCTCCAACATCTCCTAGCAGTTAATTGTCTTCCAAATATTATTCACTTTCTAAGGTAAGAAAGACAAAAGATAATTAGTTCCTCTAGAAGTCTCTGTTTGCCTGATTGTACTGAGCAGAAATATGCATATTTGCAGATCTGCCAAGTTCAACCTATTTCACTGGAGAATTCCCAGTACATTGAATCTTTGCCAAAAAATAAGCTGGGTTATTGAAAGTTCCTTTTTATCCATCTACAGGACTTCACTCTCTCTTTGCTGACCGCCATAGACCCCCTTTACAGATATTAGGTTTAGACATGCAATGAAACACACATTTGTTCCCTTTAAGCATTACAACAATGAATACTTCAGTGTCCCCTTCTTGTAAGTATTTCACTTCAGAGCAGCTCTCAGTAACTGGAGTCCACCATTCCCTGTGGAGCTGAATAAAGCTTTTCTGTGATAGGCCCTTCCTATAAGATTTGCAACTCTTACCATTATTTGAAGAGCTCAGAAGCACTTCTAAAAGCTGTAAGCATTTTACAATGTTTTCTTTGCACCAGTGAACAGCCCGAGCTGATGAAAGCAAAATGAAGAAGGCCAGATGCATGCTGAGGAGGGCATGATCTTTCCTGTGAGATCAGTATTTCCAACTTCAGTTCACTAATCAAGCTAAGATCCCCCTTTCGTCATATGCTTTGCCCCTAAGTGTGTGGACAGACATTAGAGACTGCTGTGATTCACATAAGTTTTTGAGGAAAAAAAAAAAAAAAGTCCTTCCAATGGGATCATGTTTGCAATATTTTCAACCCTAAAGATACTAGTTGGTAACAATAATTAACATGAATTTTACTGTTGTGCTTCTGGTTAATTATGACCAATATATTAACTACATTAAGTGGAACAATTGTGTGAGATGGAAACAATTTTTACTTTGAAAAAAAGCAAGCAATGAATGAACTCATTAGGACTTTGTCCACTTTAACAGATACCAGTTCTTTCTACTATCCCTCTGTTGAACAAACTGACCACACAATGAGGGACTAGTTCCAGGTAAACTTGTCAACACTGAGCATGTGGTGCACACCTCTGAAACACCACAGTTCCTCAAAGGGTTGAGGCAGGAGGATCACAAGTTAAAAGCCAGCCTCAGCAACTTAGCAAGGCCCCAAGCAACTTACAGACAGCCCTGTCTCAAAATAAAAAATAAAAAGGGCTGGGGACATGGCTCAGTGATTAAGCACCCCTGGGTTCAATCCCTGGTACCAAAAAAACAAAATTCAAAAAGGAAAAAAAAAACTTGTCAAAGAATGAATATACTCCCCACTCCAAATTCTGTTCTTTTTTTCCTTTTACTTAGAAAAGGCAGTGATACTTTGGTTTATTGAATTTTTCTTTTCTTTTTTTTTTTCACAATGAGAATAGAATGAGGCTATGGATTATAAGTGGCTTTAACAAAACAGGAAATATTATGAATCAGAACAGTATTATTTTCTGCAGTCCTAAAAACTATATGTAAAATATAATTACTATAATGTAAGAATGATATATCTATTAAATTTAGTTGAAAGACACAGAGCAAAAAGCTCCCATTTGATTTCATGGCTAGAAACACTTAAATGGATTAAGATGAACAAATCTAAGTCTAATATGAACAAATGTATCATTACTTCCTATTATATATGTTCTTCAGGGGAAGATACTCTAGAAAATACAGATTTTTGTAAGCATAAGTTATCTAAATTTAAGCAAATTATAGTTATTGATGAAACAAAGCTTCAATATTCCATCACTTCAGGAAGCAAATCAAAAACTACATCTGATTTATACAGAAAGACAGGAACTTAGCATCATTGAAGTATACAAATATTTTCATCGCATGCAAACAAAAAAATTGTCATTATCGATAATCTTGTCAATATAGGTGTGTTGGTTATCTTTTTGTCACTGTGACCAAAACATCTGACAAAAGCAACTTAGAGGAGGAAGTTTATTTGGGGTTCCCAGTTTCAAAATTCCCAGCCTATGGTCAGCTCACTACATTGCTCTGGGAGACAAGGATAAGGTAGAGGAAAGCTAACCAGCTCATGGTAGCCAGGAAGCAGAAAGCAGAAGGCAAGTAAAGGAGGTACTAGGGACAAAATATAAACTCTAAAATGTGCCCACTGACTATTTCTCCCAGTCACACCCTACCTGCCTATAGTTACCACTGTTAGTCCATTCAAATTATGAATCCATCAAATGGATTAATCAACTGTTTAGGTTACAGCTCTCATAATCATATCATTTCACCCTTGAACATTCCTGTGTTAACAGAGGAAAGCTTTGGGGGGGTACACCTTGTATCCAAACTATAACAGTAGGGTATTCTATTCTTTAGTATCTGGAAAGTTTAGTCTTTGTTATTTCCTCCCAGTCATCTTATGTATTTAAACAAGTGTTGAAGAAAATCTTATAAAAACTGCAGGCCCTAAATTTTACATGTGACCCACATGGTTTCATATGTAACCTTTTTAAATTATTCTTATTTCCTTTCATCACTGGATTCCACATAATGAGAACAAGATTTCATGTACCTGTAGATAGAGATTATACTGAGTGACTCAAGGATACACACCTGAAAGAAGATACCAGGAACATAAGCCAGAATTGAGCTCCTTCTCCTTAAGCAGGAAGTGAATCTTGGAATGAAAGGATAAAATCTCCCCAATCAAGGGAGATCCAACATGGCGGCGGGCACGGAGAGATCAAGTATCTGACCTCTTCAGCTGCGCGGGCATAGGGAGTCGTAAACCGTCTAAATGCTGTTTGCTCAGGATCACTAGGCAATGCTGAGCTGACGTGGATCTGGGGCAAACAGTCTGGGCCTCTCAGAACACACACCGAGCCCGGAATGGCTGAATTCAAGCTCCCGTTCGCCTGCTTCTCGCAGACAAACTGCTGTGACTCAGCATTAAACGATCCCACTGAAACAACTGGTGGGCCCTTCTGATCCTACAGAGGTTAATGCCAACTGAGCCTTCATAGGCAGTGGCCACAGGATTGAAACGGGATTTGGGAGAGACAGTCAGGACCCACCAGTTGCATTGGTCACCCGGCAAAGGGAATGAACTGTCTCCATTTGCATGGGACACCACCATGGCAGAGAACTGACGTCACCAGAATGCGGCAGAGGAGATAACTTCATTGAAACCAGCGGCGACAGGTGTGTAATCCCCTAGCCTTCCCTCTCCACACAGCGGGGAAACCTTAAGGGCCCCTCCCAGCTCTCCCGTGAGCGTGATAGCCAGACAGAGGGAATCAGGAGTGGCGCTACCACTCCCACCAGTGCTGACAACTGAGGTCAGATGGAATGGAACCTTAAAGAGGATACGAGACAGCACATTCAAGCAGCGAAAGAACACATTGAGAATGAATTACATAAACAGATAAAAGAAGAAGTTAAGCATCTTTATCAGGAGATAGAAATTATAAAAAATAATCAAACAATAATTCTAGAAATGAAGGAAACAATAAACCAAATTAAAAACTCAATTAAGAGTATCACTAACAGAGTGGAGCAAGTAGAAGCCAGAACGTCAGATAATGAAGACAAAATATATCATCTTGAAAAGAGTCTAGCCAACTCAGAAAGGCTGGTAAAAAATCACGAGAAAAACATCCAAGAGATATGGGATAACATAAAAAAAACAAACTTAAGAGTCATCAGGATAGAGGAAGGTATAGAGGTTCAAACCAAGGGAATGAGTAACCTGCTGAATGAAATAATTACAGAAAACTTTCCAGAAATAAAAAAGGAAACAGATATACAAATTGTAGATGCATACAGGACACCGAGCACACAAAACCACAGCAGACCAACGCCAAGACACATTGTTATGAAGATATCCAATATACAGAACAAAGAGAAAATATTAAAAGCTACAAGAGAAAGGAGGCAGATTATATTCAGGGGTAAACCAATAAGAATAACAACAGATTTTTCATCACAGATGCTGAAAGCGAGAAGATCCTGGAACAACGTATTTCAAACACTGAAAGACAATGGATGCCAACCAAGAATTCTGTATCCAGCAAAATTAAGCTTCAGGTACAACATCGAAATAAAAATCTTTCATGATAAACAAAAGCTAAAAGAATTTGCAGCCAGAAGACCAGCATTGCAAAGCGTCTTGAGCAAAACACTACACGAGGAAGAAATGAAAAACAATAACCAAAACCATCAGTGGGAAGTGCCTCAGTAAAGACAGAGAGCAGGGGGAAAGCTAATCATGGAGAAACAAACTAAATTAAAAAGAAAAAAAAGATAAATAATCAAACATGGCTGGAAGTACAAACCATATATCAATAGTAAATCTAAATGTTAATGGCTTAAACTCTCCAATAAAGCGACATAGGCTGGTAACATGGATTAAAAAAACAAATCCAACAATATGCTGCCTCCAGGAGACACATCTAATTGGAAAAGACATACACAGGCTGAAGGTGAAAGGTTGGGAACAAATATACCACGCACACGGTCCTTGTAAGCAAGCAGGGGTGGCCATCCTCATATCAAATAAAATCGACTTCAAGACTAAGTTAATCAAAAGGGATAAGGAAGGACATTATATACTGTTAAAAGGAACCATTCACCAACAAGACATAACAATTATCAATATTTATGCACCAAATAATGGTGCTGCGACGTTCATAAAACAAATTCTCCTCAAGTTCAAGAATCAAATAGACCACAACACAATAATTATGGGTGACTTCAACACACCTCTCTCACCATTGGACAGATCCTCCAAACAAAAGTTGAATAAAGAAACTATAGAACTCAATATCACAATCAATAACCTAGACTTAACTGACATATATAGAATATATCAACCATCATCAAGTGGATATACTTTTTTTCTCAGCAGCACATGGATCCTTCTCAAAAATAGACCATATATTATGCCATAGGGCAACCCTCAGTAAATATAAAGGGGTGGAGATAATACCATGCATTTTATCTGATCATAATGGAATGAAACTGGAAATCAATGATAAAAGAAGGAAGGGAAAATCCTACATCACATGGAAAATAAACAATATGTTACTGAATGATCAATGGGTTACAGAAGACATAAAGGAGGAAATCAAAAAATTCTTAGAGATAAATGAAAATACAGACACAACATATCGGAATCTATGGGACACAATGAAAGCAGTTTTAAGAGGGAAATTCATCGCCTGGAGGTCATTCCTCAAAAAAAGGAAAAACCAACAAATAAATGAGCTCATGCTTCATCTCAAAGCCCTAGAAAAGGAAGAGCAAAACAACAGCAAATGTAGCAGAAGGCAAGAAATAATTGAAATCAGAGCGGAAATCAACGAAATTGAAATAAAAGAAACTATTGAAAAAATTAACAAAACTAAAAGTTGGTTCTTCGAAAAAATAAATAAGATCGACAGACCCTTAGCCATGCTAACGAAGAGAAGAAGAGAGAGAACTCTAATTACTAACATACGGGATGAAAAAGGCAATATCACAACAGATGCTACAGAAATACAGAAGACAATTAGAAATTACTTTGAAAACCTATATTCCAATAAAATAGAAGATAGTGAAGACATCGATAAATTTCGTAAGTCATATGATTTGCCCAGACTGAGTCAGGAGGATGCACACAATTTGAACAGACCAATATCAATGGATGAAATTGAAGAAGCAATCAAAAGACTACCAACCAAGAAAAGCCCAGGACCAGATGGGTATACAGCGGAGTTTTACAAAACCTTTAAAGAAGAATTAATACCAATACTTTTCAAGTTATTTCAGGAAATAGAAAAAGAGGGAGCTCTTCCAAATTCATTCTATGAGGCCAACATCACCCTGATTCTGAAACCAGACAAAGACACCTCAAAGAAAGAAAACTACAGACCAATATCTCTGATGAACCTAGATGCAAAAATCCTCAATAAAATTCTGGCGAATTGGATACAAAGGCACATCAAAAAAATTGTGCACCATGATCAAGTAGGATTCATCCCTGGGATGCAAGGATGGTTCAATATACGGAAATCAATAAATGTTATTCACCACATCAATAGACTTAAAGATAAGAACCATATGATCATCTCGATAGACACAGAAAAAGCAATCGACAAAGTACAGCATCCCTTTATGTTCAAAACATTAGAAAAACTAGAGATAACAGGAACTTGACTCCTCTATTCTAGAGAAAAGAAAAATACCTCCAAACCACAGTTAATTTATCTTGAAGGCTTTCTATTTTGATGAAATTCAGTGTTGCTGTAATCATCTACCATTGTGTTTTTCGAACAATGTTCCATGGAGACACTAGGTTCAGTGGTGATGTCTCAGGGGACCTTCCTGAAAGTGGGATGAGGAGGATGAAGAGGAGGGGAAAGAAGAGGCAAGTGGCTGGGTTCCAGCTAGGCACTACCAAATGCAACCAGAACAATTCTCCTTCCTTTTTTTTTTTTTTTTTTTTGCCAGATTCTATTTTTCAAAATGTTTGTAAGAATTTTTTTAAAAGTTTGAAAGTCACCTAACTCAAAGATTTCTTTGGTCTTAATAAAGAGCTCCATACACTTAGGTAAACTCTCTTAAAATTCAAAATGGGAAGTGTAAATTTAGAGTTTCTAGTGAAATGGGCATATTAATGTGCTTATAGTTCAAAGTCAACAATAACCAAAGTCTTGCATTTTCTGGGCCAGTTTAACCCTGTCCATCTAACTCTGCTATCCAAAGGATACTCGCCATAGCAGAAAGAACATGCCAAGCTAATGACACCTGAGCAAGGACAGCAGCTTCCTTCAACTCGGGGCAAACAAGATATAAGTTTTAGATTTAAAATGTAATCATTTTCTTGCTGGGGTTGTGGCTCAGTGGTAGAGTGATTACCTAATATGTGTGAGGGACTAGGTTCGATTCTCAGCACGGCATAGAAATAAATGAATAAAATAAAGGTCCATCAACATCTTTAAAATTCTTTTTAAATGTAATCATTTCTTCAAGATCAAAAATATTCTTTCTTAAACTCCTGGATTCAAGTGATCCTCCTGCTTAATCCCCAGGTTAGCCAAGACGACAGATATGTGCCACCATGCCTGGCTTCAAAAGCATTCTTAAATTTTGCCATGAATGTGGCCACTGGGAAACAATACCCAATCTAAACACCAAAGGAAAAAACATCAAATTTCTCTTATATTGTCTCTCAAAGCGGAATATTCCTGATTTCTGAGTTTTAGAAAGTAATATTCATGCATCTAATACTTTTATAAGTATTTTTTGAAGGAGTTTGATGACATTACAAATTCCCAGTCATTGATACATGACTAGTCCAACGCTGTCCTCAATGCAACTTTCTCTCCCCCATTTTCTACCAACATTATTTCAAATCTTGGCTCTTTCTTCAGATCCTAACTAACTACTCTAGCCACATCTTCATACAGAATATGGAAACCCCTTTAACTTCTATCAGATTAACAAACTGCATCTGTTTGCAAGCTCCTGCCTTAGCTATGTTGAAGGAGCTGTCCTTCCCTCCAGCTATGGATAACCCCTCTTCCTGGTCTGCCTACACCAACCCCTTTTTCGTTCTTAAAAACCCCAACCTCCAATCTCTCCCCTTCATCCTCATTGTTCTTGTTAATATTTAAACATACTCAAGACTCTCTTATCCCAAAGACCTGTTCAGATTCTTCGCACCTATATTCACAGACAAAATTTCAAGAACTATCTCTTTTGCTAACTCCATTTCCTTACCTCTTATTTATTTCTCAACCCACTCCAATCTGGTTTCTGTGCCCAATATTCCACCACATCTTCCCTTACCAAAGTCACTGAAGCCTTTATCTTTGAACTATCCACAATATTTGACACTGCCTGCCAAACCATTATTCTTTTCCCCAGAAGAATTAAAATCATTTGTCACACAATCATCTGCACAGAAGCAGTCTAATTTATTCCTGCAGTCTTCATTACCAACTGTGAAACAATGGTTCCCAAATCCACCACAGATCTCTTCTCTGAGGTAAGACTCATCTACCCAGCGGCCAACTTACCCTTTACATTTAGAAGTCTCATTGGTGCCTTAAGTAAATCAAACTCTTTATAATTTATTAATATAATAATATTAATTATACAATAAGACAAAGTAATATCTATTTTCCTGAAAATAGGTCAATTAGCATTCTCTCATTATCACCATTAATAAAACTGTCCAATTCTAATTTAATAAAATATAGCAAATTTACATTAATTCAAAGAGTGCAAATTTTTTGACATAAAGTTACTTCCCCCAACTGTTTTTTCAAACTTTTCTTCCCATTAAGTCTCTTCAATAGCACATGCCCTAAATTATATAAAAGGAAATTTCTAAGTAAAATGAGAAATTCTTGGATTAGAAATCCAGTGGTGTCACAGAGTCAGTCTAATAGGTAATGATGTGATTGTTTCTTTCCTCTGAAACCAGATGAGATGATTTCCACAATATTGTAAAGATTATTTCGAGAGAAGAGATTCTCCTAGATAGATTCATAAGTTAAAAAAAAACAGGTTTCCATAAATCATGGTGTAATATATACCATACTAAGAATTTTACACTCTATTATTTCTTAAGTGTGATATTTCCTTCTTCCCTTCGTCCCCTTTTCTTCAATTTCTTTTGGCATATGTGTGTGTGTGTGTGTGTGTGTGTGTGTGTGTGTGTGTGTGTATGAAGTCTGAAAAATTCTCTTCATGAGTTCAATCTATTTGAATTATCAAGAAGCAAATCACCTTATTAACAACTTTAGCACAATGAATTTTATGAGTAATTCTGAAGATAACATTTTGATCACAGGAAAGAAACTATAAGCTTTTGGAGAAAACACAGCAATCACTTTGACTGAACCTCAATGTATTTATTTTATTTATTACATTCAAATGTCTTTACCCCACCTCTTCTTCCCATTGTCAATATCTGGAGGGAAAGATGGTCAATTTATTGATCTTTTCAATCTCATAATAATAATTGCCAAACTACAGAAAGGAAAGCATTACATGCCTCATAAATTTAAAAATTGTTAATATCTTTATAATGTCTTTAAATTATTTTTGCAAAAATGCTTTTTTTTTACCAAAAATGTACTTATATTCTTCTATGTACTTTGAGAAGATTCCTTCAAAGTAATATTAAAATACCAAATGTACCTTTTGCAACATGGTTGTCATTTGAAATATCAGTTCTTCATGTCCCTGTTCAGTTACTTACCTAAAAGAAAAAAAAAAGAAAGAGGAAATATTAAAAGTTTGAAGTCACTTCCATTTATCCTTAACAATAACAGCTTTTATATTTCATCTAAAAATAAGTTTGTAGTGTGCGCTAATCAAGTTCTTTTAAAAAATTGTCACCGTTATATTTTTTGGTTCAAGTGTAATACGACAAGCAACATTTAGCCAACATACCTTAGTTAACACTTCAATCATATTTATGCTTTCACATACATGTTCACATGGCCTATATTAAAATTTTATGGTTCAAACATTTAAAAATCAACAAAAGAATTTTTATAAAAACAAAAAATATTCATATTCCAATATATGAATTCTGCTTTTATTCATTCATGCTCCTCTTTAAATACTTAAGTATGGGTATGTGCTCATTTAAACCTGAGAGTAAGCCTAACATGAACATGAATAAACTCTTTTTTTTTGCTTGTATATATCTTTTTTTAATTTTTTGTTTTAATTAGTTATATATGTCAGTAGAATGCACTTATGTACTTTGATATATCATGCATAGATGGGATATAATTTCTCATTTTTCTGAGTATACATATTGTAGAATCACCTTGGTCATACAGTCACATACATACATACAGTAATAATGTCTGTTTCATTCTACTCTTTCTTATCCCCACATCCCCTGCCTTCCCCTCCTTTCACTTCCCTCTACCTAATCTAAGGTAATGCTATTCTTTTTTTTTTTTTTTGCATTTTTTGCATATATGTATTCTTAATACATATATACCACAACTTTTGTATCTGTATATAAAGTATGTTGACACCCAATTCAAGTCTTCATAAATGTACTTTGTATAATGATGTCCATCACATTCCACCATCCTTGCTAATTCCCTGCCCCCTCCCTTTCCCTTCCACCCCTCTTCCCTATCTAGAATTCATCTATTCCTCCCATTATCTCCCTCCCAACCCCACTATGAGTCAACCTCCTTATATCAGAGAAAACATTCAGTATTTTTTTTTGGGGGGGGGGAGATTGGCTGACTTCACTTAGCATTATCTTCTCCAGTGCCATCCATTTACCTGCAAATGGCATGATTTTGTTCTTTTTTTTAAAATTAGTTGTTCAAAACATTACAAAGCTCTTGACATATCATATTTCACACATTTGATTCAAGTGGGTTACCCCCAGCTGGTTTTGTTCTTTTTTAATGCTGAGTAAAATTCCATTGTGTATATAAGCGACATATTTTTTATCCATTCATCCACTGAAGGACATCTAGGTTGGCTCCACAGTTTAGTTATTGTGAATTGTGCTGCTATAAACATTGATGTGGCTATGTCCCTGTACTATGCTGTTTTTAGGTCCTTTGGGTATAGTCCAAGAAGAGGAATAGCTGTGTCAAATGGTGGTTCCATTCCCAGTTTTCCAAGGAATCTCTATACTGCTTTCCAAATTGGCTGCACCAATTTGCAGTCCCACCAGCAATGTATGAGTGTACCTTTTTCCCCACATTCTTTCCAACACTTATTGTTGTTTGTCTTCATAATAGCTGCCATTCTGACTGGGTGAGATGATATCTTCGAGTGGTTTTGATTTGCATTTCTCTGATTGCTAGAGATGATGAGCATTCTTTCATATATTTATTTATTTATTGTATATCATCTTCTGAGAAGTGTCTGTTCAAGTCCTTAGCCCATTTGTTTATTGGGTTATTTGTTTTGTGTGTGTGTTTAGATTTTTGAGTTATTTATATACCCTAGAGATTAGTGCTCTATCTGATGTATGAGGGGTAAAAATTTGCTCCCAGGATGTAGGCTCTCTGTTCATCTCATAGATTGTTTGTTTTGCTGAAAAGAAACTTTTTAGTTCAATTTCATCCCATTTATTGATTCTTGGTTTTAATTCTTGTGCTATAGGAGTCTTTTTAAGGAAGTTGGGGCCTAATCCCACATGGTGAAGACTAGGGCCTACTTTTTCTTCTATTAGAAGCAGAGTCTCTGGTTTAATTCTTAGGTCCTTGATCCATTTTGAGTTAAGTTTTGTGCTTGGTGAGAGATAGGGGTTTAATTTCATTTTGTTGCATATGGATTTCCAGTTTTCCCAGCACCATTTGTTGAAGATGCTATCTTTTCTCCAGTGCATGTTTTTAGCACCTTTGTCTAATATAAGATAATTGTAATTTTATGGGTTAGTCTCTGTGTCCATGAATACACTCTTAATAGTGTTCTATATTGCTATCTAGTGTTCATGCTTGTCATTTTAATGTCTTTAAATCTGTACATTGAGCAGCTGTTTCGTAATTTACTTAGCCATTGTCTAAAAAAATCATTTAGATTTTTTTAAATCTCTATAAAAATATTTTAAATATATATTTTTGTATGTCCCTTTTTCTTTTTTCAACTCCATTTATCGATATTCATTCATTTATTTTCTATGGCACTGGAGATTGAATCCAGGGCTGCTTTACCACTGAGCCACATTCCTAGCTCTTTTCATATTTTCTTTTGAGACAAGGTCTTGCTAAATTGCTGAGGGTCTCACTACATTGCTTAGGTTGGCCTCAAACTTGTGATCCTCCTACCTCAGTGTTCTGAGTAGCTGGGATTATATAGGTGTGTGCCACCATGCCAAGTACATAATCCTAATTTTTGATGATTTATGTGTTCCAATAATCTGGTAGGATGCATTCTTCCTCATTGCTTTTTGTTCCCCAAAAATAAATTTGTATTTCCCAATTGAAGCATAGTACCAATTCGTTCAGTTCAGTAATTTAAAATTCAACCAGACTTAATTAGTATTGCATTCACTCCATAAATAGACTTGAGAAGAAGTGCCATCCTGACACTTATTTGTCTTCCCATCCATCTCAATTTCAAATCTTTTTCCTCCTCCCCCTGAAATTCCAATTTTCTTTGTATAGTCCATATACGCCCTTTGCTAAGCTCATTATTAAGTATTTAACACTTTCTTCTTATAACTGACAACATAATCTTCTTATATTTTCTCCCTGGCACACATTAATAATACTAATCTCTTTACTTTTATTTTGAGTTTATTCTCTTTAGAAATATGATAAACTCTTTAATGCTTTTAACATTTCTCTGATTCCCTAACTTTAAAAACCATAGAAAATTCAAAAGTTCTTCCTGAGTACTCCCATTATGCAAGTTAATATAATTAGGCAGACAGACTATGATATGCAGAACCATCTGGAGTTGATGGCAGTGAGGAGATTAAGATGACTTACTGAGACACATTACAAAAGCAGGCTATGATTTTAGTGTACGCATCAATTCGGAAACTGTGCTGTTTGGCACATAATATTCAAATGTTTTCTATCTTTATTAGGAGTCTGTATTTATCAACCTAAATTCTTCTCCTGAACAGATTTTCAAAAGAAAACTTACTGCACATTTATATCCTTTCACTGCTCTCAGAAAACAATTTTAAGAGTCTTTGCTTTATAAGAGAAAAGGAAAAGAATGTGAATTGTGTTTTTACAGGAAGAATCTGGCTTTAGGGTCTAAGTGGCCTGACTTTAAAGCTTGGAACTGCCACTCGGTAACTTCAGGTATTACACAAATTGCCGAAGTCTAAAACTCAGTTCTCCCCATGAAATGAGGTTACTTTGGGTATTAGAGATAGTAAATAGTATAT
Source organism: Spermophilus citellus (assembly GCF_964194105.1). Lineage (NCBI taxonomy): Eukaryota > Metazoa > Chordata > Mammalia > Rodentia > Sciuridae > Spermophilus > Spermophilus citellus. The sequence goes on from NC_138189.1 coordinate 94,285,039, forward strand.
GCCTGGCAAACATTTCACACTCAAAAATTGGTAGGTATAATCACTTCTTGACATCAGGATAAGTCGAGACCTCATTCTAAGGTTTTTACATACAGTAACTCATTTAATCTCACAATAACCATGTGAGATATCATGCACATCTAGCTCCTGAGGAGTGGGTTCAAGGTCTGCTTTGAACAAGTTCAGAACACTAATCAATGCTGATCTGGATTCTAGCCATTGTCTCTCCAATGCTAAGTCAATATTCTCTCCATTACTGCATCTTGTCTCTCATCTTTATTCTTTTATCTCAGTAAGATCCAGCCTTTCAATAGTAGAATTTCTTTTTAACTTGAAAGGAGTAAAAAAAGAATCTCTTTAAATTACATCTAGTGTACAATGTCTGTAATCTTGAAACTGTCACTGAAAGCCATCTATCAACTATCTAACCTAAAATACCTTTTCAACATGAATTACCACTACTTCAAACTTCTTCCTCTCCCACAAAACACATTCTCTGCAACCAGACAAAACCTCTTGTTGTATACCTCTTTATGTACATGCAAACATCGAATCCCACCTTTGTATTCCTTAATTGATCACAACACAATTCATTTTTATAAATTTTAATAAAAGAAATACATGTATGTGCTGGCTGTTTTCTAGGCACCCCACATCCCTTCCTACCTGTGCACTCTCCTTCTCTGTCCTGCTCTTTTCCCATGAGGTTGACCTTTTTGCCCTGGGGATTCCATTGGGTCTGATCAGGGGTATGACCAAACAGGAGATTCCAAAACGGAATAGGAGAAAGATTAAGATATTTATTCCTCCTGCTCCCTCTTTGTTTTAACAGGGTTCTAGCAGTGGCTGCATCTCTATTAGATGGCCCCTCTCATGTAACACTGTTTCCTTGACTTTGGTGTTGACCTTACAAGTAGATCTAGCCCAGTGTGTCCAGCCTACCAGAAATGGAGGTTGCCCCATGGTACTGCACACCCTCTTATAGGTTCCCTTAATATGACTTATTTCTCTTAAAATTATGTCTTCATTAAAGTTTCTTCAAGAACTTAAGCTGAGTATTCCATTTATACCTTCTCATCAAAGAAAAACAACAGGGAATGTATAAAGAAAAAGATACTCCTTTAGAAGAATCAATTTTTAATAAGAAATTCCAGAATTTCTTTACATAGATACATACCGTTATTGTCTTAAGTTATACAATACTCTTTTGGAACTTTCTTTTATTTTCTCATGGACATTGACCATGCCAATACATACAAATACATCTCATCTTTTAAAATGTTTCCTTAGCATTAAAGAAAAGATGCACAAACCATAAACTATTTAGTCAAAGAAGATATCTTTCAGACTGTACAGTATCCAGTTAGTTTTAAATTATTTCCATTTTATTTTATATCACTAAGAATTATATTCATAATTCTTATAAGAATCTTGAGGGATGATATGTATTTACAGAGTCAGTCTAAATTCATACAAAAGATTTGACTGAAATTGCTAACCAAGAAGTGTTAAATTGTTAAAACACCTCACCTAATTTTCTAATGCAAAAATTAAGAAATGAGAGGTGTGTGTGGCTTCTCATGGCTTCTTTTTATAACTTCCGTTTAGTAAACATCTACAGTAAATGGGAAGCTATATTAGCCATCTTAAACATGATATGTATTTATTCTTCCCAACATGTTGCATGACAGAAATTAGTAAGTCTCCCTTACAGACAAGAAGACTAATCACCACAAAGGTTAGGTACTTGTTAGACATTGTAAGTGCCAGTCAGGGTCTATCCATCTCTGAAGGTTTTTTGTTGTTGTATTCATTATATTTTGCTTCCTTCCTTTCTAAAAATTTAGTTAATTACATAGTACTTGATGTCACGAAATTGGACAAATTTTTAATGCCAAAGTCTGGTTACATCATAGTAGATTCTGATAACTGCACATCATATTGTATCACAACATTTCACATTTTTATGAGATGTGGTTTAGCCTATGGTATCATTGAGCCACTAAAGTATTATGTTTCCATCCTATTTTTTCTTACTCTTGAGCAATATTAAACTTTACCAATCATTCACTGATATTTAAGCCCATGAATAGTTATGTAAACATGATGGACTCAAATTCTAAAGGGTTAAAATTTCTTCAATGTCTTAAGAGTCTCTATACCAGTGTCCCTGGATCAATTTCAGCAGAATCACCCTAGGGTGCTTTTTTAAAAATCAGTCTTAAGTTCTACACAGTGTAATCTCTGAGTCGTTATGCTTTTTTATAAACTCTCCAGGGTGATCCCTCTGTAGATAAAGTATAAGGGAAAAAAAAGTAAGAATCAATACCTTATTTCAGTGGTCCCTGGAAACTTTTTAGAGCAAATTCTTGCCCACTGCTCACCCTCTATTTTCTGTATTAGAAGCTCTGGGACTGGGGCCCAAGGTTGTGTCTTAACAAGCCTTCCAGGTAATTCTGATGCAGGCAAGTTTGAGGACCATTGCATTACATGAAGCCATGTCCTAGTCTTTTGTTCTCTTTGCATGTTCTCACTTATGTACTATCTAGAACCAGGGTGAGGTCAAGAAAGTATTGCTTTAGGCTGAGAGTGCAGTTCTGTGATTGAGTACTTGCCTAGCGTACTGTGGGTTCAATCCCCAGCACCCCAAAAGAAAGGAAGAAAGGAAGGAGGGAGGGAAAGAGGGAAGAAAAGAGAGAAGCAAACAGGCAACAATAACAGAAAGAGAAGAAAAGACAAGAAAGACAGGAAGTCAGGAAGGAAGGAAGCAGAGGGGAGGGAGGGAGGGAGACAGGCAAGAAAGAGAGAGAGCTGGGTGTGGTGGCGCACACCTATAATCCCAGAGGCTTGGGAGGCTGAGGTAGTAGGATCACCAGTTCAAAGCCAGCCTCAGCAATTTAGCAAGGTGTTTTCTCTAAATAAACAATAAAAAAGGCTGAGGATGTGGGCGTGTGGCTGGGTGGTTAAGCACCCCTGTGTTCCATGCCCAGTACCAAAAAGAAAGGAAAAAGAAAGAGGGGGATGGGGAAGGAAAGAAAGGAAAAGAAAGACAACAAGAACAGAAGGATGGAGAGAAAAAGAAGAAAAAATAAATAAAGTGTTATTCTTCAGTTTTTAGGAAGACTCTTTGAACCTCCAGGAATTGCCCTCTAGCATAAAACCACGTTCAATGCCCACCATTTCTTTTTCTGGCCCTTAAGTTATTTGGTCCATTTATGTCTAAATTAAAAGATAACAGTTTCTGGGGCTAGGGTTGTGGCTCAGTGGTAGAGCGCTTGCCCAACATGTGTGAGGCATTGGGTTCAATTCTTAGCACCACATATAAACAAATAAATAAATAAAGGTCCACCAATAACTAATAAAAATTGTAAAAAAAGATGACAGTTTGAACAGGTATATGTCCACATTCACATAAACTTACTAAAAGATACCAAAATTATAAACAGGCATTCAAAATCTTAAATTGCAACTGCTATTTTAAATTCCCTGGAATAGTATATATGAGCATGGATTTCAGATGGCTAGCAAAATACTTTTTTGGAAAAAATCTTCCCATAGTTCACTTCAGATGTGGTGAACAACACTCTCTATGCCTTAGAAACCAACTGAGCAAGTTCATTAAAACATTCATAAGAAGTTTCCATGGTAGGGGGGACCATCAAATGAAAGGAGAACATAGCCTCCAGGTGTCGAAAGAATAAAACAAGTTCACAAAACCCTTGCCCAATTAAAGCCCTAGCCATATAGGTAATAACAACACAGAATATTAATTGTGGACCAACTTGTTTTTCAGCCTTCCAATCAGTGAATTCACCAACAGGGACCTGATTCAACATCTCACACAATAATACAGGACACAACAGCAAAATCAACACTGTACACTCCATGCTGAGCAGAGTGTTCCATCTGACATTTAGAACTGGTTGCACTCAACTACTTTTAATTTTAGTTCCAATGTCAAGAGATTTGCCAAAGACACAGAGCTACTGCTCAAAGTCCTTGCTTCCAGCTCCCGTTGGGCTGTTCTGTAAAGCCTTTGAATAGTCTGAGCTCTACTGACAGAACACACATTATTCCCTTTTGCAACTGAAAACAAGTTCCTGGGCCTTTGCATACATGTTTATTCTTCTCCAAGAGAACTGAGAGAATTTAAGTGCTCTCCTCTTCACTGTGTGTCTATAACTCACTCTCTCTCTCTCTTTCTCTCCCTCTCCCTCTTAATGATGTGGTCTGCACTTAGCTCTGTTTAAAATGCTCTTTCTTTGCCTCCTTCAGATTCACCATTCAATTTGGTTCTCCTGATCTCCGACTGTGAATAGTTTTCCATGGTAAAGTCCTTCACATCTCTTGAATTTTATTCTTTCACGGCAGAGATTTTGCTTTGAGGTTGGCAAAGAAACAGCACTGGAAAACATTTGCAACAAATAAAATATTCACCAAATACTTTCAGCATCAGTTTTCTCAACATTTCTTTCTTCCCTAAACTTAATTAAAAAAAAAAAAAACTCCCCATGAAGATGAAGATTTAATTTCAAACTTGTATTTTTCCCTCCTAATTTTAAAAACTTTTTAAGTAGTAATAATAGGTGCAGTTGCTTTCCCTCATATTCTAGACATTTTCTAGAATGTATGTTTCCATTCATAACTTACAGTTGTCCAGTCACAACTACTAAAATACCATATCTGCACAAGTAGACGAATGTTTAGATGAGCCTCAATTACTCCTGACAAAAAAAAGTATACAGTATTAGCAGTGTATAAGGCATTATTTGTGACTCAATCCAGTTCAAAATGACATGATTAAATAAAAAATATAATTAATAATAATAAATATCTATAACTTATGTGTATTCTTAAATACCAAAAATTAAAGTGAATCTACCTACATTATCTTAATTATTTTTCAAAATTACAACACAGAACCACCCTATTATTTTCATTTTATAGACAAGAAAAGTGAGACTCTGAGAAGTAAAAGAACTTGTCCAAGATCATATTGCTAATAAATGGCAGAAACAAAAATCAAATCCAGGGTTCTCTGCTTTATAAAGCTTAAATTTTAGCCACAGTTTGGTTTTACAAATCATGATAATATAGACTAAGTGTCATGTTGGTGGATCAGGCAGCAAAGGGCTTCATGGTAGATGACCTTGACAGAAGCAATGAAACCTAAGACCCAAGGAAAATGTAATGGGCTGATGTTGGTGTAAGCAAAGTACAAAGTAGGGCTTCTCAAGGCAAGTTCAAGAGACAAGGAAAAGACCAGTCTACAGAGTACAGATAACAGAAAGATATTACTGAAAAAAAAAATAGGTTGGTGGTAGATTTTATAAGTCTTAAATGTTAAACTATGCAGTTAGACCATTACTTGTAGAAAATAGCAAGGCATAGATCAGATTCCTGAGTAAAGAAATTATATGAATGAGGGGAGGTTTTTCTGGCTTGTTTTGCAGTGCTAGACAAGCACTCTACCACTGAGTTATGTCCCCAGCTCAAAGGATGTTTTTCAGGAAATTCATCTAACCAGTGAATAGGGCAGGCTGAACAGGAAGAAGAAACAGATAGCTATAATGGCAATAATAGTCTAATAATGACCTAACAAGCTGAACACCCCAAGGCTTAAGAAGTAGATCCTCAGGTTGGGGAAACAGCTCAGTTGGTAGAGTGCTTGCCAGCCCTGGGTTCAATCCCCAGCACCACCAAAAAAGAAGAAGAAGAAGAAGAAAGAAGAAGAAGAAGAAGGAGGAGGAGGAGGAGGAGGAGGGAGGAGGAGGAAGAAGAAGAGTAGGAGGAAGGAGGAGGAAGGAAGAGGGAGGAGGAGGGAGGAGGAGGAGGAGGAGGAGGAGGAGGAGGAGGAGGAGAAGCAGAAGGAGAAGGAGAAGGAGAAGGAGAAGGAGAAGAAGAAGATCATCCTCGGGCTGGGGTTGTGGCTGAGTGGTAGGGCGCTCGCCTGGCATGCTTGGGGCAATGGGTTTGATCCTCAGCACCACATAAAATAAAATAAAAATATTGTGTCCACCTATAATTAAAAAATAAATATTAAAAAAAGAAGTAGATCCTCACCCCTAAATGTTAAACCTGCATCAATTAAACATACTAGGCTTATTGGCAAACATCCTTTTTCTCTCCCCAAGTCAGGGTTAAGGTTTTTATTTGGAACTTCAGCCACTAGCATGTAAGTTGCATGAAGTGGGGATTGTTTCAACTGTTGAATTTCTTATGCCCAACATGAAGGAGGCACTCAATAAATATTTGTTGAATAGATGAGTCAAAACCATCATGTAAAAGTTAATTCTAGGCTTCTAAATGTCTGGGTAAACGATGGGAAGAAAGAAGTAGAAATGTATTCTTTATGCAGACTACTGCTTTGACATAAATCATACTCCTATTTGTGAAGATTAAACAATGCCTCATCATAACCAAAGGCAATGTGTAGGCCAGATTAGCATATTGATTTGAAACAAACCAACTGTTAAAAAAAATAGGCTTAAAGCTAATATCCATATTAATTATCTTAAAACAATTAAAGAAATATGGATATTAGATACTTGCTATTAAACTATATTAAAGAAAACAGACATAGTGGCACATGCCTGTAATCCCAGCTACATGGGAGACTGAGGCAAGAGGATTGCAAGTCCAAGGCCAACCTGTCTCAAAATAAAATAGAAAAAGGGCTGGGGATGTATCTAAGTGGTAAAGCACCCTGGGTTCAATCCCCAATAAAGCAAGTATATGTGTATGCCCAAATACACACACACACACACACACACACACATACACACACACACAACAAAAGAAGCATAATAATGGCATTGTGGGTATGCTTTTTAAAAATGGCTTTCCTAGTTAGATGTAATGAAACATTTAGAGGTGATATGATATGATATATCTTATGTCCACTTTAAAATATCATAGCAAAATAAAACAAAAAACTATGGGATGGCAAACTGAAGAAGCAAAATTATTAAAATGAGCTGGGCACAGTGGTGCACATCTGTATTCTCAGCTAATCAGGAAGCCGAGCTAGGAGGTTTGCTTTAGCCTAGGAGCTCAAGACAAGCCTGGGCAACTCGATGAGACTCCATCTTAATTCATTAATTGATTAGAATTAAATAAATAAAACAAAGTCAGCAAAATGATGATTTTTTATGTTGGATTTTTTTTCTTTTTTTAAATTTTTTATTAGAGAATGATGATGATTTTTGAGGCTGAGTGGATCCATGGGGATTTCTTATGTTATTTTCCTTATTTAAATCCATCTTTTAAAATTTCCATAAAACATTTTTTAACAGTCTCATGACATTTCACCAGTAAGACAGACAAAGACACAAATTTTAGTCTATGCATGGTGATGTGTGCACAAACATGGCTATACTCATTCATTTATTCAGCTCATGTTTTTTGAGTCTACAATGTGAAGGGGTTTATTCAAAGGTCAATGAGACATGTGCCCTGACAGATCTCATACTTACATAGCGGAAGCAGGATAGAAAACTAATGAGAGCAATCCAGAATCATGGTGGTTACAGATACATACAGACTACAGTGAGGACATGATTAAATTTACTATCTTGAAACCTCATTCTGACTGCAAAATTTTTAAAGGGTTGAAGGCATGCAGAGGAAATGCAGACAGTGACCAAGTAGTACTAACATTAAAAGATGTAATGTATACAAGGAACCTATAGAAGCAATATACCTACTGTCATGTATAACTAATTAGAACAAATTAAAAAAGAAGCAATATAAGTCTCATGCTACTTATAATTTACTTCTAATGTTAATAAAAATTGCTAACTCTATCAGAGACCTACTTTGTATTCAGTTTTAGAAAGAAAAGCATGTTCTTTATTCTGTTGTCTATGCTAATGGATTAAAAACACATAGTCTTTTGATATATAGAGCCAGAGGGGAAACACAGGAAATTGTATAAGCATGCTTATCTTAGTAATAATGTAAATATTGGTTAACAAAACGTGGGGAAATTTTATAAAGTACATAAAGAAATAATTTGAAAATCGTTTTGAATGTAACCAAGAAAATATATAAATACACACTAATTTATGCAATGGGTTTAATTTAAAGGGAACTCCTTTGTTCTAAACTCAAATTTGTGGTATTTGGAATCCAAATGCTATAGCATGTATCTAATTACTAAGGTCACATCTGCATTCTGTTAAGGAACTCACTTTCCTAACTTTCACTAATACAAAATATGAGGTAAGATATGCAAGTAACAGCACATTTGAAATAAAATTGGTAATATTTCTTTCACTTATTTTCAAACAAAAGTAATAATATACCCATAGAAAAGGCTTCCCAATTTAATTAAACTAGGTAGAGTCAAGCTACAATGAATCGGACAAGAGTTAGGAAAGATCTTTTCCCTCTCTAAGCAAAGTGTCCAAAATGGCTGAAAATGCCCTTGTGGTCTCTTCTTTAAATGTCTAAGGACAGAATGAAATATCTGAGCTGACAGGGATGGGTTGGTGTCTGCAGAGCAGCGACTCCTCCCCGGAGCTGACACATCCCAGAGGAAAAAATGTCACCATTTGACTTCTTCCCCTTTTATCTCCTGGTGTGTCAACTATATACACAAAAATGTACCTGCTTTGGAGAGTGCTTTGAGCCAAGTCATGAGCTTAGAAAGTTAAATCTATATTCTCCAGAGAAGAGAAAAAAAAGAATTGGATTTTTCATTGGGTTTTGTTATTCAAGACAATTTTCTCATGTTAATTTCCAAACTAATTTCCAAATGTGGAATCTAGAATTTTTATTTGAAAGAATAGTTGGTTTAAAATTGGTCAGATTTTGAAAATCTATAATTTTTATTTGGAAGAATAGTTGGTTTAAAATTGGTCAGCTGTGGGCCAGGGTTGTGGCTCAGTGGTAGAGCGCTTGCCTAGCATGTGTGAGGCACTGGGTTTGATCCCTGGCATCACATTAAAAAATAAATAAATAAAATAAAATAAAGGTATTGCATCCATCTACAACACATATATATTTTTTTTCAAAAAAATGGTGAACTTCAGAGGAGAAATTTTACAAACACGATTTCAGTCAAGTGTCTAAGGTTTACATAGACCTTAGTGATAAGTTATGTTAATTGTGTTGCACTTTTCCCGAGACATCCAAGTTCTCTATTCTGCAAACATAATAACTGTTGAAGTATTATTTCAAGGTTACCATTGGTGATTTATTGTTTCAATTTAAGTTTTTATAGATGTCCCACATCTAGAACAATGGGACAAAATGGGCTAATGTAGTGTAATGGAAATGGCACTTCATTCTGTAATCATCTTTCTAAAAGCATATAATCCAGTCTAATTATAAAAAAAAAAAACTTTCAGTAGAGGAATGTCCTACAATATACCTAACCAGTACTCCTCAAAACTATCAAAGTCACAAAAACCAAGGAAAGCCTGAAAAGTTATCATGGTCCCAAAGAAACCAACATGAGAAGAAAACTGGGCCTGATAGTCTACACATATGATCCCAGTCACTCAGGAGGCTGAGGTAGGTGGATTGTGGGCTAGAGGCCAGCCTGAGCAGCATAGCAAGACCCCATCAAAAAAAAAAAAAAAAAAAAAAAAGTATGACTATGTATAATGTTGACGTCCTAGACCAAAAAGGAGAAATTAGGTTAAAAACTAAGAAAATGTCAACAAATTGTAGACTTTAGTTAATTACAATACAACTTAAATTTCACCAATAATGAATCATTAATTAGAGCAAAAGTATCATACTGATTTAAGATGTTAACAGGAGAAGAAACTGAGGGGAGGGGTAATATCAGGACCCTCTATACTAAGGTCTCAACTTTTCTGCAAACATAAAACCCTTGCTGGGCGTGGTAGTGCACACCAGTAATACCAGCAATTGGGAGGCTAAGGCAGGAAGATCTCAAGTTCAAACCCAACCTCAGCAACTTGGCGAGGTGCTAAGCAACTCATCAAGACCCTGTCTCTAATAAAATATAAAAAAGGGCTGGGGATGTGGCTGGGTGGTTAAGCACCCCTGGTTTCAATCCCTGGTAGCAAAAAAAAAAAAAAAAAAATCACCATAAAACTCTTTTACAAAATAGTCTATTAATAAAAGAAAAAATATTTGGCTTCTCCCTTAACAAAACAAGTCAAAATAATTCCTCATCCTTTTTTACTTATATTTTGATTTATGTTATAAATTAATGTCATGATTAGATATTAAATCCCTATTCTTTTGAAATACCTGAGAGGAATATACATATTTTCTCCATTACCCCAGAATAGATTTTCTAGCCTCAAAAAGAAAATATAAGAAGAAATTAGGTCTTATATATTATTCTTGGAAATGATGGAAATAAAAAGTTCTTCCAAAGACATGAGTTCTGACACCTTCTGGAGAGGCATTCTGCTCTCCTTGCTGAAAGTGTGAGCAATGGGAATTGCAATGTATTGCTAGGAGAGATCCCAAACAGATGTTCAACCCACTGACCAAGAAGATGCACAGTATGGAGAGAGGCGTATCCATCTGGCCTCCCCTCAAGAAAACTTAACATCATCAGTTCATGGAAATTATTAGGACTAAAAAAAAATCCTTAAGGGATCATCTGCTCTAATCCCTTCATTTTCATAAGTGAGGAGTGCTTAATGGCTAACTCATTTCTGGCAAACAATTCTCTTACCAGTTTTATGAAATGTGAAAAATAAAAAAGGCTCATTCGAAGATGTTAAAATCTTAAGAAGGATATAACCATGGATGCAAAACTTTTTTGCTTGAGACAGGTGACCTTTTCTGTTTTAACTCCTATTACAGAAAAGGGGGGTGGGGACTGAAGGGAAAAAAAAGGTAACAAGGATAAAGACCCAGTGCTTCTAGCACTGCACAAAGAGAAAACAGGTAGACAGGGATGATGAGAATGGTGGTCATGGGCAAAGCCCAGAAGAGGGGAATGACTTCTGGCATTGGAGAACCGGCAGATATAGTCATTCAGGTTTTTGGAGACAGACACAGTTTTGTTTTTTGTCTGAATACGAATTTAAAGATCTGGCCATCTCCTCAGTGACAGTTCTTAGACAATTCAGGGAGACAAGTCTTCAGCCTCAGCTACAAGAGAAATAAGGCTGGATCACCAGCTGGAAAACAAACAGTGGAGATGGGATTGTGTGTTGAACCAGGGAAACTGAAAAGAGAATTCATGATTGAGGAATGATATTCACCTACAGTGCAAATTTAATTTGCATATCTGTAGGTAGTTAATAAGTTGAGCAACCTCACACTGGAGTTCATTGTTGTGTTCTGTGAAGAGTTTGACTACAGGGTTGTGCTTGGAGCAAGTGAGTAGCCATAACTGTGGTTCCAAGTTGGAATAAAAGAATAGGCCCTTAAAGTCTCAGGGTGATGACAGCAGAAATGACAACTGAAAAGCAGGCAGTGTGAGACAAGTATCCATAGGGTGTAACTAAATCAGTCCCATAGAAGCCGTTTGTGCTCTCAAAACCCTTTTCTCAGCATCTGAGATGTCTTAATAAGGAGATCTTTCTCTACTTTGAGAAAAGTGATACCCACTCCCAGACTTTTATTTATCATTATGCAAGAGAGATCTCGATAAACTGAGATTTTTTTTAAGGTTTTGAGGGCTTTTTGCACTACTGGAGATTGAACCCAGGGGGCATTTCATCACTGAGCTACATTCCTAATCCTTTTAATTTATTTATTATTATTTAACTTTATTTTTATTTTTGAGATAGCATCTCTCTAGGCTGCTGAGACTGGCCTGACACTTTCAGTGCTCCTGACTCAGTCTCCAGAGGTGCTGGGATTACAAGCATGGGCCACTGTGCCCAGCTATGCTACATTCGTTAATCCTTTTTTTCTCCCCTCTACATTTTGATCTGGTGAAAATGGTTTGTCCTTTTTCTAGTGCACATATTTTCCCCTCTTGGGATTGTCGCTTGCTTGCTTAAGCAAAGCAAAGGACTTGACAACAGACTCAATGTAGGAGAAATTCATGTCTGCACTTGAGAATATACCCCTAGTGAATAAAGGACTTGGCTTTAAACAGAACCTACAATCCATAGTCTACATCACAAATGGCAAAAAAGCTTTTGAAATTACATTGCAGCAACTTCCTCCCGTAGCTGGAAAACAACACATAAACAACTAAGCTCTCTAAATAACCAGTAGACATAAATTAAGTCAGAGCTTTGCTCCAAGTCCAGCATCCTGCTGACCCTTCCAAGAATCCTAAACTGAGTTGCTTTTTCTGTCAGAGACTTTGGGCATAGTGGCCTGGAACTGAAACAGTAGGGTGACAGCAGATGAAAGAATGAGAACAAATGCTTCCATTGTGTGACTTGTTGAGACAAAATGAGTTTGACTCACAAATCCAACACAATTAAGGGGCAATGCAGAGGTCACGATGTGCCAGCATTGAATCACAGACAGTTTGAATGCTTTCATTTTGATATATATTCTCAGAGTGGAAAAGTTTTCTAAAATTATTGTTAACTACAAAAAAAAGTGTTTTTAAGCTGCTTTTGTTCATATTTTGATACTGGAATTTATAAATATTTAGGAAAACAAATTGTAGTTTGGGGACAGATTTTGTGAGGCATTAGGCAGAATTTCAAAGTAACTATCTCTGGGATGAAGTTGTTTATGCATTAAAAATGTTCCTTTGGGTTCTTGGGGGTGATTGTATCCTCTGAAAAAAACACAGAAGTGCCAGCATCTGTGAGCTCTGGTGTTATATGAGCCTCATAGCAAAACTGTGACCTCAGTGAAGCGTTGAAAATAATCTCTTTAATTCCACCTAAAAAGAGACAATGATCATTTTCTGCCATTCTCTGGAGAAAGTGGTGGCATTTGGCACCTAAAAGATTGTAGAAATGGTGGAGAAAATAATAATGGTTGTCACTAATGAATACAATTCCTCTTGAAAATCCTGCTTTGAAGGATAACTTTTTGCTTTTAAATTGAACACAGGCTTCTCTAGGCAAGTCTATGATAGGGATAATTACAAGGCTTTATGGGAAGTATATCAAGTTCTCTCTAAGTACTGCACTGATGCCAGCCACGAAGGTATTAGTCTAATATGCCTGTTTTTGGCGCCATCTACGTGGGAGCAACAGTGCTAAGTGGTTCAATGCTTATAAAAATGAAAATTTCCACTATAAAATACATTTAAAACTATTAAGGATAACAAAAATACCCTTAGGCCATTTGCCAGCTCATGGATGCTTCATTTCTAAGTATCTCCACTGGGAGAGGCTTTACAAACTACTGCATGATATACACCAGCATCCTGATACGACCAATGATAGATGTTCCCAAACCCTGCCATGCATTTAGAGAATTACTGGAAATTTGATCATTTGTTAGTCATAGCCAAAGACTGGGGGGTGGGGGGAAGGAACACTGTATATCAACTTGATGTTCAGATCCTGCAGCTTCATTATATTCATAGGCTCTGAATATAATTCATTATATTCATGAATATTTCACTTCAGCATATTTCACTGATGTGACTCAAGAAAACACAGCTAAAATATGAGTATATAAACTCCCCTCTTATTTCCATTCCTATGAAATGAAGCTAGATAGCCAGAGATGGTGGAAAAATTAAGACAATGAGTTCTAGGAATGACTTCATTCAAGGGAAAATCATGCCTCCCATAACAAACGACATGAATCCATGAACCTTTGAGTATTTATATTATACTGTGTTTTCTACAACCAACCCTTAGGAAATTTTATGATATAGCACATCTTCAAGAATTTTTCAGTTCCTCATAATGATGTTTGACCAGATCTACACCTTTTCCATTACAGTCAATTTTATATAGTACAAGGCCATAGATCAACTCATTTATAAAGTAATTTCCCTATACATGTATATGTATGCACATATACAGATATGTACATTTTCATATTTTTGTTTTTGGTGATATATAAATACATATTTTTATAGTTGGCGATCTATATCAATAATTTTAGTCTCGAGAAAAAAAGACTAAGACATACCTTTCACCTACATGAACGTGTGGAGTCCTCCTCCCTGACTAAACTGAATTTTTCAGACATATCTGGTCCTGTGTTCACTTCTACACCACTAGGACATGTCTGGCAGATAGTAAGTGCTCAAGAAATAAAAGAAATTGGTATAAAAAAGGATATGCTCATATTCTCATAAGGAGTCAACAACAGCATTTGAAATAAGACATCTTAAAGTAGCCTAGAGAAGAGATATCAACATGTGTGGTAGAAAAGACACAAGGCTGGGGTCAGTGGACCTGTGTTGGCAACCTGTCATTGCCATTTCCTGTCTACGTGACATTGGGTAAGGAATTCAACCTCTTTGGAGATTTCCTCCATCTCTAGAAAGAGAACTTTGTAAGAATAGAGAATTTGTAATACAAAATATTCACAGAATAGGGTTTGGTAAATGGCAATTATTATGAGAATATTTCCTGAGGTTCTCATAGCAAGTTAAGATTTAAGATCATTCACATTCATGATAATAATAAAAAACATTTCACAAGTGTAGGTATAATATGCTTTTCTTAGCACCTTATAAACTTTATCATATTAATCCAATCAATCACCATATAAAGTTGTATTATCTCCCTTACACATGAGAAAAGTGAAGATAACATTCCCAGGACTGTTCACAAGGTTAGAGTTAGAATGTCAGAATGGGCTCCTTAAGGGAACTTTACAATAGTTAAATAAATAAATAAAATTACCTACAGTTGAAATAACTATTTTCTAGATATAGTATCTGTTTTAATAAAGAACTTATAAAAATATAATAATAAAATTTTTAAACAGTAAGTGCATGAAGATCTACCCTCCTCCCATCCTAAAGGACACTTAAGCAGCAACTAGAGTAGCAAAATATGTGGAGACAAATGGGTTTTGCAAAAATCACTATCATTCATAAAAGTAAACCTCTGTATTCTATGACCTTAGGACTCAAAAAGAATAAATTAATAGAAGAGTAAAAAGGACAATTATGCTTTTAAGTTTAACCCCAGTACCCTCTGAGCACACACATCAGTTACAGCCTCGATTCTGAATCTTTGCAGCTCTGATTGTGAACATGGAACATTACTATTTCCTAGTAGCAGCACACTCAAGGTCCAGGGTTGGTAACCAGGACAAGGTCAGCATTCAGAGCAAGCCTATATCTTTGTAAAGCAGTTTATATTCATAAGGAGCTTTCAAACCCTTGATTTCAAAATTCTGAGTCAGGTCATTATTATAATCCTTAATAGTTATAAAAGCTACCATTTATTGAGCAGGACATTATATACATGTAAATATACCTGTATACACACATACTTCATTCTAATATTTTCAACAACTCTATAAAGTAAATTATCATTCCTAATTTAACAAGGAAGCAGCTCAGCTACTTATCCAAGGGACTCACCCCAGATTAATAAAGGTAGTCTAACATCAACCATCAGAATTTCCTCCCCTATCAAAGCTATTTCCCTTTTATAGCATAAAATGCCAATAAAATCTTTGTGCAAAAAAAACATTTTGTCTAATGGCCTCTTCCATTTTCACTCCTTCCTTACACCTGGAATATAGGAAAAAACTTCACTGGTCCATAGCTGTCTAGAGTTTTCACACCACATTGGAGCCTGCCTTACATAAGTTCCATGTGCTGAATTTTATTCTACCCAAATACCCATCCACCAACTGCCATTATCAAAGTTTTTCTAATTAACTGGGCATGGTGGCACATGCCTGTAATCCCGGGGATTTAGGAGGTTAAGGCATTGCAAGTTTCAGGAACAACTGGGTAAATCAAGGAGAACCCATCAAGAAAGAAGGAAGGAAATAAGGAAGGGAGGGAAAGAGGGAGAGAGGAAGGAAGGAAGGAAGGAAGGAAGGAAGGAAGGAAGGAAGGAAGGAAGGAAGGAAGGAAGGGAGGGAGGGAGGGAGGGAGGGAGGGAAGAAGGAAGGACTGAGGGTATATCTCAGTAGTAGACTGTCCCAGGGTTCAATCCCCAGTACCACAAATTTTTTTTTTTAAATATTTCCTTAATCAACCTCTATTCTTAGGTTTCCTGGAAATACAAATTATTCAATTATCCTTATGTCAATTGATGATAGCACATTTTATTCCTCTGGGATAGCTTATTCATTGATTCATTTAATAAATGTGTATTGAGAACGTAATATATAATTCCCTGAGAAAAATAATACTTTAATTCTAAGGAATTCTAATTGTAGAAAGGAAGCTGTATTTATCTTTAGACAATTCTTTGAATGACACTCAAAACCCAACAGAAGTCATTCTTTCTTTTTTTTTCCAGAAGTCACTTTTTCTCTGTATAATGATAGATAATATTCATCAAGCATTTTGTCTTTTCAAATGGCATACATGTGGTACCTCATCTAAAATCCACAATAATGCTACAAGGTAGCTACTAATAATATTCCTCCTTTATGTCTGAGGAAACTGAGGCACAGTGCTGAGGCATTTTAACAAAATTTATATGACTACAAACGAGTAGAATCAGGGTTTGAACTTAGGTCGGTCTTCATAGCTGCTACTCCTAACTACAAAACTCTACCGTCTCTAGCTTTTAAAATAATAATTAATGCCTACATACATCCTAATTTGCATGGGATAATTCTGGTATAAGTCTGATTTCCCAACATAATTAATAGCAATCCCTTTCACACTCAAGAACATTCTACTTTGAAGAATAAACTATTCAGCATACAACAGTGATGCAGTCACATCAATGTTTATAACAGTTTAATTCACAATAGCTAAACTACAGAACCAACCTAGGTACCCTTCAACAGATGAATGGATAAAGAAACTGTGGTATATATACACAATGGAATATTACTCAGCCTTAAAGAAGAATGAAATTATGGCATTTGCCAGTAACTAGATGGAACTAGAGAATATTATGCTAAGCAAAATAAGCCAATCCCAAAGAACCAAAGGCTGAATGTTTTCTCCGACATGCGGATGCTAATTCACTATAAGGGTAGAGGGGAGAATAGAGGTATTTTGGACTAGACAGAGGGGAACGAAAGGAGGGGAGGGGGCATGGGGGGAAGGAATGATAGTAGAATGAATCAGACATTATTATTCTGTGTGCATTTATGATTATATGACCTGTGTAACTCTACATCATGTACAACCAGACGAATGAGAAGTTATACTCCATTTATGTATGATGTGTCAAAATGCATTCTATTGTCATGTATAGCTAATTATAACAAATAAAAAATATACTAAAAATAATAAGAAATTATATTATCACTCTTCCTCCTATAAAAGAGTAACTGCTAACTGGACATGGCTGGAACAGAAAACAGCACAAGATGATTAATTTTGTAGATTTATTGTAACCAGGTAAACTAATTCTACAATGTATTTACTTGGGACAAAAGGAGTATAGGAAAGAAGGAAAAACAAAAGACCAGGAGTAAATACACATTGATCCAAGATCAGAAGCTGCTCCTGGTTATTTCATGTGACATGAGGCAAGTCACATAACCTGAATCTCAATTAACCTTATGTATTAAATAGAGTTAAAGATGCCAAATCCCAGAGTTGTGGTGTAAAACAAATGAGATTACATGGGAAAGTATCTGAAACTAACTGCACCAGGGAAATGATTAAATTCTCAAAAAGAGATGTTTAGGGTTTTTATTTTTTGGAACACAATTTCTCTAACCCTATATGTGATTTTTCTATTATTAATGAAAATGAGCTCTTAGAGAGTTTAAATAGCCATTGGGTAGGCACCTTAAACTTACAGAGGCAATAGAAATATATATATGATCAATTCCCACTATTATCCTTATTCTTTTTTTAAGAGAGAAAGAAAAAGAATTTTTTAATATTTATTTTTCAGTTTTTGGTGGACACAACATTTTTATTTTATTTTTATGTGGTGCTGAGGATCGAACCCAGCGCCGCGTGCATGCCAGGCAAGCGCGTTACTGCTTGAGCCACATCCCCAGCCCTATTGTCCTTATTCTTCCATTATAGCATTAGAAATTATGTCTAAAAATGAACCTAATTAAAAATGCCTACTTTGAAGGCCATGCAATATTCTGTAGCCTATATATCTGATCATTGTAGGTGGCCTCACATGTAGGTGGAAATAGGAGAAGCACACACTCTAAATTTGTTTTTTGGTTTTTGGTTTTGGTACTAGGTAATCCCGAGGGGTACTGTACCACTGAGCTACATCCCCAGCCCTTTTTATTTATTAGTTTTTATTTCAAGACAGTGTCTTGCTAAGTAGCTTAGGGCCTCACTAACTTGATGAGGCTGGCCTCGAAATTTTGATCCTCCTGCTTCAGTCTCCCAAGTCTAGGGGAATTTGCAGGAATGCACTACCACACACAGCTACTATGCTTTTGGATTCTTGTTTATATTCTAGAATCTGGTAATTCAAAGACAAAGGAACTGAGTTTCAAGACTCATCTTGAGGGACCAAGAAAGGAAATCCCAGAGCAACAAGGAAGCATAAAGAAAGTTATTTCCCTTTCTTCAACTGTGAAAGAACAAAACTGTTTGGCAAGAAATACTATGTTTGTACCTTCTTGCACTGTGTTTAAAAGATACAAAAAGAGGTGAAGGAGGAGGTCTGAATGTATTTAAATTCTAAATATTATTAGCTTAACAAGTCCTAAGCCTGTTCAATTCCTTATTTCATCTTTTATTTATGTAATCTCTCCCCACAGCATGTCTTGGTCAGACAGTAATGAGGCAAGGTGCTCAAGAATATGTATTTTTTTTTTACTCTAACACTGCAAAAAGGAGAAATCAATTTACAATTCTCCTCAATTACAAAAGCACTAGAGTCTCACAGATCTCTGCAACCCTGAATCCTCCAAGAACGAAAATCCGTCCTGCACTACCTAACATTATAGCAGCAATTGTTCTTCCTTAAACTCAAATAATTCATGCCAATTATATAACTCACAAAACTCCCTAAGGGGTTAGCAATTCCCAAACAGCTGGGGTATGAAATAAAGACCATAAACTCAGTTCTTTTCAAGGATAAATTAAAACATAAACCTATTGGATCATGACATGCTTTACTAATAAGGAAAATACGCTTTGCTTTTATTTCTCACTAATTTTTAAAGCAAAAAAGAAAAAAGAAAAAATCAGGAAACTAGCAAAAAAATCAGAAAAAAAGACAAATATAAAAAATATACAATAGCCAAAAACAAAACCTTAAGTGAGTCACCAAAAATATAGTTGAGAGAAGTGCTTATTGTAGGACTCAGTATACCTCTTCAGAAGTATGGGCTCATTGTACACAGAAGGACCAAGGCTGGCCGTGTAGGTTACCCATCCCTAAAGTGCGTTTTCATTCATAGTAGTCTGTCTAGTGCAGAAACAACATCATGCAAAACTAATCCCCAAAATAAAAGAGGACAACATATACCATAAAAGAAATGATGAGAAATGACAAACAAAGCATTCAAGTGAATCCAAGGCTTTTCTTCAGGAATGAGAGCCTCAGAGAATGCAAGAACTGTTTAAGTACTAAAGTTTTTACTAAATAGCATTTTTAAACTGGAGAGACATCATAATATACAATTATATTACTCCAAAAAAATAAAAAGAAGGGGGAAATTGAGAATTTTAAAGGAAAGAGAAATGTGTCATTAACAGGGATGCTATAAATTGTAATTCCTTTTCATGACAAACCCCACTTGATAGACACATTTTATCAAGTAGATAAATTTATAAAAAGGATCCAATATAACATGGGATTTATGTGCTGATTTCTTTTTTCTATCACCATTAACGAGCCTTCCAGAAAACCCACCAGAGGTCATAAGGTCCAGTGTCCTTGGTCAGCATTCTGAATCATCCCGTCTTTGTTTGGCTGTCCTGACATGATACATGTTGGGACCACAACAATGACAGCTGACAAATGCTTTTCCCATTTGAAAAGACTTTGTCATTCAATTTGGACCAAAAAATTTGTCATGTTGTGGCAGTGGATTAATTATAATCAGACCAAGCAGTGGTGGTACCAGTGCCAGATTGAAAGAATCTGGTGGAACAAAGGCTGGATTTATCTCTTTGAGCACTGCTAGGTTTTCTCTTTGGGGGTAGAAAGGGAAAGAGGGGGAGGTTAGGAAACAGTTTTCCCTCTATGTGAAGTTAAAAAAAATATATCAAAACTAAAATACTTTAGAGCTGTTTTCAGCTATTTACTCTGCTAAAATTTGCCTCCAAACAGATGTTTTGATATTGATAAGTTATATTTTAAAATGCAAGTTCTTACTATTTACATTCTTTATATATTTGTTTTAAAAAGTTGTTATTACAGAGTATCAATATATTCTGACACTGAATGACCCCATTTAACTTTCTGGAGCTTATTTTTTAATCACCTCTAATAATTAGATGATCTCTAGGATCTGTTATAGCTATAAAATATGATGACATTAAACATTTTATTAGGGGCTGGGGATGTGGCTCAAGCTACTACTAAAAGCCATCTAAGAACAAAACTGGATAAGAACAAGCATAGAGGGCTGGGGATGTGGCTCAAGCGGTAGCGTGCTTGCCTGGCATGCGTGCGGCCCGGGTTCGATCCTCAACACCACATACAAACAAAGATGGCCTTGAACTTGTGATCCTTCTGCCTCAGCCTCCTAAACCACTGGGATTACAGGTGTAACATGGCATCTGGCTAATTGACTTTTTTAAAACCTGGTGAGTTGTTATCAAAAGAATCATATAAATATACCAGTATGATTTATATAGCAGCTAACCACATCTTAAAGAAACTAACACACACAAAAAAAAACCAGATTACTTACCTTAGTTTTTGTTAAAATATAGACTTTAGTTATTTTATATATATATTATATCATTTATATATTTATATATTTCATTTATATATTACTTTATGTATTTTATAGACTTATATATGTATTTATATATTGTGATATTATTTAGTTATATTATTTAGTTATATATTTATGCCTATGTTACAGAATAATTTCTGAGAAAAATTATTTTAAAATGCTGAAGGCTTTTCTGAAGCACGAAAAATGGTTTCAAATAAATTACTACGAAATGGTAAAATATATTTATCACAGTGTAACCATATACCAGTCAATGTCAGACATTTAAAAAATACTTACAGAGCACCTGCTACGTATTTGGGAATTGTTCAAAATACCGGAGAGCCAGGCACAGTGGCTCATGCCTATCCCAATGACTTGGGAGACTTACGCAAGAGGATCACAAATTCCAGGGAAGGCTGGGACAACTTGACAAAACCCTGTTTCAAAATAAAACTAAAAAGGGTTGGTGGTGTAGCTCAGTGGTACGAATTTTCCAGGCATTCTCAGACCCTCGGTTCAACAGCACCACAAATTTAAAAAGGGAGATAGAAAACAAATTCTCCATCTTTATGGAGCTATGGTCTAGTGAAGAAGATAGACACAAGACAGTTTATATTTAATATCTGGGGTAAAAATAATAAGCAATTTTTTTCATCATTTCATTCAATTTCCATTGAGAATGTGATAGAAGATTGACCTCTTCAGTCTACTAATTTGTGGGAACCACTGTGAAAATTTTTGATCCAAACTAACAATAAGAATGGTTTTTCAGGGCTAGGGTTGTGGCTCAGTGATAGAGCGTTTGCCTCACACATGCGAGGCCCTGAGTTCGATCCTCAGCACCCCATAAAAATAAATAAGCAAAAATAAAGGTATTTGTCTATCCACAACTAAAAAATAAAATATTAAAAAAAAGAATGATTTTCCAGCTCTGGGGGTATAACTCAGCAGATGAATGTAAGCTTAGCATGTTTAAGGCACTAGGATCAATCTCCAGCACTGGGAAAAAGCAGGGAGGGGATTTTTTCAATCATGCATGCCTGTACAAATCAATAAAAACTAAAATTCAGAGTATAAATAGTTTTAAACAATAGGAAAATCTAGAACAAACATCTTTCATTCATATATTCAAAATAATTATTACATGCTTAGCATACAATTTTGGTGGCTAAAAAGGTATAAAAATACAAATCCTGGGAAAATAAAGGACATATGCGGGCAACTACTATATAATTAATATAATACAACATAACAATAATATAATTAGGTATCATGAGAGGCATAAGCTAGTGAGACATCAATAAATTATCTCAAGTTGGAAGAACTCGGGGGGGAAAAAATCTATCACTGGAAGAGAACCTTGAAGGATGAATTAAATATTAATTTTAAAATGAGAAAAAGAAACAGGTTTTCCCTGGGGTGTTAACATCTAAGTCATCTCGGGTTTTGTTTCTACTAACTGCATTTTTCTTGATTATAGGTCTCATTGTTCTGCTTCTTCAGATGGCTAGTACTATTGGATTGCATGGTGAACATTGTGGGCAATACCTTGTAGGAATTCTGCACTGTGTCATCTTTAACATGTGTTGAACTTTTCTTTCGGTTAAGTTACTGGCAAATCCTTTTGGTTCCATCACAAACAGTTTTACATTTTTTGTAGGGAAAAGTCTGTTTGTTTTGAACTTGGACTTAGGGCATCACCCTCACTCTCAAGGGTGGCCTTTTGGGGAACTGAACAGAAGACTAAGGTGCCAAATGTGGAATTCCTATTCTAACTGATCCAGAACTTGCTCATCCCCCAGCAAGTGCAATCTCTGAATCACATTTAGCTCTCAGCTGTGCTGCACACAATTGATTATTGGTCTCATGGAGTTTTGTCCTGTGTGTAAAGGTCACCTTTTGGCTAAGGGTGCACAGTGAGTTCCCAGAAGATTTCTGCGCCTCCCTTCCCCTTCTCTGTGCCTACTCTGAAAGTTCCAGCTGCAACAGCATGCTCAAACTCTGATCCCTGCCTTCTTTGCCCAGTGAGACTGCTGTGTTTGGGCTATACTTCCATGTTTCACAGCAGGAAAGTGTCCCCAGACAGAAAATGAGGCTCATCTCATGTGTTTCTCTCTCCTTTTAAATGTTCAAAGAAATATTGTCTCAAGGAAAAAAATTAATATTAACTCAGTAAGGAATGGATAAGTATCAATGTCAATAAAAGATTTTGTTGGCATTGCTTTTTCATAAAGAGGAGATTTGAGCATGATTATGAATAGGAAAGATTAAAAGAAGACACAGTGGACACAGTGGAGGGGGGGACACAAATATTGAGACCAAAGACCCAAATAAAAATGCTTCAAAACTTAATAAAAGAATAACAATATATTTGTTTTGTCATAAAAATATGCCAATCTTTTAAATATTTATTTTTCTAAGTGTCTATTGCTCTGCTGAGAGGAATGGAGGCAACATAACAAATAATTTCTGTTCCAAGAAGTTGTAACCAAAAAAAGAATCAAAGCTCACATATCTGAAATGACAAAGAACTAATTCACACAAATCATGTGAAAGAACTCAAAGGTACTTAAAAGAATTTGGAAGAGAGGAAACACCTGAGGTATAGTGAAACTGAAAGTTATGATGGAAGACAGAGAAAATAAAGTGGCTTTGGATTAGGAGACAAAATAGATATTCCGATAGATAAATTGATACAAAAGATGTGTAAGTAAATGTGAAAACAGTGTACTTCTGTGATAATAAAAGCAACCTGATTATAAGGTCATAAGAAAGGTTAACACTAGTTAGCTAGGGATGAGGTCTAGATCAACAGCACGCAATAAAGGTCTATGGGCCAAATCCAGTCTGCCATGATTTTTTTCACAGAACTATGGCTAAGAAAACCAAAATATAATGCTATTACATGACATGTAAAAATTAAGTGAAGTTCCAATTTTATTTCCCACAAATTTTATTGGAACACGATCATGTGAATTTATTTATAGACTATCTGTGGCTGCTTTAGCTATAAGAGCACATTTGATTAGTAACCATATAATCCAAAAAACTGAAAATATTTACTACCTGATCCTTTACAAAAAAAAAAAAAACTTACCAATCCCTCGTCTAAATAATCAAATTTCTGATCTATTCTATTAACCCAAGTCAAAACATTCAATAATTTAAATCAAAGCAGAACAGTTTGTTTCATTTTTGTGATAAGAAACCTACAGAGAATTTCAAAAGCTAAAACTTTATTTTACAGGTTATATACTTTAAAATTTTTTTTTAATTAGAATCATGAGTTTCTTTTATATCTTACAAAAGATTTCAAGGGTCTAACATTTTCAGTCAGGGAAATTTATAAAATCAGATCAGATTTTATTTATCCCTTGTTGAATTTTTTTAAATATTTAAAAATAAATATTTGTAGTGGGGTTTGAGTTAGAGCACTTGCCTAGCATTCACAAGCCCCTGGGTTTGATCCCCAACACTGGAAAAAAAAAAATACAGTATAACCTCACACTCCTTATAGAACAATTGGATCCAGGTGTTGGTTTATAATTGGAAAAGGTTGAAAGTTATTTTACATATACATACACAGAGTGGGGTGGAGCAGAGAAAGAGCATTTTAGCATAATGAAGTATAAGTATTCCCCATTTTATTGACAAAGACTAAGGACCTTTCTTTTTCCTCATCCTTGCAGAAACTACATCTTCAATAAACAATCTACGATAATAAATGTTAGCTCCTTTAAAGTGGTGAAAAACATGTGAGGCAACATGAATACAGATTCCTTCAATACTCTGATGAATTTCATTTTTTAAATTTTTTTTAGTTGTAGATGGACACAGTAACTTTATTTATTTTTATGTGGTACTGAGGATCAAACCCAGTGCCTCACACGAGCTAGGCAAGTGCTCTACCACTGAGCTACAACCTTGATGAATTTCTCCCTCATCTTTTACAGTTTCCTGGCCCACCTTGATTCACCTTTATCAAGTCTTTACAAAGCATCCTACTTTTCACAGAAATAATCATTTTTCTTCCCAATACATTTCATTGACTTATGCAATATTTAATTAAATTGCATAATTTTAATAACAAATATAAGAGGAAAGAAACAGTGGTTCTAAGTAGACACACAGCTTTTCTGGTTGGAACAACATTGAACTCACCAGGGAAAGGAAGGCTTAGATCAATCCAGCCTGGTGACGTAGTGAGCATTTCCATAATATTTTGTTACAAGCTAATCAAGGTTTTTATCCTTTGTACAAGACACTATTATTTTAATGGAATGTGCCCAAAAATATTTTTCATATTCTCAGGGTTCCTAAAACTATATTAAATATTAGCTTCCTGTGTTAATTGATGAAATCAATAGAATCTTAAGTTTTTTTGCTTAATTTGGTTTTATAATATTTCAATTATTAATGCATTAAACCTGGCGTTCTGGTTTAATTCCAATTTCATTTTGCTGACATAATTTTCCCCAATATTTCAATTAGACAGCATCCTTTGATTCTGATTCTAAATCTACATTCGTATTGCTCTCAGCCATTGTACAGCTAGCTGCCACATTCTTTCCCCCAGATCAGGTTTCCAACCATTCCAAATTAGTAAACATCATTTAGAATTCAGGACATAAAATATGAATGTATTAAACTACTAATGAATATTTCAGAACCTAAAAAAATGGTTTGATTTTTTTCTTCTGTTGTAAACTGACAAATCTTGTCCCTATCATTGCTAGGTATTACTTCTGTTCTACACCCTCCACCCCCAAATGTGGACTATAAAAAAAAAATTAAAGGATCAAAGCTTAGAGGAAAAATGTCTTTATACATAGCAGCTGACACAGTTAAATATTCATAAAATGAGAGTAAATAATCTCATTATGTATTTTAAATTGTGCTAAAGAACATACTTGATGGCACAATCTGTTCATGAGTAACCATTTAGGTTTTACTAAAATGTGTACTATATTTTCATTTTTAAAGAAGAAAGCTTGAAATTCTGTTGTTACTAAAATACTGAGTAAGTTTTGTATAATAAGCATAATCATGATTTTTACTTTGTTCTGTACATTTTTCATTTCTTCTAATACTAATACATGACAGTAGAATATATTTTGACATATTATACATACATGGAGTATAACTTCCATTCTTGTAGTGGTACATGATGTGGAGTTACCTATGCATCTATTCTTTTATTCTTTCTTTGTGTGTGTGTGTGTGTGTGTGTGTGTGTGGTGCTGGGGATTAAACCCAGGCCCTTGTGCATGTGAGGCAAGCACTCTACCAATTGAGCTATATCCCCAGTCCAAAATCTAAATTTTAACTGTAAATTTTTGTGACAGAAAGCAAATGATTAGAGCCATTCTTTAGGAAAAGACATTCCCATTTTTTCCTCACTCTAGGACTCCAAGTGAAGGTTTACTGGACTGAATAAGACTCTCCCTAATTCCTTTCATCTCTGAGGGATCTACAGAGAAGTTACCAATCTCTGATCTAAATAATCAGACAAAAGAGGATTGGAGGATACAGATAGAGGATGCTCAAATCAAATCTGTATCTGCTAGTTAAATAAAAGGAGCAAGATTTTGTTTTATGTTCTGTCTCCTTCAATTAGGGACTATATAAATATCCCTTTCAATTTGTAAAGCTAACTTCTCTAATTACAGCCAGGAACTAGTTTTCTGGGGAAAGAGGAAGTTTCACTATGGACATTTCACACCTTGCGCAATGATATGAACTTGATGTATCTCAGCTGATCCAGCAGAAAGATCTCTAAAACTCAAAAGCTATTTAATTTATGACCATCAATAGATAGAATTGTTTTCATGTACTACAAGGTTCCAGTATTCTTTGACTTTGTAAACAACTGGTATATTAACTACAACAAAACAAAATGGGGTATTCTTTCCAAGAATTACATAAGCACTTTCTAGTGGAACTTTTGATAATAATGGAAGTGTTCTATAATCTGTCTAGATAAACAGTTGGGGTGGGAAAGAAAGGGAGAGATTACAAAAGGGCTCACAGGGAAATTTC
The DNA here is from genome assembly GCF_964194105.1 of Spermophilus citellus. Lineage (NCBI taxonomy): Eukaryota > Metazoa > Chordata > Mammalia > Rodentia > Sciuridae > Spermophilus > Spermophilus citellus. Next base: position 94,311,931 of record NC_138189.1, read on the forward strand.
AGGCATAAAAGATATGTTCATTACCTTGAATATAGTGATGATTTCAAAATTTGTTTTAAAATTATCAAAGTGTACACTTTGAATATGCAGTTCACTTTATAATAATTATACATGTATAAAGCTATATGTGTGTATACATATGTGTACATATGTTGCACTATGCTTGAAAAATGCAGGAGGAGATACAACTTTATGTTAAAGAGCTGCTTTAGGGTTTGCAACTGGAGTTTTACTTCAAGAAATCATTTTAATTGTTCTAGAATTTAGAAATGTCAAAACATTGATTGAAGTTGAGAGGAACCAGTAATAAATGTCTCCTGGTTGGAGTTACAGAAGAAAGAGGTAGGGGCCAGACCACATATAATGGATTGGTAAGTGTAGGGAATTCATATTTAATTCTAAATAAGAATCGCAATGGTAAACTATTAAAAAATGTAAGCAGTGATTTCATTTTCAGAGCTCCCTTTGTGATTGCTTCTCTAATGTTTGTCTATGTAAATAATAAATTGTTACACCTCAAAGTTTAATACGTTAAAATGTATACAATCAAAAACCACTGCATTCGTTATCTATCGCTTTATAACAAATTATCCCAAAACTTAACTGGCATAGAACAACAAACATTCATTAGTTCACAGTTTCTATGGATCAGTGATTCAGGAATGGCTTGACTGAGTGGTTCTCAGGAAAGAGGCTCTTGAAGTTGTAGTCAAGATGTACGCCTGGACTACAAGTACCTGAAGATTTGTCTGCAGTAGATGGTCCGCAACAAAGATGGACCACTCACATGAGCTATTGTCAGTTCCTTTGGACTTCTCCAAAGCTCATGATGGACAATGCAGGAATGTTCAGAGATGATGAGAACTAGTCAATGACTCAATCCATTGATGGCTCCCCACTTCTCTCTCTTTCCATGAGCTGAGCAGCTTTCTTTCACCATACCATTCCACCATGATGTTCTGCCTCATCTCTTGCCCAGAGTGACAGAGCCAGCTGACCTTGGACTAAACCTTTGAAACCATGAGCACACAAAAAATATTTCCTCCTCTGAATTATTCTTGTTGGATATTTTGGTCACAGCAAAGAAAAAAATGACTAACACACCATCTCATTTTTTATCTTTCAAAGTTTTACTCACCTTTGTAGTTCTATTTTGAACTTGGTATCTTTCCTGAGCTCCTTACAGAAAATATAATCTCTCCCTCAATAAGTCCCTAGCATTTTGTACCTAAATGTGCCATTAAAAATAATGACAGAATTTCTAGTAGGAGACAGCAATGAATTTGGTTTTAAACATGCTGAGTTGAGATATCAATTTGACAGCCAACTGAATATACCACAAAGGCAGCAATTTATGATACAAATAGATGACTAGATGGAAGCCTAAAATTAGAGGAGAAGATGGACATAGATTTTGAGGTCAACAATGTACATATAGGTTTTGAAGTCACACGGTTATATGTAAGCCTAGAGGGACCACATAGGGTCAAAGTATGGAATAGAGTGGTAAGATAGTACCTGGAGAATTCAATAAGCAAGAGTACTAGAATGGTCACAAGTCCATTCAATAAATAACTTTTAAGCACCCACAATGTATAAAAGGAAGATAGAAATATAAAGTTGATGTAAATAGGCCAAAATGAAATATCTAATGACTTCAACTAGATAGAGATCTTTCATGGCATTAAGGAGGAATTAAAAGGCAGACTGCAATGGGTTGGAAGATGAATGGGAGTTCAGTAAGTAGAAATGAGACATGCAGCTTTGTGTAGTGAACTTTGCAATGTGCAATCTGTGTGGTCACACAGGGCTGTAGTCCCCATACTTGGTTTAATACTTGAAAGCTGCCATCTTGAATTTTTAATCGTTTTAACAAATGACCTTGCAATGTTTATTTTGTATTGGGTTCTACAAATTCTGTATTCTGTCCTTTCTAGACCTTATTTTAAAGAAACATTATTGAGAAAGGAAAGAGGAATAAGGTAGTAGGCAATAGGAATGACGCACAGACAGCAGTGATTCTTCAATTTAATTATCATAGTGGATGTTCTAGTTATTGTTGGCATTTTAATTTAGCATGAGAAAGACTTATAGACTTAGGAAAATGGGGGTCATGGAGGAAAGAAGTTGAAAGTACAGAAGAAAGAGAAGATAGATGATAAGAAAAAAAAGGGCAATAAAAATGAAGGAGTAAGAACAGAGCCCAGGTAGACACCTCATCCCTGAGACTATAGCGGAAAAGATAAAGATAACAAAAGAATGAAGTTTTGTTCTGAAGGCCTCATTATCTCAGGAAAGGGGAAAAAATGTCTTCTCACCAGACAAAAGGAGAGGAAGTTATTGGTAAAAGCACAGTTAACGTCAGAAGGAAATGGGAAAGAATGTTCACAAAAAGAAAACGGAAGGTTTTAATGTTAAACTGAGAGCTCATCTTGTATTTTAAGGTCTTACATAAAAGAATCTCAAAATAATTTTAATGAGTAAAAGAAATCACATAAAAAAGGAGTTGATATTGTATAATTCCACTTATACTACCTTATAAATGCAAGCCCATCTACAGTGATAACCAACCAATTTGTGGTTGCCTTAGGAAGAGAAGCAGCAAGAAGTTATGATCACCATCTTGATTGTCATGATGGTTTCATGGTTTGCATGTGTCAACATTATCGAATTTTACATATTAAATTTAGTGCATATAACTCAATAAAGCTATTAAAAATTATGGGCTGAGTAAATAGTTCTGTCATTTTCAATACAACTATACCATATCCTCCTCTATTTGGTGCAATAAATTATCTCTGCTAATGAGGACAGGCTACCTGAGTGATGCAGGACACTGCACTGTGTGGTTTCTGATGCCTGGATGTGTAGGGAGATGAGCATTAGCTATGTAGACCCACCACGTTGCCCTACTCCCTCTTTGGCTATAGGATAGGATACGTTTTTTCCCTTTGTAGCTAACTGGCCCTGTGAAGTGAGAATCAAGATGAAGAGCTCCAACCTAGTACCAGATGTGCAGCCCTTATTTTCCCATCACCTTTGGGCTCCAATGTATCCATTTCTATATCTGTTTTCTTTTTTTTTTTAATTAGTTCTTTTTAGTTACACATAATAGTAGAATCCATTTTGATTAAATTATACAAGCATGGAATATATCTTATTCTAATTAGGACCACATTCTTGTCCATGTACACGATGGTGGGATTCACTTAGGTATTTTCATATGTGTACATAGGAAAATTATCTACATCTGCTTTTTAACACTTTCCTGTAGGCTCAGAGAAATGGTACCTTCTTTAAAAAAAAAAAAAGAAGAAGAAGAGAGAGAGAGAATTTTAATATTTATTTTTTAGTTCTCGGCGGACACAACATCTTTGTTGGTATGTGGTGCTGAGGCTCGAACCCGGGCCGCGCGCATGCCAGGCGAGTGCGCTACCGCTTGAGCCACATCCCCAGCCCCAAATGGTACCTTCTGTGTCAGGGAGAGCCTGCACCTTACCCTCCATCCCATACTAGCTTCTTTGCTTGCTTTTCTAGTGTCTTCAATTCCCTTGGTTCCCTACCCTCCTCTGTAGATACTTTCCATATTTAAAAAAAAAAATCCTCCTGTCATTATGTGAAGTGAAATAAGTCAGACACAGAAAGACAAATATCGGGGCTGGGGATGTGGCTCAAGTGGTAGCGCGCTTGCCTGGCATGCGTGCGGCCCAGGTTCGGTCCTCAGCACCACATACAAACAAAGATGTTGTGTCCGCCAAGAACTAAAAAATAAATGTTAATAAATAAATTCTCTCTCTCTCTCTCTCTCTCTCTCTCTAAAAGAAAAAAGAAAAAAAAGAAAGACAAATATCAAGTGCTCTCATTTACATGTGGAGGCTGAAAAGTTGGTCTTATAGAGGTATAGGGTAGACCAGTGGTTACTAGAGCCTGGGAATGGTGTGGGAAGAGGAGGAGGAGAGAGGGTGGGTAACAGGCATGAGTGCAGTAGGATAAAAGGAATAATTGCTAAGGCTCAGTAGCACAGTAGGAAAACTATGGTTGACAACAATTGATTGCATATCAACATAGATAGTAAAAATGATTTTGAATACTTCTAACACAAAGAAATGATTAATCTCTGAGATGATGGATATGTAACCTACCCTTATCTGATCATTACATAGTGTGTAGATACATGAAAATCCCACAAGGCACCCCATAGGTACTATATGTCATTTTAAAATAAAATATATTTTAAGGATATAAATAAATAAAATCTTCCTAATTTATCCTATTGAGTGTGCCATCTGCTATCTGTTGAAATCCTGATTGATCCACTGTGTAATCTCATAATACCCACACAATATATGTAAAATTACATGGCTCTAAATGAACATGTTTCAAAACACATAGAAATTCCAAGCAGGATTCCCAATTCTAAAGAAGAGCTACTGTGATTATCACTACAGTAAATCCCTTGAAAAGCTGCTTTGTGCTTAGTTTTTATACTGCCTTTCTATTTATTCAAACTACAAGCTTAGCTGGAAAAGGATTGGTTCTACTCATTCAAAAAACTACTTTGAAACTACTTTGAATGTTCTACAAAAAAAAAAAAATATCCAGGGAATATTTGATATTGGCTCTAATAATAAAAGCAGAAATTAGAAGTATAGGACTGGGATTGTGGCTCAGTAGTAGAGTGCTTGCCTCGAATGTGTGAGGCACTGGGTTCAATCCTCAGCACCACATAAAAAGTAAATAAATCAAATAAAGGTATTGTCTACAAATAAAAAAATTTAAAAAGAAATTAGAAGTATAAAACTGAAACATAATTTCTCAGAATGGCCTTCTGTCATCTTAAGTGTCACTTGCCTAAAATTCTAAAGACAAACCAGTTGTCTGCCTCTAGTCTCTCAATTTTTTGATCAATACTTCAAACTAGCATCCAACAAATATTTGTTGAGCTACCAAGGGCAAGGCATTGCTCTATTTCCTAGAGATGTAGCAGATACTGTACATGCTCATTTGCTTTAAGACCTTCACTGACCTCTCGCTGATTGCAAAGGAAAGCCCACACTCAAAGACAAGGTCGACATCACCTTTCATAATCTGAGTCAAATTTTTATCCAGAGTCATTTCCCACCATTCCTTTAGGTCAGTAGTCATCAAACATTTTGGTCTTGGTACCTGTTCACATTCTTAAACATTATTGAGGATCCCAAAAGTTTTTGTATATGTAGATTATACTTAATATTCAGGGAAAAAAAATTCAGGAAAAAAAATCAAAATATGAAGTATATATTCAAAATTAAAAATTAAAAAATTTTAATATATTCAAAAACTGGGAATTTTTTTAAATGCTTATTTTTATGTAATTTTTATTTATATGACAGCAGAATGCATTACAATTCTTATTACATATATAGAGCACAATTTTTCATATCTCTGGTTGTATACATAGTATATTCACACCAATTCGTGTCTTCATACATGTAGTTTGGATAATAATGTCCCTTAAAGTCCATCATCATTTCTAACCCCATGCCCCCTCCCTTCCCCTTCAACTCCTCTGCCCTACTAAAGTTTGTCTATTCCTCCCATGCTCCCTCTCCCTATCCCACTATGAATCAGCCTCCTTATTTTTTAAAATAAATGTACATTATTTGTACATGGAACATTCTGTAAGACAGACCATATAATATGCTACAAAATGAATCTTAATAAATTTAAAAGAAATTAAATCATGAGTATATTACCTTACCACTGTGGACTGAAATTAGAAAACAGTAATGGAAGGAATTTTTTTAAATGTAGAAATGACATAAAACGATCCAATAACCAGTGGGTCAAGGAAGAAAGCACAAGGAACATTAGATAATATTTTCAGATGAATCAAAAAAAAAATATACTAAATGCCAAGATGTTCAGGATGCAATGAAAGCAGGGGGAAATTTACAGCTGTAAATGCCTATGTTAAATAAAAAGGGAAAAAAAGTCAATAATTGCTAGAGTCTAGATCTGGAATGTTCCCCAAAGGCCCATGTGTTCAGACTCATGGTTCTCAGCTTGGTGCTATTGGAAGGCAGTGAGAAGCTTTAAGAGGTGGGGCCTAGCGGGAGGTTTTAGGTCTTTGGGGATGTACTCTCAAAGGAAAGTATGGAACTCTAGTCTCTCTCTTTTTTGCATCCTGGCCACTGCAAGAGCAACTCTACTCTGCCACACTCTCCCCACCATAACATGCTGCTTCATCACAGACCAAAGGCAATAAGACCAGGAGACACACCAAGATCTCTGAAATCAGGAGCCAAATGAGCTTCTCCTCTTTCTAATTTGATACCAAGTATTTTCATTTGGTAACAAAAATCAGTCTACACAATAATTAAACATTTCAAATGAAACTTTTTAGTTCAAGAAACTAGGAAAAGAAGAACAAACTAAGCTGAAAGCAAACAGAAGAAAGGAAATTTTTTTAAAAAAGCAGAAATTAAAAATATAGACTTTTTTTTTTTTTGGGGGGGGGGAATACCTGGAACTGAACCTAGGGGCACTTAACCACCAGGCCACATCCCAGCCCTTTTTATATTTTATTTAGGGACAAGGCCTTATTAAGTTACTTAGGCCTCACTAAGTTGCTGAGACTGGCTTTGAACTTGAAATCCTCTTGCCTCAACCTCCACTGGAATTATAAGAATATGACACCATGCCCAGCCTAAAAAAACAAAATTTTAAAAATTAAAAAATCCAAAAGGTTATTCTTTGAGAAGATCAGCAAATTGACACATTTTAGTTTAAAATGATCAAGGAAAAAAATAAAGAGAAGACCCAAATTAATAAAATCAGGGGTAAAAGAGGAGATGATAACACTACCAGTCTTTCAGGGAATAAAAATGGGACATAATGATATACTGCACTCCAATAAGAATATAGATACAAAAATTCTCGATGAAATACAAATGCTCCTCAACTTACAATGAGGTCGCACCCCAATAAACTCATTGTAAATTGAAAACATCATAAGTTGAAAATACATTTAATATATCTAGTTTACCAAACACCATCACCTAACAACACAGTATACTGTAGAGTTTCTATTGTCTACCCTCATGATCAAATGGATGACTCAGAACTTTGGCTTGTTGCCACTACCCACCATCACAAAAGTATTATACTACATATTGCTAGCCCAGGAAAAAAATCAAGATTTCAAGTATAGCCATGAGCAGTGGTGCACATCTATAAGGCTAGAAACTCAGGAGGCTGAGACAGGAGGATCCCAAGTTTGAGGCCAACTTCAGAAACTTAGTGAGACCTTGTCTCAAAATAAAAAATAAAAGGGGCTGGGGAGGTGGCTCAGTAGTTAAGTGCCCCTGGGTTCAATCCCTGGTTTAAAAAAGAAATAAAAAATAGAACATTTCAAGGCTGGGGATGTAGCCAAAGGTAGAGCGCTTGCCTAGCGCGAGTAAGGCCCTGAGTTCGATCCCCAGTATTGAAAAAAAGAGAAAATAGAAATTTTTATAAAGTTAGCAAAATTATTCACCAAAAAGCTGATACAAGACCAAGTTTTTGTATTAAACAATTGAAAAATCCCACTGATATGGAAAATAAGGTGCTTGATTTATTTAAAACTTGGAGTAATAGAATAAATAAATAAAGAATTTGGAAAACCATCCCTACCAAAAATAGATATTTATCAAGCTGCAAGGAAATTTACCTATCTAGCACATGATAGGTAAACGACAATATTTGTGTTTTCATGGTCATGGTATAGCTTATAGTAGCTTTTCTATCATCACACCCTTTTAAAGTTTCAATACAACAAGTCCTCAAGTCTGCGTTCATGTGACTGGTCGTGTTCCCTGGCCCTTCCATCGGCATACCACATTTGGTTCTGCCCTGGTTTGTAGTTTCTTCACCTATTCTTCATGGGTGGACATGGCAGTAAAGAAAATAAAATTACTGAAATAAAACATATCCTTTTTATATGGCATAGTAATGCTTTTCATATACTCAGAAAATCCTTTTTAAAATAAAATTTTTAACCTAAATTAAAAGCCATAATCATTGAGGCCTTCTGCAGTTGTAGGGTTGGTATAAACCAAATTCACCATAATGAGAGGAACAGAGGTTTCCAAATTTATGTGAGAAAAGTGAGAGTAAGTTAGTTTCTTTACTTCAATTTTTAAAACTCTCTATTTCCACATTAAATTTAGGGCATTTGTTTGTTATGGTGCTGAGCATTTAACCCAGGTACACTCTACCACTGAGCTACATCCCCTGTCCTTTTTTATTTTGAGAAAGGTTTCTCACTAAGTTGTTGAGGCTGGCCTCAAACTTGCAATCCTCCTACCACAGCCTCTGAGGAGCTGGAATTAATAGGCATATGCTGCAGTGCCTGGCTCTACATAAAATTTTATGACTCTCTGGGCTGCTTTTAGGAGACTGTGACTTATAATGCCAATCCAGGGTTCCCTCCACTACTTCAACAGCAAACCATTTTTCCATACATACAACTTGGTGGATTAGAGTAGCCTAATCCACACGTTTTACTAATGTCATTTCTAAGGCTAATGAACTCCTGTATTCTGCCCTTGACAACCACTCAAATCAAAGTGTCATCAGCATAGCCCTTGGTTGCATTCCATGATGATACTGAAATATAGTCTGAGTTAAATCACTTCTGACCAACAACTTAACTAATTTTTTTAAAAGCATCCTTAAAAATCCTTACCATTGGGCTGGAGTTATAGCTCCATGGCAGAGCGCTCACCTAGCATGCAGAATGCCTGTGTTCAATCCCCAGGATCACAGAAACAAAAATTCCTTCCATTTAATGAAAATGTTACTTGTCTTTCCCCAAATGTCATAATGTCATAGTGATAAGAATCAGTTTTGAATCTGTACCTGGAGCAAAATCTTTGTTGCACACTAAAGAAGTATATTCATTTACTAACCAGAGTCTTTTTGTAGACTGTCCCCATTATTTTGGAACTGTTTTCTCCCCTCTACAAATAATTACTGGCTCTTCTGCATAATACACTACATAATTTCTGTTTCTTCTTCCCTCTACCTCCACATTTGGACAGATTCTTTTATTTGCATATAAATCCCACCTAGATGTAAGGCTCTTACTATCATTCATTCTTTATTCATTTAATGATAGAATTTTGTCATTTAATTTTTTACATTTTGTCTTATAAATATTTTGTGATTTTTTTCATGCCATACACAAAACGGAATTGACCATAGCCATCACTGCATCACAAAAATATAAAGATACTCTGGTGTTAGGCAAGGTGGCCCCTGTCTGCAATCCTAGCTACTGAGAAGCTGAGGATAGAAGGATTACAAATTCAAGATGAGTACAGGTGATTTAGGGAGACCCTGTCTTAAAATAAAATAAAAAGGGCTGGAGGTGTAGTTCAGTGACAGAGTGCTTGCTAGTATATATGAGACCTTAGGTTTAATCCACAGCATGCAAAAAATAAAATAAAATAAAACAAAATAAAATGGACACTCTAAAGTTAAGGTGATTTTCCCAAAACTATGTAAGAATTTTAAAACCCCCAATTTGGTCACTTTTTAGATAAATGTTGAAATCTCTGGCTATTGAATTCATTGCAACTTACATAAAATTAGAAGTTGACTTTTAAATTTAAGAGAAAAAATGATCATTAAGTTTTTAAAGTAAGAATATTTGAACGAGTTAAAAAAATGTAAATTATCATCATTTCTAGTACTCATGCATAGCCATTGCTCCTAACAATCTTTTTCTGTGTTAAAAAAAAAACTTCTAGATTTTCATATTTATAATCACTGATTGTATAGAAATTAATCTCTTAAAAATCATTTTTTAAAAGTGAAATACAGCATGCTGGGAGGTGGTGGGTTAAGTAAGGTAGTTTCCCAACCCTTTGTTTTAAAAAAAAATACATAAACACAGATAGGAATGAATTATGAAGTGACAAAGCAATTAATAGATTCCAAGTGCTTTATTTCATCATTAAATGCACACAAGGTGATATTTTATGTATAAAAACTATTTTTAAGAAAATCCATACCCTGGTGTTCTCTGAATCCTCTAGAGTAAATAGCTTTCATTTAATTATTTTACTCACAGGAGAAATATTTATCTCAGCCCTTAAAAATGTTTCTAAATTAAATATACAAGGTAATTACAAAGAAAAATGAGTTTATCTAACAATACAATTATAAGCCATAAAAACCTACATCTTGACTACTTTTATTGTCATCTAATTTAAAGAGAAATAACCCTGCTCAAAGGATTTAGACTCAAAGTCTAGAAACATTTTCCCACTAGTTTTGTTTCTGCTCTTTTTTTGTGAATCCTATAAAAACAACTAGAATTCTGGAATACAACTGCCCTTGTTAGCATTCCAAAAATCAAAGCTCTGATCTGCCTTGGCTAAGGACTATCCAGAAATAACGAAACCCAGCTTTCCCATGGAAGATGAACATGTTTAAAAGTGCAACTCAGAATTGTTCTCCATGGACAAGCCATGGATATCTCTTTATCAAATCAAATGAGTAATAAATAAATTTACCATGAAACAATAAATATACTGTAAGGAAAGCATTATTCCTTAAATCTAGTCAAATACTACTGAGTGAAATCTCTTTGATCCTATTTTTAAAAATTGAATGCTCAGAAATTTAAAGACAGTGGAGGAGATAATAATGATTCTTGACTCACTGGGCACAGAGTGCATGCCCACATGTTTTCTTTAACATGCTTTATTTCTTTCCCTTCATCTTCACAACCACCGGGAGTACTATTATCTGCACAATTTTTAGATGAAGAAACAAACTTATCCCCATCACTCAGTAAGTGACATGCTCCAGATGTGAATCAATGAGCTAAGATTTGAACTTAGTGCCGAATTCTTTTTTCTTCTTCTATTGTTTATTCTTTTAGTTAGTGCCAATTCTTGACACTTACAGAAAAATTTTTTTAGTCATGTAACCAACCCCTGTCTCACCACAGTTTTGCTTTTGTTTAACAAAGAAGTAGCTCAATTCAAGTTTGTGATAAAAGATCGTCACACTGAAAAAGCCACATTTTAAAACATTATAACATGGTAGGGTTAGAAGCCCTTTCACGTTCCTTGTGACACTAACAATGTCAGTAAATTTAATTTAATCCTTTCAGTATTCCTAGGTGCATCCCATTTTATACACAAATTCAAATAACTTGCCTCAAAGCAAATACTCATTTAGTGTATGGCTAAAGTTTCTATAACACTGAGTCTGAAAACCTCGTATTATTTACTCCAGAGTCTATTTTCCATAATAGGTTAAAACACACTCACACTAACAAGCCTGTTGCAGAGAAGACATTGAGGACAACCCTGTAAATCAAAGTGATTGCATATTTAGTTTAGGTCTCAATCTAAATTCTAGTTAGTAAGATACACCCAGCTTTGGGGACAATTCTGAATTACTCTGAAATGCCAAATTCCTTGGAATTCCAACCCAAGAAGTAGGCCATAGGCAATTTTACCCTGTCCTTTCCATAATAAGATGCAAACCCAAGAGCTTGAGAGTAGCCTGGCTAATTAGGTCTTTGTCAAACAATAGCCTTTTTCTTTAAATCTGTGGCTTCTCACCCAGAAGATAAAAAGCAATTTCAGTTCAAGACTTTTCCTTAATTGGTTTGCACCCTCACAGGGACCTCCTGGGCTCCTCCTGCATATCCCCACATCAGAGTGTAGCCACAGTTCTTTGCCTCCCAGCATAGCATAGTTCTTCTAAGATTTATGCATGGCTTTCATGTTCACCCATTGAATTAAATCTAAAAGCCTTGCTCCTTTTAGCTTCAACTACCTTCCCTGAGGAAAGCACAGCTTTGGAAAGTTGTGCATGTCAAAGGAAGTTTGTTTACCCTTAGAAAAGTCCAGCAAAATTAACAGTGAAGCAATTCTTTTGTACCCTTTGGCAGCCTCTATGGCTAAGGGCCTCACATCACAATAGTCCCAGTCACCCAACCTTGAAAAGCAAGACTTACAGTCCCCAAAATAGTAATATTAAAATCCTTCCACTGTAAAATCTGAACTTTTTATATAGGTTACTGGTATTCTTCAACCCACCTGATTAAGCAAGCCCTCAATTTAGCAAGTATTATCTTCTTTTGTAAAATAAATGGTGATACAATTTTAGACCTGAAGATAGTCGTGATCATTTTTTTCCATCTGCCTCATTTTTCCAGATACTTAATCTAAGGCCCAGAGGGTTCAAGTGTCTTTTCCAGTTAGTGGCAGGGTGGGTCCAGCTAAATAATCTTCTCAATTATTTTCAGTGTTCAAATAAAAAAAAAAATATTTTAAAAGAAAAGAATAAAAAAAGAAAAATCTCTATTGAAAACTTGGATTACACTAAATGACAATTTTGGCTCCAAATGACCGTGTGGATAAGAAACCGAATAGAAAAAGGAAGCCCAGTAAATGGCACTTAATCCAATAAATGTTGTATTCTCTGAGTGACAGAACACTGCACTCATGACACATTGACATGAATCCTCCTTTCACTAGAGCTATTTTCTCCATAGCATGAATCAGATTTACTGGTATGTACCACCCAACCCATGAAACAACACCCTTATTTTGTAGAGAATGGTCACTGTGTTATTGGTAGAGCAGCAATCAGCAATGTGCATCTGCGAGGTACAAATAAACACCATGGAAACCAAGACAAATTTGTAAAAAACTTAAACTTTACTTTTTTTTTTAAGTAATAAAGGTCATCAATTCAGGAAACAAATCCCTAGCTCTCTTAACAATGTAACTTAAAATCAGCGGCAGGAAAAGGAGCCTTAGAAAGAGGCTATGGCCTAGACAGGGTGGTCACAGGCACATAGTGACACATGTGCTGGCATGCCAATGGCACCCAAACTTTCTCCTGAGCAGAGACTTAGTCAAACAGAGTGCAAATTTGTTGCCTTATACCCTGGCAAGCAATAAAGACTATGGAAGGGCAAAAACTTGAGCACAGACAATTCTCCAGAGTTCTCTGGGGGTCAAAGGCTTCCAGGAAGCTTGGAGGAGCCTGCAGAGGCCAGTTACTGGGTCTCGCTGGGCACTACCTACTTATCCTTGCCCGATTCCAAAATGATATTTTGAAACCAGGCACCAAATAAGAATCAGTAGTTTAAAAAGCATGGCATTTTAATGTAAATAATAATCATCATTTCATGTAAAACTAGAATTCTTTAAGAGAGTACAACCAAGAATAAAGCTAAGTTCTCCCTTTCGCTTTATCCAGAAACTATTTCATCAAGTGACTGTAAAACCTAGGCATTGCTTGTTATTTACTTTTAAAAGACTGCATTCAGCACCATTCATAATCAGGATGCCATGGTTATGCACAGGTCTTAATCTACACCCTGAAGTTAGTTAGTTCAGTCACTTTTCTTTTTTGGGTACTGAGGATTGAGCCACATCCCCAGCCCTATTTTGCATTTTATAAATAAAATAAAATCACCTTTTAATGTGATTTTTTTTTTTTTTTTTTGGTACCAAGGACTGAACTAGGTGCACTTAACCACTGAGCCACATCCCCAGCCCTATTTAGATTTTATTTAGAGACAGGGTTTCAGTAAGTTGTTTAGGGCCTCACTAAGTGGCTGAAGTTAGCCTCAAATTTGTGATCCTCCTACCTCAGCCTCCTGAGTTGCTGAGATTTTAGGTTCCACACCCCAGTCCCCCCCCCCAGCTAATGTGATCTCTTTTTTTGTGCCTACCTCAAAGGATGAAAAAGGAAGTTCTAGTAAGAGCATAGATGTTGGGGTAACCCCAGGAACAAGTTGTAGAATGTTTCTGAGCTTCTTGCTAATAAATATTTGTATATATGGCAGAATGTGACCTGAGACTTGCTTTTTTTGTCACATAAAGATTTTATGGAGGGCTGGGGATGTGGCTCAAGAGATAGCACGCTCACCTGGCATGCGCGGGGCGCTGGGTTCGATCCTCAGCACCACATAAAATAAAATAAAGATGTTGTGTCTGCCGAAAACTGAAAAATAAATATTAAAAAATTCTCTCTCTCTCTCTCAAAAAAAAAAAAAAAAAGATTTTATGGAAAAGGACCCATAGCCCCCAGGGCATTAGCCATCAGAAGCTACCAAGAATACTTGCCCAACAGAATCTACAATTGTTAAATAACCAAATCGCTCTGGGGTATGTACATCACAAAAGGGGGAGAGAGGGGGAAAAGAGTATTTACCTACAATGTGGAGAGGAGGTCAGGAAAAGAGAAACTTTCAAAGGAAAAAATAAAAGAGTTAAATCACCTCTAAATGATCTTTGTCCTGGAAGATGTTACTCACAGCTACCGGCCTGGACAGAATCATTTTGCTAAGTTGGTCTTCTCTTCTAACTTTCTGTTTGTTTCAATCAATCCATGACTAAAATGGATTGTGAAGAACAGAGTCCTGCTGGGACCTTGATATTATTCCATTACTACTACCCAGTGCACCCATTGTTGTTCACCATCTGCTGTTTAGTTGACAAGATGAGCGACACAGTGATTAAGCTCATGACTCTGGGACCAGACTGCCTGATTCTGAAGCTGGCTCTGTCACTCCCCAAATGTGGAATTTTAGATGTTGTTTAATCTTTCCATGCCTCTATTTTCTCACCTATAATAGTACTTACTTGTTGGTTTTTTTTTTTTTATTGGTTGTTCAAAACATTACAAAGCTCTTGACATATCATATTTCATACATAAGCTTCGAGTGAGTTATGAACTCCCATTTTTACCCCAAACACAGATTGCAAAATCATATCCGTTACACATGCACATTTTTACATAATGCCATACTAGTAACTGTTGTATTCTGCTACCTTTCCTATCCTATACTATCCCCCCTCCCCTCCCCTCCCATCTTCTCTATCTACCCCATCTACTGTAATTTATTTCTCTCCTTGTTTATTTTCCCATTCCTGGGTTTTTTTTTTAATAAATATTTTCTTTTTTTAGTTGTAGATGGACACAATATCTTTATTTTATTTTTATGCGGTGCTGAGGATCCAACGCAGGGAATCACACGTGCTAGGCAAGCGCTCTACTGCTGAGCCACAACCCCAGCCCACCTGTTGGGTTTTGAAGTTAATGTGTGTGATGCACTTGAGACGATGTCTGGCATATAATGAATATTAGATAAATTTTTTCTGCCATAAAAAATTATTCTACAAAATTGTTCTCTGAAAATATAGGGCAAAGGGGAAAGAGAGGAGTTAAGGCACTTCTCAATTCCTATGAAGCCTGTTGTCAATGTACTACCAAAAACTAGAACCTGCACAGCTTGGAGGACCCAAGCAGTCAAATTACTATACCTAAAAGTTATCTAGCAGATGTGTAAAATATGCAAAGGTAATAGAAAGGAAATGTTAGCAATAGTTTGGGATGAGCACACTGTTGGGTGGTGAGAAAATACAGGTGGACACAACTCCAAGCCAAAGGTGCTGCTGTTAAGGGGATCCCAGCAGATAATGCAATGCCCCAGGAATCCTGTGCCAGGCAAGGCCAGTACAGTCCTCTGGGAAGGAGGCCCCATGTCCAGGCACATGTTCTAAATATTCACAAAACACAGCAAAAAAGTGCTTCTGCTAACAATTTGTCTACTACAAGGTCTACACTGAATGAAAGAACATTAAGAAACTTACTGCTTTACCACATTCTTTCACCCAAGTTTTTTCAATGCTAAAGTTAGTATTTTGCTATCCATCAGCCCAAATCCTCAGTCTTGAAAGAATTCCCCACGCAAAGACACTCCGCCGGGAGAATTCCAATTTTATTGCAAAAAGCTGTGTGCTTATATAGAACTAAAGGGGAGATGGTAGGGCTTAGACAAATGGCAGGCCACCCGTTTATTGGCAAGTTCTTCCAGATATCAGCTCCCGCGCCCAGGAATTAGTTCTCATTGGGGCTAAGGTTCCCCGCCAGCGAGGTTTGAAATTGGCGCCGGCGGGAGAGTTCACAAGGGCGGGAACTTTTCGCGCCACTGCAGAGAAGAAGAAGGTAGGAAGAAGAAGTCCTTAGGCGCCATGTTGGGGTTTTTTTCTCTGGGGTACGGCTGCCATTTATACTTTTCCCAACAAGTCTCATTTATAATTCATGGGGGAAAGAGAAATATCATATATCATGTATTAGTCTCATCTTAAATAAATTTTTGCATTTTAATTTTTTTATTTCATTAACTAAGTTTAATTGTATTTAAAAAATTAAATCATTTATTTTTCTTTCTTTTTTATGATACATTTTTTTAAATTTTTGATTTGTTATATATGACAACAGAATGCATTACAATTCATATTACACATATATAGCACAATTTTTCATATCTCTGTTGTACACAAAGCAGAGACACATCCTTCGTGCCTTCATACATGTACTTAGGGTAATGATGGTCATTGCATCCCACCGTCTTCCCTACTCCTATGCCCCCTCCCTCCCTTTTCCCCTTTGCCCTATCTAGAGTTCATTTAATCCTCCCATCCCCTCCTCCCACAGCATATTATGGATCAGCATTCTTAAATCAGAGAAATCATTCAGCATTTGTTGTTTGGGATTGGCTAATTCACTTATCATTATATTCTTCAGTTCCATCCATTTACCTGCAAATGCCATGATTTTATTCTCTTTTAATGCTGAATAATGTTCCATTGTGTATATATACCACATTTTCTTTATCCATTCATTTACTGAAGGGTGTCTGGGTTAGTTCCATGGTTTAGCTATTATGAATTGTGCTGCTATAAACATTGATAAATTTTTGTATTTTAAAATGAGGAAAATGAGGGAAAAAAATGAACTTGCTCAATAGCATATAGTCATGTATAGTTTAAGTTCATAGCTCATGCCCAGAGAGGGAAAAGCCTTTCAATCAATGTATTTGTAGAATTAAGAAACTAAACAAAGTCAGGGCTAGAGAGGTAGCTTAATAGAGCGCTTGCTTAGCATGCACAAATCCTTGGGCTCAATCCTCAGTACCACAAGAAGAAAAAAGAAATTAAACAAGGTCAATACTTGCAATGAATCATTAAGAGCTTAATATTTAAAAATATTAAACTAAATTAAGTGTGTGGGGGTGTGGGGGTGTGGGTGTGTATGCGTGTGCTATGTGTCTCCAACCTGATTCTCTAACCACAGAGACAAAAATCATACAAAAATACAAATAACAGGGCTGGGGTTTTGGCTCAGTGGTAGAGCATTCGCCTAGCACATGCAAGGCCCTGGGTTCGATCCTCAGCACCAAACAAAAATAAATAAATAAAATAAAGGTATTGTGTACAACTACAACTAAAAAATAAATAATAAAAAAATAACAAATAACTAAAATTCAAAATTTAATCACACCACTCTGCCTCCCTTCTGTTCCATTCCTCCCTACGGAGACCCATCTCTGGCTCAGTGGTCCTTCATTCTCTTTACTCACACAGCTCCCACCTCTGGACAGCTAATCCTCAGCCAAACCCTCAAAGTCCACTAAGAACACCTTACAGTGTTTTACTCCTGACACCAATCTCCCTCCTGTAGCTCCAATGTCACTTTCTCAAGCCACAACTCTTTATGCCTTCTTATACATTTTCTTCCTTATCCAGACAGTCATTCAGTCACTGAGTCATGTGGGTTTCAGTCCCTCTCATTCCCACATTACTGACCTTCATCATTTCTCTCCTGGAAACTATAAGTCTCCCTTCCTGCCACCATTTAAGCTACCAAAGTGACCTCCCTAAAACAAGCCATCATGTCACCCTTCACACACATCAGGCTGTCCATTATCTGACCTGCATTATCATCAGTCTCCTCTCCTACCTTATGCCTTAATCATATTAAATTACCTAACGGTCCTCAAACATACCAGATTGTTTCTTAAGTTTTGAGTCTTTGATTCATAAATCTCCTTCTGCCTGAAAGAAGCTTCTATACTCCTTACTTCAATGCTTACTTCCATTCAATCTACTTCCTAGTAAACACCTAAGTGAGTAAGATTCTGTTTAAGAGGCATTTCCTGCATGATGGCTTTACAAACCCATGCTGCATCCCTCCTCTGCTGAAGTGCCAAGCCTTCGTTTGTGCTCCCGTTCTTCATCCTATATGGTTCTAACGTGGACCCTATACCACTCTATTACCTTTCTTAAGGGTACAAATAGCTCTACTAGACTGAAGCTTCTTTTTTTTTTTTTTTTTAAAGAGAGAGTGAGAGAAGAGAGAGAGAGAGAGAGAGAGAGAGAGAGAGAGAGAGAGAGAATTTTTAATATTTATTTTTTAGTTCTCGGCGGACACAACATCTTTGTTGGTATGTGGTGCTGAGGATCGAACCCGGGCCGCACGCATGCCAGGCGAGCGCGCTACCGCTTGAGCCACATCCCCAGCCCTAGACTGAAGCTTCTTAACACAACAACTCTATCTAACTCATTTCAATACCTAACATTATACGTGGCATGTGGAAGATTATTAAAGCTTATTTGATGAATGAATGAATGACATTTACATATGTTTAAGGCATTTATTTCTATACCATCTTGTGGCCATTCCTAAAATGGCACTTCTCCAAAATCCTCAAACCCTATGAATTAAGGAACAGTTCCAGTTTCTCCTGAATTTTGCCTTGTTCTAAACTGTCAAAAAAAATTGTCCAAATGAAGACTCAACTGATTATAAACAATGAAAGCTGATGAAATCAACTTCTCTCCAGTTGTCCTGTATTTATTAAACAATTGGGTCTCTTACAGGTATGAGAGTTCCTTTTAGAAAAATAGCTAAATTCTAGTAGATATTTCTAGAGTATTTATTGGACTTTTCATCATATGTTTTATACTGTTGTGCAAATCAATTCAAATGTTCCTTTCTATGTATCAGAGACAAATTGGAGTCATTTTAATCAAATAACTTGTTTTATTTCCAAGAACTACATCCACAAAATGCCTTTAAACAGTACAAATGTTTTCTTTTTAAAATCAATGAGCCCAGTCAACAATCTGTCTTTTATCCAAATTCCTGCCTAATTTCTTCCGATGCTTTCTTGATTAAGGCCATGTGTTATCATAAGAGCACTTTTTTTTTTTCCTGTCAACATTCCATTCTAATACTCTTGCTTGTGATTCACAAAGAAAAGTGTCTTATTATCCAATGAAAATGCATCAGAAGAATTTTAAGTAGAATTTTATAAACACTATTTATTTACAGAAATTCCAAACTAGGAAATATGGGAAATATTTTTTGTTACTGTCCTCTTTTCTTAAAAGACTCACATCTAGAGGGCTGGGGATGTGTCTCAGTAATACAGCACTTGCCTAGCATGCTCAAGACTCTAGGTTCAATCCCCAGCACCAAAAAAAAAATTAGACTCACATCTTAGCCTAGAAATTTAACTTTACACATGTTAAATAACTCACGCTCTTCTGATTTTCCATATTGACCCATTCATACGTTTATTGATTAATTATTGTAAGTTTAGCCTATACTAATCATGTAAGTTTAGCCTATACTAATCTACTCTCTAGAAGATGAGTAGAAGTATAGAATTCCTCCCAAATTCAATAAAATTTGTTTGGAAGATTTTTTTTTTAAAACATGAACAGTTTGAGAACAACTACACTCTTAATTTTAAATGATGAATTTAAGGTGCAATCATAGAGATATGGGCAGAATACACAGAGCCATCCAGGAGAGAGAGATGGCAGTTGAGTTGAAAACAAAGGGTCAAGGGTTTGCTTTTCAAGTGAAATGCCCACTTAGGCAAAGGTGCACATGATCAGGGTGTGTTTCAAAAGCATGGCTTTTTCTAAAGTGCTGTTGCTGTGCAGGAGAATGTTACAATAGAATATTGCATATTAGGGCAACAGAGGGAGACTTAAGTGCAGGTTTAATTCTAATCCAAATTCCACAGATTTATGAAAAACCTTCTTCAGGAAGCAAATCAAAAGCCAAGAATACTTACAGATTTGACAAATCTAAGGTTGCTAGGGGTCCATGGAAAATTAGTGGTAGTGGAGGAGAGATCTAGCTAAGTGGTAGAGCACTTGCCTAGCATGCCAAGGCCATGGGTTTAATCCCCAGTACCAGGAGGGGAAAATTTGCGGTAGTAATATGGGGAAAGGCACAACTAAAAGAAACATGTCAAAGAAAAACAATTATATTTTAATATTCAACTTGGTGTCCTGTAAGGAAAGTTGAAACAACTAACACAAAGTTCTAGTATAGCAGAGCAGCTGGGAGGAAAGAGCTTTGAAAGAAGAGTAAAGTGGGTCATCTAGATGGAGATACCTGCGGGAGGCTTGGGAGGTGTCCTCCCGCCCACCATGCTTCCTCCATGGTGGTGGAGGTTCAGTAATGGAACCCCTGGTCTCATTCCCATCTACTAACTTACTCCTCCCCATGGGAGGTAAATTGAGGAATTTGGGAACAAAAGCTGGAATGGGAAAACAGGGCTCCTTCCTCTTCTCATAATCTCTGGTGGAAACTCATAGCAATTAGTTCTTATGTTTCAAAGTGGCCTGTTTAATTTTAGATTCAGTACTAATAAGTCCATTTTCCACAACTAACAGCCACATTTCCCAGTTCCTGCTTTACTAGTAATAAAGATGGCATTTTGATCTGGTCCTACTCCTAGTGTCTCCCTGTTCAGATCTCAGGTATGAAGGACAGCACTATTCATCAGTCCCCTGAAACCTCAGTAATGTCCTTCAGGCCATGAAATCACACAGAGATGCTAAATGGAGAACTAGTAACACATAAGTCAGAAATAAAACTATATTCCCTAAGAGCAAGTACAGATAAGAAAGAGCAAACAATGGTGGAGAGACAAATGGGCAAAGAAAAGTCATTAAAGGATTCTCATGCATTCTAAGCCAAAAGTCCAGCAAAGTAGTCAGGAAACTAGGGGCTATATAGAGAAAAACAGCTAACCCCACACTAGTTAAGTTTCTCCAGAGAAAGAGGACTAAGAGGATAGATAGATGGATAGACAGACAGATAAAAGCAGATATTTCCATAATAAATAGAGATTTATTATGGGAATTGGCTCATATAATTATGCCATGTGCAAGTTGGAGACCTGTCAGTTCAAGTCCAAAGACAACTAATAATTATAGGAGATGAGAGATAATTTCAAGACTTCGAACTTCCATAAGACCAAAACCTGAAAATGTCATTAAAAGAAGTAGAGAAGTAAAGAAGACAAATTTGTTGGGGGTGGAAGGGAGTTGATATTGAGCTTGATTTTGTCACATATATAACACACTCTACACCTAGTGCCAAAATGTCCTCCATAAAAATAGCAGATTATGTTGTCAACTCCAAATGCCTGAATGCATCAATTTGTCTTACATGTCACTTTTTTGGGACAGTGCCCCACTTTAACTTTGGCTTCCATACAGATGCTCCTGTAAATCCCTTACATGGTTCAATAAACATGGACTATGAAACAACATTCTATCCCACTGATGCCAAAACAAAACACCCCAGGATAAATGCAGTTTTGCAGATTGTTTCACAGTCCAGCAGTTACTATTTCATGTTCAAAATCAGAAGACTGATCCTTTTCATTACAAAACAGCATATGCACATCCATCAAACTTATTTCATTTCTTATATGAAGGTGACTCAGAGCCAAGAAATAGGTTGACCTTCATTTTTCTACTCTAAATCCATTTCAATTCAATTCAGTGCGACTCAATTTTAACAGAAATTTATCTGATGTCTATTACTTCCAGACACCAAGGACCAAAGGCGAATAAGACAAGATGCCTACCTTCAAGAAGCTCAAAGTCAAGCAAGTTAGACAACCACATTCACACATAAGGATAATAGCAAAAGTTATAGAATAGAAGCATTATAAGATGATATAAAAAGCAGTGGAAAACATTACTTCTGCCTTTGGTGCTCATGGATAGACAATGATAGAATAGAAGTAACATTTGAGAAGGAAAGAATTGACACTTTGAGGCTGCGTTCTGACCTGGGTATTTTATGCAGATTCTCGTACTGAATGTCAGGTGAGCTCTTAATCCAGGTCTTCCTACCTCCAAAGCTTATGCTCTTTCAGAGGACTAATAGTGAGCCCAATGGACAGTGGAGAAACAGGGATTGTGACTGAAGGAGAAGTAGCAACACAGACCCACAACTGCCTGCTACATGTGAGAGAAGCAATCAACACAACATGACCAGTGCAGGAACGATGATGAGAATACTGGCTAAAGGTAAGTTTGGGAAAGTCATCTGGGACTAGGTTGGGAAGGACCTTCTAATTGCTGCAAATGATCCAAATTAAAATCTAATATGCCAGTGATTTTTTATTCTTTTAAATATATCTATTTTTAGTTGCTGATGGATCTTGATTTTGTTTATATATGGTGTTGAGAATCGAACCCAGTGACTCACACATACCAGGCAAGTGCTCTACCACTGAGCTACAATCTCAGCCCCGATTTTCAAACTTCACTAGAAAGACAACATCCATTCAAGAATCTCTCTCTCTATACACACACACACACACACACACACACACACACACACACACATATACATATATATGTATATTGGAGGAGTTTGGGTAGGATTTATTTCAAGAATAAAAAATAACATTATATTTGTAAATATAATGTTTAGAGAAGACCAACAGGAGCAAATGGAAAGTCATTACAAACTTAAAAACAAAAATGAAAGCATCTTGATGTATCAAAATGCATTCCACTGCAATGCATAACTAATTAGAAGGAATTTTAAGAAATGAAAGTATCCCACATGTACTTTTTTTTTTGGGGGGGGGTGGGGGTACCAGGGATTAAATTTGTAATAGGCCACTCTTTTGTATTTTATTTAGAGACAGGATCTCACAGAGTTGCTTAGCGCCTCGTTGCTGCTGAGGCTGGCTTTGAACTCACGATCCTCCTGTCCCAGCCTCCAGAGTTGCTGGGATTACTGACGTATGACACCTCGTACCCGGCCATTTGTACTTTTCGAAAGATAAATATGTTAGCTACGTAGAAGAAAACAACACCTAAGGAAACAACTCTTGAACTGAAGACAAGTCAGGAGGTTTCTAAAATAATACAAGATAGAGCCTTTTGGGGTCTAGATAGACACAGTGATAGTAGGATGGATCCAAGAATTAAGATAAAATAGAACTCCATTGTAAATGTGCTGTGGGGAGTAAGTTATAAAAAAAAAAAAAGAATCAAGAATGAATGAGTTCAAGCAACTGAGTAGTGATACCACTAAAACAGAGAAAGTGGTAGGAGAAGCAAAATCCAGAGGTAACACTTGGTTCAGCTTTGTTTTGTTTTGACACATTGAGTTTGAGGTACCTGCAGGACACATGGAAGGAAGTATGACAAAGTATCTGGATCTGTAAACCTGGAGCACTGGAAATGATGCTAAAGGTATTTTCATAGAGACAAATAATTTTGCACCATACCCCTTCTTCCCTTCTTCCTTGTTATTCAATAAGTAGTTTTTGCAGATGATGTGGCCACTCTTATCCCAGCCTCTTTTGAAGTTACACCTGACTATATGCTACCAATGCAGAACCATTGCGTACAACTTCTTTAGAGCTTCCTTAGAAGGGAAATCTTGATTTTCACTTTCACACAGTCATGATGCTGTTAAAGTACTTTGGATTGTGCAGATAAAGACAACTCCTTAGGGGATAGTAGAGCAACAACAACAACAACAAAAAAGAAAGTAAAAGAAAAGAAGAGAAAACTGAGTGTTTTGATGACCTTATAGAGCAAAAAGACCCATCTACCTCCTGTTGCAGCAGTGTGGTCTCACTCTGACCAATGCTGGGGTCATCAGCCTACTAGTTGAAACATGAGGATGAAGGAACTCACCAGAGAAAGAAGGAAAGAAAACTTAGGGAGGGCTATTGTGTAGCTAGCGTACACAAGGCCCTGGGCTCAATCCCCAGAACCAAAAAATAAATTTTTTTTAAAAAAGAAACAAACAAAAATTTAGGGGCGCCAGGCTTGGTGGCACATGCCTATAATCCTAGTAACTCGAGAGGTTGAGGCAGGATTTTTTTTTTAATTTCAATATTTATTTTTTAGTTTTCGGCGGACACAACATCTTTGTTTGTATGTGATGCTGAGGATCGAACCCAGGCCGCACGCATGCCAGGCGAGCACACTACTTACTGCTTGAGCCACATCCGCAGGCCCGAGGCAGGATTATCACAAATTTGGATCCAGCCTAGGCAACTTATCAAGACCCTCTATCGAAATAAAAAAATAAACAAGGGCTGAAGATACAGCTCAAAGGTAAAGGTGCCCTTGGATTTAATCCCCAGTAACAAAACATACACACACACACACACACACACACACACACACACACACTTTAGGGGAGTGTATTAGTCAGTATTAATTAGCTCTACATCACTGTGATCAAAATATCCTACAAGAACAACATAGAGGAGGGAAAGCTTATTTTGGCTCACAGTTTCAGAAGTTCAGTCCATGCTTGGCTGATTGTGCTCTGGGTCCTGAGATGAGCTGGAGCATTATAGCAGAAGGGTGTGGCAGAGGGAAGCTGCTTCACATAGACAACCAGGTAGCAAGGGTTGGCAGCACGGCAGAAAATGTCCTCAGTGACCCACCTCCACTACCTTTGTCCCACCTGCCCACAGTTACCACCCAGTCAGTCCATTCAAACTAGGATGGACTGATCAGGTTACAGCCCTCACAGTCCAATCATTTCACCTCTGACTATTCCTGCACTAACACGGGAGCTTTGGGGGGACACCACATATCCAAACCTTAACAGGGAGCAAGATGATGAACAGCAACCTCTAAAAGGAGAATAGAGTGCTGCGTGCAGCGGCCCACACCCATCATCCCAGCTGTTCCAGAGGCTGAGACAGGAGGATGGTGAATTCAAAGCCAGTCTCAGCAATTTAGCAAGGCCTTAAGCAACTCAGGGAGACCCTGTCTCTAAATTTAAAAAAAAAAGAGTGGAGCTGTTTTTATGAGACTGAAAAGAAATAGCTACGGAGAGGGTAAAAGATCAAGAAAGAGGAGAGGGCTTCAGAAAGGAAGGCCCATTAAGAAACACAAAATGGAATAGGGCATTATGTAAAAATGTGGATGTGTAACCGATGTGATTCTGCAATCTGTATTTGGGGTAAAAATGGGAGTTCATAACCCACTTGAATCTAATGTATGAAATATGATATGTCAAGAGCTTTGTAATGTTTTGAACAACCAATAAAAAAAAGAAAAGAAAAAAGAAACACAAAATGGGGCAGAAGGAAACTAAAATGAAGATTAAAAACAAGCTAATGAACTTGGTGACTTTCACCAGAACAATGTCAGTGAAGTAGAAGGGTGACCAGACAGTTTATTAAAAGTTAAAGGGAAGGAAGGAAGCAGATTCAATTGGGGAAAGCTACTGTTTCAAGAAGTAAAAAGAGAAGAGCCAGGAAAAGTGTCTTGAGGGGTCAAGCTTTGGATTTTTTATACAGGCCTAACAAACCCTAACGATGAAGCCAGATAAAAACCTGGTGACTCAAAGATTTTAAACCAAATAAGGGCTGGACATGGTGGCATACACCTGAAATCCTGTAATCCCAGCTGCTCAGGAGGCTGAGGCAGGAGAATTGAGAGTTCAAAGCCAGCCACAGCAACTAAGCAATTTAGTAAAACCTTGAGCAATTTATCAAGACACTAAGCAACTCAGCGAGATCCTGTCTCTAAATAAAATCTGAAAAAAGGGCTGGGGATGCAGCTTAGTGGTTAAGCATTCCTGAGTTCAATTTCCTGTACTTGAGAGTTGGAGGGGGGAAGGAAAGGAAAGGAAAAGAAGAAAGAAGGGTTTATTTAATAATAAGAGGGTTTGACACCACACTTGCCACAACACCCTATTTAAGGTACGTACGTCAAGGTAAGGTTTGATCCTAACCATGGAACCTCAAATATTAAGAAAACATGCCCCCCGACAAAAAAAATGTAAAAAGAACTTGGAAATCCAAATGTTTTATACTCTTTTCATTAAATTCTTATGTCGATATTTAGGTATTTTCAAACGGACTTTTGTGGCGCCTCCATTACATGTTGACTATACAAATCTCATGAAGGCACAAATGAAAGGAAGTAGTGGTGGTTAATTTCCCAGAAAACATGCTATTTCCAACTCCCACATCCCTGCAGTCACAATGCTCCTATCCAACCTTCCCATCTCCGAGACAGGGCTCCAGGTGCATGCCCTCCCCTAATTGGCTCCTATTCTCTCCCTTCCGTCTTAAGTCATTATTTTCCAAGATAATTGGTGTCCATATATTCTACTAGGGTCAGTATCTTCTACTGAAAAGGAACTTAAATTGCAACCTAAGGAAGAAATATATTTGATGTTTAATTAACTTGTCCTTGTTTTCAATATCTTGTCCTGTTTTCTGAATTCTGTAGTGATATATCAAAGTCAAAACACACCTAAGTAAATCATGTTCATCCATATTTGAACCACATCTTCAGATATTTGTTTATATTAGTTGATTATGATTTATTTATTTTACTAATTAGGTTACAGTGCATTACTAAGTGGTTTTTTTAACATAAAATGAAATTTCAAACCCACATTAAAGATTTTTGCCATGGGGCTGGGGATGTGGCTCAAGCAGTAGCACGCTCGCCTGGCATGGGTGCGGCCCGGGTTCGATCCTTGGCACCACATACCAACAAAGATGTTGTGTCTGCCGAAAACTAAAATGTAAATAAAATATTTTTTAAAAAAAAGATTTTTGCCAAAAGTGTTTGATAGCTCTTTTGCAATTTTGTTAGCATAACAGGATTGACAGAAACATAACTTTTTCTTACTGTCTGGTTTGGAAAGATGATTTCTCTAAAGTCTAAAGAATCTAAGTTCCACAAAGACATTAGAAAAAGAATACTAAGGAAAATTGTAATTTAGGAGATATTTAGCATCAGCTCTAAGGGCTGGGGATGTGGCTCACTGGTAGAGCACTTGACAAGCATGTTCAAGGCCCTAAGTACAATTCCCAGCACAGAAAGAAAGAAAGAATCATAGACAATAAAATTCTCAGTACCTTTCCCATATGCTAATGTGTATTAAAGATGAGGATGAATAGGATGGATTATGAAATGATTGTCGTATTTAACACTTTCTAACACAGAATATGTCTTAACATTTCATGGGCCACTAGAGTTTTAATTTGGAAAACCTTGCTCTTGGGACCTCTTCATACCCCGGTAGGGAGTTCTCAGATAAATAAAATGTGAGACCTTAATGGAAAACAGAGTTGAGGAGGAAGTATGACTTTAATATGAATTTTGCCCACACAAAATCCCTTAGTAAATCTGAGCTGAATATCTGAATAATGCTAACTGTCCAAGGATGTCCATGAAACTCATGAACTATACCTTATAAGGCAGATGTGACTAAATTAAAGTTTCTAGAAGGTAGATTATCCTGTGTTATTCAGGTAGGCAACATATCAGAAGGGTCCTTATGTGAAAGGCGCAGAGGGGTCAAAGATATAATGACAATCAAAGGGCCAGGGTCCAAGGTAGGGTAGCAACTTTGGAATTTGGAAAAAGCAAGGAAACAGAGTCTCTGCTAGAACCTTCAGAGGGGCCACAGTTCTGCAGACACCTTGATTTCAGCTTAGTGAAACTCATTTTGAGCATCTAATTCCCAGACTGTCAGATAATAAATTTGTGTTGTTTGAAGCCACTAAATTTGTAGAAATTTCTTACAGCAGCAATTGGATATTAATATAATCTTTTAATAAAGAATAATTTTTTGTACTGGGGATTGAAATCAGGAGTGCTTTACCACTGAACTGCATCCCCACCCCACTCCTTTTTTTTTTTGAGACAGGATCTCCCTAAATTGCCTACTCTGGCCTCCAACTTGCAAGCCTCGTGCCTCAGCCTCCAGAGTTTCTGGTATTACAGGCAAGTGCCACTGGCTTGTAAATAAATAATTGTTATGAATCATAAATCTACCTTTCACGGGTAAAGTCTATTGTTTTCTTCAGTTTGAACAGTGTTTTAAGAGATGCAACATGCATCTGTTTACATTGAAAATTTTAAGGGCTGGGGGTGTAGCTCAGTAGTACAGCACTTCCCTAGTGTATTCAACGTCCTGGGTTTGATATCCAAAAATGCAAAATAATAATAATAATTTGGAATGAGGGTCACTCACCTCTTACTCAAACATATCTTCTTCTGTTGACTTGCTTTATACAAAGTACATATTTTTAATGGAAAAATAATTAGTCTAAATTAATAAAAATCATTTGGGTTTGGATTTTCAGGGGTGTCTGTAGTCATTTCTGACCTGTGAGACACATTCATGCATTTCCCACAGTTCAAAATAACCTGTTCTTCAGTAAAGCTGCATGCAGATGGCTAGGCAAGGGTATTCACTGTGTGGGATAATGGGATTTATGCAGCAAACCTACACCTAAGAATGACTTGATTGGAAATAGAGTATTTTGTGGGTATAGTTCTTCAAAGGAGCTAGGGCAGAAACCAGGTTATGAGGCCACTGAGCATATTTCCAAGAAACAGCTGGTCTCTTGTTCCTCATTCCACCAAATAAAAGAGTAATCTCATAGTTCACCAATTTCTTTCTGATTGAAGACTGATTCCCGCCTGGCAATCTTCATCTGGGACAATATGTAAAGACATTCCATAGTTTCCAAAAACCTTCTCAAGTCGAATAACTCTTCATGGCAGAAGCTCAGCTTCAGCTCAAATGTCTATGTCCTTGTTAACATATTTTTTATTTGTTATTAACTACCCACATTTACTGACCACACAACCTGAATACCTTTAAAACCTCAATCTAAAAGTAAATTAAAAAAAAAAAAAACTGAAAAGTTGTTCCGCTTTGTAAATATACTTTTTTTTTTCTTTTATCACACACTTGCTTAAAGACTAAGATGTGGTGGCTGGGTCTCTAAAAATAGTGCATCCAGGCTTCACTTCGGGCAGTAAAGGATCAGATCTACAATAAAGGGGGTTTTCATGTGCATCTAGATTATAAGGTTAAGAGCACACAGGAATATGTAATTTCTTCTCTAAAAGAGAAGAAACCAGCCCTGAAGGCATTTACAAGGGCAGTTGTCAGTACTTCCAAAAATGTCCTTTGTGCAGTTCTTTGGGGAGAGAAAATATTATTTTGGTGAAAAACTGAAAGAAATCAGTGCTCAAATAGAACTGTAGGAAAGATTTAAAATTTAAAATTCTACCAAACTTCTACTTTGATATTTTACATGATTATACTTCTGAGAGGCAGCTGAATGAGTGATGATGAGTTTGCATTGGGCCCCACACTGCCTGGTGTGGAATCCTAGCCCTGCTGGGGGACTTCAAGCAAATTACTTAACTTCTCCGATTCGTCATCCGGAACATGAGGATGAGAGTACTAGCACGCACCTCTTAGGACTGTTGTTCGGACTGAATACATGGATATATGTAAAGTGCTTGGTACAGCACTTTACATATAGCAGAATGTGTTTGTTAGTTCTTATTGCTTTATCTTTGCATTTTTCTCTGCCTAAATGAATCCTAAGCATACTAGCCATCAGCTATATTCTCCCCTTTGGATACCCCTGGGTTACATTTATGAACCTTCTAGGCACTTAAACCTGGGCTCTAATTCCTCTACCCACCACTCCTAATATCCAGAATCTTCCCCTCCATCCTGGACTATGACTTTCTAGAGAACTGAATTCATAACTTTCCAAGAATTTATACAGGTGCTTCAGCACTGAACGTCCCTCAACCTCTCATGAGGTAAACTCTTAAGGAAGAGTACACTTTTATTAATTTAGACTAATTATTTTCAAAAAAAGTCAATAAAAGAAGACACGTTTGAGTAAGAGGTGAGTAACCTTCATTCCGAATTATTATTATTATATCACACATATTAATGCTGAGTGTGAAGCTGCTTCTGAGGATTGGATTGTCTCCATCCATGTCAGCTGCCACTCTGTCCACCATCCACCTCACTTCTGCCATGCTCCAGGCAAGTGCACAAGACTCATTGGGGGAGAATGCAGATTCCTAAACCTACCTAGATTTTGACTTAGTAGCAGAGACAGGGCTCCAGGAGAACCTCTGCAGGTGGTCTACAAGCCATACTTGGAACCCTGCTCATCCAAGCAGAGATGCTCAACTTAGTACCAGCTGCTAGAGGAAGGACAGGGACCAGGACCACGTCTCACTAATCTCTGTACCTCCAGCCCAAGGCACCAGAGCTAGCAACAGTAGTTGCTTAATACTTATTTATTAATTTATTTATTCTTTTTTGGATATACATGACATTAGAGTATATTTTGACATCATACATGCATGGAGTATCACTTATTCTAATTAGGATCCCATTCTTGTGGTTGTACATGATGAGGAGTTTCACTGGTTGTATATTCAGATATGAACATAGGAAATTTATGTCCAACTCCTTCTACTGTTTTTCCTATTCCTACCCTGCTCCCTTCCTTCCATTCCCCTTTGTCTAATCCAATGAACTTCTATGGTGTGTTAGCATCCACATATCAGAGAGAACATTCAGCTTTTGATTTGGGGGGATCGGCTTATTTCATTTAGCATGGTAGTCTCTTGTTGTTGAATGAATGACAGCAGGAGGGAAAACACTTGCCCTTCACATGTGGGAAGCACAGCCTATTGCTCCACAGAGAAGTACAATGTTGGGAGGGAAAGATCACAAATAGACATTTTGAAGAGGTATCCCCGTGAAAAAGTCCCAGGCGTAGAGGATGTAGAAGGTAAATTTCAACTGCTACATATAATTCTTTTAAAAGTCATCCTTCAACAAAAACAAACAAAAGAAAAAAATCTCTACATTTAGAACAAAGAGTATACAATGGGTCTTTCTAGCCTTAACACTGGGTCCCTGAATTCTGAGTTAGCTTGTCAGAAGTTTATTGTAAAATAATTGGAAAAAAAAATAAAGTGAGTTCTTTTTTTTTTTTTTTTTAAGAGAGAGTGAGAGAGAGGGGGGAGACAGAGAAAGAGAGAGAATTTTAATATTTATTTATTTTTTCTTAGTTCTCGGCGGACACAACATCTTCGTTTGTATGTGGTGCTGAGGATCGAACCCGGGCCACACGCACGCCAGGCGAGCTCGCTACCACTTGAGCCACATCCCCAGCCCCTGAGTTCTTTTTCTTAGATCTTTCTCCTTTAATTAATTAATTTATGGGTGTTCATTTTGTTTTTTGCCCTGCTGGGCTAGAACCCAGGGTCCTGTGCAGGCTGGGCAAGCAATCTATCACTGAACTACACCCCCCTCTCCTTTAATTTTTATGTTACTAGTCCTTTAAGAACTTGTGCCATTCTGTGATATTCTAATATTCCAAGTTTCAATTAATACCGGATGGTGTTCATCTTAACTAAGATACTTTAATAGTTTAGGACAAGCATTCAAATTTGTCAAAATATTTAGCATCTCTTGAAAGAGTCAGCACACACTCAAGATAACCTTACATCAAAATAGACAGAAGGCACCCACTAGAATGACCCAAAGTAGCTCCTGTTTTCCAGGCTGTTCCAGAAATATGTGCAGGCTCCTTCAGCAGATTTCACTGAAAAGCAGCCTGATCCTAAGCATCAGGAAGCCAATTGTCCTTTTCCAGTCTCCTGTGCCAACGCTAGGTTATCTTCAGCACACCTTTTCCAATCACTTTACCTTTCTGAATTTGGTCTATCTAAAAACCTGGGATCGGGCTGGGGATGTGGCTCAAGCGGTAGCGCGCTCGCCTGGCATGCGTGCGGCCCAGGTTCGATCCTCAGCACCACATACAAACAAAGATGTTGTGTCCGCCGATAACTGAAAAATAAATATTGAAATTCTCTCTCTCTTCTCTCTCTCTCACTCTCTCTTTTAAATAAATAAATAAATAAATAAACAAATAAATAAATAAATAAAAACCTGGGATCCATGAATGCATGTACAGTGCTTGTCACGCTGTAAAAGATGGTTTTATCCATCACAGGGACAAAGTGCTATCTAGGGAGGGTGCAAAACATCTCCTCACTTCATGGGCAGATGGTGCTTCTGAGAAGTGAAAGACGATAGGATGAAAGCAGAAAGCAAGAAGAGAAGATAGCAGCAGCCTGATGTCCATAGGGGAAGGAAGAAAAACAGGCCACTGTCAGATAAAGGGGAAATGGGGAGTAGAAATGAGGCCAAAGATGTTCCAAAGATGAAGAACCTATAGGAGCAAAAAATATCAAGACATAAGAAACACAAATCCTCAGGAGTCGTTAGAAAAGATAACTTAGCCCAGCCACTTTAAATCAGATGTCACGTATTCTACAGTAAAGTATGAGAATATTAATTTGTCATGATCCTATTTAGTGTAGACAGAACCCTAAGAGTAATTCATCAGAGTTCCATCAGGACAATTTTCTAACCCCAAAAATGAACTGGGAGCCACCGTTGAGCCTGGGAAGGAAGGCAGAGAAAGACAGGAACAGCAGCCTATTTCCACAGCTCAAGGTTAAGACACAGTGCAGTGTGTATTCTATCTGGTCCTTTCTGGAACAGGACACCCTGAAGAGTAGGCATTTCCCCATATGCAGCAAAGTCTCCAGGGATGGGGAGCCCCACCAGGTGGGCCTCCATACAGACTCATGACAGAATGGCCTTTCACAGCAAAAAGTTCAGGGCAGCTGGGATTTACTTATTTTTATGTATTTATTTGTTTGTTTTAATTCTTGAAAAGAGCCTAGGGAAACAATCTTTGTTACTGCTCAGACTGGGGAAAAGTGAAGACAGGAGGAAGTGTAGCACTATTGAGGAAGCTCCTATTGGTGGGCTGGGTCCAGGGGCTTTCCTGCGCTGTTTCACCAGCTCCTCACTTGACCAAGCACTAGCTCTGTACTAGGCACTTAAGTAAACATTTAGACCTGTTATTTTATTTAATCCTCAAAATAATCCAGGAATCAGATAATATTATTCCCAGTATATGACTAAAGAAAATGAGGTGTAGCAAGAATAATTTTTTAAAAAATGAATAATTTGCTTACAGTCACATGATTAATAGGTAATTAATTCAGAGTTAAAGTAGAGTTCTGTCTGACTAATGCTTATACGTATACTTACTATATTAACATGCACAGAGTAAAAAAAAGTCCAATCATTATTTTACTATTAAATGCCACAGTTTAGCCAGGCATGGTGTTGCACACCTGTAATCTCAGCAATTTAGGAGGCTGAGGCAGGAGAATCTCAAGTTCAAGGCCAGCCTCAACAATTTAGCAAGACCCTATCTCAAAAACAAACAAACAAACAAACAAAAAAACAAAGGCCTCCTGAGCTGTAGCTCAGTGATAATACGCTCTGATAATAATATGCTCTGTTCAATCCCCAGTACCAAAAAATAAATTACTAAATAAATAAAATTCTATAGTTTAATGTTTAATATATACAAATACACTAGGGAAAATATTTAAATAAACCAAAAAAATACCTAGAAAAAGAACACTCTAAATAAATATCCTTAAATAAGGGACCTGTTTAATTACAGTACTAAAGAATACTATGTTGACTTATTAAAAAGATTTAAGGCATTAAAAAAAAAAGAATACTATGTGATCTTTAAAAAGCATAAGCCAACTGTACTTAGGCTTATCAACTAGTTGATTTGAAGGAACTTCCTTTTGGAATAACTTCAAGTAATAAATGCAAAAAGAATGGAAGAATTAGAAAATCATTTTGCAACCCTTAATGGGTATAATGGACTTAGGCCATAGTAATTGTTGGATGCCAGAAACATCAGGTGAAATATTGCTGGGGAACTTTATAATGGGGAGCTCAGACTGACACCATCAAACTCTTCTCCTAAATCTTAGGATCACTCAAAGGGCCCCCTGTGGTGACACAGCAGGAAGAATGGGAAAGCACCACTCACTCTGGGAAGGACTCCTGCCAGAAGTGCTGAACCTAAGTCCAGTCGAGCCTGGAACACAAGGGACAGAGGAAAAGTTAACGGCACCCAGAGGAAACAATCAGCCCAGTCCAGGAAGTGGGGCTTCCACAGACGACCAGACTTCTCCAGCAGATAAATGGTTTTCTAAAGGAAGAGAATTACTCAAGATAAAAAGAAGCCAGGCACAGTGGCACACACCTGTAATACTAGCAGCTCAGGAGGCTAAGGCAGGAGGATCACAAGTTCAAAGCCAGCCTCAGCAACTTAGCAATTGCCTAAGCAACTCAGAGAGACCCTGTGTTTAAATAAAATATTAAAAAAGGGCTAGAAGTATGGCTCAGTGAGCGCCCCTAGGTTTAATCTCCAGTACAAAAAATAAATAAATAAAATAGATGCCCCATGCAAACTGAATTTGACTTTAAATTAAATAAAACAATTGCAAGAAGACATTTTTGAGAAAATAAAGGATACTGAAAGATGATTGGATATTGGGTTATATTAAAAATCACTATTAATTTTCTGAGGCTTGATAATGGAACTGTAGTCATGATATTTTTTCAGTAGTGAGATTGAACCCAGGGGTGTTCTACCACTGAATTACAGCCCCTTCATTGTCACAATAGCATAAGCCTGTTTATTTCTCTGGCGGTTCAAGCTGAAATCACGAACACCTTTTAAACTGACCTATGTCCAGAGAAGACTCCCTTTACAATACAACCACTACAAATCACTCTCTGTCCTTCCAACCTGCTTGTCCCACCTAGGTGTTGAGTACTAACATGTACCAAGATAGCTGCTAGCTGTCCTTAAGGGAATTTTACATTTTTTCCAACTTAAGCTTCAAATACTTTTAAACAGAAGAGTGCCTGAACGCACGTATAATAGTTGGTTCTTTAACCCAACGAGTTAAAATTAACTGAAGCATGGGGCTGGGGTGTAGCTCAGTTGATAGAGTACTTGTCTCTCAAGCACAAGGCCCTGGGTTCAATCCCCAGCACACACACACACACACACACACAATTAACTGAAGCAACATACTGGAACTTGTAAGCAATAATACACATCCTTTAAAAATATTTTTTTCTGAATTTCTTCTTTTCATTCCCAAATGGAAAATGAAGCAAGAAGTAGAAGCACATGGAATGTTATTCTCTGTGTGAAATCTTAGAGCAACAATTATTTTTAGTAACATCTGGGCCAAATGTTCTCACAGGACTTAGTTTATTCTGAAATTGAATATCATAGAATATCAGGAAGAAGCCTTTAAAATTCTGTGGTATTAGAATTAGTAACTTCAAATTAATCTGTTTTATGTATACCAACTAAGTTTTAGTAAGCCTAGAATGTACACTATGGAGAAACAATACTCTTTTCTGGACAAAATATTTTTTGAGACTATAAAAAAGATGCAAAACTTCTTTTCAACTCAGCTTCAATCTCTGTTAGAATTGGCTTAATGTTTCCTGTACTTTAGAACCCAATCATATTAATCTCCGAGGGAAAGTTAACCAAGCTGGTGTCCAAATTCAAGCTGTCACTATTAATCTGCAGTCCACAGTAGAGCACTGAATTCTACTGTAGCACAGACATTGAGATGCTCTGGAGGTGTACTGTATACCTTCCAGTTTTCTTAATTTCTGAACTTTCTTTTCTTGATGTTGGTCTCCTTCATGTCACCTCAAGGTTTAGATTTGTGAAGGAACAAGTGTGACTGAGGATAGCAGTCTTGAAAGAAGACATATTGTGCATAATCAGAAGGAAGAAGAAAAAAAGGACGTGTCCATTTTGATATTTTGCTGTTGATGGCAAGTTGTGTTTCTCATTAGGAAATTAGAACCACCTGTCTCTCATGTTGGCTCCTAAGGAACTGCTATTGTAAGTGTCTCATTGAGTTGAACTTCAGAGGGGGGAAGTGTTGAGGAGTGACACTGGCCATTTTATATTGCTATATTGTGTGCATCTACAAATATGTATAAACGAATCCTACCATTATGTATAATTATAATACACCAATGAAAAAATGGGCGGGGGGGGGGCGGAGTTGAACTCCATAGAGGCTTGTTCAGGAATATGGAAAAGGAACAAAGTCATAGTACTGCCCATTCAGGCTTAGGAAGATCTGAATGACTCTGCACAAGAAAAAGTGACTTGAAATTTATTCACGTCTACCAATCCGTCTTCAGCTGACTGAATGCTGTATGATAGCCCTTCTTCAAAGCAGCGGTGGTTCTAGTATCACCACAGATTTTATGAAGTCTTTGCATTTTTGGAATCAGCTTATAGATTCCTGGTCCTTTTTGTATATAACCTTTATTCATTTGGGTTTTTTTTAATAATGATAATTTTGTTTCATATTTAAAGGTTTTGTATCAGTCAGTGGTTCATGTTCAGCATTATTTGAACCACTTTCCATTATACTTCTTTGTGTTTTAAATAAAATTGATATAGGAAAGTTTAAAAAAAAAAAAGCAAGAAGAAGAAGGTCCTCAGGCTGGGGATATAGCTCATGTGACATGTGCTACTCTTTGATCCCCAGCACTACAAAGAGGAATGAATAAATAAATAAATAAGATCCTATAATTTTGTAAAATTCTGATATTGCAGTAAGAATTTGCTGCAGGGGGGGAAAAAGAATTTGCTGTAGGGTCTGTCTTCTAGATACCTAGAAAAAGTGAAAAGCATGTACTATTTTTTTAAGCTTTTCCCATAATTATGGTGGGAGCCATATCACACCACACTTAGCATATTTAAATCTAATTTAAAATTTAAAATAAATAAATCTAATCCAAAATAAAGGGTATTTTCTCCTTTTCTACAAATCACCAACCCTTTCACCAAGTCTGTGTATTGTAAATAAAGAGGACTCTGTCTCAGACTTCACGTCTATGTCCACAACTCTATAGGAATTTATAGTCAGAACAAGAGCTCATAGGAGACAGAGCCTGTGATTTAAAAGACTTGCCTGGCATCTCCATTGACAAGTTATGTGCTTTGGGCAAGTCCATCTTATCATCTATAAAGTGTCCACAAATAAATGAAGCATCAGCACATGGTCTGACACATGGGAAGTGCTCAGCATATGGCAATGATGGGGGACAGGACACATTACCCCCAAAATGCAGCACCTTTGTACTTGAGGAAACAGCAGAAGCAGGAAGGACTCTCCTGCCTATCCTCTCTTAATTGTGAAGCTTCCTTAAAAATATGGTTTAGTCTGATGAAAAGGCATTGGGTTTGGATATGAGGTGTGCCCCAAAACCATGTTAATGCAGGAATGTTCAGAGGTGAAATGATTGGATCGTGAGAGCTATAGCCTAATCAGTCCATCCTAATTTGAATGGACTGACTAGGCAATAAGTGCAGGCAGGTGGGGTGTGGCTGGGGTATGCCTTGAAAGGGTTCATCTTCCCTGCAGTCCCTTCCCCTTTCTCTCTCTGCTTCCTGGTCTGTGAATAGAACAGTGCTGTACAGCATGCCCTTCTGCCATAATGCCCTGCCTCACCTTGATCCCAGAGCAAAGGCTGAGCTTGGATTGAACCTCTGGAACCAGGAGCCAAAATAAACTTTCCCTCCTCTGAGTTGTTCTTGTCAGGTATTTTGGTCACAGCAAAGCAAAGCTGACTGACACAAAAGGGCTCAGGCCAAATGGGCAAGGGAAGGAATAAAGGATGAAACAGTATCAAGAAACCCAACACTGGGAATTTTTTTTCTTTTTGGTCATGCCATGCTGGGGATTGAGCCTGGGGCCTGGCACATAGGAAGCCAGCACTCTACCACTGAACTACATCTTCAGCCCCAAGTTCTGGGTCCTAAATAATGGAATTTTCTTTCCCACTGAGCACAACATATAGTCTTTCTCTTAATCAATATACACAGAACTGGTTTTCTAGCAAATCTTCTCAGAGTCTGTGTGGTAGCTACATTTTCAAATGTGGTTGTAATGCAGATAGGTTTTCATAGTTTCTTTTCTATGCTCAAGGCAAAGGACAAAAATATGTTGAAGACCTATATCACACCCAAGGTCCAAAAGACAATAAGCAAACAGTTTCACAAGGAAGCTCTCCATCTAAGCAATTTAGACAATAAGATATATGTATATTAGGTTTAAGAAATTGTTGCAAAAAAAAATAATAATAATCAGCACTAGTCAAAACAGACTGGACTATAGGAATCTAAATCCATGACAGAAAAAAAAATATTTTTTTTTCATGTATAACTTCCATTGACCCCAAATAGTAATCTCAGATTTCACATTGACTCCGGCTAAGTCACTAGCACAGTAAACAGTAGCATCTGGCTCTCATGTGGAATGGTGTATACAATGGGCTGATCCATAACTTTAGTCTACTTTAGACATTTAGATGGATGGGCCAGGAGCCCAGTGTGTTATAATAACCCTGAAAAGCTTTTTGGCTCTGGCTGTGAACACATTAGCATTAACTTAAATCTGTTTCTTTGTTTACAACAAGAGATATTTTCTTGTGCTCTCTGCCTAAATGCAATCAGTTAAAGGACTCAAGACCTTAAAACAAAAATTTACAATGGATACAGCAGCTATTCACTGAAGTGAGCCTCTACAGAATCTTTTTGCCTTATTTTTTATATTTCTCTTAGATCTTTTTCGAATAAATCTTTATTGAGAGTTTCTATCTGTCCCTATTAGTAATATTAACACCTTATTTCCCTTTGTTTGGTTTTTCCCCCT
Organism: Spermophilus citellus; assembly: GCF_964194105.1. NCBI lineage: Eukaryota > Metazoa > Chordata > Mammalia > Rodentia > Sciuridae > Spermophilus > Spermophilus citellus. The sequence goes on from NC_138189.1 coordinate 94,350,549, forward strand.
CCATAACCTGAAGCTTAATATAAATAAATAATTGTTTGGAGGCTTCCTTGAAGATCTTCACCATTTAGAAAAGTCAGCCATTTGTTTCTGAGCTAGAAAGTGCAGACTGTTTAGGGGCTGGGGATGTGGCTCAAGCAGTAGCGCGCTCGCCTGGCATGCGTGCGGCCCGGGTTCGATCCTCAGCACCACATGCCAACAAAGATGTTGTGTCCGCCGAGAACTGAAAAATAAATATTAAAAAAAAATTCTCTCTCTCTCTCTCCCCTCTCTCACTCTCTCTAGAAAAAAAAAAAAAAAGTGCAGACTGTTTAGACCAGTGCTCTAATTATTCCTTTTGCAACCACTCAAAACCACTAGAACTAATTTCTCTGAATATATCGCTATAATTTTATGTCTAGAATGAGAAGATGCCCTCACTGGACCAGTAGAAACAGATTACTATACTTCAAGGATATATTAGAAGGTTTCTGTATTATAGTCAAGGCTTCAAAAAAACGTAATTAAACAACACCCAATCTAATTTTGTGTTTACTGCTTACAAAACTGCATCAAAACAGATGCATTGTGAATGATATTTATTCATATTTATAGTGATTTCAAGCAAATAGATGAATTTAATCCTGACAAAAATTAGACTGAATAATTAACAGATGGATATTCTAATAACATTATGGAACAGTCTCTACATTTAAATATCATTAGGGGTGGAGGTGTAGCTCTGTGGTAGAGTGTCTAGTTTGCATGCACAAAATTCTGAGATCAATCTCCAGGACCAAAAACAAACAAACCAACAAATAAATATCCACAGGTATTGTTCTAATGTTTTACATATTCCATATATTATTCAATCAACAAATATGTATTTAAAATATCTTATGGGCCTAGCATTAATTTTAAGAGAGACAAAGTAATCTGAAACCTTATTTTTAAATGAAAATTACTTTAAATATATCACCATGGGTATATCTGTATAAAGGAAAAAAACATTAAGAGCTAAGGATATGGCTCAGTGATAGAGCATTTGCCTATCATGCATGAGACTCTGAATTCAAATATTAGTTCCCAGGGAGGTGGGGGGTAGTGGAGGACATAGGACTCAAATATATCAAATGGAATGCTTCTGAATGTTCTCCTGGTATGTGATTTACCATGCCTAACAATGATTCCCCCTTATTAATTAAGGTGGTCCATATTCCCATTAAGCCAAGATTGGAAAACTCTTAAGGATCAGGTATTTACAATCTGATCACATATCCCACAAAGAATATATTCTCATCAGGAAAAAGAACTTGTTTTTCATCTTAAAGGCCTTCTCATCTAGTTCTAGACATTTTGCGGGAAGGGATATGAAAGCACAGTGATTTTCCTATGTTAGTAATATCACAGAACTTTAAATAAATTGCAATAATCTGAAACTGAAGGAAAAAACGCTAATTTTATAGTTAAAGACTGCCCTCTTAGGGTGTGTTATGCCAAAGGAGGACTGGGCTAGAGTCAGGTGATCTGGGTGCTAGTCCTGATCTATCACTCAGCAGATAGATAGCTCTGGACAGTTCTCCTCCCTATATAAATGGGGATGAACTGATTGTCAGTCCTTAAATCTATTCCAGCTCTAAGTCCCTAACTGCAATGCTTTCCCTGAAAAAAAGAAATGTGGGTATAGATAGCCCCTCTGTAATGAATGCAGCCTACTTAACTTAATGAGTAAGACAGACATGTTAAACAGCTTGTGTGAGACAACAAAATGGATAACTTTCTTCCATTTTTACTCATATTAATTTGTGTGTAGGTGTATGGTACTGGGGATTGGATGCTGGGCACTCTACTACTGAGCTGCGTTCCAAGCCCTGTTCTTGTTTGTTTGTTTTGTTTGTTTTACAGACAGGGTGTAAGTTGCTGAGGATGGTCTCGAACTTCCTATCTTTCTGCTTCAGCTTCCTGAGCAGCTGGAAATAAAATTTTTTAATAAAAGAATAGCTAAAATCCCCATAAATGAGAACTCCCCCCCCCCCCCCAGAAGCAGATGGTGTATGTCTACCTGGGTTTTCTGATCAAGGAATCAATGTGTCCAAGTAGGGGCAGCATTTTATCAGACTCTCCTTCAGAGAAACAGTCTTTGGCATGTAGCCAAAAAAGGGGGTGTGGTCTTGGGCTGGTCAGAAAAGGCAGAGCGAGAACTGGGTCAGTAAGAGCGCTCTGAAAACATTCCTCACCTAAAGGCAATGGCTAACAAGGCATGCAGCAGTACAGGCTCTCTCCAGGATACATCTAGCTTCACTCAATGCTATGGAAGGGAGAACAAGGTGTGATGGAGGGAGTCTTCGCGTTCTTTGGCTCGTACCTGTAATACACAGGCTTAGATAACCTATTATAGAACTGTCTCTGCACTAGCGCTTACACAGTTCAGTGAAATAAAATGGCAAATGAATGATCATGTTCACCACACCATGGGTGGGGCAAGCTCTTGTCTGTTGTTCTGTGACTTAAACCATTGATTGCAAAAGGCTATAAAATAGAAGGGACCTCATTAGCATAACTTCTTCCTGCCATCCCCATCACCTCTCCCACCCAAAAGTTTTTTCAATACCTAAATATTTCTAGAATCAGTCTTTGGCCCCAAAGTCTACAGTCTGTGCCATGTCTCAAGAAAAGGGATTATTCCTTTAAAAAGAAAAGAAAAAAAAAGATGAAGAAGCAAAAGAAAGATTTTTCATAGTCTTAACTATTTGCCTGTTGTCTTTCTAAGGGACACCATATGCCTTGACCTCAAACTCTATCAGGTGTTCACAGAAAAGTGCCAGGGCAAATAAACAATCTGTTCTTCTAAATTCCCTTTCTATTTTCTTCCAACCACTCACATTTATTTTCAGTCTCAAAACCAGATTTAGTGTTATATTCCCAGAAGGAAGAGTAATATGTTTTTGGATTTATTCTCTTGCTCTCCAAAAAGGCCACACCTAAGACACCATAGAGATGGTGTTCCTGATGCATGAACGTGGGGAATACAGTACTTGATACTAGCAAAAAAATGCAAAAACCAAAAAAAAAAAAAAAAAACCCAAAAAACAGTGCATAGAAATCTGTACATAGCACACTTCTTGCCACTCCTTAATTGGGCTTTTAAAGCAGAAGAGATAATTTGTTTGCTAGGAAAAGGAGTGAGAACCCCATCGTTCTTCCACTGCCAGCACCTGTTCTGCCAACTGACACTATCTAACAGAAATTTGAACCATGAAAAAAGGCAATTACTAATAGCACTGCTGTTTACCAAAAACGAATCATCTCTCTCTACCACTGGTTCATCCTTTCTCTCTCATCACCTACTAATCCAAAGCAGAGAAGGAGTGGTTATCACTAAATATTTCCCTGGCAAAAACACAGCGGATATCTTAATACAAAAGCAGTGTTTCTGACCAAAAGAGACACCACCCTCTTTCCCTCTCCCTGCTTACCATACAGAGAACACCAAGTCCACTCAGGGTGTGGGAATCTGAAATCACTTCACTCTAACCAGACCTAAAAAATCTTCCCTACAATTAAAAAAAATAGAAATCGCAAAGCAGAAAAACACATCACGTGGAGAACAAACCAAAATCAGGGCTGTAGGTATTTGCACATGGGGCACTGCCTTTGAACTCCGGGATGGCATGTAAAGCAATGCTGCCCAGCCCAGCTCCTGGGAGGGAGATTTACAAAGGGTTTCCAACATCCCTCATCAACACCAACACTTCCTCCCCGCTTCCAAAACGCTCTGAACAAAGACCGTCTTTAAGCACTTACTGGGAGCAGCAAGCAGCTTCTCTCTGCAATTGCTTGTGAGTCACGCAGCAGGAGGGGCCCCGGAGCAGGGCAAGTAGGAGAGCCCCCAGCTTCCCTGCAGGCTGACGTCTATGAGACAGCAGCCCAGGAACCGACTTTCCCATTACAGCCTCACACTGTAATCCATGTGCTTTCCACGGGCCAGTCCCAGCTGCCCGCAGAGCACCACATGATCTGCTCTGACATCAGATCAGCCAGACGTGACAGCCCATCCGCCAGCCTCTTCCACACTCGCGAGTTGCATCATCGGGTGCCTGGGCTTGCATCTAAGCAAGTGGTACAGAGTAAGGAGTGTCGTTTTCTCACAAAATATTTTTTTGGTCTGGTTCCTTCTGTTAGAAACAGAGGGAAAAATAAGCACAAAAAGCACTTGGATTTCTTTGCAGCCTGAATTTATCATATATATAGGAAGTAATTAGAGTTCCAAGCCTGGTTCAGGGAAGCTGAGGAATGAGCTTCCGACGGGATGCCAATGCCTGCCTTGGGAGCAATTTCATATGCCAATCACTGCCATCACTATCCCACCACTTTTCAATAAATCACCTTTTACATTTAAGTTTGTTTATAAGTACACACACATAATATATACATATATATAAGTTAAAGTCAAAATACTGGCAGATGGGTGAGTGGGTGTTAAGCGAGTCATCACTGAGTTTGGTTCATAGAAAATCTTAGACATACCACTAGACACAGTGCAACATATAATAATCCCATTGTGAGGGAACTCGAATATACTCAATCAGAAATAGACTTAGACATATGCAGATAAGCAGGGAGATCAGCTCAAATTCACTAATGATGAAAATTTGATGGTTCATTCAGTAACCATTTATTGATCACCTACTATTTACCTAGTACCAAAAGAGAATATCAGCATGTGGGGGTAGATGGGCAGAAGTTGGATATTTGTCACAAAGATTCTAATTCTTCTACTGTGATAGGAAAAGAAAGCAATAGCTTTATCAAATCTCCTTATAAAATGTTCTAATACTGAATTTGCAAGCTATTAACAAAACCATGTTTTGTCTTAATTTCATTATGATAAATGGTTATAAATGTGAACTTTAAAAGAATAACCCAAATCGTCAAAACTGTGTGAAGCAAAACCATAACCAAGTTAGACAGCTGTGACCAAAAACATCATTCTTTCCTAGTAGAGAGAATTTACTTTTTTTGTCTTAATTGCATTACATTCTGTGCATTTGATTTATGAACTATATTTCAGATATTTGTATAAAAACAGAATGTCTCTAACCAGCCTATAAACTCATTTATCATGCACTTCAGTATCATTTTTAGTGGCTTAAATATAATACATGTTAAATAAATAGTGAAAGTCAGGCAATTGACTCTGTGATAGTGATATAATAAGAAATAAGGGGACTAGGGATGTAGCTCAGTGGTAGATCTCAAGGCCCTGCTTCCAATTCCCAGCTCCAAGAAAAAAGGAAATAATACAGTGTTGGTGGTATAAACCTGTTTTCCCAGCTACTACAGAGACTGAGACAGAAGGAGCATTTGAGTCCAGAAGTTTGAAGCCAGCCTGGGCAACACAGTGAGACCTCATCTCAAAAAAAATAAATATAAAAAAAAATATATAAAAAAATATTTTAAAAAATAATAAATAAATAAATCTTCATCTCTGGTTTCTGTCATAGATCTCCTAAGCCCTTTGTAATTTCCTGGGTGATGAAATAAGTTGAGTACATTTTGTGATTCATAAAAATCCTTTTCAAGTCAGGGATGGTGGCAAACACCTGTAATCCCAGTGGCAAGGGAGGCTGCGGTAGGAAGGTCGCGAGTTCAAAGCCAACCTCAGCAAAAGCAAGGTACTAAGAAACTCAGTGGGATCCTGTCTCTAGATAAAATACAAAACAGGGCTGGGACGTGGCTCAGGGTTGAGTGCCCCTCCCCCCCAGTTAAATCCTCTCAGTAACAACAACAACAACAACAAAAAACCCTTCCAAGCATACCTGAGTTTATGCTAATAAGGTGACTCTTGGTTGGGGGAGAGGAGCCAGCTCTGTATGCCTTTAGGATAGGTGTGATAGAGGTCCGGAATTTCCTCTCCGCCAGAAAGAGAAGAGGGGCTGGAAATTGAGTTAATTATCAATAACCAATCATGCCAGGTTTGACGGTGCATGCTTGAAATTCCAGCAACTCAGGAGACTGAGGCAGGAGGATCAAAAGTTCAAGGGTAGCCTGGGCAACTTACTGAAACCCAGTCTCAAAATGAAGTAAAAAGAGCTGGGAATGTAGCCAAATGATACAGCACCCCTAGGCTCAATCTGCTCATGAGGACAAAAAAAAAAAAAATGACCAATGATATAATTAATCGTGCTATGTAATAGAACCTCCATAAAAACCCTGTAACGACAGGGTTCAGAGAGCTTCCAAACTGATGAATGCATCCACATTCCAGGAGGGCAGCACACTCCAAATTCCATGAGGACAAAAGTTCCTTGCACTAAGAGTCTTCCAGGCCCCATCTTGTACACCTCTTTATCTGAGTTCTATGAGCTGTTTCAGCAAATTACCAAACATGGGGCAGGGGATCAATTTGCAGCCAAATTGCCCAGAAGGACAGGTATTCTTAGAACCCGTTACTTGCAACTGGAATTTGAAGTTGGGGCCAATCTTGTGGGAATGAGCTCTTAATCTATGGTGTCTGGGTTAAGTTTGGGTAGTTAGTGTCAGAACTGAATTAAACTTTAGGATACTTGGTGTCTACAGAGAATTGGAGAATTTCTTGGTGTGAAAAGCCCACAAGTTTGGTGTCAGAGATTCTTTGTGGGTAGAAATAGGTCATACTACCAAGAGACTCAAAGGGTTTTATTCTTTATGTGGTTTATATTTCCTTTAGAAATCAGATGAAAATTAGGTGCCCCATGGAACCTCGTTTTGAATTCCACAGTCCAAAAGCATCCTGGTCCTCTTCTCAGGGGAAAATATCTAATATTTGATGAGAAATATTCTATGTAAAATGACAAATCAAATATTAGATTAATAATTACATAAATTATTAGATTATCTCCATAACAAAGAGGCTAGGTAAGTACTATTTAAAAACTTATAACTTTAATAAACATCTAAGAAAATAGCACAATCACAATTCACTTTTTTTGTGTGTGTGTGGTGCTGGGACTTAAGCTCAGGACACATGCACATGCCAGTCAAACGCTCTCACTTTCTATATATGTATGTATGGTACTGGGTATTGAACTCATGGGAGCTCCACCACTGAGCTACATGCAGTCATTTTTATTTTATTTTGAGACAAGGTTGTGCTAACTTGCCCAGGTTGGCCTCAAACTTTCAATCCTCCTGCCTCAGCCTCCCTGGTTGCTAGTATTACAGGTGTATGTCACCATGCTCAGCCCCAGTTCACTTTAAATGTAAGAAACAAAGACAACATGATAAAAACTAACAGATATTGGATATTGTTTGATCCTTCTATAGAAAGAACTAATCATTAAGCTAAAATTACAAAATTCAAATGACATTTTTCTACTTAAGAGGTGTCTTTTTAGCCAGGTGCATGCCTGTAGTCCCAGTTACCTACAATACTGAGGCAGGGATCATTTCAACCTATGAGTTCAAGAATAGTCTGAGCAACATAGTTTGAGCCCCATCTCAAAAAAAAAGTGTCTTTTTGTTTTGATTATCTTGGGATCTTGCTGATATTTAACTTTATAGATAAAATTAGCTTTGGCCATTTAAAAATAACACTTTTCAGGTTTCTGTACCAACAACCCCATATCATGATCGATCCCTTATTTTATGAGCTAAGCAAAGTGAGAAACTAGGCCTCATAAATTAAATGCTCCTCCAAAATCAATGTAGCTAACAAAAATTTAATATCCAAAGACTGTCACTACCATTGCTCCTGCTACTTCAATACACCATCATCACGCATTCCCCAGATGATGGCCACTGCTTGCACTCGTCCTCCATAGGAAGCAGAAGGTCCTTAATCAAACTCAATCTCTTTTTCCTAAATTCTCCCATGGTTTCCCACTTATTTAGTTCCTTACCATGGCTCTTAAAACCCTTCAGTAATACTGTGGTCTGGATATTTTTCAAGTAGCTCTCTTCTCCAGTAAGCAAGGTGCTAAACATTACTCTCCTTGGCTGAATTATTGTTCATTGAGTTTTTTGTTTTTTTGATTTTTGGTTTTTTGTACCAAGGGATTGAATCAGGAGCACTTAACCACTGAGCCACATCCCCAGTGCCACACACACCCCCTTTTGTGTGTGTGTGTGGGGGGGGGGGCGGGGGTGCTGGGTCTAGAACCCATGGTCTTGTGTATGCAAGGCAAGCACTATACCAACTGAGCTATATCCCCAGCCCCTAAACTTTTTATTTTGGGTCAGAGTCTCACTAAGTTGCTGAGGGGCTTACTAAATTGCTAAGGCTGTCTTTGAATTTACAATCCTCCTATCTCAGCCTCCCCAGACACGGGGATTACAGGTGTGCACCACCAGGTTCATCTCATTGAGTAGTTCACACTTGTTTTCTGTAATTCATTTCATTAGGACAGATTATCAGAAACTGAATTACTGAAGCCAAGGATGTACTCTTGCTCCAAAGAAAGAGTGCTTAGGAAAGACACATGGCTGCTTGCCCTAAGACTGCCGCTGTCAACCTGCCTTACGTGTAGGTGTGTCCTTGAGCACAGAATTCCATCTTTTACTGAATGGAAAATTGTTTGTCCTCAACTTCTTTCTTTCCCTTCATGCCAGCTGGAACACAGACTTGTCTGCAACCTAGCTTTAGCCACAGTTTTAACACTTAGGGAATGGTGGAGCTAATGAATGAAAGAAAACTGGGCCACTCAATGACAACAGAAAGCAGAGCTGTCCTTCTAGCTTGGACCACTCATGCCTGTCTGTTGCATAAAATTTATATAATATATATTTTTTTCCAGATTTTTTTAAGGTACTTCATTTTGTTACCTCTTTGTTCTCTTTTTATCTTAGGCTCTATCCCAACAACTACAAATGCCTTGAACTTTTTGACTCCTAATTTATATTGCCAAATAACTAGGAATACAGCCAATAATCAGGTGACATTTCTACCACTGTATGAGATTAGTTTGTTTTCTTCTTAGCATTGAGGCTTATTCTTTTCAAAAAAAAATTTACTAATTTGTCAAAAGAAAATAGTTACATTTCCTTTTTATCATGATGAAATTGAACATGATTCAATAATTACCATTCATTGGATATATATTTTTTTTTCTTTTTTTTTGGGGGGGGGGGGCGTTGCTGGAGATGGAACCCAGGGCTGCATGCATGCTACACAAACACACTACCAATGAGCAAGAGTCCCAGCCCTGGTATACCACCTTTTGATAATTGCTTATGTTTTATTTTTTAGTTGCATATGGACTCAATGCCTTTATTTGTTTTTATGTGGTGCTAGGATCGAACCCTGTGCCTCACACTTGCAAGGCAAGTGCTCTACCACTGAGCTACAACTCCAGCCCCTTATGTTTTTATTTTTATTGGATTTGTAATGTTTTTATTAATCATTCTGTTGAGCTTCATTGTTCGCCTTTCAATTCTACTTTTAAAAAATGAGTTTTACTATCACCATTTGTAACATTTCCATTGTAATTTGTTCCACTGAGAGATTCCATCACCAGCCTATTGGCTGGCCCACCTCTGTAATCCCAGGGACTCATGAAGCTGAAACTGGAGGATCACAAATTTAATGCCAGCCTGGGCAATCTAGCAAGACACTGTCTCAAAATTTAAAAAAAAAAAAAATCAAAAGGGCTGGAGATTTAGTTCAGTGGTAGAATGCCCCTGGGTTCAATCCAGGGGAGGTAGGGGATGGGAATCAAAAGAAAGAAAGCTCTCAGACTGCCCAGATTTTGAACTGGAAATATTAGTGTTCATTAAAAGGAATCAGGGTTCTTTAGAGAAAAGGCTGATCTCAGATCTAAGGCAAAAAATACATAAGATGAGCTTAGGACATTGATTCCAAAAAGCAAGGAAATTATCTAAAAGCACTAGGTTATGTCAAAAGACACAAGAATCTATGCAGGACTGGGAATGTAGCCCAGCAGTAAAGTGTTTGCCTAGCATATGCCAGTCCCTGATTTCAGTCCCAAGAAACACCACACATGCACACAAAAACTCCAAAGAACCAATGTGGAGAGAGACTCCCAAAGGCCAATTATATCCAACATACATTGTAGTTACTGTGACAAGTCACATGAATCTTAAAAAACATTTATTTTTCTCACAAATCTATAGTCTGGGCAGGACTCAGTGGGTAAACTGGTTCCTAATCTGCTCAGCATCAATTAAGTATCTCAAAAGCTGGTCCCTGAAATCTTTTGAATGCTCATTCCCTCATGCATCTGGTGCCTAGACTGTATGGATCTACAGTCATCTGTCTATTATATTGTCTTTCCATATCCTCTCTCCAATAGGATGGATTCAGGGTGGATGAATTTCACTAAAAGCATATGTCCCTAGAGTGCCAGGCAGAAGTGATGAAGAAGTGTCAATATTACATTTTAAGAACAAATAGGTTCATATATATTGGTGTAGCCTACTTTGGTAAATACAATCTGTTACAGCATCATAAAAAAATAATATAATTGACATACTTAAATAAATTTTAAAAATTAAAGATGCTTAACACAGAAAAGGAAAACAACACATTTTCTACTAAATGACATGACTATCATACCAATTCCTTACTTAAAAACTGGTAAAGAGAGCCAGGCATGCTGGCATGCACCAGTAATCCCAGCTACTCAGGAGGCTGAGAGGGTAAGATTACAAATTCAGGCCAGCCTGGGCAACACAGCAAGACCTTGTCTCAAAATTAAACTTTAGAGGGAGTTGGGGTTGTGGCCCAGTGGTAGAGTACTCCCCTAGCATGGGTGAGGTACTCGGTTCAATCCTCAGCACCACATAAAGATAAATAAAGAAAGGTATTGTGTCCATCTACAACTAAAAAAAAATTTTTTAAAAATATTAAATTTTAGAAAGAGCTGGGGCTATCGCTGAGTGCTTGCCTAACATGTGAAAGGTCCTAGGTTTAATACCCTGTATCATCAGGGAAAAAAAAAAAAAAAAAAAAAAACATTTAGTAGAGAGAGCTAAGAATTCTTTCTTTTCCAAGCGGAACTGTTTCAAAGGAACAAATAACTCCGTTAATGAGGGGAACTCCGCTAGAGAATCTTAGTTAATGAAAGCAACAGGACTGGCAGAATTGGATACAATCATCATTTTGCAAGTTGTAAAGGAATAATTGGTTCAGTCAAGAATCAGCAAGAGATGCTAAAAACAGAGAATAGGGTTGACAAGAAACTGGATATTGAGCCTCTGCTGAATTAAAACACAGAATGTTTACTTTATAACTTTGTAGTAGATCTGGTAATTTTCCCATTTACTGGTTGTTATGATTTGGCTCTGGAATGTCCCCAAAGGCTCATATCCTCAAAGGCTTGGTCCCCAATGCAGCAATGCCCAGAGGTAAGGCTTTAAGGAAGCGATTGAACCAGGAGGGCTCTGACCTCATCAATGGATTAATCCACTTGACAGATTAAAACTTTTATGGATTATTGGGAGGTGAGACCTAGCTGGAGAAAATAGGTCATGGGGAGCTGTACTAAAAGGGTCTATCTTGTCCTTGGTCCCTTCCCCTTACATAATTCCATTCAAATTGTGACCCCTAGTTTTTATTCGTTCTTTGTATTGAGTTATAATTTGCTTTTTTCTAATTCTGCAGCCCCACTGGTTTTATTTCTGCTCCCTGGGATGACATAAAGTTTGTGTGCTAGTTCTTCTACACAATTGAGGAGAGCAATTATGCTCCAGTTTCTTCAGCCATTTCCTATTTGACTTGATTTTCACTGTCTTCATTATCCTGCTCACCACTTCCGGAAGAGCTCCACAGCGACAGTGCTTTCTCTTGAAATGGGGAACCCGGATCTAAGGACTTAGGACTCCAAATGTGTGTGGTCTGAGAATCACAAAGAAGTGGAATTATTGTTTCCCTGATTGTTGGATACTCAGCTGTTACTAATGCAGTCTAGATTTGTATCCACTTATCTTGGCAGTCCTCTAGCTGTTGGCTCCTGTTGAATTTGCACTCAACTAAAATCACTAGAACTTTTTCACTTACTTGTTCTTAAAATAGACCTTCATTTTCTGGAACATCAGCACATGAATTTTGAATCTATTTGTATGTATAACTGGTTATATGTATCCCTGTGAAATTTCATCTTTTCAATATGGGTCTATGAATTCAGCCTAACTGTAAATTCTATTTTCCAAGGCATCAAAACTCAGGCATCTGATCCAGGTACGGTGGCACATGCCTGTAATCCCAGTGGCTTGGGAGGCTGAGTCAGGAGGATCACAAGTGTAAAGCCAGCCTCAGCAATGTTAAGGGGCTAAGCAACCAAGGGAGACCCTTTCTCTAAATAAAACACAAAATAGGGCCAGGGAAGTGGCTCAGGGAAGTGCCCCTGAGTTCAATCTCCAGTACCCCAAAAAAACCTCAGGCATCTGCAAATGTAATAAACATGAAAACATTTTTTGTTTTGTTTTTTGTTGTTTTGTTTTTTGCCTCATTCACAAAGTTGTACAAAGAGCAAAGAACCAAACCCTGTGACAAAACAATCAAACACAATCTTCCAGGGCACTGCTCAAGGCCAGTTGGAAATTCTGGATCTTTAGCATTGCCTGACCAGGTAGGAATCTTCTAAAAAAAAAAAAAAAAAAAAAAAACATTAATCAAATCTCACTTGCTCTTTGTACATTCAAACTGATTCCTAATGATTATTCCTCCCCAAACTGAGTGCTCACCAACTAATTTTTTTTAGGGGACCAGGAATTGCACCCAGGAGCATTTAACCTGAGCCACATCCCAGCCCTTTTATTTTTTTACTTTGAGACAGTCTCACTAGGTTGCTTACAGTCATGCTAAATTGATGAGGCTGGCTTTAAACTTTCAGTCCTCCTGCCTTGGCCTCCTCAGCCTTTAACACCTATTTTTAAATTCATTCCAGATTTTTCTGAAGACCAATGTCAGATGCAACTATAAATAAAAATACAAAGTTTAGCAGGGCATGGTGGCACACACCTGTAATCCCAGGAGCTTGGGAGGCTGAAGCAGGAGTTCAAAGCCAGCCTCAGCAAAGGCAAGGCCCTAAGCAATTTAGTGAGACACTGTCTCTAAATAAAAAATACAAAAATAGGGCTGGGGATGTGGCTCAGTGGTTGCGTGTCCCTGAATTCAATCCCCAGTACCAAAAAAAAAAAAAAAAAGGAAAACCCAACTCAAAATAGATCAAAGAATTAAACACATGACCCAAAGCTGTGAGATTACTAGAAGAAAATATAGGGGAGATAATTCAGAATATTAGTCTGGGCAAATATTTTTTTTAAGAGAGAGAGAGAGAGAGAATTTTTAATATTTATTTTTTAGTTTTCAGTGGACACAACATCTTTATTTTATTTTTATATGGTGCTGAGGATTGAACCCAGCGCCCCACGCATGCCAGGCGAGCACGTTACCGCTTGAGCCACATCCCCAGTCCTGGGCAAATATTTTTTGGGGAACTATAACTCCAAAAGTACAGGTAACAAAAACAGACAAGCAAATGACCTTATTTTTTAAATGGAGGAATGACTCAGCCATTTGTCAAAATAAGAAATATATGTGGCCAATAAGTATATGGAAAAATGCTCAATATTACTATTTATCAGGGAAATGGAAATCAAAAGCACAATGAGATATCATCTCATCCTAGTTAGACTGGCTACTATTAAAAAGACAAATAAATCAATAAATAACAAATATTGGACTTTTTTTTTTCATTTTTTTCTTTTTGGTACCAGGGATTAAACCTAGAGACATAACTGTTAAGCCATATACCCAGCCCTTTTTATTTTGAGACAGGGTATCACTAAGTTGTTTGGGGCCTGCCTTAGTTGCTGAGGTTGGCTTTGAATTTGTGATCCTCTAGCCTCGGCCTAACAAGCCATGGGATTACAGGCATGTACCCCCAAGCCAGATCACAGGGGAACTCATAATACATTGTTGATGAGAACACAAATTAGCACCACCATAATGGAGAGCAGTATGGAGCTTCCTTAAAAAAACTAGAAACAAACTACCATATGATCCAGCAATTTCACTGCTATATCCAAAGGAATTGAAGTCAGTATGTTGAGATATCTTCACTCACATGTCTATTTGCAGCACTATTCACAATAACAAATGATGGAATCAGCTTAGGTGTCCATCAACAGGTAAAAGGATAAAGAAAATACATACACAGATGCACACACACACACACACACACACACACACACACGACAGAATATTATCCTGTCATAAAAAATAAAATTCTGTCATTTGTAGTAACATGGATGAAATTTTTTACGCAGGGGAAGTACCAGGGATTAAACTAGGCGCACTTAACCACTGAGCCACATCCCCAGCACTATTTTATATTTTATTTAGAGATAGGGTCTCATTGAGTTGCTTAGTGACTCTCTTTTGCTGAGACTGGCTTTGAACTCACAATCCTCCTGCCTCAGACTCCCAAACTGATAGGATTACAGGCATGTGCCACTGCTCCCTGTCACATGGATAAAATTTGATGTCATCATATTAAATGAAATAATGTAGACATGGAAAAACAAATACCTACACTTACATGTGGAAATGAAAAAAATATATATTTTGTAGAATTAGAAAACAGAATAATGGTCACCAGAGCCTGGGAAGGATATGATATGGGAAGCAGTAGGAGGAATATTATCCAACGTTCTGTAGCACAGCAGATAACTATGGTTGACTACAATTGAATATTTCAAAGTAACTAGCAAATGCTGAATGTTCTCAACACAGAGGAATGATGTATGTCTCAGGTAACATCCATTTACTCTGATATGATCATTACACCTTATATAAAGGTAAAAAAAAATGTTACACTGTATACCCTTAAAATATGTACAATTACCAAGTGTCAATTAAAAATAAACATATATTTTAAAGATATAAAAATCCACATGCCTATCTTCTTTGTCACAATCTTGCCAGAATAATGAGCTCCTGGAGCACTGGCCCTTTGTCAGGCTCTTTTATAATGGTCTTACAATGGTCTTCCAGTGCTTAGGTCAGTGCCTGGTACATCAAAAAGGATGTTGACCAGTCTGGCCCATTTCATTGGATCATTTTACCTGTTACAAAGGTAGGCAGCCAATTGCAGCTGCTACAGAGGGCTTCTGGCTTTTTTTTTCTTAAAAAAATGTAGGAAACTTAATTGTAAAATTTAATGTATTAAAGAATTTCCTGAGCTGAGACTACAGCTCATGGCAAAGCACATGCTACAATACACAGGGCTGTGAGTTTGATCCTCAAGACCAAAAAAATGAAAAAGGAATTTCCTGTTTCTCTATCATCTGTCATTCGACATCCTCATAATACAGTTATACCTGTCTTTTCTCTGAATTTTGAAAGGCTATTTTTCTTACGAACTGTCACCTGACTAGGCCCAACACCTCTTCCCTGGCCACTTCACATTCAGAAATGATATGGTCACAGACCCCTCTTCAGTGACAGTCACTTCCACTTCTCCCAACTGTTCCTCCTTGGTATTCAGAGTTCAGAATAGTAACTCTCCTTGTTACTTCTTTGTTACATCGTTATTCTTCTTTGTTACATATATCTTCCTTGTTACATCATTCTCACAGGTAAAACATCCCACCTAGGAAAAGTTCATCAAATGCCTTTGCTTTGCACAGAACAAAACTGCCAGAAGTTACATTTACCAATCTCCGTGCCTATGTTGCAATTTATTTTTTTTTTAAAGATAGAGTGAGAGAGGAGAGAGAGAGAGAGAATGTTTTAATATTTATTTTTTAGTTCTCGGCGGACACAACATCTTTGTTGGTATGTGGTGCTGAGGATCGAACCCGGGCCGTACGCATGCCAGGCGAGCGCGCTACCGCTTGAGCCACATCCCCAGCCCTATGTTGCAATTTATATGGAGAAATCATAAGTCCGAAAAGTACCATCCATGTTCTCTATCACACTGGGCACTCTAGAGCCAAGTTCCCTCAATGATATGCATTTAGTTTTGTTCTCTTGATATCCACATATAAATGTTCATCACTCTCCAATTCCTCCATTCTTGTGGAAGGACGTAGCATCTTCAAATGCAGTGCTATGACCTCCATGAATACATACATGCACTCATAATACCACAGAGATGCTTCTTTTGAACAACATACTATGTTTTTGTTTGCTTGCTTGTTTTTTGGTAAAAGGGATTGAATCCAGGGGTGCTTGACCACTGACCCACATTCCCAGGCCTTTTTTATTATTATTTATTTTGATACAAGGTCTCCCTGAGTTGCTTCGGGTCTAAGTTACTGAGGCCGCTTTGAACTTAAGATCCTCCTGCCTCAGATTCCTAAGCCAGAGATTACAGGTGTTTATCACTGCACTTAGCCAAAGTACTGTTTTAAAAACAGAGAGTCAGGCAAAGTTCATACACTTTTATAATCACAGTTACTTGGGAGTCTACAGCAGGAAGGCCACAAGTTCAAGGTCAGCCTGGGCAACTTCGTAAGATCCTATCTCAAAATAAAAAATTTAAGAAAGATATGTAGCTCGTTGGTAGACTGCTTGTCTAGCATGTTGGAGGACCTGGGATCAATCCCCAGCAATGAAAAAAAAAATTTGAGATTGGTCATATGTTGATGATTGTAGAAGCTATATGATGAATATAAAGGGCCTCGTTATACTCTTCTCTCTACTGTGGATATGTTTGTAAATTTCAGTATTTATTTAGTCATAAAATATTCATTTCCTGAACATTATACTATACAATTCAGAGGTGGTTAAGACATGATGTCTGTCTATGGTTACCAAATAGAATACAGGAGGCCCGCCCATTAGATTTGAATTTCAGAGAAACAAGTAATATGTTTTAGTATAAGTATATGCCATGATATATTCAAGAATTTTATTCTCTCACATATTTGCAAGTCAAATTTCCAAAATCAGTTTCAGTGGGTTGAAATCAAATTGTTGATGAGGGTGCATTCCCTCCAGAGGCGCTAGGGAGAGAATCTGTTTCCCTCCAGCTTCTGGTCACAGCCAGCGTTCCTTGGCTTGTAGCCATATATCACTCCAGTCTTCAAGATCTTCCAGTCTCCATCTGTTCCTCACTTATACTGCCACTCTTCTGTGCCTGGTCAAGTCTCCCTCTGCCATCTCTTATAAGGACCCTTGTCTGTCTCTTTGGAGGTGGACTTTGTAATCCAGTATAATCTCCCCCTCTCAAGATCTTTGATCTCATCTGCAAAGATGCTTTTTCCAACAGGTAACATTTAAGATTTCCAGGAACTAGGGTCTGTTATCTTTAGGGGCCACTATTAAGCCCACTCCACTGCTACTATGATAGAGACCTACTGGGGAATACTGGAGAAACAGAGAAGGAGCCATCATTCAACTTGATAGGAGATGTAGGAAGAGACAGATGGTGAAAAAGGCCACCCAAATCAGTGGTGTTGGGGAACTTAAATTGCTAAAGGAGTAGTGGCAGCAACAACCAGGAAACAGACCAATCAGAACAGACACCAGCTATAAATAAAACACTTCTGCAGACCAGAGAGATCCAGTTGAGCATTGATCTTCATAACAAATGTAGAGTTAGAGACATGTTATAGAAGAGTAAGAGAAAGCAAATGGATGAAAAAAAAATATTTATACATGATTCCTAATATACCTAAGGAGGCAAGAAAGCAATTTGGAGAATACCCCTTTTTTTTCTTTCTATGTCTTCTACATTTCCTGAAAATTTTCTCTAGTGCTTCAATTGTTTATCAGTCCGATTGAATCAAAATTTTTACTAAATGACCTACACAATTGTGATGTGATTTTTTTCATAAAAATAAAATATTTTGTGCAAAAAAATAATTTTATAAGATTATATAAAGTAATATTTCCTTTCTCCTCCAACTAATCCCACTTTTCAAAGATAATTGCATCAGCAGACACATCTAAGGCCTTATCAATGTATATATAATACAAAGTTAAAATAAATGGGAAGGAACACTTGTTTAGCTCTCAGCAGAAAACAGGCTCTTGGCCTGTTATACTCTCAAGAAACGGCAAGTTACACGTCCTTTCCTGTTGTGCTCTTTGGATCCAATCCCACAGGAAATATCTCTAATCCATAAATTATTAATTCCACAGTAGCATCCTAAAAGAGAATTGGAAATATGAGCAATAATTAAAAAATCAACAACAACTTCCTCTAGTCTTTCCATAAATGTTCCACCCCCAAAGCTTCCCTGGTTATCACACAGGCACCTCAGTCTTAAATTATCCAAAACTGATCTCATCATCTTCCTTGGGAAATGTGCTTTCCCAACCCCTCCATCTTACCCAATGGTCCAAGCTGGAAACAAAAAGTCACCCTGTACCCCCACACCATATTTTTTGAAAAGCAACCAAATCCTAGAAAAGAGCACTTTAAATTTATAAACTTCTCTTCATCCCTGGATTGCTGCAAAAAAAAATAATAATAATAATGAATAGTCTACCAGGTTTCCCCTTAATTACTTACACTGCAGCTGGAGTTATCTTTTCAGAACACAAATTTCACTATAATATACCCTGTCTTCACTCTTTAATGAGTCTCATTGTTCTCAGCATAAAATCCTGAAGAGGATATAGAATGTTCTACTTGAGAGAGCTCCTGCTCTATTCCTCTCACCCTCCCACCCTCACAATCTGGCTTCAGACTACACTGGCCTTTTTCGTTTTCCTAAATACACATGCTAGGACTAGGCATGTGCTATTTCTTCCAAGAAAGGGTTTTCCCTTCCTTTGCTTAGTTAACTCCTCTTGAATTCATAGGTCTTTACATAGATATCAGTTCCTTCAGGAAGCTTCCCTCTAATCCTCTAAGTCTGAAAAAAAAGTGTTTCTTTTCTGTACTATCACATCATCCTGTCATTTCTCTGTTGTTAATTAGTATTTAGCAATTATAACTGCCTCTTCACTACCACTAGACCATCAGATCTGTTAGCTTTTCTACTATTTGGACCCAGTAGAGTACTGGGGACACAATAAGTTCCTTACAAAAAATTGTTACATGAGTATTATTTAATGCAGATCCCCAACGCATGATACCGTACATTTATGTTCAGGGAAGCAGTTCAGTACATCTCTTAAGTGTAATGAACAACCTGGTAGCATTATTATTTCCTGCATTTTGTTGACTACTAATGAGTAACTTGCATTTAAGACACATCAATCCTACAAAAAAAGAAGAAAAAGAAGAGGAGGAGGAGGAGGAGGAGGAGGAGGAGGAGGAGGAGGAGGAGAAAGCCCATTAGTTCTACAAGAAGGAAATCAGTTATGTACTCCTCATTCCAAATTTACACAGAAAACAGAAGCAATACTGTTACTCTGAAGATCCAGTAGGATTCCTTTGGTGTCCTGTATGTTTCTGTCATTACCAAGGTCTAATGAATATCCTCAGCTTTGCAGGTTCAAAAACTCATTTTATTTTACTCAAAAGTGAAAAGGCTGGGCTTAGGATGAACTTCAGTGGCAGAGTGCTTGCCTGGCATGCACAAGACCCTGGGTTCGATCCCCAGCACCACACAAAAACCAAATCTAAACAAAAGTGAAAAGCCTCAGAGCTGACTTTCTCAATGACAGAGTTCCTCATATGAACACAGAGTACAAAAAGTTATTTCAGTGACTATTTCTCAATTCCCCCAAGAATGGTAAATAACTAATGCCATTCTAGATGCAAAGAGTAGTTAATTCCCTACATAAAATGGATGCCTTATAGCCAGCCATTAGGGCTTATTTCACTCCTAGAAACCCAGAGGGACTAACTCATATGAAATAAACTTCTTTTTTTTTTTAAGAGAGAGAGAGAGAGAGAGAGAGAGAGAGAGAGAGAGAGAGAGAGAATTTTTAATATTTATTTTTTAGTTCTCGGCGGACACAACATCTTTGTTGGTATGTGGTGCTGAGGATCGAACCCGGGCCGCACGCATGCCAGGCGAGCGCGCTACCGCTTGAGCCACATCCCCAGCCCTGAAATAAACTTCTATGAGACACACACAGATAGCAATTTGAAAAAAGAAAATATATGGCATCAGAACTATAATAAAGCCAGGCACAGTGGCACACACCTGTAATCCTAGCAGCTTGAGAGTCTGAGGCAGGAGGGTCGAGAGTTCAAAGCCAGCCTCAGCAACTCAGTGAGGCCCTAAGCAACTAAGCTCTCTAAATAAAATATTTAAAAGGGCTGGGGTGTGGCTCGGTGGTTAAGCACCCTGGGCTTTAATCCCTGGTACAAAAAAAAAAAAAAAAAAAAAAAAAACAAAAACACCTACATTAAACCTCACCATAATGTGGCTTGAAAAATATAAACCAAAAGGGTTGAATAGACACATATCATAAAATATATTCAACCTTTGAAAGAAAGGAAATTCTGACACGTGCTATAATATGAATGAACCTTAAGACATACGCCAAACAAAAGAAGCTAGTCACTGAAGGGCAATGCTATATGGTTTCACTAACATGAAGTAACTAGAGCAGTGAAATTCACAGAGCTACAAAGCAGAATGGCAGAGCCAAGGGTGTTACTCAGTGTAGCTCAGTTGGTCGAGTACTGGCCTGGACTTCCTTGAGGCCCCAGCACCAAAGAAGGAAAAAGGAGAAAGTGGAGAAAGGGAAGAAGGGAGGAGAATGGTGGTTTCCAAGGGCTGGGAGATAGAGATTCATTGTTTGAAAAATGAGAACAATTTCAGTCTTGAAAGATGAAAACCTTTTGGGGACGAAGAGGGATGGCAGTCGCACAGTAATGTGAATGTCACCACTGAACAGCACATTTCAAAGTGGCTGAAATGGTAATTTTATGTTACGCATATTTTACCACAATTTTAAAATTCAATCTAGTCGTTCTTTCTGATCCTGTCCCTGAATGTTAAGATCAAACTTTAGGGTCTGTAGTTTTTGTTCAACATTCATAGAGAAAAACATTTACCCACTCTCCCTGAGAACTAGGACTCTAAGAGCAACTGAGGCCACTCTTACATTGCCTCACCTGAAATGCAGAGCTAGCTGTCATTATGTTAGGGCTCTGAGTGATATGCCCAAAGATGAGACTCCTAGGAATTGAAATCGAACTATTTGCATTGCCGAAAGGTGTGATACCTTTCCTCATCCATCATAATGTCCCTTTAATCAAAAGACAGGTTAACAAGAGAAGCTTAACAAATTTATTTAACCAAAGTCTACATGACACAGGAGACTTCAGAAGTGAAGACCCAGGCTGGGCATGGTGGCACACACCGATAGTCCCAACAGCTGGGGGGCTGAGGCAGGAGGATTGCAAGTTCAAAGCCAGCCTCAGCAACTTAGTGAGGCCCTGAGCAGTCTAACGAAACCTTGTCTCAAAATAAGACATAAAAAAGGGGTAGGGATGTGGTTCAGTAGTTAAGCACCCCTGAGTTCAATCCCTGGTACCAAAAAAAAAAAGAAAAAAAAAAGAAAAAGAAAAAGAAATGAAGATCCAAAAACCAGAGAATTCTTTCTACATTTATGCTTAGGTTTGATGGAGAATGAACAGCTATGAAGAAATGTGAATGGACAAATAGCTTTTTTGAAAAAAAATCTAATGGTAATAGACTGAGGGGAAACCCAACAAGGTCTATCTGTTCAGATTAATCTTGGCCTCTCTCTGAAGTGTTCCTTTCTCCTCCATTTGGGGCAGGACCCGTTCTGAAAGAGGGTCTTCAAGAAAGAAGATAGTAGCCTTTCAATCTTTTATGCCTTGGTTTGGGGAAAAGGGATTCTGGTTTCTATAACTTGTTTTGGATGAGAAAAGGGGTAGGTGAGAGGAGGGCAGGGAGACAGGTGGGCAGAAAAAGATCATCGAAGACTTGCACCTAAGTCTCTCCAATGTTCTTGAAAGTACTCAGCACACCAAAACAACATACTTTGGGGTATCGTGTTCTGATCCCAAACAGCAATCACAACTGAGGTGAGGAAAGGGACACAGTGCAGAATGTGATCTCAATTCTTCTCCTTCATTCATTAGAAACTATATCCACATATCAGATGACTTCTGGAGCAGCCCAAGGCTCTCTGCCCCACCTCTGTTACTATGCAATTTAGTTCCCCCCAAAAATATTTTGATTTGTAGGGGACAGAGGGAATTAGGAATTATACAGAATGTACCTGTTATTGACATTGGTGCTTGACATTTGTGACCTCATTTGATTCTTATAACAAACACGAATTATTTTCATTTCATAGATGGCCAAACTAAGACTCAAAGCAATTAGTGTTTGCCAAGTTCACATTGCTGGCAAGTGCTAGCACAAGGATTCAAATCTACTTATTTTCTGACTCTAGAGCCCAAACTATTGTTCCATTATGTCTCACAGTTGCTTATAGAGTGGATTTCTGTCTCTTCCTCCTCCTTAGAAAGAGTTGTATTGCCCTAAAATCAAAAATCTATAGCCAAACTCTCATGTTGGCAGACAAATGGGACTCTTGGCAAGAAGTCTGTTCTTTGATGAAAGCACTTAAGAGTCCCAGCTAGAATAGGGATGGGGAGTGAGAAAAGAAAGTGCTTCTTACTTCTCATTCAGCACTTCTCTTGGCGCAAAGAGGAAAACAGGCACTAATTTGTATAGATTAAAGAAATAAAACTTGAGGCCTGAAAAATCACTAAGTATAAACTCAGACTTGTATACCGTACTTCCCTACAGGTAGACTTAATTATATTGCTTTTCCATGAATATTTGTTACAGGATTAATTTTACTTTATTGGCTACGAATAGACAGCAATAAACAAGATAACCAAATACTTTGCTTCTGTTGAGCATTTTACCAATAAAATATCTTCCAACAAATGACCTAATTGTTTTTCTACACAACAAGGAGAATTGTCTATCAAAATACTGTATTAGATGTATAAAATTCGTTTTTTGGTGGGGGGTGTTTTAGTGAGCTTTTTCTCTGCTGCAACTAAAAGACTCAGCCTGAACAACTGTAGAGGAGGAAAGGTTTATTTAGGGGCTCAATATTTCAGGGGTCTCAATCCATAGACAGCAGGTCCCATTCCTTGGGGCTTGAGGTAAGGCAGGACATCATGGTGGAAGAGTGTGGCAGAGGGAAGCAGCTCACAGGATGATCAGAAAGCAGAGAAAGATTCCACTGTTCAGATACATAGCCACGCCCCCAGTAAACCACTTCCTCTAGCCACATCCCTGCCACCAATTACCAGTCAGTTAATCCCATCAGGGATCAATTTACTGATTAGCTTAAGGCTATAACCCAAATATTTCTCCTCCCAACCTTCTTGTATTGTCTTACATGTGAGCTTTTGGGGACACCACATCTAAACCATAACAGGAGTTACTGAAGACTGAACCTAGGGGTGCTTGCTTTACCATTGGACTACATCCTAGTCATCTTTATTTTTTATTTTGAGACAGGGTCTCACTAAGTTGCCCAGGCTGGCCTCAAACTTGAGAACCTCCTGCCTCAACTTCCAGAATAGCTAGGTTACAGGAATGTACCACATGAGGCCCTTCAAGTTTTCTCTTTTTTTTGGTGGTGCTGGGGATTGAACCCAGGGCCTTGTACATGCAAGGCAAGCACTCTACCAACTGAGCTATATTCCTAGACCCCTTCAAGTTCTTAACAGTATAAATTGAATTTATCCTTAAAGTGAACCACATTCTTATGTTTTTACTTTTTTAATATATATGTATTTTTAGTTGTTGATGGACTTTTATTTTATTCATTTATATGTGGTGCTGAGAATCAAACCCAGTGCCTCACACATGCCAGACAAGCGCTCTACCACTGAGGCACGACCCCAGCCCTTATGTTTTTATTTTAAAACTTTAGATCAAAAGGGTTTGTGAGCTCCTATTATTTCAAAAAGAAAAAAGAAATCTAGTTAAGGGGTAACAGATGCAAGGCTTAAAAATAGTGTACTTCTTTCCAAAATATTCTATAATAAGCATGTATCAGTTTTACAACAGAACAATTAAAATAATAGAAAATTATGCAAATGAAATTCACATCCTTCTTTATATCAGGGCAAAACTTTTCTATTTATCTACTTCAGTTGGTTCCACATTTTTCCATGTTTCTAATAGTAGTAAATCAACAAAGCAGGAAAGGTGAAAAGTTATATAAAGTTAACATCTCTGTTTCTTACACATATCAGAGCAAATTAGTTTCAACTTAGTTACACATATTAAACCAAATTAGTGTCTGATACATTCCTTATATCAGACAAACATTTTCTTCTGCTGTAGTTAACATAAAGTATCAATTTATTTTTGTGTGTTTGGTGCTGGGCATTGAACCCAGGGCTTTCTACCACTGAACTACACCTCCATTCCCAAGCGTTTACTTTTGTGAGATTCAGACTTAAATACCAAACACTCAAAATGACAATCATCCTCTGCTAGTAGCCATTTAATAGTTATCAACAATGCTGATCATTGCAGGTTGAGGATCCTTTTTGTTTTGTATTTTGCAGTGCTAGTGAATGGACCTGGGGGGGTGTTCTACTATTGGGCCACATTTCCAGCACTTTCTATTTTTCATTTTGAGACAGCATTTAGCTAAGTTGCTAAGGCTCACATCAAACTTGATATCTTCCTACCTCTGCTTCCTGAGTTGCTGGGATTACAGGTATGCATCACCACACCCAACTGGATCCTTACTGATGTTAACCAATTCAAATTCCATAGCAATACTACCTGTATATTGAGGATGCTTTCAAACTCTTCAGATGCTTTCTTGCTGATATGCCCAATTCTGACACCATGCCTGATGTAAAATTTATATTATTCCACCGAAAAATGTGCTGTTAGTATGTGTTGAACAATAAAATAAAATGTGGTTTAAGTTCTCTAAAAGTTATCACTATTTTATTCATTACACGACGTATTTTAACATTATTTTTTTTTTAAAGTCTCTGCAGACATTCTTTTTTTTTTTTTAAAGAGAGAGTGAGAGAGGGGAGAGAGAGAGAGAGAGAGAGAATTTTTTTTTTTTAATATTTATTTTTTAGTTCTCGGCGGACACAACATCTTTGTTGGTATGTGGTGCTGAGGATCGAACCCGGGTCGCACGCACGCCAGGCGAGTGCGCTACCGCTTGAGCCACATCCCCAGCCCCTATTTTAACATTATTAATTTAAACAAACAACCATATGACAAACATGTCAGAATGCCCTTTTTTTCTGTTGCTTATGAAGATAAATGTATGTGGATATTTTATCTAAGTAGATTTTTTTAAATATTTATTTTTTAGTTATAGTTGGATACACTACCTTTATTTTATTTATTTATTTTTATGTGGTGCTGAGGATGGAAACCAGGGCCTCGCACATGCTAGGCCAAAGCTCTAGCCACAACCCCAGGGCCTTGTGCATGCAAGGAAAGCACTCTACCCCAGCCACAACCCCAACCCAAATTAGATATTTTTAATTCTCATGTTTAAACAAGTATAGGCAACTCTAGGGGGTTTTCTTTGCCTGAACTTGATTTTCCAACACCTATATTCTTGTTTCCTAAGAAGCTTCCAGAATAAAGTCAAATCTGTTTTACATGGGCTGGGGATGTGGCTCTAGCAGTAGCTCGCCTGGCATGCGTGCGGCCCGGGTTCAACCCTCAGGGCCCGGGTTCGATCCTCAGCACCACATACAAACAAAGATGTTGTGTCCGCTGAAAACTAAAAAATAAATATTAAAATTCTCTCTCTCTCTCTCTCTCTCTCTCTCTCTCTCTCTCTCTCTCTCTCAAACCTTTTTTATCAATGTATAACATCATAGATGTTAATCTTAAGAAATCCAGTTTCACCTGTTCCTTCAGATTCATGGGAAAGTCTTTGCTAGAATGGGGATGCCCTGTGCAACATCCCTGACGGATGGCATCCAGCCTCTGCTTTGACACTCCAAACACAGGATCCTCCCTGCCTTACTGAGGTGTCCAATTCCACTTTCAAACGCCTCCACCTGTTAGAACATTCTCATTTTAAGCAGAAATCTGTTTCCTGTAGCTTCCACCTAATAATCCACCTTCTGAAGCCAATGGAATAAATTTAACAACTCTTCTCAAATATATCTTCAAATGAAGAGTTGTAGGACCAGGCATGATGGCACATGCCTGTAATTGCAGCTCTTCAGCAGGCTGAGGTGGGAGTATGACAAGTTCGAGTCCAGCCTCAGCAACTTAACAAGACCTTGTCCCAAAATAAATAAAAATAAAAAGGACTTGGGATGTAGCTCAGTGATTGGATATCCCCTGGGTTCAATCCCCAATATAATAAACAAACAAACAAACAAACAAACATTAAATAAATAAATAATTGCAGGTATTTTAACAATTGACCCATATCCTTCAAGCCCTCCCTTGGACATGTTCCAATTTGTCAAGATTCTTTTTAAAATGTGGGAGCTTAGAATATTCAGATATTCTACATAATACAGGGAAACCCAGAGACAGTGCCTCCTCAGCATGAGCCTTGACCCATAGGCCTTACTCAAAGGACTCTTCCTACCAGGGCAATGGAAATCAATCCACTCAGATGTGCCCTTTCAGAATCTACAGTAGAGTATACAGATGACTGAATGGAAGGCATAAGGAAGAGAGCAGCCACCCAAAAAGACAGCAGAAGACAAAGTCTATGTCCTGGATATTTACAATAAACTCCTCCATGTAAAGATTATGAGTAGATCTCTTCCTTATGATCAAAAACTCCAAAAGTGACCTATCTTTAGGAGCAGGTCATATACAAGTCGATCCTGAATGGAGAGTTTGTTGTGGGGAGGAGCAGAAGGTACATTTATATATTTTTACTTCTTTTTTTTTTATCTATGTGGCTTTAATTTTGACATTGTACATTTAAAAAAAAAAACTTAAAATCAAAAGAGGATTTGTAGACCATAAATTAAACTGATTTGCAAGAGATCACTCGAGTAATATGAATAAAAAATGTTTGATTTTACACTTAATTGTCACAGATGACATAAAGTATTACAAATTTTAGTGGCAAGATGACATAAACAAAGGACTTCTAAATCTTTTTTTCATACACACACACAAAAAAAAGATAAAAATCAGAGCTGGGAGTAGTTCAATGTAGTTCAGTAGTAGAGCAGGCACAAGGCCCTAAGATCAGTCACCAGTATCACCAAAAAAAAGAAAAAGAAATCTACACCTGGCATCATATTGCCGTTATTTTTATACACACAAAGAATAACTCTGTGAGCCATAATGGTTTGATCAACATTATAAAAAGTTCATAGGGTGTCCAAAAATAAAATCAGCTTTTTTGTTTGTTTTTGTTTTTGGTAATGCTGGGGATTGAACCCAGGGCCTTGTGCATGCAAGGAAAGCACTCTACCAACTGAGCAATATCCCCACCCCTAAAATTGGCTTTCTTGAGGTAGAAGTTAAAGGCTCTATGGTTCCAATTAGTAATGTATAAGTGGGTCAGCTTTATAAGAATTTGTAAAGAAATAAGTAGCAAGAAGATTTAAAGAAATCAGATACTAAAATATGATTTGTTGTGTCTAGTAGTATGCCTTTTAAAAGTTCTAAACCAAAAGCCTTTATCTGAAATATATTCCTAGCCTTTCCCTGAAGACAGAGCTATGATTAAGTTGAAACCGTTTCCAAAACAAGTTTAATATTCAGAAAAAAAAAAAAGAAACAAACATTCAGTTTTCCAAGAAAGCCTCAACTAACAATGTATCTGTCATTCATGAACATTAATCACTGACGAAGGAGAGAAACAAACAAACAACAACAACAACAACAACAACAAAAACGAATTGGTATGATTTCTTTTCCAAAGAAAACACCCAGTGTCTATTTCTATGATTGTGTGTACCAATAGCCTGAGGACCACTGTGGTTTGGCAAAGGACATTCGCATTATCGGTGGTTTGTGGGTTTCTTCACCTCGAATATCAGGCTTTGTTTTACCTTTTCATATTTTATATAAAAAGTCACTACTGCCAGAGCACAGTGGTGCATGCCTATAATCCCAGCAGTTTGGGAGGCTGAGGCAGGAGGATTACGAGTTCAAAACCAGCAAAAGCAAGACGCTAAGCAACTCAATGAGACCATCTCTAAATAGGGTTGGGGATGTGGGTCAGTGGTTGAGTGCCCCTGAATTCAATCACCAGTATCAAGAATAAAGAAAGAAAGAGAAAGAGAAAGGGAGGGAGGGGAAGAAAGAAAGAAAAAGAAGGAAAGGAAGGAAGGTAGAAAAAGTCACTACTGCCTCCACCACTGAGGATCACAGGAAAGGGTGTTGATAATCCAATCTGAGGAAAGACACGCTAAGAGTTTAAAAAGCCAGGCATGGTGGCATGTACCTACAGTCCAGGTAGTTAGGGGGCTGAGGAAGGAAGAAGGCCTGCCTGGGCAACATAGCAGGACCCCATCTCAAAAAAGAAAAGAAATCAAAAAGAGATAGCAGAAGAAGCATAGGAGGATGAACAGTAAAAAAGGATAAACTTGCCACAAACAATCCATATGTGCAAACTCTTGTGTCATTCACATCCACAGCCTACAGGACCTTCCAGATTTATTTTTCCCTAAGAGCAAGCAGCTGTTTCACCAAAGCTACTTAGGAGTCATTTGCTACAAGATAATTTATTATAGATTTTAAGACTCACTCTCTTACCATACTTCTGCTGATTGTTTTCTTGTTTTATTTTATTAGCCACAGAGTCAAACTTCAACACAGCATCTGCATTCTCTGCTTTATCTATGTGCACTTTCAATTGCCCTTAAGGAGTGGTAGACTTTTGTGTAGGACCACATAAAATGTAGTCTGTCATAATAATCAATTTCTGAAATATTTTCAGGGAGAGTCAAATAAAATCCAATCAAATATGTTCTAGAAGGCAAATAAGATGATTCATTTCATATTTTGATGATGATAATTTTGGTAGAAGTTCATATTTTCACTTATGAGTATGCTTTCTGTGTTGATAGGAGAACTGCCAGTCATAATAAAAGACTAGAAATAGGGCTGGGGATATAGCTCAGTTGTTAGAGTGCTTGCTTCACATGCACAAGGTCCTGGGTTCAATCCCCAGTACCACAAAGAAAAAAAGACTGGAGACAGTCAAAGTTGGAAGCTGGTTAATAAATTACTTATAGGGCTGGGGATGTGGCTCAAGCGGTAGGGCGCTCGCCTGGCATGTGTGTGGCCCGGGTTCGATCCTCAGCACCACATACAAAGATGTTGTGTCCACCGAAAACTAAAAAATAAATATTAAAAAATTCTTTCTCTCTCTCTCTCTAAAAAAAAAAATGTTTTACGAGTAAAACTACTTAATATATAAAAGTATTTTAAAGAGTAAATATGCAAAATAAATATTGTAATCGCTGTTTTTAAAAATATATGGATAAACGTATCTACATATGTACATGAAACATACAGAGAAGTTCATAAATGTTTACTCCAATTCATTTAAAAAATAAAAAAATAAAAAATAAATTAATTAATTAAAATGTGTGTTTAAAAAATTAAATAAATAAATAGCTTATATTGTGAATGGCTCCTAAGCAGATAGTTTAAGTTCATGTATTTTCACTATTCTATAGTATGACAGAATATGAATATCCCACAATATATTTTAAAAACATATCAAATAACTGGATCTCATAATTATAAGTTGAATTTAAAAATCAAATTGCCAGAATGCTACTATGAAAGTTTAAAATATGAGAATCAACTCTGTCTGCTGTTAAGTATACACCATATAAAGTAAAAGAAATGCATACAAAGAATACGGTTATTACCCAGGGATTAGAAGGAGAAAGCAATTGAGAAGAAATACTGGGTTAGATCACATGACATTGCCAATGTCTAGTAATTTTTGACCCACAAAACAACAATCTCATATGATTCAACACATCATATGAGCCATATTCAATTTGTTAATAGGTTTTATTCTTTCTGGGGGAAGGAGCAGGGTTGTACTAGGATTTAACCCAGGGGTGCCTTACCCCTGAGCCACATCCCTAACCCTTTTTATTTTCTATCTTGAGACAAGGTTTCACTAAGCTGTCTAGGGACTCACTAAGTTGCTGAGGCTGACTTTGAACTTGCAGTCCTCCTGCCTCAGCCTCCAAGTTTCTGGGATTACAGGTGTGTGCCACTGCCCCAAACTGAGAGATTTATATACATGTATTCACGTGAACCCATGAGGATTCATCAACTATTTAGCTCTTTGACTCTACACAAGTTATTTGACCTAGTTTTTATTAACCTGAAAAAATGGGAATATATAATATTATATAATAATAGTAATAATAATAATAATAATATATCTCACACAGGTACAGTAAGAATTTAAAAAATTAGTATGTGTAAAGGACTTAGTACATGGCACATGGGTAAGTACTATTTGATTTCATTACTATTAATTTTATAGCTTTTTGTGTGGTTGGAATATTTCATGGAAATATTTTTCTTACTTACAGAAAGCTGTAAATATAAACAAAGGAGAGAGATTGGTATTATGAACCCAAATGCACTCATCACTTTGCTTTAACAGTCAGCAAATCCTGGCCAATTATGTTTCACTTCTGTTTTTATTCCCTTCCCAGAAACACATGCTATCTTATTTTAAAGAAATTCTAGATTTTGTCCAGAAATATTTCAATATTTCAATACTTTTCCTCCCTCAGGGCTGGAAATGGAACCCAAGAATGCTCTACCACTGAGCTCTACCCCCAGCCCTTTTGATTTTTATTTTGAGACAGAATCTTGTTAAGTTGCCCAGGCTGACCTCAAACCTTGCAATCCTCCTGCTTCAGCCTCCTATGTCACTGGGATTACAGGCCCAGTGACAGTTTGCTCATTTTTTACAAAATGATTATACTAATGTAACTGATGCCTAGAAAAAAAACAAGGACTGTGCATTCCCTCCTCCTCCTCCTCCTCCTCCTCACCACCTTCCTCCTCCTCCTCCTCCTCCTCATTCTTCTCCTCACCCTCTTCCTCATCCTCCTCCTCATCCTCCTTCTTCTTCGGACTGGAGACTGAACCCAGGGCCACTTTACCACTGAGATACACCACCAGTCTTTTTTGGGAGAAGGGAGGTCCCAGAGATTGAACTCAGGGGCACTCGACCACTGAGCCACATCTCCAGCCCTATTCTGTATTGTATTTAGAGACAGGGTCTCACTGAGTTGCTTTGCACCTCGACATTGCTGAGGCTGGCTTTGAACTTGTGATCCTCCGGCCTCAACCTCCCAGACCACTGGGATTACAGTCATGCACCACCACACTCAGCCATCACCAGTCTTTTTTTTTTTTTTTTTTATTTATTTATTTTTGAGACAAGGTCTTGCTAAATTGCTAAGATTGGTCTCACCTGCCTAGTCGCTAGGATTATAGGCCTGGCATTTTTTTCTTAATTGCAATTTTTTTACATCAGGATCCAGAGTCAGGAATGTCAAGTTTTTTAGTTTTCATTTTTCACTCTTTTGTGTTTACCTTTTTACCATAGCTCAGTGGTAGAGCACTTATGTAGCCTGTGTGAAGTTCTGAATGTGATTCCCAACACTACCAAAAAAAAAAAAAAAAAAAGTCAGAATCCAAATAGGATCATGCTTTATTTTATAATTGCTCAACAATCATTTTCATAGTAATCTTTAAAACAACTTTTTCAATTAACATTAAAATGATAAAGAATCAGTTCATTTTTGGTTTTTGGACAGTTTAGGGTTTTTTGTTGTTGTTGTTATTTTGTTTTCTGAAACAATATTTAAAACACTATTGGTGGAATTGGGTTTGGTGGCGCACACTTGAAAACCCAGTGTCTCTAGAAGCTAACACAAAAGGATTGCAAGTTCAAAGCCATCCTCAGCAATTTAATTTCATCCTATTTCAAAAATTAAAAATAAAATAGGGGCTGGGATTGTGGCTCAGAGGTAGAGTGCTTGCCTACCATCCATGAGGCACTGGGTTCAATCCTCAGCACCAGATAAATGTAAAATAAAGATATTGTGTCCACCTAAAAGTAAAAAATAAATATAAAAAATAAATAAATAAAATGAATAAAAAAGGACTGGGGATATAAATTCACTGGTAAAACTTCCCTGGTTCAAACCCCAGTACAAAAAAAAAAAAAAAAAAAAAGCAACAAAAAAGCACTATTAGTGGCCTGGGGATATAGATCAGTAGTACAGAATTGAACCCTAACCCGGGGTTCAATCCCTAATACTGAAAAAAAAAACAAAAACAAAAAAACACTATTAGTTACCACTGTAGGCAGGAGGGAGAGTCAGAAATGTCAAGTTTTGTAATTTTCATTTTTTACTCTTTAGTGTTTACCTTTTTACATTCATACTTATTAGATATACTGATATAGAAATAAACTGATTAATATAAAAAATACAGGGACAAAACAAAATTTGGCAATGCAATCTTTTTTTTTTTTTTTTTTTTGAATTTTAACATTTATTTATTCTTAGTTCTCGGCGGACACAACATCTTTGTTGGTATGTGGTGCTGAGGATCGAACCCGGGCCGCACGCATGCCAGGCGAGCGCGCTACCGCTTGAGCCACATCGCCAGCCCCGCAATGCAATCTTTTGTGGTATTACTATCTAATGGCATTTTTTTTTCCCCCTGTGGTGCTGGAATTGAACCCAGGGCCTTGTGCATGTGAGGGAAGCACTCTACCAACTGAGCTATATCCGCAGCCCTCAGATGGTATTTTTTAAAAAGAAAATACTATCGAAAACTAAAAACAAATTAAATATGTCCTTTAAAATATAGCAATTTTTCGGGGCTGGGGATGTGGCTCAAGCGGTAGCGCGCTCGCCTGGCATGCGTGTGGCCCGGGTTCGATCCTCAGCACCACATACAAACAAAGATGTTGTGTCCGCCGAGAACTAAAAAATAAATATTAAAAATTCTCTCTCTCTCTCTCTCTCTTTCTCCTCTCTCTTTAAAAAAAAAAAAATAGCAATTTTTCAATTAAATATTATTATTTGTCATGAATTATTAGTCTATGAACTATATTTTAATGATGATTATGCTACTTAGAGTTAGCTACAGTACAGCTACCTCAATATGTAAATTCCTTTAGAATTCATTTGTTTCTTCCATAATTATAATTGTTTTTTTCCTTAACTATTGTGCCTCTGTTACTTAGACTCTCAGCCTTGGGTCTAAATTGAAACGAGTCTCCTTGGTGGACCAGCAATAGAATTTTGAAATCTTTAGTCTGGGATTGTGTAGTTTAGCCGACCTTAACGGCATTATCCTTGACTGGGGATGCACAAGCAAATTCATTTCCTGTCAGCCTCACTGAGACTAATGAGCTTTCCAACTGCAGTTTTCACTGAGGGATGATGACTGGGGCCATGCAGAGGGGTCTCTGAGAGCACAATGCCATCTTCTGGCAGAGTTCCTGGGAGGAAAAACAAACCTTGAAACATGCCTTGCAATAAACCCCTGGCTCTGGGAAAAGAGAATATCAGGCTCTATTATAAGTGTTTTATTTTCCTCCTACTTCAGGTGAAGGCAAGAAGAAATGAGTTTGATAAAATAATTGTGAAAAGGTCTGAAATTAAAATATAAATGCCCAACATAAAACAGAATATTCCATACTCCAGGAATTTGGAGAAAATGCTAAATCCAGTAGTAATAATCTGAGGATGGCTCCCATACATTCATACAATTGAGATGATTATGTAAGAAAATTAAAAATCTCCAGACTATTGTACTTGGCTGTCAATAAGAATAGGTATCTTACTTTTTGTAAAGTAGAATTATCCCCAAAATTACTTATTCCACATTTATGTCATAAACTGTGCCCATCCATAGAGAATATACCAGGATCTTTCCAAGGGAGTAGCTCCATAGGCCTCAAAAAGAGTTTTGCTAAGTGAGGATTGCAGATCACTCACACTGAATGATGATATAGTGAACTTACAGAGGGGCTGACTTCAATTTCTGACCACTTTGGTACAAATTAGATTTCCCTAGAAGATGAAATTGCTTTAAAGAACAGGTAATTTAAGCCTGCTCGGCAGGTCAGAAATCAGTGGTAACTACTGGGGCTGCCAGTAATGGTGGTGTTGAGAATAGGAAGTTATTATATACATTCAATTTCCTCCATACCAAAAATTAAATAAACAAATGCCATTCCAGGCAATGTGTGCTGCTTGGGTATCTGACTAACATTCCAGCTTCAAGCCCTACCACCACCACCACCAAACCAAACCAAGAATAATCTAGCTAATGATACTGTTGCAGGCTGGTGTCCTTTCTCAAAAATTGGTTCCCAATTATTCCAAGGGACAAGTGAGGCACCCACGTCTACCTACCTACTCCAGAGGAGGTAGATATACAAACCTGAGAAGGAGAGGGATAGTTTGTTCTATTTCAGTCTCTCAGATCTTTAGCATACATGGATCTTGTGTCCTCTGCAACATTTGTTCCCAGCACAGTTAACTGGATGTCATATTTCAGTATCTGGATTTAGCCAGCCCCTCCAGTAGCTGGGTGCTAACAAAATTTAAATAATATATATTTGTAGAGCACTTAATATACATTGATAGGATAATGTATATTTGTGCTTTTCTTTTGAAAGTATTTTCATATGCATTACTGATTTCTTTCTTACGATAAGCTTGAGAGGAATCTAGAAGAGTTATCCTGACTTATAAAGGTTATCCTGACTGACCCAAACTGTAGGGGACTTTCCTGAAGACACCAAGATGGCAGCAAAAATAAGCCTCAAACTGTGGAATACTACATCTCGCGAGCTTTTCCCCATTCCATGTGTGTGTTCAGCTATCAGATTCCAGCAGTATGGGCTGGAGATGTAGCTCAGCCATAAAGGACTCACCTTAAAAAACAACAACAAAAACAGCAACCTGAGAAAAGAAAAGTGACAGCTGATCTGAATGGCTCTTCAAGATCTCAGTGCCATCAGCAGAACTTTTCTCCTGATGATGACTAATGGCATTCAGGACAAAATATGGCACCTGGGCATACTGAATATTTTAAGATGAAGGAATCTGAGAAATGACATGTAGAAAGGACATTCTGACCTTCCCCTGAAATATGTCATAAAGCTCTCCTCTAAGAGATGCCTTTTTTTTTTGTACAGGGGATTGAGCCTAGGGTTACTTAACCACTGAGCCACATCTGCACCCCTTTTACATTTTATTAGAGACAGGATCTCACTGAGTTGCATAGAGCATTGCTAAGTTGCTGAGGCTGGCTTTGAACTTGAGATCCTCCTGCCTCAGGTTCCTGAGCTGCTGAGAATATAGGCATGCACCACTGCGCCCAGCAGGAGAAGCCTTCTTTATGCCCAAGGATCTTCCTATTTCTAAAGGCACAGTCTTGGGCTGGGGATATGGCTCCAGAAACTGGAGTCCTATCCACCTGTGGCTGTAATGAAAAGTGCTCCCCTCCTACCTAACTAGAGCTATGGAAAATGGAGCCTGAGCCATTGGGATCTTTTGGATGTCCTGCCAGTTGCTAGCTGAACAAAAAGAAAATCTACAGAAGTTTCAGTCAGACTCGTCACTCTCACTCACTGGAGCTCCTGACTGGGCACAGGTCTGGGAGGGTTGAAACAACTCTGGAGGTGAAGGTCAGGACTGCCAGAGAAGGGAGAAACCAATGGATAAGAATCTGCAGGAACTTAGAGAAACTGGTTTTGGTGTTATTTGATGTAGAACTTAATGAGAAAAAAGAAAAAACACACTAGCGCAAAGACTATTGTCTAATCCAGGAAAACGGTATTATGCAGGGTTCTCCAGAGAAATGGAACCAGTAGGATACGCATCCACCCATCCACCCCGACACATGCACACGCATATACGCATGTTATGAGGAATTGGCTTAAGTGATTAAGTCCCCAAATTTGCAGTCCATCAAGTATTAGAGACCCAAGAGAGGCAGTGGTGTAAATTCTAGTCTAAATCCAAAAACCTGGGAAACCAGTAGCATTCCCAGTCACTGTGACAATTGAAAGGGTCACACATTTCCAGAAGTTGTTCTAGGGAGCAATACTACTCCTGACTGGGAATCACTGAATTGGGGTCTTAAACCGTGACATTCAAAACCTAAGGATTTTAAAACTATCACTTTAAAAGACAAGTGTAGGGTCAGAAAATTGTGATACCTTTCCTCATGCATCAACCCCTACAGGAAAAAAAAATAGGTTTGCAAGAGAAAAGCAGAACACAGGTTCACTTCCACTGGCATGAAAATTGTTTGTACTTCTTGGAACTCTGTTTTTTCTCAACAATATGCCCCCTAACTTATTTATTTATTTATTTGTTTATTCAGCTAAAATGTTTTTCCATGCACTTGCCTAGTATGCACAAGGCCCCTAAGTTTTAATCCCTAATACTGAAAAAACAGAAGTTGGTCCATAATGTAAAAATTGAGCAAGGAGGCCAGACACAGTAGCACATACCTGTAATCCCAGCCACCTGGGAGGCTGAACCAGGAAAATCATAAGTTCAAGACCCTAAGAAACTTAGTAAAAGCCTGTCTCAAAGTTAAAAAAAAAAAAAAAAAAAGACTAGGAATGTAGTAGTTTAGTGGTAAAGTGCCTCTGGGTTCAATTCCCAGTACCAAAAAAAAAAAAAAAAAACTTGAGAGAGAACTTAGTGACATTGGGAATTTTGCAAACATTTTTTTTAATTTATTTTTTTTTTTTAGAGAGAGAGTGAGAGAGGGAGAGAGGAGAGAGAGAGAATTTTAATATTTTTTTTTTAATTTTATCGGCGGACACAACATCTTTGTTGGTATGTGGTGCTGAGGATCGAACCCGGGCCGCACGCACACCAGGCAAGCGCGCTACCGCTTGAGCCACATCCCCAGCCCCTGAAAACATTTTCCAAGAGATAACTTTACCAATAAGTTCAGTAATAGGCAAAAGTTCCATGATGAAGCCCCAGCAACAGCAGTGGCATTTCAGATGGGGACCAGCAAGACCCAGCTGCTACAGAGCCTCAAGAACAAAAAAGAAAAACTCCTGGCACCCAGCTGAAGAAAAACAACAAACTCTGTAGCAAAACCACTGCCAAGTTATCCACTAGTGCTCAAAGAATTCAGAAGGAACCAGCCAAAATAACCCTTTCTTCTCCTAATTGCCAGGCCTAAAGGAGAAAACATTTGTGATTGGAGATGGATGGTACTTCCGAGTTCTGTACATGAAAGTGGTTGTTTTTTCTAGATATTATATTTTTATCAGACAATTCACTTAAACCACCAAAGGTTACTAATGCCAGAACCTATCACTGCAACATCAACAGTCTGGGAGTTATCTGTGTAGACATCCTTAAAGACAACTGGAGTCCTACTTTGACTGTTGCAAAGGATTTGCTATCTATTTGTTCCCTTTTGACAGACTGCAGCCCTGCGGATCCTCTGGTTGGCAGCACAGTCACTCAGTATTTGACCAACAGAGCAGAACACGACAGGATAGCCAGACAGTGGACCAAGAAATGCACAACATGATTCACAGGATTTGTATGCAGTGTGAGAAAGCAGAAGGCATCCATCCTTTCCCTGTATGGCAAATCTTTACAGTCTTTCCAATACGGACTTCTGTGCATATGTAATACTGATTCTACTCTCTGCTTTTGTCGAATGGAAACTTAGAGACTTCACAAAAAAGGCAAATGTTATCAAGAGCAGAACTTTATAGCTGTAGATTAGTTAGATTTAAAATGCTTGGAACAGGTGGCACATGCCCGTGATCCCAGCATTTTGGGAGGCTGGGGCAAGATGATCCCAAGTTCAGAGTCAGCCTCAGCAATTTAGCAAGATCCTGTCTCAAAATTAAAAGGGCAGAAGGGCTGGAGGGCTGGGTGCACACCTGTAATCCCAAGGACCCAGGGAAAGGAAGCTGAGACAGGAGGATCCAGAGTTCAAAGCCAGCCTCGGCAAAGGTGAGGTGCTAAGCAACTCAGTGAAACCCTGTCTCTAAATAAAATACAAAATAGGGCTGGGGATGTGGCTCAGTGGTCAAGTGCCCCTAAGTTCAATCCCGGGTACCAAAATAAATAAATAAATAAAAAGGGCTGGAGATGTAGCCTAGTGATAAAATGCCCCAGGGTTCATCTTCAGTACCACAAATAAATAAATAAAATGCTTACTTGCAAGTCTTGCTTTTTTGAGATATCAAAATGTATTTTGCCGGGCTGGGGATGTGGCTCAAGCGGTAGCGCACTCACCTGGCATGCGTGCGGCCCGGATTCGAGCCTCAGCACCACATACAAACAAAGATGTTGTGTCCGCCGAGAACTAAAAAATAAATATTAAAAATTCTCTCTCTCTCTCTCTCTCTCTCTCTCTCTCTCTCTCTCTCTCTCCTCTCTCACTCTCTCTTTAAAAAAAAATGTATTTTGCCATGTACTAAGGATACTGGTCCTGAAGTCTACCAAACTATTATAGGGCATTTTAGCCTAATTCATTATCTTTATGAGGTTATAAAAGCAACCATAAATGACTAGGAATTATGTCATTTGTATTAAACCCAGATCTATTTCTGAATATGTGATTCATATTGTTGAGAAAATGCTTTACCTTTTGCCTTTGTCAGTTTGTAATGAAAGGACTTCCTTTTACTCTTTGTTGCTCAAAGGGTACTGATGTGTCATCTCAAACAATAAACACGCTCCTGAAGGCATAAATAAAAAAGTTTTATGTGACATGGGCCTTTATAAATAAAGACCCAGCGGACTGGGGCTGTAGCTCAGCAGCAGAGCGCTTATCTAGCATGTATGAGGCACTGGGCTCAATCCTTAGCACCACATAAAAATAAACAAATAAAATAAAGGCATGTTGTCCACCTACAGCTACAAAAAAAAAAGTGGAGGGGACTTGTTTATGCTTAGATTTGATGAAGAATAGACAGCCATATAGAGATGCAATTGGACAAATGGGTGCCATCTAACGGTAAAAGACTGAAGAGCTGGGGAGGCTCAGTACAGCCTGTGTGTTCAGATTCTTAGAATCTGCTCAACATTCATTCCTTCTCTAATAGGGCAGGATCCCGTCTGCAGCAAGGATCTTATGACTGACTTACTGTCAGACAAATTAGGTCACAGGATCTTTTTTATGGCCAGGTCTTACACAGAAATATGGGGAAAGATTAGAGAAATATGTCTAGGTCTTACAGTTAGCTTTGGGGAGTTGGATTCTAGTTTCTATGGTCCGACTTGAAGAAGAGGAATTCTTGTTTCTATGGCCATCCTTGATGAATATGGGGAAGCAAGAGAAAGAAGTACAGGAAAAGAGCAGAAAGATCTTGCTCTTGAGACCCTTCCCTTCAGGTCAAAGTGTTCAGCATGCCAAGCCATCATATTCTGAGCCCCACCTCATGTCAGAAGTCCTGATGGGGTGGAAGGACAGACAAGAAAATGGTTCCAGAAGGTAAAACAGAGTTGTGTCTAGTATTAAAAAGTAAAAAGCATCAGGAGGCTGAGGCAGGAGGATCACGAATTCAAAGCCAGCCTCAGCAAAGGCAAGGCACTGAGCAACTCAGTGAGACCCTGTCTCTAAATATAATACAAAATAGGGCTGGGGATGTGGCGCAGTGATTGTGTAACCCTGAGTTCAGTCCCCAGTACTCCCCCCACCAAAAAAAAGTAAAAAGCAAATATGGGTTTCAATGAACTTAAAAGAGCAGACTAAGTGAGTAGAAAAAATGGTACAGGATAGCAAATTATTAAAGACTAACAGAAAAAGTCTAAAGTCATCTGTAATCAAGAACAACATAAAACAAGATAATGGCAAAATACAACTTCAATCCTTCAAATTCAAAATGGAGACATTGTACATGGGACGGGGTGGTGCCCACCTGTAATCCCAGCAACTCCAAATCCCAGCAACTGGGGAGGCTGAGGCAGGAGAATCACAAATTCAAAGCCAGCCTGGGCAATTTAGCAAGACCCTGTTTCAAAAATAAAAGGGCTGGGGGTGTAGCTCAGTGGTAGAGCACCCTCAAGTTCAATCCCTAGTACTGAAAAAAGAAGGAGGAGGGGGAAGAGGAAAATGAAACCATCAGAGAAGAGCAGTGCAATCAAGAGAATAAAGGAAAGAGCTTCAAAGAGAGAGAGAGAGAGCGCTCAAAGGCTGACAAAAGGTCAAGGAAGGTTTAAAAATGGGAGAGGGCTGAGGGTGTAGCAGTTGCCAAGCATGTGAACATCCCTGAGTTCAATCTACACACACACAAACCAAAAAAAAAAAAAAATGGAGAAAGAGAAAGAGAACTTGCATTAGACAACTAGTGGTTGTTGAACTTCAAAAGAAGTTTTTCCATAGACAGCCAGAACACAGGGGATGGAAGAGTGAGTAGTTAGTAAGGGAGTAAAGTGAATAGAGTGAGTGTGCCTTGAATGATGAAAGGTGATGTGCACGTTGACAGGTCCAGAAGTTTCCATGGCACTGCAGGTGACAGCAAGAGCTGAGAAGTGTGCTTCTCAGGTTCACATCTTCACATTGCCAAATACTAGGTGTGTGTCTTTGAACAAATTCAAAGACGGGGATGGGGGGACTTACATCAGGATCATGTGGAAATGGCTCCATATCGACACTAGAGGGAGATTGTCCATCAATGAGAAGAGCCTCAGAGAACAAGGCTTGTGCTGAAATTCCTTCTCTGCAACAAAGCTCATAAAGCTCATAGGGATACCTCCTCCTTCTTAAAGCTTTTTTTTTTCCTTGATGACAGGGTGTCACCTGGCTGCCCAGGCTTCAAGGGATCTTTCCATCTAAGTAGCTGGGACCACAATCACATGCCACCTTGGCTGGGCTCCTCATAAAATTGTGAGGATTAAGTTGGATACTGCACTAAACAGTTTTTCCTTGAAAAATCTCTGTAGACAAATAGGAATATAGAAAAGAAGAGTGGACAGATATAGAAGATAAAAGAGATACAATAATTATGTAGAGAGAATACTGGAGGAAGATCACAGAAATGTGGAGTCTTGTCTAGGTTCTACCATTTGCCAGTAAATTAAATGTTTCTGGACTGCAGCTGTAAAATGGGATCACCATAAAATGAGACACTGTATGTTTAAGAATACAGATAAACCAGGCACTGTGGCACATGCCTATAATCCCAGCCGTCTAGGAGGCTAAGACAGGAGGATTGTGAGTTCAAAGCCAGCCTCAGCAAAAAGCAAGGCACTAAGCAAATATAAATTAAAATACAAAATGGGGCTAGGGATATGACTCAGTGGCTGAGTTCCCCTGAGTTCAATTCCTGGTACCAAAAGGAGGAGGAGGAGGGGAGGGAGGAGGAGGAGGGAGAAGGGGGAGGAGGAAGGGAAGGAGGAGGGGGGAGGAGGGGGAAGGAGAGGGGGAGAGGGGGAGAGGAGGAGGGGGGAGGAGGAGGAGAAAGAAAAAAAAAATGAATACAGATAAGAGGTCAGGCTGGGAAATTTGGTGATACCCAGCGTCAAAATGAAAACTTTAAAAAGGGCCGGATGTTGCTCAAAAGTAGAGACAAAAAAAAAAAAAAAGTAGAGCGCCCTGGGTTCCATTCCCAGTACAGAGGTGGGGCGGGGCCAGGCGGGGTGGGGTGGAGAGGAGTGGCGGGGGTGGGGGCATCTTACATCAGGACCAGGTGGAAATGGCTCGGTATGGACACTAGAGGGAGACTGTCCATCAATGAGAAGAGCCTCAGAGAACAAGGCTTGTGCTGAAATTCAAGAGTCGCAGCCCTGGGAGTACTGTTGCCTGTTCCCTATAGTTTCAAATTAGAGCTGAAATGGGGACCCTGGCCCAGAGAGGAAGAAGCCAAAGCAGAGGGGGCAACAGAAAGGTAATTTCCAGTGAAAGGAAAAGCAACAAAGTATTTGAGAAGAGCTCTGCCTAGAAATGTTTGCAATTGCCCTGTTTTAAGTCATTGTAATAATATAACACAACTGCTGAGGGTGGTGGCAGACACCTAGTCCCAGCTGCTAGGGAGACTGAGACAGGAGAATCACTTGAGCCCCTAAATTCGAAATCAACCTGAGCAACACAAATGCTTTCTCAAAAAGATAAATCAATAAATAAAAATAATATAACACAAGATTCCGTGGCTGACTTAATAGTTAAGATCCCTGGAACTCAGGAAATTAGCTTCCATAGTTGTACATGGGGTTTTCCATTAGTGGAAGCAGGAATTGCTAAATTAGAGGGAACTGTGAGCAGAAAAACTTAGAAGATTCCAAAAAAACCTTTCAAGGAAAGCTGGCACACTGGTCCAGGCCTGTAGGTGCAGGCAGGAGGATCACAAGTTTTAGACAAGTGACTTAGCAAGACCCTGTCTCCAAAAAAAGGGGGGTGGGGGTGGGGATGTCACTCAGGGGCAGAGCACTCCTGGGTTCAATCCCCAGTACCATGAGGAAAACAATCCATACATACATACAGAAGAAATTAAAGGAAGACAAGTTTGCAAATTTCCTGTTTGCCAGATAGATCTAATCAAAGCTTAACTCCTAGGTTAGTGGAACCTCCATTCTAGAAGACACCTTGGGATCTGAGTCACTGACAGTCCTAACTTCCACAGGCAGACTGATATAAGCAAAAGCCTGGATCTCCAAGACTAGATCCTATCTAAATTGATTCAAAGTGAAAATTCATACAAAATGTGTTTTGCAAAATTTCATGAACAATTCACAAACATGAATAAAAATATCCCATGGTCCCCCAACAAAGACCCAAATGAAGGCCTAATAGTGAAAAGAGTATGAAATAACCACTGTTCACAAATAGCTCAACCCCTTTGAGCTATTTGCGAACAGCATAGGAATACTACATGTCTCTATTTACCTGTTAAGTCTACTCTCCTTTTTTGCATTACAATCTTGCACTGTAATGGATTGGCAAAACTTGTGAAGTTTGTTAGCAATTGCCAAAAGCCTAGTCGAAGTATCAATTTGAAATGGATCTCAGCCTATCTCCTCACACTATTTAAGCAACAATAAAAACCTGATTCTGGGGATTGAACCCAGGGTCTCATGCATATTAGGTAAGTGCTCTAACACTAAACTATATATTCCTCATTTCCAATAATAACCTAAGATGTATTAAAATTAGCAATACTTTAACTATGTTTCACTTAATACATAAAATAAAAGTAATAAATGGCAAAGTATTAGTATCCCCAGTTGACAGATGAGAAAACTGAAGCTCAGAGAGGATATAGGGCAACAATCAGTCAGAGCCTCCTTCCTGGAGCGTTAACAAGGACATTTCAGGCTGGGGATGTGGCTCAAGCGGTAGCGCGCTCGCCTGGTATGCGTGCGACCCGGGTTCGATCCTCAGCACCACATACCAACAAAGATGTTGTGTCCGCCGAGAACTAAAAAATAAATATTAAAAATTCTCTCTCTCTCTCTCTCTCTCTCTCTCCTCTCTCACTCTCTCTTTAAAAAAAAAAAAAAAAAAAAAAAAAAGATGAGATGACCAGGAACCACCTTAAAGGCAGGTAAGGTTTAAAAAAAAAAAAAAAAAACAAGGACATTTCAAATATTTGTAGGTACCTCTCTCCACTAGTGACTGCTGGCCACACTGACCTTGAACTAGGTCTCTTAACATGTTCAACTGGATGATTCTGCCTTAAATTTTCCAAAAGAAAATTTAAAAGTTTTCCATTTATCTTAAACTTTATATAAGTATATTTATCTTATACTTTATACTCAATAATCTGATTTCTAGGTCCGGACAAATTCCACTGTACTTACTGCAGACTCCCCCTCCCCTAAGTAATATTTCTTAACTAACTAAAATCTATAGATGAAGCAAGCCATAGTGGCACATACCTGTAATCTCAGCAACTCGAAGGCTGAGGAGGAAGTTTTAAGGCCAAGCTAGGGAACTTAGCAAGACCCTCACAAGTTAGGAAGATCCTGTCTCAAAAAAAAGGTTGTAGCTCAGCAGTAGCGCACTTGTTTGGCATGCGTGAGGTACTGGGTTCGATTCTCAGCACCACCCCAAATAAATTTAAAAAAATAAAGGTTCCTCAACAATTTAAAAATTTTTAAAAAAAGAGCAGGTGGGAGCTGGGGGTGTAACTCAGTGGTAAAGTGTCCCTGGGTTCAATCCCCAGTATCAAAATAATAAAATGAAATCTATAGATGAAAAAAAACTTTGTAAATTATCACTCTGGTTTGCATGTTTTTTATTTGATACTCAGCTCCTAAGTATGTTCCTTAGTGCCTTCTATACCTTCTGAGAACTATAGCCCAATCTCTTTATTCGTGGGGGGGGGGGGGGGCTGCAGGGGTACTGGGGATTGAACTCAGGGGCACTCCACTACTGAGCCACATCCCTAACCTTACTTTTGTATTTTATCAGAGACAAGATCTCACTGAGTTGCCCAGAACATCGCTAAATTGCTGAGGCTGGCTTTGTACTTGTTATCCTCCTGCTTCTGCCTCTCAAGCCGCTAGTATTACCGGCGTGCACCACCATGCCCAGCCAACCTTATTTTCATTTTTATTTTTTGTGCTGGGAATCCAGTTCTAGGCCTGGTGCATACTTGGCAAGTGTTTGACCACTGATCCAAGACACTCTTTTCTGTTTAAAGGAACTGAGCAGTCTGACTAGTCATCAAGTTTTCCAAAACTGCTTCTAGGAGTTATTACTTTAATCCAATTAGCACTTCCTTCCTGTCATTTGAAAATTTAATGTTCTCCTAATGAGATATTGAATATGTATAGAATTAAGTTATACAAAGTAGCAAACAGCATTTTAAAAATGAACTTAATGGTGTTGTGGCTCAGTGATAGAGCGCTTGCCTCACACGTGTGAAGCACTGGGTTCAATTCTCAGCACCACATATAAATAAATGAGTAAAATAAAGGTCCATCAACAGCTAAAAAATATTTTTAAAAAATAAAAAAATTTAAATGAACTTTCCTGAAACAGCAA
Organism: Spermophilus citellus; assembly: GCF_964194105.1. NCBI lineage: Eukaryota > Metazoa > Chordata > Mammalia > Rodentia > Sciuridae > Spermophilus > Spermophilus citellus. Next base: position 94,395,366 of record NC_138189.1, read on the forward strand.
GTTCCTGCCACAAGAGAGCACTAGAAGTTTGGAAGCATACTCAAAAAAAACTACTTTTCACAAAGCAATTTTAAAGTTTAAAAAAAAAGAAGTACAAGTTATAGGGTCAAAAATATTTAGAAGATTCATGTTGCTTAACTTGATGTGTTTCCACTAATGTTTTTAAACTCATTTTTTAAACGTTGCCAATAAATATTTTAAACTCTTAAGAATGTATGCAAAATATTTCTTAGTATGTATTTTATGTTTCAATTGTTTATTTAAACATAAAAAAAATTTTTTTACTCTGGGGGTGTATCTCAGTGGTATTCAGCATACATGAGGAGCTGGGTTCAATCCCTACCAAAAAAAGAAAAAAAGTAAGATTTTTTACTTAAACAAAAAATTGAATGTTAAAGAAAAATACTAGAGGTCTGTGTTTTTAATCTTACAAAACACTCATTGACTGGGGCACCTTGGGTAAATTCACACCGTCCTGTGATGATTTACCTGGATGTGTTTCCCTCAAGTCCAGCAAATCAAGACCCAAACCAAATGTTGGTCCAGCTTTCTCTAGCACCATATCGCCTGTGCAGAAAAATGAATCATTCTCTCTTCTGGGCTTCTCTGTAATCCACCACTTGGTGGACCCAATGTAGTTAAATGAAGGAAACATTTCTTAAGAACCTACTGTGTGCCTAAGAACCTATCAGAGGCTGAGTTCCTTCCCTCAAAGAGTTAATAGGATAACATAGTAACTTTTTTTATATGTACTTTTCCAGTTGTAGAAAAACATACCTTTGTTTTGTTTTTATGTGGTGCTGAGGATGGAACCCAGTGCTTCATGCATGCCAGGGGAGCCCTCTACCACTGAGCCACAGCCCCAGCCCTGAGTAACATTTTTTTAATGCAATTTTTGTGCAAAAGCAGGGGTATAATAATGGAAAAGATATGGAGGAGAAAGATCAGGAACAATACATAACATTTATTATTAAAAGAAATATTTCCAGGCACTTTTTTGCACTCAATGTGAAAGAGAATTTCAGTTTTATTTATTGAACACCAACTTCAAAAGCTGTATAAAACACCATGAGGAGGTGTACAAAAGGAATAAATGGCATGGTTTGTGACTCAAGGTTTCAATCACGCTGGATAAATAAAACATACAGTAACTACTTTGGGACATTACAAAAGCAACATTGCATTCAAATTTAATTAGCTTATTACTAAAAATACATATGCATGTAGTTTGTAGAACAGAGATGTGACGCAGTGTAGTACAGAACTGGCCTCTACTATGCACAAAGACCTAGATTTAATCCCAAGTGCCTCAAAAGAGGAAGAAAAAAAGGACACATAATAAACCCACCTAAAGCACTTTTGATTTAATGTAAAATAAGAAAATAAGAAGTTCCATTAGGTCTAGAGGAGAGAACCCAGCATTAAGAAAATGAAATATGAAAAGCTTCTTCCTCTCAACTCTGCACAGAATGAAATAAAATAGGAGTGAGGAGATGAGAAACTAAGCTGTCAGACATTGATACATGACCTTCAAATCAGTAGTCACAGGGCGTGGGGAAATCTATAATCTTGCAAGTTACTTAACAGTTTCTTCACTTATAAAATGAGACTCTCATGTTAAGTGGTCTCTAAGGATTTTCCCAGCTCCACTCTGCTGTTTCCCCTACCCCCCACCTAGAGCTCTACAGTGAGTTCCAACCCCAACCTTTTTTTTTTTTAATTGTGAGATAATATGTCACAAATGGCCTAGGCTAGCCTCAAATTTGAAATCCTCCTGCCTGATCCTCCAGAGTAGTCGGGATTATACGTGTGCACCAACACGTCTGGTTTATACTGTGATTTTTACGGTGCCAGCTACTGGAATGGAGTGATTGAGTCTAAAAGACATAAACCATCAGGGAATCAATAGGAGCCTGGTGACAAACCAGAGGTGCAGAAGATGAAGGGAAGAGAGGAAAAAAATAATTCCTGGATACTGAAGCACTTTGAAAAGGACAAAGTCCTCTACAATGTATGCAGTCATAAAAATCATTATTCACCAAGTCTGGTTAAAAAAGTCTGGATAATAGAAGAGTTCCCAGTGATACTACTGACATTAACCAAAACCAGAGAAACTAAGAGGGGAAAGAAAGTGAACCTTCCTTTCACATGCTAATTCACTCACCCCCCACCTCTCCAGATTATTGAGATGCAATTTACCACTGAGGAAGGACCCGGGGGATTCTCTTATTTTCATGCAATTTCCCTCTACATTCTTTTAGTCTGAAAACATTCCCAAGGAAGCTAAAGAAATTAGCTATTCAATGGTTGGGGTAGCACGCTTGCCTAGCCAGCTTAAGGCCCAGCTTCTTACTCCAACAAAACAAAAACAAAAAAAACAGCTATTCAAATTTGGTAATTACAAAGATTTATTATCTTGTAAAGACTATTCTCCATAGTATTGTTTTCTGAAAATTAAAAACAGAAAGACTTATTAGGAAGAAATTACATTAAAACTTGATCAGAGAGTAAAATACATTTAGGTTTGTGCTTCAATAGGATAACATTGTAGGAAGCTGGTCGACTTCATGGAGCCTGGGAGGTTTATAGCTTAGGTCACTATACCATGATGTGGTTAGAGATTCTCCCTCATAGGTACTTAATTGCTCAACCCCAGAAGGGCCACTACATGCATCCACAGGTTCACTAACTGGAGCAAAGAGGAAAGGGTCGACTATTTTCATAAATGCCCATCCAGCAGGATTTGATGGAAAGAGACAGGCATGACTCTGGAGTTGGTGTCAAAGGACTCGGAGAACACTGATTAAGGAAGCATTTTCCTGACTGATGGAAAAAAGGACTCAGTTATGCTCATGTACTCTGCTGGAAGGTTATGCAATTTATTATGTAGTGCTTAATGGAAGTAAAATGAAAAAGAAGAAATTTTAAAGTAAAAATCTTGTTTTTCAAACTAAATGTTAACCCTTGTAACTCAGAACCACACACTTGATACAGCTTCGGAAGGATTACAACATAAAATATGAAGCCTTTGACATTTCAGTCTTTTTTCCTTTACATTTACCACAGGCTTTATTCCTGTTTTATGATAAGGAAGTTATAAACACGAAAATAAAATTCATCCTTAAATCTAGCAGGCGCAGCAGAGAAAAGTGTAAGATTGAGAATGAGATGCACCAAGACTTCACCTCCTAAGAATCCATAATGCACAAGCCAAAGGTTATTTATTAATTGATGAACTGCCCAGGAGTAATCTACTCTAAACCCACTCTGTTTGTGTCCTCATCTATAAAACCAGAGATGATGCTAACTCCCACCTCCCAGAACCTCTGTGAGGATTAAATAAATTAAAATATGTAAAATGCCTGAATTGTGTGCCTGGCACATGGTGCTCCATCAATGTAGATGTCATTAGTGCTGTTAGCTACTGATAAGAAAAGTCACTGCTGGGCTAGGGTTGTGGCTTAGTGGAGGAGAGCTCGCCTAGCATGTGTGAGGCCATAGGTTCAATCCTTAGCACCACATAAAAATAAATAAAAATAAAGATATTGTGTCCAACTCCAGCTAAAAAATAAATATTTTTTAAAAAAAGATGTAACATGGACTCTGTTCTGAAGAATGTAAATATGTTAAAAAATAGAAAGAAACGTCACTGCTGTCATTAAACGGTCTCAGGAAAGCAGCAGTGTAAACTGTCAGTAACAGAATGATATAATTTGAGAATTATAAGATGATATAAACACAAATGGAAGAAAAAAAGAAAAACAAGGTGGCATGCACATATTGTAGAAAAATTGCTCAAGTTCTAACTTTTCCGAATTTTTTCAGCTTACCTCAAAGAATCTCTTACTAGAGTGTTAAAATGAAGAAACACTCATAGTTTCTCAGATTTCATCACAGACACAATCAATTCTCCCAAGGAATATCTGAGTGACTAATTTGTTTTCCAAACAAAACTGATACTAGATAAATAAATACCTTTATTCTAGGTACTGAAAAGACACAATCCGCACCATAAATAGACCGAATTTGTTCAGAAATCAATGTCTTAGAAATTTTAAAGGATCTGTTTTTTCAAAGCCTGATTACTTCTTTGTGAAATGATGACCAAATCAATATTAAACTAGATAGCAAAACTCTATACCCTGGAATGCACATCCTGAGACAGCCAAGCATCCCATCCTTCACATTCTGTCAAGCAGAAACAAGAAAAGGATAAATCTCCAGAGCTGATCTTGTGACAGACAGTGGCATAGGAGTGTTGTCAGGCTGACTCCCAAGTGAAGGCTTCACTACACTCCTCTACATTTGCAAGAAAATACAAAACTTAAGTTTAATATATTTCACTTCAGTTTTTAAATAAAAGAAAAAGTGTAATTCTTACTCTTTATAATGGATACAAATGGCATCTAGAAAAGTCACCCTGGGATGGAAAAAAACAAAGAGCATTGGGTTTTACAACTGGCCAGGGCTGGTTTGACTCTTACAGCACTAGTGACAGCAAATAAATCAGTTCTCATCTAAGCCTCAGTTTATCCTCTCAAAAAATGGGTTAACAGATTAAAAGTATAGGCTTTGGAGTCAGGCTGCTCAGGTACATGTTACCATGTCACTAAATCTTTTTTTTTAATTATTCTTTTTTTTAGTTTTCGATGGACACAACATCTTTTTTTGTATGTGGTGCTGAGGATCGAACACGGGCCGCGCGCATGCCAGGCCAGCGCGCGCTACCCCTTGAGCCACATCCCCAGCCCCGTCACTAAATCTTTTTAACTATATGACCCTTATCAAACTATGTAAGGTCTTTTTTTCTTTTTCTTTCTTTCTTTTTTTTTTTTTTTTTTTTTTTTTTTGGTGCTGGGGATTGAACCCAGGGCCTGCAGAGGAATGCAGAGACAATCACTCTACCAACTGAGCTCTTCATGCCTCAGTTTTCCTATACGTGAAATGGGATAATAATTCTCTCTCTTACATGGAGTCATAGGAATAAATGAAAAAAGTTGGGTTAGGGATGTAGCTCAGTAATAGAGCGCTTAATTACCACACATGAGACCCTGGGCTCCACCCCAGCACACACATCCAAAAAAAATCCAAGAAATCTACCTAAAATATGTGCACAGTACCTTGTAGTTATTTGCAACACTAAATGTTAGCTATTTTTGCTAACTTGTAATGGGGTACAGAAAATACTATCCCAAAATATAGCACCCTGGCATCCTGAGTTTTTAGGCTAAAGAAATACTCCTCTTTAGCTTCCCTGAAGGCTAAGATAAGAGCATCACCAAGTTTGAGGCCAGTCTGGGCCACTTAGTGAGATCCTGTCTTAAAATAAAATTCAGTGGATATAAAAAAACAGGGAGGCTGGGACTTAGCTCAGTAGCACTTGCCTAGCATATGCAAGACACTAAGTTCCACCCTCAGTAAAAGATAGAAAGAGTAGGCAAGAAAGCTAGCTGAAGGAAATTGAGAAAGCCACACAGAAAGATCTGTCTGAACTTCCATAGTCCCTTCTCTTTAATTTGCATTAATTCATACCCCTTTTGTCCAATCATATTTCTACAGGATTGTCCATTATTCATCAAACCTAAGTATACAAATCATTTTCTCTCAAACCAAGTATAGTAGTGCTTGCCTGTAATCCTAGCAAAGACAGAGGCTGAGACAGGAGTATAGCAAGTTTGAGCCCAGCCTGGGCAATTTAGCAAGACCCAGACATGAAATAAAAAATATAAAGGGCTGGGGATGGAATTCAGTGGTAGAGTGCCCCTTGGTTCAATTCTCAGTAAAAACAGTTTTCTGTGGGTTTTTGAGTTTTCATTGCTGAAGTGTTCCACATCATGCAAAACTTTGGTTAAATAAATTTGCAAAACTTCACTCTGGTCAATCTGTCTTTTGTCATGGGGTCTCAAAAAAAAAAAAAAAAAAAAAAGATGCTCCTTTTTCTTCCCTAGGCTTACAGAATTGTTATAGGGATTAGAAGTCAAATGTGTATAGAAGTATAAAACACAAATGTAATGGTAAGTGGTAATAGTGGTAGCAGTTACTTTATTACCATTATTATGAGATATAATTTATCTAGTAATAGGAATGGTGATGACACCCAAATCTTCCCACAAAGTCTACCCATCTCCATTCTACACTTAGTCAAGAGCTTCAGTCTGAAAAACTGTGAGAAAAAGGACAGAAATTATGTCTTTTCCTCATTACCCTAGATACATGTGTGACTGCACTTATGGTGTGACGCTACTTCATGTACAACCAGAGAAATGAAAAGTTGTGCTCTAATTGTGTAAAATTAATCAAAATGCATTCTGCTGTCATATAACCTAATTAAAATTAATTAATAATTTTTAAAAAGAAATTATGTCTTTTCCTTTTTTCAACATTCACACAGTGCCTGGCACAAAATATTGCTAAATTACATATTTGACAAAGGGCTTAATGAAGGAATAAATACTATTTTGTAAATATTAATAGCAGATAGCAAGTCATCAATTCCCATTTGTTGAAGCAATTATAGCTAATTAATGCACATGAAGTTAATGTAAGAATTCAACACATTCAATAGCAAGTCAGTACTGTGATAAACTTTTCCACATTCATTCACAGACAAGAAACCATACAAATTATGGGAGTACACAGTGTGTTGTAATCTCCACCAAATCTCCACCAGCTATAATCATACCGCTTCCTGGTCCCCAAAACCAACCTCAGCCCTTCACTTTAAGGAAATGTGGCCATGTAAAATGTGACAGTGCTGGCAATTAAGAGTTAACAGACAGCATTTAAAATGCCATATTATCTCCTTAATATTCATTGCTGAAGTGTCCCACATCATGCAAAACTTTGGTTAAATAAATTTGCAAAACTTCACTCTGGTCAATCTGTCTTTTGTCATGGGGTGTAAAAAAAAATGCTCCTGTATGAGACAAAGGGAGTAAAGGGATCAGTTTGAATTCATCAGCAGTTCTAGAAAACAAACCCACAGCTCAAGACTTCTGACACTGGAAAACTATATTATTATGATACAGGGCAGACCCACTTCCCATGAAGCCCTTACCAGTTAAACAACTCATTGGAATAATTCAGTTTAAATTTGGTTTAAATAAATCAGTTTAAAAACTGGTGTGATGGGAGAGTGGAACAGGTTAACCACATAACAGAGCCACTGGACACATCCAGGATATGAAACTTTCTAAAGGACAATTCATTCTATTTCCTTAAGAAATCAATGATGCTCACTATGTAGGAATGAGATGGGAAAACCAGGTCAGGAAGTTGTTCTGCCATGCAGCAAGTACATTGGTCTAAGTATGAGCTACTTTTAAATTGTTAATGAACCCTGACATTTGCATCTAGGTTTTTTTCCACTTGTGGAGTTTAAGATAAAAAAGCAAAAGGCTTTCTCTTCCTCCTCTTTTGTCTCTCTTTCTATGAGTGACAATAATTGTCCATGTGAGAATCTGTCATTCCTCCTCCCAATATGGACACCTAGATTTTCTTCACAAAACTTTTCATCCTCATTTCTATCAAGCATCCCCCATTCTGGCAAGCATTCTTGAGTAGCTTTGGGGCAGGAATTACAAAGGCAAAGCACAGCAGAAGGTGACATGGGCCTGGAGACCAGGGTCCTGGTAAATTGAACAGAGTCTGCATGGGCAGGCACCAGAATCCTCCATGCCATGAGAGCAGGCTCACAGGGCCATGGGGGTTTTGTTCTTTGTTTTATTTTGAACAGAAGCTAGAAATTCATACTTTTATATAAAATGAATCTAGCCCCTCCAAAATCCCCCCGAAAAAAACCATAATGTGAACTCAACTCAGCACACAAATTAGAAGTTAGTTACCTCTGCTTTTAAAATAACAAGATGCTGGGCTGGGGATGTGGCTCAAGTGGTAGCGCGCTCGCCTGGCATGCGTGCGGCCCGGGTTCGATCCTCAGAACCACATACTAACAAAGATGTTGTGTCCGCAGAGAACTAAAAAATAATAAATATTAAAAAAATTCTCTCTCTCTCTCTCCTCTCTCACTCTCTCTTTAAAAAATAAAATAACAAGATGCTTTTGAGTTGACTGTAGGAAATTAGAACTGGAAACAATTTTAGAAATCATCATGCACCAGTCCTGGCAAAGGAAAATTGGGACCCAGAGCAGCCTATAGCTTTATGCAGCTGAACTAATGCTAACTGGGAACAAAATATTATGCTCAGCAGAGGTCATGCATGGTCCTTGTCCTCAAGCTGCTCACCCTCCAATGAAGGAGATAACTTGAGAACAGCTGGAAGGCAGTTTTATTTATGCCATCCAATAATAGAGAATTGGATTAGGTGCAGAAATAGAACAAGGAACTAGTCAACTCTCTGAGAGCCATTTAAAGCCTCTCCTAGGAACCCAGGCCTCCTGCTTCTGCAGTCCAAATCTCCACCAGCTATAACCATATGGCTTCCTGGTCCCCAGAACCAACCTCAGCCCTTCCCTTCAAGGAAATGTGGCCACATAAAACGTGACAGTGCTGGCAATTAAGAGCTAAGCAGACAGCATTTAAAATGCCATATCCGGGTTTCGGACAACCTATCAAGGGGAAAAACACTGGGCCCTTGATTGCTCAGCACTGGAAGCAGAAAGCTGAGACACAGTCTGGGCTCAGCCATTAACCAGTTAAAGGAGTAAGTAAATATGTAAACAGACGAGATCAGACTGGAAGGAGACAGAAGGCTCTGCCAGTTTGGTGATTCTAAAACTTTTTATGACAGATTTTACTTAAGTTCAAAGAAGGAAGATATCATTGTGTGCAGGAAATGTCAGAGAAAACTTTGTGGACAAGCAAGGGATTAGATTAGGCCCTAAAAGATGAGAAGGATTAAGAAACGGGGGAAGGGATGGAGTTGAGGGGAGAGGCAGGAGGAAACAGCTTTAGCAAAATATTTACAGTAAACAATGCACCCTGGAGATATGCTAAGGTATGGGGGGAGTTCTCACCGGATGGCAGGATCTTATCCCCAAAGGTGGGAGGTGAGGCCATCTGCATATGGACTACCAAAGGGGTGCTAAGAACTGCAGAGTGGGGGAAGTTTGGGGAACTTCCCTTAGGGGGGATGTGGCGAATGTGCTAGGGTTGTTGCAGCTGGACTGAGAAACCTGCCTGGTGAATTTTTACTGGGTTATTTTGAATGCCAGTCCAAAAAGTAGGAGAAAGTACTTTCGGACGAGCTCCAGTGTTTTTCCTACATTCTTAGTACTTATCGCCTAAAGGTATATGACTCCCTTTAGGGAAGCCAGGCAAGCACAAGGCTGACCTACATCCCCAGCCCAAGCCAGGACTTACACAAACAGGGCACAATGCGATCGGCACTCCCAAGAACTAGAGTTGTTTGTTGTTGTTGTTTTTTGTTAGAAGACAAATTTAAGGGAGAAAGTGAACAGCCCTTCAGATTTTTTTTCTATGCCCAACACTGTCAGAAATTTCCCTCTGGGTTTTCTGTCCTCTTTAACTAACATCATTCTCTCCCTTCACCATAACTTTCTCCCTACTATCCTCTTTGAGAGAGTTGGGGGGTGCTGGGCACTCCACTGACCCAGGAACATGGTGGGGACAAGATGAAAACTCTTGCTTAAATAATAAGCCACAGGAGCCTCTGGATTAAAGTCGCAGCCCTGGGGTACACATGGGCCTTTCTCTGCCCCCTCTCCTGTCCCACTGCGACTAGCTCTTCTCTTGCACTGCCCTACATTTATTGCCAGTGCTGAGGTTGGCCCCTCAACCTCAGGTCTCTATGGAATTGTTTTTTCCTCTCAGCTCAGGCCCTCTGCTTCTTAGACCTTACCTCCTCCCTCCCTCCCAAAACTACATCAAGATGTTTCTCCCGTGCACAGAGAGAGCCTTCTTCCTCTGCTGACATTTGAAGGACTGTGCAGACAGAGCTTTGGAGAACCTCCCAAGCCCATAGATGGAGTTAGGCAGATTAGATACATAGATATATACTTGCAAATTATATAAATGATAGTAAGCAAAAAATCTAGTTAAAGGGCAGTGTGTGCTGGGATTCTGCCCCACAGCTATGATAATTCATCCAGAAATAGGTAAATAATGGCCTCAAGGGTGGTTTTCCTAAACAAAGGGGTGGGCATTTCCTACTTAGAGAGCTTTTGTCCAAGGTTTTGCAATTTTCTTTGTCTTTCCTTAATGTGCTCAATCACAAAGACAATAGAGTGAGGCATGGGGTCCTGGGGGCTTTGTAAGAAGACCAGTTCTGGTAATTACTCTCCAGTTTACCTGAGATTTAACCCCTCAATATCTGCTTCCTTTAACAGAAAGAAAATATTCTTACAGATAAAATAGAGCCGAGTATCCTACAATCTCTACTTCAGGGAAACAAACAGTTGCTTATTTACTAGTTGAAACTTTCGCATTCCTGATCTCTAGGGATCATCAAGAAAGTTGGGGTTTTAAAACTGTAGTCCTAGCATTCTGGAGGTTGAAGCACCAGAATCACTTAACCTCAATACCAGCCTGAAGTACATGGCCTCAACCCAACTCGAAAATAAAAATAAATAAAGCTGGATTTGAAGACGTCTCTCCTGAGTCTTTAAGTGGGGAAAAAAAAAAAGTAAGTTAGAAAATACCATGGGGGTGTGGTTTAGTGGTACTTGCCTAGCATGCAGGAAGCTCTGCTTCATCCCCAGAACCTCAAATAAAACTATTAGAAATTATCTAGAGTAAGATTATCCTAAGTCTTTTTTTTTGGGGGGGGGGGGGGCTGTGCTGGAATTGAATCTAGGGTCTAGCTGCATGTTAGGTAAGTGCTCTACCAATCTACCAATAAGCTAACTAACCTCCCACCCCCAGTGGCTTTTTAAAAGATCATCTCTACCTTTAACTTGTATTTACTAAATCAACTACCTGCAACTCTTATTTCCAATAATTCAAAGCATTTTAAAAGCAAGAATATGTTTCAAAATGTCTTCCAAGGAAAAAGTTTTCAATGGCTTTGTTTCAGAAGACCTTAAAACTTTTTTAGGGGGAAGAGGGTGCTAGGAATCAAATGCTAAGGCCTCTGGCTTGCTAGGCAAGAACTACCACTGAGCTACATCCCCAGCCCTAATGAAGTTTATTAAAATTATTCTTTGACTTATTTTTTGACAAAAATATGACATGCTTTTGGGTTTTTTCCCTTCAAATGCTTCAAATATACTCAAATAACTAATTTTAAGCAATCCAAAGGGCTATAATTAAAGTGTAGTCACTTTTACAAATCCCCCAAATTTCAATTTGTATTATTTCAAGTACTAAGCACAATTAACAATAGTATCAGACTCACAGAAGCAGATATGACTTTTTCATTGCCAAAAAACAAGGGAGTCACACCAATCTTTTAAGGTTGAGGAATTCCTAATGGGCTCAGTTATAGTGAAGAATATCAACATCCCAAAGTGATCCATTCTTCACCAAGACTCTCTGGGGACTTGCAAAGTGAGAAATTCTTTTGTATCTTTGAAAATAGGCAAATGAAAGGAATTTCTTTTAATCTGGCTTAGGTCCGGACTAGTGAGTGGCACTAATAAGGAACAAACACATTAGCACCAAAAGGAAATGATAATTAGAAAAGAAATCTTAATCCATACCCCACCGGCTGGGATCTGTGAAGCCTAGCTAGCCACTGGACTTTAAATGTAAAAATCACATTCAAATGTGCAAAAGGACAATGTGGGGCTGAGGATGTGGCTCAGTAGCTGAGCACTTGCCTAGCATGTGGGAGGCCCCGAGTTGGATCCCCAGCAATGCAAAAACAAAACAAAACAAAAGGATAACCGCAAGGTATTTGCATGTGAAAATGAGTGGTTTATGTGCATAATTGGCTAGCTGAATACCTATTCTTCGGTGGAATGGGGTTTTCCTAGAAGTATTTCAGGTTTGGGGGAGGAAGCAAAATTTAACACAAAGGATTAAATTTAATAGTAGATTTATTTTCAAATTGAAGCTAAGGACTAAGTGCTGTCAATTAAGCAAACTGATTCTGATCTTCAGTGATTAATTTTAATGGTGGGTCTCTAATTTCTAGTTCTGCTTACTGGAATCCATCAGCCTTCTTACTGGTGAGAACTAGAAGGTGGGATGAGTGAAGGAACAGAAAATAGAAAAGGTTGGATCACAGGCTTTAATGCTCCAGAATCTTAGGGTTGGAAAGGAGAAATATGGTGAAATACAAGACGGAGGCTGGTGAGGTTTTCTGAATTCCTGTTATTTTTCCTGATTCCTGCTGCGGCTATGAGAATAATCCTGGCCCAAGGAGTTAATAATTCTCTATCTTAGGGCCTTTTCCTGAAATGCCATCTTATGGATACTTATTCAAATTTTTTTATTGATAAGATTTGGCTATCATTCAATGTCTCAAGTTTTGCATTATTAGCTGTTGAAATGTAGGAAAAATTATTTTCATTTGCAGATTTTTTGGTAAGTCATCCTTCTCAGTGATTCAATATCTACAGTACTTAAGGACAACAAAGACTCTTCTTTATTTTTTTTTTTTTTTTAAGAGAGAGGTGAGAGGGACAGAGAGAGAGAGAAGAGAATTTTTTTTTTTTTAATATTTATTTTTTTAGTTTTCGGCGGACACAACATCTTTGTTTGTATGTGGTGCTGAGGATCGAACCCGGGCCGCACGCATGCGAGGCGAGTGTGCTACCGCTTGAGCCACATCCCCAGCCCCGAGAAGAGAATTTTTGATATTTATTTTTTAGTTTTCAGCGGACACAACATCTTTGTTGGTATGTGGTGCTGAGGATCGAACCCGGGCCGCATGCATGCCAGGCGAGCGCGCTACCGCTTGAGCCACATCCCCAGCCCCTCTTCTTTATTTTTTAGTTCCTTTTATTTTTTTCAAGCCCTCATGTCAAGGGCCGACTTTTAATTAGGAGAACTTTGTGTGTGCTGGGGGGTGTGGGGCTGGGGTTCAAACCCAAAGCCTTGTACTTGGTAACCATATACTCTGCCACTAAGCAACATCCCCATTATCCCCAAAGAGATCTCCTAGAAGTCTGTCTGGTTCCTGAGTTTCTATACCGATTTCCAAGGTACTTTAGGCAAAACTCAGTTTTCCCGTGAAACTGAACAATATCATATTTGCCTATATAAACAAACATTCTTACCTTATGACAATTGTTATACAGCAAATTTAAAGAGTCATTGTGAATTTTATAGAGTAAATGTGGCAAGATTCAGAAATCAAATTCACAGCTGCCAAGCAGCAGTGGATCTAATTCAGACTTGCTAGACTTGAAGGAAATGTAGAGAAAACCTTAACATCAAGCCTGATGCAAAGTATTTCTTTTAGGAATGTTTGTGACCTGGCATCCTTAATTCCTGGAGAGGATTGGTTCCCATGACAGATACCTCTCTACTAAAATCTTTTCTTGTTGTTGTTGCTTTATCTTTATCTATGGTCAACCTAGAGGACTGTGTTAATTTCATGCACAGATAACGCATTCCTGTTTGATCTTATTCCCCTTCCTGGGCAGATGACAATGAGCCTAATGTTTCTCAGAACCTAATTCTGGGAATGGATGATCTATGATGCTCAAAATACCAGTCTCATAGAGCTTGAGCTGTAGCTCAGCAGTAACCCCTCCCCCTTTTGTTTGACTTCACCAGTGCTAAGAGTCAAACCCAGTGGCTTGGGTAAATGCTAGGTTAAGTGCTCTCTACCACTGAACAACAACTCTAGCCAGTTATTTAGACCCACCTCGGGCTGGGAATGTGCCCCTGAGTCCAATCCCTGATACCAACAACAATAACAAAAAAAAACCCAGCGCCCCCCCCCCGCAAAAAAAAATATTAATTGAAGTAAACATAAATAGTGCTCTTTTAAAATATATTTTGGAACTTAATTCTCTTTTGAGTGCTGGAGATCAAACCCAGGGCCTCACACTTAGCTGCTAAGCAAGCACATCACCACTGAGCAACAGCAAAGCCCTAGTCTTAGGAGTAATATAATTTTTCAATTGTTGTTATACTGCAGAAGCTGGCTTCAAACTTTCGATGCTCCTGCCTCAGCCTTCACAGTCACTAGTATTACAGGTGTGTGCAACTACCAATTCTTGTTCTTTCTTTTTTTTTTTTTTTTTTTTTTTTTTTTTTTTTTTTTTTTTTTTTTGGTACTAGGGATCAAACTCAGGGGCACTCAACCACCTAGCCACAACCCCAGGTCTCACTGAGTTGCCTAGCGCCTAGTTTTTGCTGAGGCTGGCTTTGAACTCCTGATCCTTCTGTCTCAACCTCCTGAGCCCCTGGGATTACAGGTACACATCACCATGCCCGGTTCTTGTTTATTTAAATGATTAATAAAAATTGGCCACAGATGCTAACCTGTCATTTCAAGAATGTGCAATCCTAAAAATTCCAAAATCACTTTTAAGACCACTATATAGTTAAAAAATCCAGTGAATGCCTTTAAGGTAGATATGAATGGTAAATATGAAGTTGGATGAGGACAGGATTAATAAGTATGTAGCAAAAAAATTAGAGCTTTTATGTATGAATTTATATTTGATTTAGATATGTTGTGAATGTATATTATACATTTTTAAAGAATTAGGAAAGAAATAGTAAAGAAAAGAACTACCAATGAGTTACTTATATATAAACATACATAAAATATGATAAATGGAATCCTAGGATTATAGCTCAGTGTTACCAAAAAAAAAAAAAAAAAAAAAAAAGCATCTTTTGGTTTAGTTGGGATGTGCACCACTGTTGGGAGATTGAGGCAGGAGAATCACAAGTTCAAGTCCAGCCTGGGCAATTTAGGGAGAATTTGTCTTAAAATTTCACAACAACAACAACAAACTAAAGGGCTGGGGATATAGCTCCACAGTGGAGCATTCCTGGGTTCATTCTGGTACTGAAAAAAAGAAAGGAAAATTTTAAAAAGATGTTCAAGATTCGAGTTTTATCTTACACAAAGATAGATTACTATACATACATCTGTTAGTTTAGGCAATAGACACTTTTTTCGTCCATTACTAGGACTGCCCCAAGGGCGCTCTACTGCTGAACTGCACCCAACAGCTTTTTAAATTTTATTTTGAGGGCTGGGGCTGTGGCTCAGTGGTAGAGTGCTCCCCTAGCACTTGTGAGGCACTGGGTCCGATCCTCAGCACCACACAAAAATAAATAAATAAATAAATAAATAAAAGGTATTGTGCCCAACTACTTCTAAAAAGTAAACGTTTAAAAAAAAATTTATTTTGAGACAAGCCTCACTGAAAGTTGCCTCAAATTTACAATACTCCTCCATCAGCCTCCTGATAAGCTGGAATCACTAACCCTGGCTAATAATAGACATTTTTAAAAACTGGAAGATTATTCTAAGGAAGTTAACTGTAGAGGGGAAAAACCTATAAAACATTTAATTTTTTTTTTTTTAAGAGAGAGTGAAGAGGAGAGAGAGAGAGAGAGAGAGAGAGAGAGAGAGAGAATTTTTAATATTTATTTTTTAGTTCTCGGCGGACACAACATCTTTGTTGGTATGTGGTGCTGAGGATCGAACCCGGGCCGCACGCATGCCAGGCGAGCGCGCTACCGCTTGAGCCACATCCCCAGCCCCTTAAATTTTCTTTTAATGTATTTCTGCAATGTTACATTTTAGAGCTGATCCTGTATTATTCAGAAAATACTTTTTTTTTTTTTTTTTTTGGTGGCAGGGATCAAACCCAAGACCTCACATATGAAGAAAACATATTTTAAAATAAAAATCAATATGTAAGTGCTCGGGGATGTTGCTCAGAAGTAGAGGCTCTGGATTTGACCCCCAAGTATGTGCGGGCGCGCACATGCACATACACCCACACAAAAGAAAACAATATGCAGAACTGAAAGAAAATATAGAAATGTTAATTTAATGAATAAAAAGTTTATATAGGACTCTACCTTAATGAATTTGTCAGATATCAGCTAAAGGGAACTGCCTGCATTTTCACATTTCTGTTTCAAATGGAAAGTAAAGGTTATAAAGCACTATTAAAATGGTGGGACTAGGGAAGAGGCCGGTTCTCAAACAACAGTGTCAGCAACCTAGGGATGGGGTGAGCTGATATAGGCAAACATTTGCTTTTATAGCCTGAGGAAGATTTAAGTTCCACATTCTTTTCATGCAAAGGATCAGAGTCAACTTGTGGGTGTGGGCCTGACTTAGTAGTCCTGATAGAGCTCAGGAGACATGAAATGAGGAAAGTAACTCTCCAAAGTCTGGATTGATGTAATGGAAAATTTTTTTTCCTTTTAGTACTGGGGATTAAACCCAGGGGCACTTAAACACTGAGTCACATCCCCAGCCTTTTTTATATTTAATTTTGAGACAGGGTCTCCCTAAATTGTTAAGACTGGTTTTGAACTTGTGATCCAGCTGTCTCAGAATCCTGAGCTGCTGGGATTACAGGCATGCACCACTGCTCCTGGCTGATATAATGAGATTTTGAATCACGTGGCATTTCATTTTGGGAGACTTTTCTTTAGTTTTAGTTTTCCATGGTTGTAAGAAGAAACAACATGAATCTGATAATGTTACCTTTCTACTTGAAAACTGTTAAGGTAATCATTGTCAAGAATAATGCTCAACTCCTCTTTATCAAGGCAAACACTGGGCCTTAACATTCTGGTCTCAACAGACTTTAAACAGCCTCATCTAGGGCCTTCATTTACCCACCTACACACACACACACACACACACACACACACACACACACACAGTTCAGGGACAAGTCTGATGAGAACGCTGGTCAACAAACTAAATTTCATCTCCGCTGTGAATCCTTCCCCAAGTTTATAAATCATTTATCACATTTCATTTTATTTCAAGTGCTTATTTTCTCCTCTGAACAGTAACCATTTTATTTGAGTAAAATGGCTAAGTATTTAAGTAACTACTTTATATTGATAAATGGGGAAAATGCCCTGAGAAATTTTTTTAATCCAATGCCAATTTTAAAGTTTCACAAACCTGCTGCTATTTCAAAAGAAGTACAAGAAAATCCAAGTGGAATCAAAAATAAAAATTATAGTGCCAGGCATGATGATGATGCATGCCTATAATCCTAACAATTCAGGAGGCTGAGGCAGGAGGATGGCAAGTTCAAAGTCAGCCTCAGCAATTTACCCTATCTCAAAATAAAAAATAAAATGGGCTGGGGATGTGTTCCAATAGTAAGAGCCCCTGGGTTCAATCCCCAGTACTAATAATAGTAATTGTTGTTGTTATTATAACAACTTATACTTGCACTAGTTATCTGTATGTACCCAGCCATAAGAGAACCAGCTGTGGTGTGTGACAAATAGATTCTGTCATCACCCTAGGGTTAAAATGGAGTGGGCCCTGTATACCCTGGCCACACTGCCCAGTTCCAGCCCTGAAAGACAGTGTGGGCAGGGCATGCTTTGCTTAGTCAGGACAGCAATGTGCAGAAAAGGAAGCTCTCTGAGTGGGACCAAGTACATGGATGCTAGACTTGTTAAAAAGAAAAAAGCCTATTGGTTAGAGAGAAGCCTAGTGGGAAAAGTTAGCTCACTGAATAAGAGTAGAGCTCATCTCTCTCTCTCCTGAGTGTGCCTGCATGAGAAAGCAAAGCTGGATCGTTGGATACAGAAGCACAGGATAAATGGTTGTTGCTAGGGAGAAAGTGGTTGTCATATGTGATAATAACCCTTAAGAGAATAATGCTTTCTCTTTCTTGATAATAGCTGTTTGTCTCTGCTTTGACTCCCCACCCCCTTTCCATCAGAACAGAGCCTTGACTACAAATACTGATAGCTAACCACATTTAAAAGAAGCAGGATGGTGGGGAGAACTTGGAAAATGAAATAAGCTAGAAGTACCAGCCTGCCACCAAGGCTGAAGGGTTCCCTTATCCACCAAAATTATCATTCATTTAGCAATTCAGATAACACCTGTCTTCTATGCATTATTCACCATACCAGACACTATGGATAAGAGGACAAAGACACTGACCATGCCCCCAAAGCTATGTGAAAGTCTGCATAGGTAGAGGTAGCACAAAAGATCAATTCAGTCCTGGAGACTCAGGAAAAGCTCCACAGAGGTGGGACGCTTGAGCCTCAAGAGAGGTAGATGCTCCCTAGTTGACGGAGGTGGGGAAGGCTTGGAATCTTAACAACAGGATAAGTGAAAAAACACGTGGTGTATTTAAGTACTTGGGACCCTGCTCTAGAGGGACCAGCCAGACAGGAGAAAACCTTAGAAGCCTTGTTAAGAATGGGAATTTTGAACAGGGCATACTGGCACGTGCCTGTAATTCCAGAGGCTAAGACAAAAGGATCACAAGTTTGAAACCAGCCTCAGCAATTTAGCGAGGCCCTGAGCAACGCAGCAAGATGCTGTCTCTAAATAAAATAGAAAAAAGGGTCAGAGGATGTGGCTCAGTAGTTAAGCGCCCTGGAACCAAAAAAAAGAATGGGGATTTTGCCCAGCCTGGTGGCACATGCCTATAATCCCAGCAGCTCAGGAGGCTGAACGGTAGAATCTCAAGTTTCAGGCCGACCTCAGCAATTTAGCAAGACTCAAAATAAAAATAAAAAGAAATGAGGGCGACAGGCACAGTGGTGCACACCTGTAATCCTAGTGGCTTGGGAGGCTGAGGCAGAAGGATCACAAGTTTAAAACCAGCCTCAGCAATTTAGCGGGGACCTAACTGACTTAGAAAGACCCTTTCTCAACATAAAAAATTTAAAAAGGCTGGGGATGTGGCTCAGTGATTCAGCTTCACTGGGTTCAATTCCCAGTACCCAAAAAAGAAAGGACATTATCTTTAAGACAATGAAGAATCATTGATAGTCTCTGGCAACAAAGAACAGGATCAAACCTGTGCCTGAAGATCTGGCTGTCAGCAGAAAAGAAGAGGAGGAAAAGATCTCTCAACCCAGAAGAGACAAGAAGAAAAGCCAAAAGCCAAAAGGAAGGGCCACAGAAGAGATAGTGCTTGATCATTCTCACTGAGGAGGAAAGAATAATAATACTTACTGCAAGGGTTAAATTTTAATCTCTTTCTTTATACTCTAATCACACTTCCCTGACAAATTGATGAGAAATCCTATCAGTGTTTTCGAGACTTACAGGAGCACCCATGCTAAAAATGCACCTGAATCTAAAGTGGACCATTTTTCTAACTCAGGACAAGCTGTCAACTTTGGAAAGAAGTCAATAAGGTAGCTACTAGGGGCTGGGGATGTGGCTCAAGTGGTAGCGCGCTTGCCTAGCATGCGTGAGGCACTGGGTTCGATTCTTAGCACCACATTAAAAAAATAAAGATTTTGTGTCCACCTAAAACTAAAAAATAAATATTTTTTAAAAAATTAAGGTAGCCACTAATTATGAAAATTAACCTGACATTCACTTGGCTCTTTAAGAGCTGAAAAGAATCCCCTAGGATTAACAGTGATATGATCCATTTAGAGCATAATTCCCAATCCTTCTGAAAGAAGAAAATGTACTGACACAAGCTCATGCTGAAGGGATTGAAGATTGTCCCCCTAGAAAAGATACTATTTAGCAAATCTGTCAAAACATTTGAATCAAATGTATGATATGTCAAGATCATTGTAATGTTTTGAGCAACTAATAAAAAATAAATAAAATAAAAATAAAAAATAAACTGTTTATTGGGGGCTGGGGTTATAGCTCAGTGATAGAGCACTTGCCTAGCACATGTGAGGCACTGGGTTCCAACCTCAGCACAACCTAAAAATAAACAAACAAACAAACAAATAAATAAATAAATAAAAGTATCGTGTCCATCTACAACTAAAAGTATACCAGAAAAAAAAAGCTGTATTTTAGATGTGAATTTTTAAATGTATATAAAAATATGTATATTTGCTTACTAATATTTATCTAGTTACAATCAGCAACCAGAGTAAATAAGCAGTAAAAAATGAAACAAACAATTCCTGCCCTCATGAAATTTGTAATTGAACCAAAAAAAATTAGGTACATTCTCTTATTGTATTATGAAATATCTTTATTATTATAAAATATCATGTCATAGGATTATAAAAGGTAAATGTATTATTTTTCTTTTTATTTTAAAATACACAATGAACATTTGTGGCTTTTCTTTATTAATTGACACATAATTATGAACACATTTGTGGGCTCTGGTGTGATAATCGGATACAAGTATACAATATATGATCAGTAATGATTAAATAAAGGGTAGTTAGCATTTCCATTTCCAAAAACATGTACATCTTTATCATTTCTTTGTGTTGGCAACCTTCCAACTCATCTCTTCTAGTTTTTTCTTTTTCTTTTTTTTTTCAGTGCTGGGGACTGAACACAGGCTAGGCAAGCTCTATACCATTCAATTATATTCCTAGTCCTTCTTTTCCTTTTTAAACAGTTTAGAACAGCATTTACTTTGGTGACACTGCAAATGACACTGGTTACTTCTTTCTCATCATTAAGGCAAGGCACCTTTTGGGAAATGAAGAAAGTATAAAGAGGTAAATAAAATATTCATCTAAACTATTAGTAGTAGTAGTAGTAGTAGTAGTAGTAGTAGTAGTAGTACCAGGGATTGAACTCAGGAGCACTCTACCACTGAGCCACATCCCCAACCCTATTTTATTTAGAGACAGGGTCTCACTGAGTTGCTTAGCACCTTGCCATTGCTGAGGCTGGCTTTGAACTCGTGATCCTCCTGTCTCAACTCCCGAGCCACTGGGATTGCAGGTAGGATTGCAGGCATGCGAAATGGCGCCCAGCTTCATCCTAACTATTATTAATGACAAACCATGTGACTTCTAGGTTCCTTCCATCCTTACCCACTAAGGCATATAGAAGATCTGTCCACTGGAGCTCCTAAACTTACTCTGTAACATCCACTTTTCTCTGTTTCCATATGAATCCAACTTACAATTTTCTCTACAGAATACTGTGCTATTTTACCTAGTCTGACTAATGCTTTTGTTCCCATCCCATCTAATCCTCACACAGTAGCCAGGGTGATTTTTTTTTATTGAATTCAGGGGCACTCTAGCACTGACCTATATCCCCAGTTCGTTTTAATTTTTATTTTGAGACGGGCCCTCCCTAAATGGCTAACAGTCTCACCAAGTTGCTGAGGCTGGCCTCCAGCATGTGATTCTCCTACCTCAGCCTCCCAAATCACTAGGATTAGAGGCATGTACTACCATGCTGTCAAGACTGATTTTTTAAAAACATTTCAGAGCTAGGTGGGGTGGTACAGCCCTATAATCTCAGCAATTTGGGAGGCTGAGGCAGGAGAATCAAAAGTTCAAGGCCAACCTGGTAAATTAAGTCATACTCTGTCCCAAAATAATATTTTTAAAAGGGCTGGGGTTATAGCTTGGAGGTAAAAGTGCCCCTGGGTTTGATCCCCAGTATCAAAAAAAAATTTTTTTTTTGATAATGGACTGTTAATAATTTTTTTTTTTTCAGTATTGGAGAATTAATCCAGGGCATCAAGCATGTTAGGCAATAGCTTGATCACAAAGCTATAATTCAATCCACCTGAGCTTCTTTCTTCTTTTTTTTTTTTTCCAGGTTTTAGGTTAGACATTTCCTTTATTTACTTATTTGTTTGTTTGTTTGTTTTTGGTGCTGGGGATTGAACCCAGGGGTGCTTTACAACTAAGCTACACCCCCAGTCCTTTTCATTTATTATTATGAGACAGGTCTAAGTTGCTGAGTCTGGCCTCGAACTTGTGATCCTCCTGCCTCAGCTTCCTGAGTTACTGAGACCACAGGTGTGTGTCACCAAACCCAGCTTTACTTATTATTTCTTTGCAGCACAAATATTCAATTAATGAAAATTTCTACCTTGAATAAGAAATGAGATTTCGGGTGAATTTAAAATGACAAGGTGTTACTAAGAAAGGTTTTTCTGAGAACTTCTCATATTTTCTGAGAACTTCTCATATTAAATCACGAACTCTTTTTTACTATTTTCTTCCCCTAACAAAATATCGAAAGTTACTCAGTTACAAGATACTTAAAGCTAGTCCTACGCTATCAAACTGGGAGCACAACACAGATTTATCAGGAAGAGTGACTAGATGGGGGCAGGGGGGAAATTGCTCCCTAACCCACCAAGGGACCTCAGGAATTTGATTATGCAGGATGATAGCTTTGAGAAGTATCCCTGCAGAGCTTATTTGCCTCTCCCTCTCTAGAATCTCTTGCATATTTTGCTGATAACCTCAAGAATGAAGGTCAATCCCTAGATTCAAGGTATCAAGGGCATGTCTGTCTCCCTTGCTATTGACAGCTCCTGCCGGTGGCCCTGTTAGAGCAGAGAACAAGCAGCCTAGGCCCAGCACCTCGCTCTCACACACACTTGCTTCCACACTCAATACCAGGCTCTTTCACCTCAGTGCTTCCTCCACTACAATTGACCCCTTTGAGTATTTCAGATCATTTCACAGCCAGACAAAACAGACTCTTCCTTACCTATTTTCACTCCACTTTTCTCCCTTCATTAATCTCCCATAGAGTGCATTTTCCTGGCAGGTACTGGGGATTGAACTCAGGGACACTCTACCACTGAATTACATCCCTAGTCCTTTCCCTTTGTTTATTTTGAAACAGGTTCTCTCACTGGGTTGCTTGGGGCCTCTCTAAATTACTGAGGGTGGCCTTGGTACTTTGATCCTCCTGCCTCAGCCTCAGTCACTGGGATTACAAGTATGCCCTGCACCCAATTCCCTAAGCCCTTTTTAAAAATTTTTATTTTGAGACAAAGTCTTACTGCATTGCCAGCCGGGTCTGCAACTTGCAATCCTCATGCTTCAGTCTCTCCAGTTCACTGAGATCACAGGTGTGCACCACTGGGGCCAACTAGAATGTATTGTTTTTATCCCACAATTCAAACCTTTCATGAAATTCTTGCCAAGTACTGCCAGTATATAGCCCTTACCATTCTCAAAACACCCATCAAGTCACAAGTTACTGAAATCACCTAAGTGCCCTATGTATACTCCATCTGGGCAAGGATCTTATATCCTTTTGTGCTACAGGCCAGAGCACAAGAGAGATGTTTGGTAACTGACTGTGGAATTAGTAAGTGAATATTCTCTTATATAGCAACAGTACTTAAATATTTATATTAAATGAATGGTGTAGCAGTCAGTTTTATTTGTGGACACCAAGGAAACACACCTTATGCTATTTACACCCTTATGCAACCCCTTCTTGAATGTGACGTGATTAACCAAGAGAATCCAGCAGAAGTTTCCCTCTGTCAGCTCTAGACTTAAGCCTCTTTTTGCCCAGTTGCAAGCTAATCTTCATGTACATCATCTAACTACTCTTGAGACCATCAGGTTAGAAGGAAGCCCAAGTTATCTAGTGAGGCCACATAGAAGATGACTGAGAATGCACATAATAGCAGAAACTAAGGAAATCAGTTGAGCAAGGACTGAATCCCTTCCACAAACTTTCAGGTGCAACTAGCACCAACTTGCCAGTCGTGTGAATAGGCCATCTTGGAAGTAAATCACTTAACCCCAGTCAAACTGCCCCAAGCAGATGCTATGTGGAACAGAGACCAAGTCCTGTAAGAATAGCAGAATCGTGTACAAATACATGATTGACATTAAATATTAGAATGGTTTGTTATGCAGCAATTGATAACTGTGATAGATAACAGATAAATAAATATTTAAATTTTGTAAATCTGCTTTCACAGCCTCAACACCTTGAGTATACAGTTGTCCTTTGGTATCTGTGGAAAATTATTTTCAGGATCTCTCCCCCACCATACCAAAACCTGAGGATGCTTATTTAAGTGGCATAGTATCACCAGGTATAGTGAGTGGCTCATGCCTTTAATCCCAGTGACTTGGGAGGTTGAGACAGGAAAGTCACAAGTTTGAGGTTAGCCTCAACAATATAGCAAGGCCCTCAGCAGCTTAGTGAGACCCTGTTACAAAATAAAAAATAAAAGGGACTGAAGACGTGGCTCAGTGATAAAGTACACCTGGGTTCAATCCCCAGTACCACAAAAAAATTTAAAAATAGCATAGTTTTTGTATAGAACATACACATATCCTCCCATATACTTCATATCATCTGTAAATTGATTACATTATCTAGTAGAATGGAGAATATTGTTTAGAGACAAAAAAAAGTCTGTATGTATGGATTTCATGTACTCTATTTTTTTCTCTTTTTATTTTTTTGTTACTAGAGATTGAACTCAGGGATGCTCAATCACTGAGCCACATCCCCAGCCTTTTTTTTTTCTTTTTGTTTTGAGACAGGGTCTTGCTTAGGGCCTTGCTAAATTGTTGAGGCTGACCTCAAACTTGCAATTCTCTCGCCTCAGCCTCCCAAATTGCTGGGATTTTTTTTTTTAATTTTTATTTTTTAGTTGTAGTTGGACACAAAGATATTGTACCTTTATTCTTTTTATTTATTTTTATGTGGTACTGTGGATCGAACCCAAGGCCTAACACATGCTAGGCGAGCGCTCTACTGCTGAGCCACAATCCCAACCCCTTTGTTTGATTTTTTTTTTTTTTTTTTGTAGTACTGGGGATTGAATCCAAGGCCATGTGCATGCGAGACAAGTACTCTACCAATTGAGCTATATCCCCAGTCCCTAAATTGCTGGGATTACAGGCATGTGCCACCATACCCACTCATTGTTTTAAAAGGTATTTTTCTTTTTCTTCTCACTTTCTTTCGTGTGTGTGTGTGTGTGTGTGTGTGTGTACGCGCCCTGACAATGGAACTGAGGACCTGGTACCTGCTGGGCAAGCACTGTACCAATGAAGTATACCCTCAGCCCATTTAATCATAAATAAATAAAATAAATAAATAATTTCTCTTTTTTTGGTGCTGAGAACTAAACCCAGGCACTTGAAGATACAGACATACGCGCTACCACTGAGCTATACCTCCAGTCCTAAAGTTTTGTTTTGATTTGTTTTTAGGTACTGGGGATAGAACCCGGGGATGCTTTCCCACTAAGCTACAACTCCATCCCTTTTTATTTTTTTGTTCTCAGACAGTGTCTTGATAAATTGCCCAGGCTGGCCTGGAATTTGTGATCTTCTGCCTCCGCCTCCAGAGTAGCTGGCATCACAGACATGTACCATCACTCCTGGCTCCAAAAATATTTTTGCTTCTTGGCTGGTTGAATCCATGGATTGGAACCCATGGATACGGAGGGCCAATTGTACACTGGAAAATTTGCCACAAGGAAAGGCAGCAAATTTACATCGAGAACTCTATGTTTTATGAACACATACTAATGTGTTATTAAATCAAATATCAAGAAATGTAGTACTTTTCTCTCAGTCATGAAAGATCACTTATGTTGGCTAGGAATGTAGCCCAGTGGTAGAGCATCCACTTGTTACTAGCAAAGTTTTTGATTCAATCCCAGCACCCAAAAAATAAAAATAAAGAAAATAAAGAAAAATCAGTTGATGTTAATACGTCCCTGCTACGTGAAAGCACTCTATAATACGTTCATTTAATTTCCGCAACAGTTGTGTGCTATACATACTTTCATCAATTTACAGACACAGAAACTGAGGGCTAGAGGGATAAAGTAACCAGTCCAAGGTTACATTAATCAAAGTTCAGAGCTAGGATTTAAATTCAGAGCCTGCATCTTCAGAGCCCCAATTTTTATTTTTAATACAACCCAGAGGAATTTTACTACTGTACCATGTCCCAGTCTCACTAAATTACTGGGACAATCCCTGAACTAGGGATCCTCCTGCCTCAGGCTCCCCAGAAGCTGGGATTACATGCTTTATGGGGCTGGAGATCAAACCCAGGGCATTGTGCATGGGAGGCAACCATTCTACAAAATGAGCTATATCCCCAGCCCTAACACCAGCCTTTCTACCACCATTACCACTGGTAGTGCAATCCTCTGAACCATTTAATTGTGCTTCTTAAAAGAATACCTGTCACTGTTCTCTATCTAGTTTCAACAGAGTTGGTGGTCTACTGATACAGTCTGCAATCTCACTACAGGACAGTTCCCAAACAGTGCCTAGAAGTAGGATAAATCAATAACCTCTAAAAAGATTCACAGAGTATTAGCTTTCCCTACATGTAACACCTACTAAGATGGTATGATTACAAGGAAATTCCTCTCTATCCACAAATCTCTTCCCCAATAGATTGATGCTTAAAATTTACCATCACACAGAGGCTGTGGGAATGAAAAATGATCTGTCATATGCTTCTGTATATCTGATTTTCTGGATCCAGTTTGAGGCTGACCTCAAACTTGCAATCCTCCCACCTCAGCCTCCCAAATTGCTGAGATTTTTTTTTAATTTTTATTTTTTAGTTGTAGTTGGACACAAAGGTATTGTACCTTTATTCTTTTTTTTTTTTAGAGAGAGAGTGAGAGAGGAGGGAGAGAGAGAGAGAGAGAGAGAGAGAGAGAGAGAGAGAGAGAGAGAGAGAATTTTTTAATATTTATTTTTCAGTTCTCGGCGGACACAACATCTTTGTTGGTATGTGGTGCTGAGGATCGAACCCGGGCCGCACGCATGCCAGGCGAGCGTGCTACCGCTTGAGCCACATCCCCAGCCCCTACCTTTATTCTTTTTATTTATTTTTATGTGGTGCTGTGGATCAAACCCAAGGCCTAACACGTGGAGAACTGATATTTTTAAACCCTCTATGATTTTATAGTTCTAGCTTTTATATAAATTTAAGATAAATTTAGCAGCTATTAAGTAATTAAATCAGGTAAGGGCTCATAAATTATCCTGAAAGGTACTAGTAAAATATGGGTCTTGTTTCTTTTCTGAAACCTAAAAGAAAAGATAGGATTCTTGGAACATTCAGTAGAAATAATGTCCAGACAAATTACCCACATATCTGCCAACAAAGTTAAAAGTAGATGTGCGGGGGCGGGGCGGACAGAAAGGACTGGGATATAGCTCAGTTGGTAGAGTGCTTGCCTCACATGCACAAGGCCCTCGGGTCAATCCCCAGCACCACACCACACACACACACACACACACACACACACACACACACACAAAATATATATATATATATATATATATATATATATAAATATATATATCTCATAAATAGCCATCCCAGTCTCCTCAAGGAGGTTTTGCATGAAATTAAGGTAACTCAATGTATGGGTCCTATTTCAAAATCTGGCATTACTCAGTCAACACAAATTTTTTTTCATGCTTATTAAAAAATTTCTAAATTAACATGATAACTTTAGAGTAGCTTAAAATCTGGTAGGAAAGTGTAAGAGACCAGAATGTCATTTTAAAAAAATGGATTATTCTGAGCTGAAGGTAATTGGGAAGAAAAGGTACATAGATGAATAATTATAATAAAGGAAATTAGACTATATGAAATAAACCAGTAATAATAAGATAAATAGCATATGATTACACTTATGAGGAATCTAAGTTGTCAAATTCACAGAAACAGAAAGAATATGCTACCATGAGCTGTGGGAGGGGGAAATAGAGCAATGTTAATAAGTATAGCGTTTCAGTTTTGCAAGATGAAAAAGTTCAGAAGAAGGATTGTTCAATAAGGTGATTACACTTAACATTATCAAACTATACACTTAGAAATGAATTAAGCTAGACTGGGCATGGTGGCTCATGCCTGTAATCTCAGTGGCTAGGGAGGCTGAGGCAGGAGGATCCTGAGTTCAAAGCCAGCTTCAGCAACTGAGCAAGGCTCCAAGCAACTCTAAATAAAATCCAAAAATGGCTGAGGATGTGGCTCAGTGATTAAATGTCTCTGAGTTCAACATCCAGTAAAAAAAAAGAATTAAGTTGGCAAATTTTATGTTATGTAACTTTTTTTTTAAGTAGTTCTATTTGAACATGAATACCATATACATGATGTGGACAGTAAGACTTCAGTGGTTCAGTTCTGTCTGGAGTAAATGAGGCCAGTGTGATAAGAAAAGTCTGTAGGAAGTAAGACTGGTGGCAGACCTTTAAGATGACTTGATTTTTCATAGGAAGAGATGGGAAGTTGAAAAAAATCAGGTAAGTAGAAGCAGAAAAGGTCCATTGTGAAAAAGGTGACAGTATGCTGGGAGATAGGAAGAAACCCAATCTGAAATAACACACACAGAAAATAAGTGCTTAAAGAACCACAATCCAGGGAATCCTAAATCCACTGTAGTTAGTGTTATATTTCCACTGTGCATCATTTCTTCATAATTGAGACAACATATGAGATCGTCCTGGGGAATGAATTCTTTGTAGCTTCAATTTTGGATTGATAAGAAAACATTTTAACATTAGTAACAGCTAATAACAGTAATAATCTAATAAGGGTAATGCAATCTAAGACACTTCACAAATAAACAAAAATTAAACCAAACTGGGCAAAATGCCCAGATTACTTCCTACACATCCAACAAAGTACTATAAAAGTAAAAATGGAAACCAGTGTCTAATGGTGAGACATTGGGGAATGGTAAAGCAAAAAAACACTTTTTTCTTCTTCTCTGTTACTTTTTATTTCTGTTTTTAACACACACATAATACCTTTTAATAAGGGAAAGAAGGGGCTGGGGATGTGGCTCAAGTGGTAGCACGCTCGCCTGGTGTGCGTGCGGCCCGGGTTTGATCCTCAGCACCACATACCAACAAAGATGTTGTGTCCGCCGATAACTGAAAAATAAATATTGAAATTCTCTCTCTCTCCTCTCTCTCTCCCTCTCTCACTCTCTCTTTAAGAAAAAAAAAAAAAGAAATGCTAAGAAAAAATAAATTAAGGTTTTAAAAAAAAATAAAAATAAGGGAAAGAAAACATTTAATGAAATTAATTGTTATTATCTTAAGTGACTTTGGAAAAAGAGAAATTGTCATGAAATCCTAAAAGAAAATGAGGAGAACATGTCTGTATCACAGGAAAAGTGGGGATTCCAGCTTCGCAGTGGCAGATAGCTTGTCTTTAATTGATTTTACAAGCCCCTAACTGTGTTCCTCACAGTATATCTTCTCAGTAAGTAGCTCTTGACTATTAATGACTCTGAAATGGAAGAAGGAATGGCTCCTAGGCATCCTGGGGATGCGTTTTGGTCCTGAACATTACTAGGAATAGGAAGTCCAGGAATGCTTCCACTACTCAACTTTGCTAAAGAGAGTGCTATATCTAACTGCTCAAGCCCCAGCAGTGAGCCAATTAGGGGGCTTAGTAAAGACACAGCATCTTCCCTTAGGAGAGACTGTGAGTAGGGTTGACACTGAATTCATACTCTTTATCCATGAAGGAAAGCAATGTAAGGTTGCCAGTTTCTTCTGTTCTGTATTCTGTGCTGTACATGCAGATGTGTATTTACACACATCACCTCACATCACAGCACCGTAATCGAGCTACGTTGATTGAAATGATGGTGAATCGCTGAATGACAAAAATTTCATTTATTTATTCAAAAAATGTTTAATTTGAGCTGGATGGATTGCTCTGTATCAGTGGAAAATAACAAAAGGCTTTCTGACAGTTAAAAGTGTAGTTGCAGGCTGGGGATACAGCTCAGTTGGTAGAGTGCCTGCCTTGCGTGCACAAGGCCCTGGGTTCAAACCACAGCACCACCAAAAAAAAAAAAAAAAGTCTAATTGTGAAAATCATGACAATTTATTAATCTAATCCAACAATTTTGGTAAAAAATATATACATGCATGAAGTAACTAAAGGAAAATTACTGATAAATTTAAGTTGTTATTATTATTATTATTATTATTATTATTTGTACCAGTGATTGAACTCAAAGGGGCTTAATCACTGAGCCACATCCCCAGCCCATTTTTATATTTTATTTACAGACAGGGTTTCACTGAGTTGCGTAGGGCCTTGCTAAATTGCTGAGGCTGGCTTTGAACTTGCAATCCTCCTGCCTCAGCCTCCTCAGCTGCTGGGATTACAGACGTGCACTACCACCTCGATTAAATTCTTTTTTTTTTTTTTTTTTTTGAGAGAGAGAGAGAGAGAGTTTTTAAATGTTTACTTTTTAGTTTTCCGCCGACACAACATCTTTGTTTGTATGTGGTGCTGAGGATCGAACCCTGGCCGCAGGCATGCCAGGCAAGCGCACTACCGCTTGAGCCACATCCCCTCAATTCTTTATTTTTAGGTAAGGAATCCAAGTATCAGGGAGCAATAGTGAGTGCTAT
Source organism: Spermophilus citellus (assembly GCF_964194105.1). Lineage (NCBI taxonomy): Eukaryota > Metazoa > Chordata > Mammalia > Rodentia > Sciuridae > Spermophilus > Spermophilus citellus. The sequence goes on from NC_138189.1 coordinate 94,425,538, forward strand.
TTAGAAACTTAGGGAGACCCAGATTCTTTTCAACTAAGAGTAGACCATATTGTTTGGTGGTATTGAAAATCCACATAGGTGAGGCTCCAAAACTCAATTGTGAGGCTGCATTTTGTTTTGTAGGAAACACTGTAAGAGAGAAAATGAAAACCTCTATGGGAGCAATCAATAGTAATCATAATTTAACAGTAACAAAGAGTTTAAGACCATGAACTCAAAAGATGACTGGTTCAATTAAAAATTCCCATTTAATCGGCTCTCATCTATAATCCCAGCAACTCAGGAGGCTGAGGCAGGAGGATCACAAGTTCAAAGCTAGCCTTAGCAACTTAGTGAGACTCCTGTCTCAACATAAAATAAATAAAAAGAGCTGGGGATGTTTCTCAGTGGTTAAGTGCCCCTAGTACCAAAATAAATAAATAAATAAACAAACAAACAAATAAATAAATAAAAGAAGGGTTCTCCAAATTCTTCTCTTTCTCCTAATCAGATTTTCAACCTTATTCCTGTAGAGTCTAGAGCCACTATAAATGCATGAATCATCCCACTTGGATGACAACTTTATGAATAAATAATTTATTATTTCTTTTACTTTGAAGTTTGTATTAACTTTTTCCTTTTTTCTTTTGATTGATTGATTGTTTAATTAATTAATTAATTTGTGGTACTGGGGATTGAGCCCAGGGGCACTTTATCACTAAGCTACATCCCAGTCCTTTTTATTTTTGAGACAGCATTTTGCTAGAATGCTGAGGCTGGCCTCCAACTTGAGATCCTGCTGCCTCACCTCCCAAATTGCTAGAATTATGGGCATTCACCACCACACCCTGCATTGTTTGATATTTTAGCAGTATTAATTAATTCTTTCGGTCTCCAAACACAGGATATTTCATCAATTTGACTTTCTTTAATTTCCTTCATTAATGTCTTATAGTTTTTAGTGTGCAAGTATTTCTTTCGCTTCCTTGGTTAAATCTATTTTTTAAAATATTTTACCCTGTTTTTTTTCCTGGTACTGGAGATTGAACCAGGGGGTACTTTACCTCTGAGCCACATCACCAGCGCCTCCCCTCCCTTTTTTTTTTTTTTGAAACAGGATCTCACTAAATTGCTTAGGGTTTCTCTAAGTTGCTGAGGCTGGTCTTGAACTCATGATCCTTGTGCCTTACCCTCCCATGTCGCTGGGATTACAGTCACACACATTGTGCCTGGCTATTTACCCTCTCAGTGCTATTGTAATTTAGTTTTTTTTTTTTTTTCAGATTTTTCACTCACTGTTAATGTATAGAAACACTAAGGTGTGTGTGTGTGTGTGTGTGTGTGTGTGTGTGTGCGCGCGCGCGCAAGCGCACACGCAAGTACACACTGGGGATTGAACCCAGGGCCTCATTCATGTTAAGCATCTACTCTACTATCAAACTACACCCCAAGTCCTGATATTGATTTTTGTATGTTGATTTTGGATCTTGCAATGTATTTATTAGCTCAGTCTGGTTTTGTGTGTGCGTGCTTGTGCATGTGTGTTTGTGAAGTCTTTAGAGTTTTCTATATATAAGATCATGTTATGTGCAAACAGCTTAACTTCTTCCTTTCCAATTTGGAGTCTTTTCTTTCTTTTTTCTTTATATATATATTTTAGTTGTAGATGGACACAATACCTTTATTTATTTTATGTGGTGCTGAGGATCCAACCCAGTATCTCACATGTGCTAGGTAGGCACTCTACCACTGAGCTATAGCCCAGCCCTTCTTTCATTTCTTTCTCTTATCTAATTGCTCTGGCTAGGACTTCTATTGCTAGGTTGAACAGAAGTGTTAAGAGTGGGCATCCTTGCTTTGTTCCTGATCTTAGAGGAAAAGTCCTTTAATTTTTCACTACTAAGTATGATGTTAGCTGTTGGCTGACCATGTATGTCCTTTACTGTGTGGAGGTACATTCCTTCTATATCTATTTTGTTGAGAGTTTTTATTATGAAAGAATTCTAAATTTTGTCAAATGCTTTTTCTGCATCCATTGAGGTCATCATATGGTTCTTGTCCTTTATTCTGTTACTGTGGTGTGTCACATTTATTGATTTGCATATGTTGATCCATTCTTACAACCAAAGGAATAAATCCAACTTGATCACAGTGAATAACCCTTTTAATGTTCTGTTGAATTCAGTTTGCTAATATTACATCTGTATTCAATAGGGATATTGACCTGTAATTTACTTTTCTTGGAGTGTCTTTGTTTGGCTTTGCATATTGGGGTAATATTGACCTCATGAATTTGAAGTATTCCCTTCCCTTCATTTTTTTGAAAGAGAGAAAGATTAACATTAGCTTTGGAAATGTTTAGTAGCACCTCAGCAACTTAGTGAGGCCCTACATAACTTAGTGAGACTCTGTATCAAAATAAAAAATAAAAAGGGCTGGGGATGTGGCTCAGTAGTTAAGTGCTCCTGGGTTCAATCTCTAATACCCAATAATAATAATAACAATAACAATTAATTAATTAATTAATTAATTAGTAAAATTTGGCAGTGAAGCTATCATATCCTATGTTTTTCTTTGGTGGGAGATTTGTGTTATTCATTCAATCTCCTTGCTTGTTATTAATCTGTTCAGATTTTCCATTTCATGATTTAGTCTTAGTAAGTTATATGTGTCTTGGAATTTTTTTTTATTTCTTTTAGGCTTAGTAAGTTATATGTGTCTTGGAATTTTTTTCATTTCTTTTAGGCTTTGTAATATATAAATGGTATAAAATTGCTCATAATAGTACCCTTTGGTTCTGGGGATAACTCAGGGGTGCTCTACCACTGAGCTACATCCACAGACCTTTTCTTTATTTTTTATTTTGAGGCAGAGTTTTACTATATAACTGAGGCTGGCCTCAAACTCTTCCTTCAGCCTCCAAACATATGGGATTAGAGACATGTAACACTGTACTCAGCTCTTAATAGTTTCTTAATGATCCTTTGGATTTCTGTATTATCAGTTGTAATATCTCCTCTTTCATTTGTGTCTTCATTTTTCCTTAGTTGCTAAAGCTTTGTCAATTTTGTTAATCTTTTCAAAAAACCAACTATAAGCCTCATGGATCTTTTCAATTGCTTTTGTGTTCTCATTGATTGCTCTCTGATCACAATTAGTTCCTTCTACTTACTTTGGCTAAGTTTGTTCTTGTGCTAGTTGCTGAGGTGTAACATTAGGTTTTGTTTTGTTTTGTTTTTTAAATTAATGACTCCGTGACAACTAATTAAATGTATACCACGTGCTATATTTACAAGATCTCAATCCTTACAGCAACCATATTACATATGATTTTCTTTTTTTTTTTTTTTAAGAGAGAGTGAGAGAGGAGAGAGAGAGAGAGAATTTTTTAATATTTATTTTTTAGTTCTAGGAGGACACAACATCTTTGTTTGTATGTGGTGCTGAGGATCCAACCCGGGCCGCACGCATGTCAGGCGAGCGCGCTACCGCTTGAGCCACATCCCCAGCCCTACATATGATTTTCAAGTGATGAAACCGAGGCTCAGAAGAACTTATAACTTTCCAAAGGCTATACATCTAGTAAATAATGTAAAATGTTTTTGAATATGGTCTCTTCACACTAAATCTCTTTTTTTAAAACTTTTTTTGTATTGTCCATCAATATTCTTTGCCCATTTTCATTTTTTTTTAAAGAGAGAGAGGAGAGAATTTTTTAATATTTATTTTTTAAGTTTTTGGTGGACACAACATCTGTATTTTATTTTTATGTGGTGCTGAGGATCGAACCCAGAACCCCGCGCACACCAGGCGATCGCACTACCGCTTGAACCACATCCCCAGCCCAACCCATTTTCATTTTCATCCATTCATTCTTTTCCTTGTTCTTCCCTCTTTTTTAATGAATTTTTTTAATATTTATTTTTTAGTGTTCGGTGGACACAACATCTGTATTTTATTTGTATGTGGTGCTGAGGATCAAACCCAGCGCCCCGCGCACACCAGGTGAGCGCGCTACAGCTTGAGCCACATCCCCAGCCCCGCGCTTTTTTTTTTTTTTTTTTTTTTTGATGTTTTTAGTAATGTGGTCCCATACAAACATCCACCCATTAATTGCTTAGAGGAATAGAGAGCAAAAATATAGCTGACTTAGGTGAATATAAGCACCTGCTTTCAAACAGACAGACAGGAAGTCTACAATTACAGAGAAATACAATACCCATATTTTATTCATACCAGGATGCACTTATACATACTGTCATAACCTGGAATATGATCTGTCCACCCCTACCTCTAAGAACTTCATTCTATCAGTCTCCTACTTGCCTACTCTGCTTGAGCCACAGCTAGTTGTAGTGCTACTCCTAGAACACACCTCACCGGCCCTGCCTTCTACCATTTGCATTTGCTTTAACATCTGCCTAAAACGTTCTTCTCTCAGGTGTGTGCTTCCTCTTTATACCTTTATAGCTGGGACCTCTACTTGACTGTTACTCATCAGGGAGGTGTTCTCTAACCACCAACTATAAAAAGGCAATCTTCCCACCCCTACCATGTGCGCTGCACATCTATCTTATCTTTTTCACTGCCCTATTACTGTCTGACACTTTAAATTTTTATTTATTTAGGTGCCGGGAATTGAACCCAGAGGTACTTAACCACTGAGCCACATCCCCAGCCCTTTTTTGTATTTTATTTAGAGACAGGGTCTCACTAAGTTGCTTAGGGGCTTACCAAGTTGCTGAGGCTGACTTAGAATTTGCAATCCTCCTGCCTCAGTCTCTTGAGCCATCGGGATTACAGTCACACGCCACCACACTGGGCTTATTTATTTATTTTAAACCATGTAAAATAACAAACACAATTTACCATCTTAATCACTTTTAAGTTTACAGTTAATTCACATTGCTATGGAACCAATCTCCAAGAAGTTTACAAAAGTCAAACTCTACACCCATCAAACAACTTCCATTCTCCCTTCCCCCATCCCCTGGCAATCCTCATTCTTCTGTCTCTGAATTTGACTGCTCTAAGTACCTCCTGAATGTGGAATCACACCATATTTGTCTTTTTGTGACTGACTTAGTAAAATGTCTTCAAGGTTCACCTGTACTGTAGCATGTGTCAGACTTCTTTCCCCTTTTTTTTTTTTGGAGGGGAGAGTACCAGGGATTGAATTTAGGGGCACTCTACTACTGAGCCACATCCCCATCCCAAATTTGTATTTTATTAGAGACAGGGTCTCTCTCACTGAGTTGCTTAGCACCTCACTTTTGCTGAGGTTGTCTTTGAACTCGTGATTCTCCTATATCAGCCTCCTGAGACTCTGGGATTACCACCATGCCCAGCCACTAATGTCTCTTTGAGACCCTTCAATTCCTTTGTATATATACCCAGAAAAGAGATTGTTGGACTGGGTGGTCCTGGTTTTATTTTTATTTTTTGATACTGGGAATTAAATCCACAGGCACTTTACTGTAGAGCTATGTCCCCAGACCTTTTCACCTTTTTATTATGAGATAAGGTCTTGCTAAATTGCTGAGGCTGTCCTTGAACATGATGTCCTCCTGCCTCAACCTCTGGAGTTGCCAGGATTATACTACTGTGCCCTGCTCTAGTTTTAATTTTTGAGAAACCCCAGTGTTAGCTTTTTGTCACTTTAAAAAAATATCTGAGATAATAAACTTATACGGAAAAAAGATTTATTTTGGCTCATGATTTCAGAAGTTCAAGACCATGATCAATTGGCCTAGTTGCTTTGGGGCCTTAGTAAAGCAGCAAATCGAGGTGGAGAATGTATGGTCATGCACTGAATGACAGAGAAAGAGGCCACAATCCCCTTCAAGGGCACAACCCCAGTAGCCTAAAGACTTACCACTAGGCCAATAGTACAAACCACTCTTGGGACTAAGCCTTTTCTATACTGACCTTTGGGAGACACTAAGACTTCAACTACAGCACTCCGTAATGTTTTCCACAACGGCTACACCACTGTACACTCCATCCCTAGTGCACAGAGGTTCCAATTTCTTTATATCCTTCTCAACACATGATTTTCTAGGGCTTTATTTTAACAGTGGCCATTCTAATGGGTGCAGGGTAGTGTGTGTGGAGCGGGGTATATAAAAATGTTTTTATTTTCTTTCTTCCTCCTCTATTAGAATGGAAACTCCATGAGGATCAGGACTTTTGTTTTTGTCACTGTTGTATAGTCAACACTTTTAACTGCCTGCCAAATGTTAGGCATCCAACAAATATTTGTTGAATCAATCAATAATACCACATCTTAAAGATTTTTTTTTCTATCCTTAGCATAACTAATCAAATTGAAAATATAAACGATTAGTTCTTGCAAGGATTCTTGTACAGAACACCTCTAACAGATTGTTAGAAATTTTAGATTTTGAAAGGAAGTCCTTGTCTCTATTGACATTTAAAAAAGTAAACCTAGGTATAATTATATGTATTTATTTTTGTGGTGCTGGAGATTGAACCCAGGGCCTTGTGCATGCTGGGCTAGTGCTCTACCACTGAGTTATATCCCCAGGCTCACTAAGTTGCCCAAACTGACCTCAAACTTGTGATACTACTGCCTCAGCCCACCCAGATATAATTTGAGCAATACAATGCATATATCACATCAATTGAAGAATAAATTCTTGTAGAACACATTCAAATCAATTGTCAAGGATATTCATTTATTTTTATGATTGTTATCTAACCATATCCTTTTTATTAGGTTGTAAAAAAATGCTCTTAGATGGTGATGCTTTTGATCACCATGGAAACATTATCCATGAGGTTTTTATCAAGTCCTCATGGAGATAGCTAAGTAGGAAGGGAACTGAAAATCACTTGTCCTTCCACTGAACATAAGAGCCATTCTTTAAGCCTAACAGGGGTAATCGCCAGTATGTTAACTCTAGGCTCATGAGTTCCACAATTCAGCAGAGTTCTGTATAGTTATTGCAGACAATGTTGACTGACTGCCTACCACCCTCTCTAATTTCCCCCACAAAAACCCAGTTTCGGTTGGACACCAACAAATCCAGCCTTGGCATATGGCATGTGTTCTTCATTGCTAGTATTTTTTAAGGTTGGGTACATCACTCCGTTTTAATGATGAGGTGAGAGTAATGTTTGCAGGACGGCTTACTGGAAAGACCTAACTCCCTGATAAGAGATGTGAACAGAGAAAGACCATTTTGGGGGAGGCAAGAAGGGGTGTGCACAGAGCCTCACTTTTACTAAACACATACTCCATATCTGAGCCCCTGAGAAAAGATCTTTGCCACCATCTGACAGCTTCCCCTGACCTTTCTTTCTGCTTTGGATATCATTATATGAAGACAAGGTGTTTGGAACTGTGACAGGCATCTTGTGAACAAAAGGGATGACATGGCTATCTCCTGGGGATGGCACTGTAGAAGGATCAAAGAAGCTTCAATCTCTGATATTATTGAGCTGCTAAACCAACTCTACGGCTAACGACTTCTGGATTCCTTTTCAGGGAAATAGTAATGTCCTATAGTTTAAGCCACAATTAATGGAAACACCTTAAGTATGTTTGTGTATGTCCACATGAGCAGGCAGCACATAGGCCTATGTGTCTGCATGTTTTTAGATGAAATTAACAGAGAGGTTCTATTAGGTGGTCCTGATTCATTTGCTTTGGGGAATGGAAGTATGGATGAATTAAAAGAGAGTTCAAAGCATAAACATAAGAAAAAATGCACCATATTAAAATCTTGTTGGAGTTGTCTCTACAGCCATGAAGAAGTTTAAATTTTTTATTTGTTTGTTCTCAGTATCAGGGACTAACCCAAGGGGGCTTAACAACCAAGCTACATCCCCAGCCCCTTTTACATTTTATTTAGAGACAGGGCCTCACTAAGTTGCTTAGGACCTCTCACTAAGTTCCTGAGGCTGGTTTTGAACTTGCGATCCTCTTGCCTCAGCCTGGTGAGCTACTGAGATTACAAGCGTGCACTACTGCACCTGGCCCCATGAAGCAATTTAAAACATACCAAATGCTATAGCTGTTTAGAAATGGCTCAAATACGGGGCTGGGGTTGTGGCTCAGTGGCAGAGCATTTGCCTAGCATGCGTGAGGCACTGGGTTCAATTCCTGGCACCACATAAAAACAAATTGTGTCCATCTACAACTAAAAAAAAGAAAAAAAAAAAAGAGAAAGAAATGGCTCAAACAATGTGTTGCAGAGCCAAAAAGAAATTAATAAAGTGAATTTTATTATGAGATTACTTTCTCTCATATTAAATTTGAAAAAGATAACTGATGAAGTTCAATAATAATACATACAAGATATGTAAATTCCCACTGGGCACCTATAATCCCAGTACCTAGGGAGGTTGAAGCAGAAGGACTGCAAGTTCGAAACCAGCCTCAGCAAAAGCGAGGCACTAAGCAACTCAGTGAGATCCTGTCTCTAAATAAAATACAAAATAGGGCTGGAGATGGGGCTAGGTGGTGCCACATGAGTGCCCTTGAGTTCAATCCGCAGTATATCCCCCGCCCCCCGCAAAAAAAAAAAAAAAAGAAGATGTAAATTCCCTCTCCAATAATTTCATTTCTCTTCCAGGAGAAACTCACTTTCAGAGTTCACGACAGATGCTATGAATTTGGATTAGCATGCTCCCAGGTGACTCACTTGTTCAAACAATGACTTGCTTTTGGTGTCTTTTCTATTAATTCTCACCATGCCGTTTCCATCACACCTGCTTATGAGTTGCTAGCTAAACACAATAAACCCTGACATTTTCATTTCAAGATTCACAATTTCATTGTTAATCTCCCCTTTGAAAAAGAAATGCAGCTTTAGAATCCTTTCCCCTGCTTTCCACTTCTCCCACACTCCAATTTGGAAGCTGACAGCCCTCTTCCTTGTTTACAAGGACACTACCCTAGATAGCTCCAGGATAATAAGAGAATCTGTTATCTTGTCACAATGGCAGTCCCCACCCCCTGAAGAAGTAGGAAGGAATTCTCCATCCTCGATCCTCTGTACCACTTTTCCTCAGCATCCTTCCTCCTTCTTACCTTTCCTCTATCCAACTCTGATAGGGGCCGGAAGCAGGATTTACGAACCTTGGGGATTCGGGAATTCTATTTGCTCTGCAGCAAGAAGAGAATAAAAGGAGCCAATAAAGGTTGGTGGTGTGGAGTGATAGATAGAAGATAATCCCATAGCACCTTTAACACTAAAAAAAGCAAAAAAAAAAAAAAAAAAAAAAAAAGCCAGGCATGGTATAGCACACACCTGTAATTCCAGCAGCTTGGGAGGCTGAGGCAGGAAGACTGCAGGTTCGAAGCCAGTCTCAGCAATTTAGTTGAGGTGTAAGCAACCTAGTGAGACCTAGTCTCAAAATAAAACATAAAAAAGGCTGGAGATGTGGCTCAGTTGTTAAGTACGCTTGGGTTCAATCCCTGGTACCAAAACAAAAACAAAAACAACCCAGGTAGGCAAAACCTGCGATTCATGGTACCATGATATCCTTCGTCCTCCTCTAACAGTCTCAGCCAAATGTAAACTCTTCAGTGCAGAATGGCTTTTCCATTTGCCAACTCAATCTTGAGGCAATAAGTGCTTGAGTTATGCATTTCACAGTAAAGTGCTTTGAAATATATTAATTATTAAAAATACATTATAAAACCAAACTCTATTGTTTCCTTCTCTCTGATCTGTATATGTGAAACTCTAATTTCAGGGTTTTTTATATTTATTTTTTAGTTTTAGGTGGGTACAATATCTTTATTTTGTTTTTATGTGGTGCTGAGAACCAAACCCAGTGTCTCACGCATGCCAGGCGAACGCACTACCACTTGAGCCACATCCCCAGCCCCTCTAATTTCAGTTTTAAAAGATTAAACTTCTGGCCTGGGAACATAGTTCAACAGTAAAACCACTTGCTAGCATGCACAAAGCCCTGGTTTAATCCCAGTCTATGCAAAAAAAAAATTATGAAAAATAAGATTGCACTACCCCCCCCCCTTTTTTTTGTATTAGGGATTGAACCTAGGAGAGCTTAATCACCGAGCTACATCCCCAGGCCCTTTTAAAATACATTTTATTTAGAGACAAGTTCTCACTAAATTGCTTAGGGCCTCACTAAGTTGCTGAGGCTGGCTTTGAACTTGCGAACAATGGTATCAACTGAGACAGGAAACAAAGAGGAACACTTAGGGAGGAGTCCAAACAGTGAGATCCTTCTAGACAGGTTAAGTCTGAAGGAGCTCATGGATACAAAACCGGAGGTTTACAGAAATCAGATGAAAGTATTGAGTAAGAGAAGGGCTGGAGCTGGGTACAGTGTCACACACCTGCAATCCCAACCTCTCAGAAGACTGAAACAATAGGATCATATGTTCAAGATCAGGCCAGGGAACTTAGCAAAACCCTATCTCAAAATAATATGAAAAGGCTGGGGACGTAGCTCAATAGTAGAGCACTTGCCTAGCATGTGCAAGGCCCTGGGTTCAATTCCCAATACTGCAGAAAAAGAAAGACAAGAAAAAGAAGAGGGAGTCAGCACTAAAAATACTGACTGATGATACATCATCTTATTGTGATAATGGAAGATATAGGAATGGATGATTGGACTGGGAAGAAATAAATATGTGGGATGAAAATGCAAGATGGAAAACAACACTGGAAGATACTTATAGCTAAATAACAATTGAAGGATGAGGAAATGATGAGGGATAATAATGAAGAACACTAGTATGAAACACTGGAGGGAAAACCATGAATGAATCACGATAATAAGTATAGATCTTAGCTGGATGCAGTGGCGCACACCTGTAATCCCAGCAGTTCAGGAGGCTCAAGCAGGAGAATCTCAAGTTCAAAGCCAGCCTCAGCAACTTAGTGGAATCCTCTCTCAAAAGGGGGAGGGGAGCTGAGGATATGGCTCCGTGATTAAGCACCCCTGGGGTTCAATCCCCCCAATCCCAACCCCATACCAAAAATAAATAAATAAATACAGCTCTTTACAATTTGGCTGTTTACTGACATGTGAGATTCATCTCCTGTGACCTCCCCAGATACTATACTCCTGCCATTCAGAACTTCTGATAACCCCTAAAATGCAACAGACTTTCTATTTCCATGCCTTAGCACCTGCTATTTTCTGTGCCTATAATTTCCTCCCTACCTTAGTCATGCTGCATGCTATTACTCTTCCTTTAGGTATCAGCCTCTCCAAGATCTTTGCTGAATTCCCTGAGCAAGCAAAAGACCCCGCTACACTGGATCATACCTCCACTATTAAAATCATCACATCACATTCTAGCTGGGGATGGTGGCACTCACCTGTAATCCCAGTGGCTCAGGAGTCTGAGACAGGAGGATCTCAGGTTCAAAGCCAGCCTCAGCAATTTAGTGAGGCCCTTAGCAACTCGGTGAAACCCTATCTCTACATAAAATTTTTAAAAAAAGGCTGGGGATGTGGCTGAGTGGTTAAGTACCCCTGAGTTCAATCCCTGGTACCACCCCAACCCCTCCAAAAATCATCACATTCTTCTGTTTAGTCTGTTTTAATACTATACCACAGTTCCATGTGTACTGAGTGTTTCACCTCTGAATTTCGAGGTCCCAACATGACATCTGGCATAGGTGGTAATCTTACATGCACTTACATGTTTAAGGATACAGATTTTGATGTCTAACACATTGGTGTGAACTTCTTACTCTACCATTCACTTGTCTATGTAATCTTAATTTTTTTTTCTTTTTTTTTTTTTTTTGTTTGTTTGGTTTTTGGAGGTAGGAATTGAATCCAGGTTGCTTAATCACTGAGCCACATCCCAGACCTTTTTTTTTTTTTTACCCTTTTTACTTTTTTATTTTGAGACTGGGTCTAGCTAAGTTGCTTAAGGACCTCATTAAGTTGCTGAGGCTGGTCTCAAACTTACAATCCTCCTGCTTAAACCTCTCAAGTCTCTGGGATTATAGGTGTGTGCAACCATGCCCAGCTCTTGTCTGTGTGATCTTAAGCAAACTTCTAAGCCCCTTTCTTTATCCTTAAATTGGGATACTAGTGTACCTATTTCACAGAATGGATAAAGAATGAAATGAGATAATGTACATAAAGAACTTGTCACAGAGTTTGACACACTCCAGTCTAGTACAAGTCAGCATCTTAATTTCAGAAGGAGTGCAATATAATTGCTGAATATCTGAATAGTGCTCTCTTATCCCAATGTGAAGAACTTCAGGAAGGAAAGAGTGATCAACAGAATCGAAACTGCTGAGAAGGCCAAAAGGATAATAAGGGCTGTCAGGTGGCAAAATTCTCATCCTAAGCATCCTTCTTTTCCCAACAGTTTAGCTGCTTTTTACCTCACTGTCAGGCTCAGCCTTGTCCCAAGATCTATAAGTAAAGAAGATAAAAGAATTGGGAGAGGGGCTGGGGATGTGGCTCAAGCGGTAGCGCGCTCGCCTGGCATGCGTGCGGCCCGGGTTCGATCCTCAGCACCACATACCAACAAAGATGTTGTGTCCGCCGAGAACTAAAAAATAAATATTAAAAATTTCTCTCTCTCTCTCTCTCTCTCTCTCTCTCTCTCTCTCTCTCTCTCTCTCTCTCTCTTTAAAAAAAAAAGAAAAAGAAAAAAAAAAAAGAATTGGGAGAGAAAGGAAAACAACTTCCAGGCAGAGTAAAGGCCTAGAATTGGAATCAAGGTCAGGATGATTCCTTTTCTGGAACAGAAAGAAAGAAGGAAGGAATATGTAAAAATAGGGATACTTAGAAGTGGATCGATGTTCCTGGTTTTCTTTCATAACCAAAGAAGGTGGTAATAAGAGAAGCATTCATGAATAAAATATTTTGTACTCTCAGATGAAAGAATTAAGTTTGTTGCACAAACAATCCAAGGTTTTATCAGAAAGAGATAGTTGGCAGATGAGGTCTCTTATCCAATTAGAAGTCTTATTTAGTCAACAGCTTTGGTTTGATACTCTTGTACATTTTAGATTTTTTATTTAAATTTGTTTTCACAAAGTAAATATTCATTGGTACCAAAAACCTTATTTTTCTTTTTTCAAGTGCTTGGGATGGAACCCAGGGGTTTTGCACATGCTAAGCAAGCACTCTACCACACCCCCAGCCCCTAAATAAATTCTATAAGCATGCTAACAAATCTATGCAAATACTTGGTAACAATTTTGGATAGATAAAAACATTAAATATATTGATTTCTTGAATATTAGTTTTACCTCAATGGTATTTTCCTTTATAAACTAGAACTATCAATGTGATTAGTTCATATAATTCATGTTAAATATGTTTATTATTCTAAAATTTACAAGCTCACACAATTTAAGCAATATTATAATACCCTGCATCTAACATTGTTCTTCATTTCTGGGATTACAGCCATGACATAGGGCAACAAATTTGTTTAACCAGGCAACCAACACCCAGTTCCAGAAAGGGTTTGATTTGTTCAATCCCAAATAAAGTAGGGTAATAATAATAATAACAACAACAACAACAATAACAACAACACTGTTAATAACATTATTATTATTTGGTACCAGGAATTAAACCCACGGACACTCAACCACTGAGCCACATCCACAGCCCCTTTTATGTTTCATTTAGAGGCAGGGCTTCTCTAAGTTGCTTAGGGCCTCACTAAGTTGCTAAAACTGACTTTGAACTTGCAATCCTCCTGCCTCAGCTTCCTGAGCTGCTGAAATTACAGGCATGCACCACCACACCCAGCTGAAATAACATTATATTAAAGCAAAGATGGATAAGCCAAAGTATTCATAAACCCATAGAAATATTTGAGTTTTACAAGCCCATCCTTTAAAGACAATCAGGAAAAAAGTCACACAAACCCAATTCATATGAAGTCATACACTACAGAAAAATTACGTGATACTTTTACATTTATTGCCATAAGAGTTGAATAAAGGTTAACGAACTTGAAAGCTGCATCTCCAAGAGTCTGGTTTTAATAATAAGTGCTTGGCAAGAGAGCATCCATCACAAAGGAAAACCGTTGTGATAAATAACTTGCATATAAGGCAATTGGAAGAGTCAAGGAGATGCATCACTACTTCAGTCTAGTAAAATAAATCATTTAAAAGAATCAATTAATTTAAACAAAATTAAGCATTCTTATGTTTTATTTGAGTGGGGCTAGGTTAAAAACTGACAATAACTCAGATCTAGATGTTTCCTCTAATTTCTGCAGGCAGTGAGATGCCACTCTCACAGAAGATGACCAAATTTCCTTTGACTTCTTATTGTACTGTCCCCCATCCCCGAAACTTGGACACATCCCCAAAAGAACAGCCTCTGGTCAGACTTGACAGCAAGTGCCACCAGTGTGTGTTCAGTCTGAAATGGTTCTGTTTTCAGCCTGAACGTGAATCCAGAAATGACCTGTGAGGCTTTAACTTAAAATATCCCTCTTATCAGCCTTAGCTCACCAGTGATCATGGCCAAGTACATGTTTTCAAGATAGAAGACAGTGCTTAGAGAGACATTATTGTGAAGTTAGTAGGGGAATAATGGCAGAAGTTTTGCATAGTAAATTGACAGAAGCAAAACAGCCCAGATATCAGATAAAGCTTAGTAATTTAAATTAAATTTAGTCATATGAATAGCAAATAAGATTAATGTACAAATAACAATAATGGCTCTAAAACAAGGAAGTTACAAACATCGATACAAACATTGGTGAGAAAGAACAATTTGAGATTCAGAAGGTAATCAGGTTGTACACTGAAGAAAGGAAATCCTGACAGGACTGTGGCTTACTATAGAACACAAAGGAATTCTATATCAAAACTCCACTGGAGCCAGGGTGCAGTGGCACACGCATGCCTATAATCCCAGTGACTCAGGAGACTGAGACAGTAGAATCGAGAGTTCAAGGCCATCTTCAGCAATTTAATGATGCCCTGAGCAATTTAGCCAGATCCTGTCTCAAAATAAAAAAATAAAAAGGGCTGGGGATGTGGCTCAGTGGTTAAACGCCCCTGGATTCAACCCATGGAAACAAAATAAACAAAAAAACAACAATAATACTCCACTGGATAGTATTAATAATTACAGACATATACTTCAATTACTGTGATCTTTGAATGTGTGTAATTATTGTTCTATTATGTATTGTTATTCCCTATGAATTATTTTATCACCCTCATAAAGTCCTCATTGAAGAATTTTCCATATATTGTTAGAAGAGGGTATCTGATCTTGCCAGCAGCAGTGGCACATGCCTAATCCTAGTGATTTGGGAGGCCGAGGCAGAAGGATCACAAATTTGAGGCCAGCCTCAACAACTGATTGATTACCTGTCTCAAAAAATAAAAAAATAAAAAAGATTAGGGGTGCAACTTAGTAATAAAGCTCCCTTGGATTCCTGGGTTCAATCCCCAGTACCAAAAGCAAAGAGAGAGAGAGAGAGAGAGAGAGAGAGAGAGAGAGAGAGAGAGAGAGAGAAGAGAGAGAGATCCAATCCCAAACCTGGGCACTAGCCAAGATTTTGGTACTCAAATGAGCCAAAACCAGTTCAGCAAAGCCATTACAATGCTCTTTCTTTTTTTTCCTGCGTATTCTACAAATTTCATTTGCACAAAAGATAAAAACTGACAATAACTCAGATCATAGATTTTACTATGATCTTACATCTATTATTGCTCAGACTTTTTTTTTTAATATTTATTTTTTAGTTCTCGGCGGACACAACATCTTTGTTGGTATGTGGTGCTGAGGATCGAACCTGGGCCGCACGCATACCAGGCCAGCGCGCTACCGCTTGAGCCACATCCCCAGCCCCTATTGCTCAGACTTTGAAGTAGATTATTTCTTCTTCTAAAAATCCCACATGCAGGAGTTGGGAATATAGCTCAGTGGTAGAGCATTTGCCCAGCACAGCACCGGTGAAGCCCCCCTCAATCCCAGCACCAAAAAATAAATAAAACTAAAAACTAAAACCCCCATATACAGAGCGGCTCCCAAATTTCTACTTAGGAAGGATTTAATGGAGGCAATCTGATGGGAAGACAGAGATGCCAAGAGGACATGGAATGAAGTTATTTATGCAGAGAAAACAGTGTTTTTATTAGAGTGTATGTTACAGAATTGAAGAAAATAGCAATATTTTTTAAAGTTCTATTTGAATTTTAAATAACATTGTACTGGGCACCGTGGAGAATGCTTGTAATTCCAGAGGCTCCGGAGGCTGAGACAGGAGGATTGCAAATGTCGAATACCTCTAAATTCAATCCCCAGTACCAAAAATAAATAGATAGATAGATAAATAGATAAAATTATGAAAATCTGATATCCAGGATTAGGTAATGATGATGATTATATTTGAACCTGGCTTTTTTTTTTTTTTTTAATATACCAAGGATTGAACACCAGGATGCTTAACTACTGAGCCACATCCTCAGCCTTTTTTTTTTTTTTTTTTTTTGTATTTTATTTATTGACAGGGTCTCACTAAGTTGCTTAGGGCATCATTAACTTGGTGAAGCCATCTTTGAATCTGTAATCCTTCTGCTTCAGCCTCCCAAATCGCTGGGGATTACAAGCATGCACCACCATGCCCAGATTGGAGGTGGCTTTATCAGCACATGGGAAGAAGGTGGCTAATGGAGTCAAGCCCTTGTGGTACTATTCACTTTCTAAAGAACAAAGACCAAACTTTAGTAAATTGCAGGCTCTTTGTGATGTCATTCCATTAACTTTCCAGTTTTATTTTTTGCTACTCCCTCCTTGTCCCCTACTCTGTAGTCAATTGGGATTGATCACTAATCTTTCTACCTACCCTCCAATATTCACCATCTCTATGTGTCTCTTCAGGATGTTCATTCTGGATCTGAAATGTTCTGTATTCAATTACTACCTTTCAAAATTAAATCCATTCTTCTACATTTAACTCAAATTTCAACTGCTTCACTAAACCTAATGTGATCTCCTCCAACCAAAGAAAAATCTCATCCGTACTCTTGTGGTATTTGGTACACTTTATTGCCCTTGCCATATTCTTTCTATCTGTACTCTAGTAAGCTGCATATAATGATCAACTTAATCTCTTATACAATTATAGGATCCCTGAGAGCAGGAATAAAGCTAATGTCCTTTCTTCTTTCTTTTCTTTCTTTCTGAATTTTCTTTCTTTTTCTTCTCTCTCCCTTTTTTAATTATAGTGCTCAGGATTGAAGGTAGGGCCTCATACATACCAGAAAAGCACTCTACCACTGAGCTACCCACCCCAGTCAAGCTAAATGTCTTTTTTTTGATAAAAATTTTTGAGTATTCTGGGTTCTTTCAAAAACTTATCTTCAGACACATCTGAGGGACATATCATCTAAAATAACTTCCACGGGGTATATTTCAGGCAACACCTGAAATGTTAAATTCGGTTTCTCATTTTGAACAGCTACCTTCTGCAATGTCCAAAAGAAAATAGATTAGCATGCCTTCCATCAAATGATAGCTAAATCTGAAAGTGTGATTGTTGATTACTATCTTCTCTGAAACACCATAAAGTTCTACAGATTAAAAAGCAAAGAAGGGGGCTGGGGATGTGGCTCAAGCGGTAGCGCACTCGCCTGGCATGCGTGTGGCCCGGGTTTGATCCTCAGCACCACATACAAACAAAGATGTTGTGTCCGCTGAAAACTGAAAAATAAATATTAAAAATTAAAAAAAAAAAAAGCTAAGAAGGCACTAAGTGTGGTGACACATGCCTGTAATCTCAGTTACTCAAGAGCCTGAGGCAGGAGGACCACAAATTAGAGGCCAGACTCAGCATCTAGTGAGACCCTCATCGATTTACAACCTGTCTCAAAAATGATACAATATAAAAGAGCTGAGATATTTCTCAGTGATAAAGTGTCCGTGGGTTCAAACCCTAGTAGCAAAAGAGAAAAATGCAAATGATTACGGATTAGGGCCTTATCTGGGCTGACATTTATTTGCTTGGCAATTTTGAGCAAGTTACTTATACACTTTGTATATCTACTTAACTAGTCTGAAATCTAAAATATGTACTACCCGATTTTTGAGTTGTTACAGATATTAGTCATTGAGAGATTATTTACTTTTCCCATATATCCATCTATAAAAATGTGAAATTCTTACCACAGTCTCCTATAACATCTTCAATTTTAAAACAAAAGTATAATAAAAGTAAGTTGTTGTTTTTCTGGTGGTTCTGAGCATTGAGCTCAGGTATGCTTTACCACTGAGCTATACCTCAAAACTTTTTTTTTTTTTTTTTTTTTTTTTTACATTGAGACAGGTCTGATTGCAAATTTGTGATCTTCCTGCTTCAGCCTGCTGAGTAGCTGGGATCACAGGCATGCCCAATGTAGCCAGCCCTGAAATGCTTTTTGTGTGTGTGTGTGTATGGTGCTGGTGATTGAATCTAGGGCCTTGTGCATGCAAGGCAAGCACTCTACCAACTGAGCTATATCCCCAGTCCATGAAATGCTTTTTAAACTAGTTCTCCTCACATCTGCAATGATGTGATGTTAAAAATAACTCAATGATAAAAATTACATGCTGAGTCTTATTCAATACCAGCTGACTCCACATTAACTTGGTTCTCACTCTGTGGTAGGTCACATTTTCAAAGGTATGCCAGATCCCATCTCTCGTGCCTTCTTATAATGGGATGTTAATATCCATCCCTTCCATTGAGTGTTGGGCTCTATGTCCCCTCTCTTTGAATCTGGATGAAACTCTGAGACTACCTTGACCAACAGAGTATGGTGAAATGGACTCTATGTTGATTTTCAAGGCCAGGTTATAAAGATGCCTGTCACTTCTGCAAAGATGTCTTAGGACTCTTACTCTTGGAACCCAGTCACCATGCACTGAAAATGTCAAGCATCCATGTGGAAAAGTCCTACACCTACAGCCACAGATGTGGGAAGTGAGTGAGAAACCCTTAGATGATTCCTGCCCCGACCATGGAGGCACCTCCAGTCACCATAGCTGACTCCTCATAGACCCACCAAGCCGAGACCAAATTGCAAATTAATGAACAAAAACCATGATTATTGTTGTTTGAAGCCACTATGTTTGAGATGGTTTATTATGCAGCAATACATAAATGTTTATATATCCTTGAAATAAAAGCTAAGTTGACAGGTTATTGAATTCAAGGCCATGTATACTAGAAATAGGTAACTAGCTCCTGAATGTACCATAATCTGCCCATGTAGTCACTCTTTATAAAAACATAGAATGCTAATCTTCTCCAAAATTTGAAGAGAATGAAGTTTATTTCTTTTCTTACTGCTAATATTCAATGTAACTGATTTGGAATTTGTTTTCTTAAAGCCTCTGGGAGCAATATGTATTCACCGCATAATATAAGCAATATGACTCCTTGGTTTTCTTTTCTTTCTTTCCCTTCTCCACAACTCCCCCCCACCCCACCCCAAGTGCTGGGTATCAAACCCAGGGCTTTGAGCATGGTAAGCATACACTCTACTATTGAGCTATGTCTTCAGTCCCACCATTTGTCCATTTGTTTGGGTTTTTGGTTTGGGTACTGGGTACTTCACCACTGAGCTATATCCCCATCCCTTTTTAATTTATTCTTTTGAGAAAGGGTCACACTAAGTTGCTGAGGCTGGCTTTGAACTTGTGAACCTCCTGCCTCTGCCTCCCAAGTTGCTGGGATTACAGGTGTGTGTCACCATTCCTGGCTCCATTTGGTTTTGGATATAATTTTTTTGTTTGCATTTCACTTTCATAAACAGCTTCGCTTCCAGACATAAGAATTTGTTTTGTATCTTTATGTGATGTTTAAATTATGCAAATAACATTTTTAAAAAGCCGAAAGCATATTAATGTCATTAAGATTTTCTACTTTAGAATCTATGTTTTCCTAAAATCTGAAAAATTCAAAATACAAAACCCAGAAGAGAGCATCCAGAAGTGGACTTATGCTAATATATCAATTGATTTTGGATAAAGATGCAAAATCAATTTAATAGATAAAGCATAATCTTTTCCACAATTGGTTCTGGAACAATTCAACATCCATATAGAATAAAAAGGAATCTTGATTTATAAGTCACAAAAATATAAAATCAACTTAAAATGGGTGACTGACTTAAATGTAAAATGTTAAAAACTACAAACTTTTCAATAGAAAATACGAGGATCTTGTGGTTTTTTTTTTTTTTTTTTTTTCTCATATGCAGAAGCTAGAGAGGAAAAAGGAAAAGAAAGGTGGAGGTGGATCTCATGAACATCAAAGGGAGATCAGTAGAGGAAAAGGTATCAAAGGGTGGGAATAGGAATGGTCAGGGAAGTGCTGAGGAATGACCTTGGCCAAATATATTGTAATATCGTGCACTGTGTGCATGTATAAATATGTAATACCAAATACCATTCATATGTACAACTATAATGTACCAATAAAAAAAAGTGTGGAATTAAAAAAAAAAAAAAAAAGAAAAAAACTCAGCAACACTTGGTAGCACAGGCATGTAATACCAGAAGCTCTGGAGGCTGAGGCAGGAGGATCCCAAGTTCAAAGTAAGCCTTAGCAATTTATCAAAGCCCTAAGTAATTTAGTGAGACCCTGTCTCAAAAAAATAAAAAGGGCTGGGGATATGGCTCCATGGTTAAACACACCTGGGTTCCATCCCCTGTACAAAAAAAAAAAAAAAAAAAAAAAAAAACTCACTGAACAACCAAATAACAAGCAAATATTTTTTTAATATCTTTTTAGATGTGTAGACCTTTATTTTATTCATTTACTTATATGTGGTGCTGAGAATGGAACCCAGTGCCTCACACATGCTAGGCAAGCGCTCTACCACTGAGCCACCACCTCAGCAACAAGCAAATATTTGAATGTTCTGATCTTATAATCCTACTCAATATAAAGTATGTGCTCCTAAATCCTCACATCAAGTGGGAAATAGAGTGCTACTTATTAAACTTATATCTATATCTGTTTAAAAAAGAAACAAACAAACAAACAGACAGACAAAGAATTGTGATTTTGGACTAGGGAAAGAGTTCTTAAGTATTACAACACAACACACACACACACACACACACACAATTGGACTTAAAATTTAAAATCTCTGCTCTCAGAAAGATACTACAAAGAATGAAAAGACAGAGAGAATATCAAATATCTGACAAAGAATTTGAATCCAGACATACAAATAACTTTCTAAACTCAACAATAAGAAAACAACAACACGATTTAAGGGACAAAATAGTGTGGCACACTAACCTATACCTGTATGGCTGAGGAGAGGATCTCAAGTTTGAGGCCTGCTTCAGAAAAATAGCCAGGCCCTAAGGAACTTAGGGAGACCCTGTTTCAAAATAAAAAACAGAAAAGGGATGAGGGAGCTGGGGATGTGGCTCAAGCAGTAGCGCAGTTGCCTGGCATGTGTGCGGCCCGGGTTAGATCCTCAGCACCACATACAAGCAAAGATGTTGTGTCCACCAAAAACTGAAAAAATAAATTTAAAAAATTCTCTCTCTCTCTCTCTCTAAAAAAAAAAGAAAAGAAAAAGAAAAGGGATGGGGATGTAGCTCAGTGGTAAAGGACTCCTGGATTCTATCCCTAGTACAAAAAGAAAAAGAAAGAAAACAGATAAATTATTTGAACCGATTCTTCAGAGAAAATATATAAGAATGGCAAATAAATATATTAAAGTGTTCATCATCATTAGTCATTAGGGAAATACAAATTAAAACTATAATGAAATACCACTACACACCTATTGTAATGACTGAAACAAACAAACAAAAAAGACAATATCAAATGCTAACAAGAATGCAGATTAAAGGGCAGGGGAT
Source organism: Spermophilus citellus (assembly GCF_964194105.1). Lineage (NCBI taxonomy): Eukaryota > Metazoa > Chordata > Mammalia > Rodentia > Sciuridae > Spermophilus > Spermophilus citellus. The sequence continues at coordinate 94,447,351 of NC_138189.1, forward strand.
GTGGCTCAGTGGTAGAGCACCTGTGTAGCATGCGTGATGCTCTGGGTTTGATCCTCAGGACCACAAAAAAATAAATTTAAAAATTAAAAATAAAAAGGTCTGAAGATGTAGCTCAGTGGTAAACTGCCCCTGGGTTGAATCCCCAGTACCAAAAAAAAAAAAAAAAAAAAAAAAAAAAAAAGAATGCAGATTAATAAGAACTCTCACTCGATGTTGGAAGAAATGTAAAAACGCCCAGCCACTTTGGAAAATAGTTTGGTAGTTTCTTTCTTTCTTTTAATTTATTTTTCTATCTGATTTTCTTTCTTTTCTGGGTTCATTATTGTTGTTGTTGTTGTTGTTTTGGACCAGGGATTGAACTAAGGGGCACTTAACCACTGAGCTACAACCGGGCCCTTTTTTAAAATTAATTTGATTTTTTATTTTGAGACAGGCTGTTGCTAAGTTGCTGAGGCTGATTTTGAACTTGGGATCCTCCTGCTTCAGCCTACCAAGTTGCTGAGCCCTGCTGGTAGTTTCTTATTAACACACATTTACCATAAGATCCAGCAATCCCACTCCTAGTATACACCTAGAGAAGTAAAAACAAGTTTGCACAATAAGCCTATACACAGATGTTTAATAGCAACTTTATTCATAATTGTTCCAACCTGGAAACAACCCAAATGTCCATCTGGTGAGTGGTCATGGTGGTACACTCATACAGTGGAATACCACTCAATATTCAAAAGAAACCAAATGTTGTCACAGGTAAGAACTTAGATGGACCTTACAGGTATTAAGACAAATGAAAAAACTCATTTCAAATTGGTTATATTCTAGATAATTCTCTTCAGATAATATTCTGGGAAAGGCAAAATGTAGGGTCAGACCAGTGGCTCCTAGGGGTTGAAGGTGGGAGAAGCGTTTGACTACAGTAGATTTAGAAAATGAAACATTAAGGGCAGATGGAGCTATTCTGTACCAAGATTGCAACGATAGTTATACAACTCTTAGTATTTGTCAAAACTTATTAAAATATATAAAAAGTGAATTCTGCTATATATAAATTTAAAACAAATTTTAAGAATCTAATAATGTCTATACATTATTATATTCACTTATTGTCTCTCTCCCAACCCTTCCCAGTCTAAACTAAATTATCCTCTTGTAACTCAAATGCTTTGCAGAACATGAAAATTCAAAATATAATATCTTGACAAGCATAAACAAGCATGGGATTAATTATGGAAGAAAGTGAAAAGCTTAAAAACGTAAGTCTTCTTTTGTTTTTTGGCTTGTTCAACAAGATTCTCCATTAACCCAGATTATTCTCAGGATGATTTTTTTTTTTTCAGGACTATCATGAAAACAGCAGGAATAACTGAGTAGCTCCCAGGAGAAGCAAAAGCAAAGTGAGGGCCATGGTCTCTGTGCTCAGCAACCATGATGCTGGAGAAATGCTCTCTTAGAGAACACAGACATGAAAATGGAACTTGAGTTATTTTCATTTGATGGATTTGAGTAATTAAATCAACTTTAGTGTAAATCCTATATTTAAGGCAACCCAAAAGAATCTACACAAGAATAATTATAGAGAGCTGGGAGTAAGAAGAGGGCTAAGAGGAGCCCCTCAATAGTCAACAATGCCTGAAAATTAGAAGAGGAAGATAGTAAACAATGGTGATTGTGAAGTAGGGCATCATTAAGACCAAGTTTGAAATCCCTGAATTGAAATTTAATATGTTTGAACATGAACATGTACCTCGCTTCTCTAAACCCACAGTTGTATCATATGGAAAATAGGAATAATAGTATCTCCTTCACAGGATTATTCTGCCTGGTTCAGTACCATGCCTGACTCATTGTAAATATTTCATTATTATTACCATATGGGAGGTCACTAAATTTCCACAACAAACCAGGAAAGAACTTTACTGCTATAAATGAAATGACACTACCCAGAGATTTCAGGGAAGGATTTATCATGAAACAAGAAGAAGACACTAACAGTTTATTGGCATAATGATAGAGGATGTCTTATAGCTCCTCCAACTCTTACACCGATCAATGCCATGGAAACTCCCAGTAGGGCTCATCAGAAAGATAGTAAGGGCCAGAAACACTAGCGATGACGTGTCTTGCACTTGGAGATCTCAGTACATACTTACTTAATTAATTTTAATTTCTTTGGTAATGGCATAGAAATGGTACAGGTCTCAATATATAAGATACGCACATTAAAAACTCAGTTGCAAAACTATCACTTTTTTCTTTCTTTCTTTTCTTTTTGTGGTGCTGAAGATAAAACTACCATTTCTTATTTTTTTTCATTCACACAGTTAGAAAATGAATAAAGAATAAACATGATCTGATGTCTAGGAAATTTTTCTTTCCAGTTTGGTAACTAAATTGACTTTCACATTTGAAAAATAGGTAAAACTTCTGCATCTTAATTATCCAAGATATAAAATAAAAATAGCACCTTTTTAAAAAGGGGGAGGAGGAGGGAAATAGCTAATTTCTTAGGTACATGAGAAGACGGTTTGTTGATAAATTTATTCTCTCCGTAACAGAATGAAATTGAAGGTCATTCTCCTTGACCTTCCCATTTTTTTTTTGAAACTTAGATTTTTACCTATACTATGTGAAGATACTGGACCACTTTAAATATTTCATACTATATAAGCATTTTTCCAAAGTTCAAAAAAAAAATCTTAGTCCAAATGACCAAGATGTAAAAATAACATACAATTTGATATGTAATTCTAACAATATATTAAATAATTACACAAGAATAGCAATACAGCAAATAGATCCAAATATAGATCTGTATGCACCAAAACCTTTCTAAACCATTTTTTCCTGAATTTCCATTATATAATTAAAATTATGATCAATGAATTTATTGCTGAAATCCAGTAATGTCTAATTAAAATCTTAGGAAAATACAACTATACTTTTTCTCACAACATGGTTTGGAAAAAAGAAAAACATTCAGATTTTAAGTTAATTTCAATTCAATCCAGAACACTGATTTGAAAAATAATTGTTAAAGCACATGGAGAAATATGCCCAGAAAACAGTAATACAGTTAAAAATACAATATGACTAGGACCTAATATGACTAGGACCACTTAACAGGACAGCACAGTTATCCTTTCTGTTTTTCTATTTGTAATTTGCTCAAAATCAGTTGCAAGCTAATGGTGATTCTGCATCCAGAGGTTGTCAGTACTTGTGTTCCACCTGACTGGATGAATCAGGTAGACCGGAATAACCAATAATTCAAGAAACCTATTTCTACAGCCTATGCAAATTAATGCACCAATCACTAAAAGAGTACTTCTGTAAGGTCATATAAATGAAAGCCTGAACAGAGGACACCAGTCAGTAACTTTACTGTTGCAGCATTATGTCATTTTACACAGTTTTTTTTTTATTTTCACAGTTTTTAATTATGAGTTCCTCCAAGTAGAATGCCTACTCTGCAAATTGCAAAATAGCAATGACCTTTAATGCAAATTTTCTAGTAACTATTTTCAAACATAGTATTTCTTAGGTCAATAAAAATATTCTAAATATAGAATGAAATTTCACAGCAATTTTTATGAGTGCTTATATTCTATTTAATGTATTTTACTTCCTCAATATTCATATATGTAATATATATAAATACATACATATTTAGCCAGGTATAAAAATGATTTTTTTTTTTTGCTTAGGATGTGATTTTTCTTTTTCTGTAAATAGCAATACTCTCACCTTCATTCCTAGATGCATATCTATCAGAAATACAGATTTAGTATTACTTGCTATCACAATTCTTCAGAGGAAAAAATAATTTCAAGTGCAATTAAAAATGCATTGTCATAAAATTAGAGTCCTGAATCTTATAAGGATTTAAAACTCTAACAATGTGGAGGGGATAAGATTGCCTTAAAATAAAAATGTACACATGAATTTTTAGTCATTGCATTAAAAAATGCCCATAAACAAAGGTTTGCCCTAATGTAGCATTACTACACTACATAGTGTTTTCGTAACAAGGACAAAAGCTTGTTAAGTGTCATCCAAATTTCCCTATTATTTTTCATAAATTCTGGTGTCCTTGGTGTTCATCAAAATTTTCATACTTCCAGGTCCTTCCTGCCAGATAGTATCCATTAAACAAGTTTATCCTATTTCTAAACAGGAATCCAATTCTTTTTGGTAAAGAAGTTCCCTACTTGCAGATAGTGAATCATGGCTCACACTCATGCACTACCCTGAACAGAGCAAGTGGTCAGTTGCTACTACTGTGACAACCTAAAATGCTAATGTTGTAGTTCCTGGCAATGGTAGCAGAACAGGTGGGGTAAGGGGGACCCTAGATACCAAATCACAGACCACAACCAGATGGAGTACTTTCTTGTTTTAATATTACCATACAAACAGAAGACAGGGTTTATCCAAACAGCCAAAGGAATGTGCATTTCCCCTTTGCAGTATTGGGGCAAGCTTCTTGCGTCTCTATAGAAATGGAAAGAACAGGAACACATGTCTCCTAGTACTGTCTAGTACAGGGCTGCAATTGTTGGGCGTATCTCTGTTCAAAGTTGAGAACTGGTTTAAAGGAAAAAAAAAAATCCCTCTAGACTTAGCTCCTTTTCTCCTTTGGGTTGCAAGTCCTCAGGGAATTTAGGTCTACGGTACATTTTTCCCAAAAAGTCCCCTTAGTTTCTTCTAACGGTAGAGCTCTACAGTGGGTCATGTGACAGCTGGGTGTGTGCCTCTAGGCGCGGTGGGGGGGATGAGTTTGCGGGGTGTGTGTGAGTGTGTGCCTGCAGAAGTTCCACGTCTGGTTTGGGAAGACGTGTGTTTTTCTAGGGCGTGAGTGTGTCTGAATCTGTGCGAAGTGAGACTGAGAAAAAGAGATTTAGAGAATGGTCCTGGTCAGGCGATGTGGCCAAGCATGCCGGTGCCGGTCTCATTCCCCGGTCAGCCTCTGCATTGGGGGCGAGGTCCCGGTCCTTAGGGAGACGGGAGGACAATGGGGTGCGGGCGCCCCTCCCCGTACTTTGTGCACCCACCTGACGAATCCGCGGCGGGTTCAGCGGGGTGGAGGCCCCGCCTTCCGGGGCCGGGGAGGTGGGAGAAGCCATCTTCCTGCGGCTCCGGGTTTCTTCCTCCTGTCACTCCCGGGTCTCCCGCGTCTCCTCAGTCTCCTTAGCGCCGGGCCTGCGGCCCGTCAGCAGCCGCCGCGCCCCGTGTACGCGCCGGGGCTCCTCCGCCGCAGGAGTGGAAGGGGCAGCTGTCCCTTCGCTCGCCCGCGCGGAGTCCTGGACTGAGCCCCTCGCCCCCTGCCTGCGCCCACCTACCTCCCGGTGGGGAGATTCGGGGCCATGGCGGGCGGGGGTCGGGCGCGACCTTGGCCGCGGGGCTGCGCGGGCGGCTGCCTCTTCCCGAAGGCGCCGCGCTCCGCGCGTGTCTGAATGAGCGAACGGCCGGGCTTATTCTAGCAGCGGCTCCGGGAGAAAGAAGGCTCCTTCCCTCGCTGCTGCCGCTATCGCCAGGAGAGCGATGAGCTCATGGACAGCTCCCAGAAATATGTCTATATGCACCACTGACTGCTGGAGTTCGGGAGGTGGGTGGGGATAAGGAGGCTCCTCGGCGGGCGCTCCCGCATCACAGGCAGACGTTCCCTCGGGAGGCCCCGGGCTGATGGGGCACGTCCAACTCCTCCCTGCCCATCTCCACACTCACTCTCCAGCTCTTTCTATTCATCCCATACACACATTCCCCATGCACACTAATTCTCCCTTAGCGTTCTGTTAGGCACCCACCCACCTCTAGCCTCCACACACACATTCTTTGTTCTGCCAACCACTCCCTGTTGGTAAGGAGGAGTTATTTTACGGAGAGAACATGGTATGAAATGTCAGTGCAACTTCAACTCCTGTCAGATGTGGGCTGGTGGAGAAAAATACCATGGTGGTGTGCCTTTTATGCTTTGGGCATTTCCTCCTTACCCCAAGACCCAACTTCTCATTCCCACCTTCATCACTATGAGAAAGCACCTTCCAGCTACCATCCAGGGTGGTGACTTGACCCCATCATCACTAAGGTGGAGTGTTCCTCTTCTGTGGCTCTGAGAAGAGCTTAAAAGACAGGAACAGGTTTAGTAGAGCACTTTCGGTGCAAGAGCTGGTGGCAGGAACCGTGAATGCCACACTGGGGCTGACCTAGTTTGTATTACTGATTCCCAGGGATGTAACTGGAATTATGGTTGATTTAGAGCAAACCACTTTGCAAGACCTGATCGTTATCTCTCTTCATTGATTCAACTGCCCCATTGAGGTAAGAATTACAACATTTTACAGATAGCTAGATGACCTTCATGAGATCTTATGCAACATCAATTTTTTTCTCCTATGGATCTCCACACAAACATACACATCCACCTTTAAAAACAAACCAAAACACAACTTGTGGTGGTGCTTCATGCCATTAGTCCCAGCTACTCAGGAGGCTGAGGCAGGAGGATCCCTTCAGCCTGGGAGTTTGAGACATAGCATGACTCTCCAAACCAGAACAAAATACCCACCTTCCTATATCATGGACATCCCCCATTCCCACCAGCCACTGTTCCAGTTCTCTACACTTCGTTTCAGCAAGATCCTCTGCAAAATTTCAAAATCTCCAACACCTGTCCTCAGATTCTCCATTGAACCCACTCCATTCAGGTTTTCCTTCATCTTCTTTTCCAAATCTTCTCCAGATAAGGTTTCCAGGGCTGGGGAGTTGGTAGAGTGCTTGCCCCACATGCACAAGGCCCTAGGTTCAATCCCCAGCGCCACAAAAACAAACAAACAGTTAAGGTTTCCAATGACCTCCATGTTGCTAAATCTAATGATCAACTCTCCATCTTCATGTCTTGACTTTTAAACATTATTAAAAGAAAAAAAAATCACTCCTTCCATCCCAGAAATGTCTTCCACTGGTTTCTAGGACACCAGTCTTGCTGGATAGTCACTTTTTTCTTTGTCTCATTGTCCTTTGCTGGCTCTTCATCATTTTCAAGACCTCTAAACTTTGGAATGTGTCTTGGTCCCTGTTTTTTTCTCTTTGCCCACTACATTGTTGCTCTCTTATAGTCCCATTGCTTTAAATAGAATTTATATTGTGATAAATCCCAAATATATGTCTCCATCCTCTCAAATTCTAATTCCTATTGCCAATTGCCTCTACCTCCACCTGGATATCTAGGAATTCCAAACTAACCATGTCCAAAACTGAGCAACTTTGAATTACCATCTGCCAAATCAACTCCTCAGATACAGCTTTTTCTATCTTTGGAATGCTCAGGAAATTCAATATTGTCAGAAATATCATTTCCTTGCTTGCTGTAATGCCCCGTATATCATCCATCAGTAAATCTTGTTCATTCTACAGAGTCCAACCATTGCTGTATTTCCCTACATCCCTCTAGTCAAAGCCATCATCTTTCACCTGCCTGTTAGCTAAAGTCTCTACTAAGTCTGCATTTTTCTACCCTAGCTCTTCACAGTAGAGTTGCCATAGAGCAACCAGCCAGTGCTCAAAGCCCTCCTGAGTTTTCTTTTCCTCACTCAGAGTAAGAGCCAGGCCATTTCAGTGGTTTATAAAGTCCATAGTCTATCCTTCATTTCTGCTTACCTCCCTCTGTCTCCTCAGCTCACTTTCTGTAGCATGCTAGCCTTATTTCTATTTCCTGAATATTCCAGGTCCAGTCTGATCTCAGATCCTTTGTACCTGCACCCTTCCTCCTCCAGGTATGCATGGATCATTCCCTTACTTCCTTTAGGTCTCTATGCCAAGCTCACCTTATGAGTGAGGCCTCCCTGATTACCTATGTTTTGGAGTGACTTGTGTCCAGCCCCTTCCCCAAATTTATATGTTGGAATCCTAACTCCCAATAACTCAGAACTGACTTTGGACTGTTGCATATATAATTGGTTAAGATGTACACAAGAGTACAGTGGGTCCCTAATCATATGATTGAAGTTCTCATCAACAGAAAAAATTGGGCACATACACATGCACAAGGGAAGAATGCCATATGAACCTAAAGGTAGAAATTAGGGTCATACCTCAAAAAGCCAAGGAAAATCAAAGCACACCAGCAAACCATCAGAAGTTAGGGAAAGTCAGGAGACAGATCTCTCACAGCCCTTAGAAGGAACCAGCCCTGTTCACATCTCCATCTTAGACCTCCAGCCTCTTTGAGGGCAAGGCAAGAGATTTCTGTTGTATGAGCCACCTATTTGTGGTGCTTTGTTATAGCAGCAGCTCTAGGAAACTAATATACTCTATAAGATAATAATATCCACTATCTATTTTCCTCTTTGCTATGTGATACTTCTGTATACTTTTCATCATCTGAAAGAACTTGTATTTACTGGTTTGTTTATTGAAGCCACCTACCACTTGAAGGTAAAATTTCAGGAAGGCAGAAGTGTGATTTGTTCATTATTTGAAATACCTAGAACATTCAGCACCTTGAATGTTCCTATCCAATAAATATTTATTGAATGATATAAGTATATTTGCCAAAGTTATTTAAAAGGTTGGAGAGCCACGATTTGAACTCTAGTCCTTATCTTGAAAGCCTAAACTCTTTCACTTTGCTGGTTTCTCTATGTGCATAAAAATCATACATATTTGAGCCAGGCACAGTGGCACATGCCTGTAATCCCAGCAATTTGGGAGGCTGAGACAGGAGGATCGCAAGTTCAAAGCCAGCCTCAGCAAAAGCAAGGTGCTAAGCAACTCAGTGAGACCCTGTCTCTAAATAAAATACAAAACAGGGCTGAGGATGTGGCTCAGTGGTTCAGTGCCCCTGAGTTCAATCCCTGGTACCCCCCCAACAAAAAAAATTCATATATATTTAGGCTGGGGGTATAACTCAGTAGTAGAGCACTTGCCAAGTATACATGAGAGCTTGGGTTTGATCCCTAGCACCAAAATAAATAAATAAATAAATATTTTGAATAATTATATTCCTAAGTAAGAATAAGAGTTAGATTAATGCTCAAACATGGAATTTTTTTCTACCAGGGGTTGAACCCAGGGGCACTTAAACATTGAGCCATATTCCTATCCATTTTTATTTTTATTTTGGGATAGGGTCTTGCTAAGCTGCCTAGGGCCTTGTTAAATTACTGAGGCTGGCTTTGAACTTGTGATCTTCCTGTCTCAGCATTCCGAGCTGTTGAGATTATAGGCATGTGCCACCACACCCAGCTCAAATATGGAAAATTTTACGACGTCATATCATAAAAACTGTTTATACTCTCTGCAAGCAATACCCCAGGTCACCCAATATGACTATTTTTATGGTGGCAGTGTTACATGATGGTTAGGATGGTGAAGTGAAGTCAGTCACTAGCTGAGTTCCTACTTTCTTACTTGACATCTTTTTTTCTCTCTTTCTTTTTTCTTTTTCTTTCTTCTTTATAAAGTTTTGGTTCTGGGGATTGACTCCAGGGGCACTGAAACTACACCCCCAGACCTTTTTATTTTTTGTTTTGAAACAGGGTCTCACTAAATTGATCGTGCTGGCCTTGAACTTGCAATCCTCCTGCCTCGGCCTCCTAGAGTTACTGATTTCAGGTGTATATCACTGTGCCTGAATGGCCTTGCTTAGAATTTCTATAATTTATTGCTAAATTACAGAGCCTGGCCTCAAACTTGAGATCCTATTGCCTCAGCCTCCTGAGTGGAGTCCCTGGGATTATAGGTATGTGCCACCACACTCAGCAATAAATGTGTTTTTAAAAGAACCCCTTGAATTTCATCTTAGAGAATCAAAGGAAACTTAACAGGGCAAGTAATACTATTATGGCCCAGTGACGCTCTATGTCATACCTGGGAATTTAAAAATCCAAATTCAGGATCTTAGATCTTTAGTGGCTTGGGATACTTAATTCAAATTAACAAAAACATGATCATAGGAATAAATAGCATTCAGATTTTTTTAATTGGCAAATATAGGATAATTAAATGAAAATAGATGTTGAAATTTATAGATGTAGATATAAGGTAATATTGTAAGTAGAAGAATATTCTTGTTCTTACTTTTATAAATACTAGTATCACTTGTAACAACAATAAAGACTGCTACAAGAAAGATATCCTTGATTTACCAGGAAACTATGTAAAATCAAGATTAGTATAGATCTCTCAAGCCATCTTGAGTAGTGACTATCTATCTTACAACAGCCCTCTTCCTATTTCAGATCATGGGATAGACTTCATCCTTACCCATAACTGCTACACACCATGCTTGTTCTTCCTCTTCCCATAGAAAATCCAACTCCTACATCCTACAATCCCCAGCCCTTTTTATTTTTATTTTTTTATTTTTTTTTTATAAAGAGAGAGTGAGAGAGGGAGAGAGAAAGAGAGAGAGAGAATTTTAATATTTATTTTTTAGTTATTGGCAGACACAACATCTTTGTTTGTATGTGTTGCTGAGAATCGAACCCGGGCCACACGCATGCCAGGCGAGCGCGCTACCGCTTGAGCCACATCCCCAGCCCCCCCAGCCCTTTTTATTTGTCCACTTTTTAAAATTTTGAGACACGGTCTTACTAGGTTGCTGAAGATCTCACTAAATTGCCAAGACTGGCCTCAAACTTGCCATCCTCCTGCCTCAGCCTCTTGGGTTGGCTGGGATTAAACATTTATACCACTGTGCCAGGCAACCCAAGTCCTTTGAAAACCATACTAGACTACACATAATTTCTGCATAATGGATTCATCTACATTCCTTAAAGGCCTTGAAATCCTTACTTTTTCTTCAGAAGAATCCTTGTTGCAATTCTTGTTTATTTTTATTTTAAATCTACATAGAGGGGAGGGGGGATAGTAGGGGATAGGAAAGGTAGCAGAATACAACAATTACTAATAGGGCATTATGTAAAATTGTGGATGTGTAACTGACGTGATTCTGCAATCTGCATTTGGAGTAAAATTGGGAGTTCATAACCCACTTCAATCTAATGTATGAAATATGATATGTCAAGAGCTTTGTAATGTTGTGAACAACCAATAAAAAAATAATAATAAAATTTAAAAAAAATCTACATAGATGGGCTGAGGGTATAGTTCAGTGGCAGAGCACTTACCTGGTAGGTGTGAGGTCCTGGGTTTGACCCCCAGCACAAGAAAAAAAAATCATATGGATAATGTGTCTGCTTATTTCCAATGACCTTCACCTCCTCCCTATTTCACTATCCACTTTCATGGTCAAGGACTTTTCAACAGACTCAATCTATTTACCCATATTCAATAACTCTTCAATTCCACCTAAACCTCCTCTCAACCCTACTACTTTCTTGATATCCCTATTCCATCTCACTATTCAATTTCCAAGCACTATATTTTATTATTATTATAACAACCACCTTGTATAAATTTCAATTTGCCTCTCTCTCTCCCTCTGCTAGACTCGCCTGGCAAAATAGATCTTAATTAAATCTAGCTTTCCATCTCCTATAAGCCTGCCACCATGCAGGCTGGAGAAAATTGCTGAGAGATCTCAGTACTGATGGCTGTTAATTTCAGGCAGACTCTTGGTGGTATGTGGTATGTGGCAATCGTACCACATTTCTCTAATCAGTTCATTCTCCCACTCCCTAAGATAATCATTAACAATTTCTCTCTTCTTGCACTGTGGTTTCTTCATTCTTAACTGATGACCTTGTTCTTTCACAGAGAAAGCAGAAGCAACCAAAATATACCACTACCACCATTTCCATAAATCTTCCCACGTGCTAAATGACGTCTTTTATCCTCTTACCATGGATGAATTGTGCATGTTCTTATGCAAGGCCTCCATGCGGGCTCTTGATCTCACCCACTTAAACTGACTGTGGATGTGATTCTTGCAATTCTTCACTCTTGTTCTTGCTCCCCCGTCCTCACTGAATTATTCCCCATCTCTCTATTATCCTATGATTTTGCTCCAGTTATGGAAAAACTACTCTGAAAAGATGTCTATATGGTACTTCCTCTTCCTCCACTTCCTCTCCCCTGAGGCTCTCTTGAACCTACTCCATTCAAGTTTTCTCCTCACCTTTTCACTAAAACTGTGTCTAGGTCTCCAGTCACCTCTGTGTTGTCATATGCTTCGGCCAGTTTTGGTCTGTTGTCATCTGATTCTCTCTCAACAACGTTTGACATCTATTTCTTCACTTGACTTCCAGGACTCCAAAATTTGTCTTGGTTTTCCTTCTTCCTCATGAGATGTTCCTTTTCAATCCGTAACTTCAATCCTGGTTCCTCTATGTTCACCCCACAGCTGATCTCATGCATCATTTCCATTATTTAAATGCATCTATATGCTGACAGCTCCAAAATCAGATGCCTGGTCCTTCAGCCTCTCCTTCTGCCAACTGGCTACTTTCCATCTCCCCCAAGATATCTAGTAGATGTTTCAGACTAAACATGTACAAAATTAAAAATGTACTTCTTCTTTTGGACTATTGTAATAGATTCCTATAGTCCTAGCCTCTATTCTCAACAGAGCATTGAAAGTTACCTGTAACATCTAAACACAAACTACTGGGAGTAGTGGCACATGCCTATAATCCCAGGGAGTCTGAGGCAGGAGGATTGTAAGTTTAAGGTCAGCCTCAACAACTTAGAGAGACCCTGTCTCAAAATAAAAAATAAAAAAGCGCTCGCCTAGCACATGCAAGGCCCTGGGTTTGATCCTCAACACCACATACATGCATACATACATACATACATAAATGAATAAAGGGTATTGTGTCCAACTACAACTAAAAAACAATATTTTTTTAAAAAGGACTACGGGTGTAGCTCAGTGATAGAGAGCCCCTGAAGTACCACAAAAAAATAAAATAAAATGTAAACCCAACCATGTCATTCATCTCCCTAATAGTCTTTCATTTCACCCAAAATACCAGAAGCATCTATCATCTTTTACCCCTCCCCCAACCCTATGGACTTTGTGACCTCATCTCTTAATCTTGTCCCTGCAACTCAGAGGCCTGGAGAGAAGAGTAAATGATCATTTTTTAAAAAAAAAAATTTAATATTTATTTTTTAGTTATCGGCGGACACAACATCTTTGTTTTGTATGTGGTGCTGAGGATCGAACCCTGGCCGCACGCATGCCAGGTGAGCGCGCTACCGCTTGAGCCACATCCCCAGCCCTGAGTAAATGATCTTATGTCAGTAAAACACTTGAAATACAACCTGGCACATGGTAAGTGCTCAGAGGTGTTAGAAAGTTGGCTCCTTCTAAGTGTAAACTGTTTCCAGTGGGTTAAGTAAAAGCATTATTCGGTCTCTAAAATATGAGATATTTAAAATACAATGCATGGGCTGGGATGTGGCTCAATCGGTAGCACGCTCGCCTTGCATGCGTGCAGCCCGGGTTCGATCCTCAGCACCACATACAAACATAGATGTTGTGTCCGCCGAAAACTAAAATAAATAAATAAATACTTTAAAAAAAATAAAATGCAACTGAGCTTCGTGGTACGTGCCTGTAAACCCAGCTCCTATAGAGGAGGAGCTTTAGTTGGAGGCCAATCTGGGCAATTTATCAAGACTTAAACATAAAATTAAAATAAAATAAAATATTTTTTTGAGTATGTGTATGTGGTTCTGGGATTCAAATCCAAGGCCTTGGGACTGTTAGCCAAGTGCTGACCACTGAGCCTTACCCCAATCTCCTCTTTTCTTTCTCATCCATCCCCCCAAATAATACATATACACAAATATACTCATGTAGATACAGTCAAGAAATCATTATTAGGCAATTTCACTCTGTGGATACATCATGGATTATACTTAGCACAAACTAAGACAACTATAACTTCACCAAGCAATATAATCTTAAGGGATCACCTTCATATATGTGGTCCATCATTGACCAAACTATCATTATGTAATGTGTGATTGTGCTCAAAACCTGCTGCATTTTGGTACTAGGGATTGAACCCAGGTGTCATTCTGGACCATTCTACCTCATCTCCCATATTTTAATAACTCACCAAATACTTTTTTTTTTTTTTTTGGTTTTCTGGATCAAACCCAGATCTCATGCAGGCTAAGTGCATGCTCTTCCACTGAGCTACACCCCCAAACCTGTGAATTCTAACGTCCTGCTTCATTTTTGTTTTCCATATCCATGGCTTTAGTCTTCAGCTACTCAGTGTATTGTTGTAGTTTCTTAATAATGGCCCTACAGAGCTCTTTCTATCCTGAAACATCGTGCATAAGTCAGCAAGAATATCTTAAATTAAAAAAAAAAAAAGACCTTTCCATTTACAAAGCCTCAGTGGCTTTTCATTGCCTTCAGAAAAAAATCTACCTTCCTTTGCTTTAAAGTAAAATCCCTCTTCCAAATGTTGATACACTCTTTGTATCAGGATATTCTTAAGACTAATAGCTATAAAATAGTTTTAAAAGGAAAAGATTGAAAGATCATCCTATATAGAAGTGTAGGATTTCTTTATATAAAAATTTACTATGGTTCAAAGCCAGTGTCAGCAATTTATTGAGGCCCAAAGCAACTCAGGGAGAGTTTTTGTTTTTATTTTTGATACTAGGGATTGAACCCAGGGGTGCTTAACCACTGAGCCACATTCCCAACCCTTTTTAAAAAATTTCATTACAGTTGCTTAGGGCCTCACTAATTCGCTGAAGCTGGCTTTGAAATCACGATCCTCCAGACTCAGCCTCCCAAGTCACTGGGATTACGGGTGTGTGCCACCGCACCCAATTTACAATTACTTTTTAAATTTATAGCCTTTTATACCCAGCACTCACATTTGAGCTTCACAACTACTATATGAAGTAGCAAGACAGTGATATGCTGATGTTACAGATAAGGAAAATAAGACCCAGAAAATTTAAATCTATGACACAGTCACATGGCTAGTAGTTGCTACTCTAAGCCTTCACCAAGCACTTCCTGATGAGTCATGTACCTGTTGCAGCTTTATTCAAATTCACAAGTCTACTGGGAGGCTGAGGCAGGAGGATCGAGGATCGCAAATTGGAGGGCAGCCTTGGCAACTTAGTGACACTGTCTCAAAATAAAACATAAAAAGGACTAGGAGTGTAGCTCAGTGATAGATCACCCCTGTACAAAACAAAACGAACAAAACTTCACACATATTTTTCCACTCTGACTAGAAAGCATTCGTTTTCTTTTCTTTTTCTTTTTTTAAACTCTGAGGTTTAATTTCCCTCTACCTGCTTCCCCTGATTACTCAAATCAACCAAAGACCATGAAGAACATGAAATGAACGCTTTAATTTGTTACCATACTAGATCATGTAAAAAGGCTGAATCAACTTCTCAGGAAGCTGTGGGTTTTCCACTAAGGCCATTCTCCTCTCTTTTGATGGTTATCAAGGAAGGACTGCATCCCAGAGGATCTAGTGTATGTGACGGCAGTCAGTAAATGATAAATGGCCATGACATACAAATATCAAGCTTCATTATCCTTGGCATACCACCTGGCTGTAGTTATATGCACTTAGTTTGTAGGGGGTTTCTCCTCTTCTGCCTCTACATATAAACCCAAAAGAAGCTAAAGACTCTCCTTAGTCATAAGGACCAGAGTTTCAATAGAAGATAATTGGAAGATATGTGTAAGGCCCTGAGCTCAATCTCTAGTGCTTCCAAAAAAAAAAAAAAAAAAAGAATTGGGGGGGGGTATATATATATTTGGTATTTTAGGTGGGATTTGTATCAAAAAGCCCTAGACTTTGCTTTTTACACAATATCCTAAGGTTTTCAGTCTCTGTACAGCTTCCAGACAAAATTGAGAGGGGTAATAAATCTCTAAAGAGAATTGGG
This sequence comes from Spermophilus citellus, assembly GCF_964194105.1. Taxonomy (NCBI): domain Eukaryota; kingdom Metazoa; phylum Chordata; class Mammalia; order Rodentia; family Sciuridae; genus Spermophilus; species Spermophilus citellus. Next base: position 94,463,197 of record NC_138189.1, read on the forward strand.
CTCACTTCCAAATAACCATCTTAAACCAATATACATAAAGTCCGAAACAATCTTCAAACTAATCAACTAAAAGGGCAGGAGTTCAGCTACACAAAACAAATCAATAGATTGAAATGTGGATATTCTACCTTACAGGGATCTTGATCCAGGTTCTATTCATATTAAATATATACTGAATGTCAGGAGATGGACATTCAAAACTCTTTGTGTAAGATGCTTTCCTTCCTCTCCAATTTTATTTTCTATCTTTTCTCCCCCTAAACCTTTTTTCAGCTGAATCAGTCTACTCCATCTTAAATAAAATACCAAATTTATGTTGTCCTCTGGCAAAAGCATTATTGGATTTCCCTGGACTTTTGCTATTACCTCATCCCCTGATGATTTATTAGAATAGCAGGTAGGAAATTAATGATGATTTTTGGTGACTTGAGGAACTCACCAGAAATGGAAAAATGTCTTGGTTTTTTTTTTTTTTTTTTTTTTTTTTGGTCCTGGGAATTGAACCAAGGAGCATTTTACCACAGAACTACATCCCCAACCTTCTTTTATTTTTATATTTACTTTTTACTTTGAGACAGGATCTCACTAGGTTGCTGAGGCTGGCCTTGACTTTGGATCCTCCTACCTCAACCTCCAAGTGGCTAAACTGCAAGCATGTGCCACCACACCTGGCTTACTTAAGCACTTTTTTTGAGGTGTGGGGTACCAGAGATTGAACTCAGGGGTACTCAATCGCTGAACCACATCCCCAGCCCTATTTTGTATTTTATTTAGATACAGCATCTCACTGAGTTGCTTAGCACCTTGCCTTTGCTAAGACTGGCTTTGAACTTGTGATCCTCCTGCCTCAGCCTCCCAGAACACTGGGATTACAGGCATGTGCCACCTCACCTGGCTACATGAGCACTTTCAAAAGAAGGTTTACTTTTCTCCTTTCTGGTCACTTTTGCTTCTTCAAAATAATACAGTGTGTAGAAAGGCAAGGTTTGAAGAATCCACTGGATTTCAGGCTACAGCTGTTTGATAGTTTATTGCTTGAAGTTATTTCAGATGTTTTCTCTCCTCATATTACAAGTACATTTCATTGTTTCACTGAACATTTTAAATTATTTTTAATCTGGAATCTATTTTGTAAAAATTTTAAACATATAAAGGTAGAGTATGCACATGGTAAACAACACAGAAACATTATAGAATTATGTAAAAGAGGGGTTGGGGTTGTGGCTCAGTGGTAGAGCGATCCTCAGCACCACATAAAAAGAAGTAAATAAAATAAAGGGGACTGAGATCATGGCTCAGAGGAAGAGCGTTCACCTAGCATGCGTGAGGCACTGGGTTCGATCCTCAGCACCACATAAAAATGAAATAAATGTATTGTGTCCACCTACAACTAAAAAATATTTTAAAATAAATAAATAAATAAATAATAAAATAAAGGTATTGTGTCCAACTACTACTAAAGAATAAATATTAAAAAAAGAATTATGTATAAAGAAAAATAAGAAATCTCAGTTCCCTATTCCCCTAGATCCATTCCCCAAAGTAACTACTATGAATTTATGTGCATGTTTTCATATCACTACATATAAATCTCCTTTTGTGCATGTGTGTGTGTGTGTGTGTGTGTGTGTGTGTGTGTGTGTGAGAGAGAGAGAGAGAGAGAGAGAGAGAGAGAGAGATTGAGATTCTGGAAATTGAACTCAGGGTCTCTACATTTTAGGCAAATGTTCTACCACTGAGCGGAATCCCCAGCCCTCAGCCATTTTCAAAAATTTTATTTTGAGACACGGTCTTGATAAGTTATTGAGGCTGGCCTTAAACTTGTAATTCTCCTGTCTCAGCCTCCTGAATTTCTGGGATTACAGATGTGCACCACTGTGCCCAGTTTCACTTTTTAAAAACATAATATTTGATACCTACAAAAAACTTTTGTTACAAATATATAATAATTATATGATAAACTTATGTCAGTATATTACAAATTCTAGATATTACTTGATTAATAAAGTTTTTATTGAGATAATTGTAGATTCACATGCAGTTGTAAAAAATAATAGAGCAAGATCCCTTGTATACTTTGCCAATTATCACTATGGTAATAGAAAAAGGTACAATTTAATACCATAACCATAATATAGATATTCATACAATTCACCAATTTTATTCAGAATTCCCCAATCTTACTTGTATTCATTTCTTCCTTCTTGCGAGTGTATGTGTGTGTGTGTGTTAAATCCTGTACAATTTTACCACCTGTGTAGATTCATGTATTTACAAATACAGATAAGATAATAAACAGTTCCTATGTCACAGAAATCCCTTGTGCTGCCCTTTAATAAACACCCCCTCCTTAACCTCTGGCAACCACTAATTCGTCCTCCATTTCTAAGATGTTTTCATTCTAAAAATGTTACATAACTGGAATCAGAATATGTAGCCATTTGAGCATTTGAGACTGGTTTTTTTTGCTCAGGGAAATTCCCTGGAGAGTTCACCAAATTGTTGCATGCATTAATGGCTCATTCCTGTTTTTTTGTTTGTTTGTTTGTTTGTTTTTTGTTTTAGTTGTAGTTGGACACAATACCTTTATTTTATTTATTTATTTTTATGTGGTGCTGAGGATTGAACCCAGCGTCTTGCACATGCTAGGCAAGTGCTCTATCGCTGAGCCACAACTCCAGCCCAGCTCATTCCTCTTTATTGTGGAGTACTGTAAGTTACAATCCTAACACACAACAACAACTTTTATCACAATTCATTTTAAGAAGCTAAATATGAGTGACTGTGATAGTCAAGAATGACGTTGGGGCTGAGACTCTTGATCAGTGGTAGAGCGCTTGCCTTGCACATGTGAGGCACTGGGTTTGATCCTCAGCACCACATAAAAATAAATAAAGATATTGTGTCCATCCAAAACTAAAAAAATACTAAAAGAAGAATGACATTGAAGTTAATATAGGTCAACCCTTGCATTGGGGAGCATAATGCTAACTTTCTGAATGTGGCCCTGGGTAAAACCCAGGATAGTCTTTCCAATAGGAAATGAATAAAGTTAGAAAATACCATGCACTTATGTGTATACTTAACCACTTGGTTAACACAATTTAATTTGGCCTTAAATGACAAGAACAGTAAGCTTAGGGGATTAAACCTCCAGAAGAGGCTGGTGACCTTCTTCTCCACTGGGATAATATCCAGTTCCTCCTGGGCAGCATGCCTGGTACATGCAGAGCCAGGGTTCCAACCAGTTACCTGAGTAGGTCAAAGGGGTGAAGTATTCTTTTATGAGCTTGCTCTAGTGCTTGGGACAACTTCCTCTTGTAGGCTAGGATTATCCTAGTGTGTTAATATAATATTGTCCATGCAGAGCAGCTAGAAAACTGTGAAGGAAGGAGGAAGATTGAGGAACACTGTCAATTCAGGACACATTGAACCTCACAATCCTTGAAACAGCTATATAAAGTGTCCCAGAAAATGTGAAATAGTATTCTGTAAAGAGGCACTTCTCTAAAAGTAGAAACTAGAACACAGAACAACTACACAAATATGTGTGTGTGTGTGTGTGTGTGTGAGAGAGAGAGAGAGAGAGAGAGAGTATATATATATATATATATATATATATATATATATATATATATATATATATAAAATCTGCCATATGATAGAATTTCTTTCTTTTAAGTTGTTAGCTTCTTGGTGACATTATGAAAAAAATACAAAAGAAGAAATAAAGTTAGACATAGGTTTATAGATGGGAAAACATACAATTAACCTTTGATGTGTTTTTTTTATCACTTAAAATATGTTTTAAGAATCTGTAAATGGGAGCAGAATGTTCATAGACAACTAGGAAATTTTGAATAGCAAATTTCAATGGTTTGCAGATGGTACATAAGTGTAACTTTGCAAAAATAGATCAGAGAGAACAGGAGAGAAATGGAGAGTAATTTATTGCAATAAGGAAGAAAAAATTCTAGACTGCAAAAGAAAAACAATTAGTGTCTTTTTTTTTTTACTAAAAATGCCTTAAATGTTAACTAACTCAATATTTTTTTTTAGTTTGACATACAAATGAACTTAGTTTTGTGTTCTTGAATTTCTTCTCTTCATCTTCCTAATTTTATTTGTGTGTGTGTGTGTGTGTGTGTGTGTGTGTGTGTGTGTGTTTTGCTGGACATCAAACCCAGTGCTCTACCAACCCAGTCCTGTATCCTTTTAAAAAATGATACAATTGAGAATTTGGAAAACAGTAATGCTGAGAAAGCAGACTGAGGGAAAAGCGTCATGTGTAGGTCAATTCTTCGGGTCCATTAAGCATCTCAAATTCAGCATATCCAAAACTAACTTCAGCTGTTTCTTTACAGCCTCACAATGAAAACCAGAAATTTGGGGATTATGCTAATCTCCTAGTGCTCCCCCACCGCCTCATTCATTAAATGACCCCTTTACCAATTTCTTTTATAGTCTCCTTCTCTTATTTCAAGTTCTCCTCCTCCTTTTCCCCTTCTTTAACTTAAAGGGCTTCCTGACTGGTCCCCTGAGCCTGATCCTAAGAGTGGGCCTAGAATGATTTTTGCAAACAAGCACCTCTGCGTCCACCCCTCATAGGTCCTTTGTGGTGTGCTGGGAATCGGAACCCAAGACTTCACACATGCTAGGTAAATGCTCTACCACTTAGCTACATTCCCAGTGCATGCACGTGTGTGTGCGTGCACACACACACACACATAGACACACACTCCTTTTTCCCCCCTTACTTTTACTTTGAGACAAGTTCTCACTAAATCATCCATGCTCACCTTAACCTCGAGATTCTCCTGTCTCAGCCTCCTGAGTAGCAAGAATTACAGCATGTTTTCACAAGTTTTTTATAGGGACTAGGATATAGTTAGTGGAAAAGCACATTCTGACCATATGTGAGGCCTTGGGTCCAAACGTCAGTACCATAAGTAAATATATTTTTCTGTTTTATACTCTCATTTTTCCTGTGTAATTCGTTATGCATGCATTCATTCATCCCTTTTGTTTGTTTTCTGTATTGAGGATTAAACCCAGTGCCTTTCATATGCTAGGCAAGCACTCCAACACTAAGCAGCATCCCAGCCCCCAAATGTTTATTGAGTGCCAGGTCTCCTGTGAGGATTTATGTATAACTTCTTCCTACAAGAACATAGACTCTCTAGATACTGAACTCAATTCTAATATACTATCTAGTGGGTAATTGGATGGATGAACATATAAACAGATGGATGGATGGAGGGGCGCTTAACCACCGAGCTACATCCCAGTCCTTTTTATATTTTATTTAGAGACAGGGTCTCACTAAGTTGCTGAGGGCCTTGTTAAGTTGCTGAGGCTAGCTTCAAATTTAAGATCTTCCTGCCTCAGCCTCTCTAGTTGCTGAGATACAGGCATGTGCCACAGCGCCCGGCTCAAAGTATGTTTCTATTAATCATCATTTGCAGAAAAACTTCTAAGATGTTGTAACTTCTCTGCCTTCTAAAAATGACTAGACTATGTGATCCTACTAAAGGTCTATTACTTTTTATTGGAGTGCTGGGGATGGCACATGCTAGGCAAGCCCTTTGCCATCGAATTATACTCAGCCTTCTATCCTCTTTTTTATTTTCCTTGGGGTGCTTAATTTTTCCTTTTTATACTTTTCTGTTTCCTTCTTTGTCAGGAAATTACTTTTTGTTTATTGTTTGTTTTTTCTGCCACTTGAAGCAGCTGTTTTTACTCTAATGCCATTCTGATCTCTTTGAAATTTGGAAGCCACAATATGAAAAGAGCTATAATTGTGTGCAAAACACAAATAGATTCAGACTGAGGTCCTGAAGATTATTATTATTATTATTATTATTGGTACCATGGACTGAACCCAGGGATACTTAACCACTAGGAGCCACATTTCCTTTTTTATTTTTTTTTATTTTGAGACGGGATCTCACTAAGTTCCTTAGGGCTTCACTAAATTGCTGGCCTCAAACTTGTAATCCTCCTGCCTCAGCCTCCCAAGTTGTTAGAATTACAGGCATGTGCCACCATGCCCAGTGAGATTACCTTTTGATAGCAGTTACCAACTCTATGACACTCGACCTTATAACAACTATTTTTCTTCCTCAGAACACTTTCCTTTCTTCCTGATTCTTTGGGATTCAGACAGACATAGTATTAATGTGCAAAAAATGCTTGTAATCTCAGTGCCTGGGGAGAATGAGGCAGGAGGATGGATTTCAAGGACAGTGTGGATAATTTAGCAAAACCCTGTCTCAAAATAAAAAATTACCCGGGAGGCTGAGTCAGGAGGATCACGAGCTCAAAGTTAGCCTTAGCAAAAAGCAAGGCACTGAGCAACTTAGTGAGCCCGGTCTCTAAATAAAATACAAAATAGGGCTGGGGATGTGGCTCAGTGGTCTAGTGCCCCTGAGTTCAATCCCCAGTACTCCTCCCAAATAAATAAATAAAATAAAAAATTAAATGGCTGTAACTGTCCTTCCAGTTGTAAATGCCTCTGAGTTCAAGCTGCAGGGATTATTATCATTTCAAAAAATATTATTCACAAACATAGGGACTGGAAGGACAGCCAAATGTCAGAGCTTGCACAAGGGCTCTGGGTTTGATCCTCAGCATTGCTAAATAAATAAAGTAGCACTACTAAATAAATACATACAAAAGGTAGAAATTAGCATTTGAACATAAGCCTCCTTAGGAATTAGTGATAAAATCTGGAATATTAAAAAGATAAATTTTGGCAGGGCATGGTGGTACATACCCTTAATCCTAGTGGCTGGGGAGGCTGAGGCAGGAGGATTGCAACTTCAAAATCAGCCAACTTAGGTGAGGCCCTACGCAACATAGAGAGACCCTGTCTCAAAATAAAAATTAGAGGGTAGGGGATGTGGCTCAGTGGTTAAATGCCCCTGGGTTCAATCCCTGATATTAAAAAAAAAAAAAAAAAAAAAAAAAAAAAGACAGAATTTAAAAATCTATCTGTGGGCAGGGAATATAGCTCAGGGGTAGAATGTGTGCCCAGCATCACACACATACACAAACCTATTTGGTTTAAATATCTGGCAGGAGCTATTGAACTGTTCAGCAGATGATAAAATGAAAAGAACATGAAGTTGGAAAGCAGATGAACCAGGTCAAAAGTTTTGTTCTGCCAGGTGACCTTTGGGTAACAGCCATTCTCCCTTGATTTCATCTGTAAAATCCCCGGCCTGAAAAATGAAGATAAAAATATTCCTCTTACTGACTTGCTTACAAGTAGATTAAACTAATAAATTAAAAGCAGTTACTTATTTGGCATTTTCTATTTCGGAAATGAGTTCCTCCAAAAAGCGATAAGGCTATAGGTATGACTAATTACAAATGAATACTAACATCTCAGCAAAGCCGTTGATGTTTTACTGGGCAAATCTAGTGATTTCTTTCAAATGTATGTTATCAGAGTCTAGGTGACTTTGGCTGATTTCAGCTTTGCTGATCTTCCTTTCAAGAGATCTTACCAACCTTTTCTGTTTGAGTGGCAACAAAACTCTTCTTTTTGTGTAGATCACCAGGCCACTCTTATAAAAGGTCTTGTGTTACCTTCCACACCTTGTGTTACCTTGCACACAGCAAACCTGTAATTGTGATACACTAAGGAAATGATTAGTGATAGTCCCAAGTCTCTATCCATGAGCTCTTTTTTTGATAATGCTATTAACCAATTTTTTTCTTTTTTTTGGAAAAGGGGATTAAACCCAGGGATGTTTAACTACTGAGCCACATTCCCAATCCTTTTTTATATTTTATTTAGAGACAGGATCTTGCTGAGTTGCTTAAGGCCTCAATAAATTGCTAAGGTTGGCTTTGAACTTGGCTTCCTCCTGCTTCAGTCTCCAGAGTCACTGGGATTACAGGCATGCACCTCATCATGCCCGGCTGCTATTAACCAAGTTTTGTTCTTTAAATTCTGAGTGTCTACCCTAACGAATTTAATTAGACAAGATAGATAACTTCTATTACAGACATTTTGCAGATAAGAAAACTGAGGCAGCAGTTTAAGCATACACCATCCAATAGTCATTAAGCAAATATGGCTTGAAATCTAAGTGTAAAGACAATACAAGAAAAAAGAATGTAAACTATCTCATTAATATTGGCTTACATTAATTACACGCTGATAATTTTGTATCTATTTGTAAATACATTATTAATAATTAATTTCTCTAGTCTCTTTCCCCTTTCACTTTTTTTTTTTTTTTTAGTGAAGCTGAGTATCACACCCAGGACTTTGCACATGCTATGAAAACATTTTACCCTTGAGTGACATCCCAGCCCTCACCTGTTTCTTTTAACTTTCCTTAACCTGGCTACTAGAAAATTTTATATTCCAGATGAATCCCACATTGTGTTCCTATGGGATAGAGCTGGTTTATGCAAGTTGTTTAAATTCAACCTACTAGTGTCTGAGGCAGGATTAGGATCAAGTGGTCTTGGAATATGTACATTATAAATAAATACAAATCAGTACATTAAAATATTTTAATAATGCAATCAATCAAAATGCAATTGATCGGGCTGGGGATGTGGCTCACCTGGCATGCGTGCAGCCCGGGTTCAATCCTCAGCACCATATACAAACAAAGATGTTGTGTCCGCCGAGAACTAAAAAATAAATGTTAAAAATTCTCTCTCTCTCTCTCTTAAAAAAAAAAGATGTAAATTAAAAAAAAACAAAGATGTTGTGTCCACCGAAAACTAAAAAATAAATATTAAAATTCTCTCTCTTTCTCTCTCTCTCTCTCTCTCTCTCTCTAAAAAAAATGCAATTGATCAAAAAATAATAATTTGGTTTGCAAGTTATGTTATGGTACCTTGTACACCAGATGTCTTTTGTACAGCTAGGTTTAACACATTATTTTGTAAACACTTGAAAATTATGAAACTTTTTAGCTTTCAGAGTGGAGGTTAAAAAGGAGATGAACTGGGGCTGGGGATATAGCTTAATGGTAAAGTTCTTGCCGAGTATGTGTAAAGTCCTGGGTTCAATCCTCAGTAGGGAGAGAAAAAGAGGAAAAAAAATGTGTGTATGTGTATATATATTTTCCTTATTTTATATATATATAATAATTATATGATATATCATATAATTATATAGTATATATAATATATATTATCTTTATTATAAACATTTGATATGATTCAGAGAGGAGAATATATTCTTAATCTTTTGATCATTTTTGTTTTAATTTTTAAACATCAATTTAGTGAGGAATTAATTTTGTATATAGCATTGAGAATAAAAGAAAGGAAGAAAAGGAAGGAAGGTAGGAAGGGAAGGAAGGAAGGAAGAGAGAGATAGACTGAGAAAGAAAGAAAGACAGACAGACAGACAGATCCTTGCTTTAATGGAGTTTACATTCCAGCCAGGGGGTGGAAGAGGGGATAAATGTTAAACAAATAAATGTATATTAAGGCTAAGAGTTACATATTTTTATATATAAAAAATAAGGGGCAGAGTAATAAGAGGACAGAGTATGACAGGGGAGTGGTGGAAGGGAAGGGTGCTATTTTTAATAATAGGATCTGGGAAGCCCTCTTTGATATGCTGACATTTGCACAGGGACCTAAATGAAGTGATGGGGCCAGGCTTGCAGTTATTTTGAGGAAGAGCATTCCAGGCAAAGGACAAGCAGGTGCAAAGGACCTAGGGCAGGAGCAAAAAGCTAGAGTAACTAGAGTAGAGTGAACAAGGGTAGAAGATGAGGTGAGAGGGATATGGGGTAGGGGTGTCCATATAAGGACAGATAATCTACTAAAGGGATTTTAGATTTCATTTTGATTGACATTGAGAGCGGAATTTTAAAGAAGAGGAGTGATTAAGTTCAGAGTCATGCTCTGCCTGCTTTATGAAGAATAGGTTGTAGAAGGCAAGAACAAAAGTGCGTGGGGGTGGGGTGTCAGTTAATATGCTGTTGTAATGATCCAGTTGTGCAAGCATTGGTCGCTTTGAACAATGATGTGTGATGTGAAAAAGGTCAGATTTGTCGTATTTATGATGATAAAGCTAACAAAATCTAAGAATGAACTGGAAATGAGACAAGGGGAAACAGTAGTTGTGAATACAACCTAAAAAGTACAACTTTATAAGCCAGGTACCATGGCATATGCTTGTAAACCCAGCAAGTTGGGATACTGAGGCAGGAGAATCACAAGTTCAAAGCCAGCCTCAGCAACCTAGCGGGACCCTTAGCTACTTTGCGATACCCTGTCTCAAATAAAATATAAGAAAGGGTCCGGGATGTGGCTCAGTGTTTCATACAAAGAAAAACCAGAATGCAACTTTACCTTGTGTCATTTGTTTGTTCATTCATTGATCCTTTGATACAGAATGCCAGCAAATATGCAAATATGCTGGATGCTAGAAATACAAAGGCAAGAGAAGTTTTCAGTCTAGTGGGGTTTAAATACACATTTTTTAAGAAAAATTTTTTTTTTTTCTTTCAGATACAGTGGCACAAACTTATAATCCAAGTTACTTGGGAGGCTGAGGGAGGAAGATTGCAAGTTTGAGGTCAGCTTCAGCAACTTAGCAAGATATTGTTCCAAAATAAAAAATATGAAAAGGACCAGGGATGTAGTTCAGTAATAGAGGTCAGTGGTATATCTCCAGTACAGTAAAAAAAGAAGAAAATAATTTTGATTATAAAACTTATATTCACTGAAAATATTTTGAAGGAAAATATAAAATATAAAGAAATTAAAATCCTGTCCAGATATTAAAGTCTTGAAATTTTAACAGGTATTACTTCTTAATATTGTTAATATATTTGACAAGTCTTCTTTCTATCATTTTATTTCTAATTTATAATGTCTTATTTAATATATATGTATTATAACATAATTGAGATTATACTTCATATAGTTTTATACCCAATATGTTTATTCATCCAACATAATTAGCAGATCATTTAAAGTTTTTTTTAAAATATCATCTTTATTGGCTATATGATATTTCATTTTCATAAAAAGTATTTGATACTTTTCTTGACATTGCCACATTTTGATTTATTTCCTTAGGGGGGAAAAAAATCTCAGAGCTCAGAATTGGGGACATAGCTCAGTTGGTAGAGTGCTTGCTTCCCAGGCACTAAGGCCCTGGGTTCAATCCCCAACACCCCAAAATTAAAAAGTTTAGAAATTGAGTTAGTAGGTCAAAATGGAAATTTCTAGGATGATCTTCAAGAAGGTTTTTTTGTTTTTTTTTTTTAAATGGGGATTGAACCCAAGGAGGCTTTGCCACTGAGCTACATTCCTAGGTCTTTTTATTTTTGATTATCTTGATACAGGGTCTCACTAAATTGCTGAGGCTGGCTTTGAACTTGTGATCCTCCTGCCTCAGTGTCCTGTGCCTTTAGGATGTGTCACTACACCCAGCTAAAAATTGTTTTCTTTTTTTGCGGTGCTGGGGATTGAACCCAGGGCCTAGTGCATGCAAAGCAAGCACTCTACCAACTGAGCTATATCCCCAGCCCAAGAAATTGTTTTCTTAAATATAGCCATTATTATCAGGGACTGTGGCACCCAGTGATTCAGGAGGTTGAGGCAGGATTTCAAGTTTGAGGCCAGCTTCAGCAATTTACAAGATCCTGACTAAAAATATAAAATAAAAAGGGCTGGGGATGTAGCTCACTGGTAAAAACTACTCAAAATAATAATCATGACAATAATAATAATAATAATAGCAGCTGGGATCACACCTCTAATCCCAGCTACTTGGGAAGCTCAGGCAGGAAGATTTCAAGTTCAAGACTAGCCTCAGCAACTTAGGGAGACCTTGTATCAAAAAAATAAAAACAGCAGGAATGTAGCTCAGTGGTAAAGCGTCCCTGAGTTCAACACTTGGTACACACACAAAAAAAATATAAATAATAATAATAATAAGTATTTGGTTAAAGAAAGTTTGATGAATAAATTACCAAATAAAAGAAAATTTGGTAAAAGGATTAATGAAAATGTCTTTCTCTGCTTGTACATACTATGTGTCAGATGCTGTGCCAAGTCCTCCATTGTTAATCCCTAAATTAAATGTCCACATGGATACAGTTATTACCATTATCACCCCTTGTACTGATGAGGAAACTGAAGTTGGGAAAGGTCTACTCTTCACACAGGGAGTAAGTGGCAGAACCGGACACAGCCCTGTCACCCAAGCCCAAATTTGTTTACATTCAAGGTAACCTCCCTTGCTTTGGATTATTTTTTAATGGTACATTTTTAGGTAATTTTTCTCTTTTAAAATCAAACTACAAACTGGGTGAGATGGTGAATGCCAGAGGCTTGGGAGGCTGAGGCACAAAGATAGCAAGTTCAAAGCCAGCCTCAGTAATTTAGCAAGGCACTGAGCTACTCAGTGAGACCCTGTCATAAATAAAATACAAAATAGGGCTGGGGATGTGGCTCAGTGGCTAAATTCCCCTGAGTTCAATCCCCAGCTCCGCCCACCTCCCATCCTCCACCCCACACCCTCCCCCAATTGAAACTGCATTGCTGGTTACAATCCCAGTTACTCCAGAGGCTGAGGGAGGAAGAGCCCAAGTTTGAGGCCAGCCTGGGTAATTTAGTGAGACCCCGTTAAAAAAAAAAAATGTAGCTTGGCAGTAGAGCTCTTCTTCAGCACATGCATGCAAGTCCCTTGGTTCAATTTCCAGCATTCAAAAAATAAAACAAACAAAACCCTATACTTGTAAAAACTGTTTTTAATGAAGTTTAGAAAATTGGAGGGTGGGCTGGGGATGTGGCTCAAGCGGTAGTGCGCTCGCCTGGCATGTGTGCAGCCGGGGTTCGATCCTCAGCACCACATACCAACAAAGATGTTGTGTCTGCCGAGAACTAAAAAATAAATATTAAAAATTCTCTCATTCTCTCTCACTCTCTCTCTCTCCTCTCTCACTCTCTCTTTAAAAAAAAAAAAAAGAAAGAAAATTGGAGGGAAATCTTCTATAACACCTCTGTAAGCCTAATACTAAGTTTTGTATATTCCTTTCCTAGTACTTTGCAAGATGTATACATAGTTTTATATAATGAAATTATTGGGAATGGCCTATTTTCCATATTACATATTCAGTTTTGCCTTTTGTCTACATGGTTCTCTAAATTAATATACATAACGTTTCAGAGTATATACATCACAATTTAAATAACTATTCTCCTTGTAGTTTCTCCCTGTTATTTCTTAGTATAAATGATAATGTAAAAATAAGATAATAGTTTCTGAAATAAAAATTTTAAATTAATAAATAAGGGCTCTGGGCAGGCTTAACTGAAAAGCTTATGCTTATAATAAATAAAATAAACAACATTGAAGAAATGCTCCTTCTTTTTTTTAACATTTATTTGTTCAGTTATAGGTGGACACAATGTCTTTATTTTATTTTTATGTGGGACTGAGGTTCAAACCCAGTGCCTCATGCATGCCAGAGGAGCACTCTCCCTTTCTGCCACAATCCCAGACCCCAAATGCTCCTTCTTTTGGATTATAATATTAGGTCAAAATTTCAAGTTTGGATTGTTAAACTGAAAGTAATAAATGTTTAATATAATATCTTGAAATTTAATTTAATTATATCCCTCTATTCAAAATATGCATAACTAAGATGAAAATTAATGTGAAACTTCATGAATGTAAAAATTCTGTGGAAGGGGCTGGGGATGTGGCTCAAGCGGTAGGGCGCTCGCCTGGCATGCATGCGACCCGGGTTCTGATCCTCAGCACCACATACCAACAAAGATGTTGTGTCTGCCGAGAACTAAAAAATAAATAAATAAATATTAAAAATTCTCTCTCTCTCTCTCTCTCCTCTCTCACTCTCTCTAAAAAAAAAAAAAAATTCTGTGGAGGTCTAAGCTTTTAAATCATCAATTAAAAATCCATAAGAACACTCTTTCTCAATTTATTTGATTTTGACATATAAAAAGGTAACTGTTTAAGGTTTTTTGTTTTGTTTTGTACCAGAGATTGAATCCCAGGTGCTCAACCACTGAACTACATCCCAGGCTTTTTTTATATTTTATTTAGAGAGAGGGTCTCACTGAGTTGCTTAGTGTCTCGCTAAATTGCTGAGGCTGGCTTTGAACTTGTGGTCTTCCTTCAGTAGAATGCATTTTGAAAAGTGACACAATTCTTTTAGAAAATTTAGAAATACAGAAAAATAGAACTAATAAAACAGTTTACTCAAACTATATACTATGCATACTATAAATGACTACATTATTTTTATAGGAGGAATATAAGAAAAAAAATTTTTTTTTTACGCCCAATACCAGGAATTGAACTCAGGGCTTTTCACATGCCAGGCAAGCTCTACCACAGATTGAGCTACATTGCCAGCCCACAGGTAAATTTTTTAATGATATTGGAGCGAGGCTCTGTGGTATGTGTCTGTAACCCCATGCACTTGGGAGGCTGAAGCAGGAAGATTACTTGAGCTGAGGAATTCAGGGCAGGCCTGGGCTATATAGTGAGACCCTGACTCTAAAATAAAAATAAAAATAAATAAACTTGAACTTCAACTGCATTTGTCTATGTTGTTTGTCATCAACAATGGAGAAAAAACAACTTTTCTTCTTAAGAAAAAAAAAAAAAAACAACCCAAAGTTGCCTCCTTGAACTGAAGTTCCATATCCTAGTGACTCTTTCCTCTGAGGTATTTAGGGGGGGGGCTTACCTATTTAGATCAGGGAACAGATAACACAAAGAGAGAGAAGGTGCAAAGAAAGTGGGAAAAAATGAGTCAAGGTCAAAGAGGAAGGACAGGATTGGGAGGGCCTGTGGATCCTTTTACTGGGTCCTCAGCTGCTCTGGCTTCTCATTTTGCACCTGGACTCCTGCCCAACACCCCAGCCTGCCCTTTACCTCCCTCCTCCTTCCTGTTCTTGAGACACAAATTAAGACACATAAGCCTAAACCCCCAACCTTCTATATTCACCCTACAAAGCAAGTGCCCAAGACATTCCAGCTAGGATGGAGTAATTTCTTAGGGATTCTAGTGGCCTGCCTTGCCTCAGGGAAATTCCTTGTGCTTGGGCAAAATTCTTGCTTCAAAAAGAGATCAGACAGCGCTTGCCACAGGAGTACACAAAGTAAATAATTTATGTTAAATGTTAAGTAGAATAATGAAGCTATGTGTAGAGTGTTTTTGATATTTATATTCTATTTTAGAAAATGTTACCATTCTGGTTGATAAAACATGGACTTTTTTGTCAGATAAACTTGAACTCTTCTGATTTTGCCTCTTACTGGTTGTAAGAACTTCATCAATTTTTCTTCTCTATGCTTTAGTTTCCTTAGGCAAAATGGGGAGAATAGCAAATGTAAATGTTGAATGACTTAATATCTCCCAAAGAATGATACTGTGCCAGGCAGACAGTTTATCTCCATGTGCCATACCTGGGTTTGATTTCCAACACCATAAAAATAAAATAAGAACCACAAAAACCTCTTCCCTCCCAGTCCCAGGCTTTTCATTTTATTTATTTATTTTCCCACATTAAAACCTTTCTCTCTCTCTCTCTCTTTTTTTTTTTTGTATCTGGAATTGAACCCAGGGGTGATTACCTACTGGGCCATAGACCAGCTTTACTTTTTTTTTTTTTTTTTTAATTTTGAAACAGGAAGCTGGAGTTGTGGCTCAGTGGTTGTGTACTCCTCTGGCATGAGCGAGACCATGGGTTCGATCCTCAGCACCACATAAAAATAAGTGGAGGAATTGTGTCCAACTACAACTAAAATAAAATATTAATAAATAAATAAATAAATAAATAAATAAATAAATTTTGAAACAGGCCTCACTAAGTTGCTAAGGCTGGTTTTGAACTTGTGATCCTCCTGATTCACCTTCCTGAGCCCTTGGGCTTATAGGCATGGGCCACCATGCCCAGCTTAAAATCTGATTTTCTTATCAGACCTAGAAAGGTGTCTCCTATGTACTTGCTGCAAATAATGAACAAATGACACGAGTCCAATTCTTTGCTACTTAAGGCATCCAAGAATTTTTTCAAGGGAGAGAATAACCTCCCTGGTCTCGATACAATGCAGCAAAGTAGGGCTTGTAGCATTGCCATTCACGAATACATATCTCAGGTTATGGAGTCTACTTGAGTGAGTCAAAGAGAAGAGACTGAGAATTAATTTATTTTTATATTTTATAGTGCTGGGGAGGGAACCCAGGGCCTCACACATTCTAGTCAAGCTCTCTACCACTGAGCTACAGCCCCAACCCAGAGACCGAGAATTGTGAATGGCCATTAGGACATAGAGGCTATAGATTTCCAGCATGCTGCCTCAGAGCTGGCACTATTGAACTGATGACAAAGTTATACAGGTTGAACATTCTTAATCCAAACATTCAAAGTCCAAAATGTTCAAAAATTTTGGAGCACCCACATGAGGCTACAAGTGGAAAATTCCACACTTCACTTCTTGTGAGAAGTGGTAGTCAAAACACAGGGGCATTAAAAATAGTATATAAAAGTACCTTAAGGCCAGGCAAGATATTGCATGCCTGTAATCCCAGCTACTCAGGATGCTGAGGCAGGAGGATCACAAAATCCAGACCAGCCTGGACAAATTTGAGAGACTCTTCTTAAAACAAAAGTTTAATAGGGTGGGTTTAATAGGGTGGGTTGTGGCTCAGAGGAAAAGTGGTAGCCTAGCATGCGTGAGGCCCTCAGCACCCCATATAAATAAAATAAAGGTATTATGTCCACCTACAACTAAAAAAATAAATGTTAAAAAAAGAAGACATGTATAGGGTGTATACAAAACACAAATGCTGTAATCTCAGCAGCTCAGGAGGCTAAAGCAGAAGGACCATGAGTTCAAAGACAGTCTCAGCACTTTAGCTAACTCCTGAGCAACTTGGTGAGACCCTGTCTCAAAAAAATGTAAAAAGGGTTGGGGATGTGACTAGGAGTTAAGTACCCCTGGGTTCAATCCCCAGTACCAAGAAGAAGAAAAAAGATTTGGGTCCCCAAGGTAGCTCATATGTACATGCAAATATCACAAAACCTGAAAGACTTCTGATCTCAAGCATTTTGGATTAGGAATATTCCCCCTGTATGGGAATAACCATCACTAACAGAGATTCTCATTATAAATCTGGTGCAAGCAGAGAATTTAGAAAGGGAAAAGAAGAATAGAAATTATAATGCCTCATCCTGGAAGGAACTCAGGATCATGTACATAGCATTAAATGAATTTGAAGTGCTAAGAGTGGGTCAGCATTTTATTAGGAACTAAGCATTTCCTTCTAATGAGGAATTTACAGTAAGAATAATATTTCTAGAACAATGTAACCTGAAACTTTTCTCTGAATTTCTAATTTTACTTGTTGTCACTAAAAGATTATTTTCATTCTTGGGCTGGGGATATAGCTCAGTTGGTAGAGTGCTTGCCTCACATGCACAAGGCCCTGGGTTCAATCCCCAGCACACCACACACACACACACACACACACACACACACACACATACACACACACACAATAGTTCATTCTTGTTTCAACAGAGAAATTCCCGATGACACTGCATGACTGGTCTTGTCTGTGGACAGGACAGGAGAAATGAGAAAGTTAGGTGATTTCAGAAAGAAGACACCCCCTCTTCATCTCGCTGAAATTGTATCTTAAATCTCTTCATAGGTCTCAGGGTGTTGCTCAGTGGCAGAACAACATTGCCATTACCACACATACACAAAAGTCTTATCATAGTGTATACACATATTAATTATTCACTTTTTGATTTAACAGTTACTTTTTAATTTCCATTATGTTATACAAAATATCACATATTATCATTATTTTCTTGTGTGTCTACTATTTTGTAGTCCTGGAAGAGATAGTACCTTAAGGTGATGTAGGCCATTCCATTGTTACTTAAAACTGTCCAATGGCTTCTTCTCCCTCCCAGAATCAAAATTAGAAAATTTTACCATGACCCACAAGTACCTATATTATGTGATCTCCAGATTTTTGTTTGGTTTCAACTCCCACCACTTGCTCCTTTGTTCATGTCACACCAGCTTTGCAGGCCTCCTATTATAACTCAACATCAGAGACACACTCCTAACTCACACACACTCCTGGCATTTCCTGTCCTTGGCCTGAAAGTCTTCCTCCCTTTCCCCACCCCCATCCCAGATAGCTGCCTAGCTCACCTCCTTCAAGTATTTGCTAAAATGTTAACTTTTCAATGAGGCCAAATTTGACACTCCAGTTAAAATTGTAAAATCCAAGCCAGACATGGTGGCACATGGGTAGTCCCAGGTATCCAAGAGGCTGAAGAAAGAGGATCCCTTGAGTACAAGGCCAACCTGGACAACTTAGTAAGACCTTGTCTCAAAAAAATAAAATAAAATAAATTGCAACATCAGTACACATATCACTTCCTTGTACTCCCTACTAGTGCTCTTCTTGCCTTTTTCTCCATGTAGAATGTATTATCAGCTGATATAGTATATATGTAAACATTTACCTATTTATTGCGCGCGCTCTCTCTCTCTCTCTCTCTCTCTCTCTCTCTCTCTCTCTCTCCCTTTTTTTTCTTTTTCTTTTTCTTTTTTTGGTGGGGGGCAGGTATCAGGAATTGAACTCAGGGTCACTTGGCCACTGAGCCACATCCCCAGTCCTATTTAGAGACAGGGTCTCACTGAGTTGCTTAGCGGCTTGCTATTGCTGTGGCTGGCTTTGAACTCTTGATCCTCCTGACTCAGCCTCTCAGCCTCCAGGTGGCATGCACCACCATGCCTGGCTCAGCTTATTGCTATCTCTTTACAAGACAGTATAAGGTCAACAGGGTAAATATATTATTTTGTTACTGATGCTTAATCCTTAATAGTTGCACATTAACTATTTACCAGATGAATGAATGAAAGAATAATACATACCCTTATTTTCTGATGAAAGTTTTGAGAAAATATTTTAACAAAAATACAATCATGTCTGCAGAGGGATGAAAAACAATATGCCATGCAAAGAGGCAAAAGATAGGTTGTGGAAGTCTTAGAGGTCTGAACGCAAACTTGTCTACTTTTTGCAGAAGGCTGACCCTCTTCAGTGGGTTATCAACAATACTGCCTTAACTCTGGCAATTGAGGAGAATCTAAACTCCATCTCAAAAATTCCATTGCTTTATTAAAACCCTTTTATGGCCATTTCTCATTCATATTAGTAGATCTCTTCTTTTCCTCCATGGGTTGTAGAGCCAAAAGAAATTACTTCAAGGGCCTAGAAGGGAACAACTAGCTAAATATAGCCACATTATACTGTAAGAAATAAAGACTGTGTAAGTCTGCCAAAATAAGAACCCGTCAACAAAGAGCATATTATATTGTTCCAAGTTTCAACCTTGGGTAGGAAAGTTTAAGAAATTAACATTCACAATTTCCTAATTTATAAAAAAAAAATCAGAAATTTTATTTATTTATTCATTTTTAAAAATTATTATTTTGTTTGAGATAGCGTGTTGCTATGATGCCCAGGCTGGGCTCCAACTTGTGAACTCATTTGATCCTCCTGAGTAGCTAGGACTACAGGCGTGCTCCACCATTCCATTGTAAATGACCTGGTGTTTGGACTGTCCTTTCAAAGTGCAACCTGGATATTTAAAGGCAGGACTGTGTGACTCCAGATAAAAATATACTGTATCATACTGGAAGTTGTGTATGCCTTCCCAGCTGCTGCAAAAACATTTGTCATGTGGTAACAGCATACCTCTCACTTCTGATAGCAGGCACCCTCTCAAATCAGTATCCCAGCTCTCTGTGATGGCTCTGTATTTCTGAATTCAATTTTCCAACACCTTTTGAGAGCAGAATAATATGAAGGCAACTGAAGTCTTTCTCCTACTTCGGCAGACCATTTCAAAGTTAAGAACACAGTCAATAGAGATTATGTGTTCAAAACATGCAGTCTGGGGCCAGAGGCATAGTGAAACCAAATACTTCTGCAGGCCTGTCCAGGGTCTCACAATGGATTAAGCATCAGCTTTGCAGGCCAAGTAAAACATCATCATCAAAAACTTGCTCTGGAAAACTTTTAATTATAGCTTTCTCTCTTGGTGTAGGTGAATTAAGGCGGTAAGCAATGGTGAGGGAGATTTCTATTTTTGGAGGATGTGGGTCTTTTTTTACATGGAGGTTGTAAAGGAAGGAAAATCCAATGCAAACGGGAAATATACTTTAGAAGGATACAATAGGTTAGCACATGAGAGAATACAATGTGGGTCTTGCACAAGTAGAAGCAGCTAAATAATGTACAATAATTTGTTCCACATAGCATCAGATAAACACTAGAGCAGCAAAACTCAAAGTCATGAACATCATGTGGGAATTTATTGAAAAACTTTTCTTTCTTTTTTTTTCTTTCTTTATTTTTATTTCTAAGGATTGAACCCCCAGGGCACTTTGTCACTGAGCTGCCTCCCCTGCCCACCCCACCCCCCTTTTTTTAAATTTTGAGACAGGGTTTTGCTAAATTGCCTAAGTTGGCCTCAAACTTGTGATCCTGCTGACTCAAGTCACTGGGGTTACATGCTCACAGTGCTTTCAAAAGAGGGAAATTCTCAAGGCCACTCCAGACCTGTTAAATCTAAAACTCTTCAGGTAGAAACCAGCAAGCGTAACAAGCCTTCCAGGTCATTCAATGCTCACCAGAATTGAAAACCATGGAGCTAGAGGATCCTATGCTGCAACGGATGAACATTGGAATCATCATCTGGTGATGAAGTACCACCTTCAGTGCCCTGTGCTAAGTAGGTGCTTCATCAATTCTTGTGGCCTTACAGGAAGAAGGAGCACATTCCTATACAATATACCCAAGAACCAGAACACTCGACTTTTTTGTCACTCATCTCTGATGTATTGTTTTTTTTTTTATTATAGTGCAACAAATTTATAGGAAAAAAACTAATCATTAAATTAACTATTTACAGCTGGGTGCTATAGCACACACCTGCAATCCCAGTGGTTCAGGAAGCTGAAGCAGGAAGATCATAAGTTCAAAGCCAGCCTCAGCAACTTAGTGAGCCCTAAGGATTTAGCGAGACCCTGCCTCAAAATAAAACATTAAAAAGGCCTGGGGATGTAGCTCCATGGTTGAGTGTCCCTGCGTTCAATACATGGTACAAAAAATAAATAGAAAAACAAACCATTTACAGTGTACCAAGTAATAGATATTTTATAGAATTGAAATGAATCCCAACCTCAATTTGGGAGGTTGAGGCAGGAGGCCAGCTTCTGCCATTTAGTGATACCCTGTCTCAAAAAAGAACTGGGATATATCCCAGTGGCAGAGCACCCCTGGGTACAATCCAAAAAAACCCAAACCCTAATATATATATTTATTATTATTATTATTTTGGATAGAACTTGGTGTGTCAAGGATTTTTTCTAGCAAAAATAATTTACACTGGAATTCTTTCATGGTATGATTCTGGTACAAATAAGTCAGAGTTGTTAAAGCACGTTAAAAATACACACAGGGGTAGGGTTGTGGCTCAGTCATAGAGCACTTGCCTAGCATGTGTTAGGCACTGGGTTTGATTCTCAGCACTGCATATAAATAAATAAATAAAATAAAGGTCCATCAACAACTAAAAAATACACACATACACAACACACACACATAAATAGTACAGCTACTGCTGAGCTGCTATTTTTCTGTTTGTATTCTTATTTTATTTTTTGGTATTGAACCCAGAGGCACTTGATTGCTGAGCCAAATCCCCAGCCTTCTCCCAATCCCCCAACCCTTTTTAATAATTTATTTAGAGGCAGGTTCTCACTACATTGCTTAGAGCCTTGCTAAATTGCTGAGACTGGCTTTGAACTTCAGATTCTCCTGCTTCAGCCTCCTGAGCCCCTAGGATTACAGGCATGCACCATGGCATGCAGCCCAATCTCTTTTTAAAAACTACATTTGTTTGATTTTTGTTTACTGTTTTATTGTTTTGCAGTACAGAGGGTTGAACCCAAGGCTGTTCTACCACTGAGCTAAATCCCTAGCCCTTTACACTTGTTAGTTTGAGATGAGAATCTCACTAAATAGATGAGGCTGGCCTTAATTTACAATCCTCTTGCCTTGGTCTCCCAAATATCTGGGATTGGTGTGTGCCACTGTACCTGGCTAAATACTGATTTTTATGACAAACAGTGGTATTAACTTTTGACTCTCCTTTTGAGAAGAGCATTGAGTGCCACCCTACACTAAAGTAGCTCAAATAATAAAGAAAGAAAGGATTAGTTCCTATTTCTGTAGAGACTTTATTCCTTGAAAATAATTTAAGTGAATTAAGAGGTTCACACAAGGAAGCCCTACAGAGCTGAAGGGATTAGGGAATATGAAGTAAAGAAGTGATCCGAATGGGATGGACCCCCTAAAGAAAATTAAGTTTGAGAAGAAAGGATGGATACAGATTGGCAGGGAGTAGGCAAGCCATTCCAGGTTTAGAGAATGGCCTTACCAAGGACCGAAAAAGAGGAACTGGCAAGTCAGGTGCCAGGTGCTGTTTGCCAACTAACTTGGCTCAAGATGAAGGTCATGTTAGGGAATACCAAAAATGAGTTGGGAGAGTCGACAGTGGCCCTGGATCACTAATCTTGAGAGATAACAGCAACCAGTAAACAGGGAATCTTAATACAGTCACAAATGTGATGCCATAAACTAGGTATCCTATGGAATAATAGTTGAGGGCAAAATACAGCATTTAAAGCAGAATTTAAAAAAAATTACTGGTGAATTATAATTACACGTTAGTGGGATTCGTTGTAACGGATTTATACATGCATGTAATTTTATTCCCCAGTACTTCTCTTTTCCCTCCTCTTCTCCCTTCTCCTGGTTCCTTTCCTCTGCTCTATAGGTCTCCCTTAAATCAGGAATTTTTATAAACAAGATATATAATAATTATTTGCACTGTTATATATATATATATATATATATATATATATATATTTTTTTTTTTTTTTTTTTTTTTTTTTTCTATTGCTGGTATTACTTTTTCTCCCTCTCTACTAGGGACTGAACACAGGGGTGTTTTACCACTGAGCCACCTTCCTAAGACTTTTTTTTTTTTTAATTTGCTTATTTATTTTTTTGCTACCAGGGGTTGAATTCAGGGGCACTTGACCACTGAGCCACATCCCCAGCCCTCTTTTATATTTTATTTAGACACAGGGTCTCACTGAATTGCTTAGCGCCTTGCCCTTGCTGAGGCTATCTTTGAACTCATGATCCTCCTGCCTCAGCCTCCCCAGCCATGGGGATTAGAGTCTTGCTAAATTGCCCAGGCTGGCCTGAAACTTGCCATTCTCTGGACTACCTCCCCAGTAGCTGGGCTTACACGCCTGAGCTACTACTGGGCTGCTTGTTTGTATTCTTAATGTGCTTTAACAACTCTGATTTATTTGTGCCAACATCATAGTTTGAAAGAATTCCAGTGTAAATTAATTATTTTTGCTAGAAAATAACCCTTGACATACCAAGTTCTATTATACAAAAGCAGTGGTATGGTTATTAATTTATTTTTAAATTTTTATTTTGACACAGGGTCTTACTAAATTGCAGAGGCTCACCTGGTAGTTGCAATCATCTTGCCTCAGCCTCCCAAATTGCTGGGATTACAGGTATATTGCTGTGTACTGCTACAGTTTAGGTTTTCTCAGACAAATCCTAACTTCCTGTAAAGCAAGTTTTGAACGACATTTCTGAACCCATTCCACTGGCTCTGGGCTGTAAAGCATGCATCACTCAACCCCAGACACATCAGTGAAATTCTTGCTTGTTGTATATTTTGGCAGATGCTATCAGTTTCATTAAGATGACAGGGTTTATATTTACATTGCATTGTCTTTAACTAAAGCAGTAACAAAGCTGAAATATATTTTGAAAAATCACGAGATTTAAAATATGCCAAAGATAGCAAATAAAAGAGGAAATGTGATAGTATACTATCCACTATTAACCCTGAGTTCTGCTTTTTCAAGTTTTGTATTTGACATTCATAAGAAGCCATCTATAATTAGCTATAATTGTTCACTCTGGGTCCACATAACTCAGGGATACCATGGTGAAGTTAAATCAAGAGCAGACCTGATGGATAGTTAATCAGTGCAGGAATTTTGCCAAGTGTTGAGAGCCAAGGAAGTAATTTCAAAGTAAAACCTTTCCAAAACTGCCAAGGGCTCTAATAGCTAGGGAGATTGAAGTATTGAAAAGGAACCCATGGATTTAGCTCAGGATGTTTAAGGGTCAGCACTAACTTTTTGGCCCAAACTGTTAAGTATTGAGAAATGAGTACTGAGGTTTGGGAGAGTAAGTAATTGGAATGGTGATAAAAGAAGTGGGAAGGTTTTATACTTGGTAAAACCAAAGAAAATCATTAGGTAACTACCTTCCTAGGGATGTGTATACATTTTACATTTTCTTCTCTGTTCCAATTATTCCAATTCTTCTTGTCCTGTGGGCTTATCAACTGTGGGTGGAGCCATAAAATGTGCACATTTACTTTATTTAAAAAAATTTTTTTTTGGTATTTTGGTATTTTGGCTTGAACCCAGGGATGCTTAAATACTGAGCTACATCTCCAGCCCCCTTTTTATTTTTTATTTTGTGGGTCATGCCAAGTTGCCGAGGCTGGCCTCCAATTTGCAATCCTCCTGTCTCTGCCTCCTGAGTTGCTGGAATTATAGGCATGTATCACTGCTTCTGGTTAAATTTACTTTAAATAGCAAATCTTACAAGCTTCAAAAAGTGATGGAGAAAAAGAAGAAAAGAAAAGGAAGGAAGTGGAGGGAAAGAAGGAGCATGATAATTGAATTGGTATGAGAAAGACTACTTAATTGGGAAATAGGAATATACGTTTCTCTGACCCTTCATTTTCTACATTCTTTGCGGAGTATGATCATTAGATTTGAGAGTGACTTGGGGCTTGAAGATGGACATTTTTTCACATGATTTTTATGTGTATTGGTTTCCAATGAAGGAACAGGGACTGTTTCTAATAAACAAAGATAAAAATAGAGACTAAAGTCAGATCCATGCAAACAGACATGTCCATACAAGCAGAGAACAGATCTGAGGACTAGAATTCTGGGTAGGATTAATGGGGAATGAAAGTGAATGGCAGGATGTGAACAGAAGTGTACAGACTGCTAATTCTTAGAAAGGCAGCGTTTTTAATGAGATCACTGACCACTGAACACACAATTGGGAGAAATAGCATGTTTGAGAGTCCATGTCAACAGAGAGTACAGGTCAGCTGGTGCTCAGAATCAAGGCAGGCATATTCAAAGCAAGGGAAAAGAACAGTACCTTGGAAATCACCCATAAGGTGTTTCTTCTGGTTTTTCCAATTTCATTTTGAAATTCCTTTTTTTTTTTTTGTAGTTGTAGATGAATAACATGCTTTTATTTTGTTTGTTTATATGTGGTGCTAAGGATTTTTTTATTTTTTTTATTATTATTTTTTAAAATGGTTTTTAATTTAATATTTATTTTTTAGTTGTAGTTGGACACAATACCTTGATTTTATTCATTTATTTTTATGGAGGGTAGCAAGAATCGAACCCAGGGCTGTGCTTGTTCTAGGTGAGCGCCGATAGTTCTTTAAACTGGAAGGAGAAAGACATGATCAGATCATTTCATTATAGGACAGAGATGTCATCTCATCAGCCATTCAGTCAAACCGGCAATGAAAGTAGTCCTCCTGAAAGATCAGGGTAAGAGCTCGAAATAAAAAAATAAAAAGACTGGAGATACACCTCCATTGTAAAGGTCCCCTGGGTTCAATCCTCAGTACCAAAATAAAATAAAATAAAATAAACTGGGTGCAGTGGTCACAACTATGATCCCAGAAATTTAGGACACTGAGAAAGGAAGACTGTAAAATGGAGTCCAGACTTGGCAACTTAGCAAAATCCTGCCTCAAGATAAAAAATAAACAGGACTAAGGATGAGCTCAGTGGTAGAGCACCCCTAGCTTCATTTCTCAGTACTAAAAAAAAAAAAAAAAAAGTGAGGGCTGGGGCTGTAGCTCAGTTGCAGAGCACTGGGTTTGATCCTTAGCACCACATATAAACAAACAAAGCATGCTAATAATCTACAACTACACACACACAAAAAAAGTAAAATATCACATTAAAAACAATAATAAATAGAAAATAAAATGTCAAGCAATAACGGATTAATTAAAATCATAAGACTGGGGGCTCTGGCTGTGGCTCGGTGGTAGAGCACCTGCCTGGCATGCATGAGTAAATAAAATAAAGGTCTGGGCTGGGGATGTGGCTCAAGCGGTAGCGCGCTTGCCTGGCATGCGTGCGGCCCGGGTTCGATCCTCAGCACCACATACCAACAAAGATGTTGTGTCCGCTGAAAACTAAAAAATAAATAAATATAAAAAAATTCTCTCTCTCTCTTTTTTTTTTTTTAAGAGAGGGGAGAGAGAGAGAGAGAGAGAGAGAGAGAGAGAGAGAGAGAGAGAGAGAGAGAGAGAGAGAGAGAATTTTTAATATTTATTTTTTAGTTCTCGGCGGACACAACATCTTTGTTGGTATGTGGTGCTGAGGCTCGAACCCGAGCCGCACGCATGCCAGGCGAGTGCGCTACCGCTTGAGCCACACCCCCAGCCCATCTTTTCTTCACTTGAAAGAAAAATCAGTTTGTTTTGTTTGTTGTTTTGGTACCATGGATAGAATGCAGGGTTGCTTAACTACTGAGCCACATTCCAGCCCTTTTTTGTTTTACTTCAACAGGTTTTCCCTAAGTTCTTAGGGCCTTGCTAAGTTGCTGAGAATGGCCTCAAACTTGAGGTTCTCCTGCCTCAGCCTCAGCCTCCCAAATCACTGAGATTGCAGGTGTGTTACACTACAGTATAGTACTATGCAGCAAACAAAGGAAGTCATGAAACAGTGTAATAGCATGTATAAATTTTTTGTTAATTTCCTTTTTTGTTTCTCTGTATTTTCTGATTTTTTCCCCCACAATGAATTTCTGGTTATTTATGTAAGTGAAATATAATAATAAAAGATATAATTTTTAACTAAAATTTAGGATTATTTTATTTGTATGATTTTATTAGAACTTGAGATAATTTTAGTCCAGCAAGGTGCCACATGCCTGTAATCCCAGAGGCTTAGGAGACTGAGGAAGGAGGATCAAGAATTCAAAGTCAGCCTTAGCAATTTTGTGAGGCCAGAAGCAACTCAGTGAGACTGTCTCTAAATAAAATATAAAAAAAGGACTTGGAATGAGGCTCAGTGGTTAAGTGCCTCTGGTTTCAATCCCCAGTACCAAAAACAAAACAAAACAAAACAAAAAAAAAAAAAAAAAAAAAGAAGAAGAAAAGAACTTGAGATTTTTAACATGTACCTTTATTCTTTTATTTAATCTTTTTTTCTTTGTATTTATCAAAAAAAAATTTTTTTTAAGTCTAGCAACTGAGCAAATAGAATTGGTTTCCTTAGTAATTCAGCTAAAGCTCCCATTCTTTTCTGCTTGTTTTTTTCATTCTTTTACTGAAAAAAAAAAAAAAAACTATTTGGATTTCCTGAGTAATAGATATGCATACTAATTATCAGTCAAGTTTATTGTAGAAGCTTGAAACTGATGATTGTGAAAATGGCCTGATTCAAAGCTTAAAACAATTTTAGTGGGTCACCAATTCCTCCTAGAATGTTCAAGAAAATTTCAATTTGAGGGCTGGGGATGTGGCTCAAGCGGTAAGGTGCTTGTCTGGCATGCGCGGGGCGCTGGGTTTGATCCTCAGCACCACATAAAAATAAAATAAAGATGTTGTGTCCACCGAAAACTGAAAAATAAATATTAAAAAAATTCTCTCTCTCTCAAAAAAAAAAAATTAAATTTCAATTTGAACACTGTAGGTTCAAGGACCAATGTCTTACTGCATAGCTGTGAATGTGAGCTCTCATATTAAACATAAAGACTGTACTTCAATAATTTCTCAACCTTTTAAATCTTTTAAAAAAATTATTGAATAAAACTAATGCATGTTTATTAATATAAAGCCTCTGTCCTTGCTTGTTTTTTTGCCAAAGGGAAAAAAACCTGTTAATTTCCTGTACATTATACTGAAATGTATTTAATGTCTATACCAGAACATATATGTTTATGCTCTTTAAGGGAGATTTTTTCTTTTCCTTTTTTTTTTTGTGCTCAGGATTGAACCTAGGACCTTGTGCATGCTAACACACACTCCATTTAGCTACACTCCCAGTCCTGAGGGTGATTTTAATATATATAGTCCATCTAACAGTTTATCCTATGTGCTGATATTGTACACACTGATTTGTAACATCTTTTCTTCACTTGGACCTTAACCACTGCAGATAATTCCATTGAATTAATGTACCATAATATAAATAATCAGGGTTTTTTTTTTTTTATGATTTCTTTTTTCTTTTAGAAGGAATCCAGGAATGGGCAAATCAGTGACATACAAGAACATCTAAATGTACAATTCTATTTATGTAAAGCCCAAATGAGATGCAACTAGTCTATTTTGATGGTCCTTCCTTGCAGGAGACAGCAGGGTTTCCTAAGGGGATTGCTGACAATATTCTGTTTCTTGATTTGAGCATACCCAGGTATGCTCCTTATGTAAAGTTTGACAGATGGCTACTAAATTTTTATGAACTGTTTTCTATGTTCTATTTCAGTAACAAAATGGAAAATATAGTTGTTACTGCAATCATTTTTCTGTAGTTCTTAAATACTTTAATATAGAGTGATCAGTAAGAATACTTTTGAGTTTAAGCTCTGTACTTTTGCATATTTAAATAACTAAATACATAAAATTGTTACAAATAAATAAATGACACATATAATCTTATACTCCCTTCTCCAGAGAACTGTTTCAAAAGTGTAGGTTTTGGGGGAGAACCGTCTTTGTACTTGGCTCTCAGCATTATCAGATTGATTCCCTATAGGTCTGCTAACCTGTAGAATATTTCCATTTAAAACTCCCTTCCAAAACTATGTCCATTAAAGAGCTTACACCACACCCCAAAACCACCAGCTGCCCACCTCCTGAAAGTCAGCATTCCTCCATCATTTTTCTTCCTTTTTTCCTTCCACTTTTTTAAAAATTTTTTAATTAATTTATTTTTTATGAACAAATGCCTTTGTTCTTTTTTTTTTTTTAATTTTAACATTTATTTTTTAGTTTTCGGCGGACACAACATCTTTGTCTGTATGTGGTGCTGAGGATCGAACCCGGGCCCCATGCATGCCAGGCGAGTGTGCCACCACTTGAGCCACATCCCCAGCCCTCCTTCCACTTTTTAATCAACTGCCACTTTTTACCATGTAGCCCAAAATCTCACAAATTGCTTCTACTCATTAGCATTTGATCTGATCAGTCATCAAGGCTTGCTAGTTCTTCCTCTGCCTCAGGCCTTGCATTCCCAACATTCTTTTCCTTTTCTTTGGAACTTTCTTCCTTTTCTCTCTTTTGTTGGAAATTATTGATTTGTTGAATGTGACTGTTATTCCTGGCAATGCCATTATTTGCATGTTTCTTCCTTTAAATAGTGATATTTTAATGCTGGTTTGAGATAGTATTTTTTTCCAAAGCATGAATTATAATCAATATTTAAATAGAAATAATTAAATAGAAAAATATCGTAGGAGGTTGTGGTATAGTTCAGTGGTAGAACACTTGCCTATCATGTGCAAGGCCCTGAGTTCCATCTCTAGAATTTTACCTTACTCCCCCACCAAAAACAAAACAAAACAAAAAAAGGAAATGAACATATCACAGTATCACAGTGAATGGTGTACATAAAAATCAATGTTTTTTGATACTCATGTTTGTAAATATACAAACACATTATACACACACACACACATTTATATACAACTCACATGCAATGGAATAATATATATAATTTTATTTGTTTTTGTGGTGTTGGGGATTTAACCCAGGGCCTTGCACATTCTAGGCAATCTCTATACCACTGAACAACATCCCTAGCCTCACTGAACATTTTTACATAAATATACATTTTATAAAAGTAAAATCTCTCATGCACAAACATTTGAACACACATATATAACACTCTACCCCCCTTTATTTGAGACAGGGTCTCACTATGTTGCCTAGGCTAGTTTCCATTTCTGGGTTTAAATAATCCTCCTGTCTCAACTTGTAGCTGGAACTACAGACATTACACCACCATGCGCAGCTTTAACCCTTATTTCTTTCTTTGGGTTCTGGTAAGAATAGTGGGACCACAGGAAGTGATTCACTGTTTGTGAGCTATATTGTATCTATGTACACCCCTGGAGTGAGAATAACTCATTAAGGTAAATTCTTTTTTTTTTTTTTTAAAGAGAGAGAGACAGAGAGAGAGAGATAGAGAGATAGAGAGAGAATTTTAATATTTATTTTTTAGTTTTCAGAGGACACAACATCTTTGTTTGTATGTGGTGCTGAGGATTGAACCCGGGCCGCACGCATGCCAGGCGAGTGCGCTACTGCTTGAGCCACATCCCCAGCCCAATTCTTCCTTTTTTTTTTTTTTTTTGACATCTATTTTTTTTCTTTAACACTTTATTTATTTGTAGGTGGACACAATACCTTTACTTTATTTTTATGTGATGCTGAGGATAGACGAATCCAGTGCCTCACACATGCTAGGCAAGTACTCTACCTCTGAGCTACAACCCCAACCCAGCCCCAGGTATTCTTACCTATTGGTATATTTACTAGAAATCTATTTTTTCAGGCTGGGAATGTGGCTCAAGTGGTAGCGCACTCGCCTGGCATGCGTGTGGCCCGGGTTAGATCCTCAGCACCACATACAAACAAAGATGTTGTGTCTGCTGAAAACTAAAAAAAATAAATGTTAAAAAATAACTCTTAAAAAAAAATAAAGAAATCTATTTTTTCATGACTGAATTATCCAAGTGGCTTTTTTTTTTTTTTTTTTGGTGCTAGAGATCTAACCCAGGACCTTACACATCCTAGGCAGGTATTCTACCACAGACCTATATACCCAGACCTCTCGTGGCTTTCCAATCTTGCTTTACTGATACCTGTTTCTTCCTTTAAATAGTAATATTTTAATGCTGGTTTTATTAGACTGAAATTTTTTTTTTTGAGAGAGTGAGAGAGAGGGAGAGAGAGAGAGAGAGAGAGAGAGAGAGAGAGAGAGAGAGAATTTCCGAGCGGGCTACCACTTGAGCCACATCCCCAGCCCATTAGACTGAAATTTTAAGATATTGTTCCCAGGGTTAAGACCTTCAATGGCCTAGGGGCAAATTCCTGAGTCTGTTGTATGATATCATGATAGTGTCGATAGATTGATACTTCAACCTATCCCATTGTCTTTTCCTACCTTTTTTTAAACCAGCCTTCTTCACCTGCTGAGATTCTTCATGCTGTTCTGAAACTGACCTATTTTTCCCCTTTAACATTCTTTCTTTTTTTGCTGCACTGGGGATCAACATATGCTCTTTTCTTATCTCTACATGTATAAAAGTATTAGTGGAGTAGATCCTGAGTTAACCTTTGCTCTCCTTTAAAAAAATTACTTAAGGGGCTAGGGATATAGCTCACTTGGTAGAGTGCTTGCCTCACATGCATAAGGCCCTGAACCCCAACAACACAAAAAAAAAGAAAAAAAAATATTCAAAAATGTGTAGTCCTGTTAAGGGTACTCAGAGACCCTGCCTGTTTTTCTTGCCACATTGATCATGCTCCGGGCCCCAGGCCTGATCCTTCAGATTCTGTCCTGTTTTTCTTTTTTTTTTTTTTTTTTGGTACTGGGGATTGAACGCAGGGGTCCTTAACCACTGAGCTATATGTCTAACTCTTTTATTTTGAGACAGGTCTTGCTAACTTATTTAGGGCCTCACTAGGTTACTGAAGCTGGCTTTGAATTTGCGATCCTTCTGCTTTAGCTTCCCAGGTTGCTGAGATTACAGGCATGTGCTATTGCACCTGACTGGAATTTAGGAATTTTAAACTGAGTTTGAGTTTGGAGAACACTGGGATAACTCAACTGCTCAGAAACTCGAGGTGGCCTCTTTAGCAACTCTTACTATTGAGAGGTCTACAGCAGCCTGGGCTCCTAAACTATTTTCTTATCTTTACATTTATAAAAGTATTGGTGGGGTAGATGCTGAATTAACTTTTGGTCTCTTTAAAAAAGGTTGCTCTCTTTGTGAAATAGTTTGAAATAGAGAGGTTTATTATTGATATTGTTCTCCCTTATATTTCATCTGCTTCCCTAGTATTCTCAGGATATTTTCCTTTGCTTCATCTAGTTTTGGTTTCTACTTTTTTTTTTTTTTTAGTTTTCAATGGACTTTATTTATATTCGGTGCCGAGAATCAAACCCAGTGCCTCACACTTGTTAAGTGCTCTACCAGGGAGCCACACCCCCAGCCTTTGGTTTCTACTTGTTGCAACCAAAAGATTCATAACAAGATTTCTTTTTCACTTGCTCTTACATACTTCATTCATTTTTTTTTTTTTTTTTTTTGTACTGGGGATTGAACTCAGGGGCACTTGACCACTGAGCCACAACCCCAGCCCTATTTTGTATTTTATGTAGAGACAATGTCTCACCTAGTTGCCTAGTACCTCACCATTGCTGAGGCTGGCTTTGATTCTCCTGTTTCAGCCTCTGGAGCCACTGGGATTACAGGCGTACACCACCATGCTGGCACATACTTCATTCTTTAAATATGTTCCTGGGTTCTATATAAAACCATTCCTACTCTGAATGACAGGTGAAAATAAATGAATCAATAATCACCATGAGCCCAGTAAATTACACCACATCACAAAAGGTCCCAAGTTATTTTTGTGTCCTGAGCATGGCTCAGAAGCGGTATGAGGGCCTGGGATGGTAGTGAATGCCCGTAATGGCAGCAAATGGAATGGCTGAGGCTTGAGATAGCAAGGCCAGCCTCTGCAACTTAGTGAGACTCTAAGAAATTTTAACAAAATCAGGCACGGTGGAGCACCCCTGTAAGAGCAGCAGCTTGGAGGCTGAGACCAGGAGGATTGCGAGTTTAAAGCCAGCCTCAGCAACAGTGAGATGCTAAGCAATTCAGTGAGACCCTGTCTCTAAATAAAATCAAAATAGGGCTGGTAATGTAGCTCAGTGGTGAGTGTTCCTAAATTCAATCCCCAGAACCCTCTCACATCCCCTTCTCCCAAAAAAGAAAGACTTAATGAGACTCTGTCCCAAAATAAAAAACAAAAAGAACTGAGAATGTAGCTCATTGGTGAAGCACCTCTGAGTTCAATGCTCAGTACCAAAAAAAAAAAAGTGCCAGGAGAGCCAGGTATGACGGTGTACATCTGTAATCCCAGTGGCTTGGGAAGGTGAGGCAGGAAGTTCCCAGGTTTGAGGACAGTCTCAGCAATTTATTGAGACCCTGTCTCAACATAAAAATAAAATTAAAAAAGGGCTGGGAATGTAGCTCAGTCACAAAGCACCCCTGGGTTCAATCCCCAATTAAAAAAAAAAAAAAAGCCAACTATGCAGGAACAATGGAAACTTTTTTTTTTTTTTTTTTAATAGTAGGGATTAAACTCTGGGGCACCTTAACCACAGAGCCACATTCTAGCTCTTTCTTTTATATTTAGAGATCTGGTCTAGCTAGGTACAGTGGCCCATGCCTGTAATCCCAGCAGATGGGGAGGCTGAGGCAGGAGGATGGAGAGTTTAAAGGCAGCCTCATTAAAAAACGAGATGCTTAGGGCTGGGGATGTGGCTCAAGCGGTAGCGCGCTGGACTAGCATGCGTGCGGCCCGGGGTTCGATCCTCAGCACCACATATAAACGAAGATGTTGTGTCTGCCGAGTACTAAGAAAAAATAAATAAATATTAAAATTCTCTCTCTTTAAAAAAAAAAAAAAAGAGATGCTTAAACAACTCAGTGAGACCCTGTCTCTAAATAAAATACAAAATAGGGGTGGGGATGTGGTTAGGATCTCCATAAGTTTCTTGCAGCCTCTATAAATTACTCACGATCCCCCTTCCTCAACTTCCCAGTGCTGGGATTACAGGCGTGCACCACTGTGCCTGGCACAAGTGATATTTATTTTATTTATTGTGTGTGTGTGTGTGTATATATCAATCATACACTCACACTTGAAATGAACTCCTGATTCAGAACTATTTTGAATGGTGGCCTTCTCAGTGACTTGAGGGCAATGGGTTTCCCCAAAGCAATAATGCATAAGCCCCCAGAATTTTGACTCAACCTTTTGGTGCTGGGGATCAAACTTGGAGGGATCTTCTGCATGTGAGCAAGCACTCTATCACTGACCTACATCCTCAGCCCCAATTTTACTCTGCTTCAAGAGAAAATGAGAGACCTCAGTTGTGTCTAAGGTTGATTCCTAGATCTTTCCCCATATCACCTGGTACCTTTTACTTTGTTTAGTCAAAACGAAAAGCCTGGAATATTTTATTTTGTTTATCAAATTAAGCACATATTTATGAAAAACAAACTCAATATTTTTTTTAGAAACAGTTCATAATGACCTTTTGTTCAATGGAAAAGAACAATAAATACACTCACTTATTACACATACATGTCTGCATGCAGCAACATGAAAAGACATCCAAGGTATTTGAAATGAAAAATAAATTGTTCAAAACACTAAGTACAGTGAGCATACTACAGTTTTCTGAACTTTATATTCAGGTACTTTTATTTTTATTTTTGCAAGTATGTATTTGTTTTGTAAATAAAAGCAATTAACAATAATGTCCAAAACATTTATTTATGAAACCAGTTGAGGTTGACTTATGTAATTTCAACAAATAAAGCATTTAATGATAAATTGCGGCATATAGTGCATTTCTGTCTAGAAAAAAAAAAAAAGCTTATTTACACAATTTAAGGAACAAAGTTTTTTAATTAAATGCAGATTTTAGAAATACATTCATTATGTAGTACTACCATAATAAAAATGGATTTTCCCAGAATCACTTAAGTATCCAGTGAAATTAAGAGGTGAACTTTAATTTTTTCAATCATATTCAGAAAATCTAATGTGTTTACTTGCTTGTTGAGTCTTTGCCAGTCTGATCTTTTCAGCTTTGGTGATTAACTATGGAGAAAGAAATCAGAAATCAGAATGTATTTGATATTTCACAACTCTTAAGTTTAAAAAAATTTTTTTTTAAACAAAAGAGGAGTGGGAGAAAAATTAGATAATTATGCTTAGGTTAAATCAATCAGAAAGAAAATTGCTAAGATTATGGTTCATTAAGTATAACAGATATTAAATCTTTGAACTACTACCTTCCCCCACTAAAGCTATACATTGCTTAAAATCTTTTAATGAAGAACAGCTACTCCATATTGGTAATTTTTTTTCAGGGGCCAGGACCAAACTCAGGGCCTTGTGCATGCTAGGCAAGCCCACTACCACTGAGCTAAATACCCAACCCACACATTAGTAATTCTTAGGAATCTTCAGGACCTATATTTGTTGTTTCATATCCCCTTGGACTTGGATAGTTACTAAGACATTACCTAATGATAGTTCTTAATTTAACTCAACTGTTGTACTCTTGGTACAAGGTACTGAGATTGAACTCAAGGGTACTCCAACACTGAGCTACATCCCCAGCCATATTTTGTATTGTATTTTATTTGGAGACAGGGTCTCACTGAGTTGCTTAGTGCCTTGCCTTTTCTTTAGACTCCTGCCTCAGCCTCTGGAGCTGCTAGGATTATAGGCGTGTGCCACGCACTCGGTATCTAAATGTTCTATTAATAAGTTATGTTACATTCTTGGATAATTTTTTTTAATTTTTTTACTTGTAGATGGACACAACACAACATCTTTATTTTTATGTAGTACTTTGAACCCAGGGCCTCACATGTGCAAGGCAAGGGCTCTACAACTGAGCTACAACCCCAGCCCATATTCTTGAATATTTTTTAAAGACAACAAAGGTGGGGCTGGGGATGTGGCTCAAGCCGTAGCGCGCTCGCCTGGCATGCGTGCGGCCCGGGTTCGATCCTCAGCACCACATACAAACAAAGATGTTGTGTCCGCAGAGAACTAAAATAAAAAATAAATAAATACATTCTCTCTTTCAAAAAAAAAAAAAAAGACAACAAAGGGGCTGGGGATGTGGCTCAAGCGGTAGCGCGCTCGCCTGGCATGCATGCGGCCCGGGTTCGATCCTCAGCACCACATACAAACGAAGATGTTGTGCCTGCCAATAACTAAAAAAAAATAAATATTAAAAAAATTTCTCTATCTCTCCCTCTCTCTCTTTAAAAAAAAAAAAAATAAAGACAACAAAGGAGGCCAGGGGTGTAGCTTGCATTATAGTGCTTGACTAACATGTGTGAAGCCCTGGGTTTGATCCCCAGCACAAAAAAAGAAGAAGAAAAGAAGAAAAAGAAGAAGGCAAGTAAAATGCAAGTTTATTTACCACCCAGTTTAAGACATCCAACAATAATTGAAAATAAAATTCCCGAAGTAAAAAATGAACAAAAGATTGGACCTGAAGACCATTAGAGCTTGCCTTTTGCCCACTGACCAGATAACTAGAACTATTGGCATCATCTATACAGTATTTTTTTAAAATTATTGTTACCTAAAAATGTCTCTTTTTGATAACGACAAACCAAAACCAGGCTTTTGTGTTTTAAAAAAGCCTGTTTTTTCAACATACATTTTAAAGGTTATAATTTAAAAGTAAAAATTTTTAAGAACTTCATTTTTTAAAAAAATTTTTTTAGTTGTTGATGAATATTTATTTTTTAATTTATTTCTATGTGGTGCTAAGAATTGAACCCAGTTCCTCACACATGCCAGGCAAGCATTCTACCACTGAGCCACAACCTCAGCCCAGGAACTTCATTTTTAATTTGTAATAACATTATAACTTGAAACGTAATTGTTTTTCAAAAAAACAAGAATAACAACAAAACAAACAACAAAAAACCCAGCAAGCATCTGTTAATAAAGGTCTTAAAGAGTAACAACTAAAAAAAAAAAAAAAAAAAAAAAAAAAAAAAATAGAGGGCAAGTGAAATTATGTGCAAAGCAAAAGAAAACTGATTAAAATGTTTGTATAAATTTAAAACACCTTATTTTGGAGTAAATGAAAAATCTTTTTCTTTAAAAATTTGATCCTAATGGATATTCACTGAAATAGTTTGTTTTAAAAAATATTTTTAGCTGTAGATGGACATGATACCTTTATTTTATTTATTTTTATGTGTTGCTGAGGATTGAACCCAGTGCCTCACATATGCTAGGCAAAAGATCTACCGCCCAGCCACAACCCTAGACCCCCATTGAAATAGTTTAAAGTTTGATGTCATTTACCACTCACAAAGTCACTATTTGATTAAGATTCTTTCTAATTGAGGTAAGTTAAAGTCACAGATGTTTAGAAAACTATAATATCTATGATCCTGTTCACTAATTTTATGAATTCTGCTTTGACCTGCTGAATTTCAGACATTAGTAATTTGTAAAGAAAGACTATGTTGATAAAACAAAAAATTCAGCCAGGTGCTGTGGCTTATGACTGTAATCTCAGCAACTCAGGAGACTCAGGCAGGAAAATCACAATTTGGGGCCAGCCTGGGCAATTTTGTGAAATCCTCAGCAACTCAGTGATACCTTGTCTCAAAATAAAATGATCTGGGGAAGTAGCTCAGTGGTTGAGTGCTTCTGGGTTCAATCTTCAGCACCCAACCCTTCACAGAATTCAAATGGTTTTGAAACTGAAGGGAAACAAAAGCAGTTTCATTTTGTCTCCAGAA
This sequence comes from Spermophilus citellus, assembly GCF_964194105.1. Taxonomy (NCBI): domain Eukaryota; kingdom Metazoa; phylum Chordata; class Mammalia; order Rodentia; family Sciuridae; genus Spermophilus; species Spermophilus citellus. The sequence continues at coordinate 94,501,029 of NC_138189.1, forward strand.
ACATATGTACTTTTACCAATGTGCTCAAAGTAACATGGAAGTATTGAGGATGTAGCTCAAAAGTAAAGTGCTTCCTTAGCATACATGTAGAAAATAACGTAAATTCATTTTTCCCCATTTAATTCTGTATAAACTGAACAGGGCACAGGAGATTGTTTCCAGTATTGGTTCTATACCACAACACAAAAACTAATAACCAGAATTTTTTTTTTAAAGAGAGAGTGAGAGAGAGAGAGAGAGAGAGAGAGAGAGAGAATTTTTAATATTTATTTTTTAGTTCTCGGCGGACACAACATCTTTGTTGGTATGTGGTGCTGAGGATCGAACCTGGGCCGCACGCATACCAGGCGAGGGCGCTACCGCTTGAGTCACATCCCCAGCCCCAGAATTTTTTATTAGGTTTTTTTTTTCCTCCAATCACTTAAGGATGGACTAAATACTATATGGGAAAACCGGGCTGTCTTGTTAGTAAGTTATTTATGTCATACTTTTGGCGGAATCACTGACATTCACCTAATTTTTTCTAAGCACTTAATTCTCATTACTCCTGCTTGGAAAGATACACTGCTAAATGCTTCTGACTTGCTGGCCACTTTCCTAAGGTCTCTGATTAAGGTTATGTTTGTATAGAGAACTGCCCACAGAACACCATTTGTTGTAAAGTTACTTGACTTTACACAGCACTGATTATTATCCACCTATACTATACATTTGTAAGCCTCACGAAAGCAGGGGAGTTTGCTACTCATGCTTGTACCACCAGTTACAAGAATGCAACATTGCCTTAGATTTCCAAAGGGAAAAAAACCTTTCTAAATTTCTAAAACAAAAAAAGAAATAATTATTACTTCCTAGTTTTCAAAATATCTACAATTTAAATAACTTTTGCACTAATTAGAAGGATTAGTATTAGTTAACAAACTTAACCAGATTTCAGGTTTGAGCTCTAGAATAATAATTTTAACATTTAAACAATCACAAATGGGCTCTGAAATTAACACCTGAAAGAGTCTTTAGGAAGGGAGGAAGGGGAAGTCCTCCCCATCTCAATAAGGCAGGCCAACATTCAAGTAAACAAAGGAAGACCAGTAGGCAACCTCCCTGTAAATCATCATAAATTCCAAGAAATGTCAGGCAATGGAAAGGCTGGTGAAAAACACTCAATTTTTAAGTATAAATAAATAATATGTATAAATATAACCCCAAATTAGCAAGCTGAGAATATGTGAAGTATAATTTTCTAAGTGTTCATCAAACTAAGAGGATGTACACCTTTTTAGGTTTTCCTAAAATTTTTATTACTATTTGTTTTGAAAGTATAAACTTCACAGATTGATACTATCAATAACTTCCTAATTATCACCAAAACAAAATTATTGGAAAAAAAAGCTTGCATAAAATATTTAAGCTCGCTAGTACACTTGCTGCCTATACTAGAGGAAAAGAAATAAAACTTATCACTGCTAGAGAACATATTATATAACATCTCTCAATCTTATCTGTGAATCAAGTGTCTTTATAAGTTATACTCTAAATAAATTGTGGTTTCTACCATCAAGACAATCTTTCTATAATCATTTACCACCAGAATACAAACAGAGCAGCCCAAATCAAGATTTCAAAAAACAAAACAAAAAAAGCTCCGAAGTTATGTACCCTTGTAGACGAACCAATTTCAATTCCAATTTCCTGTTTCAAAAAAAGAGAAATGAGCATTTCCCTACTGCTCTAAAAAACACAACACTGGGGAAAACCTTTGTTATTCAATAGCAAAGCAAAAGTTATTTTATGGTCATCTATTAGTGACTTAAAGAAGATATTCAACCTCCAAAAAAAGTTTAGCACATAAGACATAAAAATGAACTGATTACCTTCTCAGTGCCTCTTTTCTTTTCCCGAGGCTGGTTAAGTTTGGCCTGTCTATCTACCAAAATCTTCTGCCAATACCTCTGTTCGTGATCACCTTAAAAACAAAACAATAATTGAGCATTGAATATAAGGACATATAAAAAAACAAAATCCAAATCAACAGAACTAAAGTAGTTGGAAAAAAAATACTAGTTCTATTAGAAAAACTAGAAAATATAAAAGAATTACCCATAATAATTATTGTTAAAAATTATTAAGTTTTACCAGAAAGGACCTCGAGTTTCCAGCAGTGCTTTTTTTTAATTTCAGTATATGCATTCATAACTGCTTGAGCATCCTCAGGAGTTTTAAATCTGACATGGCATTCTGCATCTCCTTCTAACAAATCAACATAAACAACTTCTGAGATTGCGGCCAAAGTATCCTGCATTGGAATTTAAAATCAATAATTTAAGATGTTTCAAAATAAATCTGAAAAGTATTCAAGTGGTTATCAAATATATTATATGAAAATACCATTACAGAGACTAAGTATCCCATGTCAAACATTTCTTCTAAAACAAAGATGTTATTAAAAATACATTACTTTTCTTATCATTTTATATTCAGTGATATATATTTGTGGAATGGAATGTACAAAGGTGCCCCCCAACCCCCACCAAACAGTCTGGGAGCAATTATTATAAGAAATGAGAAATAAAATTAAAAGGAAAGAAAAACAGGGGCTGGGGATGTGGCTCAAGCGGTAGTGCGCTCCCATGGCATGCGTGCGGCCCGGGGATCCTCAGCACCACTTACCAACAAAGATGTTGTGTCCGCCCAGAACTAAAAAGTAAATATTAAAAAAATTCTCTCTCTCTCTCTCTCCTCTCTCACTCTCTTAAAAAAAAAAAAAGGAAAGAAAAACAGTATTTGGTGGAAGTTTATTTTCACTCACCTGTACACCATCATTCATGACTTAAAATACATGTAACAATTGTTCAACTTTTTATAACATTCATGAAAAAAGTTTTATTGAACCTACAAATTCTTGTGAGTTCTTGAGTAGTTGTACTGGAACACAGCTCACAAGCTCTGTTTTTGAAAAAAATATCTAAATAACCTCATCTAAACAGGTTGTGGTCAACAGCAAGGGAAAAGTTTTACCTATAATGCCTGCTGTGAGGGCAAATTAACAAGATTCCTGCATTCTTAAACAAGTTTTTTTCACAGTAGGTAGTAGGGAGTACCTAAATGCATTTATGCAGGAATGTTACACTAATTCTTAATTCATCAACTTCCTTACCTAAAGCTGAAGAAATAAATGGAGATTTGCAACTGGAAAACATTTATATTGCTTCCATTTACTTTAAAAAAATTTTTTTTTTAGTTGTGGACCAACAAAATGCCTTTATTTTACTTATTTATTTTTATGTGGCGCTGAGGATCAACGCAGTGCCTCATGCATACTAGGCAAGGAATCTATCACTGAGTTACGGCCCCAGCCCACAAATAACTTAATACTAGTTTTAAATGGTGAATTTTTAGATACTTAAATTATGGAAAGAATTGAGTTTATTTGGAAATTATTTCATTGTAGAACAAAAAATAATTTATTAACATACTAAAGAATAGGTAGTAAAAACCCCTGAATCTCTAGAAGTTGAGGACTGTAAATATTTGCTTAATCAATTAAAACAAAAAAGAGATAACTGTAGACAAATATACATGCCACTTCTTTCCATTTGTTTATCTAGTGACTGGTACTAAATTAGACATAAAGCAAGAAAAACAATTCAGTTGCTATAATTTGAATGTATTCACTTTTATACTTGATTTTCTAGTCTGGTTAAATTAGTACAATTCAAAAGATATTTACTAAGTATCCATTATAATGTCAAGTTAACCTCCTGATTTAGAACCCTTAGAATTTAAAACCCTTATAATGACAAATTAGCCTGATAATCACATGGGCAAGTCATAGTGCAGTAACTACCATCTTACCAGTTTTTCCTTCAGCAAAATGTAAGTAACTCCTACCTTTATCAGTGAGGTTGTCTTATGATTTTGATTGCAAATAAAGAATGTACAATTGTTTTAATTTCCATTTTGATACTAAAAGCTTCTTAATTAAAAAATTATTTTTGGTGCTGAGGATTGAATGCAAACACTTGTACATGCTAAGCATTCACTTATATTCCCATGATTTTTTTTTGCCTATCCTTCTAAATTCTATACTGCTACTACTGCTTAAATATAAGGTGGTAATATAGCCTTTTGGATTGGCCAAATCCTTCAGCAACATTGGAAAGAGAAACTAAATTGATATCAGGGCAGGCTACAGAATTTTAAAGGTACAGTTTTAGATAAGGAGTGCTTTTATATCCTTACTGGTTTTCAAGTTAAAAAAAACCTGACTGGCATGGGTATATGAAAAACCCAAATAAAACACCTCATGGTACTGAATATCACTGTCAGAATTTCAAAAATATTTGGTGCATCACAGAATATTGTTTACAGTTTAAAATAAAGCTTTTCACTGAAATGAGTGACAGGGTAAGAGTAAATAAGGTACTCCTATATGGAGGAATAGGCATTCATTAATAAGAAGTTTTGCTATCTTTGCTGGTATAAAAAGCTGCAGAACAATGATAAATTGTATGGAGGAAAAACAGATTATATACCAGTATGCATAGCAATTGATAGTGTAAATTACATACAATGATGGGATTGATTTGCCCAAGTCCATTTTGTAGCTCTTCAAAAACAGGTTATACTTTTCTGTAATTGTTTAAAAGTAATTAACACAGATTGAAAATATCTTTAATTTCTTCAAAAATTAAGTTTCATATTTCCAAGAATGATTTATCAAGAGAAAAATAAATTAAATCCATGGAAAGTGAAGAAAATATTTTAAATATTATTTAAGTATTTTAAAATATTATTCCATATCTATTTTGGCTTTATTTTTAGAGGCAACAAAACAATTTAGGTATCTATTGAAAGCTAAGAGTGCTAATAATACAAATTCAGAAAATCTTTGTCTTGCTTCAGAACCAGACAATCAGATGACTATAATTTTAAGAAAAATTTAGACACACTCTAATGTTAGTTAATTCTTCAAAAACAAACAATATGGTATCAAGTACTAAGTATTTGTCTACATCACGTTTTCACAGAAAACAAAACAGAAAAAAACTTAGGGAAGCACTTTAATACATTTCCTTTCAACTATACAGCACTTAGCCATTAGCGACACAAATAAAATTAAACACAAATTGTAATTTTCCTGTAAAAGAAGGATGTTCAAACTGTGATCACTGGAAATCTGAGTCAGTCAAGAATTTTGGTCTTAAGTATAACTTGAAGCAAAACCTAAAGACCAGTTAGCATAGAACAAAATTCTTCAGATTAGGTAATTTGATTTGTTTTGTCTTCTATATTAAAAAACATGTTCACACAGGGAAGTTAAAAAAAAAGAGAAAGGAATTAATAATATTTTAAGGGCTTAAAAGTTATTACCCGAACTTGTTTCCTGCCAGGTAGAGGTTCTGTGCTAATGATCTTCACAATCACTCCACTCACAAACTGTGGTCCTGTAGAATTAACCTTCTCCTGAGGGTGATTCTCTTGACTGTGAGCTGTTGATTTGAAAAGGAAAACATTCTCACACTTAACACTTAGGATCACTCTTAGAACAAGATTTCTTTGGCTGATAATCAATTTACAATTCACTTAATTTTAAAAGGAGTAATGAATCTAATAATTGTGGAGGCTATATTGTATCATACTGCTTATTTCAGATAACCAGGAAATAAAATGTAGAATGCTTACATATCAATGCAAATTGTTAATGTTAGAAGAGCATTTGTAAAAACCTTAAACATGTTTTCCCATGAATGAACAAAAGAATTATAATAAATAAATAATCCCAGGTATTACATAAGAATATTTTAAATATATTTAAATGTGAAAATTTATCTATCTTAGCTACATTCCCAGCTCCTCAAATATTTGTTAAAATAAACCACCAAAATCAAATATAACTCATATACTTTTCTGGTATCATAGTGATTTTTACCTTTTTCATTTCTCATTTCAGAGTTATTAGGAACTCCTCTGTCTGTCTCCATTCCTGATTCTGATTTTATTTGGGATATAGTTTTTTTTAAAGAAGCCATGCTGGCTTTTTGTAATGCCAAATACTCTTTTTTTAAATCCATCCATTCGCTCCTGTAAGGCAAAAAAGTGAAGTAGGAAAAGGGACAACAGTTGACTTTTTTACTTAAACATAAATTAACGTAAACAAGTACATTCACAATGAGTCCTGAATACACTCCTCCCAGCTTTTCTCTTTGTCTACATGCCTTAGCGGCAAATTATTTCTTAGTTCCTAAATCTACCTAGCAAATCAAAGTGAGTTCTTCTTGCCCCAGCATTCAGAAGATTTAAGTTTCCAAATTAGATTACTGTTTTTAACATTTTACGAATGTCAAATTTTAGAGTTAATTCACTAATTAGTAACATTTACTAGATCAGTTATTTTTGGGGAAAAGTGAGAGATTAAAATTTAAAGGTTGTTAAACTTCTTCCAATTTGGGAGATAAAATTCTTCTAGTACTTACTTGAACCAAGAGGAATTTCTGAGAAGAAAAAAACACCCCATGGAAGCAATTTATTTACATACATTTTAACATGGAGATGTTTCTTCAAACTGCGAGAGCTCCTCCAGATAAAAACACAATGCATCTCCTGGCTCTGTGGGAGTACTCAATTGTTACCCTAATCTGTGCCATCAAACAAGCAGATAGGAGATTTTTTTTCCTCCCAAGAGGAGGATATCTTGTGGTAATGGTTTTAACTGTTAACATTGACATCTGTATACTTCAAAAAAAAAAAAAAAAAAAAAAAAAAAGTATCCAGACCCTCCCAGGATCATACTTTCCCTGAGAGCTGACACATTAAAATAACAAAAGGCTCTTGTAATGATTCTCTGAGATAAAAAAGCAAAAGGAATTCAGGAGGTAAGAACAGTATAAATAGAAGTGCCAAAGTCCTTCCCTTTACTACTCCAGAAGATGAGGACAGAACTCCCTGGAACCTGGTGCCGGAATATAAGGTAAAAAAAAAAAAAAAATCTCCTCTAAATTGTTTTTTTTTCCTTCAGCTTTTAATTTTTTGATACTAAGAGAAGTTTTTGTATGAATGGACTCCCTTCAACTTTAACATGGAGGTGCTTTCTGTGCTTTTTAAAAGAGTAAGTGCTTCCATGTTTCAGTAGAAGTGAATTCAACTTACTGCACCAGAATGGGACTTTTTTTTTTTAGCCTTAAGATTTTGCAGGGGTCCTCTTTGCTTTAACATGGGGGTACCTGCTGTGTGAAACAAAGTAAGTGCTTCCATGTTTCAGTGGAGGTGTCTCCAGAACGGCATGACTACGAATATTTTGCATTTTAGAAGACTACTATTCATTTTTACATTTGCTACAGGTTAATAGTGTTAAGTCTGGGCTCCCCACCACTTAAACGTGGATGTACTTGCTTTGAAATTGGGGAAGTAAGTGCTTCCATGTTTTGGTGATGGTAAGTCTTCCTTTTACAATTCAGTAACTTAAAATGGAGTACTCAAACTGTTATTTATAGTATATTTACATCTGTTTAGGGGTCACCTTTACTTTAACATGGAGGCACTTGCTGTGACATGATAAAATAAGTGCTTCCATGTTTGAGTGTGGTGGTTCCTACATAATCTGCACATACAAGAAACCAGCTTGAATTAGGTATGGGACTACAGGCCATCACTGTTGCTAATATGCAACTCTGTTGAATATAAACTGGAATTGCACTTTAGCAATGGTGATGGAGTGTCGGTCTGTTCACTAGGAAATTACTATTATTACTTACTTGGACAGTACTCTCAGTGGTATAACTTCTTCTCCCATTTTATGTCTCTCTTTATGTTTTTTCTTATGCTTTCTCTTTGTTTTTAGAGAACCATCTTTTATGTCTCCACCATCCTTTTCCTCTTCTGTAGAGAATTCTAAGTCTAGAGAAATGTAAAGGGATTTGTAACTGCAATGTATTTGAAACAGGTTTCCATTAACACAAAAAGATATCTGATTAATACCTCTGTTTTCTTTTGAAACTTCAGAAGCTTCTTTTATAATGTCTTTTTGAGCCATTTTCTTCACTTTAGATTTGGGAGCTAAGCACTCTGCATCTCCAGAACTGCTTCTTTTCCTCTTCCCTGTTTTGCTTTCAGGTAAGCTGGATACTTCTCTTTCCCTTTTCTTTTTTTTCTTTGTGGCCTGCTTTTGAGGTTCAGGTGTTTCTGTTTCAGATCCCTCGGATGTTGTCCTTGACCTTTTTATTTTAGAGATGCTCTCATTGCTTGTGTCCATATTTAACTCTTTTGCTTGCACATTGTCTTCCTTCTTAATTCGGCCCTTCTTCTTCTTTTTCTTTTTCTTTTCTTCTGTAAATTATTTTAAAGTAAAGTGTAAAAGTAATGTAACATGTAACATTATACTTTTAATGAACTTTAAATACTCACCAGCTACTCTTAAACCTGGAATAGGCTTATTTTTCACTGTCTTGGGAAATATGCCCGGTTTTCTTGGTGCTTCTTCTGGGGGGTTGTTAAGAAACTGAAATTTAAAAATTAATAAAATAATTGTAAATGTAATTTATTTTTTGCAACAACAATATTAAATCGCTTTTTTTTCTCTTTCTCTTTAGGGTTTGGACCTACCTACCTCAATAGCTTTTGCTGCTTGCTCTTTTGTTTCAAATTCCACAAAGGCAAATCCCTTTGGATCTCCAGTAGATTTATAATGTGGTATACTTATATAAACCACATTGCCACATTTCCCAAATACTCTTTCAATCCAGCTGTGATTAACATTTTTGGGAAGTAACTCCTGTGATAAATAAAAAGGCTTTCAAATTCTATACCTTCTATACCTTATTCACGTTAATAAAGTCCTGTGTACTCCCCTTAATAAAAGTCTTACCACATACACAGTGCGCTCATCCTCATCCTTTGGTCGTTCACCCAGAGGTTTTTTTCTCCTGATTCTGGTGCCTTCTAAGTCCAGCTTTTAAAGTAATACATGATTTAATAAAAATTGCTATGGGAATTCATAATAACATTCAATAAATTTACTTTTTACCTCGACAACAGCGGAACTTTTCAGTGCTCTGGCAATTAACTTCCCATCTGTAGTCAACTTTTTCATTTTGTTAAAAGACACCAGAAGTGATATATCAACATCTAGACAGAAAAGTAGAATAAAAAAGCATATTTGGGAATGGTGGGTCACATGGTATGTGACCTGGGTGATAATTGGGAGCCTTTGTGGGAACTAATAGAAGCATAACGTTACTTACATCCATCTCTAGATTTTTCTATTTGCTCTCGAAGAAATCTATCCTTGTGAAGATTTGCATCCCCAAACCAGAAGTCCACTTGCTTAGCAATATCTGCAAGCACCTGTTTAACCCGAGACCGTTTCTTTTTCTCTACATCTTTTTTTTCCTCAGTGCTTTCTTCCATTATCTTTTGATTTCCACTGTCAGTTTCCATATCTGAGTTAGACAAAAAAGCAAAATGTATATTATAGTCTTCACGTGGTACTGAGCATTGAACCCAGGGCAGAACCATCAACACAGAGAGTAAGTAGTTTTCAGCGGACACATTGTTTTTGTATGTTTTGCTACCCAGCATGCATGCCAGGCAAGCATGCTACCGACTGAGCCACATCCCCAGCCCGGAAGCATTGGGTTTGGTTCTATCAAACTATCAGTGGATGCAAGTGCAAGCTTGACAAGTAACTCCAAATATAAATTTGTTACTGCTTTCTAGAAATAATAGCCAAGCTGTGGAACTGGCCTTCCCCAGTGTTTTGTTTCTTGGAAGGCGATTCCCTCATGCTTCTCACTTGTTGTTCTGAGGATTGAACCCAGATGCTCTTTACCACTGAGCCATATCCCCCAGCCCTTTTTAGACACAGGTTCTGACTAACTTGCTTAGAGCCTGTCTAACTGCTGAGGCTGGCTTTGAACTTACAATCTTCCTGATTTTAGCCTCAGTAGCTAGGGTTACAGGGGTGCTACACTGTGCCCAGCTTCAATCTGGGTTCTTGCTATTCTAAAACTTACCCAGTAAACTTTGAGCTAAGGGTCTATTGAACTTGGATAGGGAGCTCTCTTACCTCCCTATCTTTATTCAAATGTCACCTCTGTGAGGTCTCCTCTGGCATTTAAAAATGCAAATTTCTGGACAGATATTTGATATTTCCTCATCACCTTCTAACATTACTATGTGATTTTTTTCTTTTTCTTTTTTGTACCAGGAATTGAACCCAGGGGAGCTTAATCACTGAGCTGCATTCCCCAGCCCCCTTCTTTTGTATTTTATTTAGAGACAGGGTCTTGCTAATTTGCTTAGGGCCTCACTACATTGCTGAAGCTAGTCTTGAACTTGCAATACAGCTGCCTTAGCCTCCTGAGCCACTGGGCTTACAGGTGTACGCCACTCTGCCTGGCTTAATTTTTCTTTATTCTTTATCCTACTTTTTTTCTTGTATTACTAGGGATTGCACCCTGGGGGCACTCTATCACTAAGCTATATCGCAAGCTCTTCTTTAAATAAAGACAGAGTCTTGCTAAATTGCCCAGGCTGCCCTGAACTTGCTGTTCTACTGCCCCAGTGTCCTCTACTGAGCACTGGGATTACAGGCCCTGCTTTTTATTTTTATATCCTTCTAGAATGTAGGATTAATGAAATAAGAGATTTCGTCCCCCCCCCCCCCCCCCCCCCCGTTGCTCAGATATTTAGGGGCTGGTAATGAAACCCAGGGACTTGACTGTGCTAGGCAAGTATTCTACCACTGAGGTAAATCCCCAGCTGTGACTGTTTTGTTTATGGAGTCATCCCTGGCTATTTAGTCACTCAAAAATTTGTTGAACAAATTGTATATAAAATCTGTTGAATGAACTGAATCACCAGAGGTACATCCAAAAAAAAAAAAAAATGAGTGCATTATCAAAAGATTAAAAATCAAGCCTGGGCTGATGCAGGCCTGCGTGAAAATAACCTCAGTCTCATATTAGAAAATAGAAGAGTGAAAACAAATGGGATTAGTTGTAAATGTCTGTTCTGTTATACCTGGGTTGGAGAACGTATAATATAAGCATGCAGGCCTTGGGCCTAGGTGAACAGAATGCCATAAAAGATTGTTAGGCAACATGGGCAAAATGAGCTAAAGCTTACCTGTGAAGGTGGCCTACATACACCTTAACACTTACCTAGGGAAGTCAGGCATACTTGTTGGGGAGGGGCAAAAAAATACAGTAGTTTTATACAAAGTAGGGTCACACCATTTGTGCTATCATACATATATGTAGGGTAATGATGTCCATCTCATTCCACCATATTTCCTATCTCCATACCCCCAGAAATGAAAAATTGTGGTCCATTTGTGTACAATGAGTCAAAGAACATTCTGTCATCTATAATGGATTAGAATTAAAAAAAAAAAAAAAGAAATTCTAAGAAAATACTTAAAAAACAAAAACAAAAACAGTAGTTTTGAGTAACTGCTGTATTCAGGTAAATGCTAGGTCTGAGGGGCTGGGGATGTGGCTCAAGCGGTAGCGCGCTCGCCTGGCATGCGTGCGGCCCGGGTTCGATCCTCAGCACCACATACAAACAAAGATGTTGTATCCGCTGAGAACTAAAAAATAAATATTGAAAATTCTCTCTCTCTCTCTCTCTCTCCACCTCTCTCACTCTTTCTTTAAAAAAAAAAAATGCTAGGTCTGAGCCTCTGCATGAGATGAAGCTGTTGTACCTACTCTATCTTTTGCTATGTATCCTTCTTTAAAGCTAAGTAAATATAGTATTAGATTAAAGCCTATTTGTGTCTCCTGAGTCTGAGTGCCTACTAGAATCAGGTACAGTGATGCTGCAGATAGTAACAGAAATGATTAATGTGTTTTAAGTTGATATTCAGTAAGGGGATGCAAAGTTCTTCATGCATTTAACCTCAGATCTCTAACTAAACATACATTCTTACCATTGGCAACAGAAGAGAATTTTGGCATTTTTCAGAGTAGACTTCAGCTGATCAGCCATATATCAATTTTAAAAAGATAAAAGTAATGAAACATTTAGTTTATGCTAGCTTAAAACATAAAATGCAGCTGTACATACAAATTAATAATTAAAAAATAAGAAATGTCATTTAGCATTGCATAACCACATGCTCATCTCATACTCTCACTTCAATCCCTCTTGTCAGGCTTTCCTTCCTACCATGCTGGTGAAACTGTAAAGTTATCAGTGAATTCCATTGTCTATTTGATTTCTCAGCAAGATTTGGAGCTAGAAACTCCTGCTTTGAAAATACTTTATTCATGTGGCTTCCAAGAAAGTTTTCTTTTACTAGACCCTCTGACTGTGTTATACGTACACATGCTGCCTATGACTGGACTGAGTCTTGTGCTCCTTTCTTATCTACTCATTCATTCTTTGAGGCTTTAAGTTTTTGGGGTTTGTTTCACAAGTTATATATTCTCTTATCAGCTCCATGTTCCAATCTTACACTATCCACTTATGACTTCCAATTGCTTACCCAGAGAATATCTCAAATTTAATATGAGACAAAAAGAAATCTTGAATTTTACACAAACACTTTCTTGTCCTAGTTTTCCCCATCTCAGAAACACCATATAAAATTGTTGTGGGCAAAAACATGTCAGTGATCCTTAATTCTGCTCTTCCTCATACTCTACAGTCAATTCATCAGCACTTCCATTAGCTATACCTTTAAAATATATCCTGAACGTGAATTCTTCTCATTTCCTTCTTCATAACCACCTGGTCCAAGCTACTATCATGTCTTGTCTGAACTGCAAGATCCTCTTAACTGGTTTAAAGTTGCTTCTACTCTTCTTTCCTTATAACTAATTTTCCAGATAGAATAGTAATTTAAGAATGCAAATCAGATCAGGCAATTTTTTTTTTGGGGGGGGGAGGGTACAGGGGATTGAACTCAGGGGTACTCAACCACTGAGCCATATCCCCAGCCTTATTTTGTATTTTATTTACAGACAGGGTCTCACTGAATTGCTTAGCATCTCACTAGTGCCGAGGCTGGCTTTGAACTCTTAATATTCCTGCCTCAGCCTCCTAAACAGCTGGGATTACAGGCATGCACGACTGAATCAGGCAATTCTTTGTACAAACTTCTCCAAAGATTTGCTTGTTACATTCAAAATTAAAAAACCCTACTGTTTACAAGGCCCTATGTGATCCCACCCGAGGATCTCTAACTTCTACAATTCCTTTCAGAAGGATCACTCTGATTATAACACCATTTCTAGGTGTCTTAAACATGCTATGGCCATTCCTACTTCAAGGGCTTTCCTCTTTCTGCTCTCTACCTTCCCTGACACATCTGTATGGATTACTTCCTTTTTTACTCAGATGTCTGTGAATGTCACTATCTTAGACTTTCTTTCTTTTCTTTTCAATATTTTTTAGTTGTAGATGGACACAATATCCTTACCTGTTTATTTTTATATAGTGCTGAGATTTGAACCCAGTGCCTCATGCATGGAAGGCAAAAGAGATCTATCACTGAGCTACAACCCCAGTCCCAAGACTTTCTTTTTTAATCCAATCTAAAAATTCCCTATCAGAGCACAATTCACAGTAGTCAAACTATGGAACAGGCAGAAAATGTGGTATAAAAACACAATGGAGTTTTATTCAGCCATAAAGAAAAATGAAATTATATAATTTGCAGGACAATGGATGGGACTACTGACCATTATGTTAAGTGAAATAAAAGGTTGAGCTCTTATATGTAGAAGGTGGAGAGGAAAAAGAACAAGAAAAGTACTGGGAAGAGTAGGCATCTCATGAAAATCAAAGGGAGAGCAGTAGAGGAAAGGGACCAAGAAATGGAAGGTAGGGAGGGAGGGGGGACATCCTGGGGACTGATATTGGCCAAATTATATGTTATATTATGCACTTTTTGCATGTATGAATATGTAACAAATCCCATCATTATATACAAGTATAATGCACCAATAAAAAATGTGGAAGAGGGGCTGGGGCTGTGGTTCAGTGGTAGAGCACTTGCCTAGCATGTGTGAGAACTAAGTTTGATTCTCAGCACCACACATAAATAAAAATTTAAAAACAAATGTGGAAGAAAACAATGAACTCCCCTTCAATCTGAAAGCTATCAACCCACTAGTCACTATTTTCTATATATTCTCTTATGTTACCTGGAATTATAATTTTATTGTCTATCTACCCTACTAGAATGTAGACATTATAAGGGTCGGGACTTTACCTTGATCACTACCTAAGTATTTGTTGAATAAATAAATATATTTAAAAGTATCAGGCTGGGATGTAGCTCAGTGGCAAAGCGTCTGCCTTGCATTCACAAAGCCTGGGTTCGACTGCCAGTTCCAAAAAAGACAAAACAAAACAGAACAAAACAAAAAAACACCAAAATTACCTGTAAAGTGAAGTATTTCAAATTCTTTTGTAAGGTGCTAGGATATAAATATAATACAAAAGGCTATGCTTATCATTGAGGGAAGCTCCACATTACAAAGGGCTAGCTGCCTACTCTCCATTTCCTTTCCTGATGGAAGCCTACCATCTAAGGAATAGTGGATAGAACTACAAAAGCACAGAAAGTCACAATTCTCGCAGAAACCATATTTCTTGTATCACAGCCCAGAGACCCTCCTTCATTCTTCCAAGGATTCAGATGATGAAATATACCTTTCATTTAGGGAAGATATGGATTAAACAGAAAGCAAAGTAAGATGATTAAAGAAAAAAATCACACCTAAACAAGGTTGTAAGGATTAGTCAAAATTTCATAAAGAACATCAAATTGCTGCTATAAAAAACATTCAATAACATATAACCACATTATTTACCAATCTATCACATTCAATTTAAACTTTGAAAGAGCTCTCATTTCCAGTGTTTTCCACAACTATTGTCACTAGAATATGGCAACAATTTATAAATGACTGGAAATCAACCATTCTTCATAGAAAACTATGTGCAACTTGCTCAAAACATGGATAGGGTTCTGTGATGCTGATGTCAAAATTTGCCACTTCAGCCTGGCGCAATAGCACACGCCTGTAATCCAAGCAGCTCCAGAAGCTGTGATAGGAGGATGGAGAGTTCAAAGCCAGCCTGAGCGATGGAGAGGCGCTAAGCAACTCAGTGAGACCCTGTCTCTAAATGAAATTCAAAATAGGGTTGGGGATGTGGCTCAGAGATTTCAAGCCCCTGAGTTTAATCCCTGGTACCCAAAACAAAACAAACAAACTTGCAACTTCAGAAATTCCTTATTACTTCTTAGTAACACAATTTGTATTTAAAAAATATAAGTAAACCAGTAGTCTAACTGGCTTTTAAACATGAGCTTTGAACAAAGATTATAAATTATTGTGTAACAATGTCAGTTACTTTAAATATATTGTTCTAAATAAACACAATCCTACCAGGTAGTTTCTTCCACCCTCTTTTAATAGAGGCTGAAAGGTTAAGAAACTTGGCTTTTTAAAGATGGCAATGTTAATGTGTCGTGTTATATTTGAGTCTCACATTGCCTACTTTTTAGTAAAACCTGAAATTTGCCATCATACATGGTATTTTCTGATCTATAGATTCTTAACCTTAATTCTGTGGAACTTTAGGTGTGTTTCAAGAGTTCTTATGAATCCATGAAATTGCTAAATAATAAATTTTAAAGAAAGGGTAAATCATGATGCTTGTACAAATATAACATGAATACCTGGTAGAGCTTTTACTTAGTTAATGAGGGAAACTTACATGCTACAAAGCAACTCAATGAAGAATTAAAAAAGCAATTAGGAATGTGAAGAAAGAATTACTGAATGGGAGAAAATCTTTGCTAGCTACTCTTCTGACTGGGGATTCATATTCAGAATATATAAAGAACTCAAAAAACTAAGCAACCACCCTCTAAAATAAGGGTATTGTGTCCAACTACAACTAAAAAAATAATTATATAAAAATAAAATATAAATGGTCCAGAAATATGCAAAAAAAATGTTTACCAATTTTAACAACTTGGGAAATGCAAATAAAAAACTACCCTGATATTTCATCATACTTCAGTTAGAATGGCAGCCATTAAAAATACAAATAGGGCTGTGGCTGTGGCTCAGCAGTAGAGCCTTGCCTGACATGTGTGAGGCACTGGGTTCGATTCTCAGCACCACATATACATAAATGAATAAAATAAAGGTCTATCAACTAAAAAAAAAAAAAAAGAAAGAATACAAACAATAATAATGCTGGACAGAGGTGGTGAAAAATACTTTAAACTGTTGGTGGAATGTAAATTAGACAACCACTGTGGAAATTAGTATGGTGATTCCTCAGAAGTCTAGAAATGGAACCCCATATACCCAGTTATACCATTCATGGATATTTATCCAAAAGAATTAGAGTCAGCATATTATAGTGATGCATACACACTCATGTTTATAGCAGGACAATTCACAATAGCCAAACTATGGAACCAGCCTAGAGGTGTTCATCAATGGATGAATGGATAAAGAAAATATGGTATATATACACAATGGAGTTTTATTTAGACATAAATAATTATGAAATTACGTCATTTGAAGAAAATGGATGGAAGTTGAAAACATTATGTTAAGTGAAACTAGTCAAACTCAGAAGGTCAAGGGTCATACTTCCTCTCCTTTGTGGAAGTTAGAGTGGAAAAAGGAAAAGTGTGTATGTGTGTGTGTTCTCATGAATACTGAAGACCAATAGAGTAGAGGACAGGAACCAGAGGGAGGGAGAAGGGGAGGAAATGGAGATATACTGGGAAACAATAAAGGTCAAATTAAACTGCTATGTGGTGTGCATGTGTGAATACGCTAACAATGAATTCTCCAATATGTATAATACACTAATGGAAAATATGAGAGGAAACAAGAGCCTTTATTGCTTAGGACCCCCCCCCCCCAAAAAAAAAAAACCCCAAAACCTAACCAAAACAAAAAACCAAACACCCATACAGGTACATTAAAATGAATGTTAACATATACAAGCCGAGGCAATTACTAATGATATCCTTGACTAAACCCAATTTCCATTTTTATGGTTCTCTACAAGTTACACAGTTGTAAAATAACTCAATGACAATGAAAGGCATAGTATTTGGACCAGTGAAGTAGTTAGGCTTTTTTTCTTTTTGCCAAAAATCAGCCAATTTTTTTTCCTTATGAAATTCTACACAAAAAGTTTTTTCAAAGACACATTTTCCTGGGAAGCTCATCAATAACTTTTTTTCTGGTTTTCAAAACAACGCGTGTGCCAAAAAGGGTCAAGAATCACTGTTCTAGTCAAAACTGATTCAGTGGTAACAAAAACACTTTAGTGGCCTGTGTCTTTGCCTTGAATGAGTCTTCCAGCCTAAGGTGTTTTCTAAATCCCTGTTCAATTTCCAAAGCTGTTTAAATGCCGTCTTTCTCTTGTGGCCCACTACGTCTTTCCTCATCTCCTCCTCATTTGTTTTCCCTATGTAATTCTACCAAAGGATTCAGTACACTCTATCACTTATTACTTGTTCGCTCTTTTCTTCACCTCTCCGAAGACAGGGACTAGAGATTTCGAAAAGAAGTCACACACCCCCAAGTCCTCATATTTGCTATCCTTTGGCAGCCAAAAGTCAACTCCAGCATCCGCAAATAAGTCACCTTCCCTATTGCTCCTCTCGCCACCCGTACTTTCGCAGAGACGCCGCCAAATGTGGGGCGTGCCCCAACCCTCCCAACGCCAGTCACTGCGCGCCCCCATAGCTCGAAAACGGGAATTACGTGGGCCGCCACAGGACTTCTGCGCGTGCGCACAGGGTACGAGGCCAAGCGAACTGATGGGAGGGGGCGGGGTAGGAAGGAGACAGATGATACAATAGACGGCATGAAAAAGCACTGAGAGGAATTTAGACTTCACCCAATCTGAGCGCCCTAAACGCCACCTGTCACTTACTCGGATGAATCCCCAAAATACAGGGTCAGAGACTGCGTCCTTCAGTCCTTTCCGTCTCCCGAGCCTTAAAGTTGTGGTTATTTCGCGTCATATGACGAGCGACACCGTTCTCGCGTCCCCCGCGCCGGATGCCGTGCGTCCGTCGCAGACGTCACGGGTGACGGCTGCTTCCAAGGAGGTGGGGCTTCAGGAAGCACGGCCAGCTGAGGAGGCGCGTAGCCAATGAAGGATTTGATTGGCCGATTGAAAACGGCGGTTCAGGCTGAGACGGTGGTGGGCGGGCTAAGGACTGGGTCTTCAGCTGGTGCGGTCCCAGGTTAGTGACGTCACACTCGTTCGCGGGAGAAATTCGAAAGTGGATTTTGTGCAATGGGACAGGTGAAATGAAGTGTTTCTTGGGGTTCCCGGGGAATGAAGGGTGGACAGGCAGGGGAATTTGAACGATGTAGGGCGAAGCAGTAGCAGATCGGGAAGTTGTTGTATGAAAACCAAGATTGAAGTGGTAGTCGACACAGCTGGTTTCAACTACCAATAATCTGTGCCTCATCTTCATGTCTTTGCTAGGCCCTGCTTTGCAATTCTGGTCCTTAGTATGAGGATCAGAGAGAGTTTTACTCTTTGATTTTAGGACTGCCAAAAGATCAAGTGAACAAGTTTTCATTGTCAATTTGGCGACACAGGATTTTTTTTTTTTATAGTAGTCTTGGCTAATGAAATGTATGGATTTGTTGTTGTTATTTGGAATGTTAATTTTCTTATTTTTGTGTGTGTGTTGGGGATTGAACCCAGGGCCGATCTACCCCTGGGTTACATCCCCAGCCTTTTTATTTTAATGAGGTAGGGTCTCACTAAGTTGCCCTGACAGGCCTCGAATTTGGGGTGATCCTTCTGCCTTAGTTTTCTGAGCTGCTGAGAATGCAAGGCTTGCGCCCCCAGCTGGGATAGTTTCTTAACAGAAATCTTGTATTTCCGTTGAGTTCCTGATTCTGAAACTTTTCAGCCTGAATTACTTAGAGGCCCACATTTAGGTTTGGAAAATCCTGCTTGTTCATAAACAAAAAACCTCCAAAACATCTCGTCATAAGAGGAAGAATGGTCCATATTTTACTAAGAACATGGATATGTAATTTTGTATATATAGCAGCACAAAAATGTATATTTATATGTATGAGCATATTTAATTGTCAGAGGACATCTGTAGTTTCCACAGCAACTTTAAAAACTTTTCAGATTAATCTTTCACCTACTAGAGGATGGTCAACAGTTGAATTGTCTGAACAATTTGGACAGATTAACACTTTGAGAAAATATTTTCCCTTGTACCTCACTTGAATGTAATGCTATTGGCTAAAACCATTCCTCCCCCCTCCCCCAGTTTGATGGTAAGATAAGAAAGGAGGGCCTGGGACTGTAGCTCAGTGATGGAGCACTTTCCTAGCATGCTCAAGGTTCTGGGTTGTATCTTTAGCATTGCAAAAAAAGAAAAAAAAAAAAAAAAAGCAAGTTAAGGTTGTTGACACTCATTGAATATAAGTATAAGGACTCTTCTAAATATTTTAAAATCCAGTTAGCTTTTCTTTTAGGTTTAATCCCATAATCTAATTTACCTTGTTAGAGAGTTTGAATCGTCACAATTTCTTTTTTATTCTCTTTAAATTTTTTTCTTTTTATATATACATGACAGTATATATTTTGACATATTTATACAAACATGGAGAATATTTATTCTAATTTAAGAATAAATTCCACCTGGGCTTGGTGGTGCATACCTATAATCCCAGTGACTTGGGAGGTTGAGGAGAAGGATACCACATTCTAGCCTTATCTCAGTAACTTAGTGAGGCCCTAAGCAGCTTAGCAAGATCCTGTCTCAAAGTAAAAATTAAATAGGGCTGGGGATATAGTTCAGTGGTAGAGCATCCCTGGGTTCAATGTCCAGCACTGGGGAGAAAAAAATCCCAGAAGTATTAACTTTAACTTAGGAAAATAGTAGGGACTTTATTTTGCAATACTGGGGAATTTCTAGTATAATAGCATAAAAGTAATCCTAAAAGAGTGAATACTAAATTCCTAATATGTAAATCATGATGATAATGCTTACTTTTTTTGGTGCACAGAAGATTTCATGAATGCTAAGTTAGTTATTGTCCTACCCCTCATATCTAATGTTTGGGATGATGAGACTGATAAATTTATGTAAGGTTTAGTCTAATTCCTGCCTAAAACATGTAGGTAGTTAATAAATAGGTTATATAAGTTAGTATTTATGAGTTTGAGCACCAGTGTTTACACATTTTTGTGTGTTTTTTATTAATGAAAGTATTTAAATTAGATATATATGACAGAATGCATTTTGATTCATTGTACACAATTGGAACACAACTTTTCATTTCTCTGGTTGTACTTGATGTACACAATTTTGTTTTGAATTCTAAATGTGCCATTTATTTATAACATTGGGCAAGTTACTCAATTATTATGTCTTTCAGTTTCTTTGTTAAATGGATATAGAAATAGTATCTATATCATAAGGCTGTACACATTTAAAGCATTTTAACAGTGTCTAGCATATAATTATACTGAATAATAATAGCTATTATTAAAGAGTTCAATATTAATAACTGCTATATACTAACTGCTGCATGCACTGTATTCATACTGTGTATTTTATCATCTGTATACATATAATATATAGCTTATCGTGGTGGGAGCAAGTTGCTCCAAAACCACCAGGGATATATTTCTCTGAATTTTTTTTTTTTTTAAGACAGACACAATATCTTTATTTTATTTATTTTTATGTGGTGCTGAGGATTGAACCCAGTGCCTCACATGCATGAGGCAAGCGCTCTACCGCTGAGCTATAACCCCAGCCCTCTCTGAATCTTAAATTTTGTTAGCATACTTAGATATCTAGTAATTCTTGTGGGCTGAAGGAAAGGGGTATAAAAGAAGTTGCTGTAAGGAAAGAACTGAACAAAGGAAATAAAGAAGGTGCTAGGAGAGGCAGCTGAACATTAACTCAGATTTATTTTGGACAGACCTGCCGGTGGGATTCCAGGGGGAGGATCAAACCCATCTTCCTCTTATAGCCTACAGAAGTTATAGAGTAGTGAGGGAATGGGGAAATTTTTGTGACTATGCCATTGCTTAGGCGTTGTCAGGGAAGGGTCCTTTTGGTCATCACCTTCATTCTTTGTGGTAGACCCTAGTCTATGTATAACAAGGTATTATCTTAAGATTTCAGTCCCGGATAACAATTCCCTTTTTTTGTGTAATGATGGAGTATTGTTTGGGGTTTAGGTTAGGCTGGGTCAGAGTTGCTGTGGGGGTGATCATTTTTCTAAGAGGGAGGATATGTTTCAAAATGGCGTTGTCCTGGGGAGAATGGAAGAACTTTGATTGCGCAAAGGGGAGGGAAAGGAAGGAAAGGAAGGAAAGGGGGATGGGGGCAGGAAAGATGGTGGAATGAAATGGACATCATTGCCCTAGGTACTTGAATGACTGCACATATGGTGCGATTCTACATCATATACAACCAGATAAATGATAAGTTGTGAACCATTTGTGTACAATGAATCGAAATGCATTTTGATATCATGTATAACTAAGTAAAACAAATGAAAAATCAAACAACAACAAAACCCAAAATGGCGTTGCCCAAGTCAAGTTCTCCCTAACAAATATATTTCTGAAAGTTAGGGTTAGTGGGTCCTGTCCTGTGACCTGTCTCCTGAGGCAAGTATGCATATCCCATTGGCCTACCTCTTATGCCATCTTTTCTAAGCAACTAGAGTGATCTTTGTGAAATCCAAGTTAGATTATGTCATTTTATTTTTTAAAAACTGCTGTGTCTTCTACTGTCTTCAATAAAAGTCCAGACTCATTGGCATAACATAGAAAGTTCTCTGAATCCAGCCTGTTCTCTCAACACTTACTGTAGCACTTTTCTCTTTAGACTACCCGGAGTTTTCTGATCAGGCTTGCCCTTATACATCTTGTTTCCTGTTGGGAAGATCTTCACTGCCATTTTTCCTTAGTTAATGATTATTTCAGCTTATATCTTAGACATCCCTTCCTTCAGGAAACTATTTAATATTTTAGACCAAGTTGCACACTCTTTCTGTCATAATTCCTATTGCATTTTATTGTAATTGTTTTTTTTTTTTTTAAAGAGAGAGTGAGAGGGGAGAGAGAGAGAGAGAGAATTTTTAATATTTATTTATTTTTTTTTTAGTTCTCGGCGGACACAACATCTTTATTGGTATGTGGTGCTGAGGATCGAACCCAGGCCGCACGCATGCCAGGTGAGCGCGCTACCGCTTGAGCCACATCCCCAGCCCCCTGTTTTTTTTTTTTTTTTTTTTTTTTTTAATCAGCTTTAGTGAAAATTTCTTGAGATCAGGGATAGCATTTCATTAATTTAATAGCAATCTAGACAATGAATGGCACTTAGTAAGCTTTGAATAAATATATCCAATTTACAAATAATATGTAGGTGGCATATTTTATGTATGGAAGGGAAGAACTGAATCCAGAATCACAAATTTGTTTTATTGAATCCCTCTATTTTAGGACCGTATTCTCAAACTTGAGCATGCATTACCACCACTTAGAGGGCTTGCTAAAGTATAGACTGTTGGGCCCTCACCCTAGACTTTCTGACTTAATAGGTCAAGAGTGGGATCTGAAGGCAGATGCAGTGGGGCATGTCTATAATCCCAGCTGCTTATTAGGCTGAAACTAGGAGGGTCACAAGTTTGAGGCCAGCCTGGGCAATTTAGTGAGATCCTGTCTCAAGAAATAAAAAGGGCTGGGAGGGACTAGGGTTGTGGCTCAGTGGTAGAGTGCTTGCCTAGCACATGTGAGGCAATGGGTTTGATCTTCAACACCACGTAAAAAAATAAATTAATTAAATAAAGACATAAAAAATACAATAATATTAAGAAAAAGTCTGGGAATGTAGCTCAGTAATAGGACATGCCTGAATTCAAACTCTAGTACTTAAAAAAAAAAAAAAGTGAGACCTGAGAATATTCATTTCTAATTCCTACATAATGTTACTGGTCCAGAGAGCATACCTTTTGGAAACACTTCCTTCGACATCTCTATTTCTTCAGTTCACCATTAGTTATTTGTTTTTGCAGTACTGGGGGTTGAACCCAGGGCCTTGCACATTATGCAAGCACTCTACCGCTTAGCTACATCCCCAGCTCTTTCATAAAATTCTATTATCATTATTATTGGCAGGGATTGAACCCAGGGATACTATACCATTGAACCACATCCCCAGCCGTTTTTATTTTATTTTTTAAATTTTGAGAAAGGTTCTTACTAAGTTGCTGAGGCTGGCTTTGAACTTGAGATCATCCTGCCTCAGCTTCCCAAACTGTTGGGATTACAGTTGTGCATCACCATGCCTGGCTCATAAAATTTTATATCAGTGGTAGAGCATTTGCCTGGCATGCGTGAGGCCCTGGGTTCAATTCTCAATGTCTCATATAAATAAATAAAAATAATAGATCCATTAACAACTAAAAAATATGTTTTTTTAAACATTCTTTTTAAAGAGAGAGTGAGAGGGGGGAGAGAGAGAGAGAGAATTTTTAATATTTATTTTTCAGTTCTCGGCGGACACAACATCTTTGTTGGTATGTGGTGCTGAGGATCAAACCCGGGCCGCACGCATGCCAGGTAAGCGCGCTACCGCTTGAGTCACATCCCCAGCCCCTAAAAAATATTTTTAAAAAATATTATTTTGAGGCAGGATCCTGCTAAATTGGCAATGCAAGCCTTGAACTTTTAATTCTCCTGCCTTGGGGCTGGGATTGTAGCTCAGTGGTAGAGTGGTTACCTAGCATGCGTGAAGCACTCAATTCGATCCTCAGCACTTCATTACCACTAAAAATATTAAAACAATGATTAAAAAAATCTTAATTCTCTTGCCTTAGCTCTTGGAATATTTAGAATTACAAGCATGCACTACATCCAGCTCCATCAGTGACTTCATTTTCCAAATTTGCCAAAATGATTTTATCCAGTAAAACAGAGTAGCTATAGTATCTTCTGCAGCAATATTGAAGATTTTCCTTGCAGAAGTATTATATAATATATATTTGGTCCAAGGATACTCAGTTATATTGACCTTAATGTGCAGTCAGGCCTCCATATCCATGGTTCTGTCTCTGTAAATTTAACCAAGTGCACAATGGAAATATTCAGAAAAAAAATTGCATTTCTATTGAATATGTGTGGACTGTTTTTCTAAACAATACAGTTTAACAACTATTTGCATGTTACTTATATTGTTTTAAGTATTATAGTAATCTAGAGATGACTTAAAATATATGGGCGGATGGGCGGATGTGCATAGGTTATATACAAAATCTATACCATTTTATGTAAGGTACTTAAGCACTTACAGATTTTGGTATCTGTGGCGGGGGCAGGGGAGGGGATCCCCGGAATCAATGGCAACTGGACACTGAGGGCAAATTGTAAAAGGAAAAATTTAAAACACGAGGGGGCCATCTTGTGGTGACTGTAGAAATTCAGAAAATTTCACAAAAGGTATCAGGCTATGAGGAAACTATTTATGTGGAAAGAAAAATCCATTTCTAGATAGACATTGTATCAGGAGTACTGTTTGTAGACTCTTATAATTAAGATATAAAGCAATGTTTATATGTTCTACTTCATTTTCTCTATTTGGCAGATCCTTTTTTATTTTTATTTTTTGGTACTGGGCATTGAACACAGGGGCACTGTACCACTGAGTCATATCCCCAGCCCTATTTTGTATTTTATTTAGAGACAGGGTCTCACTGAGTTGCTTAGTGCCTTGCTTTTGCTAAGGCTGGTTTTGAACTCGCAATCCTCCTGCCTCAGCCTCCTGAGCTGCTGGGGTTACAGTTCTGCGCCACCATGTCCGACTTGGTAGGTCCTTTTTTTTACAACATGATATCACTCTGTGTCCCTAGTAACAGATAATTTGATTGCACCTCTCTTTCCCTTAGTAGTTATTCTTGGGAATCTTTAATTCTGGCCTCTGGTCAAGCGTTTATTGGAAAGATTTATATTTGCTACTTATTCTTTTTACCAAGGTTTAATATTCTATTTCATTTTTTATTTTAGGTGGTATAAATGCATAAGTACTGATTATTTTCTGGATCTAACTAGTTTATAACTTCAGAAGAAAAAATGGAAAACCAAGAATTTATTGTAAGTCTTACTAATTTTTACATTTTTTTGTTTTTTTCCTCTTCCCTCCCTTGCTTTCTTCTTTCCCTCCTTCCTTCCTGACATTTCTCAAATGTCTTGCTAGAGTTGCCAGTTTTAGCAAACAAAAAAAAAAAACAAGAAGCAAGACACCTAGTTATGTCTGAATTCAAATAAATAGTTTTCTAGTTATGTCCAAAATACTGCACTATTTTGATTATACAAAGCCTTCTGTATTCTTTGGAAGCTTGGGGTCTGGGAAATAATTTGTTTCTCTTGATGACCTGATATGCCTCTTATGTCTAGATAGTGCTCCTCACATTATATGGTGTTAGGAACTTTTTATACTCCAGAAAAATAATTCAGACTCCAAAGAACTTTTGTATGTAGAATTATTGTATGTTGATTTTTTTTTTTTTTAATATTAGAAGTTAAAACAAGCCAGGCCTGGTGGCACATGCCTATAAACCCAGCTATAGACAGAATAAGGATGGAATGTGGAGAGCTGGGGATGTTGCTCAGCAATAAAGCTGGGTTCAGTGCCTGTATTGGGGGAAAAAGAGAGAAAGGAAGACAGAAGTTAAAACAGAAACAAAATACCTCTGAATTCATTAAAAGGTAATAATAATAAACTCATTACATGTTAACATAAAAAATGTTTTATTTTATTTTTTAAAATTTATTTATTTATTTATTTTGGGGTACCAGGGATTAAACTCAGGGGTACTTGACCATTGAGCCACATCCCCAGCCCCACCTTTTTTTTTGGTACCAGGGATTGAACTCGGGGCACTTGACCAATGAGCCACATCCCCAGCCCTATTTTGTTTAGAGACAGGGTCTCACTCAGTTGCTTAGTGCCTAGCTTTTTGCTGAGGCTGGCTTTGAACTGCAATCTTCCTGCCTCAGCCCCGAGAGTTGCTAGGATTACAGGCATGTGCCACCGTGCCCGGCATGAATAGCATTTTAAATTAAAAATACTTAATTTTTCTAGAACAAGAACAATTGCAGGAAAAAACATTGAGAAGACTAGTATAGTTATACATTTTTTTGCAAATTTTTTAACATTTGATTTAGTAGAAAACAACTGGATTCTCTTTTTCTGCATTCGTTTAACAGTTTAATCTAGCAGCATTGCACATATGTAACTTGAGAAACCCATTCCGCACCTATAGGCATAAGAATGGAAAGACAAAATCATTGTGAAAATAGTTTTGACCGCACAGATGCTTATAAAAGTTCTGGAGACCTCCACAAGTCTCTGAACCTCACTTGAAGAAGTGCATGAGGATTTTTTTTTTGTTTTGTTTTTGTTTTCCAGTAGTGGGAATTGAATGCAGGTATATTACCACTGAGCTACAGAGCTACATCTCCAGGCTCTTTAAAAAAATTTTTTTTTTGAGACAGGGTCTCATTAAGTTGCTGAAGCTGTTCTCAAATTTAGCAATCCTATCTCAGCCTTCCAAGTCACCTGGGATTATAGTCATGCACCTCTGTGCCTAGCTTGGCTACATGAATCTTGAGTACCCAGTAATTTTCCCTTTCCAACTGATTACTTGAAAGCTCAGAATTGGGCTGGGGATGTGGCTCAAGCGGTAGCGCGCTCGCCTGGCATGCGTGCCGCCCGGGTTCGATCCTCAGCACCACATACAAACAAAGATGTTGTGTCCGCTGAAAGCTCAGAATTATTTTTGGTACTATTAATTTCTCAGTTTCTCCCTTATATTTTACCTGTTCTTTCTGCTTTTTATCATCTACCCCTCTAGCTAACTTTTTTTTTTCTTTCTTTAATTATTATGGTACTGGGGATTGAATCCAGGGCTTCACTCAGTCAGGCAAGCAATCTACCACTGAGCTATACCACCCAGAGAATACCACCCAGCCTCTCTCTCTTTTTTTTTTTTTTTTTTTTTTTTAATAATATTTATTTTTTAGTTGTAGTTGGACACAAGACCTTTATTTTTTTATTTATATGTGGTGCTGAGGATCAAGCCCATGGCCTCACACATGCTAGGTGAGCACTTTTACAGCTGAACCACAACCCCAGCCCCTCCTCTTTCTTTTTTAACTCAAAAAAACAAAACTCAGGGCCTCATACATATTAAGCACATACTGTACCATTTAATTATACCCCCAATCTCTTTCTTTCATTAATGTTGATATTGTTGTGATACTGCACTAATAAGAAAAAAGGTGTCTTAAATATTTTTTATGTGTGGGAAATGTATATAAAATACGTGACATTGAATATATAAAAAGAATCTGTTTCTTTTCTTTTGTACTTTGGAAATAAGGTCCTATATACTCATCAAAAGATGAAGAAGTCAAAAGTGTGGCAAGATGGAATTCTGAAGATCACTCACTTAGGAAACAAAGTAAGTGCAGAGCAGTTGACTACAGAGTCTAAGAGCTAAGCTCTTGGTTTTTTAATGAATATTAAGAAAACCGTAGATGATGAAGTGTTAGGTATATCCATATACTAATAATGTGAAAACAGAAATTTTCAAATGATTTCCATATTGCAGTATGTAATTTGTACATTATAAAAGTTTAACAAGTATTATTTAGGACCTGGGGATATAGCTCAGTTGGTAGAGTGCTTGCCTCACATGCACAAGGCCGTGGATTCAATCCCTAGCACCACACACAAGCACACGCACACACACACAGAAAAAGTATTAATTTGTTTGACTAAAAAATTCATTAAGTACTTACTGTGTCAGGCACAATGCTTTAAATATATCAACTTACTTAGTCTGCATAATTCTCCTAAGAATTACTTTTTTTTTTTTTTTGGTACCAGGGTTTGAACTTAGAAGCACTCGATCACTGAGTCACATCCCCAGCCCTATTTTATATTTGATTTAGAGACAGAGTCTCACTGAGTTGCTTAGCATCTGTTGGTGCGAGGTTGGCTGTCTCACCCTCAGCCTCCTGAGCTGCTGGGATAATAGGCGTGCACCACCGTGCCTGGCAAGAATTACTATTTTTTTTTTTTTTGGTGCTGGGGATTGAACTCAGGGCCTTGTGCATGCGAGGCAAGCACTTTACCAACTGAGCTATCTCCCCAGCCTCAAACTATTTTTAATTTTTATTTTAGTGAGGATAAAACCGAGGCACAGAGTGGTGAAGTAGCTTGCCCAAGGATCTCACAGCTCGAGAGTGGAGGAGTCATATTTAGGCTTTCTCGCTCAGAACCCATGTTCTAACTGTCTCTATTAATATTATTTTTAAAATTTGTTCTAATTAGTTATACATGACAGCAGAATGCATTTTGACACATTGTACACAAATGGAGCACAGCTTCTCATTCCTCTGTCTCTACATGGTGCAGAGTCACACCAGTCATATAATCATACATGTATTAGGGTAATACTGTCTGTTAATGTTATTAACTTAAAATGATTTTATTACAGTTGAATTGATGATAGTATATAATACATTTTTTATTCTTTTTAGATATACATGACAGTAGTGTGTATTTTGACGTATTATACATACATGGAGTATAACTTATTATATAATACATTGACTACCTCTGTGACCTCCTGAATGAAGTTCCTCCTCCTCAGTCTACCAGCTAAAATCTCCATATTTCATCCTTATTCTATCAGTCATTGTGAGGTTTTCACTGAGGGAAGCTTTTCAGTAGAGGTTATTCACAATTCTTTTTAAAAATTAATATTTTATTTATTTATTTTGGTACCAGGGATTGAACCCAGGGATGCTTTCCCACTGAGCCTCATCCCCAACCCTTTTTTATTTTGAGACTGTCTTGCTAAGTTACTAAGGGACTTGCTAAGTTGCTGAGGTTGGCTTTGAACTTGCAGTCCTCCTGTCTCAGCCTCCTGAGTTGCTGAGATTGTGGGTGGGCCTGAGCCACTGGTGTGGGCCTTGATTTTTCTTTCTTTAATGTTTTAGTTTTTGCTAACAAATTCTTTCCAAGTACTTAAGCCCTTATTGTAATTCTAATAGATTAAAATGAATAACAGTTTCTCTTAAAGTTTTTTTTTTTTTTTTTTTTTTTTTTTTTTGTGGTGATGGGGATTGAACCCAGGGCTTTGTGCCTGAAAGGTAAGCACTCTACTAACTGAGCTATATCTCCAGCCCCCCTTAATGTCTTTTTAATATGCGATTTTCCCCTGTCACTGAGCTATATCCCCAGAGCTTTTTATTTATTTTTTTTTAATTCTTTTTAATACATGACAGTAGAATGTACTTTGATATATTATATGTACACTGAGTATAACTTCCCATTCTTTTTTTTTGGCACCAGGGATTGAACTCAGGGGTACTCAACCATTGAGCCACATCCCCAGCCCTATTTTGTATTTTATTTAGAGACAGGGTCTCACTGAATTGCTTAGTGCCTCGCTGTTGCTGAGGCTGCTTTGAACTCACAAGGTCTCAGCCTTCCAGGCCACCGGGATTACAGGCATGCACTACCATGACTGGCAGCTTCCTATTCTTGTGGTTGTGAATGAGTGGAGTTAACGCTGGTCGTGTATTCATATATGAATATCGGAAAGTTATGTCCAATCATTCTATTGTCTTTCCTGTTTTCATTCTTTCTCCCTTTCCTTCATTAGCCTTTGTCTATCTAATGAACTTCTATTCTTCCCTCACAGAGCTTTTTAAAATTTTTATTTATTTTAAGAGAAGGTTTTGCTAAGTTCTTGGCCTTGAATTTGTAATACTCCTATCTCAGTCTGCTGAGTTGCTTCACCATTCTGGTTTAATATTGTTATCCTAGTAAAATTTACTTACTCTTCCTTTCAATGAAAAAGTTAAGTGGGGTGGGTTGTAGCACTGGGGCAGACACTTTCTTACCATATTCAAGGCCCTGAATTCAATCACTATCACTGCAAAGTAAGTAAACAAATAACTACATAAGCTGGACTCAGTAGCACATACCTGTAATCCCAGTGGCTTGGGAGGCTGAGGCAGGAGGATTGCAAGTTCAAAACCATACTCAGCAATTTAACAGGGCTGTTTTGAGACCCTGTCTCAAAATAAAAAATAAAAAATTGATTGGGGATATGACTAGTGCCTTTGGGTTCAATGCCCAGTAGCAAAAAACAAGAACAAAACAATACAACAAAACTAAATAAAAAGTTGAATATTCAAAATCAACTTCTCAATTACACATTTTAAATTGAAATCATAAAGATAATTTGTTAGATGTGTTTAAAGTATAAATTGCCTAAAATGACAGTTCCATTTCAAAATAAAAACTTTTTAAAATTAAAAGTAACAGAAGATATTTAAATATCAGATTATAATTTCCAACATCAGATTGCCTTGTTATTGAAACTATTTATGATCCTATTCTTGGTTTGAATTACTTTATTATTACTATATCTAGTTTAAAGGTTTCAAGATTTTAAAGGTACTTTCCTGTTGAATAAAGAAAATGTTACTATCTCAGTAAATAGGGTTTTCATTATAAGAAAAGCCTGAGATTGCTAACATTTTGGGCTGGAACTTGAGACCTCAAGATATTGATAATCAGGGTAACTCTACCATCATCAAGGGAAATGCTGAAACTTGTGTTCAGTTGCAGTAACAACAGGATCTCAATCTGTGCTTTTTAAAAGGATTTGGTCTCAGAGTTAGTAATTTCTGCGTTTACGTCATATCATCATCTAATTTTCCTCTTTGAATAAATGAATGTATGGTCCTGTCCACGTCTATATTTTTTTAAATCCCTTGTACACACATACACATACACATACACACATATAAAAATTTATTTATTTTTTTGTTTATATCCTTGGATTGAAGGAATAGACATTTATTTATTTATTTATTTATTTATTTATTTATTTATTTATTTATTTATTTTATTGGTTGTTAGGAATAGACTTTTTAAAAAACATTTATTTAGTTGTAGATGAACACTTAGTATCTTTTTTTATTTTTATGAGGTGCTGAGGATTGAACCCAGTGCCTCACACATATGAAGCAAGCACTTTACCACTGAGCTACAGCCTCAGCCCTTGCTTATATCCTTCTTATTTGTTTAGAGCCAAAGCCTTCAAAATCTTAAAGATTTTTAAAAATCTTCAAAATCTTAAAGAGAGATCTGACCGGAGCCAGGTGTGGTGGAACATGACTGTAATCCCAGTGGCATGAGAGGCTGAAGCAGGAGAATTGGGATTTCCAAGTCAGCCTCAGCAACTTAACAATGTCCTAAAAGCTTGGTAAGACCCTGTCTCAAAACAAACAAATAAAAAGGGCTGGGGGTGTGGCTCAGTGGTAAAAAGCCCTTTGGTTCAATCCTTGGTCCATCCCCAAAACAAAAAAAGATAGATCTGTTTGGATTCTGCATATCATTCATAACTTGTTGTTGTTGTTGTTGTTGTTACTGGGGATTGAACCCAGAGGCACTTTTTGCCACTGAGCCATATCCCCAGGCCTTTTCATTTTTGAGACAGGGCCTCACTAAGTTGCTGAGGTTGGTTTTGAACTTGTGATCCTCCTGCTTCAGCCTCTTGAGTCATTGAGATTGCAGACATGCACCACAGCGTCTGGCTCTTCATAACTTATTCTGGTTCTAAATCATAATGTTATGGTCCTATTATACTATTATTGAACTTAACTATAGCATATATTTGTTAAGTACCCATTATAAACCTCATACAGGTTAGTTTACCAGAAAATAGAGAAATTCAAATTAGTTCCAGAAATTTAGGAAAAGTCCTAGGAAAGTTAATCATCTTACTGTAATCTAAATAGCACTATTTCAAATCCAACCTATTGCTTGTACTGTTTTCTTGCTAGTAATGCCTTTTATCTAACTATTGAAATTGTCAGATATTTATTTTCTATTAATTGAGGCATCAATCAATAAATGTGTATTTATTGAAGCCAGTGGGAAAAGTTAAAAAAATGACACGTGGAAGCAGAGTAGAAGAGCAGTTAACATCAAATACAAATATACCCTAGTTTCAATCCTAGCCCTTCATTTAGTAGATTTGTAATCTTAGGCAAGTTATTTGGTTTCTCAATGCCTGTTCTGGGGGATGCAGCAGGGAACAAAACACATAAATCACTGATTTTGTAGAAATAACATGGAGGAGAGAGACCAGTAAATTAGATTAATATGTACGTCATGGATAAGACAAATAGGGAGGGACTGGGGATGTGGCTCAAGCGGTAGCGCGCTCGCCTGGTGTGCATGCCGCCCGGGTTCGATCCTCAGCACCACATATAAACAAAGATGTTGTGTCCGCCGAAAACTAAAAAAAAAAAAAAAAAAAAAAAAATTAAAATTCTCTCTCTCTCTTAAAAAAAAAGACAAATAGGGAGATCAGATCTGTTGGAGTAGAGTGAACAAGGGCGAGAATGGAGATAAAGAGGGTTTCTGTAAGCCTTATTTGCTATTATAGGGACTTGTTCTTTTTCTTAGGAAGCTATGGAGACATTAGAATTATTCAGAACAAAATTTTTTAGTTGTTGATGGAACTTTATTTATTTTTATTTATTATATATGGTGCTGAGAATTGAACCCAGTGCCTCGCACAGTGAGTGGCAACCACTCTATCACTGAGCTACAACCCCAGCTCCTATTAGAATGATTTAAGCGGATGTGTAATAATATGTAATTTGTATGGATGATATTGCTCAGGGAGAAAATGTAGAATGAAAAGGATAAAGGAAGAAGAACAGAGTCCTTAAAAATGTGAAATTTTCAGCAGTTTTAGACATAGAACTTACACATTTTAAAATTCACCCATTCAGTAATTTTTAGTATATTTATAATTTTTCAACCATCAGCACAATCTAAATTTATTACATTTTTTCACCCCTAAAAGAAATCTCATATCCAGGAACAGTTACTGCTTACAACCTAAGTAGTGAGCCTACATCTCTACGCAAATATGAATCTATTCATGGTCTTTATGAATTTGCCTATTCTGGACATTTCACAAGAATGAAATTATATAATCTTTTGTATATGACTATTTTATTTCGCTTAATATTTTCAAGTTTCATTTATGTTGAAGCATGTATCAATACTTTATTACTTTTTATTGGTGAATAGTATTCCTTTGTATATACATATTGTATCATGCTTTATCCATTCATCAGTTGATATACATTTGGGTTATTTCTACTGTCTACTATTATCAATAATGCTGCTGTGAACATTTGTGTGGAAATTTTTATGAACACATGTTTTTATGTCTTTTGAGATATATACCTACAAGTGGAATTGCTGGGTCATATGATAACTTTATGTTTAATCTTTTAAGGAACTGCCAAATTGTTTTTCAAAGTGATGGAAATACCAATATTACAGGGGCTAGTAGAGAAATTACTAAGAGAAATGACTAGGGACAGAAAAGGAGCTAGAAGATGATGATTATCTTAGCTTCTTTTGTCTTCCTTAACCCTCACATTCAACAAATTTAATTCAGGGCTGGGGATGTGGCTCAAGCGGTAGCGTGCTCGCCTGGCATGCGTGCGGCCCGGGTTTGATCCTCAGCACCACATACCAACAAAGATGTTGTGTCTGCCGAGAACTAAAAAATAAATATTAAAAATTCTCTCTCTCTCTCTCTCTCTCTCTCTCCCTCTCTCCTCTCACTCTTTAAAAAAAAAACAAAAACAAATTTAATTCAGTGTCCCTCATAAACAACTCTATCCCCCATGACAGCATCTTATTTCAAGCCCTAATCTTCTCAGTTCTTCATAGAATACAGTAATCTTTTAATTGATCTTGTCTTCTGTTTGTGCCCTCTAATGTGTTCCAGTTCTGTTTTCCTTCCTAATTCAATTCCAAGATTCTCCTGGTAGGAATTAAATTCTTGAATTTTTTTCTCTTTCAGTTCCCAACCTCTCTTTTTCTAGTGTAGTACGGGGCAATCAAACTCAGGTCTAGGCAAGCATTCTATCACTGAACCATAGCCCTAGCCCAAGTTCTTGATTTTTTTTTTTTTTTTTTTTGTACCAGGGATTGAACTCAGGGGCACTCAACCACTGAGCCACATCCCCAGCCCTCTTTTGTATTTTATTTAGAGACAGGGTCTCACTGAGTTGCTCAGTGCCTCACCTTTCCTGAGGTGCTTTGAACCTGTGATCCTCCTATCTCAGCCTTCCATGACACATGGATTACAGGCGTGCCCCACCATACCTGTACAGACTCTGTAGGTTCATAATAAACATTGAAATATTCATTTCAAATCTAGTAAAATAAAATAATATAATCATTTAATTACATGGTTTACTTATAGCATTTTTCACAATATTCTCTATTTGATGTGTTTTTGAAATTTGTTCTTACAAATAGGAAAACTATTTTTGTCTATGTATTTATGTATATTTTAATTTATTCTAATTAGTTATACATGACAGTAGAATGCATTTTGACACATCATACGTAAGTAGAGTTTGACTTCTCATTCTTCTGGTTGTACATGATGTAGGGTTATACTGGTCTTTACTATTAAAGATATTTAAGAGACGCAGAATTATATTCTATTCCTTTTTAATTCTTATTTTATTTTTACACAGGCAATTTTATATGATGACAAAGGAGTATGTTTGGAAAATCTATTTCTTAAGTGTCTTGAGGTATTTGAATGTGTTCATATTATTTTTAAGTAATTTAAAAATCTCTTTAAATATTTCCTTTATTAACATTATTAATAGTAGAGTCTTGGTACCAATACTAATAATGATAGGTGGTATTCGTTGAACGTTTATTAAAACTAAGAGTGCAACACAATTGTTTAGTGATTTACCCACATTCATATGTAGAGTTATGATGGAAGGCTGAAATTCAAATTCAAGAAATGACTTGAGAGTTTAATTTTTTTCCTTTTTTTTTTTTTTTTTTTGTAAGAATAGGGCCTCACTATGTTGTCCAGGCCGGCCCTGAACTCCTCTTGGGCTTAATTGGTCTTTCTGCCTTAGCCTCTTAAGTAGCAGGAATTATAAGGCACCCTACCCTCTACCACATCCAGTTACATGAATTTTTGATAGGCTTAGATTTACAGTGGGAAATATTTCACTGTGTTTTCACTGCTGTGACTAAAATAACTGACAAGAACAATTTTAAGGAGGGAAAGTTTATTTGGGGGCTCATGGTTTTAGAGGTCTCAGTTCATAATATAGCTGGCTCCATTCCTTAGGGCTCGAACATCATGGCAAAAGAATGTGGCAGAGGGAAGCTGCTCACATGATGATCAGCAGGCAGAGAGAGACTAGGCTAAACTCACCAAATATATACCCCAAAGGCATGTCCCCAGTGTCTACCTCCTCCAGCCACACCCTACCAGCCTACAGTTAATTAATTCATCAATTGGGTTAAGTCTCTCATAACTCAATTATTTCACCTCTGAGTGTTCTTGGATTGTCTCACACAAGAGCTTTTGGTGGACACCTAATATCCAAACCATAACAAATATTTTGAGATTATTTCCATTTAAGTATTTTTTCAAGTATTAATTTTGTTTTTTTTCCTATTAGAAAAAGGAAAGGGAGGGAACTAAAGGTAAATTTTATCATAAAGGCTCTATTTGATGTATTTTTGAAATTTGTTCTTATAAATGGGAAAACTTTTTGTCTATGTATTTATGTATATTTTAATTTGTTCTAATTAGTTGTGGCTCAGAGGAAAAAGCTCTCGCCTAGCATGTGTGAGCACCACGTAAAAACTAAATAAAGGTATTGTGTCCACCTACAACTAAAGAATAAATGTTAAAAAAAAAAAAAAAAGAGTAAGAATATCAGAATTGGTTGTTCTGGGTTCGTTTCCTGCTTTCAGATACCTTCTAGCTAACTTAGCCTGACTCTAACTTCTCAACTGTGAAATTTAGGTCATAGACTAGGTTCATAATGTTATACTTCAGTTAGAAGTGGTGGCAAGAGCTACATTTGTTCATTAAAGGGATTAAAAATACTTTTTTGGAATGTGATTATTTAAGCAACTAATAGTTTATAAATGTATTTATTTATTTATTTTTAGTTTTGGTACCAGGGAATGAACTCAGGCGCACTCGACCACTAAACCAAATCTCCAGCTCTGTTTTATATTTTATTAGAGACATGGTCTTACTGAGTTTCTTAGGGCCTTGCTAAGTTGCTGGGGCTGGCTTTGAACTCATAATACTCCTTCCTCAGCCTCCTGAGCTGCTGAGATTACAGGCATGCACCATTGTACCCAGCTTCTCATTTAATTTTTAATTTAATTAAAAAAATTTTTTTTTGCAATATTGGGTGTTCGAGTAGCTGGTATTACAGGTGTAAGCCACCATGTCAGGCTAATTTACATTTATTTATAAAAATATATAATTAATTATTATAGCTTTAATTAAAATATTATGTATATTTAGTTGTATGAATTCTAAGTTAGTTACTTGAGAGGAAGCTTTTTTTGTTTTTTGCTTGCCTTTGTATTCCTAGCATGTAACAGAGGACATTATGTAGGAACCCAGTATGTATTGTTGAATGAACAAATTAGTGGCATTGTTTTTTTTTTTTTGTGGTTGGTAGTTAACTAGTGCATAATAATAACTAATTGAAGAATTTAGTTACTGATTAATTCACCTAACTTCTATTTATTGAATATGTGTTTGTGTTGCTAAGTGCTAGTGAGTTTATTGAACACATATAGAATCAAATAATTAGATGTATGAGATTTTAACATATATTTATTTTTTTTTGTGGTGTTTGGGATCAAGTGCAGAGCTTTTCACATGCTAAGCAAGCTCTCTACCACTAAGCTACATCCCCAGCCCATTAACATTTATTTTTTAATATTTAGGTGAAACCTGGAGATGACTTAGAAAGCGAACGATACTTAATCACAGTTGAGGAGGTTAAAGTTTCTGGAAGCAAAACTATTAAACAGAGTATCATTAAAGAAGCACCACAGTCAGATTCAAGGAAGTTCATATCCTCTGGCCGGTCTCTTGGATGTCAGCCTGCTGGTTTAAAAAGAAAGTTTCCTGTAAGTTTCTCTGTGGAAAATAATACATCAATATATACTTATAAAATATTTCTGGGCTGGGGATATAGCTCAGTTTGTAGAGTGCCTGCCTCTCATGCACAAGGCCATGGGTTCAATCCCCAGCACCACATTTAAAAAAAAAAAAAAATTGTTTTTTCCAAAAGTAATGAATTTTAAAGTTATTGTACCCTATGGTACTTCATAATCTACTTATGTAGAAAAAAAATAAATCCTACAGAGAAAAATCTTGCTAACAAATGATTGTTTATATTTTAATTTAGCAAGCTTTAAATTTTATTATTTTACCTTAGACAAAGCACACACATTCCTTATTATTTTTCAGCCAGTTTATTTCACACTTTATTTATAGATAATGGTAGCACTAACAATTGTTTTAATATTTGTAGGGTTTTAAAGCACCACGTCAGGTCCCAATGAAAATGATTGTTACAGAAAATGGTGAATCAGCTGCATCACTTGAGTCTAAGGAACCTGGCCATACTTTCTCTTCTCCATTCAACAGCATACCTTCTTTGTTTTCTACTGTTGGCAAGAAAGATATAAGTACTATACCAAGAGACCTTGAAAATATTGTTACTTATGAGAACAGAGAGAGAAATAGCATGCCTTTGTCTTCAGTTGTCTCTGCTTCATCCTTCACGATTAACCCAGAAATGCTAGGTGAAAAAAATTATTTTTGTTCTCCTATCAGTACTGGAAGTCAGCATTCAGGCTCTTCACTGAACAATGAGCCCATAAGAAGAGACAATTTGGCATCTCACTATCCGGGAGTTTCACAAAATATTAGAAGTAAAGCCCAGATATTAGCTCTTTTGAAATCTAAGTCAACCAATATGCATAAGGACCTAAATTCTGAGATGACAAGACATGTACCTCAGGTACAGCCACAAGGAAGTTTAAACATTCCTGTGAACCCAAAGTGCTTAATTCAGCCGGAAGCATGTGCTGAGATGAAGAGCACAGAAAATTTATATGACCAGCATCGATCAGAAAATACCATGAGAAATAAAAGCCGGTGGGCCATGTATTTATCCTCACAGAGTTCACCCGTACATTCCTCTACTAAAGGTGAGAGCGATGTAAAAAGGGAACCTAAAGCTTGTGAGGATGATATGAGTTTGAATTTGAAAGACCTTTTGGTACACAAAAGGATGCAGGACTTTGAAACGTGTGATGAAAAGGGAAATGAAGTCCAGCTAGTAGATGATACCCATCAATCCTGGAATCAGGAAGAAAAAGTAGAAATACTTTCTTTCTGTGAAAGCAGCAGCTTATTGGGTAGTTGTAGCAGTGCAGACAATGATGGGTTATTATCAGAATCTTACATTCAAGGAAATAATAAAATACCTGTTAATCAAAGTGACAAGATGTGCTTGGAAGGATCAGTTTGCATTGGAGAAAGTGCTCAGGTTGTCAATACAGGTACAACACAACAGGAGCATAATCAACCAGTGCCATCTCTGCTGGAATCAGAACATCTACAGATTGAATCTTCTCTAAGTAACAATTCTAAGATCTCTGATGGCATTGCAGATGTGCTTTCTAAAAGTAGTAGTGATAGTGAAAGTCTAAATAATGTTCATGAATCTATAAGTAATGTAACAGAACCATTTTTGGAGATAAATTTTAATCTGAGCAATTTTGAGACCAGTGACACAGAAGAGGAATCACAGGAAAACAAAATTTCCCAGGATTCAGAGAGATGGGTAAAGGAAATTTTGTCTCACGATGGCAATTTATGTGTTCAAAAGAAAAGTGAGGATATAAGCTGTCAAGAAATTGGCAGTGTATGTTTGCCACTCTTAACATCTATTGATAGCAAACCTACAGAGATATTTCCTATTAAAGAGACTGTATCACAGTTTTGTGATAAAACTTGTGTGGGTTTTGACATGGGGCCTTATAAAGATAGAAACACTGGAAAAGAAATAGAGGAAGAATATAGTGACACATTAAGCAATTTTGACTCATCTTTAGAATGGAACGATGATGTATATGTATATAATAAAGAAGATGCTAATAAATCTATCAAAAAAATTGGAATTAACTATGATTTTGCTTCACTTTCAGATAAGTCAAAAGGTATAAACATGAATTTACATTTTCCTCAAGTTTTAGACATAGTCACTAATCAGAGTCCTAAAAATGGTGCCCTATTCTCAGAAGATGTTCAACCTCAGACTTTTATTTTGGGAAGTGACGTAGACAAAAATGATGAGCAGATTTTACTCCCAGTTTCTAGCAGTGATGAAAGTATCCAACTATTAAATTCCAATCAGGATCACTGTGAACGTGTTGCACTTGATAGATCAGATATCCAAGATTCTAATTCTTTGTTTTATCCTCTGGGGAAAAAACATTCTATTTTAAAAGACTATGAAGTATATATTCCTGAATCTGAAGACTTGGGAGGAATTAGAAAGTTACCCCAAGACCATGTTGAAGTTGCAATTGCCAGAAAAAGCAAACAATCCTGGAATAATTCTAGAAATTCTTCAGAACTTTCTGGAGTAATAAATAACATTTCTCTTTTAAAGTCACTGTCTGAACACAGTACAGCTTTAGAAAGCTTGGAAACACTGAAAAAGAAAAATACTGGCTTTCAACAACAAAGAATTCAGCAGACATATGATCCAGATTGCAGTCCTGAAGGTTAGAATGATATATTTGTTTTGGATCTTTCTCTTTGTAGCTAGAAGGATGAGAAGATATTTGCTTTCTGCTACTTTAAATAACTACATAGTCTTTTAAGTAGACAGTACATGTACTTGGTAAAACCAATTCTAATAGAGGATAATATAAGGAAAATTAAGTGTCTTTTTTGTCACCATACCTCAATTCATTTCTCAGAATTAGCTGCAGTCTCTTAGGCTACACTTGGAGAAATACTCTGTATGGTTTGTGTGTATATTGGCACATGTAAATGAATGTATATACAGGTTAGGCTTTCTATGTTTTGGGGAGGGGGTACTAGGAATTGAATCAAGGGCTGTGTACATGCTAAGCAAGTGACTCTACCATGGAGTTTTGTCCCCAGCTTTTTAAAAACTATTATTTTGAAACAGTGTCTCTAAGTTGTACAGCCTGACCTCAAGCTTGCCATTTGCTTGCCCTGAGTAGTATGTGCCACTGCATCTATCAGGTTAAACATTCTTAATCTGAAAATATTGTGTTTAAATACATAAACCTTTATATATTTATACCTTTATTCCCGGTTCTACACCACAGGATTCTTCTCTTCCCTCCATTGTATAATTTATGTTTCTTTACTCCCATAGTATGAAAGAACCCTAGCTCTCAAGACATCTATATTTACTTACTCAGTTTACAGTATACACCAGATTGTCCATATCAGCATACCAATATCACTTCTACTAAGAGCCTTTACAAATTTGTAAAGTTCACAGATCTTTTCTGAATCACTTTTAAATATAGATGCAATTGAGCATGTTTTCTTATATTTAAGCATTATTTTGTTCTCTTCGAATTATATTTTTTATCTTTTGTTTTTGGTGGTACTGGGGATTGAATCCAGGGATTTGCACATTTCGGCATGCTCTCTACTACTGAGTTACATCCCCAGCCCTTTCTAAGAATTTTATTTAAATCCTTAGCTTCCTGATTAGCTGGGGTTACAGATGTGTACCACCATACCTGGCTGAAAGTTATTTATATATTAGATGTATTAACCATTTATGATATTTGTTGCAAATATTTTTTTTTCAGCATGTCATTAATCTTTTGCCTTTTCTTATGATATGTTGTCAACAGCCTTGTCTTTTTAAGAATGTAATGATAAATAATTATGCATATGAATGTAAATGAGAAATGCAGTTTATGATACTCAAAGTTAAAATTGAACCCTTCTTTGAATATCCCAAGTAATTCCTGAGAAAAGTATAAATAAATTATTGTATTCACTAAAGTGATGCTTTGAAATGTAGTTAAATTTGATAATGTTACAGTTTATTTATGTATTTTTGGTAGTGGGGATTGATCCCAGGGGTGCTTTTTTTTTTTTTTTTTTTTAATTTTGAGACAGGTTATTACTAGATTGTTTCAGGCCTCTCTGTTGTTGAGGCTGGCCTTAAGCTTGTGATCCTTTTGCCTTAGCCTCTGAGTCACTGGGATTACAGGTGTATACTACCACATCAGCATAGTTTATTTTCTAAAAAGCTAATAATAAGGAAAAATCTTTAATGAAAATAAATATGGGTAATACATAGCGCTATATAAGAATGTAAAATTTTAATATTAAGATTTTAGAAATTATAAAATTTAGTTTTGAAAAAACTACTCTTTTCTCTGATCAAGTTGGAAGAGGATTAGTTGATTCTCATTGTTTGCAATAGTTATGTTCTGTGAAGTCATTACAAATCCCAAACTAGTGATGTACTCCTATGGGAAATGCAAGCCTCTGGTCAAAACATTTTTTGTGAATTCATCAACATATAACTATGTGTGTTTCTGTTTAAAGACAGAAATTATCTAGTATATATTGTCGATTCATTGATACTGGACTCATAAATAGTGCTAATTCATGTCTGAATAAAACTTAATCTAATACATTTATTTTCTCCACAACAGTCATCATAGCCTTCTTACAAAGACAGCACTCTTCTTAGGGGACATTTTAAATATGAAGTCACCAATAAAAAGTACACAAGTGCAAGAATGTGGCACTAAATAGACCACCATAAAGATACTTGTTTACAGTAAGAGCTAAGACAAGGCTACGTGTTGCCTTTTGGGGAATGTGCCCTTTAAGCAGCTCAGTTTTTGCTGCTCAATGCTTGTCTGAATGACTATGAAAGCATTATGAGTATTGATTTTAGGGTTACAAGTAAACTTTAGGGAGTTGGCAGAATCCATGAGGATTGACTTTTTTTAACAAGTGTCTTTGTACAAATTATCTAAAAAATGATTAAGTTGGTTTTCTTCATAAAATTTGAGAGAATCAAATTCATTGGAGCTTAACAATAATCATGAAGCTTAATACAAAATTAGGGAGGAATCAATTTTACCACTAATTTGGTAGGTGTGAAATTT
The DNA here is from genome assembly GCF_964194105.1 of Spermophilus citellus. NCBI lineage: Eukaryota > Metazoa > Chordata > Mammalia > Rodentia > Sciuridae > Spermophilus > Spermophilus citellus. The sequence continues at coordinate 94,543,201 of NC_138189.1, forward strand.
TTTTTCTTTTTTGTACTGTTAATTTAACCGAAGGGCACTCTATCACTGAGCTGTATCCCCAGCCTTTCTTCAGTTTTGAGACAGTATCTTACTAAATTGTCTAAGCTGGCCTGGAACTTGTGATCCTCTTGCTTCAGCCTCCTGAGGTAGGATTTGGGTACACTGCACTCCTGTGACTTTTTTTTTTTCTCCTGGTATTGGTGATTGAACCGTGGGGGTGTTCCACCATTGAGCTTACATCCCCAGCCCTTTTTATTTTGGTATGGGGGATTAGACTCAGGGGCATTTGACCACTGAGCCACATCCCCAGCTCATTTTATATTTTATTTATAGACAGGGTCTCACGGAGTTGCTTAGCACCTCGCTTTTTGCTGAGGCTGGCTTTGAATTCTTGCTCCTCCTGCCTCAGTCTCCTGAGCTGCTGGGATTACAGGTGTGTGCCACTGTGCATGGCTTCCAGCCCTTTAAAAAAAAAAAATTATTTAGAGACAGTTTTGCTAAATTGCTCAGGCTGAATTCTCCTATTCTCGTCTCCCAAGTAGCTGACAATACAGGTACACACTGGACCAGCTTCAAGGCATTTTGTCTTGTTCATTGCTGTTTCCCCAGTGTTGGCACGCTGCTCTTAGAAAATAATCATTGCACATCCTTGATGGCGGAATCCTATAATCCCAGTGATTACAGAGGAGCCTCAGCAATTTAGGGAAACCTTAAACAATTTAGTGAGACCCTGTCTCAAAATAAAAATAAAAAGTCTTGGGGATGCAGTGGTAAAGCACCTCTGGGTTCAATTCTGGTACCAAAAAAAAAATTAAATGAATAAATTATTTTTTCTGTGCCATCGTAGGGAATTTAAGATAGACATAGAAATACCATTAGGTGTTCTGTTCCTTCTCTATGGTAATACAGTGCAACCATATGATGGTTATCTTGACTTTATTGCTCTTTATAATTGGTCAATATTTCATTTCGCACATTTTTAATATAGGTGATTAGCTTTTAGCTTAGTATTTATTTTTTAATTAGTTTGAAAAAAACATAAAAGTACAAGGAGACATTCCTACTGTTAACTTAGAAAGTAACAAAAGAGGCTATCATTCTAAATATTTTTGAATTTTTATCATGAAAATATTCCAACCTTCACTGAATAGTACACTGAATCCTTAAATACCCCAAATCTGGATTAAACAATTATCAAAACTTTGCTTCATTTTGAATTTCTTATGTTCTTTATGTCTTTAAGTCTTAGAAATAAGTTTAAATATTTTTAGAGCAATACTGATGCATGTGATGCATAAGATTGTTTTATTTTATCCATTACAGCTAGGAAACCATTTGCTATAGGAGTTTCACAAACAATACCAAAGTCTCCTGATCGGAAGCAGGATTCTCAACAGGTACCTATATGTATTTTTTTTTTTTTACGACTGTATTTTTTTTGTTATGAATATTCTATAATTTGTAATAGAATTGTAGTAAAACAGAATACCAAGCTATCTTGGTTTGTAATCACTGTGTAACTCAGTAATCTTTTCATTGCTTTCCTCAATCAAAAGAAATACCTAACAAGTGCATTTATTAAGTAGTTAGTATCATTAAACACTAAGTATTTAAGTTCTAGTAATTTAGTAAGCATTTTATTTTAAAATAAACACAGCTACTAATGGAATGTTTGCCCCTGTCGGGCACTACACAGTTTCTCTAACCTTGGACTAGATTAGATGACAAATTGATTTTTCTCATGATAATTGCTTTTTTATCATAACAGTTTCTGAAACACAGCATCACAGAGAGCTGATATTGAAATTGAACTACATTGAATTTGTTCCTTTCATGTCTGACAGATGTCCAGTGATGTTGTATTTACTTAAGTATAAAATAATTTGTGGGACTATGGATGTGACCCAGTGGTAGAGTGATTGCTGAGCACATGAGGCCCTGGGTTTTATCCCCAGCACTATGCACACAAAGAAAAAAAAGAAAAAGAAAAAAAATCTCATGGAACTCCTGTGAGTTTACTGTGCTGTGGTTTTCTAAAATACCTTTCTGCATAGTTTAGGAGCCATGATAGCAGTTTCAGAAATAATAGTACCACTTAGGGTAAATTAAAATTCTAAAATAAATGTTTTAGAGTAAAACAAAGTGTTTCTCAATGGGGATACACTTTGCATTTTTGGAGGGACAAGTCTTTCTTTATATGGCAGATATTTTTGGAAGAAAAGAAATGAATGTTTCATTTGCCCTCATTTTGTATTTTACTTTATTTTCCATGTTACTGTTCCATATTTTCCCTATTTAAAAATCTTGATATTTCTCTTTTTTAAATACAGAAAACAGCGAAGAAAAAACTAAATTCGTACCACTTCCAGAGATGATGATTATTATCATTTCCAGCTTTTTTTGTGTCCATTTTTAAAAATACAGTTAGATTAATGAACCCTTGATGTCATTTTGTAGCATCTTACATTACTAAAAAATCTTCTTAAACATACATTTTAAAGGTTACTAATTATTCCATTGTATGGATTTTCTATCCTCTAAACAGACTGTTCACTGGTTTGGACATTTAGATTTTTTCTAGCATTTTGCTAGTAATAAATAATACTTCACTGGGGGTGAGGGGGATTAAATGAACTCTAGATAGGGCAAAGGGGAAAAGGGGAGGGAAGGGAAGGGAGGGGCATAGGGGTAGGAAAGATGGTAGAATTCGATGGTCATCATTAACCTAAGTACATGTAAGAAGAGATGAAGGATGTGACTCTACTTTGTGTACAACCAGAGATATAAAAAATTGTGCTCTATATGTATAATATGAATTGTAATGCATTCTGTTGTCATATGTAACAAATCAAAATAAAAAAAAAAATTAAAGAAAAGGGAGTTTGTGGTGAGCAGTAGAAATAAGAATGGAAGTTAAAGGCCTAGATTAGATCCAAGGCAATACTGTAGATCCACAATAAGCCTCTTGTGGGTAAGAGTACCGTTCAAAAAACTGGAGCATAAAAGATGATAGTATTTGTATTTTATGTAGTTTCTGGTGGTGAGGTGGGAGAAAAGGTTATTAGGGGACATGACTAAAGATAAGGAGATTATCAGAGGATACCATTTATACTTATAAACATATTAAGTGGAGACTATAATGATAACAATATTGGTATTTATAATATACATTAAGTGTTTACTAGATACTCTTCTAATCTTTACACTTATAAAATGTATTTAATATTTATCCCTTGGAACAATATTATGAAGTAGGTATTATTATTAGTTCAACTTTGCACCAAGAATAAAGAAATGCAATTTCTTCTTTTTAAAAAAATTATTTTTTTATTGTAGTTGAACACAATACCTTTTTTTATTCTTTTTTTATGTAATTTTTTAAATTTATATATGACAGCAAAATGCATTACAATTCTTATTACATATATAGAGCACATTTTTTCATATCTCTGTATACATAGTATATTTGCATCAATTCGTGTCTTCATACATGTACTTTGGATAACAATTTCTTCTTTTTACTTTCTAATTTTTAATTTTTAGCTGCTCTGGCAAAAGGGTTTATGAAGGAGAAGGTTGGTTGATACTCATTGTCCGTCTTCCATTGTATTAGATCATTGATAATGTCTTGGGATAGAAGAATAAAGAGTACAGTAATTCTAAAGAGGAATGCTAGTCTTTAGGTAGCACCTCATGACCACGTTCCTCATTCTTCTACAGTTCTATCATCTATTCATATGACTTTTATAAATTATTAATTATTAATAATGCATACCTTGTCTATTAAAAAATTTGAAATAAAGTGTTCTACATCTTCAAAAATAAATAAATAAATAAATAAATAAATAAATAAAATTTCACAAAACATTTCTGGTGTGCACTTTAAGTTCTTTCCTTGGATTTATTCCTAGAAATGGAATCATTTAGAAGGCTGGAAACAACTTTCTTAGTTTCTTCATATTGTCAAATATGAAAATCTTGAATGTTTTACAATTAGAATATTTATTTCCACTTCATTTACTGTGAAAGAATTTAAAATTTTTGCTAAGTGAAAATACCGTTTATTTTTATTTATTGTTAATGGTGTTATTTTGCATTTCTTTGCTCATAGAAATTTATATTTTTTTGTAAATTATTATTGTCTTTAATTAATCTTATGTTATTATTCTATTTCTAAGATACTAAAAGAAGATGAAGTTGAACCTAGTGAACCATTTCCGTCTCTGCAGGTGAGTTATTTTTTATAATGTAAAACAGTCAGAAATTACACACACACACACACACACACACACACACGTATATATGTATGTATACATACAACACATATGTTTTTTATATTTTTTTTACTCTGTGGGTATTGGGGATTGAACTCAGGGAGACACACACACACACACACACACACACACACACACGTATATTTTTTCCCCCTGTGGTACTGGGAATTGAATCCAGGGTTTTGTGTTGGCTAGGCAAGCTCTCTGCCACTGGCTACATCCCCAGCTTCAGAAATTATATTTGTATAGTAGGTATGGCATATATTTTAAGTTTGCATTATATGTTTTCAGTGTTCAAATTCATCTGTAATTAATTACCCTTTACTTGTTAGATGAACCTGCTGCCTTTTATATAAAGGTTCCACATAATCAGTACATTTGGTTAAATAACAAATTCACAAAGTTACTTTTATAGCATTGTGAATTTTGTTAATAATTGCACCTGCAGCTCATTTGCCTAAAACAGAACAAGCAAAACAAAAACATTTGTGTTTTGGTGACTTGCCATTGTTCTCCTTTATATAACAAGATAAATGTATAAAATCTTTTTTTTTTTTTTTTTTTAAGAGAGAGTGAGAGAGGAGAGTGAGAGAGAGAGAGAGAATTTTTTTTTTTTAATATTTATTTTTTAGTTCTCGGCGGACACAACATCTTTGTTGGTATGTGGTGCTGAGGATCGAACCCGGGCCGCACGCATGCCAGGCGAGCACGCTACCGCTTGAGCCACATCCCCAGCCCCAAATGTATAAAATCTTGAACAACTAGCAACTAGTAATTTAGCTAACAAATGATAACATGCTTATTTTTTTCCCTTGAAAAAATAGTTTTAAATCTTTTCAAGGAGTTTTTCAAAGTATAAACTGCATATAAACACTATCACTATTTTTCCCCAAATGAGTTTCCATTTAAAATAAATATATCACATTTTTAAAAATCTGTAGTGATCTAGTAATAATGAAAAAGATCTTACAGTCTTTCACAGCAAAAAAAAAAAAAATAATCTGTTTTTAGAATTTAAATAGAAGTTCATTTGTATTTTTTTTTTTTTTTTTTCTGGGTACTAGGGATTGAACTCAGGGACAGTCTGCTGCTGAGCCACATCCCCAGCCCTATTTTGTATTTTATTTAGAGACAGGGTCTCACTGAGTTGCTTAGCACCTCACTTTTGCTGAGGCTGGTTTTAAGCTCGGGATCCTCTTATCTCAGCCTTTTGACCCACTGGGATTATAGACATGTGTCACTGGGCCCAGCTTCATTTGTATTTTTTAATGACTCTTATTACAGCTGTCTGAAAATAACCTTTTCATGTATGTTGGTGATAGAAGGAACTTTTAAAACTTGATTCTTTTCAAAGATACACTTATTGCCACCTCTTTATTTCTATATAATTGGCTACAAATAGCAAAAGAGCTGTTTCATCAGAGAAAGTACTATGCTGATTTCTAAAATTCACTATGTCAATTGATTCAGCCATAAAGAAGAATGAAATTATGTCATTTGCAGGAAAATAGATGGAACTTGAGAACATTATGTTAAGTCACATAAGTCAAAATCAAGGGTGGTATATTTTCTCTTACATGTAGAAACTATAGAGAAGGAGATGAAAAAGGAAGAGAAAGATGTGGGGTGAATCTCATGAAAATTGAAGAGAGATCAGTAGAGAAGAGGAAAAGGACCAGGGGGAAAGAGGAAGGGAGGGTAAGGGGAAATACTGGGGAATGATATTGGCTAAATTATATTACATTTTGTGTGCATGTATGGATATGTTATAACGAATCCCATCATTATGTATAATTATAATGTACCAGTTAAAAATATGGAAAAAGTAAAATAAAAAATAAATAAAATTCACTGTCAGAAAATTCTGATTCTAAAATGTAATTGAATATTTTTAAGAACAACTCTTTTGGCAATTGTGCTTATCTTTGTGTTAGCAAAGGAGAGTGACCATTATTTGAAAAAATATATTATTTAACCTATTCTATTGACAAAATGTTTTCTCTGTTTGTGTGGCAGTAGGGGTTGAACCCAGGAGTACTCTACTACTTAACTACATTCCCAGACCTTTTCATTTTTTAGTTTTGCCTTTTCATTTTTTAGTTTTGAGACAGGCTGGCCTGGAATTTGTGATCCTACTTCTGAGTATCTGGGATGATAGGCATGTACCGTGGTGCCTAGTAGGATCATACTAATTTTTAAATTAAATGATCCACAAGGACCTTGATATCAAATCAGAGACTATGTGTCTGATATAAGAAAAGGTTGGCTCCGATCTACATATTGTGGGGTCGGGCTCCAAATTCCTTATAGGACACCCATAGCACAAGAGTTAATAACAAGAATCAACAAATGGGACTTACTTAAACTAAAAAGTTTTTTCTCGGCAAGAGAAACAATAAGAGAGGTAAACAGGGAGCCTACATCATGGGAACAAATTTTTACTCCTCACACTTCAGATAGAGCCCTAATATCCAGAGTATACAAAGAACTCAAAAAATTAAACAATAAGAAAACAAATAACCCAATCAACAAATGGGCCAAAGACCTGAACAGACACTTCTCAGAGGAGGACATACAATCAATCAACAAGTACATGAAAAAATGCTCACCATCTCTAGCAGTCAGAGAAATGCAAATCAAAACCACCCTAAGATACCATCTCACTCCAGTAAGATTGGCAGCCATTATGAAGTCAAACAACAACAAGTGCAGGCGAGGATGTGGGGAAAAGGGTACTCTTGTACATTGCTGGTGGGACTGCAAATTGGTGCGGCCAATTTGGAAAGCACTATGGAGATTCCTGGGAAAGCTGGGAACGGAACTACCATTTGACCCAGCTATTGTCCTTCTCGGACTATTCCCTGAAGACCTTAAAAGAGCGTACTACAGGGATACTGCCACATCGATGTTCATAGCAGCACAATTCACAATAGCTAGACTGTGGAACCAACCCAGATGCCCTTCAATAGATGAGTGGATAAAAAAAATGTGGCATTTATACACAATGGAGTACTAAGCAGCACTAAAAAAATGACAAAACCATGGAATTTGCAGGGAAATGGATGGCATTAGAGCAGATTATGCTAAGTGAAGCTAGCCAATCCCTAAAAAACAAATGCCAAATGTCTTCTTTGATATAAGGAGAGCAACTAAGAACAGAGCAGGGAGGAAGAGCATGAGGAAAAGATTAACATTAAACAGAGACATGAGGTGGGAGGGAAAGGGAGAAAAAAAGGGAAATTGCATGGAAATGGAAGGAGACCCTCATTGTTATACAAAATTACATATAAGAGGTTGTGAGGGGAATGGGAAAAAAAAACCAAGGAGAGAAATGAATTACAGTAGATGGGGTAGAGAGAGAAGATGGGAGGGGAGGGGAGGGGGGATAGTAGAGGATAGGAAAGGTAGCAGAATACAACAGTTACTAATATGGCATTATGTAAAAATGTGGATGTGTAACCGATGTGATTCTGCAATCTTTGTAATGTTTTGAACAACCAATCAATCAATAAATAAATAAATTAAATGATCCATATTATCATAGTAGTAGGTTTGATAGGTAACTTATTATGTACTTAATAATTCTTTATAGGGTTAATAGATTTAATTAAAAATTTAAGACCAGACTTTTCTAATATGCTGAGTTTTAAAATTAATTGGCATGGTGTCTTATCTGTTAGAACTCCCCCTTTTTTTTTTTTTTTTTGCCAGGGATAGTTTGTATTTTCAAAGAAAAAAGCTTAGCATTAAGTTAGGTAAGTATTTTACCATCAAAATTATGAACCTCCTGCAGAACTAGTCTACTAAGCTAGATAAATAACTAGAACTTACTGATATTTTATCTTAGTTCTTTTCCTTGGGAAGTGAAGAAGAGATTGCATTTCTAGCTGTTATTCCTAAACAAATAGAAAGAAAAACCTGTGACCCAAGGTAAAATTTGTGAAGAATATTGATTTGTGTAACTCTGTCTTTTCCTGGTGTGTGTATGTGTGTGTGTGTGTGTGTGTTAAGCAGGTATTAATTTTTTTTTTGTTTCTTAAATCCCTTTCTTTTTTTTTATTGATTATTTAAAGCATTACATAGCTCATGATATATCATCTTTCATACATTTGACTCAAATTGTGTTTTAAACTCCCATTTTCACCCCAAATACAGATTGCAGAATCACATCTGTTACATATTCACATTTTTACATAATGTCATATTAGTGACTGTTGTATTCTGCTACCTTTCCTATCCCCTACTATCCCCCCTCCCCTCCCCTCCCCTCCCATCTTCCCTCTCTACCTCCCCTGCTGTTGTTCAATTCTCTCCCTTTTTTCCCCTCCCCCTTGCCCCTCATGACCTCTTATAATTTTATGTATCATTGAAGGTCTCCTACCATTTTTGTATGCTTTCCCTTCTCTCTCCGTTTCTCTCCCCCCATTCGTCTTTGTTTACTGTAGTCTTTTCCTCATGCTCTTCCTTCCTGTTCTGTTCTTAGTTGCTCTCTTTATATCAAAGCAGACATTTGGCATTTGTTTTTTAGGGCTTGGCTAGCTTCGCTTAGCATAATCTGCTCTAATGCCATCCATTTCCCTGCAAATTCTATAATTTTGTCATTTCTTAGTGCTGCATAATACTCCATTGTGTATAGATGCCACATTTTTTTTATCCATTCATCCATTGAGGGGCATCTAGGTTGGTTCCACAGTCTAGCTATTGTGTATTGTGCCGCTATAATCATTGATGCAGCCGTATCCCTATAGTGCGCTCTTTTAAGGTCCTCAGGCATATCTTGTAGAAATAGACAAAGCAATCATGAAATTCATATGGAAAAACAAAAGACCCAGAATAGCAAAAGCAATTCTAAGCAGGAAGTGTGAATCTGGAGGTATAGCGATACCAGAGGTCAAACTGTACTACAAAGCAATAGTAACAAAAACAGCATGGTACTGGTATCAAAACAGGCAGGTGGACCAATGGTACAGAATAGAGGACACAGAGACTAATCCACAAAGTTACAACTATCTTATATTTGATAAAGGGGCTAAAAGCATGTAATGGAGGAAGGATAGCATCTTCAACAAATGGTGCTGGGAAAATTGGAAATCCATATGCAACAAAATGAAATTGAATCCCTTTCTCTCGCCATCCACAAAAATTAACTCAAAATGGATCAGGGAGCTAGATATCAAATCAGAGACACTGCGTCTGATAGAAGAAAAAGTTGGCTACGATCTACATATTGTGGGGTCGGGCTCCAAATTCCTTATAGGACACCCATAGCACAAGAGTTAATAACAAGAATAAACAAATGGGACTTACTTAAACTAAAAAGTTTTTTCTCAGCAAGAGAAATAATAAAAGAGGTAAATAGAGAGCCTACATCCTGGGAACAAATTTTTACCCCACACACCTCAGATAGAGCCCTAATATCCAGAATGTACAAAGAACTCAAAAAATTAAACAATAAGATAACAAATAACCCAATCAACAAATGGGCCAAGGACCTGAACAGATACTTCTCAGAGGAGAACATACAATCAGTCAACAAGTACATGAAAAAATGCTCACCATCTCTAGCATACAGAGAAATGCAAATCAAAACCACCCTAAGATACCATCTCACTCCAGTAAGATTGGCAGCCATTCTGAAGTCAAACAACAATAAGTGTTGGCGGGGATGTGGGGAAAAGGTATTAATTTTTATAGGCAGATTAGTGGACATAATAAATTAGCCTGATTTTAATAATAAAAGACTATTTAATGATTCCTTGGCTGCCTCTTTTTTTTCTGTCTTGAACTTGCTCTATAATATTAATGAGCTAATAATACAGTGTATGCAGTATCCATAAATATATACTAGGGGATGAACCTAAGGCTAGGTACAGTACATTAAGACTTTTCTATGACATACAAAACGAGAATCTTTAACATATAGTCCACTCTTCCACTTCTACTTCTGACTGGATATATAGATACATGAAGCCCAAGCTCTAAAAGTAGTGTACCTTCTCTACATCAAAAATATGCAGAAACAGGGCAGGCATGGTGACATACACTGGTAATTCAGGCTATTCTTGAGACTGAGCCGGAGAATTAAAAGTTTGAGGCCAGCTTCAGCAACTTAGCAAGACCCTTTCTCAAAGGAAAAAATAAAAAAGGGGATATAGCTTAATTTTAAAGTGATAATCCCCAGTACTGGGGGAAAAATAGCAGCAACAATAGCATGTAAAGGATTGGGTTTCTAAATAGTGTACTTTCTAAAAACTCTGAAAGAGATCTGTATGGCAACATAGTAGACAAAGCAACTGTTTCCTTGTGGGGAATGGATATTCCCCATCAAACAAAGCAGAACTATTCAGGATTTTTAACAGTTGTAACATGTATGTTTTTAAATTCAGAAGAATATCTCAACAAAAACCCTATATAAAAGGGCATTTAGCTTTGATTTTCCTTTTTATTTATTTTTTTTTTTAAGAAAGGTTTACATTTTTTTTAATCTTTATTTTTATGTGGTGCTCAGGATTGAACTCAGTGCCTCCCATGTATGAGGCAAGCGTTCTACTGCTGAGCTAAAACCCTGATTTTCCTTTTAAATTGTGATTAGAATGTTCATTTTTTGAATAACAGTATACTTAGATTATGTATTATTGTTATTTTGTTAATTCATTGTTAGAAATAACTGAAATCTTCATGGACATTCCTTTGGTCCCATTAGCAATTTTCACATACATTCTGGGTGGGTTTTGTTACTGTTTGGAGTGAAAATGCTAACACCCTCAGGAGGGCAGCAGAGAGTTATTTGAAGCTTTGCATACAATTCTGAAGAGATCAAAGAGTCTGAGAATCAAGTCTCCATTGGAATCATACTCTTAAGCCTTTGCTCTGAGAGCAGTAAGACTGGATCTTCTGCTGGATGCAGGGTACACACTTTTCATCTTATAGTGAAGCCTGATAGTCTACAAAGCCATCAAGCAAAGGAAAATATTTCTGTGTTCCTTCTCTTTCTTCCCTTTCTATTATTATATGTTTGATTGCTCCCTGTATGCCAAGCATTATAAATGCAGTTTACACATAGATGAAGCAAAAAGGTCTTTGCTTTCAATAGAGTATATTAATATACAGATGCAGAAAAACTTCACTGTAGTATATAACATGTATACGTTATATATAATGTGTTATATATAATGTGTGTGTGTTGCATATTTATGTGATGTATAGTGAAACAGAGAGAAAGAAATAGTCTCTCTGGCTTAGTTAGCCATTCTCATCATTATACTCTATAATAATGAAAAATTTATACTTATTGATGTAGTTTTAAATCTATATGTAAATTTAAATTTACTTGAATGTAGTTTTAAATCAACGTTCTTTAAATTTGCTATCCTTAACATTTGTTTTAGAGTAATAAGAGAATATCCTAATTTTTAAAATTAGTCCTCTCGGGCTGGGGATGTGGCTCAAGCAGTTGCGCGCTTGCCTGGCATGCGTGTGGCCTGGCATTCGATCCTCAGCACCACATACAAAGATGTTGTGTCCGCTGAAAACTAAAAAATAAATATTAAAATTCTCTCTCTCCTCTCTCTCTCTCTCTCTCTCTCTCTCTCTCTCTCTCTAAAAAAAAAAAAAGTATAATGATTAAAAAAAATAAATATAGGGCTGGGGATGTGGCTCAAGCGGTAGCGCGCTCGCCTGGCATGCATGCGGTCCGGGTTCGATCCTCAGCACCACATACAAACAAAGATGTGTGTCCACCAAAAACTAACTAACTAACTAACTAAATAAATATTAAAATTCTCTCTCCCTCTCTCTCTCTCTCTCTCTCTCTCCCTTAAAATAAATAAATAAATAAATAAATATAATTAGTCCTCTCTAGTACTTAGTTATATAGAGAATATTTAATAAAAATCTGAGTTATATGTTGTTATCTGTGTAAATACATTGTGAATATATATGTTGATATATACTTATTCTTAATAATTTACCTATAGCCTGTTGAGTTTCAAGGACACCAACTGAAAGGATCAGCTACTAGTGGTGTAATGGTCAGAGGACAGAGCTCACAGCTAGTATACAGCCAGTTTCCAGATAGCATGGAATATCAAAACTTCATGCCAGATACTTGTTTTTTGACACCAGAGTTGCCTAGCACTTGTATGCATACTGACTTCTTGCAGGTAAAGATATTTTTATGGTTGTATTTTGGCAAATTATTTTCTTTATGTCAATATTATTTTATAAAGAGATTGTAGTTAAATCTTTGTACAAAAGAAGTACAAGATGGGCTGGGGTTGTAGCTCAGTGGTAGAGTGCTTGCCTTGCATGTATGAGGCCCTGGGTTTGATCCTCAGCACATTAAAAAAATAAATAAACAAAGGTATTGTGTCCATCTACAACTAAAAAAGAAATTAAAAGAAAAAAAAAAAGAAGTACTAGTAGTAGTACAGGAGTATATTGATAGGAACCATAAATCAAAGATGGAGTTTCTGTTTCTCAATCTGTTTTTTGACAGATGAATAAATTAGAGTATTCTACATTGAAAAAGAAACTTATGCCTATCTTTTATTTTTATTTGTTTATTTATATGGGGTATTGGGGATTAAACCCAGGACCTCATGCATGCGGGGCAAGTGCTCTACCACTGAGCTACAACCCCAGCCCCAAAATACTATCATTTTAAGACACTATCATTATATGGCACTCAGAAGAAAAGAAATCATTTAAACATTATAGAATACCTTATTACTTCAACTTTTTTTTTTTTTTTTTTTTTTGGTGGTGCTGAGATTTGAACTCAGGGCCTTGTGCTTGTGAGGCAAGCACTCCACCACCTGAGCTATATACCCAGCCCTTATTTAGACTTTGAAAAACATTAAAACAACCTTTTTATTGTGGCAAAAACATATATCATAAAATTTATCATATTAACCACTTTTTTCCAGTTTTAGATTTTTTAATTGTTTCATTTTATATAATTATTTGCTATACCTTTCTTTTTATTTATTTATTTTTGGTATTAAACCCAGGGCCTCATGTGTGATAGGCAGGTGCTCTATCACTGAGCTACATCCCCATCCCTTTTTATTTAGAGATAGGGTGTCATTGAATTGCTTAGGCTGGTCTTGAACTTTCTCTTCTCCTGCCCCAGCCTCCTAAGTAGCTGGGATTGCATGCCTATACCACTGCATCTGGCCATATTAACCATTTTTAAGTATACAATTCAGTGGTAGTAAGCATATTTGCATTGTTTAAAAACAGATCTCTAAAACTTTTTCATCTTCACTTAGACTTATTTTTGAAAATGTATTTTTATTTATAATTGACATTATACATATTTATGGGGTTTGGAGTTACATTTCATTACATGTATACGATATATAATGAGTAATTATCATATCTGTCATCTCAGACATTTATCACTTCTTTGTGTTGGAAGCATTCAAAATCTTACTAGCTATTTGAAATACTCAATTAATTTGTCTATTATCATCATCTGTGTTATAGAATATTAGAAACTATTTCTCCTGTCTAGCTGTACCTCTGTACACGTTAGCCATCCTCTCATCATCTCCCCTTTTCTCTCCCCCAAACCCTTCCCAAGCTCTGGTAACCACTATTGCATTCTCTAATTCTATAAAATAAATGTTTCAGTTTCTATATAAGTGAGAATGTGTGCTGTTTGTTTTTCTGTACATGACTTCTTTCACTTAATATAATGTCTTCCAGTTCTATCCATATTACTGCAAATGATGGAATTTCATCATTTATTATGGCTGAAAATATTCCTTTGTGTGAGTACACCAGAGTTTCCTTATCCATCCATCCATCAGTATATACCTATCTTGGCTATCATGTATAGTGCTGCAGTACTTAGGGAGTAAAGATGTTTCTTTGACATAGTGATTTCAATTCCTTTTGCTGTATACCCAGTAGTAGGATCGTTGGGTCATCTCATAGTTCTGTTCTAATGTTTTCCATAATAGTTTTTCTAATTGGCATTCTCACTAACAGTGGATAAGAGTTCCCCTTTGCATCCTTCTAGCATTTGTGTGTGTGTGTGTGTGTGTGTGTGTGTGTATGTGTGCACGTGTGTGTTTGTGTTTTCTGTAATGGCCCTTCTAACTGGGGCAAAGATGATATGCCATTGTGGTTTTGATTTCTGTTTTCCTGATGGTTAATAAAGTTGAGGATTTTTTCATATACCTGTTGGCCATTTGGATTATTTTTTTTTAAGAAATGTCTATTCAGATTATTTACCCATTTTAAAATCAGATTATTTTACTTTTTCCTGTGGAGTAATATATTCTTGTTTTTAATCCCTTGTTGAATAAATAGTTTGTTTATATATTTTTTCCATTCTGTAGAGTTTTCTCTTTACTCTCTTGTTTCCTTTACTGTGTAGAAGCTTTTTGACTTGATATAACCCCATTTGTCAGTTTTTTCTTTTGTTGCCTATGCTTTTAGGGTCATATCCAAAAAAAAATCTTTGCCCAAACCAATGTTCCACAATGTTTCCCATTTTATTTTACCAATTGCATAGTTTCTAGTTTCTTTCTTATGTATATGGATATCCATTTACCTGCATCATTTTTAGAAGAGATTTTCCTAAGATTGAGGTCAAAGTTCCAGATGACTCAATTTCTGGTGAGGACCTCTTCATGCCTTGTAGATGGCTGCCTTCTTGCTATGTCCTCACATGACCTTTCCTTGTTGTGTGCCTTGGGGAGGGCAGAGAGGGAAGAACAATGGGAGGGTGAGAGAAAGAGAGAGCATGTGTGCAAACACATATAAAGAAGAAAGTAAGGGATCTTTGGTGTTTTTGCTGATATCAGATCAGGGTCTCATACTTATGACCTCATTTAACTGAGCTTTCTCCTAAAGGCCCTGTCACTAAGAACAGTCACATTGAGAGGTATGGCTTCAACATGTGAATTTGTGGGGCACATAATTTAGTCCATAGTAGGGAGCAGCAGCTTTGGTGAGTATGTAGACAGAGATAAGGAATGCCTGTGAAAAAGACAAGTAGAGATATTAGATTACATGGATTTGTTCCAGAGAAGATGTTTGTACATTTATTTGCACAATGAAAAGTTTAAAGCAATGGGAATGGATGGATTTATTTAAAAAGTATAGAGAGTAGAGAGCCTGGGTTATCTCCCATTCTCAGAATCGAGACACATCAATTATCGTTGAAATAGCCAATAAAATAAGAACAGAAATATATCCTATTTCATTTAGCAACTCAGAGATCATTGGTGACCTTGGCAAGATCAGTTTCATTTAAATGGTAAGGTTTTGTAGAAAACAGTTTAGAGAAAAAAAGAATGAGTGAGAGGTAAGAAAATTGACATTATGGCAAACTCATGAAAAAGAATGGCATATTTAGTAAGTCATTCATTCAGCAGACATTTCTTTATGTTACACTATCAAGATAAGCATGTGAATAAAACAGGTAAATTCTGTCCTCATAAAGGAGGAGTAAAAGGAGACAGACAATGAAAATATACACTACTCAAGGTTTGGGGTGTTGTGGAGAATCATATAGCTATGTAAGAAAATTAGGGAATGCAGGTGAGGATGGAGTTCTATTTAAGTAGGTAAGGTCAGACCTCTTCAGTAAGATAACATTGGAGCAGAGAACTAGGTGAAGGAAGGGAGAATATTCCAGGCACAGGTAATAACAAATGCAAAGGTTCTGAGGCAAGAGAAGGCTGGTCAGTTTGTAGAACAGCAGGGCTGCCGTGGAGTGAGTTAGGAGTGAGCGGGAGGGAGAGTGGTAGAAGTGAAGTCAAAGAGCAGGAAGCCCGGCTTGGTGGTGCATGCCTGTAATCGGAGCGCTTCCAGAGGCAGGAGGATCACAAGTTCAAAGCCAGCCCTAGCAATGGTGAGGCACTAGACAACCCAGTGACACCCTGTCTCTAAAATACAAAATAGGGCTGAGGATGTGGCTCAGAGGTTGGTCACCCCTTAGTTCAATCCCCAGTACTTTCCCCTGACACCACCTCCTACCCCCAACAAAAGAGTAGGAAGTAGACTGGTCAGATAGGGCCACATAGGACACTTGAAGAGCTGCCTTATACTTTGAAAGAGTCTGAGAGCCATTGGAGGGTTTGATCAGAAAGGTTAAATACTTGAACTTAAATTTTAAAAAGAATTCTGGCAAATTTGTGGAGAAGTAGTAGGAGTAGGAGAACACGGTAGAATATTCAATCAGCATTTCCTCTTATTATTTTTTTTTTTAAATATTAGTTCATGTCTTTTATTATCTCAAATACATTACTTGTCTTCTGGTTTGTTGAAGCAGTAAGTCAGACAACACTTGCCACAATAGTGTCTGTCAAAGTGGCTGGCCATAAAAACTCCTGCACCACATTCATCTGAAGGACACTCACGTCGAAGGCGGCTAATTTTGCCATTTTCATCCACCTTATAATATTTCAGGACAGCCAACTTAACCTTCTTTCTCTTATGCTTATTCTTCTTGGGAGTGGTGTAAGACTTCTTCTTCCTTTTCTTAGCACCACCTCGAAGCCTCAGCACAAGATGAAGGGTGGACTCCTTCTGAATGTTGTAGTCAGACAAAGTACGTCCATCTTCCAGTTGCTTACCAGCAAAGATCAGTCTTTGCTGATCAGGAGGAATTCCTTCCTTATCCTGGATCTTGGCTTTTACATTTTCTATAGTGTCGGAGGGTTCAACCTCGAGTGTAATAGTCTTCCCCGTAAGGGTTTTTACGAAAATCTGCATCTCGGCGGCGGTCCCACCGCAGATGGCGGATCGGAAAGCATTTCCTCTTATTATATTTTTTATCCAATGGGAAATGCAGTCTAAATTGCCCAGTTTTAAATTCTCAGCTCTGTTGTGTATAAGCTGGATGAATTTAAGCAAGTCTACCGTTTTCTGCTTTTTTCCTTAGTTCCATCAGTTGCAAAATAAGGGAAATAAGAGTATATACTTCATATGGCTATGGTAAGGATTAAAGTTAACAATAGCAAGAGCTCAGAACAGTCCCTGGTACATAGTAAGAACTTGATAATATAGGAAAGCTATTATAATCATGTTGATCAAGTTATAATTTCCCATTTGTTTGTATCTTTCACTAGAATGAGCCCCTTTCATGGAGACCATGAATATTCATTTTCTCATTCTTAGTTCCTAGTACAACACCCCAAACCCAGTAGCTAATCAAGAAAATGTTTTTTAAAAAAATGTATATGTACGTGTGTGTGAGTGTGTGTGTGTGTGTGTGTAGTTTCTTGTTTTGTTGGGTTTCTTTTTCTCTTTTTTTTTGGTGGTATGGAGGATTAAACTCAGAGCTTTGCACCTGCCAGGCAAGCACAGATACACCCCAACCCTAAATGTATAAATGTATATTGTATATTTATTAAAAAACAAAACAAAATGAACATACATACATACAAGCATATTTATTTTTATTAGTTCAAACCATTCAGAAAAGTATGAAATTACAAGTAAAACAGCCTCTGATTCCACTCCTATCAGAAACCACTCTTAACATCTCTAAATGTCTATTTTTAAATTCTGTTTATACAAACATATTAAATATAATCATCATATTAGCTTTTAAGATGGTTTATTTCTGGAATTAGCATCAGCAAAATTAAAGGCCGATCTAATGAAAATAATAGTGAATTGGGATATATTTAAAAAGTCACTTATTGAGGAGCAATGTGTTGAAGTTTCAGTCAAGTATAGATAAACCCCAGGTCTGAGGACATAAGAGAAAACTATGTGTAGGAATTTAAACTTTCACAAGTCCAAATATGAGACCTGAGTCTCTCACGATAGTAACTGATCTTTAGAACCAAATCCTCATAACCCAGTTCACTCTTAATGAGAATTGGACCCACTTCAAATAAATCTGAAGACTTTGTGTTCTCTGTTTAATTTTTTGTTTTTTAGTTGTAGATGGACATAATACCTTTGTTTTGTTTTATTTATTTTTTTATATGGTGCTGAAGATTGAACCCAGTGCCTCACACATGTTTACAACCCCAGCCCCTGTGTTCTGTTTTACTTCTATTATTATTGTTGATTTTAATGAAGTATCCTGTCCTTTTTGAAAGAAGTTTTATGATAATTTGCCCTCACCATAGCTTTAGAATGTGCTTGAAATCATTATTGTTATTAAAAAAAAATTGCTTTAGTTGTAGATAACACAATACCTTTATTTTATTTATTTATTTTTATGTGGTGCTGAGGATTAAACCTAGTGCCTCACACATGCAAGGCAAGTGCTCTATCATTGAGCTACACCCACAACCACAGCCCCTGAAATCATTATTTTTATAATGTAAATTACTAAAATTCATTCAAACTATAAGGAAAAAATGTATTAAGATTTTTGTCTGTTATTTTGTTTCTTCTTTCTGAATAGGTGAAGTCACCAGAACAGAAGTTCTCTACATTGAGTCCTGTTTCTACTTTTTCTTTGAACTCAAGAAATGAAGATGTTCTAGAATTCTCTGAAGAGTCCCTGAAAGCAAGAACTTTACCTGGTGACCTTGACTTTCTCTGCTTGGAGACTATATTACTCAAATCACTATTAGTCCATGTAGTGAAGTTTTTATTTGAGAGATAGTTACT
This sequence comes from Spermophilus citellus, assembly GCF_964194105.1. Lineage (NCBI taxonomy): Eukaryota > Metazoa > Chordata > Mammalia > Rodentia > Sciuridae > Spermophilus > Spermophilus citellus. The sequence goes on from NC_138189.1 coordinate 94,562,067, forward strand.
AACCAAAAATACCTTGGAACTAGATTCAGTATCATAGCCCTTGAGGCCTTCCCACATCTTTTCTTTCTTTTGACTTTTTCTATTTTAGATAGTTGTCTCAATTACAATATTCCCTTCTAGTTCCTTCTTACTTCTCACTCCAACTGTCTTATCACATGCCACTGAAAATGTCTTTGACACTTCTCACAGTTGTAACTCCACAGTGTAACCTCTCTATGACTACTTTTTCTCCCAGAGGAATGACTTATTGCAAATGTCTCCTCAACACTGATGGTTGACCTTAGCATAACCTTAGTTTCCTTTTTTGCTTTGGGATTCTGGCATTATCAAGAAACTCTTCAACTTCTGATATCATCATTGCACTCTCAGGCCTCAGTGTTTTCATATATTTTGATTCTTGTGAATTTTTTCCTGCTTCTTAATAAGTATACTATTATTCTATAGGTCTTCCACTAACTTTTATTTTCCTCTTTCTCCTTTCCTTTTCTTTTTAAAAAAAACGATACTGGGAATTGAACTCGGATGTTTTTTCACTTAGGTAAATCCCCAGGACTTTTTATTTTTTAGACAGCATAAGTTGCCCAGAATGACCTCAAACTTTCCATCCTCTTGCTTCAGCCTTCTAGTTGCTGGGATTACAGGCATGCACTACTGTGCTGGGCTTCCTCTCTCTTTTCTTATCATCTCATCAATATATATTCCCTTCATTCAGAAGTTATGTTGGGTGAGAATGATGTTATATTTAAATTTTTTTATTATAAGTGGGTGATATAAAGAGGAAAAACGTTTTATGTGAATGAGTAGGTGGGCTTGGAGTCAGAATGGAAGGAGCAGGTATTTTACAACAAGTGTAATGGCAAGGGATTAACATGATTTTTATAGTTATGCCATCGATCTTTCACTTCCTTAATGGAGTTTTAAATTTTCTGTCAGTATTGTTTGACCAACTTGTTAGAATTACAACATAGCAGTTTATAAAAGAATATTCATTGACTCACCTACTGCTTTACTATTTCCCAAATGATCTCCAGAATTTATTTCCCACAAAACAGAAATGTTGTCTGAAAGGTATGTTACTATACAACAAGAATCTATAGCATTGTCAGATGAAAACTTTAAGCTTGCATAGTTTCCACACAGTATTATTTATATTTCTAAGAATTCAACAAATATTTATTGCTTCTTACATTTCTAGGAGCCTCTTTATACCAAAGCTGATGATAGGAGGAATTATAAAACTCATTCAGGCAAAAATCTGCCATGAGTTTATCAGAATTGTATTCTTATAATATTCTAATAGATCAAAATAAAGCTAAAATCTTTATGCTGAAGAGTAACATGATCATTCATGAATATAATAAACATATAAAGGAAGTTACAATCACATAGTCATAAGTGAGCCATGAAATTCAGTCTCTGGAGAATGAATATAAAATAAATATTAAAACCTTTTTCTGGGTTCTTATCATGATTCTGCCACTTGGCAGACAAGTTACTTCTGGGCCCCTTTGGTCTCTGTAAAATGAGAATGGTACATCCTTTCTTGGCTTTGAAAGGCTTTGAAACCATTAGTTCTATATAAATATAATATCAGAATTTTAGGAAAAAAAATCCTTAGTTAAGGAAAAAAGAGTACTTCAAGTTTATCAGTCTTAAAGTTTTAAAATCTATAAAATATCTTTGAAATTTTTATTTTTGAGCTTAAAACCATTTTTAAATGAAATAAAAATATATATGCGTATATGTAAGTGTATACGCATATATATATTTATTATTTATAGAACAAGTTGGTACTTTAACCTTGGTGATGACTGGTAGTACATTTTCTATTTAATCAGCATTGTTTTCTTTCAGGAATGAAAAAAATTAGTTCTCTGAAGAATAAAAACCTTCAACGGCTCCCATTAGTAAGTAGAGCCGGAGTTCCTTCTCCTGAACTGCCTAACTTAGATTCTTATTCATTTGTGTTCAACTGTGACACATCAGAGTCTTCTGGTTTCCCCACATTCAACTTGCAGGAAGAGTCAGCAGTTTTTCCCTTTAGTTTTGGGTCTGAGGACCAAAGTGAAACTTTCTCTGAAGAAGCTATGAAAATGACTCCAGGGGATGTTTCACTGCTCAATACAAAGTCTCAAAGCAAGTGGCTAAAATATGAAAATACATCCCAATGTAACTTGACTACTCCAAACAGAGTTGATCTAGGAACAGATGGCTTCTTCACTGAGGCTCTTTCTGGGATGCATTTTAGTGACTCCTGTGAAGGACAGAGTGAAGCTCTGAATGAAAGTTCTTTAGACTCTGTGCATTTGCAAATGATAAAAGGCATGCTCTATCAACAGCAGCAAGGTTTTAGCAGTCAAGATTTGGTTTCCAGAAAGAATGCACTTTCTTTGAGTTTAAAGCAGACTTCCAAATCTGAGGAGGGTCAAAATGTGTTAGGAAAGTCCACCTGCTACAACTACAGTGCACAGGATTTACAGGTGAGGAAATGCACCAGTCTCTTTTTTCCAATAGTTGCTGCCTAAATTTCAACAAAAGAAACACAGGTGCAATTTCACCTTTGGAATATATGGATTTTTTGATCTAGAGCTCTAGCTATAGTCACATCATCTCCTTTGATTTAAAGTCTTCCCTACTAGTTGTGAACATTAAATGAAATTGTATGTTTGAAATTATCTGGTGCTATGTCTTCCATATAATAAGTATTTGATAAATTTAGCTCTTATTTCTGTATTAGAAATGACTACTTCCAATATAAATAGTACCATTCTTGTTTTTATTTATGACTATGAAGTCAATTTTTCAATTGGATTATTGTTAGGGTAATGGTACATTTATAATACACTGGTTATAATTCCTTTTTTGTGTGTGTGGTGCTGGGGATCCAACCCAGGGCTTTGTGCATGCAAGGCAAGCACTCCGCCAACTGAGCTATATCCCCAGCCCCTTGTTATAATTCTTATTATAGTTATAACAAGAAATAGAGATATACAATGATCCATTCAGTTACATTTTCCTGGCCAAAAGAAATAAAAAATTAAAAAATGAATCAGCTAGACCAAGAAATTCAAAGGTGAATGTTTTCTCTGAAAGGTGGAAACTAATCAAAATAAGGGGGGGTAGGTAAAGAGGAAGATGGATTCCACCGAAATAGAAGAAAGATCAGAAGAGTAGAAGAAGGGGATTGAGGAAATGATAAGGGAGTAAATCTGATAAGTGATAAGTGGAATAAATCTGACCTAACTTTACTATGTACATATATGGATATATGACAGTGAATCTCACTATTATGTATATATACAAGTCACTAATTAGGAAAAAACAGCAACTGTAAGTAGCAGAAAGATCAGTGGAGAGAAGGGAACAAGGGGTGAGAGGAAGGGAGAGAAAGGGAAGTACTAGGGTCTGACTTAGAGCAAATTATGTTCCATGTCTTTATAGTTATATCAAAATTAACCCTAATGTTATATATAACAAAAAAAAAAAAAAAAGAGAGAGAGAGAGAAAATTCAAGGACTTATTAAGAGGTAGCCAAAAATGTTATTTGAAATTAAAAGTCTTATGCATTATTATTCTGGCTCTATCTGTATTCTCATTTAAAATTAGAAAACAATTTTCATGGACTCAAGAAACCAAAAGCAAAGTTAGTATATTTTCTTAAACATATCTATTTTTTTTAAAAAAAAAGAGAGAGAATTGTTTAATATTTATTTTTTAGTTTTTCAGTGGACACAATGTCTTCATTTCACTTTTATGTGGTGCTGTGGATTGTCCCTAGCGCCCCGTGCATGCCAGGCTAGCAAGCTACCGCTTGAGCCACATCCCCAGCCCTCTTAAACATATCTATAAAAAATAATTTCTTCAATGATAAACTGTTTTTTTTTTGGGGGGGAGGAGCTTTTATAATTGAATCATTTCATTTCAGGAGATAAACCGCTCGGAGCTATGCTTCCCAAGTGGACAAAAAGTAAAATGTGCTTATCTTCCCAAAAGGCAGATTCACATACCAACTGTTTTTCAGTCTCCAGCTGATTATAAGCAAACCTTTACCTCTTGCATCATAGGTATGACTGTTATATTTTTATTTTATTCTGATGGCCACTTAGTGTAATAGAACTATGGGAAAGTGTATTCTGAATTTTCAGGTATATTAATTCTCCACTTCAGATTTGTTTTCCATGTGTTTACTTGTTTTTGACAGTAACTATTATTCTAACTTTTGATCAAAATAGAGCTTTAAAAACAGAAAATGAGGGCTGGGCATGTGGCTCAAGAGGTAACGCACTTGCTTGGCATGTGCCGGGCGCTGGGTTTGATCCTCAGCACCACATACAAATAAAATAAAGATGTTGTGTCCAACGAAAACTAAAAAAGAAATATTAAAAAAAAAAAAAACCCTCTCTCTCTCTCTCTCTCTCTCTCTCTCTTAAAAAAAAAACAGAAAAATTATAAAATTTTAAAAATTATCTTTTTAAAATTATAGTTTTTCTTTTTGGTAGTTGTGTATGAATAGCAGGCCTTTATTTTTTTATTTTTTGGGTACCGGGCACTTGACCACTGAGCTACATCCCCAGCTCTTTTTTTTTTTTTTTTTTGTATTTTATTTAGAGATAGGGTCTCAGTGAGTTGTTTAGTGCTTCACTTTTTGCTGAGGCTGGCAGTCCTCCTATCTTAGCCTCCTGAGCCACTGTGCCCAGCTTATTTGTTTATTTTTATTTGGTACTGAGAATCGAACCCAGTGCCTCACACATGCTAGCCATGTGCTCTGCCACGGAGCTACCGCCCCAGCCTCATAATTTTTCATTTTTTAAAATAGAAGTTATTTCCAGAGAGTATGGAAAAGCAGGACTCTGAGAGAGGACTTTCTGTAGTGGTTTGGCCCTGGATGATGCAAAATTGTGAAAAATCAAATATTTTTTATAACAATATAAGTGACTTGTTTAGCTTCTATTTTTGTGTATTTAAAACAGATTCCTTTATTATGCTAAGTGAAATTTAGCCAATCCCCAAAACCCAAATGCTGAATGATTTCTCTGATTTAAGGATGCTGATCCATAATATGCTGTAGGACAGTGGAGATGGGAGGATTAAATGAACTCTAGATGGGGCAAAGGGGAAAAGGGGAGGGAGGGGGAAGAAGGGTAGGAAAGATGGTAGAATGCGATGGTCATCATTAACCTAAGTACATGTAAGAAGAGTCGAAGGATGTGACTCTACTTTGTGTACAACCAGAGACATGAAAAATTGTGCTCTATATGTGTAATATGAATTGTAATGCACTCTGTTGTCATATATAACAAATCAAAATTTAAAAAAAACAGATCCCTTAATGTTGATTTGTTCAGTTTCATTTTTGAAAAAAAGATATTGATATTGTGATTATAAAATTTCTGTGTTCATTTCAGCAATTTGTTAACATATGTAGAAGTATAAATCAGGGGGAAAATAATTTGTAACTTCTTCAACCAGAGATAAATATGGTCAAAAAAAAAAAAAAGAAGTGTTCCATGACTTGTTTAATTAAATGGAAAAATTTAAGTATGATGTATGATTAGGTCTGAGTGCTTCAAGATACAAGGGCAAATCCACCTTAAAAAACTGGACTGGCTCATGTCTGTAAACCCAGCCACTTCACTGAGGCAGGAGGATCGAAAGTTTGAAGACAGCCTGAGCCACTTAGTAAGACCCTGTCTCACAGTTACATTCCTGAATGAAACTCAGAAGAAGAATCCTCTTTGCTTCAGTCCCTAGTACCTCTACCACTACCACCATAACAACAAAGGATATTTGTATTATGTTTTACTTTGATTCTATTTAAAGGCTGTAATCAATTTTGGCTAATATAGAGCACATGTGATAGGAACACAAAATTTTTTTTTATAAAAGAAGGATTTTTATTTTTTAATATTTTATTTATTTATTTTTATTTATATATGACAGAGAAATGCATTACAATTCTTATTACACATATAGAGCACAGTTTTTCTTATCTTTGGTTGTATACAAAGTATATTCACACCAATTTGTGTCTTCATACATGTACTTTGGATAATAATGATCATGACGTTCCACCATCATTTCTAACCTCATGCCCCCTCCTTTCCCCTCCAACAACACAAAATTATTTTGTATTTAAATTTCAACTATATCTACTTTTTTTCTAGAACATCTAAATATATTGCTGTTTGAGTTGGCACAAAGATTACACAAAGCTCTTTCAAAAGTTGACATATCGTTTTACACATCATTGAAAGGAGAGAAAATGAAAACTGTAGAAAAAAATTTGCCACCCTGTCATCATGATCAACCTGCAAAACTTGTCATGGTTAAAAAGGAAGGTCTAAATAAGGTATTGTTCCTCCACACACCTAATACTTGTCTTATGCATAATTGGGTAACTGTTGCTTTATGGCAAGCTTGAAGAATGAGACTTGATTTAGGAGCCTTCTGTTTGAGCATTAGGAACTAATAATAGAGTAAACTCAGTTTTTATGAAAAGAATGAGCTGTATTCTGGAACACAAAAATATGAGTTAAGATTAACTTTCAAATTACTTTGGAACTCAACTCATAGTAATGAATAGAGAGATAACATGAAAGAAAATTTTTTATATTACTGTAATTGATAAACTGGAAGGATATGCCCAGATACAGTGATACCACTGAGAAGGAGAATATGTTCCACATGAGGGTTTAGAAGAATGCAGGAATGGGCCTGAAAAAAATGAAGGTTGTCTGGGCACTTTGGCACATGCCATCCTTGGGACACTGGGCGGGAGGATCAAAAGCTCAAGGCCAGCTTCTGCAACTTAGCAAAACTTTGCCTCAAAACAACCAACCAACCAACCAAAAAGCAAATAAATAGGTCTGGGGAGTGGTTCAGTGGTAAAATACCCCTGGGTTCAATTCACAGTATTTCTGCCCTTAAAATAAAAATAAATAAATAAATAAAAATTTAAAAAAGAAAGAATTGAAAGCTGTAAGCCTTTGTAATCCTAACAACACCAGAAGAATAGAAAATCAGACTGACCTGATAACATACCATGGAAAAAGTCAGGTTAGTAAAATGTGTATTGGTTGATAGCTTGTACTCATTTGCAAGACTGTGCTTTCTTAACCTATTATTTTTTCTTAACCTGTTTGCAAATCCTATTTCATTAATTATGTAAAGTTGATTTTAAATTTAGTTACCAAAAGCAAGAATTCATAACTAATATCATAGCCATAGAGAATGAAATATCATATAGCTACTAAAATCTTTGTTTTCTTTTCAAGATTATTTCATGACATGGTTACATGCTTATACTATATTGTTGGATATAAGGATTAGATTACAGAATAGAAAATGTGTCATCTAAGTTTTTTTTTAAAAAGACCACTATATACATTTATGTGTCTGTGTAAGTGAGGAAAAAGCTGGAAAAGAAATGCAGAGATATTGCTTGTTATTCTTTCTGGATAGATTTCAAATTGTCTATAATGAACACTTTATCAAAGAAATAATAAATTTTAATTTATTGTTAATTTCAAATAAGTTTTCATTCTCAGAATAATATAATCTTTTTCTCTTTTTGATAAAGAGAAAACATGGAAAAGTACATGGTTTTAAGTTTTATCATATTGTTTAAATTATTAATAAAATTAAGTTGTATTGTGACTTTGTATAGTATATTAGTAAGGCCAAGCAGTCTTCATAAGTGTTGACAAGCATAATTAAAAAAATAAAAATAAAAATATCTTTATTACTAAATTTTAATATCTTTTTTTTTCTCCTTTTCTTTCTTTCTTTTTTTTTAAGTGTTGTGCTTTGAACCCAGGACCTCATGCATGCTAGGCAAGTACTCCTCCACTAAGTTACACCCCTAGCCCTAAATTTTAATGTATTTTTTCCTCCTTAGGGTCGTCTCTTTTATACATGTGATAGACCCAAAGTGGATCAATGTAAATTTTTCAAGTGGCTTGAGGAAGTAACTCCTGGATGGTTAACACAGGAAGAGTCTCAACCCAGCATGGTTTTAAATGATATTAAGAGTATTGCCTTGTATTTAAGAAGTCAAAAGATACCATTCTATGAGGAATGCCATCTTTTGGTGAGGTATGTTTCATGGTACCAAATAATTGCCTGTAATTACTATCAGAAAATAATATACATTAATAAATATGTAATATATAAATATATATTAATAAATAATATAAATCAGAAGATAGCAACCCTCGCAGGATTATCAACAGCTTTAAAAGAGATTAACCATTTTTATGCATAGTTGGGGCTGTTCTTCACAATCTTGGGGGACTCTGTTGAAATAGGAATAATTTTTAGTAGTGCCAGATAATAATTTTTCACAATCTTGAACTGTATAGCCTGTAGGATGATAGAATGGTACATTTTAGAAGCATGTCTTGTATAGAAGTAGGATTACTAGAAAAGTATAAATGCCATATGCATGGTAACTTAATAATAATTTATTGGGAAGTTTTAGATGCTAGGTTTTCTTCTAAGTATTTTGTCTTATTCCATTTAATCATCACAGTAACCTATAAGATCATAGTAACCTATAAGATATGGAGATAGTGGAGACAAGTATTAGTTTTATTTTACTGTGATAGAAATTGATATTCTCTATTTTTTAGATACTTTTTCCTATCTTCATCTTTTTAAAACTGATGATAGGGACTAGGGATTAGTTCGGTGGCAGAGTGCTTGCCTAGAATGCTTGTACAATGTTCTGGGTTTGATCCCCAGCACTGCAATCAGTCCAATCAATTGATGACAATTCTGTGATATTGCTGTTTTCTTCCTTTGATGGAATATATTTATTTTTCATATGCATGTATGAAAGTATGTAAATGCACAGAACTCTGGTCCTTTCCTTTTTATGTTGTGTTTTAAAAAAGATTTAAAAATTTTTTAATATTCAAATTTATTTTTATTTTTATTCTTTTTTTCAGGAAAGGGTTTGATTTTCAGAGAAAACAGTACGGCAAACTAAAAAAGTTTACTGCTGTAAATCCTGAATTTTATAGTGAACAGAAAAGCAAACTTTATCTTAAATTGAGTCGGAAAGAAAGTTCTTCGATTTATAGCAAAGGTAAGTTGGTCTGATCATGGTGATGATGCATTTACAAACAGCTGAATATCTCTGTAAATTCCCTCCCCCCTCTCCTGGGGATTGAACCCAGAAGCCCTCTACTACTAAGCTATATTTCAAGTGCTTATTTATTTACTTTAAAATTTTTGTTAAAAACTTTTTATTGGTATTTAATGATTATACATAATAACAGGATTCATTGTGATATAATTATACATGCCTAAGGCTTGCCTATCTGGTTAGTTTTTTCAAAGAACAACCTTTTGCCTTTGTGGATCAAAAGATCAGCAAGTATCTTTGTTTTATTTTGGTTTGGTTTTGGTTTCTTTTTATCTTCCACTCTTATTTTGTTTGGTTTTAGTGTAATCTTCTTTTTCATACATCCTAAGTCAGATATGTAGCTTGCTAATTTTGAGGTTTTTCTGTTTTCTAATATAAAATTAGGATTGTAAATTTCCCTCAAAGTACCACTGTACTTTTTGTGAAGTACTTTTTTTCATTTAAATTAATTTTATTTAAATTTTATATTATAGTTTCATCTTTAGCATACAAGTTAGTAAGCATGTTTTTAAGGAAATTTCTATATTAACTTTTAACTTAACCTACAGAGTATCATCTGCAGGCAGATTTCAGTCTACAAACTTACTAGTTAGCGGATTATGGTTTTCGTAATACTATTCTTTAAAGTTCATCTAGGTTTTTTTAATGGTATAGAAAATGAGAAATATAGCAGTGCTGAGGATGAACCCAGTGCCTCACACATGCTAGGCAAGCACTCTATTATCAGAGCCACAACCCCAGCCCTGTTAATACTCTTTTAATGAACCAGATTCTGCTGCTAGGTATTCTGCAAGAGAAGTAAAAACCTATGTCCACACAAACACTTATACCTGTATTTTCCTAGCCTCCTTAATCATAATAGCACCAAACTATCCAGATGTGCATTTACTGATTAGCAAGGAAAGGAACAAATCAATGATAACATGAATAAATTTCAAAAGCATTGCACTAAGTGAAAGAAGCCAAACAAAAGGTTACATATAATTCCTTTTAAATGAAATTCTAGTAAGAGCAAAACCTAATAGCCCAAGGACAAGAGTGGAGGATTGTCTGGGAAGAGGCAGGTGGGAACTTCCTGGAGTAATGGGGATGTTCTATGTCATGAAGTTTGTGGTTATGCTTTCAAGTCTATATAAGTTCATCAAAACTCATCAAATTGTACAGCAAAAATTGGTGAATTTTACTGTATGTAAATTAAGCCTCAATAAAGTTGACAAAAAAAAAATGAGAAATATATGCCCTCTCTTTTTATTAGATGCTGAGCTCTTAAACAAATCAAGTTTAGTAATTGCTTTCTCCAGATCTTCTCTAGTCTTGCCAATTTTTGGTTAGTCATCTATCAGCAATTCAGGGAAATAGTTGAAATCTTCAATGGTTCACGTTCTTCTTGCTATTTTCTTACTTTTTGCATTTCATATATTAGGCTTATTTTATTAGGTGCACATATGTTTTAAGTTACTCTTGTCTTCTTGATAAATTGAAATTTTATTATCATATAGCCACCCTCTACAACTTTAATACCTTTTTCTTAAAATGCATTTATTAATATAGACATGCCAAGTATGTTTTTGCTAATAGGTACTTGATAAATCTTTTTTGAACACTTTTGTGTGTTCTCATAGGTATGTTCCTTATAAACACTGTATGTGTCAATTATAAAAAATTTGACCTGTAAACAGAACAAGCCCAAATAGTTAGATTTAAATTATAATAATTGATACATTTGTATATGTTCCTACAATCTTAAATTATTCTTTTATCCCACTCTTTCTTTGCTCTTTTAAATCCTTTTTTGCCGTTTTAAAAAGTGATAGTTAGGGCTGGGGATGTGGCTCAAGCGATAGTGCTCTCGCCTGGCATGCGTGCGGCCAGGGTTCGATCCTCAGCACCACATACAAACAAAGATGTTGTGTCTGCCGAGAACTAAAAAATAAATATTAAAAAATTTTAAAAAAAAGTGATAATCTTTCCTTCAGTAAAACAACTTCTTAGAAAACATTCACAATCCTTTGTTCTTCTCTAGATCCTCTCCTTCACTTTCTATCTTCCTTTTTCCTCAGGGTGACATTATTTAGACTAGTGATATTTGTAATATCATCTGCAGCTGGTTCCAGTCCACAAACTTACTAGTTTTCAACAGAGGGAAACAACTACTTCAGTATTTAAATCACTTATGTTATTAGGCAAACTTGTTTAGTTATTTGTCTTATTTATTGCAAGACTTTCTCAGTGAAGAAACATTATGTTGATGCTATGGTTTAGATGTGAGATGTTCCTCAAAAGCTCACATGTGAGACAATGCAAGAAGGTTCAGAGGAAAAATGATTGGCTTGTAAGAGTCTTAACCCAATCAGTGATTTAATCCTTTGATAGGGATTGACTGGTAACTGAAGTGGTAGGGTGTGGCTGGAGGAGGTGGGAATTGGGGCGTGGCTTTGGGTATGTATTTGTATCTGGCGAGTAGAGTTTCTCTCTGCTTTCTGATCTCCATATGAGCCACTTTCCTCTGCCATATTCTCCCTTAATGATGTTCAGCCTCAACTTGAGCTCCAGGGAATGGAGTGGGCTTTCTATGGACTAAGACTTCTGAAACCTTGAACCCTCAAATAAACTTTTCCTCCTCTGCAATTGTGCTGATCAGATTCTTTAGTCACAGCAGTGAAAAAGCTGACTAAAACAGTTTTGTTGAATTACATTCTAGTACAAGTTACTTATGGCATACAATTACAAACCATTCAGGTCAGGCTACTTTGAGTAGTGCTAATGTAACTTTGGAGTTAGTATGGATCTATTTACTATCTTTCTTTCTCCGACTACTTTTTATAAAGTTCTCACTTTTGACTGGGGATATAGCTCAGAGGCAGAGTACTTGCCTACCATTGGCAAATTCCTGAGTTTTAACTCCAGCACTGCAAGAAATAAAATAATGAAATAAAATTCTAGGCTCTGAGTTTTTTTCCCTTAAATACTTGTGACCTACAAAAACTACAATTTCATATGTTTTAACCTAGTAATTATGTACTTGGTTGTCTTCTTGAATCCATTGTTACTGTTGAAAACTCTAAGGGTACTTTGATTCTTTCTTTCTGTTATTTGTTCTTTTGGGATGGAAACTTTAAAATTTTATCTATGATTTTACCTTTATTTCCTGATAATTGTGTCTAAATGTGGATTTTTCATTTTTTTTTTTTCTTCTCTTGGCCACACTATAAGACTTTTAACTCTGAGGTCCTTTATCATTTTTGTAATTCTGGAAAATTGATCTTTATTATTTCTTCAAATAATCTTCCTTCTTTGTATGTCTTTCATTATTTTTTTTTAAATTTTTTATTGATTATTTAAAGCATTACATAGCTCATGATATATCATCTTTCAAGTCTTTCATTATTCAGATGTTAGCACCTCTGAATTTATCCTCTAGCTTGCTTAACTTTTATATTTTCTTTCTTTCTTTCTTTCTTTTTTTTTTTTTTTTTAATAAGATGAGCCAGGGTCATCTTGTAGTTACAGATGGTAAAGACACCCACATACACACCAGCACAGTGTTAGGGAGATAATGTCAGAAGATCACAAGAGTGACTGAAAGGGTTCTATTTTTTTTTTTTAAAGAGAAAGAGAGAGAGAGAGAATTTTAATATTTATTTTTTATTTTTCGGCAGACACAACATCTTTGTTTTTGTATGTGGTGCTGAGGATTGAACCTGGGCCGCATGTATGCCAGGCGAGCGCGCTACCACTTGAGCCACATCCCTAGCCCCAACTTTTATATTTTCTGTGTTTTAGTTTTTCCTTCCTTCTCGGAGAATCCTCAATAAGGCTTTCTTTCTTTCTTTTTTTTTTTTTAAAGAGAGAGTGAGAGAGAGAGAATTTTAATATTTATTTTTTAGTTTTCGGCGGACACAACATCTTTGTTTGTATGTGGTGCTAAGGATCGTGCTACCACTTGAGCCACATCCCCAGCCCAATAAGGCTTTCTTTTTAAAATTTTTAATAATAAACTTTAACCTAAATATATCCAAAGCAATATCATTTCAATGTGTAATTAATATAAACATTATGAGCTATTTTATGCTATTTTATTTTTTCATACTGCTTTTCTTTCTGGAAATTCATATGAGGGACGACCAATCCCAAACTTGTCAGCTTCAGAGAGTTCCAGAAATCGGGGGTGCAGTTGAACTATAGTGTGGAGAGCCCTAGCCACCAGAAAACCACAGTCACTCATTGTGGGGAGCCATTCTCACACGTGACTGGGCGACTCCCAGTTTGGGTCTGAGGCGTTCTGGCTGTGTCGGAACTTTCCCGGCCCTCTCCTGATGAGAGAACCCGTCCGTGTGGGGGTGTGACTGACCACTGACCCCGAGGGCCCAATCACTGACCCTGACCTTGGAGTGCGGCCCCCCCTCAACATTCATTGGATGGAATTCTCCCCTGAATTTCTTGTTCCCCAATAAAAGGCTACTCCCTGGTGTGCTCCCTCTCTCTCTCTCCTGCTAGCCCTGAGTAATCCTTGCTGCCCTGCCAGGCGGTTAGAGGTGGGAACCAGAGAGGGGAGCCGTCTCGGACCTGGCAATAGAAATAAGGTAACTGAGTCTGTGTGTTTTATTTCGATCTCTGCTAGCTAACTTTTATGCCAAGAACCTCATTAATGAAACCATTGCGCTGGCCGCATTGGTGGAACTCATGAAATAACCCATAAGGTCAAGTGTAAACAGTTTGGTTCAAGGGAAAAGCAACATTAAATAGAATAATATTTTTGTATTACAAAATTCTTTAGCCCTCAGAGTTTGGAGAAATTGAGGTGGGATGGAGACTGCCCTGTGATCAGTTAGTTACCACCAGTTTTTGTCTGTTCATTACAGCACAGCACAGTGCTTTTGTTGTTGCCCTGATTTTTCAGAGTATATTAGTCAACTTTCTATCACTGTAATGAAATACCTGAGAAAATTGACTTATAAAGAGAAATGATTTATTTTGTCTCATTGTTTTGGCAGTTCCAGTCTGTGATCAAGTGGCTTCATTGTTTTGGGCCTCTAACAAGACAGCATATCAAGGCAGGAGCACACAGAAAAATAAACTACTGACCTCCTGAGCCAGGAAAAAAAAAAAAAAAGAATAGATGAATCCTGTTGTCAAAATCTCCTTTAGGAGCATGCCCCCAATGACCTAACGATTTTCCACTAGGTCCTACCTCTCAAAGGTTCCACTGCTTCCCAGTAGTACCACCCTGGCAACTAAGCCTTTAACATATAGACCTTTGGGGAACATTCAGTATCCAAACTATAGCACAGAGGATTTCTAGACCAGAAATGTGAATTAACTTATGGATAGCGAGGTACAATTTGTTCCAGGGCATTGGAGCCTGGGGAGAAGGCCAGTGGGACGTAAGAACAGAATCTTAGGCTGGAGTTGTAACTCAGTGGTAGAGCACTTGCCTAGCGTGCACAAAGCCCAGGGTTTCATCCAGCACCAATCACACACACACCAAAAAAAGGAGGAGGAGTAAGTGGAAGGGGACAGAATCATCAATGATATACTCTAGGCCCTCCAGTTCAAAACAACATTCCAGCTCCAGCGGGTTTCTCTACTTCTCTCTCTATTCCCTGCAGGAAGGGAGCCAGCAATCATACTAGTTCAGACTCATTTTTTTCCCCCATTTAAAAAATTTGTTCTTTTTAGATATACATGATAAATGTATTTTTGACATACATGCATGGAGTATAATTTATTCTAATTAGGATCCCATTTTGTAGATAGTTCAGCCTCTTGATTAGAAACAGAATTAGGACTCCCCTAAAGTAGTTTCTATGATCTGAATGTGTTCCCCTCACAAATTAATATATTGAAACTTAAGTCCCATGAAAATCGTAGAATTTGTTTTTTTAAATATTTTTTTAATTGGGCATTTTTTACATGTTTTGAATTGTGTTACTAATTAAGTAAGCAAAAAATTTGTAATGTATACACATTAGGAAACTTGTGCAGAAACATTATGATTTTATTTTTTAAATGCATATTATATGTAATGAAGAGGTTGGATTTTTTTTAGAAATTGAACATTTGACATGGTTTTCAAAAAAATTAAGTTAGTACATAAACATATACAATGAAAAAATCAAGTGTAAAGAAATATGTGATTAAAAAGTATAAGTCTTTCTATAATTCTTACCTTTTTCTCTTCCCTTTGAAAATGCATGTGATTAAATAATTTAATTACTATTTAGATATATGAAGTCTTGGGGTTTTCTTTAATCTTTGTAACTATACTATTCTTCACTTTAATTCTCCCTTTCTATTTACAACAGAGACTTTTTTCCTCCGTACTAAGGATTGAACCTAAAGGCTCTTTACCACTGAGCTACATCCTCAGCTCTTTTTATTTTTTCCAGCCCTTTTTATTTTTTATTTTGAGACAGTGTCTTAATAAGTTGCCGGGGCCATCTTTGATTATCTTGTCTGAGCCTCCTGAGTTGCTGGGATTACTGGTGTACACTGCTATGCTTGGCTGTAGCAGGGAAAATTTAAGATGAATTCATCTGGTAGATTTTGTGTGTGTGTGTGTGTGTGTGTGTGTGTGTGGTGCTGGAGATAGAACCCTGGGCCCTGTGCATGCAAGCCAAGCACTCTGCTAATTGAGCTATATGCCCAACCCCTCATCTGGTAGAAATTTTTCAGTAATTTTCTTTATTTTTTATATTTATTTTTTAGGTGTAGATGGACACAACACAATGCCTTTATTTTTATGTGGTGCTAAGGATCTAACTAGGGTCCCGCCCATGCTAGGCGAGCACTCTACCGCTGAAGCCAGCCCTTCAATAATTTTCAAACTAGTTTTAGAAGTAAAATTTTAGTTATTGTTTAAAGTACACCATTCAAGAGTTCCACACCTTTCTCCTTCTTTATTCCCTTACTCTTCGCCTGAGCCTAGCCAGACTCCCTTGCTGATTGCTAGATAGTTGCAAAAGATGAAGAAGTTCAGATGTCCTGAAAGAGGACTTGTCAGTGGAAATGGGATGGTATATTGATTGCTAATTTGTGGTTATTTTTGGGCTCCCTGGAACTGCTAATAACCTTACTTACTGATCTGATCTTTAGCACTGTTCCACTGCTAGAGGTTTTGTTAGCCTGAATTAAGTCTAGGACTACCTTTTTTTTTTTTTTTTTTTTTTTGTAGCATATAAGGTAGTTTCTATGATCTAAATGTGCCCCCCCTACACAAGAATTGTTGAACATTTCCTAATCTGAAAAACTAAAATCCAAAGTTCTCCAAAGACCCCAATTTTTGAGTGCTGATGTGACAGAAGTGGAAAATTCCATTCTATGAAATTTTGTTTCATACAAAAGATTATTAAAAAATTATAAAATTGCTTTCTGTCTGTATGTACAGATATATATGAAACATAAATGAATTTTATGCTTAGATTTAGGACCCATCCCTAAGATATCTCATAAGTTATATGCAAATAGTCCCCAGTCTGAAAAAAATCCAAAATCTGAAACAGTTCTGGTCTCAAGTATTTTAGATAAGGAGTATTCAACCTGTATTAAGAGGTAGGACCTAGGGCTGCGGGTGTAGCTCAGTGGCAGAGCACTTGCCCAGCATGTGCCATAACCTAGGTTCATACCCTACACCAAGGAAAATTAAAAAAAGAGGTAGGACCTTTAGAAAGTGATTAAGTCATGAATGCTTTATATTCTTAATGGGATTAGTGGCCTTGTAAAACAAGTTGAAAGAAATATCCCAGGGGTTGGGATTGTGGCTCAGTGGTGGCAAGAGTGCTTGCGTAGCATGCAGGGACACTGGGTTCGATCCTCAGCACCACATAATTGTAAAATAAAGATATTATGTCCACTTAAAACTAAAAAAATAAAAAAGAAATATCCTAGCCCCTTTGGTCCCTTCTGCCATCTGAGTACATGGCCTTCTGCTCCTTCTACCATGTGAGGATACTGCAACAAGCACCATCTATGAAACAAAGAACAATCAATCTAAGGTATTTGTCCAATGGGCAAAGATTTTTTGGGTAAGAACTCAAAAGCATGGACATCCAAAAAAAAAAAAATAGACAAATGTATTATGTTGAACTAGAATCTTCTATATAGCAAAGGAAACAATCAAAAGAATGAAGAGACACCCTATAGTATGGGAGAGAATATTTGCAAACCATATATCTGATGAGGAATTAACATCCAAAATATATAAGGAACTTGAACAACTCAGTAAGAAAACAAACATATATGTCTATACCATGGAATATACATCAGTCTCGAAAAAGAAGGAAATTCTAATATTTGTGATAGCATATATGAACTTGGAGGGCTTTATGCTAAGTGAAATAAGCAGGCACAAATTTGGCAGTGTTATATATGAATCTTAAACAATTGAATTTAGCCGGGTGTAGTGGCACATGTCTGTAATCCCAGCAACTCAGGAGGCTGAGGCAGGAGGATCACAAGTTCAAACCTAGCCTCAGCAACTTAGCAAGGCCTTAAGCAACTCAGGTAGACCCTGTATGTAATGAAATATTAAAAAGGGCTGGGGATGTGGCTTGGTGGTTAAGCACCCTGGGTTCAATCCCTGGTATAAAAACAAAAACAAAATACACCCCCACCAAAAAAAAAAAATTGAATTTAGAGAAACAGCTGAATGGTGGTTTCTAAGAGGTGAGGGATATAGAAAATGGAGAGATGGTAGTCAAAGAGTGCTAACTTACTTATAAGCAAGTTCTAGAGATCTTATATACAGCATGGTAACTATAGTTAATAATAGCATATCGTG
This sequence comes from Spermophilus citellus, assembly GCF_964194105.1. Classification (NCBI taxonomy): domain Eukaryota; kingdom Metazoa; phylum Chordata; class Mammalia; order Rodentia; family Sciuridae; genus Spermophilus; species Spermophilus citellus. Next base: position 94,579,994 of record NC_138189.1, read on the forward strand.
TATTTGAAATTTGCAAAGGGAATAGATCTTAAGAGTTCTCACTATACACACACAAAAACAGTAACTCTGTCAGGTGATGGACATGTTGATTAGTTAGATTATGGAAATCATTTCACAGGGTATACTTATGTGGAAATATCATGTTGTGCCTGGGGTCATAGCTTGGTGACAGAGCATGTGCTTGGCATTTGTGAGGCCCAGGGTTCTTTCCCCAGCAGCCTGATCACCTCAAGAATACATGTCATACAACCTAATTAATTATGTACAATTTTGTGTCATGCAGACCTCAATAAAGCTGGAGGTAAAATGTTTGTTTTTTTAGATGATCTTTGGGTGATTTCAAAAACCCTAGACTTTGAACTGGATACTTTTATTGCATGCAGTGCTTTCTTTGGACCATCATCTCTCAATGAGGTGGAGCTACTGCCCTTGAAAGGTTATTTCCCTTCTAATTGGCCTACTAACAGTAAGTATTACCATGTGTATCTTAATTTATATTTTGAAAGGTTGATAGACATATGATGAACTTTGAGCACTAATGCTAACTAACTGTGTGTGGGATTGTTTGTTTAAAGCCAACAAACCAATGGTGTTTAAAGCTATAGTGGTTTCTCCTATTATATGCGATGAGTTCCTGAAAATGTGTATGAAAATTTAATACATCATTATTTCTGCAGTTCAAGTCCCATAGGGCAAGCAATATAATGAAATCTTGAATCTTCACTTAAGCATTAGGTTAAAGTTGAATTTTACAAGTTTATATTTGACTTTTTAAAAGTACAAACAATAGGTGTACAAATGAGAATTTTTTCAAAGAACTTCTTGCATCAAGTTCTAATCCTTATGGTTTATTTGAAAATATATTTAGTAAACAATTTATTTTCACCTTGGGAAGGTTCTGAAGATTTTCGGTTGAATTGAGCCAGAAGAGTATGATTTTTGCTTTGAGAATATCTTATCTGTTTTGAAAAATTATTAATAAGGCAGGCTACCCACCAAATTTTTCTTGTAATAAAGAAACTTTTAGTAAGTTGAATTCATATTTAGTTCTATGAATCTGTAAACTTATCTGTACATTTTGATCTCTTAATGATTTCTAATAGTTGAATTTGGTTCATAACTGATCCAGACAAATATTTAATGACATATTCATATTATTTCATAGATGCTTTTAGATTTTGATTTTTCCTTTTTTAACTGAACAAACCTAGTCCAACCAGCATAAATCTAATAAAAAGCTAATAAACGTTTATCCTTCTCATATGGAGATTTTCATATTTGTTGCAGATATTTACTTACCAGTATCAGCATGCTAATTTCCTGTTTTCCATATATTTTAATAAAATAATTAAGAAAGACATGCAAGAGAATATTTTAAAATTACATAAGTACTTCCGTACAGCTCAACTGGTATGCTGATTAAAGAGAACTGCTGGCCATCAAGCAGTGCCTCAGTGCACTAACTCAAAACAGGTGTTCTTATTCATTTACTGATATGCACAACTCTAAATTTGATTTAAGTTATGCAATTTATGTATATTCATAGAAAGAGAATGAGTAGATAGCATAGTAATTCAATGGATAGAAGTTCACAGACCTTTCTGCATGTACTTAAAGGTTTATTTTATGTCATGATTAATTTAGTAGTTGAACTCTGAGGTATAAAGACATTTAATCCAGTTTTTTATGTGTCATTTTATTTTCATCAAGTGTTCATTTTCTCATCTTTTTTATAGCAGTGGTCCATGCATTATTAGTTTGTAATGCCAGCACAGAGCTGACGACTTTGAAAAATATTCAGGACTACTTTAATCCAGCTGCTTTACCTCTAATGCCATATTTGTTAACAATGTAAGTCATCATTTATCTTTGGGTTGTTGGTATTAAAAAATGATAACTGAAAGTGAATATAAAAATATAATTAAAGTACATTATTTAAATTTTACAATTCAAAGTTTAATTATTTTTTAGAATATGAAATTACTGTCATTAATTAGAAGAGAAAGGGGGTAGGGGACACAGTTCAATGATAGAGTACTTTCTTAGCATGCACAAGTCCCTGAGTTCTATCTCCAATACATCCCCCCACACAAATAAACAAAATTTGAAAAAATAAAAAGAGAAAGGGAAATATGCAAAATTTACCTTTTATTTATTTATTTATTTATTTATTTATGTACTGTGGTTTGGGCTAATAAATGAGTACTGTGAATTTTTTCTCTGTATCAAGGGATAATATTCTAAAGATCTTTGGAGTGATGATTTAATAATTCATCTATAGTTTGATACTGTATATTATTTGGCATTTATAAGAATTATTTTACAGCTTGAATACAGTGCATATGTCAATACTGATTTTGTTCTCTCTTTTTTTTTTTTTGGTACCAAGAATTAAACTCAGGGGTGGTTAAGCACTAAGCTACATCCTCAGATGTAGCTTATTTTTTTTTATTTGAGAAGGTATCTCGCTGAGTTGCTTAGGGCCTTGCTATTTGTTAAGATTGGCTTTGAACTTGTGATCTTCCTGCCTCAGCCTCCCCAGCCTTTGAGATTATAGGCATGCCCCACCAATTTGACTTGATTTTATTCTTTGTTTTTTAATTTTAATTTTTTTCAGTTGTTAATAGATTATTTACTTATTTATATGCAGTGCTGAGGATCAACCCCAGGCCCTCAAGCATACCATGAAAGCACTCCAGCCCTGATTTTATTCTTAACATTACCTGTTAATTTTCAAACACCAAGATCCTTTTTAAAAAATGGAAAGTTATAGTGTCCTAAATGCATTCAAATAATAGAAAAAGCCCATTTTTCCAATTTGGATTGTTATTACTCATTTGGAGTGTTTTGCTTTTCTCATGCCAATGAAATTCTAGGTAATACATATCCTTATGGATTACTATATGTAGTGTGATAATCTGATTTGGATCTTAGAGTAGAATAAGATACTAAAGTTAGGAAACATAAAATGTGAAAGAAGACTGTAGTTTAATAGCAATGAACAAATGTTGGTCTTTTGGTATTGACAAATATATCTTGGCACTGTAAAAAGTTAACATAAGGGGAAGAAGTGGGTGAGGAATATTTAGGAATACTCTGTTATCTTTGGAACTCCAGCAAATAAAAATTCCAAAATAAAAAAATTATATTAAAAATTGCAAGTTTAATTAAATTTAATTAAATATTATATTTCATAATATCCTAGTCAAAACAAAAGAGATTTTTGGTTAATTTAAAAATATCCTTATGGTTCCATTATTTTTTTTGTGCAATTGAAATGAATTGAACCTTTATAGAAATAGAAATAAAAGCATTTATATATTTTCAGTTTTACCTGAAATAAACACTATTAATTATCTGATTCTTAACAGTGCTGAGTTTTGGGGAAACATTTTTAATATCTGTATTTGAAATAATTAACTTCCTCATGTTGTTGAAGAGTATATAAAGTAATGTGTAAAATATGTAGACTCACACCACAGATAGGAAATATTGAACAAAGTTTAGTCTTCTTGCACACTCCTCTAAGTTGAGGCTGGTATCCATATGTCCTCCCCACCTTACCCAAAAAATGTTTTCTGTGGTGTTTATGAAATGAAGGCCAGTTGTGAATGAGTCTGTGATTTGTTGCCTTTTTACTAGGTCTCCGTCAACTACAGTTAGCAACAAGAGAGAAAATAAGAGAAAATTTATCCCACCAGCCTTTGCAAATATCAATACAAAATTTGAACTACTTAGCCTGGGAGAAACATTGCAGTTAGCTAGTGAGTTAATTCAGACACACAAGTTAAACAAGGACCAAGCTACAGCTCTAATTCAGATAGCTCAAATGATGGCATCCCATGAAAGTGTTGAAGAAGGGAAGGAACTGCACACCCATACCCTCCCTATCACAGTCATACATGGTAAGAAGCAAGAAAACAGTCCTAGTAAATATATTTTAATGTAAACTTATATAAGGTAATCTTTTCGTAATATCCTAGTCAAAACAAGTTTCCAGAATAACTGTGAGTAAAAACTTTTAAACTTGAACCCAGAACCCACTTGAGTAAGCTGTTAAATTAGAGCACATCTGACTACCTTGAAACGAAAAATTGGCAGCATATCTGATGAATGGTCAGCATTATTTAGTCATTGCTAAAGTGTCCAGATTGGTCTAGATATCTGTGTATTCCTCTGTTAGACTAGACTTCAACCCTGATCAGCAAAGCTTATATTCCTACTCTGTTTACTCTTTCATCTTCCACAGCAGCTATTCCAGAACTTCGTTATTCTCATAACCCCATCCTTGCCCCTCCTCTACCCCTCTGAAATTGATCTTGCCTCTAAAATAGGAATTAAATTTGTAACAGAAACTTCTTTTAATGTCCTGAGCTCCTTCAATTTAAGTAAGTTTAGACTCATTCTTACCCTTTTTTTGTCTCTGTCCAGGTGAAGGGAGCTTTATTTTCTTCTATTCAGAACTAATACCTTTCTCTGTATTTTGGCTTCTGTGTAGCTCATTTCTCCATAGGTTAGTTCTCTACTTAATCTTCTACTTTCTTACTGTTTATCTTTCCACATCAGAACAATCACTGAGGTGGGTCCCATCTGACTGCTATCCATCCTTCATAATGATTTTCTCCTTCCAGTTTACTTGAATCCACACATTCCAATCCATCATCAGATCTCCACGTGGCCTACTCGGTGGAGGGTAGTCTCTAGAGCTAGAATTCTGCCTTTGGCTCTTTCATTTATTAGCTATATGATCTTGGACACATCACTTATCTCTTAGCTTTAATTTCCTGCTCTGTAAAATGGAAATGATAACGGCATCTACCTCAGAGGGGTGGGGGATTAAATAACTCAATGTAAGTGAATGCTTAGAACAGTATCCGGCACAATGGAATATGCTCAGTAAATTTAGTATTTATTATGTTGGGATTATCTCACACAATTTCCTAATTGATCCACCTTTAGGTTTCCTTTCTCTGTATTTGTTTATTTATTTATTTTTTTTCTAATACTACCGCTGAGCTACGTACACAGCCCTTTTTGTTTTTATATTGAGACAGGGTCTGAATAAGTTGCCAGGGTTGACCTTTAACTTGCAATAAATACTCCTGCCTCAGACTCCATTAATTCCAGAGTACCTGGGATTAAAGGCATGATGCCTGGCTCCAAATAGTTTTTCAAAAACTATCTGAGGGCTGGGGATATAGCTCAGTGTAGGGCACTTGCTAAACACACACACACACACACACACACACACACAGACCCAGACAATTTGATAAGTCAGTTATATTGCTTAAAATCCTTCAATGACTTCCACTAACCTTTAAGATAAGATTCAGATTTTTCAGTCATAACAAACATATGTTTTATCCTCTTGTGATTTGTCCCTTGCCTCATCTCTTGCCTGTTTGCTATTTATAGAAATTCTTAAAGTTCTTTTACAAAATTTTTAATAGCTACGAACTTTGTTGTAACATCCCCCTCTCCACCAAAGGAGATGTTCTTCTTTCTCTGATCCCATAACAGTGTTACCATATTCTTTTTTTATTATCTCTTTATCTGCTTATCCTATTAGGTTGACTGTGGTCTCATTAAAGGTAGAAGTATTTTGTTATTTAGTCATTCCATAGTGGTCAGTCAATTTTTTCAAATAATTAAATAAAGGAGAATGTGACAGATTAAATATTTCTTGTATTTTCAGAAACGTGTTTATCATATCACTTTAATTTTTTCTCTTTCTTTAAAATAATTAGGTGTTTTTGGAGCAGGGAAGAGTTATTTGCTGGCAGTGGTGATTTTGTTCTTTGTACAACTATTTGAAAAGACTGAAGCTCTTACAGTTGCAAATGCAAGGCCATGGAAACTTCTGATTTCTTCTTCCACTAATGTAGCTGTTGACAGAGTACTTCTTGGGTAGGTATGACAAGTGTATTTGAGTAGCTGATTTTTAGGTTATTGTTGAGAGAGGCAATCCACCACAGGCCCTGAGTTTCCATGTACATCCCTGTTGGGTATGCCAAGTACTCAAGGCCATTGTCTTATACCCAGAAGCTAGCATCTGTGCTAAGTAACAAGCTAAACTATTAATTAATAAGTAGGATTGGGCTGGGGATGTGGCTCAAGCGGTAACGTGCTCGTCTGGCATGCGTGGGGCGCTGGGTTCGATCCTCAGCACCACATACAAATAAAATAAAGATGTTGTGTCCACCGAAAACTTAAAAATAAATATAAAAAAAATAAGTAGGATAAAATCAAATACCAAACCTGATAATTTTGGCATCAAGATGAGATATTCATGGGCCTGGAGGTGTAGCTCAGTGACACAGCACTTGCCTACCATGTGTGAGGCACTGGGTTCCATTCTTAGCCCCACATAAAAATAAATAAATAAATAAGGTATTGTGTCCATCTACAACTTCAAAAAATAAAAAAGATGGGATATTCATATAAAAATTCAGTTTCAATTAAAAACACGCAGGGCTACATTGTATTGCAGGGGAGGTAATCCACCATGGGCATTTCTCAGGGTAGTCTTTATAGCAAGCAGGTTTAACTGATGAGTTAATATCATTCTTCAGGACTAAGAACTTGCCTACTACTTGTTTTTAAAAATAGTGGATCTCCCATCTCAGTGTTCTTGTCCTCTAACTCAATCCACTGCAGGTGCAGTTATCCATGGGGATACTCTTCATCTTCCTATGAAACTTGGGAACAAAGGGATTCAAATACTATGTTATCCACATTGCTTTCTGTGCCATGGGTAAAAGTCCTTTCTGACCCATGAATCTTGGGTCTGTTACCTGAGAAGTAGACTAAAATCCCAGAACCAACAGTCTGGGATTCAACAATATCTTATTCATCTGCCTTAAAATATACACTATTAACAAAGCTGAACAGTTTAAGTAGATTATGTTTTTAATTTCAGAGAGAGGGATCCAAAGAATACAATAGCAGTCTATTCTGCAGATATCAAATTTTTGTGATTGCATAAGATTTTAAAAATGCAAAGAAAATTACACAGAATATTTTACGTTTTTAATTTTTCACCAAAAAACTTTGTCATTTTATGAATTTTAATAGGAGAAATAATCCATTATTTACAAGTCTAGTCTTCTTAAAAATTAACTTTGTTTTCTCTCTGTTTTTATGATACTATGAATTGAACACAGAGCCTTAAGCATGCTGCTAGACAAGCGTTATTCCACTGATCTACATCCTGAGCCCAAAAAATTTAACTTTTATAATCACATAAATTAATGCTATGGTTAAAATATGCAGATTTTGTAGTTTATATTTTGTTACATTTCTTTTTTTTTTATTGGTTGTTCACAACATTACAAAGGTCTTGACATATCATATTTCATACATTAGATTGAAGTGGGTTATGAATTCCCAATTTTACCCCAAATGCAGATTGCAGAATCATGTCGGTTACACATCCACAATTTTACATAATGCCCTATTAGTAATTGTTGTATTCTGCTACCTCTCCTATCCCCTCCTATCCCCCCTCCCCTTCCCTCACATCTTCTCTCTCTACCCCATCTACTGTAATTCATTTCTCTCCTTGTTTATTTTCCCATTCCCCTCATAACCTCTTATATGTAATTTTGTATAGCAATGAGGGTCTCCCTTCATTTCCATGCAATTTCCCTTTTCTCTCCCTTTCCCTCCCATCTCATGTCTCTGTTTAAAGTTAATCTTTTCTTCCTGCTCTTCCTCCCTACTCTGTTCATAGTTGCTCTCATTATATCAAAGAAGACATTTGGTATTTGTTTTTTAGGGATTGGCTAGCTTCACTAAGCATAATCTGCTCTAGTGCCATCCATTTCCCTGCAAATTCTATGATTTTATCATTTTTCATTGCTGCATAGTACTCCATTGTGTATAGATGCCACATTTTTTTTATCCATTCATCTATTGAAGGGCATCTGGGTTGGTTCCACAGTCTAGCTATTGTGAATTGTGCTGCTATGAACATCGATGTGGCAGTATCTCTGTAGTACGCTCTTTTAAGGTCTTCAGGGAATAGTCCGAGAAGGGCAATAGCAGGGTCAAATGGTGGTTCCATTCCCAGCTGTCCCAGGAATCTCCATACTGCTTTCCAAATTGGCTGCACCAATTTGCAGTCCCACCAACAATGTACAAGTGTACCCTTTTCCCCACATCCTCGCCAGCACTTGTTGTTGTTTGACTTCATAGTGGCTGCCAATCTTACTGGAGTGATGTGGTATCTTAGGGTGGTTTTGATTTGCATTTCTCTGACTGCTAGAGATGGAGAGCATTTTTTCATGTACTTGTTGATTGATTGTATATCCTCCTCTGAGAAGTGTCTGTTCAGGTCCTTGGCCCATTTGTTGATTGGGTTATTTGTTTTCTTATTGTTTAATTTTTTGAGTTCTTTGTATACTCTGGATATTGGGGCTCTATCTGAACTGTGAGGAGTAAAAATTTGTTCCCAGGATGTAGGCTCCCTATTTACCTCTCTTATTGTTTCTCTTGTTGAGAAAAAACTTTTTAGTTTAAGTAAGTCCCATTTGTTGATTCTTGTTATTAACTCTTGTGCTATGGGTGTCCTATTAAGGAATTTGGAGCCCGACCCCACAATATGTAGATCGGAGCCAACTTTTTCTTCTATCAGACGCAGAGTCTCTGATTTGATATCAAGCTCCTTGATCCATTTTGAGTTAACTTTTGTGCATGGCGAGAGAAAGGGATTCAGTTTCATTTTGTTGCATATGGATTTCCAGTTTTCCCAACACCATTTGTTGAAGATGCTATCCTTCCTCCATTGCATGCTTTTAGCCCCTTTATCAAATATACGATAGTTGTAACTTTGTGGATTAGTCTCTGTGTCCTCTATTCTATACCATTGGTCCACCCGCCTGTTTTGGTACCAGTACCATGCTGTTTTTGTCCCTATTGCTCTGTAATATAGTTTGAAACCTGGTATCGCTATACCGCCTGATTCACACTTCCTGCTTAGAATTGCTTTTGCTATTCTGGGTCTTTTATTTTTCCATATGAATTTCATGATTGCTTTATCTATTTCTACAAGAAATGCTGTTGGGATTTTGATTGGTATTGCATTAAACCTATAGAGAACTTTTGGTAATATCACCATTTTGATAATGTTAGTTCTGCCTATCCATGAACATGGTATATTTTTCCATCTTCTAAGATCTTCTTCTACTTCTCTCTTTAGGGTTCTGTAGTTTTCATTGTATAAATCTTTCACCTCTTTTGTTAGGTTGATTCCCAAGTATTTTAATTTTTTTTTGAGGATATTGTGAATGGAGTGTTTTTCCTCATTTCCGTTTCAGAAGTTTTGTCGCTGATATACAGAAATGCCTTTGATTTATGCGTGTTGATTTTATATCCTGCCACCTTGCTGAATTCATTTATTAGTTCTAGTAGTTTCTTTGTAGACCCTTTTGGGTCTTCTAGGTATAGAATCATGTCGTCTGCAAATAGTGATAATTTAAGTTCTTCTTTTCCTATTTTTATGCCTTTAATTTCTTTTGTCTGTCTAATTGCTCTGGCTAGTATTTCAAGGACTAAATTAAATAGAAGTGGTGAGAGAGGGCATCCCTGTCTTGTTCCAGATTTTAGAGGGAATGCCTTCAACTTTTCTCCATTCAGAATGATGCTAGCCTGAGGCTTAGCATAGATAGCTTTTACAATGTCAAGGTAAGTTCCTGTTATCCCTAGTTTTTCTAATGTTTTGAACATAAAGGGATGCTGTACTTTGTCGAATGCTTTCTCTGCGTCTATTGAGATGATCATATGGTTCTTATCTTTAAGTCTATTGATGTGGTGAATAACATTTATTGATTTCCGTATATTGAACCATCCTTGCATCCCAGGGATGAATCCTACTTGATCATGGTGCACAATTTTTTTGATGTGTTTTTGTATTCGATTCGCCAGAATTTTATTGAGGATTTTTGCATCTAGGTTCATTAGAGATATTGGTCTGTAGTTTTCTTTCTTTGAGGTGTCTTTGTCTGGTTTCGGAATCAGGGTGATGTTGGCCTCATAGAATGAATTTGGAAGAGCTCCCTCTTTTTCTATTTCCTGAAATAACTTGAAAAGTATTGGTATTAATTCTTCTTTAAAGGTTTTGTAAAACTCCACTGTATACCCATCCGGTACTGGGCTTTTCTTGGTTGGTAGTCTTTTGATTGCTTCTTCAATTTCATCCATTGATATTGGTCTGTTCAAATTGTGTGTATCCTCCTGACTCAGTCTGGGCAAATGATATGACTTAAGAAATTTATCGATGTCTTCACTATCTTCTAGTTTATTGGAATATAGGTTTTCAAAATAATTTCTAATTGTCTTCTGTATTTCTGTAGCATCTGTTGTGATATTGCCTTTTTCATCCCGTATGTTAGTAATTTGAGTTCTCTCTCTTCTTCTGTTCATTAGCATGGCTAAAGGTCTGTCGATCTTATTTATTTTTTCGAAGAACCAACTTTTAGTTTTGTTAATTTTTTCAATAGTTTCTTTTGTTTCAATTTCATTGATTTCCACTCTGATTTTAATTATTTCTTGCCTTCTCCTACATTTGCTGTTGTTTTGCTCTTCCTTTTCTAGGGCTTTGAGATGAAGTGTGAGCTCATTTATTTGTTGGTTTTTTCTTTTTTTGAGGAATGACCTCCAGGCGATGAATTTCCCTCTTAAAACTGCTTTCATTGGGGCTGGGGATGTGGCTCAAGCGGTAGCACGCTCGCCTGGCATGTGTGCGGCCCGGGTTCAATCCTCAGCACCGCATACAAACAAAGATGGTTGTTTCTGCCAAAAAACTAAAATAAATAAATAAATAAATTCTCTCTCCCTCTCCCCCCTCTCCCGCTCTCTTCCTCTCCTCTCTCTTTAAAAAAAAAAAAAAAAAAAACTGCTTTCATTGTGTCCCATAGATTCCGATATGTTGTGTCTGTATTTTCATTTATCTCTAAGAATTTTTTGATTTCCTCCTTTATGTCTTCTGTAACCCATTGATCATTCAGTAACATATTGTTCATTTTCCATGTGATGTAGGATTTTTTCTTCCTTCTTTTATCATTGATTTCCAGTTTCATTCCATTATGATCAGATAAAATGCATGGTATTATCTCCACCCCTTTATATTTACTGAGGGTTGCCCTATGGCATAATATATGGTCTATTTTTGAGAAGGATCCATGTGCTGCTGAGAAAAAAGTATATCCATTTGATGATGGTTGATAGATTCTATATATGTCAGTTAAGTCTAGGTTATTGAGTGTGGTATTGAGTTCTATAGTTTCTTTATTAAACTTTTGTTTGGAGGATCTGTCCAATGGTGAGAGAGGTGTGTTGAAGTCACCCATAATTATTGTGTTGTGGTCTATTTGATTCTTGAACTTGAGGAGAATTTGTTTTATGAATGTCGCAGCACCATTATTTGATGCATAAATATTGATAATTGTTATGTCTTGTTGGTGAATGGTTCCTTGTAACAGTATATAATGTCCTTCCTTATCCCTTTTGATTAACTTAGTCTTGAAGTCGATTTTATTCGATATGAGGATGGCCACCCCTGCTTGCTTACGAGGACCGTGTGCGTGGTATATTTTTTCCCATCCTTTCACCTTCAGCCTGTGTATGTCTTTTCCAATCAGATGTGTTTCCTGGAGGCAGCATATTGTTGGATTTGTTTTTTTAATCCATGATACCAGCCTATGTCGCTTTATTGGAGAGTTTAAGCCATTAACATTTATTTATTTATTTATTTATTTTAGTGAGAGAGGGGGAGAGAGAGAGAGAGAGAAAGAGAGAAAGAGAGAGAGAGAGAGAATTTTTTAAATATTTATTTTTTAGTTATCGGCGGACACAACATCTTTGTTTGTATGTTTTGCTGAGGATCGAACCCGGGCCGCACGCATGCCAGGCGAGCGCGCTACCACTTGAGCCACATCCCCAGCCCAACATTTAGAGTTACTATTGATATATGGTTTGTACTTCCAGCCATGTTTGATTATTTATCCTTTTTTTAAAAAAATTTAGTTTGTTTCTCCATGATTATCTTTCCCCTCGCCCTCTGTCTTTACCAAGGCACTTCCCACTGATGGTTTTGGTTATTGTTTTTTATTTCTTCCTCGTGTAGTGTTTTGCTCAAAATGCTTTGCAATGTTAGTTTTCTGGCTGCAAATTCTTTTAACTTTTGTTTATCATGAAAGATTTTTATTTCGTTGTCATACCTGGAGCTTAATTTTGCTGGATACAGAATTCTTGGTTGGCATCCATTGTCTTTCAGTGTTTGAAATACTTTGTTCCATGACCTTCTTGCTTTCAGCATCTGTGATGAAAAATCCGTTGTTAACCTTATTGGTTTACCCCTGAATGTAATCTGCCTCCTTTCTCTTGTAGCTTTTAATATTTTCTCTTTGTTCTGTATATTGGATATCTTCATAACAATGTGTCTTGGCATTGGTCTACTGTGATTTTGTGTGCTCGGTGTCCTGTATGCATCTTCAATTTGTGTATGTGTTTCCTTTTTTATTTCTGCAAAGTTTTCTGTAATTATTTCATTCAGCAGGTTACTCATTCCCTTGGTTTGAATCTCTGTACCTTCTTCTATCCCGATGACTCGTAAATTTGTTTTTTTTATGTTATCCCATAACTCTTGGATGTTTTTCTCGTGATTTTTTACCAGCCTTTCTGAGTTGGCTAGACTCTTTTCAAGATGATATATTTTGTCTTCATTATCTGACGTTCTGGCTTCTACTTGCTCCACTCTGTTAGTGATACTCTCAATTGAGTTTTTAATTTGGTTTATCGTTTCCTTCATTTCTAGAATTATTGTTTGATTATTTTTTATAATTTCTATCTCCTGATAAAGATGCTTAACTTCTTCTTTTATCTGTTTATGTAATTCCTTCTCAATGTGTTCTTTCGCTGCTTGAATGTGCTGTCTCGTATCCTCTTTAAGGTTCCATTCCATCTGTCTAAGGTGTTCCTTGAGTTCTTTTTTTTTTTTTAATTGTTTTTTTTTTCTATTTTTTTCTTTTTTTTTTATTGGTTGTTCACAACATTACAAACAATTTTGATCAGTAAGTTCTTTCCAGATTTTTACCATTATAAATTATATTGTGGCAATGATCCTTCAATATAAATCTTTATCATACTCTTGATTCTTTCCTTAGGAAACAAGCCTAACTCAAGAATAAAAGGTGGGAACATATTTAAATTTTTTAATAAATTTTGCAAAATTGCCCTTCAGAAAAGTTCTACCATTGTGTAGATTTATGAGAAATTTAAGAGTAGCTGAGTATGACATTGTTTGGTCTAAGATACTGAGAAGTTATCTGGGGACTAAACAGGAAAGAACATTACATTGCTAAACCTACAATGAAAATATCAGAGTAGACTTTTAGAAAACCAAAAAAAAAAAAAAATCAAGAAATTAGAATGAAGGGTAAGTACTAAATACTAAAAGGAAACACTTAAAAGAGATTCTTTAATGTTTGAGTCTTTAAAAAGGACCTGAGAAATGTAAGTGTGTAATTAGAATTGTTGCCTCAACCACAGATAGGCTGAACCTATGTATCTCTTCACAGTAAGATAACATTTTTGTTGTGCATTTGAACAGACAATATATTTTGTTATTGTAATGGACAGGATAGGACAAAGTTTCTTGAGAGGAAATGAAGAAGTATGGGTAAATACACATATGTTTTACCCTGTGGTAGCAGTACGTTGAGGATACTGTGCCCTTTATTGTTACAGATTTAACATAAACATGTTGAAAACAATGTAAACTAGTATTTCAGACTGAAAATAGCTGACTTCTTTATAATGAGGACTATGAAAAATTAAAAAAGTGATATCTATTTATGTATTGACACTAAATAAATTTCTTGATAATTATTTTTTTATCACCTGATTTAATGAAATGTATAAACCAGAGAAATGTTAATGTAACAGGTTATTTCTAATAAAACTAAGATAAATGCTTTGAAAGACTCAATAAAGGCAAGCTGGCAGAAATAAAATACCAGAAATAAAATCGAATTAGGTGCTGAGGAGAAGTGGTAAACATTTGAAGGAGAAAATATAAGCCTAAAAGAATCCTTCACTGGGAGTGTTTCCCAGATGATGATTAGTTTATTAGTTATAATCAGTTATACATGATAGTAGAAAGTTCTTTAATTCATTGTACACCAATGGAGCAGAATTTTTCACTTCTCTGGTTGTACATGAAGTAGAATCATACCATTCATGCTATCATACATGTACCTAGGTTAATGATGTCTGTCTCATTCCACCATCTTTCCTACCCCCTTTCCCCCTCTCCCCCTCTCCTTTGCCCCATCCAAAGTTTCTCCATTCAGCCCATGACCCCCCACCCCATTATGGATTAGCATCTACTTATCAGAGAAAACATTTGCCCCCTGTTTTTTTTGGAATTGGATTATTTCACTTAGCATGATATTCTCCAACTCCATCCATTTACCTGTTAATGTCATAATTTTATTCTCTCTTAATGCTGAGTAATATCCCATTATGTATATGTACCATAGTTTCTTTATTCATTCATCTATTGAAGGGCATCTAGGTTGTTCCACAGTTTAGCTATTGTGCTGCTATAAACATTGAAGTGGCTGCATCCCTGTAGTATGCTGTTTTTTTGGGGAGTGGGACACCTAGGTCAAATGGTGATTTTATTTCAAGTTTTCCAAGGAATCTTCGTAATGCTTTCCAGATTGGTTGCACCAATTTGCAGTCCCACCAGCAATGTATGATTGTGCCTTTCCCCCTCCATATCCTTGCTAATACTTATTGTTGCTTGTATTCTTGATAACTGCCATTCTGACTGGAGTGAGATGAAATCTTAGTTTTAATTTGCATTTCTGGGGCTGGAGTTGTGGCCTAGCGCGTGCGAGACCCTGGGTTCGATCCACAGTACCACATAAAAACAAATAAAATAAAGGTATTATGTCCAACTACAACTAAAAAATGTAATTTTTAAAAAATTTGCATTTCTGTAATTACTAGAGATGTTGAATCTTTTTTTATATATATTTGTTCATCGATTGTATATCTTCTGAGAAGTGTCTGTTTAGCTCCTTAGCCCATTTATTGATTGGGTTGTTTGTTTTTTTGGTGTTATTTTGGAATACTCTTTTTGGAGGGCTATAGTTTCTTTCGTCCTCCAGATCTTTAAATTCTCACTTTGAGGTGGTAGAGGTGTCTTAGAGGATATGATATTTATTGAGCTCTAACTCTGTTCTTAGCATACAGCTATAACTATAAGTAAGAGGGATGGGTAGATGAAGGTACCTTCCGCACAAAGCCCTAGTCATGGATAATGTATATAAGATCATAGCCTGTGGACATATAGAGGCCAGCCTGGTTTGAATCATGGCTGAATTCACTTTTAAATGATGTGGCCTCAGTAAAGTTATTTTAACTTTGAGCTTCATTGTCCTCATCTCTCTTGTTTTTTTTTTTTTTTTTTTTTTTTTGATAGCAGGGATTGAACCCAGGGGCACTTAACCACTGAACCACGTCCCCAGCCTTTTTTTATATTTTATTTAGAAATGGGGTCTTGCTGAGTTGCTGAGCCTGGCTTTGAACTCTCAATCCTCCTGCCTCAGTCTCCCTAGCCACTAGGATTACAGTGCTGCTGTGCCGAGCCATTGTCCTAATCTTTAACATGAGATAATGTGTAGAGCAGTAGTGAGTATTAATTGAGATAACATATGTAACAAGGCTCTTTTTTTTTTTTTAAAGAGAGAGTGAGAGAGGAGAAAGAGAGAGAGAGAGAATTTTTTAATATTTAGTTCTCGGCGGACACAACATCTTTGTTGGTATGTGGTGCTGAGGATCGAACCTGGGCCGCACGCATGCCAGGCGAGCACGCTACCACTTGAGCCACATCCCCAGCCCAGCTCTTCTTATTAAATCTTGATGCTAAATATATGATATCTGTTGCTTTCCATATTACTATATTCAGGGGTAATTTTATTTGTGACAAATACTGACATTGGTATTTTACAAATGTTAAATGAGCCCTCAGCAGAAAATAATAAATATTTTAAAAATCTCTATAAAATGGCACTGGGGATGTAGCTCAGGGGTAAAAACACTTGCCCAGCACGCACAAATCCCTGGGTTTTATCACAATCACTGCAAAAGGGAAAAAAAATATATATTAACAGAAATCTCTATAAAATGTGTTTTATAAAAGAATTCTTTTAACTGTGTAGCATTTACTTGGTTTGACTTTAGTAATTTTACATTAAATTATATAACCCTAAAATATACTGTTATACAAATTAGTTTTAATATAAGTATTATATGAAACCTTGTTTTATATTTCATCTTGTAAATAATATCTATTTTATTTTGTTTCTTTAAAGCCTTCTCAGCCTTGGATTTGAAAAGTTTATCAGAGTTGGGAGTGTAAGAAAGATTGCCAAACCAATTTTACCTTATAGGTAAGATGCTAAATTCTGAAAGCCACAGGATATTCAGAGAATTATGATAATTTTAAATAATTCTTACCTTAAATTTGATTTTTAAATAAGAGTGGAAAGCCTTATCTTTTCATTGGTTAGCTTAGAAAGTCTAATTAGAAAATCTACCTTAGAATATCAAATCTATATTTTGCTGTTTTGTGATATATGAAAAATGAAATAAAGAGAAGTACTCTTTTTTACTGGACACTATGCACACCTGTAATCCCAGTAGCTCAGGAGGCTGAGGCAGAAGGATTACAAGTTCAAAGCCAACCTCAGCAATTTAGCAAGACCTGTCTCAAAATAAAATATATAAAAAAGGGCTGGGGATATGACTTAGTGGTTAAGTGCCTCTGGGTTCAATTCCTGGTAGGGAAAAAAAAAAAAAAAGAGAGAGAGAGAAGTACGTTTTTATGTAATTCTTTTTTTAGCTTGCATGCTGGTTCAGAAAATGAAAATGAACAGTTAAAAGAACTACATGCACTAATGAAAGAAGATCTGACCCCTGTGGAAAGAGTCTATGTAAGAAAAAGTATTGAGCAGCATAAACTGGGGACCAACAAGACCCTGCTGAAGCAGGTAAGGGGAAATAGCTTTAGTTTACTTCTTAATTTATAGACACTACTCAGATTCTCCTAATTTCTGTTAATGGAAGAATATTTTCTTCAGTGAAACACACTGACATGGTAGCTTAGATTCAGTTAGGTTTGTATATCTGTAACCTTGGATGCAGTTGACCCAGTGCATGTTTTATGTTTGCTACAAAGCAGTCTTCAAATTTGTGAACAGACTCTATTTACTAGGCCTGAGTCATTCTTTCTTCTTCTTCCTATTTGCATATCTTTTTATAAACTTGAACAGGAAAGAGAAGAGTTTTGGAATAGATTCCTGGCATGTTCAATGAAATTGGTTATTCTAGGAGAAGTAAAGAAAAGTTCTGACTATGGGCAAATTATCAAAGTGAAAATTTGTCTTTGATGCTCTCCTAGAAAGCCAAGGCTTTCCAGGGCCTGACTGTATCCAAGAATCCAGGAGGCACAGACACTTGCTTCCAGGCACTGGGAGCCAAAATTGGCTACATAGGAGTCTAAGCTTTAACAAGGAGCATCATCCTCTTAATCAAGTTCTCATCAGTGTAGCCTGGGCATTAGCTGTTACTCCCCCCAGTAGTAATAGCTTTCTCCTGTGAAAGGAGAACATAGGGAAAAGAAAGGAAACTGGAGAAAAAGAAAACTGTTGGTTTCCTGGACCACACAAACATTGGTCACTTTCTGCAAGACATCCTGCTTTTGAGACCCTGTATTAGATAATTGTTGCTAAAATACTACTTAATAAATAAAATATAAATATCAATACTTTTTTTTTGTGTGTGTGTGTGGTACTAGGGATTGAGTATCAGTGCAGTTACCCTCTACCCCTGAGCCGCATCCCCATACCTTTTTTTTTTTTTTTTTTTTAATTTCAAGACAGGGTCTCGTTAATTTTCCCACACAGGCCTTGAACTTGATGATCCTCCTTTGTCAGCATCCTGAGTAGCTGGGGTTATGGGACTATGCCAACATGCCCAGCAAAATTAAGACAACAGCTTTTGACCCTACAGGTCAACTGGTGTTATCTCAGCTTTGGTCTCTCATTAGAAAACTGCCCATGGCATGCTTTATTCAGAGGTGGAAGCAGCCCTCAGCCCCAAGGCCTTTTTTTTTGTGCAACCAAAGAAAGCACATTGCCAACAGGTTATATAAGTGAGCTCATGCTTACAAGCAGATGCTTATGAACTTGACTGCATATGCTGAATCAGGGTGCTCATGACCTTGGCTTTACACTAAAAACATAACCTGCTGGAAGACTCCACAAGGGACCCTAACTATAGCCTTCTTGGGTTTGCCCTACAGCATGTTAGATGTTCTCTTGACAGATGGCAGTAGTAAACAGAGGATAGATTAGATCACATTTAAAGCTTCTATTCACATCATATCTGCCAATATTTTATTTCTTATAACAGGTCTTATAACCAAGTTCAGCCTCAATGAGGTAGGCAAATACATTCTGCCTACCTCTCTAGTGGGAAATACTGCAAAGCCACACAGCAAAGGGTATGGATATGTAAGACTAATCTCATGGGGAGGGAGGGAGATATTGGGAGTAATAACCAGTACACAAGTTTTGGGTCTAAAAGTTGTCAGAGGACTTGAGACTAACTTTTTGTGATCTGAATTTTAGGGTTGACTCTGGACTGCTTTCTCTTTAATTCCAGAGGGGCTTAGTTTGTCTATGTTTAGCGAATACAAATTAACCATTTATGTAATCTTCTTACCATTTTATTCCCCCAATATAATAATGATATATAAGAATAACTGCTAATGGTTTCTTTGGTAACTTTCTAAATAAAAGTCCAGTTATAATAATATATTGCTCATTGCTATTACCTATGTACAATGAAAACTATTTTAGAGGAAGTATTTTAAAAATACTTTGCTAAAATTTCTCAGTCTAATAAAGCAATCAGGCCTGACACATTTCTAAAGTGATATGTCTTTACAATAAAACTAATTTATAAAAATGCTTCTTAATTAATTACTACCCCTGGTCAATAACAAAATCTCTTCTATTGTTTGAGTCTCAGTAGTATAATAATAAATTAAAAGATAAAAGTAATACAATTCTTTAAAGAAAAATCATAATTAGGCTTTTTGTATTTATACATGTAATATATATTTGTATGTATATTTCATGTATATATTTGTGTGTGTATAAATATATGTTTGTGTATGTGTGTGTGTATGTGTGTGTATATATATATATATATATATATATATATATATATATATTTCCCCCCCTTGCCTCCCCCAATGCTAAGGGTTTAACCAGGGCCTTGCTCTGCAATGGATCTACCACTAAGTACATTCCCATCATAGATGTTTCCTTAAATTAAAGCATTAAAAAAAAATGCTTCTTGATTTATAAACTTAAGATCCTTATTTTAAAGTTGTTTTTGTTAGGTGTAGTTACAAGAGTTAGACAACAAATGATATTTCAAAGTGGTGCCAAAAGCAATATATGAGCTTCAAGGATTGAACATTCTAAAAGAACTGAATAAATACTGTGGAATTTCTAATATAAGTATGACTTTAGGATGTTTGTTTTTTGGGATTTTTTGTTGTAGTTGTTGGTTTTTGCAGTCCTGGGGCCTTGTGCATGTTGTGTAGGTGCTCTACCACTGGTCTACATCCCCAGCCCTTTGTTTCTGTTTTTGACAAAAGAAGGTAAACCTGTTACAGAGCTATTTTGTGTACTGTTATTTATTATTAAGAAAATTAAGTGTTTATATTATTTTCTTGTTTCATAGGCTTTGTGGAAGCAATATGTAATTTGTAAATCATGTTTTTGTAAATCACATTTGTTGAAAGAAGAGATGGTCAGTTTATATGGATTGCCCTTGCTATGAGGAAGTGTAATTATACTTGAGATTATTAGAAGGGAATATGCATAGGGTGTATATATACATATTTATACGTGTATACATGAATTTATGTACTCATGTGTGTGCATGTGTACAGCTAATAAGCTACAAGACCAATGGCCACATCATTTAAACAATTCAACGATTTTTCTATTGTTTATGTTTAACTATAGAGATTAAATATTAGATTTTCAGGCTTTTTGCTTGAGAATAATGGCATTCTGCTTAATATTTAAGATTTGCAAGATTCAAATATACTAAAGGCTACAAGTACCTAGTGTGCTTCAAGGTTAAGCAGAGGATATTTTACTAGCATATTCATTATTCTTTGTGAAGAACTTTGGCCTCTGTTGTCATAATGCATGTTGTGTTGTTGAAACTCATCTAGAAATAAAATACATCATCTTTGATGTTTTTTAAATCATTGATTTTTATAATACCTTCCTTCTGGATATCAAACTGGACCATTTATTTGTTCATATTAATGGGCTTTTAGTTAAGTAGCCTATATTCTGTGATTTCCATTTTGTATTGGGAATAATAAAAAATGTAGAAATAAAATGATTTTTTATTTTACCCTACAAGTTCTTTGGTAAATATATTCTCTTATTTTCTTTTAATAGTTGTCAACTAATAGCATTTTGATTTTAATAAAGGTTCGAGTAGTTGGAGTTACCTGTGCAGCCTGCCCATTCCCATGCATGAATGACCTTCAGTTCCCTGTGGTTGTGCTGGATGAGTGTAGTCAAATAACAGAACCAGCCTCTCTCCTTCCCATTGCAAGGTAATGTTAAAAAATTCCAAAAGCACTCACATGTCAAAATTATTTCAAACATTTTCTGAGGGCTGGGGATGTGGCTCAAGCGGTAGTGCGCTCGCCTGACATGTGCACGGCGCTGGGTTTGATCCTCAGCACCACACACAAATAAAGATGTTGTGTCCGCCGAAAACTAAAAAATAAACATTAAAAAAATTCTCTCTCTCTCAAAAAAAAAAAAAAATTTCTGAGTTCAAACTCCTACCAAAATTTTGTCAAAATTCCTAGCAATTCAAGTACATAGACATATTTAAAAAAATAGTACAGAGGCAAACTTTTTTAAAGTAAATTAAATGCATCAAAATTTTGATAGTGTATAGTTTAAAAATTTGAATCACATAACCCTTACAACCTTGAGAGCCTTAGTGCTAGGATTCTCCTAGGATGTTACAGATTTCTCTACCAGATTAAAAGTTCCTCTTTAGTCATAGTTTGAAACCAATTGCAATGAAGAATGTCTTTTAGTTCCCTTACTCAGATATAATTCAATGTTTAGATTTTGAAAATATTTTTTTTGGTTATGAAAGAGTATAAAAGTTTATAAAGAAGAACAAGTTGAAAATGAAAATTTGTCTCCTAAAATTTAGAAGACTATGAAATTTTCTAAGCTGTCCTAGCCAAGAAAAACATTGTGCTTTTAAAGCATCTTTAGGGGAAGAGGATATAGTCTAAACCACAAAAAAAATAAAACAAAGCATTTCTTCTTGAGGAGTCCTACAGAGAGTAGAAAGAGTACCAGATTAGGACTCAGTAGGCCTTGCTCAGTCCCCAGTTAATAAGAGAGTAGGGTACCAGCTGTCAGAGTTTGCTTGGGAATTGGGATGTTCCTGAATCATGGGGGTTTTGGTTTTCAAACTATGATAGTCCAGGGCAAACCAGAATGAGTTGGTCACTCTACCCAGGAGCCAGGGGTAGAAGAATCATGAGGCCCTGGGTGAGAACAGTGGGGTAATATAGCACCTACTGTATACTGAATACATTATTACTTTATTTAATCTTTATAACAGCCATGCAAGATGTTATTACTGGTAAGGTTAGTGGTAAGAATACTGGAGCATAAAGAGAATAAATAAATCACTATGTCCATAGAATATTATACAGTTAAAATTTGAATAATAGCTTTCTTTACAAAGCTTGGACTCTTTCCCACTGTATCTTACTCCTATTTAGAAAGACTGCTTCTGAGAGCCTAATTTACCTCACCTCTAAAACAAGAAAAATCAATTATAAGAAAGCTTCTAATTCTAAGAGTTTATGGATTCTAAAAATCAGTGTTTTCTATATGTATTCTCTGAAATACTAACTCCATGCAGAGAGAAGGGATATTCCATAGGGTTTATTTGGAAAAAACTAAGTTATGCAAAAGATTCTTTAATGGATAACATTTCAAAGCCTTTAATCTACTTTTTAGCACTATTAGCCTTATCAGGTCTCAATACACATCTTAGGATTTTTATTTTTAAAATACGTTTTGGAAAATCCAATAAATGTTGCCAATATACTCTTTTTCTCGTTGCTTAGATTAATTTTTGAAATTCTGTTTTTAAGGTTTAAATGTGAAAAGCTGATTCTTGTTGGAGACCCCAAACAGCTGCCTCCTACTATTCAAGGTTCTGATGCAGTTCATGAAAATGGATTGGAACAAACTCTTTTTGATCGACTTTGTATAATGGTACATGTTGCTAAGTACTTTCAGCATTATCACACATGATTATACATGGTACAACAGAATGGAAATATTAGAAAACCTGGTTCTTTTTCTTAATTAGTTTATAATTGGAGTAGCTTAAAAGTACTTATCATGACACATGAGTAAACCAATTAGGGTCACTTCATGTGAACTGGGCTGGCATGAAATAATAACACACAAAGAAATACCTTTTTCTTTGGATTCTGTGATGGCCCCTCTGACCCAACTCCCACAAAAGAGGCAAGGCAGGCAAGAAAGAGAGAGAATGCGCCTCAAACCCAGGTTTTATTAATGGGGGAGCTAATCCATGGAATATTCTATCCAAAAAAGGGCAAAAGGGTAGGATTACAACAAACAGGTCAACCCCATCCGGTGACGCCCACTCCCCAAGCTACAACTTTCTTATCCAAGCAGAGGTAAAGTCCACGTGCATTGCAGGGTGCAATACCAGACCAGTACCTCTTTACTCAGGATTTAAAGGTGTGTGCACAGCTCCTGTTCAAGGGGGCTCCCCGGACAAGTACTCATCTTAAATATACCTAGAATCCTGTGATTTTAACGTGACTTTATAGAAAGGATCTTTTCCCTATGTACTTCAGTAGTGGGTAGTAAGTATATTGCTCTTGCTTTAAAATGTAAGAAACTTTTAATGCTACTGTTATCCATGTGGAGCTCTACTTCATATTTTTAGATATTTAAAAAATAATTAGTATATTTTAAAATGGAGGGGAAATTCAAATAACATAAAAGTAAATAATTCAAATTCAAATAACATAAAAGTGAATAATTCGGTGGTGTTTAGTTCATGCATAATGTTGTACAACCATTACTTCTTTCTAGTTCCAGAACTTTTCCTTGCCTTATTTTAGCAGTTATTTTCCTCCTCTCCTGCCCCCTGGTGATCACCATTCTGCTTTCGGTCTAAATGAATTTGTACTGGATTTTTCACATAAATAGAATACGCAACATATGACCTTTTGTGACTGGCTTCTTTTACTCAGCACAATGTCTTCAAGGTTCACCATCTTATAGATCAGGACTATGTTTTACTTTTTTTCCCTATAGTACATTTGTGTTGTACAAGCATCACCTATCCATTTCCACAACTTGTTTATCATCTCAAACCAAACTTTGTACTTTTTAAGCAATAATTCTCTATTCCCCCTCCCCAACTCTCTAGCTAGTAACCTCTAGTGTACTTTCTGTCTCTGTGAATTTGTCTAATCTAGATGCCTCATGTAAATAAGGCATCTAGATATATATATACAAATATATGTCCTTTTGTCTTTGACTTATTTACTTAGCATGTTTTCAAGATTCATCCATGTTGTACCATGTGCCAGAATTTCATTCCTTTTTTTAAGGCTAAATAACATTCCTTTGTATGTATATTCTACATTTCTTTATAGATATTTGGGTTGGGTTTCCACTTTTTGACTATTGTAAATAATAGTGAACTTTTATTTATATTTTATTTTATTTATAGCCACTGTGAACTTTGGTGTACAAATATCTGTTTGAATCCCTGCTTTCAGTTCCTCAGTATCTGCCCAGAAGTGTAATTCCTGGGTCATGTGATAATTCTGTTTCACTTTTTGAGGGATTGTCAACTGTTTTTCATACCAGCTACATTTCTTTTATGTTCTTGGTAGTAATCACAAAGGTTCCACTTTCTCCACATCCTCTGCAATGCTTGTTATTTTCTATTCACAATAGTCATCCTAATGAGTGTGAAGTGGTATTACATTGTGTTTTCCCAAATGATGGTGATATTTAACATCTTCCATGCATTTATTGGCCATTTATATATCTCTTGAAGAAATGCTTATTCAAGTCCCTTGCCCATGTTTTAATTGGCTTTATTTTTCTTGTTGAATTGTAGGACTTCTTTCTGCATTCTGGATATTAATTCCGTATCAAATATGTGATTTGCAAACATTTTCTCTCATTCTAAAGGTAGTATTTTCACTTTCTCCATAGTATCCTTTGATGAACAGTTCTTAATTTTGATGAAGTCCAATTTATATATATTTTGTGTTGCTTGTGTTTTTGATGTCATAGCCACAAAATTGTTGCCAAATTCAATATCATTAAGATTTCCCCCAATGTTAACTTTCTTTTATTTATATTTAATTTTTCATCTGCATTATCTATGGAACCTTTCTTTTATATCAGAAATTTAATTTCTGTTCCCTTACATTTCAATTTCAAATTGCTTTGAGGTTTCTTTTTTTTTTTTTTAATAGGAAAAGGAACATAATAAATTTTACATGTTAAGGCACAGAAGTGTGAGACTTCATCATTGAATTTTAAGTTGAGTTGTAGTGACTTTTTTGTGAAAAAATTCTATTTGTTCTTGGCTTTCTTTGGTTAATTAGTTCTTTTTTTAATATTTGTTTTGTAGTTATAGATGGACAAAATATCTTTATTTTTATGTGGTGCTGAGGATTGAACCCAGTGCCTTGTGCATGCTAGGTGAGCACTTTACCTCTGAGCCACAACCCCAGCCCCAGTTAATTAGTTCTTTAAAGTTATTGTCTTGAAAGCCAATCTATTTCTTTAGTGTTGAAATTTCCCTTTTATTATCTTACTTCTGAGATTGTTTTACTGGATTATATTTGGATTTGATACTAATGTTTAAACACTTATGGACATTTTTCTTCTGTTCCTTGGTTATGCTTTTTCTAAGATGAATTCCGAATGTATCAGCTATGATTTGAATGTGTCCCCCAAAGTTTGTGTGCTGGACATTTGATCTGCAATGTGGAGGTGTTGGAGGTAGGACCTTTTAGAGATGTTTAGGTCATGAGGGCTGTATCTGAATAAATGGATTAATGCTATTATCATGGGATTGGATTACTAATATAAGGAGTATGGCCCCCTTTGGCACCCTGAACCCCTCACCCTCTTGCCTTCTGTCATGGGAAAATGCATCAAGAAATTGCTCACTGGAATCCCAGTGGCTCAGGAGGCTAAGCTGGAGAATCGAAGTTCAAAACCATCCTCAGCAAATTAGCGAGGCCTTAGGTAACTTAGCAAGACTCTGTCTCAAAATAAATAAAAGGGCTGGGGATGTGACTCAGTGGTTGAGTACCCCTGGGTTCAATCCCTGGTAACCCCCCGACACCCCCAAAACTGGTTGCTCACTGGATGCTGTAACTTAAATTTGTATTTTCCGGCCTCCAGAACTATGAGAAGTAAATTTCCATTTATTATAAATTACCCAGTCTCGGATAGTCTGTTATAATAGCACAAAGCCAACAAAGACAGTATTTTGGCGGGGGAGGGAAGCTTTTTCAGATTTATATTCTATATTCTCTGTATTTCTCTGATACCCTGGTGGCAGAAGGGTTTAAAGTTGGATTGAAAGAGAACTAGGTTAAGAATGTGTACTATCTTTTTTTTTCTTTTGGGGGGTATTAGAGATTTAATCCAGGTGCACTTTACCCAAGGGCCCTTACAACTAGCTACATCCTGAGCCCTTTTTATTTTTAATTTTTATTTTTTAATTATTTTTAGATATACATGACAGTAGAGTGTATTTGGACATATTATATATACATGGAGTATAACATTCTAATTAGGATCCCATTCTTGTGGTTGTATGTGATATGGAGTTTTACTAGTGGTGTATTCATATACAAACATAGGAAAGTTATATCTGATTCATTTTACCATCTTTTCTATTCCTATCCACCCTCCCTTTCCTTTATTCCCCTTTGTCTAAATCAGTGAATTCCTATTCTCCCCTGCCCTTAATGTGTGTTAGCATCTAAATATCAGAGAGAACATTTGACTTTGGTGTTTGGGATTGGCTTTTTTTCACTTAGCGTGATAATCTCCAGATCCATCCATTTACTGGCAAAATTGTAAAATCATTCTTTTTTTATGGCTGAGTAATATTCCATTGTGTATATATACCACATTTTCTTTATCTGTTCATCTGTTGAAGGGCATCTAGGTTGGTTCCATAGCTTAGCTATTGTGGACTGAGCTTCTACTAAACATTTACATATCAATGTGTCAATGTAATATATCCACATCAATTAACTGCATTAGTGTAGTATGCTGATTTTAAGTTCTTTGGTTTTATACCAAGGAGTGGGATAACTGGGTTAAATGGTGGTTCCATTCCAAGTTTTCTGAGGAATCTCCATACTGCTTTCTAGAGTGATTGCACCAATTTGCAGTCCCAGCAGCAATGTATCTTATTTAATAAAAAAATTTTTTTTGGTATCAGGGATTGAACTCAGGGGCACTCAACCACTGAGCCACATGCTCAGCCTTATTTTGTATTTTATATAGAGACAGGATCTCACTGAGTTGTTTAGTGCCTTGTCAATGCTGAGGATGACTTTGAACTCCAGAACTTTGTATGGAGGCTATAATCCCTCAGCCTCCCGAGTTGCTGGGATTATAGGTGTGCACCACCATGCCCGGCCAATGTATTTTATTTTGAGACATGGTCTCACTATGTTTCTGAATCTCTTGCTAAATTTCTGAGGTTAACGTTGAATTTATGATCCTCCATCTTACCTCCTCAGTCACTGGGATTACAGGCATGTGTCACCACAGCTAGCCATATGTGATGTCTTTATTAGTTTTTTGGTTTTTGTTTTTGTTTTTTGGTACTAGGGATTGAACCAACCTAGGGGCACTTAATCACTAATCCACATCCTGAGCCCTTTTTAATATTTTATTTAGAGACTGGGTCTTGCTGAATTTCTTAGGATCTCACTAAGTTGCTAAGGCTGGCTTTGAATTCAAGATCCTCCTGCCTTATCCTTCTGAGCCACTGCACCCAGCTGTCTTTATTAGTGTGCACCACTGCACCCAGCTGTCTTTATTAGTTTATGTGTGCACTCTCGTATCTAAGGTTAGTTTCATTAAATACACTGTACTAGAATTCACTCCAAGTGGTTGGATTTTGGGATCTCTTATTTTATTTATTATTTTATTATTATACTTAGGAGCCATTTCCATTATATCACTTCAGCTGAGGTTAGGAATCTCATGGTGCTGAGTTCTCCCCTTTACCCCTGAATCTTATTTAACTCCTGATGATGAGCACTTTTTTTTTTTTTAAAGTTTATGGCATTAGATTAGCCATATACCTTTTTGTGTTGCATAACTGCTAAATTTGGTTCTTTATTACTGTTATTAGTTTTATTTTTATTTTTATTTATTTTTCTAATATTGTTCCTTTAGATATTAGGGAATGGATTCTGCAAGGCAGTTTTTTTTCTTGTTTCTTAATTCATAATTCCCCTTTACTTTTGTGTTTTAGGTTGCATTGAGTTCCCCCCCCACCCTCCCCGATACTGGGAATTGAACTCAAGGAAGACTTTACCACTGAACTATATCCCCACCCCTTTTTATTTTTTATTTTGAGACAAGATCTTGCTAAATTGCCCAGGCTGGCCTTGAATTTGCTGTCCTTTCTGCCTTAGCCTCTTGAGCCATTGGTATTACAGGTGTACTCCACCACATTTGACTGCATTGAATTTTTAGTTGAGTTGTAGTCAGTTTTGTAAAGAACCAAGCTTTCAGTTGTCTTGAGCTTTTAATTATAAGATTCAAAATTTCTATCCCTCCTATAAGTGTATGGCTTCTTTTGAACCAGACTTTTTAAAACTTTTTTAAAAAAAAAATCTTAATTTAAAAATAATTTTCAAATTCTAAAAGCATTTTTGGGGTAGGCACTAGTTACTTAGTTCAGTATTCAATAAGAACCACAAGTATGGAGGCTGTGAAAGCTTCTACTTTGGTCCCTCAATCACTATTTCTCTTCCCCACAGCAATAGTCATCCCTTTTTTATATCTTTCCAGTGATATTTTATAACAGTAGAAGCAAATACATAAATTATTTCCCATTTGTTTTAAAAAAACGGTAACATATATGTTCTTCTGCTTTTTGTTTTTCCACTTATCTGTTGTTAATGCCTTTTAAAATGTGAAGTATATTTTTATTTGGGGAAATTTTAAAAGGGCAAATAAAGAATAGACTGAAAAATGATTTAGTCATCAAGTAGAATAATATAGAAATTTTAAGATGAATGAACTAGATCCATACAGATAATTCTCAAAAATATAATGGATGTTGAAAGAAGCAAGGTGCAAAGGGATACTTATTGAAAATGCCATTTATGTGAATTTCAAAAACATGTCAGATGATTATTTATAGACATATACCAGTGTAATACACAACATATAAAAGTGCATGGGAATGCTACAAAACAAATTCAGGATTGGGATCATTCCTGGGGAAAGTGGTAGAGCAAAATAATGTGGGGGGAATTTTGCTATATATGTCATACTTTATTTTTAACCAAAGAGAGTTGTGAAGCAAACATGACCAAAGCTAATAACAAATCTGGTTGCTTGGCACATGGATGTCATATTATTTTATTTACTTTTCTGTATATGTAAGCTAGTTCATAATTAAAGTAAAAGAAATAGGTAATATCTAGTATTCATTATAGGAAGTGTTAAATTGCAAAAAAGTAAAGGTAAAAATAATGCATCTATAACCTCACCACTCCAAGACAAAACCCTTTGTAATATTTTAGTATTTTTCTCTTCCATCTTTTATGCTAGGGCTATATGCAAATATCAAATGTATGTATTTTTACACAGTTGAAACCATGCAAAATAAACGTAATTTCTATTCTGCCTTTTTAAATTTTCTACTATACTAAATCATTTCTTCTTATTATTACTAGTTTTGTAACTATCTCTTGTCAAAAATATATAGAATCATTAAATATTAAATTGTGTGGATATTATTCAGTCACTTCTCTAACATTGAACATTTGGTTGCTTCTATTACAAATAATGATCCTTTGAGCATTTTTTTATGTAATGATTTTTGCAAAGAGTTTCACATGCCTTCTGATTTGGACTTATCAACGTAGACAGATCTGTGCCCCATAGAGTAATTAGAATTGATTTCTTATGTGTTTTTCCCCCATGGAAGATATTTTGTCCATGTAGTCATCAATATTGTTTTAATTATACAAGTATTATTATTAGAGTTCCTTGTAGGTGTTGGGTATATTCTAGCAATACTGCAGAACTTCTTGCAAATAAAGAATATGATCTAGAAGATTGGAAGAGACTTGGATATTATGATGCATTGATGAAATTTGAAACATTTTTGAAGATTCAGATTGAAAAAATGGCTCTACCCACAGAGGAAAGTTAATAAATAAAAAAATTACCAATAGAATTTTCTAATTTTTAAAAAGATCTTTTAAAATTGTACTATTAGTTTTATTCCAGCATGTTAGGTGCTAAACTTATTAGATAATCATAAGTTGAAGATTTGATGTGTTTGATGTTTTATAATTTTATAGTGTAATAGTTTACCATGAATTTATTTTTTATTTTTCTTCAGTATTAGGGATCAAACCTGAGCCTCACACATTTCTAAACAAGCCCTCTACCACCAAACTAGATCTCCTAGTAACTTCTTTTATATTTTTATCTGTGGTTTATTGTATCATGATTGTAACTCATCCTCTAAGAATATAATATTTTAAAATGTTTAAATATTATCATTTTTAAGAGAAAAAATGCTCTGTTTTAATTTGTTTTTCTACATTTAAATTTTTTAGGGTCACAAGCCAATTCTGTTGAGAACCCAGTATCGTTGTCATCCTGCAATCAGTGCTATTGCCAATGATCTATTTTATGAAGGAAACCTCTTGAATGGCATTTCAGAGATAGAGAGGAGCCCTTTATTGGAGTGGCTACCCACCCTGTGTTTTTATAATGTTAAAGGACTGGAACAGGTAAATGACATTAGTGTTGATGGAAGTCAACACGATTTAGTCTCTCCGTTTAATTTTATTGTTGTTTGTAGGTTTACTTGGTCTCTCTGTAGCCTTTCTGGGAAATATAATTTTGGTTCTGTTTCTTATTCCAGATTGAAAGAGATAACAGCTTTCATAATGTGGCAGAAGCTGCTTTTACTCTCAAGTTGATTCAATCATTGATAGCAAGTGGAATCGCCAGCCCTATGATTGGAGTGATAACATTATACAAATCCCAGATGTACAAGGTTTGTGTTACATATTATATTTGTCACGTTAAGCATTATATTTATATATGACAATATTTAATATTACATTTGTAGTAGTTTGGTTTGCTTAAAAAACTTTTGTGACTGTAATTTATATAGTAAAAAAAGAAACATTCTGATTTTTTTTTTCTAGCCTGGCTTTTTTTCTGCATAATTAAATGTAAACCTAACAAGGTTTAATTAAATTCAGTTTACAGCTGTTGGGGCAAAATGCAAATAAACAAATTAGAGGGAAGAAAATATGGTGTATGCTTTGTGTTTTGAGACAGATGGGATTGAATCTGTTTTCTAAAATGTTCTCTCATTATTACTACATTTACCAGTAAGTCAAGGGTAGATACTAGATATTAATGTACACCTGAGCCAATTACTTCTAAGTAGATTTTTCTTTTAGTATTCTTTTCTTTTTCATTGTTTGCTTATTTATGAGCTCTAAATTAGCATATCCAAATGAGTTTCCTAGCAATAGATAAGTCATTTTGTTTTGTTTCATAATTAACATTGTCATTTATCTATCACTTTAGAAACTATCTAGCCAAGTCTATGTAAGTCATGAAAGAGAAATGTTAGTTTAATTAAGATGGTGGCTGTGAGTAGGTCTGGAGATTTACCTTTTGCACTGTCTCTGCACTGCATGATTCTTGCCTTCTTTCCTCCACAGCTCTGTCATTTACTCAGTGCTGTGGACTTTGACCATCCTAATATTAAAAGTGTGCAGGTATCCACAGTAGATGCTTTTCAGGGCGCTGAAAAGGAGATCATTATTCTTTCCTGTGTAAGAACAAGACAAGTAGGATTCATTGATTCAGAAAAACGAATGAATGTTGCACTGACCAGAGGAAGGAGGCATTTGTTGATTGTGGGAAATTTAGTCTGTTTGAGAAAAAACCGACTATGGGGGCGTGTGATCCAACATTGTGAAGGTAAAATAGAAATGTATTTCTTTCAAGCATTTTGAATTAAAACTGACTCTCGTGGGTTAATGTGTGGGATGGTTTGGGCAGGAATAGCTCTAGATTTGTCATTGTGGGAGAGAACTGGTATGGTAATATGGAGACCACTATAAAATAAAGAATAATTGTCTCCTGTTTTGTATCTTTTTAAGGAAGTGAAAATGGATTACAACATGCAAGCCAGTGTGAACCCCACCTAAACAAGCTGCTTAAAGATTATTTTGAAAAACAAGCAGAAGAAAAACGGAGTAAAAAGACTGAAAAAGAAAAATCTAAAGATAAATCTCATTCACAAAAAGACATAATTTAGGAATTTTGTATTTATGTAAATTGATTCATTTTCAAAACTCTTGTAAGAAAAAAATGTATAATATCTTAAAAACATGCTAAGTAAATACATCTAAAAATTTACTCTGCAAAAAAAAACATGCATTACTTATACTCAAATAAATATTTTGTTTGCAAAATAAATAAATTTTGACAGGGCATAGTGTTGCATGCCTATAATTCCAGGGCCTTGGGAGGTTGAGGCAGGAGGATCACAAGTTCAAAGCCAGCCTCAGCAATTTATCGATGCCCCAAGCAACTTAGCAAGACCCTGTCTTAAAATAAAATATAAAAAGAACTAATGCTGTAGTTCAATAGTTAAGCACCCCTGGCTTCAATCCCTGGTACTAAAAATAAACAAACCAAAAAAAGGAATTTTGCAAGGGGTAGTGGAAGCCTTCCTGGGGAGTGCCAGCACACTTCAGAAATACGTGAATATCTCAGAAGTTCATCTGTTGGACACATCTGTACAAATACACCAACACAACCTTTTCTGAACTATTATTGTATCCTCATCTTTTAGAAATATACCATCCACCATTTTAAAAGCAAAGACATTCACAATTACACTTTTAATAAGTACAAAAGAGAAGAAAGAAAATAACACCAAGTTCACAGTTGGAGATGTAAACCAGCTAGCCAGCCTGGTTGAGTATCCATTAGAAGAATGAATGAATGATGAAAGACTACCTTTGACTCACTTCCTTCTGGTCTTTCCCTTCTGCATTTACTTGCACAGTAGTTATTGGTGTATATAATATATATGGATTAAAATTTTTTGTTATAAAAATAACACATTCTCCTTATATAAAATTCATAAAATACAGAAAAGTATTCAAGGGGAAACAAAATTACTTAGAATTTCACTAATTCACTGTTCAGAGATAATGATTAACATAATGCTTCAGTCTTTCTTTCTTTTTTTTTTTTTTTTAAAGAGAGAGTGAGAGACAGTGAGAGAGAGAGAGAGAATTTTTAATATTTATTTTTTAGTTATCGGCGGGCACAACATCTTTGTTGGTATGTGGTGCTGAGGATCGAACC
Source organism: Spermophilus citellus (assembly GCF_964194105.1). Classification (NCBI taxonomy): domain Eukaryota; kingdom Metazoa; phylum Chordata; class Mammalia; order Rodentia; family Sciuridae; genus Spermophilus; species Spermophilus citellus. Next base: position 94,612,849 of record NC_138189.1, read on the forward strand.
CGGGCCGCACGCATGCCAGGCGAGCGCGCTACCGCTTGAGCCACATCCCCAGCCCCTGCTTCAGTCTTTCTATATTTATATTCTCTTCATCTATCTGTATGTATACATGTATATACATATATGTAGTTTTAAGCCCTTTAAGTTCATACTGTTTATTTTTATTTTTTGGTACTGGGGATTGAACTCAGGGGCACTCGATCAGTGAGCCACATCCCCAGCCCTATTTTGTATTTTTATTTAGAGACAGGTTCTCACTGAGTTGCTCAGTGCCTCATCATTGCTGAGATTGGCTTTGAATTCGTGATCCTCCTGCCTCAGCCCCTGAGCTACTTGGATTATAGGCATGTGCCACTGTGCCTGGTTTCATACTGATTTTTAGACAACATTAACAAAGGAACATTTATATACCCTGGATGGAAAAAAAAATGCTAAGTGCTTGATTATAATTAAAATCAAGTATTTGTCTTTACCAAAACAAAACAAAACAAAAAAACTTAGTGACCTAAGCCATTCAGTATTAATTTTAAAGATGCAGAAAATTGTTTCCTTGAGTTACTTTACAATAAAAAATTACCTGTCTATTTCCAGGGAACTCTTATGGTAGGGAGAAAAATTAATTCAACAAACAAAACTTGTGGTTTGGCAATTCTCTAAACCTTGTGTCAAATGTGTTGCAGAGCACAGCAAAGTCAAAGATGGTAATTCTCAGCAAGTTCTTCCAGTGAGTAAGGAATAGGTGAAAGAAGTATCAGAGCTATGGTTTCCCTTTGAGCTGTACGATCAATGGATATTGAAACTGGATTCCCAAGCTTTGCTGCCCAAACTTCCCCTGTTCTTTATTTTTCTTTTTTTTCAATATCTTTATTTTATTTTATTTTTTTATGTGGTGCTGAGAATCGAACCCAGTGCCTCACACATTCTAGGTGAGCACGCTACCACTTGAGCCACATCCCCAGCCCCTGTTCTTTCTTTATTTTTTTTAAAAGAAAGAGAGAATTTTTTTTTTTAACTGAGGACTTTTTTTTAAAAGAGAGAGTGAGAGAGAGGGGGACACAGAGAGAGAGAATTTTAACATTTATTTATTCTTAGTTCTCAGCGGACACAACATCTTCGTTTGTATGTGGTGCTGAGGATCGAACCCGGGCAGCACGCACGCTAGGCGAGCGCGCTACCACTTGAGCCACATCGCCAGCCCCGAGAATTTTTTTTTTAATATTTATTTTTTAGTTTTTGGGGGACACAACATCTTTGTTTGTATGTGGTGCTGAGGATCGAACCCGGGCCGCACGCATGCCAGGCAAGCGCGCTACTGCTTGAGCCACATCCCCAGCCCTGTTCTTTTTTTCTTAATTTTGAGTCTCTTCTTGGCCAGCTGGAGTGAGGTGTCAAGGTATTGTTTTCCCAACAAGACTGTGCAGATGATATATTGTTTTGAGCCTTTGTACATCTGAGGATGAATTTCTGTTACATATACTTAAAGGGAACTGTCTTAACACTGAGAATACCTTTGGCCTCATTTTTTGTTCATTTGGAGGAGAGTTGAATTTGCATCTGTATCTGTACAGCTGTTTGCACAGTTCATCTAGAACTGCTCAAAGACCAATAAGATTTTTCACCCTTGTGCTGTGCTTTCATTAGTTCCTCCTTCTCCTCTGCCTCTTGTTTTGTCAATTTTCCAGAAATTGCAGTTTGTACAGCATTTTAGGAACAATTTAGGTCTTGATGGTATAGAGCTGGATTTCTCAACTTTGACACTTTTGACATTTTGGGCCAGAGGATTCTTGTAAACATCTTTCCTGTGCCTCACAAGTTATTTAGAAGCATCCCCATCTTCTGCCCTCAAGCTGCTAGTAGCTCCTTACACCCAAGTTGTGACAATGAAAAAAATGTCTTCAGACATTGCCAAATATCCTGGTGTAGAGCCGACGGGCCCAGCATTCCAGCTGTCTCAAGAAGCAGCAACTGGGCAGGCACAGCAGTGCATGACTGCAATCCTATCCACTCAGGAAGTGAAAGCAAGAAGACCACAAGTTTGAGGCCAGCCTGGGCAACTTAGCAAGACCCTACCTCAAAATAAAAAGGTGGGGTTGGGGGGTTGTAGCTTAGGAGTAAAGCACCTCAGTTCAAGCCCCATGGAGGGAGGCAAAAGCAACTGCACTTAAAAGTATGGCTGCCTTCATGTTTTGGTTGGTATAAACTTTTTTTTTTTTTAATCCACACAACAGTTAAAAAAGAAGAGCAAGGGATATTTTGATTTGTTTCATTTTTTAAATTTTTAGATATGCATGTACCTGCTTTATTTCTGATGGCATTGTACAAGTAGCCCACCAATTGTTTTTAATTTATCCTCCAGGCAGTTCATGTTTACTTCTCTCAACTTGTAACAATAGATCAGCTATAAAGGTCAAATATATTTATATAATGTGTCTTCATTTTTTAAAAAATATGAAATCTTTTTTTCTTCAATTTTGGGTATTGAATGTAGGGTCTTACACATGGTATGCAAGTGATCTACCACTGAATTACATTCTCAATCCTTTTTTAAAAAATTTATTTTGAGTCTGATCTTACTAAGTTGGCCCAAGTTGGTCTTGAACTCATGATCCTTCTGACTCAGCCTCCCAAGTAGGTGGGATCACAGATGTTCACCATCATGCCTAGCTTTCTAAAACCTTTTAAAATAGGAACACATTGAAATCTTTGAAAGAATATCCCACTTAACAATATTCTTCTTGTTTATAACATAAGAAGTTAATACAAATATGTTGTAGTAGATGGCCAAGAAATCGATAATACACTGTAATTTGTGCTAATGGGTTTTATCTTTTGACTACATATCTATTTTTTTCCCTTTTTCTAATTTGTAGTATAATTACAACAAGTCTTTCAGAATTGCTTCTGGCCTAAACCTTTTCATTCTTTCTAGTCCACTTACATAGTCACTATAATAAGCCCTCTTTTGGACTAGGCACTTTAGAAGAAAAAAAGAAGTAATAGTGATATGGGGGTGGGAGTGAGGGAAAAGATGAAAATGGCTTAGTTCCTGTTCCTTTGCCTCCCCCATTCCCTTACCTCATGGCAGAGATTTGCTCTTCAGGCTTCCTTACTCTGGGTGGACCTGTCTTATACTGGATATGGTAATGGTGGTTTCAGTTTTCCTCTCTTCCATCCTGCAGAGAGACTAGTAGAATTTGGTTACAGAATGTTACCCCAAGGTGTAATGTCTACTGCAGCAGGCCTTGCTTTATACCTAGTGATCAAACCGTGCAATGGGATGTTGTCTCACTCCCTGTCTATCAGAAACTAAGCTTTCATTCATTCCTTTTCCCCAGGACTATTACAATAGAAATGAGGTAAGGGATAAAGGTGCTCATTTCTTCAAACACCCAGTAAGAAGCAGAGGATCTATTGGCTCATCTACTTTATTATTGTTAGAGATTAATAAATCAAAACAATCTTCTGACTGGGTAGTGTTGACTATTCCTGAGTTGTCTTTGGTTTATCACGTATTTTGAGTGAAAATGTACTTATCTGAGCCCTGAATATTATTATTTATATTTTTCAAGAAGAAAAAGACCTTAGTATTTGGCATAGAAAAATCCCCCCCCCAAACCAGGCTAACACATTCCTTATGTCTTTTGCCCCAAATTCCAAGGTTGGATGTGCATAAATTGAACTTTAAGGAGTATCCCATTCAATGAACAATCAAAACATTAAAGTTTCTAATGATTTACAATATATTGAAATAATAAGTCAGTTTTACAATGATAGCCATTAAATAGCTATAAATAAAATCTTGAAACCCTACCATCTTGTGTTCAATAAACAATAGGATTATATAAGAATGTTCTGAGGCTGTTATTTATAGAAAAATTATTAGCTTATGTATCACATATCAAAACTGAAATTTCTAGGCTTTGTTTTAATCTACTCGTCTTCAATTGCCTTTATATGGGATATATTTTGGGTTTTTTTTTTTTCCAAAACCAACAATTATTTCCTGCAATTCATAATGATTAAAAAAAAAATTCAGAGAAATTGAAGTGATCCATTTGATCTTCCACAACTAGTATGAAGCAAGGCTGGAACCCAGGCTAATCCAACTTGGAGGTGAAGCTACAACTCACCACCTACATTTATCAAAGGGTAATAAACATGGCACCAAAAATCTGACAATCCTCTTTGACCCAATCAGACTCATGTTCTGATAATTTACCTTGGTTAATTTAAGATTTAATGATTGAGTAACAATTTGTTTGAAAATCCATATGACAAATATTTTTATTAAAGAATAAGCTCTTTGAACATCTACATTTGCTACTGGATCTGGTATGCTACTTAATGCAAGAAAAAGTTATTTTAAAAATTTTATTTTTACTTATATTATTAATTTTAATTTTTTTATTTTACAGTGCTAGGGACATCTATTTGAAAATTGGAGTTGCCTTTGAAAAATAATAAAATCTGAGATTAGCTCAGCTTAAAACTTCAAAATAAAACATAATTATTGCTTTTTTATATTTGGACAAAAAAGAATATTTAATTTGGAGTTACAAATGCAAACCCCAAATGCTTCATGTTCTTGACTATAGTTTAGTTTAAAGACAGCTGTGAAATAGCTTTATACTAATAAGATTTTTTATATTAAATAAGAATGAACTGGAAATTGGTGATTTACTTGGCAGATATTGGATCTTGAAAATGAAATAATTGTTCTAAAAACATTAGATCAACACTGATTTGAAATGCCTGCTTTGTAATTACTTGTGAGTGAAATCTATATTTAGTTTGAGTTGTGCTTTTGGTTTACATTAGTATGAGTTGGTTATAAAGTAGAGGAAAAACATAGACCAAATACTTCTGCAAATCTGAGCTCCTTTGGTCCTGAAACACTAGTTAATATTTTTAAAAACTTTTCTGTTAGTCATTAAGTTATTGCTTTTTCTATTTTACTTTCTAATTAGGTAAATCTGAACAAGTGTGTGTGTGTGTGTGTGTGTGTGTGTGTGAGAGAGAGAGAAAGAGAGAGAGCGCACGCGCGAGCGCACGGGGCAGGGGGAGAGAAAGAAAGCAGGAAGTAGTCAACTTGTAGGCTAAAGAACAAATAGAGAAGACCTCCTAAGTGAAAGTTCAGTACCCAGCCTTTCTTAAGACATAACAAGTACATTTTATTGGCTGAATTATGATAAGTTGTGACTTGGAATAGAACTATTTCTTTGGTGCAATTAAAGTCGGTGCATTCATTGAGCATCTATTCTCTAGCTAGTCCTTTGTTAACTAGAGAGCAGGCTGATTCAGTCTTCTATAACAAATGCAGCTTGGTTTATGTGTCTGCTCAGTTATGGAGTGCAGGGCTAGTTATGTACTACCCTATCCTGTCATGGGAGAAGGTAGAGCACTCCCTGATGAAGAAACTTGGGGACATGCTTGAAGTAAGAAAACTGGGCTCCTTTGCCTTGCCTGCTCTTTTAAAAATGTGCAATTCTAATAAATCAGGAACTAACATACCATGATGTCCTCAGGGACTTAGATAATTTTGCCTATACAGCCTCAGGTTCCTCAACTCTAGAATCAATGTCAAGCTATGAGGTATGAAGTAAAGGCTACATTTTTGAAGACCAGTTAAGGGTGTGAGAGGTTAGAAGGGTGGATGTGTATAGAGGGGAGTGACTGGCAGTGAAACCATTTGAGTGGCAAATTCTGAGGTGTGAAAAGGTACCAGGTCTCTCAGCACCATGTTTGTGTCTGTGTGTTTGTGTGTCTGTGTAACCAAATACAGATGACATCTCCCACTGGTCTGTGACTCTTCTTAGGTATTATAGGCTCATCCATTATTTGGAATGGATGATGATGATCTCCCTGAGCAACATCACATGCATACAGGATCAGGGCATCTAGCAAAGTCTAATGAACAGCAAGCAGTCCAGGGAGATTTGCTAAGCCTAGCCATTGTCATATGAGACTTGCTTTTATGTGCCATGCATGCTGCTTAGGCAAGCTAACTAAATATTAGGGACCAAGCACAAGACAGACAACATATTGGAAAAGTAACTACATTTATTTCTTCAGTGCCAATGGCTCTTCAGAATCATATTTTGCATTTATTTATTTATTTATTTTTAAGAGAGAAAGAGAGAGAGAATTTTAATATTTATTTTTTAGTTTTCGGCAGACACAACATCTTTGTTTGTATGTGGTGCTGAGGATTGAACCCGGGCAGCACGCATGCCAGGCGAGCGCGCTACTGCTTGAGCCACATCCCCAGCCCCATATTTTGCATTTATATTTTGGGATTGGCACCAGCACCAGAGGTGCTCAGTGTTTGTCCATTGATATAGAAATTTGGGAAGTCCAGATGATCTGTTTTCTTTTTTTTTTTTTTAATCATTGTGTATTTTCTTTTAGACATTTTTAAGCAAATCATATTGGGCTTATTTTTCTTACCTCCTAATATTTGTTCATACATATGTGCCTAATTTATAACTTCAAGCATAGATGCCTCATTCTGTATTCTGTTCTTATTTATTATATCACATGTGTTTCTTTTTCCTTATTTTTATTTAATATTATCTATATATTTTTGAATAAATAATAACTTTCACATGATTCAATAATCACAAGTAACAAAAAGGAATACAGTGAAAACTCCCTCCCTACCTCCTGTATACTCCAGTCTCCCAGTTTTTTTTTTTCAGACACAACCAGTGTAATAAAATTCTTAAATTTTTTTTTCAGAAATATTTTACTAACACACAGGTAAATGCATATAAATACCTTCAACAAGGTAACCTACTGTGCATAATTTTTGTACCTTATATTCTAGAGCACTATTGAATGTTGTCTACATTTTTTGGAGGGGTACTGGGGATAGAACCCAGGACCACTTTACCACTGAGGAATGTCCCCAGCCCTTTTTTTTTTTTATTTTGAGACAGGGTCTTGCTAAGTTGCTGAGGCTGGCTTCAGACTTGCAATCCTCCTGCCTCAGCCTTCCGAGTTGCAGAGATACGAGGTGTGTGTCACTGTGCCAGTCATATTGTCTACAGTTTTTAAAAATAGATATATCTAAGATTTGTTATCATCATTAATATCTCAACATGCCACTAACCACAGCCTCTCCTTCATTTTTTCTACACGTGCTTTCTGGCTTCATCCTGATCTCTCATCCTCCAACTCCTTACTATTCTGCCAGTTTATCTGCTTGATTAAGTTTTTCTATCTGCCTGAACATCATCCTGTTTAACCATTTTCAACTACATTGGCATATTGCTGCTTTGCTGAAATTTTTTTTCTAGCTGATAAAGCTAACCATGGATTAGGCCAAACATCTTTTTCCATTTTCGTCCACCTGGGATGCTGGGTGCTCTAGAGAAAATTATACTAATGTGCAGATGGGTGCCACAACACATTTACAATAACTGATCTCACATGTCCCATATGCCCAGAAGTTACATGTTTCTAATAAGCTCTTCCACTCATTGTTTCCAGTTATTCTTCCCACCAGAATGATTTTTCTAACATGCAAATGAGATCACACTAGAATTTTTTAATGGCACTTCATCATCTATAATTTGTTTCTCAACATGTGACCATTTGTCCACCTGTAACAGAACCACTAAGTTCAAAGTCACTTATCCTAAGAAATTTATTTTTGTTTTTAAAAATTATTTTTATTGAGGTATCAACAGTAAATATGCCCAATGTATATTTTGCGTATTGTGTGTACATCTCTATAGCCACCTCTCCAATAAAGATATAGAACCAACTCCTCCTCCACCTAAGTTAGTAGCCACTAATTCACTCTCACAATTGTGGATTAGTTTTTGTAGTTGTTGTTTTGTTTTTATATTGGGGATTGAACCCAAAGGTATTTTACCAATGAGCTACATTCCTCCCCCCCACCCCCCCGCAGCCTTTTCTAAAAATTTTGAGACAGGATCTTGCTAAGTTGCTGAGGATGGCTTCTAACTTATGATCCTCCTTCCTCAGCCTGCTGAGTCTCTGAGATTACAGGCATGCACCATCATGACTAGCTATATAATGATTCTCAACCTTACAATCATATTCAAGAGGAAAAAGTACTGAAATATTGATTGAAGCTCTTGTATGGGAGTGGGAGTGTTTGTGGGGAGAACTGGTCAATCACCAGGCTTCACTTTCAGGTCATCAGGTCAAAAGCGAGATGTTCACTGGGAGCTTTTGTAGGTCTATATCAGGAGGTGCTTTCTCTGGGACCATTTAGTTGTTCTATTGCTATCTAGATATATATATGTGGAGAGACTTTCAGGGTGGGGCTAGAAGTCTCACTCTTGTACATGATGACTTGAATGAATGCATATCTTTTGGAAATTGCAAATTGCCTTTATTTTGTTAAGTACAAATCTGAATGAGAAATACCACATTATTATATTCATTTGTACAATTAGAGGGCCCTTCTAATTTATTAAGTAGTAAGTACTGTTAAGGTTGAACTTAATGAACAATTTAAATAAGAATCAGGCAAAATTCTAATTTTTAAGTTTAATTAAAATCAAATCCATCAGTCAGGGGGGAACATACAGTCCAAGCCAGGAAATCCAATAGAAGAACTTAAGGGAGAACTAATTACAAAGATATTGTGAGAACTGAAAAAGCCAAGCAGAACAATGAAGCAACACAGAGATTAATCAAAGCAAAGCAAAAGAAGGACCTAGAGTTCCAGTGTTGGGTTTGTTGAGTGTGAGCCGCTGGAAGCAATCTGGCAGGAAGGTAGCGTGGATTAGTTGTACAGCTAGAGCTGGAACATGAAGAAGATTCAGCCATTACCAGAAACACTGCTCTGAAGCTCAAAGTTGGCATCTACCAACCTCTTGCCTTTCAGTGTCCCTTCATTGCTTCCAACTGGTCAAAGTAAGGAGTCTGGACAATTGTTGTTGTCAGGGAGAATGGGGATAGATTGAGAAAACAAAAGTGTTTTTTTTTTTTAATACACAAAACATGCCTAAGTCCAGCCATTTAGTTGAATGGGAAAATTCTCTGGAAACTGCAACTATCAAAGTTCATTCATGAAAATAATATCAGTAAACTAAGGGTTATATACTGTCTAATTCTATTTGCATGAAAGTATGGATAAAGCAAAATTATAAGTATAGAAAGCAGATCAGTGGTTGCCAGGGATTAGGGGGACTGTTGACAAAGGAGCATGGGGGAATATTTTGAGGTGATAAACCTGTTTTATATCTTGATTGTGGTAGTGGTTGTAATTCTGCAGACAATTGCCCAAACTCACAGAACTTTACATAAAAACTGGAGCATAAAAATTGAATTATTTTACATAAATTATGACTCAGCTAAAAAGACAAAACATAATGTCACTATATCCATTATTCTTCTAAAAATTCAACTATACTCATTTCCAACATTGTGCCTCTAATGGGGAAATGTTATCTTTGCCTCCTTTTGATTCCATATTCAATCAACTAACCATTTAAATTTTATCTCACATGATGAAAAGATAGAAAGATTGTTATTAGTGGTCATTAAACTGATTTACTCCTTGGGGGCTGGGGATGTGGCTCAAGCCGTAGCGCGCTCGCCTGGCATGCGTGCGGCCCGGGTTCGATCCTCAGCACCACATACCAACAAAGATGTGTGTCCGCCGAGAACTGAAAAATAAATATTAAAAATTCTCTCTCTCTCTCTCTCTCTCTCTCTCTCTCTCTATTTAAAAATTCTCTCTCTCTCTCTCTCTCTCTCTCTCTAAAAAACAAACAAACAAACAAACAAACAAACAAACAAAAAAAACCCAACTGATTTACTCCAGAACTCCTTTCTGGTTATACAATCTGCTAGGTATACTGGATGTCCAATCTAGAATTATGAGTGACTACTTAAGATGTTCCTATTTACCTTCTATTACCAAGATTGCCACTTGTGACTATCTAGGAATCAAAACAAGATTGGGACAGAAGCAAAAAGATCTCCTTGTCTTTGTTACATTTCATGAGTGTGGGTGTTTGATTCCATTGTGAGGTGACTTAAACAAGTAAAATCTCTTTCTTTTAGGCATACTTATTTGAAAGTAAGCAATGGAGAACTGACACCATCTGGGGATGCAGAGTTCATATCCATATTCCAAGCAGCAGGGTGGAGGGAAAGGGAATATGGCAGGCATAGCCCTTCACTGAAGGACAGAAGTTGCTTATGCCACTTCTATTTGCATCTTACTGGGTTGCACTGACTGCCCCTACCTTCAAAGAAAGTGAGAAATGCAGTCTTTATTCTGGTCAGCCTTGTATGTGCCCAGCTAAAAGTGGGGGGATCCTGTTACTGTAGAAGAAGGAGAAAATGCCTAGTACAGGGCCATTAGCAATCTCTTCCATTCTAGTTCATTTTACAGGTATCTGTATTCATCTGTATTCATTCTGCATGGAGATATATATATCATTGAATGTCTTGAAGGACTCAAGGACTTGAACAACCATCAGTTCATAGGGTGGGCCCCAGCTCTGCTGTGGAGCTTATGGAGCTAAGGACAGTCATAAATGGGAGCTATTCTCTGTAGTCACTGGAAACATGGAATTTTAGCACCCTGCTTAGATTTGTTTCTAATCATGTTGGCTTCAAGGAGTACTTTAATCACCCGATACATACATTATTTGTCAACACTTAATGACAGCCAACCAACACTATACAAAGATTCCTTGATATATTCAAAAGAGAAAATTGGTGGGCATATCACATAATACTTGGTGTCATACTAAAGTTACCTAAAATTGAACTTCACAGCAGCAAGTTATATGAAATTTATGTCATGTCTTTAGGCCATTAGAAAATAATATTATCTATCACATCAAGTTGATACTAATTTGGATGGAATTGCCTTTAGGCTTAGTTTGTAGATTTTGTTGTCGAGGTTGTATAAGAAATAAAAACATAAGGAATATATAGCAAGATCTGTTTATACATCTTTATATAACAGCATAATAACAATAGCCACAGTCTACACTGATGGGGCACAAAAGGGTCTCACTTTTCAGATGGGTAAACACATTACTCCAGGGAAGGGTACAAGGTTGGAATTGTTAAGCCTAGGTACACAGCATGACTAGTCCAGACTGCAATTTCTGTCTTGTCCCCTTAGGATGCTCTTGGGCAAAAATTTCTTTATTTGTGAAAATGGTAATGACAAAAATGTTGCCCCTGAGATTTATGTGAAGAGCAAATGAAATAAGCTACTGTATATAATCTCAAATATAAGGAAAGACTAAGTGGAGGAAATTTTCAAAAGAAATCATCCCTTTAGAGGACAATGATGTTGATATGATACAGGCATGACACAGCGATAAACGAAGCACTGTCCTATCAATATTAATTGATGAAGGGGAGGAAGAGAAAAAAGTTACCATCCTCATCTCCATAAATACAACTCTGTCCTAAATTTTGGTTGAGTTTTCACCACTTAACAAATTACTGTGATGATTAAAGAAAAGTCATTATGTTCTGTAGTTACAGATGTATTTCTTCGTCCATATCAAATTAGAGAGAAACCTCAATTGCCAGAAAATTGTGATTGAAATAACTATCTAAATATTCTTGGCCAAATGCAAGAAGCCAAGAAATACACTATTGACTTTAATGAGACTGCATCCATATGTTTTTAGTTTTATTATTTAAAAATTTCATGTGACTTATTTCATTTCTATTTTGTGAGGGAGAAAAAAAGCACTTTGAGCTTTTGGGATGGGAGGGAAGGAGAAGGTTGTTATCTCAATGAGACACTGTTTTTAAATTAGCATATTTTGAACAAATGAATTTCTTCCAAGAATTAATATGGAAAAAATATGCATTATTGATGCCCCAGCTTTATGATACATTGAGATACAAAGGAAGATACAGAGGAAAAACCAAAATACCATGTGATTCTTTGGGAATAGATAGCAATTTATTTCGAGAAACTTGTCCTTAGTCCTAAAGCAACTGCCTTACACCTTGTATCACTCATTTCCTGAGAAATCTCATTGGTCTTAAATACAACATAACTCAAATAATTTGAAGGACTTGAGGAGTCATTAGGACAAGGCTAGAAGTCCCGGATTCATGCAAATAACAAAACTCCCTTTTTTCTCTAATTTTTAGTGGCACATTGTATTCTTCCCAGAGAGGGGTGGGGAAGAACTGTGTTCTAATTAGGACATTAATAGGAGTTTGGGGGTGGGATAATATTGACATAGAGTTTTATTTATTTATTTTTATTCCTTGCCTGTTATTTTTTTCAGAATACGTATAGTGGACTTTTACCATGAAGAACTTTAAAAAAAATCTCTTGATTTTCCAGTAAGATCTTGCATTATGAGGTTAGTGTTTTCCTTCCTTCAAGAGAAAATGAACTCTTGAATCCTCAAAAAAATAAAAATAAAAAACCCCAGAGAAAAAGAGAATTTGCTGAAAAGAATGCCATTATCCTCTTGCAAATCCTTTCCTTTCTCTGATTCTCAGTCCTGCTGTCTCATGCATGGACAATAACACAACAAACTTTCAGTGTGGTGATTGGGTGTTATAAAAATGCATCTAAGAAATCCACAGTGGCCTCCTCTAGGGTAAAGATGGCTCCTGTTGCAGAGAAAGCCCAAAACCTGAAAACACAAGAAAACCAAACTCAGAATTATTTATTCTCTGGATCCTGATTATTTTAAAATAGTAGCTATAAGTGCTACCTTTTCAAGCACAGAAAGAAAGAGGAGCAAAGTTTTATTTATTTTTATTTTAAATTTTTTTTTTTTTTTTTTATCATTGCTAGGTCAGGCCAGGAAGAAAGATTAGACCCAAAGGATTTCCTGTTAGCAAGTGTACTACTCTGAGACATTGGTAAAAATCTTTTCTTTAGAAATCCACCCAAATCCTGCCATTTGGGCTCAACTTTGTAAACAGATGTGATCTATCCAGAAGACAGAAAATAATAGCATAAAGGAACTTTCTCTTTTCAGTCCTAGGAATTTTCATTTAATAAAATACTGAAATCAGCACTGTGTGTTTCTACCCTCTTTATTGTTTCTGTAAACAATGTTGACATAGATAGTTCAAGACCAAGTTTTAAATGGTTGTTTTAAGATTCCAGTATCCTCTGTGACAATAAATGATCCAAATCCTGGGGCCTTAATTTTAACTGGGGATGAGTTGTGGGGAATAATTCACACAGTTCAGACATCCCTGATCTGTAATTTCCTTCCAATCTTTGAGAAAGATCTGCCCCCTCCCCCCAAAACACCCAAGGTCAGCATTTTAAATACAGTGTCTGATTAAAAATTTTAATTACCACTACCCAATGCCAAAATGATGACCACTATAAATAATTTTGTCTCCAGGATGTGGGTGCTTATATGTCTGTGTAATCATTCAGATATTAATGTTATCTAACAAATTGGGCTCATACTAAGCATTACAAAATGCAAAAAAAATAAACGTCTGTCAAATGTGATTTTGAAGTCATCATGACATTTATGTTATGGTATCAATGGCACTAAGGTATACTGACTACAGTATTTACTGAAATATTTATTATTCGTTTGTCTGTACTGTTGATAAAGTGGGCAACTTGAATTCGTTCTGACTCACAGGTAAAATGCTAACTTACGTCCTTGTACTTACTATCTTTGACCCTTGGGAAAGCACAATAATTTCTCTGACAAAGTTAAGGACAAGTACATTTGGAAAGGAAATGACAATGGGGGGCAGATAGGAATTTGGGTGCCTCGATACAGGAGTGAGGCCTAAGGCAAGTGAGTTGTGTTCCTCACCGACCCCCACATTTTATACACATGGCACCTAGCTGGGAATAAACATCAAATACAATCCGGAAGAGAATAAAAATGAACCAGGGGAGGAGCAAATATCGAAGATGAATCTGGAACGAGGCTCAGGGTGCATACATACAACACATACTACTCAGATAAGTTATATGGCCCCTGTTCACGGCCTGGAGCCCGTCTTTTCCCCAGCCTATTGGTTCCTGGCGTCACTTCTAGCAGAACTGCGAAATTCTCAGAAGTCTTGAGGACTAAATCCAGTTGTTCTCAAACTTGGCTGCAATCAGAACCACTAGAGATGTTTTGTGTGTTCATTTCGGCTCTAAGGCGCTCACAATCAACGCTTTTGAATCTGTAAGTCAGGGAGCAGCTGGGCACTGCGAGTTTGTAACTGGAGCCGCAGGTGAAGGCTGCGGGAGGGAGGGTCTGCGAAGCGCTGCCAAGCCCACCGTGGTGTTTGCTGACTGCGGGCCAAGGAGTTTCCCGGTGGATCCCTGGCCTCGCCGCACCCCGCCAGGGGGCGCCAGGACCTCACTTTACTTAGAAGGCTGGTACCCTCTGGCGCTCCCAGTCCTGGACCCGCGGCACGTCCACAAAACACTCAGGTATGCCAGGAAGGGAGAGCGACCCTAGAAGCGCACCCAGCTGCAAGGGGTGTCTCTTCCAAACCCCTCGCGCTCGAGCTCCCCTGGTCACCGCCCTAGCGTAAGACCGTGTTTTGTGTTTTGTGTTAAAAGCTGTCTCCGCCCTGGTACTGCTCGAAGGCGTAAATGAGTGAGGGGTGGGAGGGGCGGCGGGGGAAATGCAGAAAAGAGGCGCCCGGGACTGAATGAATACCTTCTTTAAATTACTGCTGACACCTCGGTTCCAGGCCCCTAAAATCTCAATCAACAATCCATTAGAACTCAACAGGAGTAAAACTAAATCCTCGTTTAAGTGTATTTATCCGATCTCCTTTCTCTCTTTCAAATGCTAAATCCATTTCAGCATATGCCCCCTTCTTTCTCTCGCCTTTCTCTCAAGACTGGCAGCCCATACCACTCTTGTAAATATGAAAGATGCTAATCATATGACATATCACGTCTCCGTCGGAGCCGGAATAAAGCCTTCAGATTTGGGATCATTGCCTCCAGACAACAGCTTCATCAGCCGGAAAGTTGGTTTTTTTTTCTCCTTTCCTTCAACTCTCAATCCCTTCTTTGTCTGGAGGAAAATGCAGCCGACTCGAGCCACCCAGGCCATATGGTTCACTCTGTATTTTCTTAGTTGAATTCTGAATTGTTTCTGTGACTTGCGAAGTTTTTTTGGAAGTGCGTATAAAGACATAGAAGAGCTGCTTGTGCAAGGAGCGCTGCCCGACGCGCCGCGGCCGCCCCCTCCCGGCCGGGAGACCCAGCCCTAGCTCCTCCGCCCAGGGTAATATCAGCAATCGCATTATCACAAGGTTATGACTGACAACCGAGGAGGGCACAGCAGTGTGGTTCGCTGGAAGCGAGTACTGTGAGCCTGGCAAGGCCCCTCGCACCTAGTAGGCGCTTAAGAAATACTGGGCGGGGTGGAAGGGGATTCAAGAAAGAATAACTCGGCTTCAAGGATCGACCTTGAATGCTTTGCATTCTAAAGGACCTGTGGATCCCTTGGGGCAGGTGTGTGAGTGTGTGTGTGTGTGTGTGGGGGGGAACTGCATCCTTGCCCTCTCCTGTCTCACTGTATTGAATTACATTCTTTTATTGTCTACATAACACTTCGTTTTCTGATGTCTTGTTTTTTTCTGTCGATTTATTTGAATGTAAGCTGTATGCGGGTAGTAATCGCGCCTGTGTTGTGTGCAGTGTTTCCGGGGTTGGTACAATACTTGGCACGCACTGGGTGCTCCTTTAAGGGCAGGAAGGAGGGATGAGTCAAAGAATAAGTTAAAGTAATAAACTGATATTTCATTTCTGAAAGGTATAGACTAAGAAAGTTTCTCTGTTAAAGATTCGAATTTACCTCAATCTCAGCCCTTTGACATACCAGTGAGAAACAACAATTCGTTTATTTCCAGGAAAGAATTCAGTGTTGTTTTTTGTTTTTGTTTTTAGTGGGGAGAGGAGAGGGGGAAATCAGCTTTCAAGATCTTTATCCATTTCTCTGAATAAGTTTTGTGTTTTTCGGGTTCGGGACAGACCCTGGGAGGGAGCAGGCTGCCAAATTTTCTTTCTCTCTGTCTAACTCCTTACACAAACCCCAAAGGGCCCTTTCACCAAATCATTAAATTCTACAGAGGTGGTCAAGCCCGCACTGCTTTTCATGAAACGGAGAAAGAAAAGGGTCCTTGAAGTTTAGAAGATGCCCAAGGAAAACTCCTTGAATGACATCAAAAGAATGAGTTTCCATAGCTGTTGAAGCACGAGGGCAGTGTATCCGCACAAAGGGGGATCGGGGCACCGGGACGGGCCCACCGCTCTGTCCCAGGACAATTGGGTCACTGAAATAGGGAATTAATTACCATTGGAGAGTGGGCAGCCCATTCACCACTGGCTGAGTTTTATTAAACGCCAATATAAATAACAAAACAACTCTTGTGGTTGCACTATTCCTACACGCCAAAGGAAGGATTATGCTGGGGATTAACATCTTAAAGTCTATGAGACTTTCTGACTCAAGGCTCGGGGCTGGTAATCGTGTTTGTCTCCTGGTTCAGCGATTAGTGCTCTCTTTCTTGCACTTTCCCCTGGATAGCCAATGTCCCTTTTTGCAGGCACAGAGGCTTGGAGAGGAGGTTCCCTCCTTAGTGGGCCCCCAGCTTCCCACTCACGCACCTGGCTGTTCTTTTCCAAACCTCACCTGAGGAGAACAATGAGGAAGCTAGTCCAGGTTGGCATAATCTACAATGATTTCTTTCCTTAGAGGTAAAGAAGGGCGCTTGGGGTAGCTGGTCGCAGTAGGGGCAAGGGAGAAAGTAGGTCAATGAAGAAAGCAGGGAGCCTCCCAGCACCTGCCGGGCAGATCCTGCTATCAAGCCGACCTTGGTGTCAAGCCCGAGTCCCTGCATGTTTGTCTTGGGACACCAGAACTTGTTGTGCGGTTTGAGTCAGTGGTCTCCGGAATAGGGCTCTGGGCCTGGGAGATGATCTTGCCTAACCTCAGTCTCCGCTAGCTGATTCCTTCCATGCTGGGAATATCAACCAGCCGAAGGGCTAGCGTAGGGATCTACCCGGGATCTATCTCTCCAGAATTCAGTCCACGCCGAATCCTCCCCGGACAGGATCCATGGGTAAAAACGAGGGTGAGACCAAGAGTTCCAAGTAGTAGCGGCCTCTGGGCGCTAGTTTATATTAGTTTCCTTGGTTCCTTGGAGCTTCCCCAAAATCCGAAATCACGTTTGCTTCCAGTTCTAACATCACGAATAAGGAACCCCAAATCGCAAGGAGTACTCTATGGAGAAACAGGGGAGGCTGTTCCCACCCCAGCCACCCCTGCTCTGGAAACTGCGTTTCTAGTGTCTAGGGGAGAACTTTCTCGCCATATTTGCGCCTTTCTGAAAGATCATCCGGAGGATAAGGATTTAGGTTATGAACTCCCGCTGAGCAGGAACGTCAGTCAGCCCTTCTTTAAACAGACATACTCTTTTCTTGTATCCTGGAAAGACAACCAAAACTTTGCTGTTGTCCTTCGGAGATAGGGCGCCCTCTTGGATGCTCCCAGACATTCACCTGCAACAGCAAGGCTAGGACCAGTTGGCCTCTTTTGCGACTTGTGAGGTCGAAGTGTGGATGGGATGTAGCCTATGGCCCCACAGTAACACCTATCCTAAACTTTAGGGCTTTTGGGTCGTCTTAAAGTTCAAGCTTCTTAGAAGCAACAAAGACTTTCTAAAGATCTCCACCCCCTCACCCCTCCTCTTACTTCACTTTTCTCTTGCTACACGAACTCGCCTCCCCTTTCTTTCTAAGGCTAGGGGATGAGTTTAAATCATTGTGCTCCCATTTCTTGATAACCGCCTGCTTTGAGCTTTTGTTCTCTTAAAGTAGGATTGCATACTGAAAAGAGGGGCTGAAGATGAACAGTTTGACCCTTTAGGACAGTTCACGCAATGGACAGGAGCGGCCCTCGGTCACCATCCTCGCTGATGCTATTCACGCTCTCTCCTCCCACTTCACATAACATTTCAGCCTCGTTTCATCTGGACAATCTTTTAGACCACACAAGTGCCTCTTGAATTTATTTAAGTTAAAAGAGTGCTAGAAGGATCCAGCTAAGGATATTTGGTGTTGGTCACGTCTTCGCAAAGCTGAGTACAAATCGAAATCTTTCCCCCAACCACTGCAAGTAAAACTGAGCAAAATGCTGAACAAATAGAATTCCGCTAGCTAGGCAACTGAGTCTGGAAGGTTGGTCTCTGGATTGCATGAACGGTATTAGTTTGTCCTTGTGCTTCTTTTCTTTTCTTATGCATTTTGCATAGTGGTACATGTTTCCCGAAGTGTTCCAGTATCAAGAGGGAGGCAGCTCTCTTGAAAGCTGCAGCATAAACACAGAAGAGTTCCACGATGATATTGAAGGTGACTTTTTTACATCTGTACTTTCCACAGTAATCTAAAGTACTCCAGTGCACATATCCAAAGAAGCCGTTATTTACAAAAAATTCTATGAAATATAATATCTTTGTATCTAAATGATTTAGAGATTGGTTTATACCAATATTTGAATACATACAAAGCCCTAAGGGTTTTTGTTGTTGTTGTTGTGTTTGTTTGTTATTTACAGTATTGGAATACTGTTTTCTTTTAAAGGAAACTTCCAGAATAGGAAATGTACAGTTTATCTTAATACTATTTTCCTATTTCTAAACATCTGTACAGCATACATTCATATATGCATTATTTAAAAATATATATTTAGTTTGTCAATGGACCTTTAATTAATTAATTAATTAATATGCAGTGCTGAGAATTGAACCCAGTGCCTCACACCTGCCAGATGTGCGTTCTACCACTGAACCACAACCCCAGCCCCTCATATATGCTTTATTAATTTCTCACACATGGCGGGGAAGGTGAATTTTGTCAAAGGAAAGCATGTGCCCTTTTAGTGAATCATGAAAACATAAAATCCCAGGAGAATATATAAGCTGAGGAGTCAGGCACCCAAATACAGTTAACAATCAACTAAAGAAACCCACTGGATGTTTCACTAGCACTAAGCATTAGAACCAGTTTGATCTCATTGTTATTTGGGGTTATACAAATCTCCCGAGGCTTCCCTTTAAAGTCTCTACTTAACTGGATTCCAGTTCTGCTCTTTCTGTTCTTAATATTTTGTCATTAAATCAACCTAGCACTTCCTAGATAAATCAAAATTCGAAAGCAACCTGTCCAAAGAGATATGTTTCTACTGATACTAAAGAAAACCTTCCTTTGTTTTCTATTGCATTAATCTATTGGCTTGTCTCTCCTTGCAGGCAGCCCCTGTGGAGAGATGTAGATATCCAAAGACTGTCACACCATGGGTCCGCCCACTATCCCAGTATTTATTTTTAGCAGTCTTTGATCATTTCCTCAGAAACTAGCTTTCTCATCCTTTATTTCATTCAAATTCACAAACAAAAACCCTGCATTCACTCCAACAAGTTCCTTCAATTCTTATTTGGCTAGACAAGACCACACCCTTGGTCAATTTTCTTTTAGGAGGGCTTTGAGAAGAGTATTTGTTTGTTTGGGATCAGTGATCATTGCCTATAAAACAATGCTCATGTGTACATGCAACTAAGTAAAACAATTCTGCCATCTTTCACTACTGACCTATCTTTTGCTTGATCAAATGTCTTTATGAAGTTCTGATTGTGTAGGTTCCCGAAACCTGAGAGAGGCAGATGTTGTATGCCAAGGAGACTAAATGTGTCTTCCTTTTCATTTGAGCACTTATAACAAATGAAATCAAGCTATTCCAAAAGGATTTAAGGAGGGACTGAGAAAATAATGCTTTTAAATTTAGGCAATTTGTTTTAAAAGAGGAGGAATTGAAAACATCAATATGAAAGAGCAAGTTGAAAATTATTATAGTTTTCAAACAATTTCAAGACAGAAGTCTGTCTTTTTCACAAGATTCTAATTTTCATGTTCTGCACTTTGTGCCTTCCAATCTTGCTCATTACTTCCCTGCAGAAACATTAAACAAGAGAAGACCACGGCAAAAACAATAAAAACTCACTGAAACACAACTTATTTTCAAGCTCTACAAGTCCAGGGAGACAGATACCAGAAAATAATATTCTTTTGCCTTTCTTGGACTTCTAACACTCCAGCTTCCCCTCCTATAAACTTAATTTGCAAAAGGGATCTCAAGAGATGACTCTATAGTTTATTGGAGTCCAGATCTATCCCGCCACTCGTGTAACTGCTAAGTAAAACTGGCTCCAACGCACATTTAAGAGGTCTCTGGTTCTGCCTCTAAGAAAAATCAGCCACGGTGACAAGAGGGTGGGCCTGAGTTAGGGGAAATAGGGGAGGGCTAAGTGTAATTTAGAACAAGTTTCCTCCTAAGTCCAGTAGCCCTTCAGCTCTTTTTTCTCATTGAAAAGAGGGAGAATTGGGAGGAAGGGCCTCATGTCCCTACAACGCCCCCCAGCGCGGACCAGAGGTCACAGAAATGTCAGCGCAGCCTCTTCGCTTGCAGGAGCAACAGCTCGCCACTCCTCCTGTTCTGCTGGCTGCCACCCACGCAGGAAGCCTCCTTTACTTACCCGCCTCTCTCTAAACCGAGGTTAACCTTCTCCCCACTCAAGAAAAAAAAAAAAAAACTATGTTAATGACAGGAGCCTCAGTGTGCTTCAGGTGAAAGAAGCCACTTTCAGTTCTAACATGAGTGCTCTTGATTCTTGCATTCTCTAAATGCTGATCAAATGCTCCAACTACATCTTCCCTTCTAGGAGATGCCTCTGTGAATTCCCAATGTCCTCTCACGTCACCCTCCCACTCCAGTTTATCTGGACCCCAAACTCCTTGCTCACAAAGTGCCCACAGCTTGTCATCCGTATCCCTTTCCTTTCCTAGCAAAATGAATGTGTTTAAAAAATCGTGGATCATTTGATACAGCCCCTAAGAGGCTTTGCCAAGAGATTCCCGGCAGCACCACAAGGCTAACTGCTTTCCCCAGGATTCTGACCCCCATTAACTAATTCCTCGGCTCCCATCGCCTGCGAGCTAGAAGGCCGAGCAGCGCTGGGTGGGATGCGTGTGCGCGCGCGTTGGGGCGGGGGGTAGCTGTGGCGGTCGCGAGACAGGGGCGGGGGTGGTACCCCGGGTCCCCCCATCAGCCCCCAGAGCTCGGGCCCCTAATGAGCTGCTGAAAGGGAGCGGGCTCCGGTGCGCGTGGCTCGAAGGCCTCCCGGAGTCCGGGGCGCCCTGATTGGCCAGCTGCGCCTCGCGACCTCCATTCATTAATAAATTAGCGGCACGCTCCAGCCGAGCGCGAGCCACCAATCACAATGGACAGCGGCCGCGACAACAGCCGCAGCTTGAGCCGGTGCCGCCGCCGCGGCTTCGGCAGCTCGGGATGCAGCCTGGAGCTCCAACAGGAGTTTTAGAACCATTTTATGCTGATTAGATAAAGGGGGGAAGGAGAGGCGGGGGAGGTGGGAGGAGGAGGATGGATGGCAGGGCCGGGGGAGGAGGGGAAGGGGCTAAAGAAAGAGAAAGAAATGAATGATGATAATGCAATGAAAAGAATAAGCCGGGAAGGGAAAAGCGGGGGATAAGGGGGGTCAGGACAGGAGGGAGGAGGAGACGGCTAAGGGGGGAGGGTACGGTGAGGTGGGGGCCCGGGGGCAGATCTGATTGTTTTCTGGGTGGTATATAAGGGGTTTTAAGGAGAGTCGTGTGCCAGACACGCAGCCACTGAACCACAAGCCGCTTCGCTTTAACTGGAGTGCCTGGAAGTCGCGTGCCAAGAGCCGCGCGGCCAGGGACTGACTGACAGACAGACACGCACCACCACCACAACACACGAGACCCGGGCG